>NC_090931.1:490575942-491825942 GCF_040938575.1 Ambystoma mexicanum | reverse complement strand
ATCAGTGGGTTGATGCTATTGTGTACCTTAATATACAAGAACACTGCACTTATTAAGAGGTGCACCTCCGTGATACCATTGCACTTGCGTTGTTGGCTGTCAAGAGTAGGCTTCCTCTGGGTTGCATTTTGAAGTTGACACGCTACTGGCTTTTAGGACATAGGTGGTTACTGCAACTGTTAAAGAAGACCGTGAGACAATTTGTTTGTTAATAGCATACTGACTGCATTTGGATAATGCATTACATGAAAGGGTAGGGGGATATGTTGGCAGGAACACTTAGTGTGTATCTTTAATTGGATGACTTTGTGTATGATTGGGGATTTGGGAGCAGCAGCATTGTTGGTAAGGGGGTATGTGGTTGATTTATAAGTGTACCATATGACGTGCCGTTTAGCAAGTGTGTGCATTGTAGTAGGACTATTTACTTTGCAAATGGATTAGTCATAGTTGTGGAAGGGTGAGAAAAAGGTTGGGAAAGGTGTACAGCTCGGAAAGGACAATGGGCCTCATTACGAGGTGGGCGGTAAGGCATTACCGGCACTGGTAAGGGCACCGGTAATCCCTTACCGCCATACTACGAGTTTCCTTTGCAGGTCCTCCCTTAACGCCTGGTTTTTCCAGGTGTTAAGGACGGGACCCGCAAAGGGACTCTGGAGCTAATAACGGTACCCCAATTTGCGGTACCATTATTAGCACCTTCCCCATTCCCATTGAGGCCTTTGGTGGCTCAAATGGGAATGGGGAAGGGCCCTGGTGAATGGGGAATTACCGGTCCCACCAACCTTGGAATGGACCAGTAATTGCTCCATTCACTAGGGCGGAGTCGGTAGGGTTTTGGAGGCAGACATGGAGCTAATAGCTCCATGGTTACCTCCAACCTCGTAATGAGGCCCAATGTGTTTGTGTGTGAAATTCCATTATTTTTTCTGCAGATATATGCTTCCTACATGAGTACAGCAATTATTACACTTCTTGGATTTATGGATCCACATTTACGATTGGTACTGTTGTCAATGCACATATACATTTTATTTTGCCTTTCTAATTAATGTTACATTCTGTGAAGTGTGCAACGTAAGTGCCAGGCACCCTGTTTTTATGCATGCAATGTATGTACTTGCTTTAGGTTGGTAGGATACATTCAGTACTGTTTTTGTGCAATAATTTTATAAATTTTGTAGGAGATGCGTTATTGCAGAAAGAAATTTGTACCAATATCGGAAGGAAATAAGAGAGTTCCTGTTTGGATATTGCAATGGCTGATATGGGTAAATGAAAACTTTCAAAGCACATATCAATGAAGTGGCACTTGGTGGTAGGTGATGGGGAAATGACAGTATGCTTTTTGAGAACGTTATAGAGGTTCAGTGGCAGATACCCTGTTCGGAGTCACTTATAGCAGAGTTGTAAAAATACTGTCAAAACAATATTTATACCTGTACTTTGTGGTGATGGGTGGCTATGTGGATGAATCTGGATGCAGAAATATTGGATAGTTTCACAGAACTTTCAACTGGGATCACACAAGACTTGCACTCTGAATGTTTAACGTCATATGGAGTGTTGTACAGAACTGCTAGTTTTACATGCAGAGGTCTTGGATGTGATTGGTGGATGCGTGTGTGACTATTTAACAGCACCCAATGAGGGAGTGCTGGAAAAAAGATAGTGGAAAGGGAAGAAGGACTGCTCCTGCTTTACTGGAGCGCGACCCTCGCAGTACTTGGGAAAGCGCACGTGCCACATCCTGCCCTTCTCAGCCTGCTTGCCATGGGAATGGGACTGTGGCGATTATCCAATCAGCTGCTGAGGGTGTGCTTCACTAGAAGGGGCGGTAATACTCTTTTTCATTACTCTGTGTAGTGAGACTGGGCGACATGGAGAGACACACATTGTTGATCGTGGGTGATGCCTTTGTGCTAGATCTGCACAGGTATGCCCTGGAAAGAGACTTTCATTGCAATTACAATTTGGAAGGAGTGGAGGCTTTGTGGTACAGTGCCGATGTGTGCAGTTTCGGTGTTGTGCTAGCACTTTGCAGAGGAGTGGCCACTTTAGCAACTGTTGATGTTTTCGTGGTGCACTATGGCACCGTGCATTTGGGTTACGTGGCTTGTTCACGTTTGTTCCATCAACTAAAGAGGTTGATGAAAGCAGTGAAGCAGCTTTTTTCCACTGCCAAGGTGCTTTTCTCACCCATATCACCAAGAAGAGTATGGGACTATCCCAATGTACTTTGTTCCCAGCCAGAGGTCAGAAGGTGTCAACAGAAGCATGTGTGATTTTTTGTGCACTGGTGGAATGTTCTACTGTAACAATGACATCCTTGAGTCGCGAAATCCGTACCTTTACCATGCAAATGGCATTTTTTGTCTACCACTGGAAATGGCATTTTGTTTGCCCATCTACAGAATGCGTTGAAGAGGTTATTGTAAGAATGTGAGGAGGAGAAGAAAAGGAAAACCCCTATAAAAACAGAAAAAAGGTGTTTCTTTACAGGCACAAAAAAAAGGCTCTTTTCAGAGCCACCACAAAAGACGAAATCCCCTACCCTGGTTGAAATTCATTACCCCACGCCTGCACACAGCACGATAAGTCTTCGGACACTGCGTTAGTTCCAGGATTACACGTGCCACATCTTGGGGCTTTTGAAGATGGCGGGCATGGAAATGGGACTGTGGAGGGTAAGGGATTGGTCAATAAGGTTTCTTGGGGTGGTGTATATGCAGAGACTGTGGTAGAAGGTGTATTTGTAGAGAGGAATGCAGAAGCCTACGATTATGGCTGTGTGTTTCTGGAGGCAGAGTGTATGGAATTTGGGGGGTCCTAGACACATTGGTTGAAAGTGAATGTAAAACACTGTGCAGTGGCTGCTCATTTTGGATTTTATCATGTGAATGTGCACTGGTATGGAGTACGTGCAATGAAGTGGCTGATTTTGGTTCCTCTTTGTGCCACTTTGGTGATGCGCGATCATCCAGACATTATTATTCTTCATTGTGGAGGGAAAAGTTTAGGATATGTTACTGGAATTTGTCTGCAGTTTGCGATGAAGGAGACACTTGGCCAGGTCATGCGTATGTTTCGGAACTCCTGCATAATTCTTTGTCTCATTACGCAGACACAGATGTGGCTGCATTCTTCTTGATTTGGGCCGCAATTAGAGAAAGCGAGGCACATTGTCAAGAAGGCTATTTGTGCTTTTTTCCGACATGTGGCCATGTCCCACTTCCACAATGGAAATATTACGTTTAATAGCACAAACATTTTTCCCACAAATGGCATTCATCTTACTGATCCTGGCAATCAGGTTTTTCTGCGATATATCCAAAATGTATTGCTGGCCTTTTTGGAAGTACAGCAAGCATTTTTCTAGTAGGTGTTGTGCACTTCAACCCTTCGAAATGCAAACAAATACGAAAAAAGCCTATTTTTACAGCAAGCCTTTTCTACCCGAACTGACTGTAATGTTTTTCACAGAGCCATGCCTCCCATTATTTACTGCGCAATCTGTGGAGTGAATAGGCTGCGCGGAGGCCTGTATCCTTTCATTGGCAATTCCATTTTTGACCTCTGAAAGGAGCCTTTTTTTAACTGTTTCCTTTGTTTTCTATCTTTCTTGGTCTTGTAACACACGACACAGAAGGCAAGGAAGGGTACGGAAGGGGTACCACCCACAGGGATAAGAAAGGGCAAGTGCAGAGAGAGGAAGATGTTGGGTGGCCCTCACTTAAGGAAGTGGCAGTCATTGTCATGCTCCTGGACTGACCCTTTGCAAGCACTTCGAAGTTACTCCCCCCTGCAGAGTATCGCATTGCAGTACATGCACAATACAATGTCCTTTGACAGGTAAGGGGCTGCTGCGCAAAATATGGTCTGCAAGGATGCTTTAGGGATCCGCTGCCCTACAGGAGTGTCCCTGGTGTTGGCAGGAGCAGATGCGGACAATGCTGTAGAGGAAAGTAACCTACTGCATTGTTGGAAGGGCAGTACCCTGCGCACTGCTGTGTTGTGTTTCGATTTGAGGTGTCGTTGCATGGAGGTGGTGCCGTAGCTGTACAAGCCAGGTTTTCTGCGCCTGAGTAAGTGCATCTAACCTGGTTAGCACAACATTTCGGCACGTCTCCGAACGGTGGTACACAGTTTCCACACCCAGCAGTCACGCTGGCTGCAGACATTGGTGATTTGCTCAACTTCATCCTTGTTCTCCTCTGCATCCATATCTACATCAGCATGCCTGGTCTCTTGTCCAGGCCCTTCGGAAGGAGGTGAGTGTGAGGGCGTGGGTGCTGCTGGCATAGAGGCAGCAGCCATGGTTGCCATTAGTTGCAAAGGTAATGTAGCACAGCAGAATTGCTCCGAAAGCAATTCCTGCTCAAAGCAATGTTGCTCGCTACTCTGTTCTGAAAAGCCAAAAACAGAATGCAGAGCAACTCTGGGGTGTGGCCTTTTTTAGGGCTGCTGTGGAGCCCTTGCAACTGGAAAAGAGGCCTAAATTGTTCAAACACATACTTACATGTGCAATGGCACACTGTGGGATGTTTGTAAGTGTGCACTTTCACAATAAAACTCTGTACATTGCAGAACACAGTACTTTTCATGCTGTCCGAGGGCCCGGATTGTGTCCGGGAAATAAGGGCTCATGCGCAGCGGGGATGCAGTCACATAGTGACGTTGCAAATGCTCTCAAATGGGACGGCTGTCCACCGGGCACATATTGGGCAGAATACTTTGTGCACTTGTGCATAGGCGTGCTACGAACAGGGTTGGCCTCCCCGGACTCATTAAAAGTGTGACACATGTGTAGTGATCATTTTTGCACAAGCTGGGAGTTTTTTTAGGCTACAGCAAGTGCAATGTTCGTGTGCACAGTTGTCCGTAGTTGGGTGGACGCCTCCACCTACTGAAAGTACATTACAACTTTTTCCTACCATGCGGGACACATACATGCCAACATGGTGTGACCGAAAATGTGTAGGAATCTTAACGTTTCAAAAATAGTAATAAGCATAATGATGACATCCCAGAAAATTATGTCACATCAGCTTGACCCAATGAAATGACAGGAGATGACATCACAGGAAATTATGTCACGAGAACTTTGAACTTACATCATCACAGGAAATGACTTCACTTGACATATGGGCCTTGAAGAGATCACAGGAATGGAATGCCTGTCCTCTGACCCAAAATGAGAAAGAAATGTACCAAATGTGTGAGCTGTGAGCACTGTGACCAGCTTCGTCCTCATTAAGACATATTTTTCTCTTCTAACATACGAGGTGATAACAAATCTGTATACCCCAAGTTAAGTGACGGCCACACGGGCAAATGTAGATCGTAAAGTGAGCGTTGCAAAGCGCACATTTAAAGCCCCAAAACAAAAGTCATATAGAGAGAAATGTATTGTTGTTTTATTAGGCTGCTGACTTGCAACATGAGGTAGTTGCTGAGGGCCTCCCTACGCCTCATGGCCACTTTCCACTAAAAGAGTGGAAAGGCCCTGATGCCGTCCCTATTTTTGACAAATGAATTGCCAAATATTTTTTTGAAATTATGGCAGTGTGAAAAGGCAATAAGGTGATAACACATCTGTATACACAAAGGGAAGTGACAGCCACAAAGGCTCCAGCAAATGCAGCTTGAAAGACGAGCGCTGCAAAGCGCACATTTAAAGCCCCACAACGAAAGTAATATAGAGAGTAATATATTGCTGTGTTATGAGACTGCTGGCTGAGAACATGGGACAGTTGCTGCCCCCACCCCCGTCGAGCTCAGGTCTCCTTTTGACTGAAAGAGTGGAAAGGCCCTGATGCTGTAGTGAGACAGAGCACTGGCTCGGAGCTCTGAACAAATAGTATGCATGGAAGAGCTCAGACAGGCAGCTTTGAGATGCACAGGATGTTTGTGGCCGGAGCTGCTACAGGAGTCAAATTTTGGATCTCCAGATGTTTTGGGCTACAAATCCCAATATCCCTGTGCATTGGCAGTGATATCTAGGGAATATGGGAGCTGTAGTTTGAAACATTTGGAGCGCCAAAGGTGGCAGACTTCTGCGCTATTGTATTCTATATGAAACAATTTTAAGAAGTCGGTTTAAAAGACAGAATCTTTGTAACTGTGCCCTGGAGCTGGGAGCCATTGCATTGGAAAATTGTTTAAAAACAAATAGTAAAGCGTGCTTTCCTGGTTTGCCGTTGTCATTTTATTTTTCTGGTCTCTGTTTTTTTAAAGAGAAAAAACACATGTGCACGGTCATGTCCACCTCATGTACAAACCCTTACCTGCTGAGCAACTGAAAAGGAGAGAGTGTGGGAAAAGTGTCAGAGAAAGCTTCACAATAGTGAGAGTGACATTGCACAAACAACACAACACACCAAGGGCCCGATTCATGGAATATTTGCACAGTTCAAAGTCAGTGCACGTGGTTATTCTTGCATTACTACATGCCTTTGCACTGACTTTCCACTGCAAAAATAAAGTTTGCACAGTTCCATTTGTGTCAGCAGTGCAAAGTCATTTTTAAGCAGTGCAAAGTCACTTTGAACCGTGCAAAATGTGAATGAATCAGGCTCCAAGTTCTGATTAAAAAGTAACAGGAGTTATAAGAAAAATGCTGTCTGACATTATGTAACCAGGTATCGGGAATATTTTTAGACTTGTAAAAAAAATGTATATTGTACTACCGTTCTATCGCTTTCCGCGTCTGAAACCAAATCTACTTTACAAATGCATTTTAGACCGCTCTGTCATGTAAACCAATCTGTCCCAAAACATAAGCATTGCTACTTCACTTTTCCATTTTTGGGGGGCCCTGAAATTCAACCGTTAACGTATACTTTGTCAATAATCCAACATTATAGCAGTGTATATATCCTTGCTAGCAGGTAATTACAAGAGCTATTACAAAGCGTGGGCAGGGATTTGGTCACGCATTGGGAATGAAAGCCCATGACTTTAACTCGCCCCAATACACGCTCTGTTGCCTCCTTCTTGCATGTCAACAAAGCAACCGAAAACAGGTTCCCATTAACAGTACAATACTAAATCGAATGTATATATCCAACGTCTGATGCACTAATCACAAAGAAGTTGTGCAGTGGTGCTGCCATATCTCTGAATCTCTCAACACGGGCAACGGGTTCTCGCAGATATTGAACTGCAGCATAATTTATGACATCTGTCACGCCAAAAAACAAGTAATTGTAAGTCTTCAAATATAGCAATATGTGGATCGAAGGTAAAGTATGGTCACTTGATGGCACAGCATTAGCCGTAGCACCAGCATTCAGGGAGATGAGTACATTCTGAAATACAGGAATGCTTTCAACAAGGAGAAACGCAGCTTCATTACGTGGAGAAAGAAGATAATTATTCAGGCAGCCCCACACGGCTACAGTACCTTTGAAACCACCACTGATAGTCTTTGAGATCTGAAGATTCTGCTGTTTACTGAGTTGTCCTTACATTTCGATGTATGGGAGTAACCTAGCAGCAACATCAATGCCATTTTCCAGACTGACTAGAGACTGTCCCACTTGCAGTGAAATCTTTTCTCCAGCTCTACAAACCGCAGCCGACAACTTGCCATTTTACCTCAAGGTGCTCAGTGCCGAGACGGTGTGTCTGTTTCACGGGTCATGCAAGGGCAAGCAGCACATCAATTAAATGAATGGGCCATTAAACATGCCCACCGTACACTGGAGGATTCTGTTCCTTGCTCCCACTAAGCCTCTGGCAACCAGGCCTGCTTCAGCTATAAGTCGGTAGGTTTGGACAACACCAAAATCTGTAGTAGGTAGGACGGCTTGCAATGCTGTAGTCTACCGCATGAATCGATAGGGTTGGCGACAGGGGCGGTGTTACCAGGGCACAGAGGATGACATATGCATGCACCTTGTTGTGGAATGGACAGACGTGCACTCCCACAACTAATTAGACATGCGGCCAGTACTGCAGTCCTACGGATACCTGCATTGTGATTGCACATATGCCGGGCAGGTGCAGTCTCCCTAGGAAACCTCCATTTTACTTACCTGCAGCCATCTCGGACAGTACTGTGTGCCACAGACTCACCATGCAATTTTAACACAAAAGGAACAGCTACTCACACACTCACAAAGACTTTACATGTACACCTTTAATTTCTAAGAAACATAGACACTATTAGGAAAGGGAAGAGGTAGCACAAATGTAGCACCACACACCGTGGGTAATAATAAGCAGCGCTCAGATACCTGAGGGTTCGTAGCGCTATATAAATGCCAAATTATTATTATTATTATTATTATACATACACAGGGGAATTTGGGATTTCAACAAGTTCATCATGAGGGGAGGTAAGGATTGAGGTTGCATCGTAACGTCTCTGCTCACAGGGATTTTGTTGGGGATGGTGGGCTGGGAAATGGGGAAGGGGTACACATGAAGGTGGTCCAGTGGTATTTCACATTTCCAATAATATGCCCTTGTACAACATTGTTTAAGGTGGCTAAATTGTTTAGCAATTGTTCCATTTTGATGTCCAGGCTGTGTAGGTTGCTTTTTACAGCGTTTCTTTCATTTCCTGTGGCCATATGCTCTTGTGGAAGAGAGGCCGATTGTGACCCATTTATTTCATTTCCAGTATGTCCTGTTAAAGATAAAAATATATATTAGGTGTATATAAAGCAATACACATTAACTGTCTTACTTTTTACACTGTGCTGCGTGCCAATGGAGAACCTATCGTTACTAATTTCGTCAAGAGGGAAATTCTCTTCCATTGCTGCGTACAAAAAAAACTATCATGGTTTTTCATTGTTGTACACTGCAGAAGCAGTGCAATTATAGGAGAAATGTCAGTGTACTTACCGTGTTGTAGTGGCGTTCATCTCTCAATACTTTGCAGTCCTTACTCTGCCATTTCCTTCTTCGTTTCCATGTAAAGCAGCAGTGTGGTAATATTGTTGGATGCAGAATTTACTTTGTCTATTGTTGCATTCCATTATGGTGTATACTCTATGCCTTTGCTCTCTTTGTTTCACAAGTAGAGTTTGCAGACCTACTCAATTTTTCCTTGCAATGCACATGTATGGTGCTCTTTGTACATATTCCTTCTCTTTGCTGAATGGTACCACTATGTAAGAGAACCCCTGCCTTTTTCAGCAGTTTGAAGGCTAGCCGCTATCCGCGAACCGATGCACAGTCCGCGGTTACTGTACTCATCGGCATGCAGACATCCATTTGGTATGCTGTATGGTACAGCTATACAAACTAAGGGTATCCTGGTAAAAACCTATGAAATTCAGTGAAAAACATTAAAGGGACTTTATGGTTAAGTTGCGCTACTAAAAACCTATCCAATTCAGTGAAAAAACATTGTCAAAGGCACGTTATGGTTCAGTTGTCCTAAGAAAAACCTAGCACATTCAGTGCAAAAACATTGGTAAAGGGACGTTATACTAACTTTCCAGTAACAACAACCTATGGGTACACGTAAAACCGAAAAACCCCAGACATTCCCCAGTTATGGTAAGCTAAGCAACCATAACTCGCGCCACTACTGTGCTCTGCTGAGACTAACACCCATGACATCAAAGATGACATCACAAATGTCATTGATTACATCACATCTCTGGCTCCCTATTTTTATGTTCACTGACTTATCTAGGCCAGGTGGTTTGTAAGTGAGACATTGTTAGCTACTTATTACATGTTTCACAGTATGCAAATTTCTGAAACACAAACATTCATCATTTTACCATCCAACATGGCAAGATTTTGGATGTTACACCTCTATGGTGCATGGTGCAGAGAATGCCAACGTTTCTACATGAGTACGGTCATGTACTTGAAAGAACTGTAATGCAATGGTGTTTATAGCAATGCATTGGTTAATTATCTATGTATCTCATGATAGTTCTCCCAATTAACTGTGACGGTTTTCTGACAACATTATAATGACAATCCCTTGTGGAGACGTTTCATGAACCCTAAATGCACATGTGATGCCATCAGCCAGGTCATTACTGACATTTGTGATGTCATCTTTGATGTCATGAGTGTTAGTCTTAGCACAGCACAGTAGTGGTGCGAGTTATGGTTGCTTAGCTTACCTTAACTGGCGAATTTCTGGGGTTTTACTTGTACCCATAATATGGATAGGTTATTGTTACTGCAAAGAAAGTGTAACGTCCCTTTACCAAAGTTTTTGCACTGAATGAGCTAGGTTTTTCTTAGGGCAACAGAACAATAACGTGCCTTTAACAACGTTTTTTCACTGAATTGGATAGGTTTTTTAGTAGCACAACTTAACCATAACGTCCCTTTAACAATGTTTTTTCACTGAATATATATATCACATGGCCACGCTAATGGCCATGTAGTTATGGTTAAGTTGGTGTTTCCATAGGAAGAGCACTTTTTGGGCGGCTTATAACTTCGCTCCCCCTGGACGAATCCACACCAAACTTTGCAAAAAAAGTATATGGCCCACACTGAATTTTCCTACAAAGTTTGGTGAGGATTCGTCCTGGGGGGGAAAGGTTCTAGGGGGGTCCCAAAATTTCCTTTTTTCCCATAGACTGAATGGGAAAATTCTTTTGCTCGCGCTTACAGCCCAAACCGCTGGACGGATTTTCACCAAATTTGGACCAGGAGCAGCGGCTTGGTCCGGAAAGCGTGCTTTTGCAAATTTGGTGAAAATCCGTCCATTATTTTCTTTTTAAAATGACCAAAAAGTAGGTAAAAAAATGAGTGATATCTGTGTTCGGTCCGCGGACACACTTCCCTGTTTGCTCCGCAGATAGTGTCCTGATTGGCCAAGTGGCTTACGTCATGTCCGCGGACATATGGCGTGTTCGCTGATTGGATGGTGTTAAGCGTGAAGCGCATCAGATTTTCGGTAGCGCCCGCCATCTTGGATTTAGTAGAGTGTGTTGGTGTGTAGAAGTGTTTGGGGAGGATGGGAGAGTATGAGATAGGTTAAATGTTGTGCTTTTTATGTGGTAGACGTTCTTTTTGTGTTGGATTTGTATGCAAGCATCACGGGTGTTCTGAAATGTTCTAAATAAACTGAATGGGGGGTGTTCTGAGGACTCAATATGTGTCCGTTTTGTTCGCAAGCAAGCTGAAACTGTTCTAAGAACACTTGCGGTGTCCTGAAATGTTCGCAAATAAACAAAATGGGGGTGTTCTGGGGACGCTGTCCGGATTGTTCTGTGGCAAGTTGAATGTGTTCTAAGAACACTCGGGGTGTCCTGAAATGTTCGCAAATAAACAAAATGGTGGTGTTCTGGGGACGCTGTCCGTGATGTTCTGTGGCAAGTTGAATGTGTTCTAAGAACACTCGGGGTGTCCTGAAATGTTCGCAAATAAACAAAATGGGGGTGTTCTGGGGACGCTGTCCGTGATGTTCTGTGGCAAGTTGAATGTGTTCTAAGAACACTCGGGGTGTCCTGAAATGTTCGCAAATAAACAAAATGGGGGTGTTCTGATGACGCTGTCCGTATTGTTCGTTGTCAAGTTGAAAGTGTTCTAAGAACTCTCGCGTTGTCCTGAAATGTTCGTAGGGGGTGTCCTGAAGACGCTGTCCGTATTGTTCGGTGGCAAGTTGAAAGTGTTCTAAGAACTGTCTCGGTGTCCTGAAATGTTCGTAAATAAATAAAATGTGGGTGTGTTTTAAGAACACACGCGTTGTCCTGAAATGTTAGTAGGGGGTGTCCTGAAGATGCTGTCCGTATAGTTCGATGGCAAGTTGAAAGTGTTCTAAGAACACTCGGGGTGTCCTGAAATGTTCGCAAATTAACAAAATGTGGGTCTTCTGAGGACACTGTCCGTATTTTACGTTGTCAAGTTGAAAGTGTTCTAAGAACTCGCGCGTTGTCTTGAAATGTTCGCACATAAACAAAATGGGGGTGTGTTCTAAGAACAGACGCATTATCCTGAAGTGTTCTAAGAACTCTCGCGGTGTCCTGAAATGTTCGTAGGGGGTGTCCTGAAGACGCTGTCCGTATTGTTCGATGGCAAGTTGAAAGTGTTCTAAGAACTGTCTCGGTGTCCTGAAATGTTCGTAAATAAACAAAATGGGGGTGTGTTCTAAGAACTCACGCGTTGTCCTGAAATGTTTGTAGGGGGTGTCCTGAAGACGCTGTCTGTATTGTTTGATGGCAAGTTGAAAGTGTTCTAAGAACTGTCTCGGTGTCCTGAAAAGTTCGCAAATAAACAAAATGGGGGTGTGTTCTAAGAACACA
This sequence comes from Ambystoma mexicanum, assembly GCF_040938575.1. NCBI lineage: Eukaryota > Metazoa > Chordata > Amphibia > Caudata > Ambystomatidae > Ambystoma > Ambystoma mexicanum. The sequence goes on along the minus strand of NC_090931.1, from coordinate 491,813,706 downwards.
CGCGTTGTCCTGAAATGTTTGTAGGGGGTGTCCTGAGGACGCTGTCCGTATTGTTCGTTGTCGAGTTGAAAGTGTTCTAAGAACACTCGGGGTGTCCTGAAATGTTTGCAAATAAACAAAATGGGGGTGTTCTGAGGACGCTGTCGTATTGTTCGTTGTCAAGTTAAAAGTGTTCTAAGATCTCTCGCGTTGTCCTGAAATGTTCGCACATAAACAAAATGGGGGTGTGTTCTAAGAACACATGCGTTGTCCTGAAATGTTAGTAGGGGGTGTCCTGAGGACGCTGTCCGTATTGTTCTAAGAGCACTCGGGGTGTCCCGAAATGTTCGCAAATAAACAAAATGGGGGTGTTCTGAGGACGCTGTCCGTATTTTTTGTTGTCAAGTTGAAAGTGTTCTAAGAACTCTCGCGTTGTCCTGAAATGTTCGCACATAAACAAAATGGGGGTGTGTTTTAAGAACACACACGTTGTCCTGAAATGTTCGTAGGGGGTGTCCTGAGGACGCTGTCCGTATTGTTCGTTGTCGAGTTGAAAGTGTTCTAAGAACTCTCGCGGTGTCCTAAAATGTTCGTAGTGGGTGACCTGAAGACGCTGTCCGTATTGTTCTAAGAGCACTCGGGGTGTCCCGAAATGTTCGCAAATAAACAAAATGGGGGTGTTCTGAGGACGCTGTCCGTATTTTTTGTTGTCAAGTTGAAAGAGTTCTAAGAACTCTCGCGATGTCCTGAAATGTTCGCACATAAACAAAATGGGGGTGTGTTTTAAGAACACACACGTTGTCCTGAAATGTTCGTAGGGGGTGTCCTGAGGACGCTGTCCGTATTGTTCGTTGTCGAGTTGAAAGTGTTCTAAGAACTCTCGCGGTGTCCTGAAATGTTCGTGGGGGGTGTCCTGAAGACGCTGTCCGTATTGTTCGATGGCGAGTTGAAAGTGTTCTAAGAACTCTCGCGTTGTCCTGAAAGGTTCATAGGGGTCTTCTGAAGACGCTGTCTGTATTGTTCGCTGGCAAATTGAAAGTGTTCTAAGAACACTGGTGATGTCCGCGGACATTAAGGGGCCGATTCATGGAACAAACGTGCGCCGAAAATCTTCGCGCAAGCAGGCGCAAGCAGGCGCAAGCGGAAAAAAACAGGCGAACGCGCACGCGTGCGATTCATGGAAGTCCCTGCGCGTGTTTACCTCGGGATGTGCGCCAAACCCGTGCATGGCGCACACGTCACTGCAACATCCCAAAAGACGTGCGCGACGCGCACAGTGAAAGCGCACAACCTCGGCGCATACACCAGAAAGTGGGCGGAACACGGGGCGTAACGCGCGGAATGGGGAACAACTCGCGAAAACAAGGGCGTAACTGGGGATGTACTGCAGGGAAGCAGACGGAACGCCCACACGCACCCGAACCACACGTATTCATGGAATCGAATAGGGCAAAGCCACGCACAGCGAAAGACACGCACAAGCCGATACACGTCCGCCACACGAAGGCAGGCGGTAGCGTCCCTGCGCATTACAAAAGTGGCAACATACAACAATTGTGCGAGCAGGGCACATGTATTTCGGGGTTGTGCGGGAAGTTACACACGCGATTGAGCGGGGTACGTGTATTCTGGGGGTTCGCGGGAAGTCACACACGCGATCTGGCCTGGGGGAGCGGGCTACGTGTATTTCAGGGGTTCGCGTCTCACGCGATCGGGCCTGGGGGAGCAGGCTACGTGTATTTCAGGGGTTCGCGTGAAGTTTTTCACGCGATCGGGCCTGGGGGAGCGGGCTACGTGTATTTCAGGGGTTCGCGTGTACTTTCTCACGCGATCGGGCCTGGGGGAGCGGGCTACGTGTATTTCAGGGGTTCGCGTGAACTTTTTCACGCGATCGGGCCTGGGGGAGCGAGCTACGTGTATTACAGGGGTTCGCGTGAAGTTTCTCACGCGATCGGGCCTGGGGGAGCGGGCTACGTGTATTACAGGGGTTCGCATGAAGTTTTTTACGCGATCGGGCCTGGGGGAGCGGGCTACGTGTATTTCAGGGGTTCGCGTGAAGTTTCTCACGCGATTGGGCCTGGGGGAGCGGGCTACGTGTATTTCAGGGGTTCGCGTGAACTTTTTCACACGATCGGGCCTGGGGGAGCGGGCTACGTGTATTACAGGGGTTCGCGTGAAGTTTCTCACGCATTTACAGGGGTTCGCGTGAAGTTTTTCATGCGATCGGGCCTGGGGGAGCGGGCTACGTGTATTTCAGGGGTTCGCGTGAAGTTTCTCACGCGATCGGGCCTGGGGGAGCGGGCTACGTGTATTTCAGGGGTTCACGTGTACTTTCTCACGCGATCGGGCCTGGGGGAGCGGGCTACGTGTATTTCAGGGGTTCGCGTGAACTTTTTCACGCGATCGGGCCTGGGGGAGCGGGCTACGTGTATTTCAGGGGTTCGCGTGTACTTTCTCACGCGATCGGGCCTGGGGGAGCGGGCTACGTGTATTTCAGGGGTTCGCGTGAACTTTTTCACGCGATCGGGCCTGGGGGAGCGGGCTACGTGTATTACAGGGGTTCGCGTGAAGTTTCTCACGCGATCGGGCCTGGGGGAGCGGGCTACGTGTATTACAGGGGTTCGCGTGAAGTTTCTCACGCGATAGGGCCTGGGGGAGCAGGCTACGTGTATTTCAGGGGTTCGCGTGTACTTTCTCACACAATCGGGCCTTGGGGAGCGGGCTACGTCTATTTCAAGGGTTCGCGTGAACTTTTTCACGCGATCGGGCCTGGGGGAGCGGGCTACGTGTATTTCAGGGGTTCGCGTGTACTTTCTCACGCGATCGGGCCTGGGGGAGCGGGGTACCACTCACCGTCTGCCTTGCGTGTAGAAGAACGCGTAGCCAACACCCGCTGTGAAGTAATAGCGTGTGAACCCCAACGGATGGAAAACACACGCACCGCACGAAAAGCACGTACAGAACATAAAGGCACGCGGGATCACCAAGCCCTGCCAGGGCAACGCCCGTGCGCAAAATGTCACAGACGCGCTTACGCTGTAAGGGCCTTTGGTCCAATGAAATCGCGTACGCGTGCTGACGCGCTTACGCGCTAAGGGCCTTTTCACGCTGACGTGCAGGATTTTCACGTGCCAAATCACTCCGTATCAAGCTGGCCACGCGAAAACACACGGAAGACCACGCTCCTGCCCAGAAGGCCGAATTACTGCCCCCCAGTGCCCCGAGCAGCCTCCCACGTGCCATCTGCTGCTGCCTGCCTGCCTGCCTGCTGCCACCGTGCCCTGCCATTTGGTGCCTGCACATCAGCCATCTGCAGGTGTCCAGTTGCTGTGTCCACCCCTGTGTCCACCCCTGCTGGAACAGAAGACTCCCGACTCGGATAACATCGCTGCACAGCCCAGCCCCAGGACCCAGTTGCCCACCCACTCCTGCCCCTGGGGTTGCCATGTCGGGCACATCCACATCTGACCCCAGTGGCAACCCCCGGCCAGAGGGGCAGAGGGGCACCAGCTTCACTGCCACCGAAGTTGGTGTCCTGGTGGAGCAAGTCCTGGGGCAGTATGATGCCCTCTTCGGATCGTCCCGCGCCAACAGGGAAGGACGGGAGAGGATCTGGGCCGACTGTGTGGTTGCCATCAACGCGGAGGGGGTGGCAACCCGCACCATCCAGAAGGTCAAGAAGCGCTGGGAGGACTTGAGGTCCAGGACCCTCATGAAGGCCCGGCGCCTCGTGGAGGGGGGCCGGGGCCGCATGAGTTCCATCCAGTTGAGGGTCCTGGAACGCGCACACCCAGCGCTCCACGCCCAGGTCCTTGAGAGGGAGACCCGTCTGGAGTTGAGCGGTAAGTGGCCAAGCATTGCTGTGTGAGACAGGGCATGTTGCAGTGTGCTGGTTGTCTGATACTTGCCTGCATGTGTGACATAGGCCATGTACGCATGTATGTGTGCAGGGACATCATGGGAATGCATGTGCGACCTGTAATGTGTGAACCGCACGGTTGTTGCATGTGTTTGAATGCGACATGGGGAGCCCTGTGCAGATTGCACACATGAGAGCATGGCAGTCTCTGTTCCTGGACATGGGTGGGGGCGAGGGATGGGTGCTGATGCCAGATACATATGTGGTATCCGTGTCTGTGTGCCTGACCTGCGTGTCTGTGACTTGTGAGTGCCATGGATGCATGACACATGTCTGTGACAATGTACAGATTCACTGATGCAGCCTAGTCATCCTTGTATGCACTGTGATTGGGGTGTACGGGGCCAGATGGATGTGACTGAGGTGAAGTGTGTGCATGTGATAGGCATGACCCATGATGCATGTGAGTCCCATTACATTGTATGATTCGAGAGTCCATTTGACATGCATTGAAATGTCCATGGCACGCACCATGACTGTCACTGTGTGTGTTTTGCCTGGACTGACACATGTGTTGTGGTGTGACATGATGGTAGTGTACTTTGACAGTGGCACTCATCTGCTATTGCTTCCTGCCTAGGGTACCATTGTACAGTACTCTGATGCTTGTGTTCTATGTCTCCCTCTACGCAGCGGCTAGTGAAGGAGAGGGCGGAAACGGCGCTGTGGAGCAAGGCGGCGGGGATGCCCCCACGGCTGCAGCGGAAGGGGTGGGTGAGCCCCCACAGGGGCCTGCTATGGCGGTAGACGGCGAGGAGCCATCCAGGTTGGTGGTTTCCACAGAGGAGGAGGAGGCCGCCACTGAGGCGCACATGGGGGCTGGTGGGGGCATCCCTGCTGGTGCAAGTGGTGCAGTCCAGGGGCAGGGGCAGGAGGCAGCACAGGTCACCGTGGAGGGGCCTGTGCATGTTGCTGTCCCTGAACAAGTGCGTGCACCACCTTGCACCAGCAGGGATGCCCCGTCCCAGGCCCGTCCGCAGGTAGAGGGGATGTCCATGTCATCTGACTCCCCTCCACCTGCGGACGAGGGGACCCCTGGCCGTGTGGAGAAGGTCCTGATTGGGGTCGCGATGCGCACGGCTGTGATTCGTGATGCCGTGCGTGCTTCCCAGGAGGAGCACGCACGTCATCACGAAGAGCACTGTGCCGACGTGGCCCAATTGGGATCGGCCATGTTCGGGGGTTTCCTGCATGTGTCGGCCAATCTGGCGGCCCTCTCCTCCTCTGTGGAGCCTATACGCCAGTCGTTCTCCTTGCCGTCTTCCGGCCCAGATGCCACCAGGGCCCCCTGTGGACCTGCCCTGACCAATGCAGCCAGCTCGGTGGGGATCCCATCCCTGCCACAGTCGGGAGTCAGAGGTCCAGCAGGGGTGGACAACACAGCAACTGGACCCCAGCAGATGGAGGATGTGACGGCATCATCGGGCAGGGCACGTGCACGACGGCGTCGGTGGTTTCCATCATCCTGGATGCCGTCGTGCTGGCAGAGGCAGTGGCGTCGGAGGCAGCAGCAGGCTCGACGTGGGAGGCATCATGGCTCGGGGCCATCAAGATCAGAGGGGCAGGCATCGGCCGGAGGGCAGGAGAACCCTGGGATGGTAGTGTCTTCCGTGTGGGAGCAGTTGGTCCAGCGGATAGGTGCGGAGTGGCAGCAGGCGGAAGAGGAGCGGCTCACCATGGTCAGGGCGGAGTTCTCCATGCGTCGGGCGTTGAGGCGGGCTGAGTGCCTCGAGGAAGCTCGCAGGGAGTTTGAGGTGAACATGGGGTTATCCCTGCGAGACCTCGGGGCCAGGACAGATTCCCGCCTCCAGGACATCGACATGGAGTTCGATGATGCCCTGGCCGGCAACATCACAGAGTGAGCCGCAGGACTTGCCCGCTGCCATTGTATATAGTTCTTTAGTTAGTTAGTGTTAGGTTTCCTTTATTTTTTGAGATTTTTTTGGACCGCTCGGACAATGGCCACTTTTCTGTATATAGTTTTTTTATTAGGTAGTAGTAGGTTTCATTTATAGTGTTGGGCTCATGGACCCTGGAATATTCTTGTGTATAGTTGGATTTTTTAAAATACATTTTTTTGATTTATATTTGTGTTCACCATGAGGCAATGGTTTTTCCTTATTTTTTTTCACCATGATTTTGCTTTGGACAACATTAGTTTTTGGATTCCTTTGTTTTTTGGATTTTTACATTACTTATCGGACATGGACAATTTATTTTGTTATCCCCATTGTTGTATGTTTGATTAGTTTACTTCATTTTCTTCGAGAATACATGTTTTTATAACTTTCTTTTGTGGTATTTTCTCATTGGTTTCATGCATGTCATGATATGGGTTTTGACATTCACTTGCACCCATTGTGTATGTGTGTGTGACGTACATGTGTTCATTTACATACTTGCCATTGGGGTTGTATCATGTAATTGCATTTGCTATGTGGGTGGATGCAATCCTTGGCTGGGTGTTTGTGCTAGGTATGCTGCCCATTACTGCCATGATTGTGTATCGTCAGGACCTGGGGGCAGGGGGACATAGTTGGGGGCCTGCTGGCAGGTGCCCCACAGTGCTGGGGGGTGGGGGTGGTGGGGAAAATGAGTTGGACATGGGTGGGGGCCTGCTGGCAGGTGCCCCACAGTGCTGGGGGGTGGGGGTGGTGGGGAACATGAGTTGGACATGGGTGGGGGCCTGCTGGCAGGTGCCCCACAGTGCTGGGGGGTGGGGGTGGTGGGGAACATGAGCTGGACATGGGTGGGGGCCTGCTGGCAGGTGCCCCACAGTGCTGGGGGGTGGGGGTGGTGGGAGACATGAGTTGGACATGGGTGGGGGCTTGCTGGCAGGTGCCCCACAGTGCTGGGGGTGGGGGTGGTGGGGAACATGAGTTGGACATGGGTGGGGGCCTGCTGGCAGGTGCCCCACAGTGCTGGGGGGTGGGGGTGGTGGGAGACATGAGGTGGACATGGGTGGGGGCCTGCTGGCAGGTGCCCCACAGTGCTGGGGGGTGGGGGTGGTGGGAGACATGAGTTGGACATGGGTGGGGGCCTGCTGGCAGGTGCCCCACAGTGCTGGGGGGTGGGGGTGGTGGGGAACATGAGTTGGACATGGATGGGGGCCTGCTGGCAGGTGCCCCACAGTGCTGGGGGTGGGGGTGGTGGGAGACATGAGTTGGACATGGGTGGGGGCTTGCTGGCAGGTGCCCCACAGTGCTGGGGGTGGGGGTGGTGGGGAACATGAGTTGGACATGGGTGGGGGCATGCTGGCAGGTGCCCCACAGTGCTGGGGGGTGGGGGTGGTGGGAGACATGAGGTGGACATGGGTGGGGGCCTGCTGGCAGGTGCCCCACAGTGCTGGGGGGTGGGGGTGGTGGGAGACATGAGTTGGACATGGGTGGGGGCCTGCTGGCAGGTGCCCCACAGTGCTGGGGGGTGGGGGTGGTGGGTGACATGAGTTGGACATGGGTGGGGGCCTGCTGGCAGGTGCCCCACAGTGCTGGGGGGTGGGGGTGGTGGGAGATATGGGTGGGGGCCTAGTGGAGGCTGCCCCTGGTGACTGGGGGGGTGGGGGTGCTGGGAGACATGGGTGGGGGCCTGGTGGAGGCTGCCCCTGGTGACTGGGGGGTGGGGGTGGTGGGAGACATGGGTGGGGAACTGGTGGAGGCTGCCCCTGGTGACTGGGGGGGTGGGGGTGGTGGGAGACATGGGTGGGGGCCTGGTGGTGGGTGCCCCTGCACTGCTGGGGGGTGGGGGTGGTGGGAGACATGGGTGGGGGCCTGGTGGTGGGTGCCCCTGCACTGCTGGGGGGTGGGGGTGGTGGGAGACATGGGTGGGGGCCTGGTGGAGGCTGCCCTTGGTGACTGGGGGGTGGGGGTGGTGGGAGACATGGGTGGGGGCCTGGTGGTGGGTGCCCCTGCACTGCTGGGGGGTGGGGGTGGTGGGAGACATGGGTGGGGGCCTGGTGGAGGCTGCCCCTGGTGACTGGGGGGTGGGGGTGCTGGGAGACATGGGTGGGGGCCTGGTGGAGGCTGCCCCTGGTGACTGGGGGAGGTGGGGGTGCTGGGAGACATGGGTGGGGGCCTGGTGGAGGCTGCCCCTGGTGACTGGGGGGGTGGGGGTGCTGGGAGACATGGGTGGGGGCCTGGTGGAGGCTGCCCCTGGTGACTGGGGGGGTGGGGGTGCTGGGAGACATGGGTGGGGGCCTGGTGGAGGCTGCCCCTGGTGACTGGGGGGATGGGGGTGGTGGGAGACATGGGTGGGGGCCTGGTGGTGGGTGCCCCTGCACTGCTGGGGGGTGGGGGTGGTGGGAGACATGGGTGGGGGCCTGGTGGAGGCTGCCCCTGGTGACTGGGGGGGGTGGGGGTGGTGGGAGACATGGGTGGGGGCCTGGTGGTGGGTGCCCCTGCACTGCTGGGGGGTGGGGGTGGTGGGAGACATGGGTGGGGGCCTGGTGGAGGCTGCCCCTGGTGACTGGGGGGTGGGGGTGCTGGGAGACATGGGTGGGGGCCTGGTGGAGGCTGCCCCTGGTGACTTGGGGGGTGGGGGTGCTGAGAGACATGGGTGGGGGCCTGGTGGAGGCTGCCCCTGGTGACTGGAGGGGTGGGGGTGCTGGGAGACATGGGTGGGGGCCTGGTGGAGGCTGCCCCTGGTGACTGGGGGGTGGGGGTGCTGGGAGACATGGGTGGGGGCCTGGTGGAGGCTGACCCTGGTGACTGGGGGGGTGGTGGGAGACATGGGTGGGGGCCTGGTGGTGGGTGCCCCTGCACTGCTGGGGGGTGGGGTGGTGGGAGACATGGGTGGGGGCCTGGTGGAGGCTGCCCCTGGTGACTGGGGGGGTGGGGGTGGTGGGAGACATGGGTGGGGGCCTGGTGGTGGGTGCCCCTGCACTGCTGGGGGGTGGGGGTGGTGGGAGACATGGGTGGGGGCCTGGTGGAGGCTGCCCCTGGTGACTGGGGGGGTGGGGGTGCTGGGAGACATGGGTGGGGGCCTGGTGGAGGCTGCCCCTGGTGACTGGGGGGGTGGGGGTGCTGGGAGACATGGGTGGGGGCCTGGTGGAGGCTGCCCCTGGTGACTGGGGGGGTGGGGGTGCTGGGAGACATGGGTGGGGGCCTGGTGGAGGCTGCCCCTGGTGACTGGGGGGGGGGGTGGGGGTGCTGGGAGACATGGGTGGGGGCCTGCTGGCAGGTGCCCCGCAATGCTGGGGGTGGGGGTGCAAGGGGACATGAGTTGGTGATCATTGGTGCAAGGAGACATGTGCCTTTGCTGGGGGGCATGCCCATGTTGGGTGGGCTGCCTGCGGGACATGACCAGGGATGCAGGGTAGTCCCCTGTGGTGTGGGCTGCCTGCAGGGGCCGTGGAGGGTGTACAGGGAACTCCTGGGAGGACCCACACTGGCAAATCACATGTAGGACTCCCCGGCCCCCCTGAAATACACGTACCCTGCTGAAATCGCGTGTAAAACTTCATGCGCACCCCTGTAATACCCGCACGCAGCCCAATTGCGTGTAAAACTTGCGCGCACCCCTTTAATACCCGCACGCAGCCCAATCGCGTGTGAAAATGTGCGTGCACCCCTGTAATACCCGCACGCAGCCCAATCGCGTGTAAAACTTCGCGCGCACCCCTAATACCCGCACGCAGCCCAATTGCGTGTACAACTTTGCGCGCACCCCTAATACCCGCACGCAGCCCAATCGCGTGTGAAACTTTGCGCGCACCCCTAATACCCAAACGCAGCCCAATCGCGTGTGGAACTTTCCGCGCACCCCTGGAATACACGCGCCCAGGCCAATCGCCTCTGGAACTTCCCGTGCACCCCTGAAATACACGCGCCCAGGCCAATCGCGTGTGGAACTTCCCGCGCACCCCTGAAATACACGCGCCCAGGCCAATCGCGTGTGGAACTTCCCGCGCACCCCTGAAATACACGCGCCCAGGCCAATCGCGTGTGGAACTTCTCACGCACCCCTGAAATACACGCACACGCTCCCCTAGGGCCGATCGCGTGTGAAACCACCCGCGAGCCCCGGAAATACACGCGCCCAGGCCAATCGCGTGTGGAACTTCCCGCGCACCCCTGAAATACACGCGCACAGGCCAATCGCGTGTGGAACTTCCCGCGCACCCCTGTAATACGCGTACCCTGCTCGCACGGGGCCAATCGTTTGAGGTACTTCCCGCGCACCCCAGTGATACACCTAGCCCGCTTGCCGTGCTGGTACAGGGTTAGCGCAGCCCTTTGCGCTGGATTGGGGATTTTGATGGCTTTTCCCTGCGCGGAAGGCGTTCTTGGAGGCGTAACTGGCGCTGCTGCAAGGTCGCTGCGCCACTGTGCGCCACGGCTGGTTTTGGTGGCTGGAATCCATGAATACGCTGTGCGCAGAAATGGGTTTTGGCGCACGCGGCTGGCGCAGGGATTCGCACGCGCACACTGTGCGCCAGCCGCGTGCGCCACTTGTACGCTGAATTCTATGAATTACCCCCTAAAAGTTTCCATAGGCCATAGTTGAAATATTTTACTCTGTGGGTGTGATATGCAGTGGTGGTTGTGGCCAGGGCATAGAGTGTTGGGTGCATGGCCATTTGGTAACTAAACCAAACAGTAAGTATATTATACACTCTATGCCCTGGCCACAACCACCGCAGCATATCACATTTATAGTTGCTTATAACTTTGGGTCAAAAACAAATTTATAAGGAACAAAGTTATAAGATACTATGGGTGTGATATGCTGCGATGGTTGTGGCCAGAGCATAGAGTGTATAATTGACTTACTGTTTGGTTTAGTAACTGGAGTTCATGTATTTCTTGTTAATTTCTGTGATAAAAGAAAATAGCATGTAGTATTGGTATTTTGTAATGACTTTTTACATTGTATAATCAACATTTATTTTTTTGGACCCTCATATTTAGTAGATTACAAACCAGAGAACTGTGCAATTTTCTCAGTTTCTGTGTTCGTTGCTAAAATCATTGGGTCTGTGGGAGAAAAAAAAATCCATGTTGGATTTAAAAAAAAACTTTTTCTGTTATGCTACAGTTTATTTGTTTGTTTGTTTTCAGTGTTCATTTGTTGTTTCTGGCTAATGCTTTATACATTGAGTTGTTGCATTTGTTTTGGAGCAGTAACATATTATTTATTTGTTTGGATATTATGAAATTTTGGAGCAGTTAGATACCAGTAGGAGTATTCTAACTGTCTATTTTTTGTTTTATATATTTTAGTGGTATGGATTTATCTGTTTGGATATTGTTAAATTTTGGGACAGTTAGATACCAATTGGCATATTGTAACTGTCTATCTTTTGCTCTAATTTAGTGGTATTCATTTATGTGATTAATTGTTGTAGAATCTTTGGGCAGTTACATAGCTTTTGGAATATTCTAACAGTTTATATTTTTTACTACAGGTTTACTTGAGGTTTAAATACAGTTTAGTTATCAAATTTTGGTTTTAAGAACATTAAATAAGCGTTTGTAAGATTTGCTGGTAATCTCTGCTTTAGAGTAATGGTACTATCATTACATTCAAACCATCCACATTTCTTTTTTATATATGCAGTGTAGTGCCCTGAATTGGTTGTGGCTCCTGCGTGGTAGATTACACCTATTGTTGTGAAGGTTTTCTTACCAAGTGATATTTGACCATGCGTGAATCCAGTCAGCTTGCAGTTGTTTTTGGTACCATCTGCATTGTAATGTAGAAGCATTAGTATTACGTATTAACTATGTGCTTGTATTACTAACGTGGAGCGATTATCTGAATTGCAGGTAGAACATAATCTACCATGGTTTGCATTTTGTACAAGTTGCTGAAATGGAATGGATTCACAATTAGGTATTGATATATATACAAAGCGTTCATTGGGGATTTCTTCTTGTGTCACATTGTTGCAGAGAGTGCATGTATGTTTCCACATGTATGAAATCTGGAAGATTTCATTTATAGGTATGTTTTTGTTTTCCAGTACTTGTAGTAAGTACATTAGAAATTCTTGTGGATCTTCCTGTGAGTTTATAGTGAATTTCACCATTCCAGCACAGTAGTCCAATTGTTGTCTTATTCCATAAACACTATACGTGTTGTCAGGATTGTTTGCTGCATTTCTGTGAAGTACTAACATTTGCATACACAATGGGTCTGTGCTGTGTAAGTAAATGTTGTCAACAATTGGCGGTAATTGAAATAGAATATTCATTGCTACATTTGCGTAGCAACTTACACCAACTATATTTGAGAGTTTAAATGGACCAGGTAGTTCTGTATCTGACTGCTTTTTTTGGAGTTTGTCTTCCTTCTTTGAAGAAGTACCTGGTTTACTTTCCCTAATTGATTCTTTTTTGCTTGTGGTACTTGATGAAGTATTACTTTCTTTTACTCTCTTTGGAGGATTTGCAGTGACATCCTGTTGCTTTTCTGTTTTATTTATTTTTCTTTTATAATGTTTTACTTTTTGTGGAACAGAATATGTGTTTAGATGGGGAGTGTATAGTGAGCGAAGTCTATTGTATTCTAAAATGCAAGGAATATCAGCGTTTATTTTACTTGCTTTTAACTTTATTTTACTTGTTATTTTACTTGCTTTTAAGTTGATTAGAAATAGACCGTCAAGTGTACGTAAGCGTGATAGTGCTACGTAGCTCATGCCTTCTTTAAAGACTGTGTTACCAATATCTATTATTGCTTTGTCTAGAGTAAGACCTTGTGATTTATGAATCGTGACTGTGTATGCAAGAGTTAGAGAAAATTGTTCTCTGCGTACATACATGTCTTTGAAGAGAAGGAATCGAGCTGTTGAGCGTCCTATCCTTTTAACTTCTGAAAGTTTGTCAAAGAGTATATTGACAAACTGAATTTTGTTGTCATGTGGGTATGTTTGAAAGCCAACAACTGTACCCAGTGCTCCATTAACTAGTCCTTGGTCCACGTCAAGGTTATGTTTAAGCATTACTCTGCAATTTAAGGATAATTTTAATATCTTTTATAAGCCTGCAGTGTTTGAGATTGATTTTTCTAAACTATTTAGTCTTGTTGTGGCTTGGTCACACATACGTAGTGTCATACCATGTACATTTAGTTTGTCTGTGGCGCTAATTTCCATTATTGGTTGCATTTCTTTACTTAACATTATTTCATTGAATTTGAAACAGCTTGCAAGAGTTGGCATTAAGGCCATACAATTGACATTTTTGTGGGCTAATTGTTCCATAACATCTGTAGCACATGCATTATCTCCACAAGACTCAGAAAGATCGGACTAGGTCCTATATCAACAGTTATACATTCATCTTGATTCCATCAAATGATTCAAAAATACAAATTTTAATATAGTTTCATTACAATTGAGATTTACAAATTGTCTTAAAAAAATAAAAACGATTCATGATAATCGTAATTCTGATTTGAAAATAATTACACAACCGAGATTGAAATAGAGATTAAAAACGGACATATCTCTATGTTATTTTTAGAATTGAATGTTTGTGATTTTTGTCATTGTTATAACGATACACATGTATCTTTTTAGAGGGTTTAATCATGTATTTAAGACAATTTGTAAATCTCAATTGTAATGAAACTATATTAAAATTTGTAAACAAGATAGGACTCCACATTTGTCCAATGTTTTCCTAAGCACATGTAAAGTGACACCACCTATGTTGTAGGCAGCTAAACCTGTGGGGGCAGTGACAACAGCTGACAGTTTGTTGTTTGTCAATTGTTGAAGGAATTTACTGATGATTTTGATTAGGAATGTTTTGCCAGAACCAGCTTCACCACTGACGTACAGTAGTATAGGTTTATAATTATGGCAGGAACATTCTTTATTTTCATGTTGTACACCATGTGCAATTTGTTTTGTTACTTCTTCAAAAATGCTACGTTGTTTAGTTTTGATTGTAGTATAGTTAAGTCTTCTTTATCTTCATACTGACACATGGTGTTTTCTACTTCTATCATAGCTAATTCTGCCTCATTTATTATTAGTGGTTCTCCAAGTGGTTCTTGGCTTCCTGTTACAGAAGGTTGACTACTGTCAGGAGTGTCTTTATCTAGTTGGGCCTGGAGTTCTTCTCCGTGTTCCTGTTCATTGTGCAACATTGTTTTGTATTGTGTAAAGTTTACATCAGTTATAGTGCTTTCATTTGCTTTGAAAGCATCTTCATATGAGTCATAGTTTTCTAGTATTTCTTCTTCTTTTCACCATGGTTTATAGAGTTGTAGCAGGGACATGTAATATACTTCTTTATTTTGAGGAGTCTTCAATGACAATTTGATATGATTAATTAAATTTGGTTTAGTGAGTTTAACTAAGCTGCCTTCACAGTTTGTCATTCTGTATTTAACTTTTTTTTCATCAGGATTTATATTATTTTTGATTGTGTAGTTTTGGGCTATGTGGTATAGACACATGGTTTCCAAAGTATTACTTCTGTTTGGTTAGTATGTGTCCAATAAATTGTTTTTTTAAAATGTCTTGGCTGTTGGGATCATGTTTGGCTATTGCTTCTATATCTTCGTACGTTTTTAGAACTCTTTTTCTAGATTTAGCTGGACCAAGAATTAGCCATACTATATTTTCAGATTTACCATACAATGCAGTACCAGTTAACCGATCAGCTGCTTCATATGATCCACATTCTCTATGGGAGAGCATTTTTATGCCCAAGCTGTATAGTTTCTGAGACACTGTTTTATCTGATGACAGGTAATTCCAGAGGTCTTAGAGCTCTGTCTTTTCTGCTTTGGTTAAGTATGCTGTGACATATTGTGCAACTGCAGTAGAATTGTCTGCAATGTACTACACATCTATGTTTGCATTCCATAAGTGGGCAATGATTGCATTATAATCATTGATATATTTTTCTTCTTCATTTCTTTTTATGTAATATGTATTTTTAGGTGACTTACCTTTAACACTATGTCTAACTGAAGACATGAGGTTGTTCACTTGACCTGTATTTGTAACTGGTCTAGGGAAACCAAATCGGCATTTGGTTTAGTATTTCCCTTTGTTTTTGTATTTGTGACGACAATATTTGCCACATTTATGTCTTTGAAATTGTAAAATGTGTGCATGAAGATCACTATTTGTGGATTCTGATGGAATTTCACAAGTGACATATTTTTCAATAAACTGTAAAACAGTGGCATCACTGTCTTAACCAAATTTAGGAGCATCTTTAATCCATAAAAGCATGTGGATATGTGGTGCACCTCTGGCTTGGTATTCTTTTCTCCAAAAGAAGTGTTGCACTTCTCCAAGGGGAGGAACAGTTTTATTACAAATAAAATGTAGCATAGCAATGAAGCGATGGTGAAAATATCTTGAAACATTAACAGGATCCAAAGAACAAAGTTCTCCTGGTGTTAGTATATCAATGTTTGTTTTGTTTTTATTTGATATGCGTAGGAAATCATGTAAATCTTCCCATGCATATTCTGCACAACTTAATGTAACAAACCAAGTGGGTGGGCCAAAGTTTCTGATCATACAACGTACATCTCTGGGACGTCGAAACCAGTACTCTTTAGTACCACGCATATTTGCTAATAGATTTGTAATATTTGATTGTAAAACCTCATCCTTTTGTTGCACTTTTTATAATAATTGTGTAGCTGTCATATTTTGAAAGTGGGATCCTGATTTTAATATGTGTGCAACTCTGTAACATAAAGTTGCTAGCTCACTTTCAAAGAGTAGGTGGAATATGTATTCCACATTTTGTCTAAATCTGGGATCTTCAAAATACATCCGTAATGAGCGGTATTCTGAAGCTGATATTTGAATAGGTCTATCATCATAACTTCCTCCTTTGCCAGTAGGAAATAGTAGAGGAAAAGCACGTGCTTCTATACTTTTTTCCCATATGCTGATTGGTGATCCTTTTGTTTGACGCATTTGGTATGTTTCCAGTGCATCTTCTATGGTGTCATTAGAGTGCAAAGGATGAATTGTATAATGGTCTAAATTATTTGATATTGTAGCAGGATCTAGTAGCTCAAATTGACCATCTTCTTGTGTTTCTTGAATTATTTCAGTTGTATCTTTCAAGTTTTCTTCAATATTAATTTCTTTGTAATATTCATTATTCTCTTTAAGATATTGTAAGGCTTGTCTAACTTTTATGAGCTGTTGTCATATTTTTTTGTCTTTTGTAGGTACTCCATTTACTGAGATAATTAAAGATTGCTGCATTGGATGTTGCACTCCTAGAGTATGCACATTTTCTTTTAGATCTAATCGTAAATAAACTACTTTTCCACAAATGCCTTTTACCAATTCAGAGGGAGGTAATTTTACTGTTTTTAGTTGAAGGCGTATTATTGCTTGAAATGGGTGTACTGTTTGAATTATGAATCTCTCATATAAATTAAGTTGTTGTAGGGGTTTTGGTAGTGGGTATAATTCCAAATTATTTGTGATAGCACGTGAAGGAGTTTGGTTGTTGTCAGGTTTTGTAGTGCAGTAACTGCAAAGTATTAAGGGGTCACTTATTTCGTATTTGTTTTCTGCTACAAGGTAGAGAGCTAATTCAAACCATTTAGAATCTTCATTGTCTTCTATTTTATATGATAGGTCTACAGTTCTCGTGTTACGTTTATAAAAAGTTCTGCGGCAACATACACATACATGGTTTGGTACTTCAGCTGATGTACTTTTAAATGTTAGTATTTCTTTTTTGTATGCGTTTAGCAAAATGTTGCCATGTGTAGAATTGTTGCTCATTTGGTTTAAAGCTATTTCATTCTGTAAATGGCTTTCACTTCCAAAATATTTGTTTCTGCATATAGTACAATTTCTTGAAGTAGGTCTTTTGCTGTACCATGTAGAAGAATGTTATTCAAATTTGCTAGTGCTAAAGCAGGACTTTCAGCATAGTAAAGTTTATAGACTAGATTTCTTATAGTTGAATGATGTGTTGATATTCTTTTGATATCATGGAAGGTTGTTTTACAAGTAGGTCCTGTAATGCAGGCCAATGAATGTCTTTGCAGTCCTGTGTGTTTGCGCACTGAACATGTATCTATATTTTGCAGTAGTTTCATTTTTTTTCTTTGCTTTTTACATATTGATTGAGGAATTGACGTAAAGACTTGAAAAATTGTTTAGGAATGTTACATATTGACCTGCATGGCCATTTGTACACTAGAAGTTGTGATTCAGTTGAATGGAGGGGTAATTCTAAGTTTTCCGGGCATATTTATGTAAGGAGTACTTCTTGTTCCATTATGGTATTATTAACTTTTTCATAACCTCGACCACTTCTATGTATGGCAATTGTATTTGTTTGCTTTTGTTTGTACGCTTCTTCATTGAAGTATGGTTCTGTGCTCGTAGTGTGATTCCATTCACCTCCGCAGATACTTAAGAAGTTCTTTCTGTTGACATTTCGTTTATTGAGAAGTCTTTTTTGTAATTTAGTTATTAGTTTTGTTAGTGGTTTCATTTTGTTTAACACTAAAATAAATAACTTTCTTTTGAGAAGAATTGCACTATCTATCAACGCTTCTAAAATGAATTTCCTACGATCGGTTTTAAGCATTGAACCTGATTTCTCTCCTGTTTTTATAAGATTTTGAAGGACTTTGTGACGGAACATTTTGGCTAAAATACTTTTTTGGTATGCTTACTTTGCACTATATTAAAATTTAAAGAAGTAGTTTTATCTGTATTGATAGCTGATTTTCTGTTAATTGTTTTTTGGTTTGTTTGACATTTTGATAGAGAAGGCAAAGTTTTTGTACTTGAAACTTCTTGTGTTTCACTAAATGACTGTATTAGCTGTTTTGTGTGAACTTTTTTTTACAAATTCTGCTAGAGATGGATGCTTATGTTGGACACTTTTATTTTCATTTGCTCTACTTCTGCGTTGCTTTCTACAGACTTGACTTTTGGCAGGCATTCTTTAGGGTCTGTTGAAAAAAATAAAGAAGGTATGGGTTGGGGTGTTCTGCAATGTATGTGTGCTGTGTGCATGATGTATGTAATGGTGTCTGATTGTGCATTGGGAACTACAACTAGTAGGGATGTGCATTCTTCAATTAATATGTTACTAAACTCAGGTTCAGATGACAGAAAAATAAGCTAGTGGTGTGGAGAAGTACAAATAGTAAATCTAATGTATACAATAAAAACAGTTGTTTGTTCTATAATATGAAAATTCTAGCGGTTGAGTTGGGTAATTTATGTGTCCAAAAGTAGGAATTGTGCGCCATTCTGGCTGTAAATCGGTGTTTAAGACATGGGGATTTTTGGACAGAATGGTGCACAATCTCTATTTTTAGGCACAGAAATAGCATGAATTAACTTTACAGTATGTTTGAGTAATAATACAAATATTATGGTGATATTCTACTTACTTTTTTTCTAAAATGAGCAGTTTAATTCTTAGTTCTTCTTTGTTCTTGAAATTCGGCTGCTTCTTTTCAGGAGAATGGTCTTCACTGCAATTGTAAAAGAAACAAATTAGTAATTTTGTTTGTATATAGCATTGATTTTTTTAATTGAAATCCTCAGCGCCTTCCTTACAACCATTAAAACTATCTTAATCACATAGGATATGTCGCACCAGTTCAATACATATGATATGTTCTTAATAAACAAATTGTATTGCAATGAGTAACTGTAACAAGCAACATATCTTTACTATGTCTTGTGAAATATTCATAATGTACCACTGAATACCACCATTTCTGTAACTAAGTTGTTCTAGGTAATAGTGCCTTAATGTCATGCTTAAATTAAAGTAATCAAATAAATAAATAAATAAATGTAATTGTATAAGTATTATTTTTTGAGATTGGAACCTAGAGTGTGCATGCATGCAATTTTGTTTCAATATATGTAGTCTATAAATTTCATTTAAAAAATGTTAGTTTAACATGATTTGATAGTGTGTGTATTAAGAAAGTAAATAGTATAAAGGTTTATAAGTGATAGTTGATTTTATGAAATTGGAAAAAAGACAGTAGATTCATTTTACAGATTACACAAGCTAAAAGTCAGTTTGAAAATGTGTTCATGTAGTGTACAGAAAATATGCATACCTGTAGTTTTTGTTCATGCATATGGATATGCATGGAGCTGCAAGTAGAAATCCTGGAGACTTGTACAGTATTTCTTGTAGATGGTGCTTGCCGATGATATGACACTTGTACTCAGAGAGATTCACAGTACATTTGCAGTGCTGATCTATGATGATGCAGTTAGATGTAGAAGTCTTGAATGTGATTGGTGCATGGTCATGTGATTTCTTAGCTACATCCAATGAGGGAATGGCACAGAGAGTGAAGTGGAAATGGTAGAAGGGCTGTTCATGTTACGATATGTTTGCGGACATGGCGGTAGTTCGCGGACATCAGGAGTTACATCTGGGGATTTTTGGGTTCAGAAGTCATGCAAATGAGAATGATCAGTGAAAGGGATTGGTCAGGAAAATGTAGTGGGTGTGTTGTGCCAGGAGAGAGTTTCTCAGATACTCCTTTTGCTGAGGGAACAACAGATAGCTATGGCTGTGTGTTTCAGAAAACAGATTGTTTGGATTTTGGGAGATTCGTGGATACATTGGTTGAAGGTGAATGCACAAAGCTGCGGAGTAGCTGTAGATCTTAAATTTCCACATGTCGAAGTACACTGGCATGGAGTACGTGGAATGAAGTGGTTGGACTTGCTACCTCTCTGTGCTACTTTGGAAACAAAGCAACATCCAGACATAATTGTAATTCATTGTGGAGGGAACAGTTTAGGACATGTGTCTGGAATTCCTTTGCAATTTGCTATGAAAGAAGGACTTGGGAAAGTCATGGACATGTTTCCTAATTCTCAAGTAATATTTTCACGGATTGCGCAGGGACAAATGTGGCTTTGTTCTTCTTCATTTGGTCCACAAATGGAAAAAGCAAGGCGCAATGTTAATAAGGCTGTTTGTGCATTTCTAAGAGATTTTGGCATGTCCTCTTTTCACAATGAAAATATTATGTTTCGTAGTACATACATTTTTCGCAGAGATGGAGTCCATCTTACTTATGCTGGCAATCAGATTTTTCTGAGAAATATACAAAATGCACTGCGACCTTTTTTAGAAATACAGCATCCATTTTGAAGTAGGTGTTAAGTATTTATAGTTTTTGACATACAAACACCTCCCAAAGGCTCTTTTCAGAGCCACCACTTCCTCCCAGAGAAAAATACAATGGTAACAATAGGGTAGCATCCCAATTGTTTTAATGTTCACGAACTGTCCACAAACTTTTAAGAAATACAGAGGGCCCTGCTTTATTTATCTTCACTTCTATTTTTTAACTGTGAAAGGCGGCTCTGAAAAGAGCCTTATTTTTTTGATTTTTGTAAATTTATATTTATTTTTGGTTTTTTAGACACAACACACTAGGAGAGGAGGGGAAAGAAGGGTAAAGGGGGGGACACCAACCACAGGGATAAGAAAGGGCGAGCTGAGAGAAGAAGATGTAGAGTGGGTTTTATTTGGGTAGTGAGCAGGTCTTCTCGTGCTCTGAGACGATAGTCTCAAAAGCACTCCGAAGTCGCTCCCCCCTGCAGAGTAATGTCACAGTACATACATAGAACTGTGACCCTCGAAAGGTAAGGGTCATCAGAATTCTGTATGGCCTGTGAGGCAGCTTGAGGAAGATGCTGTCCCACAGAGGTGGTCCTTGTGGTGACAGGATCAGAAACAGAGGATGAAGTAGAGGAAATCAACCTACTACGTTCTTCACAAGGTACAACCTTGCGAATAGCCCCAGAGTGAAATGACCTCAGGTGTCGCTTCATGGTCGTGGTCCCAAAGCTATACGAACCGTGCTTCCCGTGACTGAGTATCATTTTGCACTCATTGCAGATAACACGATTCGCACGAGCCTTAGGACCATTCCTATAAATGGAAAATAACCGCCACACCCAAGACTCACGTCTAGTGCGGGTAGTAGGGATTTCCTCTACCTCATTCTCGTCATCCTCTTCTTCCTCCTCTGCATCCTCACTCCTGTTCCCCTCTTCAGGCCCTTGGGAAGGTGGTGGTGGTGGAGGGGGCGGGGGTGGTGCTGAAGCAGGTGCAGCACCAGGTGGCAGTTCTGCAGCCAGGGATGCTATCTCAATGATGGAATCAGCAAGTTGCTGGAGAAATAGCTGTGCTCTGAAGAATAGCCAGAAACACAATGAGAATAAGCTCTAGGGCGTGGTCTTTTATAGGGGTGCTTGTACGCGGTTCACGGACATGCGCGCTGTCCGCGGACAGATCGAACACAAAAAAGTGTTCAGAAAGTTTCAAAGGATATGTAGAAACTCAGGATTACTATGTGGGACTTGTGCCATGATGAGTTTTTATGGAAAAATATTGTGGATTACTCGAAAATGTACTTTTAAATTGTTCGGGGACACGAACAGTGTCCACATTCAGAACACGCGATTAGCATGGGCGTGGTCACATGATCCCTTCGCGAACAGGTCCGCGACGGAAGCTCCTGTCCGCAGGACACCAAATGCACGGACATTGGTTTGCGCATGCGCGTTGATGTTCTACGGAGGCTGTTCGGGTCCTGAATTAATTGAAAGTGCGTCACACATCAAACGAACATTTCTGGACATCGCGTATGTTCTAGAACAGTTTAAACTTGCTAGAGAACACTACGGACAGATATAGTGTTCTTTAGGACACTTCCATTTTCATTTGATTACAAACTTTTCAGGACATCAATTGTGTTCTTAGAACATTTAACTTGCTAGCGAACATTACGGACAGGTATAGTTTTCTTTAGGACACCTCCATTTTCGTTTAATTACGAACATTTCAGGACACCAATTGGGTTCTTAGAACAGTTTGAACTTGCTAGCGAACAGTACGGACAGGTATAGTGTTCTTTAGGACACCTCCATTTTCGTTTAATTACGAACATTTCAGGACGCCGCTTGTGTTCTTAGAACAGTTTCAACTTGCTACCGAACAGTACGGACAGGTATAGTGATCTTTAGGACACCTCCATTTTCGTTTAATTACGAACATTTCAGGACACCGCTTGTGTTCTTTGAACAGTTTCAACTTGCTAGCGAACAGTACGGACAGGTTTAGTGTTCTTTAGGACACCTCCATTTTCGTTTATTTACGAACATTTCAGGACACCGCTTGTGTTCTTAGAACAGTTTCAACTTGGTAGCGAACAGTACGGACAGGTATAGTGTTCCTTATTAGGACACCTCCATTTTCGTTTAATTACGAACATTTCAGGACACCAATTGGGTTCTTAGAACAGTTTCAACTTGCTAGCGAACAATACGGACAGGTATAGTGTTCTTCAGGACACCTCCATTTTCGTTTATTTACGAACATTTCAGGACACCGCTTGTGTTCTTAGAACAGTTTCAACTTGGTAGCGAACAGTACGGACAGGTATAGTGTTCCTTATTAGGACACCTCCATTTTCGTTTAATTACGAACATTTCAGGACACCAATTGGGTTCTTAGAACAGTTTCAACTTGCTAGCGAACAATACGGACAGGTATAGTGTTCTTCAGGACACCTCCATTTTCGTTTATTTACGAACATTTCAGAACACCCGCGCTGTCCGCGGACATCTACATTGTTTTAAAAAAAATAAAAAGTGGGAAGTAATTACAACACAATATAAAAATGTAACTTTATTTCACATATATTAATAATTTATGACAGAGAAGGTGAGGCAGAAACAGAAACAAAAACAGGAGAATTAGGGGTTTCAACATGATTGATATCAGGTGAAAAAAATTTTGGATTATGGAGAGGGTTTGGGGATAATTGACTGGGATATGGTGAAGGGGGACAAGAACATGTGGAACAATGGTATGAGGTTTTTGATTTAAAATGATCCTCAACAAAAGTTTTCAAATTATTAAATTTGCTCAATAATAAATCAATTTTTTCTTTTAAGCTGTCAAGCATGTTTTCCATAACAGTTTCTTCAGACATATTTTCTATTTTGGTATGCTCTGTACAAAAAGAAATATATATGTTAAATATATATAAATTAATAACAATTAAATGGTTTATATTGTAAAGTGTGTACCATTAGCTTCACTATTTTCTGACATTTCGTCATGTGGAAGTGCTCCTCTAGCCATTCCAGAGTACTAGACATTTCTGTGAGAAAAAAAATATATCTAATACAGAAAGTTTATAAAGATATGAGTAAAATGATGTACACTTACTATTTCAGGTAAGATATGTTCTGAGTAGTCTGTAGGTATGGTCTTGGTCTTAGTTGTGGAGTGTCTGTCAGGTAATTATGTTGGAAGCCTATTTATCTTCTCTTGGTATATTCCATTTTAGAATATATTGTATCTAAATGAATGGTTAGTGTGGTACATATATGGGTTACATTTCTTATGTATTACTACATATAATATGTATGTGTACTACTTTGTGAATTTTTTAAATGTTATCATGTTGTAATATAACAATGAAACATGCCCCCCCCAGACTTTTTAGGTAGTGGTACTGTTGTCCGTATATGTCCGCGGACATCAAAAATGTTCGTGGACATTACATTCAGTAGAAGTGGTTCAGTATGTTCCATATTACATGTACATAAAGTCAAAGTTACTATTGTTAAGCTTTGCTACTAAAAACCTATGAAATTCAGTTAAAAAACTTTGTTAAAGGGACGTTATGGTTAAGTTGTGCTACTAAAAAATTATGAAATTCAGTGAAAAAAACTTTTAAGTTGTGCTACTAAAAACCTATGAAATTCAGTGAAAAGAACTTTGTTAAAGGGACGATATGGTAAAGTTGTGCTACTAAAAACCTATGAAATTCAGTGAAAAAAACGTTGCTAAAGGGACGTTATGGTTAAGTTGCGCTACTAAAAACCTATGAAATTCAGTGAAAAAACATTCTTAAAGGGACGTTGTGGTTAAGTTGCGCTACTAAAAACCTAAGAAATTCAGTGAAAAACCTTTGTTAAAGGGATGTTATGGTTCCAAGCAAAACCGAAAAATCCTTGAAATTCGCCAGTTATGATAAGCTAAGCAAACATAACTCGCGCCGCCACCGTGCACTGCTAAGACTAACACCCAGGATATCAAAGATGACATCACAAATGTCATTGATGACATCACTGATGACATCACATGTCTGGCTCCCACTTTTTTCCTTTACTGACATATCTAGGCCACATGGTTTTCTTCAGTAACAGTCAGTAATTAAAATTGGAAAAGGTAGTATATTTGTAGACTTATCCTTCAAGTTACAAAAAATGTACCACCACAGAATCCTTCAGAACCTTGTAAATAGAGGGCAGAAATTATGCTCAACTCTCAAAACCTACCGCAGAAAAGTCATCCTAGAAGCTCTTGTAGACAGTGCAATGAGCGTGAAATGGAAATTGTTTATAGTAATTTTAAACAGAATGAAACCACTAACAAAATTAATTGGTCAATTGAGAGCACTACTTCAAAACAAATGCAATGTCTGCATAGAGAGCTTTGGCCACATCTGTACAGGTGAGTGGAGTCACACGACCAACACAGAGTCATACTTCAATGAAGAAGCATTCAAAGAAGAACAAAGAAACCAAATTGCCTTACGTCGGAGTGGACGAGGATATGAAAAGATACACAATAACATAATGGAAGAGGAAACACTGCTTTCACAAATATCCCCATCAAACTTATATCATTCTCCATTCCACCAAAGCAACACACCTCACCTACAAATGGCCTTGCACATCAATGTGTAACGTTCCCCAATGCTTAATCAAATCTTTGCAGCAATTCCTCAATCAGTATGTCAAAGGCAACAAGAAAATATAAATACAAATACTACAAACTATGGACTCCTGTCCAGAAAGCAACTACACTGGAATACGAGGACATTCCTTAGCCTGTATTTCTGGGCCTGCTTGCAAAAGCACCTTCCACTGTATTAAAATGTTAGCAACTCACCATTGAACAGCCAGAAATCTAGTTTACAAACTGTACTATGCAAAAAGTCCAGCTTTAGCACTCCAGCATATAAATGCTTTTCTCCTACACCATACCGCCAAACAAGTGCTCGATGAAATAGAGCACATCCAAAGCAAATATTGTGGAACTGAAGAGCACTTACAAACTCCAGCATTTTCAGACTACAGTACAGTGCAGCTTTCAACTTTTTATATCACACATACAGAAAACAAATACAAAAGTTCAAAAGCACATCTGCTGAAATGCCAAACCAAGTATGTTTGTGTAGTCATAGGACGTTCTATAGAAAGGGCACCAAAACTATAAATATAATGCAGAAAATATAAGGCAATGAGGAATCCCAATAGTTTCAATTAGCTCTGTACCTTATAGCTGAAAACAAATACGAAATTCCGAACACATCCATACTGTGCACATACTCTACTACCAAACTTGACAATAACGAAAGGTCTTCACGGGCAATTATTAATAATTTGGAACTATTTCCACTGCTCTGCAGCAGCTTAATTTATATGAGACCATTATAATCCAAACAGTGCACCCATTTCAATCAATAATACAGCTTCAACTGAAAACTGCTAAATTGCCTCCCACCGAATTACAGAGGCATTTGTGGAAAAGTAATTTACTTATCATTAGATCTCAAAGAAAATGTAGACGTTCTACAAGTGCAAAGACCAATACAAAAATCTTTGATTATCCTGGTAAATGGGGTACCTACAAAAGACAAAGAAATTTGGCAGCAACTAGTGGACTTAACCAAAGTTAGGGAAGGGTTGCAATACCTTAAAGAAAACAATGAATACTACAAGGAAATAAACGTTCAAGAAAACCTGAGAGAAACAAGCAAAATTATTCAGGACTCCAAGACAAAGGAGCGCCAATCAGTATATGGGAAAAAAGTGTGGAAGCACAAGCCTTTTCTCTACTCTTCCCGACTGGAAAAGGTGGAAGATATGATGAAAGAGGCACACAAATAACAACATCAGAATACCGCTGTTTACGAATGTATTCTGAAGACCCTAGATTTAGGCAGAACGTGGAGTACATATTCCACCTGCTTTTTGAAAGTGAACTGGCAATGCTATGTTATGGAGTTGCCCCCAAATTAAAAACAGGTTCCCATTTTCAAAACATGTCTGCTACACAGCTATTTCAAAAAGTGCAAGAGAAGTCAAGTATTACAAATCTCTTGGCAAACATGCGTGGTATGAAAGAGTACTGGTTCCGACGGCACGCAGATGTCTGGTGTATGCCACACAACCATGGCCCACCCACATGTTTTGTCACTTTAAGTTGTGCAGAGTATGCATGGGAAGACTTGCACACTTTCTTATGCATAGCAAACAAAAACAAAACAGGTGCAGACATGAAAACACCAGGAGAGCTTTGGTCTCTCGATCCAGTGAATGTTTCACACTACTTTCATCATCGCTTCCTTGTCATGCTGCACTTCATTTGCAAAAAAGCACTTCCTCCCCTCTGAGAAGTGGAACACTTCTTTTGGAGAAAAGAATATCAAGCCAGAGGAGCACCACACATCCACATGCTTTTGTGGATTAAAAATGCTCCTAGATTTGGTGAGGAGAGTGATGAAACTGTTTTGCAGTTTATTCACAAATATGACACGTGCGAAATCCCTTCGGAAAGTATGTGTACCTACAAACACAAATTTTGGAATTCCAAAGACATAAGAGTGGCAAGTATTGTCGACGCAAATATAAGAAAGAGGCAAATACTACACCAAATACAGCTTTGGGTTCCCTAGACCAGTTTCCGCAACAGGCCAAGTAAACAGTTTTATGTCTACGGTTTGACACAGTATGAAAGGAAAATCTCCTAAGAACACATACTGCATACAAAGGAGGGAAGCATCAAGGTACATCAATGATTACAATGCAATTATTGCCCTCCTATGGAATGACGATGTTGATGTACAGACCATTGCAGACAATTCCACTGCAGTTGCACGATATGTCACTGCCTACTTAACCAAGCAGAGAAATCAGAGCTCAAAGACCTCTGGGATGACATATCCTCTGGCAAAATACTGGCACAGAAATTGTACAGCTTTGGCATTAAAATGCTATCCCATAGAGAATGTGGCAGCTACGAAGCCCCTGACCGTTTAACCGGCACTGCCTTATATGGGAAATCTGACCACATAGTGTGGCTAAGCCTTGGCCCTGCTGCATCCAGAAAAAGAGTATTTAAATCGTACTAAGACATACAAACAATAGGCAAAAGTGATCCCAACAGCCAGGACATTTTGACGAACAACTTATTGGAATTTAGAATCCGTGTACCTGTACCAGATAGCCCAAAACTTTGCATACAAAAACAACATTAATCAAAATGAGGAAAAAGGTAGATACAGAGTCGAAACTTGTGAAGACAGCCTGGCGAAACTTACCAAACACTGCCTAATTAATCATATGAAGTTGTCATTAAAAACTCCTCAACACAAAGAACTGTACTACATGGCTCTACTGCAACTTTTCAAACCATTGAGAACAGAAGAAGATTTATTAGTCACCTACACCGCCTATGAAGATGCTTTCAATGCCAGTGAAAGTAAAATTACAGATGAAAACTTTACACAGTACAAAACCATACTGGACAATAAACGCCAACAAGAAGAATAACTTCAAGCACAACTAAATGTTGACACTTCTGAGAGCAGTGAACCTTCTCAAACAGGCAGACAAGAACCACTTAGACAGCCACTCATAGCAAATAAGGCAGAATTAGCCATGACGGAAGTAACCACCACTATGCTTCAGTATGGGCACTCTGCAGAAAAGTTGGCAGTACTGAAATCCCAACTAAACAATGAACAGCATACCCTTTCTGTCAAAATAAGTAAAACCATTAAACATGATATACAGCATGAAAGGAAAACTTGCATCTGTGCCAACTACAAACCTGTACTGCTGTATGTAAATGGTGAAGCTAAAACATTCGTAATAAAAATTATCAGTAAATACCTCCAACAATTAACAAACAACTACCTTTCTGCTGTGGTAACCACCCCTACAGGTTTGGATGCCTACAACATAGGGGGGTCACTCTTCACTGATTGCTTCTCCTTCCAGTAGAACACCAGAACAAATGAGAGTATTTAAAACTTTCAGCAGAATCTGCTATGGAGCTATGCAGAGTTTTGAAACATATGAAAATGCTCCTAATAGAAGAGGTAAGCATGGTCTCCAACCTAATGTTGGCTTTGATTCACCTCAGATTGCAAGAGGTCCTCAAAAAACAGACTACGAAGAACTCTTTGGAGGAAAACATGTGATTGTTTTCTGAGATCTCCTTCAATTAACACCAGTCAAAGGTGAACCTGTCTTCAAAACCTTAGGACACAAAGAGTGCCGTAAAAGTCTTGGAAGCATCGGGAATGTAAATCTCTGGCAACATTTCCAATACAGAGAACTAACTCAAAACATGCGTCAGTCTGCAGACCTCACCTAGGCCAACATTTTTAAAAACATATGGATTGGTGTACTATCAAAGGAGGCGCATTCTACCCTCAATAGTAGATGCATCCATGAGCTGTACAGTCGTAACACATGTGCTACTGATGTCATGGAACAATTAGCTCAGAAAAATATCAGCTGTATGTCCTTAATGCCAACTCTAGCAAGCTGGGCACAATTTAATGCAATAATGCTGCAGAAACAATCAAAAAAACACCAGTGGAAATTCATGCCCCAGACAAACTGGATGTACACGGTATGATAATACCTATGTGTCAACAAGGCATAGCACGCCTACAAACCTTAGAAAACTCTATCTCCAACACAGCTGGTTTGGAGAAAATGTTAAAATTATGTGTCAACTGTAGAGTTATGTTAAAGTGTAACATTGACGTAGAGCAAGGTTTAGTTAATGGAGCACTTGGTACAGTTGTTGGCTTCCAGACATACCCACGGGACCCCAGCATTCAGTTTTTAAACATCAAGTTTGACAAACTTGCAGAAGTCAAAAATATATAACGCACAACAGCGCGATTCCTTCTTTTCAAAGACATGTATCTACACAGAGAGCAGTTTTCTCTGTCGCTAGCTTATGCGGTAACTAGTCATAAATCGCAAGGTCTAACTTTAGATCAAGCATTGATTGATATTGGCAGCACAGTCTTTAAAGAAGGCATGAGGTACGTAGCACTGTCACGCTACGTACACTGGAAGGACTGTATCTAGTGAATTTTGATGCAACTGCAGTCAGTGCAGACATTCCTTGCATCACAGAGTAAAATAGACATGTGCACTGTTCACAACCCATCTGAAAATGTACCCTATTCCTCAGAAACCGAAAGGATTCAAAATAAGGCTAATTTAATCAGAAGTTGTAAATGATTGGGCAACAGTACCATCAAAGAAATTGAAAGCAACTCATACTACATCAACTACCAAAAGCACATACAAAAGGAGTCAAAAAGAGAAACCATACCCAACTCCACCCACAAAAGAAATGCCTATGCAAAGAAACCACGTACCCTTCTACAAAAGTGCTCAGACACACAAGTACCTGGGTCATTCAAATTTTCCAATACAACAGGTGTTAATTGCTATGCAAATGTAACAATGAATGTTCTTTTCCACATGCCAGCAATTGTGGAAAACATTTATTTAAATGGCGCAGACCAGTTGTGTTTGCAAATGCTCATCCTTCACAAAAATGCAGTAAGTAATCCTGACATCATTTACAGTGTCTCAGGAATAAGGCAAGAATTGGACTACAGTGCTGGAATGGTGAAATTCACTTTAAACCGACAAGAAGGAATTTCTAATGTACTTACTACAAATTCTGGAAAGGAAAAACATACTCATAAATCAAATCTTTCAGATTTCCTACATGTGGAAACATACATCCACTCTGTGCAACCATGTCACTCCGGAACAAGTTTCTAACGTACGAATGCTTCGTATATGTATCAATACCTAACTGTCACTCAATTCCATTCAGCAACTGGTGCAAAATGCAAACCATAGCATGTTGTGTACGTCGTGCAATTCTGATATTGGTTCGACGCTACTTATACACTCACATAGTCAATATGTAATATTAATGCTCCTAAGATACAATGCCGATGGAACCAAAAACAACTGCAACTTACTGCCTTCACACACAGACAGGTATCAATTGGCAAGAAAACCTTCACAACAGTAGCCATAATCTACCACACAGGTGACTCAACCAATAGAGGCCACTATACTGCATACATTAGAAAGCAAAGGTCATGGTGGGAATGCAACAATACTTCCATCACTCCAAAGCAGAGATTACCTGTATACCTTGTAAATGCCTACTTAATATTCTTCAAGCCAAAATGTACTCACTGATGTACAAACCTACTATACCTTACTCCCCAGCACCAACCAGTGCCTTCGTAAGTGGACAAAAAATATTTTTCCTTCCACACTGTCGACCTAAAGCAAATTAGCATACTGCAAGCATTGACGAAATGCTCTAAAGTGTGTGTTGGACATTTCTATCCCCAATGAACCCAATGCATACACTTACACAAACAATGTGTGTACACAAATCACAGTAGCAGTATTTTCCCCAGGATACGTGGAAACACAAGTACGAAGTATGAGGGTTCAAAACTATGCTCAGTAACCTCTGAAACCACCACGTATGCAAATCAGTCACCAGCTCTCCAAGAATAGTCATACAACTCCAAGACATATGGACCTATCATCACGTAACTCCATAATGGTAGACTACCACTTCAGAATGTACACAGATGGCCAATTAGCAACAGGAATCCACAACCTTCTAAAGGTACCCTTTACGAATGGGACACTGTAAACAGTTAGAATACGCCACCTGGTATCTAACTGCAACCAGAATACGACAATCTTATTTGCAGCATTCAAACAACCAAACTCAACCTTCACCAACTACTGTGCTACAAACATATTGTAAAACACTTCCAAAGTATGAGCAGTTACAGTACACCAACAGGTATGTAACTACCATCTCGAAATTGTGTACTAGCACAGTACAATGCCAGAATACTTACAAACTACCCACAGCAACCAAACGCATAAAGAAACAGTGGTACAAAAAGGAAGCAGGTAAGCATTTACAAAATACCACCTGCTATACAACGCAAACCATCCTACCAACATGTATAGGCCACAAATAGTAAACCCTCACATTTTCTCCTACTTCAAGAGTACACTTTTAAAAGTGCTGTGACCACTCCAAACGTGACTTTCATTCATTGTGCATCATAGTAGCAAAGACATTTGGAAGTTTTGTTTTTAATCTAGCATGGATTTATTTTCTTCACAGGCCCAATGATTATGCAAAGCAATACAGGAACTGCCCTCATTGCACAGTACACTGGTTCAAAGCATAGTACTTAGGAAGTACTAGTTATGAGGGTCCACAAAGTAAAAAATTTATGCTATGTAGTGGACTGCAAACTAACGAAATACCTTCTCTAACGTGTTCTGTTCTCTTTTCCCACAGATAATGCACCAACCAGGACCACACAGCAACCAGGACCACAACATTTCACACTCGATACACAAAACACAGTACAGGCCCTCCCCAATCCAAACAGTAAGTCTGCAACGATTGCTTTTATTCTTCTCTACAGTGCAATGTGTGCACTTATTTCTGCTATACACATACCAATGCTACCATTTGCAATACTCACCTATATTACAGTACACAGCTTGCGCCTATGCCCTACATGCTTCACTACACCCTGTACAGTGTAGGTCCTCCAGCCATGCACTCCATACCTGCCCACAATTGCTGCTGTACTGTACAAGTATGCATAAAAACCTCTATCCACGTACCACTAACCCCACACATAACACACCCACCTACCCCTTAGCCACTGCAGTTGACATTGACTGCCATTTCTTCCACACAATACATAACCGGTTTCCTACATACACTGGTCGCCTAAGCCTATAATAAGTGGACACAACACTACCATAGCCTACCCCACAATCTGCACAATTACAACCATACAACTTGATGATTGGATCCATATATCTTACCCAACTGTCGTAACTGCTGCAACATGTGGCTCCTTGCTTTCCAGTGGCACTGTGTAGGTAATTAGGTAATTTTCATTGTTATGTACACCATTTTAAAAAAAAGGTATCCAACACATATTTCAGTGCAGCGCATGGGTCATAGCTCAGCAGCCATATTGCAACCATTGCGTTACTGCTTAAGTTTTCAAACTTCTGTTTCCCTTTCTTATTGTGTAAAGGAAACACCATTTGAGCTCCATAACCCCCTTACACTGTTTGATGACCGTACACATAACTCCTTTTCTTTACTGAACGGCAGCCCCAAACAGGTTCATGCTGAACTACACCAAACTGCATACGATGGGCCATCCACCCATATTGTGAGGCAGCGAACACACAGTCTGCCATTGACCACTGTTGCCTTGTAACACACTGCACATATAACTGGTTCTTAGGCACTTCAAAAGCACATTTAATGTATGTTGCCATCTTTGCATTCATGGCACCATGTGTACGGCACCATCACCTCGACTTGTACGTCGTACTACCTTTACCGTAATGACACTGCCAACATTCGTAAATGAATGTTACAATCGAAACATGTTGCCTGCTGATTCCTTTTTTTTCCAGCATCATCTCCGGAAAGCGAAACCTAACATACCTCTCCTTGAACATGACACACGCTCATTGTAAAACAGCCTTGAGGGGAAAGCATGTTTATCTCCAAGATCAGACATTGTATGGAAGTATAGCGAAAAAGGATACATAACTTGCACTGCAGTTCCTCTGCCCATGTGCCCCAAAGGTAGTCTGCAACGATACCATACGCCGTACACTGCCATTTCTCGTCCACCCAATACAAGCATGGAATTTGCCCGAAGTTATGCAAGTACAACTTTACATCACATGTGTATTACAAATAAGTATTAAGCTGATCTTCTGTATGCATATGTATAAATGTATTCTACCGCACACTTTCTCTCTGTACATTGTACGGAGCTTTGTGACGGCAGTAAGGGCACGCTGTTACAGTGCCATGTGTCCACTGTTGCCCATAAATTGCTACTGTGATTGTACTTCCTTTTGCTACCATTCTTCCCCACCCCCTGCAAATGCAGACATAAAGGGAAGACGAAAAGGGAATGCAAGTCGTGCACTAAAACAACACACCTTCTGCTCACTCGTGCAGTGCTACATTCCCTATTTTGCCCTTTCTATGCCCTTTAACATAATTACTAGGTCTACTCACCCTCAGTGTACTGAACGTTATATCGGCCACAGCTGCATGCAGCGGTCAACCAGCACAGAAACATTGAAAGCTCACATTTCCATGACGCACTTCTCAGCAAAGCATCTCCTCCATTCTCCAGCAAACTGAGGTGACCCCCATGAGAGTTCTTGTTTTCTTATTTTCTTTGCAACAAATGATGCTACTCACTAACACACAGTACATGGTCCATGAGGCAGCCAGCTATCACGACATCCTTCCCGCAAAGTCTTGTCCTGTACGCTGCCACTAATACCGGCTACTTAGGTCTACTCTTATTCCGCTTTCTTCTCAGATATCTTGCACCTTACTGCACGTGCCACACCTTCCACATTCCAATAGACGGGTGGTGGACCAAGCACTGGAAGATTACCATAGGCACATTTTTTTCCGTCGTTATTATCTGGGCCGACCGATATGGATCGGTATGTCCATTTGCGGTTCCGGCAATACGAACCTGCAAACCTTTATGCTGTAATGCATCCCAGAGGCACCAGCTGCTACCTGTCAAAGAAAGTCTGTTGTTCCACATGGCCCACCAAGCACCACTAACTACTCCTTTTCCCACTTTCCTAGACGAGAACAGAAGTCCAGAAGTGCACAGACGGCATTGGTCACTGAATTTTGTTTGCGAAATAAAAGAGGGGTGAATGCAGCCAACATATACGTTGTCCTTAACATTCTGTTGCAAAATAAATCACTTCCAACAATTTACTGTGGTGTTCCTCAACTATGGGAATGTTCTGGAACCGTATGCTCTGTGTGCGCATGTCTGCTTTTGCTTTTGTTTATATTGTTCCTTTCCGGAGTTAGGTGCTCACATGACAGAGTGTGCTACACTTGGCACGCACATAAAGACAATACCTGGAGTGCAGGCTGTGAGGAACGACTGTCCACAAGTAAAGTCAGTGACGCCAGTAACTGCTGCGATGGTGTATGCTGCACACACGTATAGGTAATGGAAGCAATGCACACATTACAATTTCACACAATAGATGCGCCAACCGCGTTCGTTGGCCGTCTCCACAAGTACGCAAAACAAAGCTAACAGTCAGATGGCCTACTGTCCTGTATTTTGCTGTACATAACGGCGTTGATAATGTTGTCGGCTGCAAATGTATGTGGGTTGGTCTGTACATTATCCATACTTTACATGTGTAATGCTTATTAAGTCGTGTCATGTTGCAATATCCTTCTTCAGTCTCAAAGCACACCGTATTATGAGAGGCACACCATACAAAACATAAATGGTGGCATCTCAGTCCCTGAATGGCAACAATGCCAATGACGCACACCATATGCAAGTGCAGGTACTTCGCGCTGCCTCTACTGGTGTACCAACTGCAAAATGTCCTCCACAACCATTCTGTAATAGTGAGCACCCATACCCATATACATCAGTATAAGAACGGACCCAAAGAAGGCAATATTCTGAAACCTACTTCCAATCACTGGCCAGCCTGTTAGGTCAAAGGGCCCCAGCCATGCACACAAGCCAGTAGGGTTTTTGGAGGCACAACACAACATAACGCACTGACTGAAAATATCCTCATATTGTCTGCAATGCACTCCCCATCCCCAATGGAGTCTGCCTGCACTCACCAACAAAATATATTGTCGCCTCTACAGCTTCCCGACAATAAAGTAAATGTGAGTACCTGCGTACAAAGTGCATATCGCAAAACTGTGATGGTATAAAATTCCTTCCATGTGCCAATGTCTTCCTCCCCTCCCTGAAGCACGACTGTGGCCAAGCCCTAGGCTCCTGGGTACATGTGGAGGCCTATGATCTCCGCCCATGCACCCAAGACCCTACTCCTTCAACACACCCACTGCACACAAGCCAGTAGGGCTTTTGCAGGCACAACAAAACATAGCACACCGACTGCAAATATCCTCATATTGTCTGCAATGCACTCCCCATCCCCATTGCAGTCTGCCTGCGCTCACCTACAAAGGATAGTTGCCTCTACAGCTGCCCACCAATGAGGTATTTGTGAGTAGCTGCGTAAAAAGTCCATATAGCAAAACTATGATGGTATAAAATTCCTTCCATGTGCCAATGTCTGCTTGGTCTCCCTGAAGTGTGGCTGTGGCCAAGCCCTAGGCTCCTGGGTACATGTGGAGGCCTACAGCCTCCGGCCATGCACCCAAACGCCTCACCAAGTTAGCTGGATGGCCTGTGCACATGCTTCCCCAATTACCAGTTCTCATCCAGTGTAATGACATGACTGTGAAGATACCTGTCAGCATACAAAGTGAGGTGCCAGGAAGGGTTCTACTGGGTAATGACTTGAAAACTCTTGGAGTAGTGTCACATACCCCCAGACCTCCTAGTAAAAGGTTACAGGAGCTCACTAGACCTGCAAGGGAGAGAACCAAGAGAGGTACTCCCAAGGAGATGATGAAGAAAGAGATCACTCCTGCTCCACTGGAGATGTCAGCTGCTGTCTCTAAGAAACTAGAAGAAAAAGGGAAACCTAAAACTTCTAAAAAGAACCTCACAGCCAGCACTCCAGTGCAGCCAACAAAGACTTCCCCTAGGTTTTCCAAAGTTACACCAGTATCTCCCCCTCCAGCTGAGGCTGAGAGGGAGGTACAACCCTGTGTGGTTGAACTAGACTCTGAAGAAGAGCTAGTGGAAGGCCAGGAACTCATTGGAGATCTGGATCCTGTTGACCATCCTGAGCTGCAGTCTTTACTGGCAGAAGGTGGACCCAACAGGGCAGACTTCAGTAAGGGACAGAGAGAATGTCCAACTCTGGAAGGTCTTCGCCACCAGGCAGATGCTCAGGCTGAAGGGCAAGAGCCTGGGAAATATAGGTTACACTGGGAAGATGGCCTCTTCTGCAGTGAACCAACCAAGTCTGCACCTGGGGACAACAAACGACTTGTAGTACCCCAAGAGAACAGACCACAGTTCTTGCAGTTAGCCCACGAGATTCCTTTGGCTGGTCACTTGAGTTTCAAGAAGACTAAGGAAAGGCTCTCACTCTACTTTTATTGGCCAAAGATGGGGGCTGAAGTAGATAAATATTGCAGGAGCTGCCACACCTGCCAGACTTCTGGTAAGGTTGGCTCCAAGAATGTGGCACCTTTAGTGCCTCTTCCTGTAGTGGGAGTCCCATTTGAGAGAGTAGGGATTGACATTGTTGGTCCCCTTGATCCTCCAACTTCCTCAGGCAACAGGTTTATACTTGTTGTAGTAGACCATGCTACTAGATACCCTGAGGCAATTCCTATGAGGACTGTTACAGCTCCGGCTGTGGCTAAGGCCCTCCTTGGTATTTTTACCAAGGTTGGGTTTCCTAAGGAAGTAATCTCTGACAGGGGGTCAAATTTTATGTCCCACTACATGAAAGCCATGTGGAAAACATGCAGAGTTACTTACAAGTTCTCAACCGCATACCACCCTCAGACAAATGGATTGGTTGAAAGGTTCAACAGAACCATGAAGAGCATGATAGGTGCTTTAGAGGACCCCCTTAAATGAAAGTGGGACCTTCTACTGCCATGCCTTCTATTTGCTTATAGAGAAGTCCCTCAGGAGGGAGTAGGTTATTCTCCCTTTGAACTTCTTTATGGTCATCCGGTCAGAGGTCCATTGGCCCTGATCAATGAGGGGTTGGAGAGTGCTCCTTCTCCCAAGCCAGTCAGAGTGACTGACTATGTGATAGGTCTCCGGAGGAGAATGTCACAAATGATGGCAGAAGCAAGTGATAACTTGAAAGCTGGACAATCATTGGTCAAGCACTGGCATGACCAAAAGGCTAACATGGTCGAGTTTACTCAGGACCAGCTAGTTCTTGTTATGATTGCAACAAGGCAGAGGGCCTTGCAAGACAAATGGATGGGACCCTTCAAAGTTGTGGGTAAACTTGGAGAGGTCAACTATCTGGTGGACTTGGGCAACCCCAAAGAGGCTCCAACAGTCTTCCACACCAACAGACTAAAAGCGTATGTCTCCAGACCTGATGTAGGAGCTTTGCTTCTAGCATCATCAGAGGAAGAAGAAGAGAGTGAAGCTCTTCCTGATCTCCTCAGAGGCTTACCTTTAGACGAAAAAATTGAAGGAGTAAATCTCTCTTCAAATCTGACACCTGAGCAACAGGAAGAGTGCAAATCTATGTTAAATCAGTTTGCCTCTCTGTTCTCACTTTCACCAGGCTTGACCCCTTGGGGACAGCATGACATATTCACTGGTGACTGTCTGCCAGTCAAAAGCAGAGGATATCGAATGTCAGAAAATGTAAGAACCCAAATCAAAGGAGAGGTCAACAAGATGCTTGATCTCGGGGTAATAGAGCCCTCTACTAGTCCATGGTCTAGCCCAGTTGTGTTAGTACAAAAGGTAGGATCCAAAGAACTTAGATTCTGTGTGGATTACAGAGCTCTTAATGCAGTCACTAAGACTGATGCCCACCCTTTGCCAAGGACAGATGAGTTGTGGATAGACTTGGTGCAGCCAAGTTCCTCAGCACATTTGACTTGACGTCAGGCTATTGGCAAATAGCCCTGACAGACCATGCCAAGGAGAAAACTGCATTTTCTACCCCAGTTGGCTTATACCAGTTTAGGGTTATGCCTTTTGGATTGAAAAATGCACCTGCTACGTTTCAAAGGATGGTAAACCAGGTTCTGAATGGGATGGAGGACTTCTGCATGGCATACTTGGATGACATGGCAGTGTTCAGCAATTCCTAGGAAGAACATGTGGACCACCTGAGATATGTTTTGCAGGCTCTTGGAAAGGCCAATCTGACCATAAAGGCAAGTAAATGCCAGATTGGACAGAGTAAAGTGGTCTACCTTGGACATGAGGTAGGAGGTGGAGAAATAAGGCCTTTGCCCAGTAAGATTGAAGCCGTGCAAAATTGGACAACACCTACTACTCAGACCCAGGTGAGAGCCTTCTTAGGTCTCACTGGGTATTACAGGAATTTCTTTGAGAACTAAGGGTCTATAGCTTCTCCACTGAATGTCATCTCCTCTCCTAAATTCCCTAAAAAGTTTAGGTGTAATGAGGAATGCAATCGGGCCCTTGAAACCCTGAAAAAGGCTCTTTGCCAACCCCCAGTACTCAGAGCTCCTGACTATCACCAAACTTTCATTGTGCAAACAGATGCTTCAAATGTAGGAATAGGTGCAGTCCTCAGTCAACTGGATGGGAAAGGTAGGGAGCACCCCATTGCTTCATCAGTAGAAAACTGAAGGATCCTGAAACAAGGTGGGCAACCATTGAACAAGAGTGTTTTGCTATTGTGTGGGCTCTGAAGAAGTTTAGGCCATACTTGTATGGTTCTACTTTTGTCATTCAGACTGACCAC
Organism: Ambystoma mexicanum; assembly: GCF_040938575.1. Classification (NCBI taxonomy): domain Eukaryota; kingdom Metazoa; phylum Chordata; class Amphibia; order Caudata; family Ambystomatidae; genus Ambystoma; species Ambystoma mexicanum. The sequence continues at coordinate 491,775,256 of NC_090931.1, read as the reverse complement.
CAACCCTTGAGATGGTTAATGCAAATGAAAGGGGAAAACCCAAAACTATTGAGATGGTCAATCTGCCTGCAAGGGTTTGATTTCACCATTGAGCACAGGTCAGGGTGTCACCACCAAAATGCTGATGGTCTCTCTAGGATGTAGGTCATCGACTAGAGGTATGAGATTAATCCAGGAGTGGATTAAATCCTCCTGTCCCTAAGTCTGGGGGGGGGGCGAGTGTTAGGGAGAATTCTCTCTTTAGGCTGAATTTCCTAACCTAGTGAGTCCCCCAGCAGCTTTTCTGGATTTCTGGAGTTTGTTTTTTTTCTCCTGCCAAGAGTGATGTGTTTATGGTGTTCCTTTGACTGTTAATGTGTTTTATGGGCTATGGGGTCCTTTACTCCATAGGGTCTCATGTGTTTTTACTATGTGTGTTACACAGCACCCTCCGTGCAGTAACACAGGGGTGTCATAGTGACACCCCACCGTAGACTCCATACCCTGGGACTGACTACTGTCTCCCAGGGCATGTAAAGTCACCATTGGCTTGACTAGTCCCAAATTATTAACAGAAACCAGTACAAACCATCATATTGTGGATGTACTGGTCGGGGCAATTCGATTGCCCCGGGGTCTGTTAGTCGAGGGGGCACGTCTCCGTCCCCCCTGATCGAGTTTTGGCTGGTGGCAGTGGAAACTACTTTTTATATTCGACCGCGAATATTTCCCTATGGGATTTTCCCATTGTTCGAGGCTACCAACTTTAATTATTTAATTCTCATAGCCTCGAACATACCGCCAGTTTATTTAATTAATATTAATTCGCCGGTTGGTATTTTTTGCCAGGACTCGATTCTAAAATGGTGTTTGTGTTCTCTTCTGTGACTCCAACCCAAGTCGAGCCCTTTGTTCCACCTTTTGGCGGGCTTCTCCTCAGAAGCCTCCAAAAGTGGTGCCACTCTGTCTGGGTACCATAGGGGGTGTGGGAGGGGGTTTAGGCACCCTGGACTGAGTTACCTTGGTAACTCAAGTCACACTCTTGTGTGATTGGCCTAAGTGGTGAGCCGGCCGGCTCACCACTTAGCATGTTTGATTGACAGCTAGGCTGAGTGAATGGGGGTATGCTGCATAAAAGCAGGGCTTTGGGGACTGGAACTTCAGAAGTCGCCACAGGACCTGAGAATCCGACGAGAGAGAAGCTGAGCCGACCTACCACGACGACACCACCGGTGGAGCCCTGCGGAACCGACTCACCACTTCCCGACGACAGAGACGATCTCCCGGCTGGAGAGGCTTCTTCCCCTGACTGGTGGGCACAACCAGTTTACCTTCTTTCTTCGCAGTCCAGACCGGTTTGTAAAAGATCTCTGACAGGATTTTTTGTTGAGTCGCAATATTTGCCCAAGTTTAGGTGTTTTACACAGTAGCTAATAATCAGCACAGTGACACTTTGGCACATTGTACTTTACATTGGTTTTATTATGTGTTTTAAATGTATTGATGTATTTAATTATGTCTTCTATACTTGTGATTATACCTGCATGTCAAACTGAAGGGTGATAAGGATTTTCTTGATTGATTATTACATGTTCAAAGGAATTGACATTTTTTAGGTCACATTATTGTTTGACTCTACCTACACTTGCTTTACCAAATACCCTGGGATCTCCTACAGTTGAATTAAATGGATGGGATGTGGCCTAGTAAGGCAGGCATGAATCAAAGGTGGACCTAGTTAGAAAGACATTTCAGGGCAAGGGCAATACTGCAAAGACAGGTAGAGACTGTATGTGTCACTAAAAAGATACATAGGTGCAGGAAGTGGTACATTTGGGGACTGGAGGAAGGCTTAGATATGTTGGAACAGGGTGTGATCCTAGATTGGCACATAGGCATATAGAGGCAGGGCAGTTTTAGAAAGACACGTTGTAACACAGTGTGATCCTCGAAAGAAGAGTATGGACAGTAGATGGTCCTATATTGACAGCTATGGATAGGAGTGAGTTCTAGATAATGATGGATGAACAGAAGATGACCCTAGATATGCAGGTAGATAGGCAGTGTCCAGGGAGGTTTTAGGAGGACACATGGTGACTCGAGGTGGTCCCAGAAAGACCGGTTCGGGCATGAGGTAGTCTTAGATAGACATATGGGGACAAATGGCAGCTTTAGAAAGGCAAATACGGGCAAGAAGTAGTCTTAGAAAGAAATACAGAAAACAGTGGTGGTCCTAAAAAGACATATAGAGAAAGGAGATGCTGGCAAGGAAGACAGGAGTAGATCCTAAAAAACAGAAAGGCACAGATGGTTGCAATACAAATATCGATAGGAACAGCCTTTGGTGCTAGAATGACTGGTAAGGACAAGATATTGTAAAGACATTTGAACCTGCACACTGTTATGACTAATGGAACCTATCCATGTTGGGAAGCTCAATCATTATTCTCTGTGAGCATTCTATTAACCAATCATAAGGGCAAAATAAATTAGAGTTACCACATGACTTTGGTGGTGTATATTTTCAGTGCTGAATGAGAATATACAGAATTGACTGAATCACCAACAATAGTATCTACACAGTCGGCAACCTTTCACTCACCCCACCCCCCCATGGCACTTCAGGCACAAAAAGGAATGATGCTTACTTCAGCTTTCTCAGCATTAAGCCTGCATGAACTGACAGTCCCTGTAGGTGCTGCAATCAGAATGAATAACAGAAAATTCTGACAACCCTAGAGCAACTCCCCCAAAATTAGATTTGATATATGTTTGTTCTAATAGATAGAAAGTAATTGAATCCTGTGTCTTTTCTCTGTATTTCAAATTGTTTTCCTTTGCTGACATCCTTATCTTAGAGCTTGCAGAACTGAGACACTGCCTAAACACATCTCACTATTGCTTTTTCAGATCTAAGCTCCTTTGTGGTCAAACAAAAAATTATGACACCACTGGTACACATATCTTGTTTTGTTCTTGAATATATGAAAAGATTATTGAACCAAAGATGTTGACTGATGTCCCTTGATCAGACATATTCTTGGACAAGGCCTTTTTATGGACTTGCATCTCAATATATTTTGTTTATTTCCTATTTAATTTTAAATGTGTTACACTTTGTGTTAAGTAATTATATGATGCCCTTCTGCATGGTTGGAAGTCAACCCGTTCTAAGAAGGACATTAAAGCCCAATCATGGATATAAATTACCTCCCCTTCAAGTTGGGCATGATGGTTGCCTCATGATAAATGTGCTGTTTATCTGCATATTTGTGAAATTGATCTAGAGGATAGTACTGCCTTGTAGGCTGCCACACTTGCACAAGGGGTTAAACACTACTTGACAATGAGGCAGGTCACTATTATTCTAATTCTTGTCAGGTGCCTGAATTCCATCAGCTGCACAATGGGACTCTACACTGTGTTACATTCATTGCAACATGCCCATTAGTGTGGACAGTGCTCACACTCTTTACTCAACCAATTCCATAATGACAAAAGACAAACTAATATATATTGCCCTTTCGAGGGGATTGGGTCCTCTGACGTATTCCATATCTATGACAGTAATCACCACAGCTGTGCTGCTTGGGAAAATCTTTCTGCGTCCTGCGTCGATGACGTCGATACGCCGTCCTCAAGGACCTCCTCCGACGGCCGACGTCACCAGATGTTATAAGTAGGACGCACGATGCCTGTAGCCTAAGTTCTGTTTTTTCCGCGAACATGTTCGCTTCGAAGATCTTGGCGCGCCTCGACTCTTTGGAGTGTCTGTTCTTTTGGTTCTTCAAACCTGTTAGTTTGTGAAGCATTGTCGGGATGTCTTCCTCTTCTGCCACCCCGCGTCCGGGCTTCAAGAAGTGTGGGGACTGCGGGTCCAAGATGTTGGTGACGGACTCGCACAACGCCTGCCTCTGGTGCCTCAGGGAGGCCCACGACACGGATGATTGTGTCGACTGCCAGTCGCTTACGTCCAAGGCCTTGCGGGAACGTAAGAAGAAGCTGTCGGTCGGTAAGGTGTCCAAGCCCCGGAAGGCGAGGTCCACTGGGCTTTCGACGGACGATTCGAGGGGCGACTCTCCGCATCGTAGTCCTAAGCCTAGGGGGTCTCGGTCCCCGAGTGGATCCCGCCACTCCTGTGCCTCTTCAAGGCACTCCCAGAAGCGCCGTCATCGGTCGCCCTCCCCGTCCTCGTCCGAGGACTCCGCCCGTCAGCGGGTTTCTTATCCCACCAAGCATTCCTCTCCGGAGGAATGAGCTTCCTTCGGGAAGAAAATGTTGGCGATTCTTGAAACGCAGGGCTACGGTCCGTCCGCACCTCCGAGAGGGGTCGGTCGTGACCGTACTGGAGACATCGCTCGTATGCCTTCGGGCTCGGGTGTTGTTATGCTTGAGCTAAAACATGGCGCTGGTGCGCAGTGTATTCTGGGGGCACTCAGAGCCATAATGGATATTTACTCCATGCCTGAGTGAAAAGCTGTACTTACTTTGCTGAGAGCTGAATTTACTTTGCTGAAGAAAACATGCTTTTCAAACCTGGTATGCAGTCAAGGACATTCTGCTGGGAAAGTTGGTTTTGTTATGTCTTGTTATGAGTTATGAGACTGTTTTCCGTGGCGTATGTTCTTAGGAGAGGGAAGCGCTTTGCTCCTTGAGGTTACTGTCGGTTGACCCAGCTGGCAACCGACGGTTACCCATCAATGCGCAAGTGCATTGCCAGAAGGTTCGAGAAATTACCACCCCTTTTTGAGGAGTGCATATATGCGGAACCCCTCAACGGTCAGACGCGACAAGTACAAAGACCTCAGTCAGAAGGGGGACGCCTTTGTCCGGCATACCTGTGGGCTCTTGTGATCTTGGCCTGGCTGTTATCGGGGTCTTCCAGCCACTTCTGGCGAGATGAGGGATTCAGTTACGCCCATGGTGATGTATTTTCTTTGGAATTCTCTGTCTTTTCTGTGATTTATTTCTGTGTTATCACTTGTTGCTTCCAAGCTTTGAATAAATAGCCGTATAAGTGCTCATTATTTTCCAAGCGTGTGTGTGGTTGTAAGTCATTGGCCCTCATTACAAGTCAGGCGTTAAGGGTTTAACGGCGCCGTCGGCGCCGTTAACCCTTAACGCCTTATTCACACTTTAACGCCTGCTTTTTGCAGGCGTTAAAGTCCAAGGCGCTAAGCGACCTTGGTGCTAATTACGGCACTGTAATTTACGGTACCGTAATTAGCACCTTCCCCATCCCCATTATGCCCTATGGGGCAAAAATGGGAATGGGGAAGGGCAAATGGTGAATGGGGAATTACCGCCCCACTCACCTTGGAATGGGGCGGTAATTCCGCCATCCACCATGGCGGAATCCAAAAATGGACCATGGTGCTAATAGCACCATGGTCCACCGTCTGACTTGTAATGAGGGCCATTGCGTCGTCTACCTGCGTTTAAAGTATTGGCTCTGCAATTGCGCTGGTGATTCATGACTGTCCGTGCACTCTGGGCGAGCAATACATTGTGGCGCTGTGAGCAGGGTATTTGTGATGAATTGTTCCAAATATTAAAGAATCTGTTTGAATGCAGATAGGCTTTGTTTACATTGCAAGCAAAAGTAATTTGGCAGCGAGTGTTGGACTGTGTTAATCTGTTTTTTTTTTTTTTTTTTGGTGTGTGCGTGCCTGCGCGAGTGACTGCAGTGTGGGAAGGAAAAAATATATATATATAAAGAGGTTTTGTACATTATTGCAATGATGAATAGTTTGTTCAGGAAAAAGAGCGTTCCCGCTGGCGGTGAATGTTCTGATGTTATCATTCCAGGCTGGGCTAAGAGCCCATATGATGAATTGGCCCAGGTGTGGGCATGCGGCGCGGGGCTAAGTGAAACATGGGATCAGGGATTGGGAGATGCTGATCCGTCTGATGTAATGTTGTGCTTACAACAAGTTTCAGTGGAAAGGGGAAGGGAATGCACTGCGCTGGGTAGGCGGGGCTGGGTCCTCCTGCATGCCTATAGGAAAATACATCAAAGGAATTTGGAAATGAAAAAGGATATTTTGCGATTTGAAAGAGAGCTGGCTGCAGAAAAGCAGATTGCGTTAATGCAGCAGATTCAAATGAAACTTTTTAAAGATAAAGCCGACACATGGCTGAGAGGGCAGCAGTCAGAGTAGCCCGGTATAAGTATAGGAAAAGACGGGGAGGGGTCAACCAAAGAAAGGTGGCGGCTGTAATCGCTACCGCCGGTGTGGACTGGGATCCGGATAATTGGGATGGTGACATTTTTAACTCAACCAGTCCAGAGAGCAGTTCGGCAAATGAGTCAGACCCCAAAACGGAATTTAAGCAGAAGACAGTGGTGGCTAAGCCAGTTAGAAGACGGCGAGCCGGGCCCCACCCGCAGAATCCTGCGGGCGGCCTTGTGGATTTAACCACGCTGGAGGATTACACCCAGCAGGAGGTTGGGGAAATTATTACCCGCTTGAGGCAAAAATCAGGGGAACCTTTATTGACATGGATGGTGAGGTCGCTAGATGGGGGCGCCACGGGGTTGTTGGTAGATTCCACGGACTCACCACGTTTTCTACCCTTGCCAACTGACACCAATGTACAGGAGGTCTTAAGGGCAGGGCCGCCCCCTGATGAGAATGGCCAAGATTCACAGGTGTCTTTGTTGCACCTAGCATCCCAAGCATGTAACCGTAAATACCCCATTACCACATATTGGCCTAGCGAGGAAACAAAGTGGTATACTTTGAAAGAGGCAATTCAAAAGGTCAGAGAGCATGCCATGAAAGAGGCAATTCACGTAGATGCTCCAGGACACATGGGGGCCGTGCAGCTCTCAGTTTCAACTAGAAATATGGTGATCAGAACTGCACCGCCCGCATACAAAAGTGTCATTATGACTTTGCTCGTAGGTATGACGGGCAAACCCACTGATGAGGTAGTGGATGCCAATCGGCAACTGGCAGATTTAGGAGAGTGGGACAAGAGTGATGACAAGCCACGGGAGAGAGAGGGGCATAGTGAGAGAAGAACTGAAGGCAGGAGGCAAGATAGTAGAGACTCCCGAGTGTCCAGAAAGGACATGTTTTTGGCTTTGTTAAAAGATGGTGTGCTACGAGAAGAAATTGATGGCATTGAAACTAGGGTAATGTATGAATTACAAAAAAAGAGAGGGCTTGCAGCCAAAGAGCGCTATAAACAGGTTAAGAAACAGGTAGCAACCAAGCCACAGGGGGACACCTCACCTTCTGCTCCTCCTGAGGAAGAACAAGAAGAAGGGTCTATGGGGACACCTTCCCCGTACCAGCCAACATACGCTTATTTGAAGAAGGTGGTGAGTGCAATGCTAGAGGAAGAGTCAAGTCACACTCATTCAAAATTTGACTAGGGTTACCGCCAAGCTACGGCAGCGTCTGCTCGCATAAAAGTTGATAGGTGGCCCCATGTTAATGTTAAGATTTTTTGGAGGCCAGGAAATACGCAAGGGGTGCGAGTATTGATAGACACCGGGGCGGAGGCCTCTCTGATTCATGGCAATCCAGCATGATTCAAAGGCAGACAATTTACTATTACAGGTCTCGGGGGGAAAGGAGACCCCCACAGTACAAACTGAAGTGGAGATGAAAATAGGCAATTTGAATAGGCAGAAATACCAAGTTTTGATTGTCCCGATACCTAAGTACGTAATTGGCTTTGACATTCTGGAAGGGTTGACTTTGGGACTGGGAGGTAAACCGTACCAGTTTGGGGTGAGTGCATTGACCTGCACACCCATTACCGTAGGCAAATTGAAGATGCCCCCAGTGCAAGTGCCTGTGGCAACCAAGCGGGTAGCAATGAAGCAATACCGCATTCCTGGGGCGCACAAGGAAATTTCAAACACCATCAAAGGGTGTGTGGAGGCGGGTGTGTTACGCCCTATCACTACCGCATGGAACAATCCTCTCTGGCCTATCAAAAAAGGGGATGGGTCTTGGAGGATGACGGTGAATTACCGTGAGTTGAATAAACACACTCCTCCCTTAGTTCCCGCGGTCCCAGATGCCATTACCTTGATTGAGAATGTCCAAAAGTTTGAGGGGACTTGGTATGCAGTGGTAGATTTAGTCAAAGCATTTTCCTCTGTGCCAATTGCTGAAGAGTGCCAAGAGCAGTTTGCATTTTCTTGGAGCGGGCATCAGTACACCTTTACAAGGTTACCTATGGGGTACATACATAGCCCAACTATCTGTCACCGGCTGGTGGCAGAGCACTTAGACAAGATACTGTGTAAACCTGACATACAAATCTCTCACTACATTGATGATATTTTGATTCAGGGCAAGGATGAGCTCAGTGTGTAAAACCAGTTAGAAGTCATTATGGAAGGATTCAAGAAGGAAGGGTGGGAGATTAACCCGAATAAAATTCAAGGCCCAGCTGAAACAGTGATATTCCTAGGGATTCAGTGGCATAATGGGCATCGAGAAATGGTGCTGAAGGCCCGACAGAAAATACTTGAGTTCACCACTCCAATTAACAAAAAGCAAGCTCAGTAGTTTATAGGGCTGTTTGGGTTTTGGAGACAGCACATTCCCCATCTAGGGCAGATACTGGCCCCCCTCTACAAAGTGACACGAAAGAAATATGAGTTTCAGTGGGGGGAAGAGCAGCAGAAAGCATTTGATTTGGCAGAAGACACTGTGCAGCAGGTGCTTGATCTATGGCCATTGAAGGAAGGCAAAGTGGAATTGAATGTATCTGTACAAGACAATTATGCTAACTGGAGTGTGTGGCAGAAACAGGACAGGAAACGTGTGCCATTGGAGTTCTGGAGTCATAAGTTACCCGATGCCGGTAACTCATATACTCCGTTTGAGAAGAAGTTGTGGCATGTAATTGGGCCCTTGTTGATACCGAGCAAATGACGAAGGGGCCATGATGTATTGATGAGGCCAGAAATACCGATTATGCAATGGGTACTAAGCTCTCCTAAAACACATAGAATAGGACATGCTCAAGAAGCCAGCATAATTAAATGGAAATGGTACATTCAAGACAGAACCAAATCAGGGAAGGGTGGAGTTGCAAAATTACATGAGCAAGTAGCCAATATACCGCCCTCAGATTACATACCACCTGAAGTGCCTGAAAAACGTGAGTCTCCCGTGAAATGGGGAGTACCTTATGGCGATTTGACCGTGGAGCAGACAGAGCATGCCTGGTTCACGGATGGCTCAGCCCGATATGTGGGAGCAGAGCGATACTGGAAAGCGGTCTCGTACAATCCCAAGGCAAAAAAGATTTTGACAACGTCAAGGAAAGGGAAGAGCAGTCAGTTTGCAGAGCTTTACGCAGTTTACCAGGCATTGAAACAAGAGACCCCTGGTCAATGTCATTTGTACATGGATTCATGGTCAGTGGCGAATGGGTTGGCGGTGTGGTTGCCAACCTGGCAAAAGAATGGGTGGAAGATTCATTCAAAAGAGTTGTGGGGAAAAGAACTGTGGCAAAATATTGCAGAAATGTTATCACAAAGTGAAGTCCTGTGTATCATGTGGACGCGCATTGTGCTACAGACTCATTAGAACGTTGGTTTAATTCTGTTGCAGATGAACACACCAAGATTTCATCTGTGGATGCAGAGGATCAGAAAGACGATTTGGAGGGTTTGGCCAAGTGGGCTCACCAGAAATGTGGGCACCTTGGAGAAAAGGCTACTATGAGGTGGGCACAAGCTCGAGCAATCAGTATTCCTTTAGAAGTAGTGAAAATGATCATTTTGCAATGTCCAGTGTGCCAACACCAACAGCATAGGCCTATCCCTCAGATTGTTCGGGGTACATTGCGAAGAGGAAAATTACCAGGTCAAATTTGGCAGATTGATTATATCGGTCCCCTGCCAATCAGTAAAGGTTGTCAGTATGCATGCACTATTGTGGATACATACTCAGGATACATGATGGTTTTGCCGTGCAAGTGTGCCACACAACTGAACACCATTAGGTTGTCAGATCAGATCATATTGCATTACGGAGTGCCTTTGCAGATTCAAAGTGACAATGGGTCACACTTCAAAGGCAAATTGATTCAGGAATATTGTCAGGAAAAGAGCATTGAATGGCTCTACCATGTGCCTTATTACCCTGCCACTTCAGGGCTGATTGAACGAATGAATGGTTTGTTGAAAGAACAGCTGCGCAAATCTGGAGATGGCACTTTGGCAGGCTGGCGTGATTGTGTGTTTGATGCGGTGCAAGTGCTAAACAAAAGGCCTGTGAATGAGCATGAAACTCCTTTGATGCGGCTAATGACTCCTGCTTTAGACATTCAACCCAACTCAGTCAGAGAAACCCTATTGTACTGGGAAATTACCCCGGGTTCTTTAGCTCCTTATCGGGCGACTCCAGAGTCAGCATTCCGTGAGGAAATCAGATTAGACCCAAGAGGGATTGTTGTAATTGAAACAGGGATTGGAGTACAAATTCCCCCAGAGCATATGGGATGGATTGCCCCTAGATCTGGCCTAGCATTGAAGGGAGTTCAAGTGTTGGGAGGGGTAATTGATGCCGATTACCAAGGCGAGATCAAAGTCATCCTGATGAATAGTGGGGACCAATTGTTACCGATCCACAAGGGCGATCGGGTGGCCCAACTAATTATTATTAAGTTGTCCATGATTAAGAAGGGGGAGGCTCCTACAGTGTTAACTACCCATGGGGATTGTGGTTTTGGCTCTTCCGACAGTATAGTACCGGGTGCGAAGGTGTGGTGGAAAGGCCAAGTGGCCCACCAGTGCCCGCAGATGTGATTGCATCAGGCAAAGACCAAGTAGTTTTAGTAATGGAGCATGGTTGAAAGAAATGGCAATATGTGCCCGCAGACAAATGTTACCTAAGAGAGTAATTTACAACACTGATATCTCTTTTCTGGGTTTGCCTTGTAGATCCTGTGTCTGGCTGGTGTAATTGTGGGACTAAATGGACTCCGTTCGGGAGAGTCAAACGGCATGCTGCTACCAATGAAAAAAGTCACATCTGTGCCAACGATCAAGAAGATACTGATAATGATGAGTAATGATGTCCAAAAGCGGCCCTATGCCGATGCCGAAAAGACAGCCAGACCGAAGACATGGATTTGTGAAATGCGGCAAACACGTCAGGCGCAAGTGAAAACAACATTGATGCCAGTTATGCGAGAGGCATCTTCAGGACAGCGAAAACATTCTCCAATGATCACCCAAACGGAGAATATGTGGACATACCTGGCACAACAGGTGCTCAACATTACGCACTTTTGCCTTACTGACGTGCCCAATGCTGAAGCCTTACTGACTACGTCCTTAGTAGCAGTGCCAATGCCAGTTTCGGTTCTAAAGCATATTTTCGGCATCACGCACAATGATTCTTTGGTTCAAGATTCCGATATCAGGCAATCCTTTTCCGTCTATGAGTACTGCAGGTTTTGCCAGGAAACAGATTGAAAATGGAGACATTTGACACGTATTATAACCTATAATATAACTCAGGGTGATGTGTGTTACCTTATGACATGCAATGCAAAAGATATTGGCAAATGCCAACAGCTCAATTTAACCAAACAGCAAAATCAAACTGTGTTCGAGAAACGATTGTGTTCACGAATTCCGCGCACATGTACCAGTGTGAATAACACTATGGGCCTCATTACGACCCAGGCGGTAAGTTACCGCCTGGGTCGTACCTTTACCACCATGGCGTAAACTACGTTTACGCCATGGTGGTTGGCGGACTTACCGCACCATTCTGAGGTGAGTGGGGCGGTAAGTCCCCATTAACCCATTTACCCTTCCCCATTCCCATTTTTGCCCCATAGGGCATAATGGGAGTGGGGAAGGCGTTAATTACGCCACTGTAAATTACGGTGGCGTAATTAACAACAAGGTCCCTTAGCGCCATGGATTTTAACACCTGCTAAAAGCAGGTGTTAAAACCTCCATGGCGCTAAGGGACCTCGGAATCAGGCGGTAAGGGTCGGCGCTGTTTACGCCGCCGTAAACCCCTTACCGCCTGGGTCCTAATGAGGCCCTATGGGCCTCATTACACGGAAGGCGGTGAGCCATGGTGCTATTAGCGCCATGGCTCATGCCGGTAAAATACCGGCACCGCCTTGGCGGAAAGGGGATTTACCGCCCCATTCCAAGGTTGGTGGGGCGGTAAATCCCCCTTCCGCCATTGCCCTTCCCCATTCCCATTTCTGCCCCATAGGGCTCTATGGGAATGGGGAAGGCGCTAATTACGGCACCGCAATTTTGCGGTGCCGTAATTAGCTCCGAGGTCCCTTAGCAGGTTGGTTTTTAACGCCTGCAAAAAGCAGGCGTTAATGCACCAACCCGCTAAGGGACCTCGTAGTAAGGCGGTAATGGTTAACGGTCACCGTTACCATTAACGGTGGCTGTTAACCATTACCGCCTTCCGTGTAATGAGGCCCTATGTCTTGTAATCATACAGTGATAGCTGGCAGTCATCTGAATCATGTGAAAGTTCCAACAGGATGGCTCTTTTCATGTGGCAACATCACATACACTTATATTCCAGCTAACATTTTCGGAGGTCCCTGTGCCTTAACTCAATTAGGACTAATGATGTTCCCTTTACACCCAGCGATATCTCGAGGCAAAAGGTCAACTTTTGAGTCTGTGGTTCTATCCCCCGATTGTGATTCACATGTGCATTTGCTATCAGAAGCTGAGGTTCTAGCATTAACCCTTTCATTAGTGGGAGTTTGGGGTTTAGCTGCTGCGGGTTACAAATCGTTGATCAAATTAGCATGTTTAGTAGTCAAAGGACTCAATCATACTTCTCAAGCATTAGAAGAGTTATTCCTTGATAGCAAGGTTATTAGAAAAGCAACTTTGCAAAACAGGGCTGCTGTTGATTATCTATTGCTAAAGCATAATTTAGGTTGTAACGCAGTTGAAGGTATGTGTTGTTTCAATGTAAGTGACCATTCACGATCCATTGAAAGTCATATTCGAGGTTTGAGGGATCTCATTTCTCAAGTGTCCCAAGATCATACTGGGAATTGGTGGGATTGGTTATTTTCATGGATTCCTGATATTGGGGGTACACTCCGTTACGCTTTTGCTTGTATTTGCATTATATTAGCTATCATAATAGCTTGTTATTGTAGTATTCAATGCATTCCCAACTTAGTTTTAATATTGCGTCGGTTTCAGAGACGGGCTCCTCTGCCACTGGGCTATGGAAGATAAATATCCAAGGGTGGAATTGTTATGCTTGAGCTAAAACATGGCGCTGGTGCGCAGTGTATTCTGGGGGCACTCAGAGCCATAATGGATATTTACTCCATGCCTCAGTGAAAAGCTGTACTTACTTTGCTGAGAGCTGAATTTACTTTGCTGAAGAAAACATGCTTTCCAAACCTAGTTTGCAGTCAAGGACATTCTGCTGGGAAAGTTGGTTTTGTTATGTCTTGTTATGAGTTATGGGACTGTTTTCCGTTATGTTTGTTCTTAGGAGAGGGAAGCGCTTTGCTCCTTGAGGTTACTGTTGGTTAACCCAGCTGGCAACCAACGGTTACCCATCAATGAGCAAGTGCATTGCCAGAAGGCTTGAGAAATTACCACCCCTTTTTGAGGAGTGCATATATGTGGAACCCCTCAACGGTGAGACGGGACAAGTACAAAGACCTCAGTCGGAAGGGGGATGCCTTTGTCCGGCATACCTGTGGGCTGTTGTGCTCTCGGCCTGGCTGTTATCGGGGACTTCCAGCCGCTTCTAGCGAGATGAGGGATTCAGTTACGCCCACGGTGATGTATTTTCTTTGGAATTCTCTGTCTTTTCTGTGATTTATTTCTGTGTTATCACTTGTTGCTTCCAAGCTTTGAATAAATAGCCGTATAAGTGCTCATTATTTTCTAAGCGTGCGTGTGGTTGCAAGTCATTGCCTCGTCTACCTGGTATAAAGTATTGGCTCTGCAATTGCGCTGGTGATTAATGACTGTCCGTGCACTCTGGGCGAGCAATACAGGTGGTCGGCACGATTCGCGGGAGAGGTCCCGCTCGGACAAGGGGAATCGTTCCAGTCATGCCTATTCCAGGTCCCGATCCTTGACGCGCTCAAGCCCATGTGCACCTGTGAAGTCTTCGAAGAAGACCGTCGACGCCGGTGGCGCCGAGGTCGTCGACTGACTCTCTCAAAGGCTCCGCCTCTGAGGAAGTCGTCCATGCAATCGGCGCCCAGGCTGTCGAAGGACACGCTCGGGGCTCCACCCTCGAGGCCTGGGTTGAAGCCGTTGATGTTGACGGCGCTGCGGTCGACATCAACGCTGATTCACTCGACGTCAACGCCGTTTCACTCAATGCCTTTTGAGGCTGTGGTGTCGGAGGTATCCCGTGGCATGGGGGAACGCCCTAGAAAGGCTCCGGCCAAGGCAAAACATGTCTTTCTCCTGTATTCTTTGCCCCCTTTCCAGCCTATGGAGTATATTTCCGAGGTGGAAGAGGGTTCTGAAGATGGGTTGGTTCCGGACACGGTGCCAGATGAGATTCTTTCTGGTCATAGCCAGATTGAGGACTTGCGTCAGTCACTGCATGACGCCAGTGGTCTGGACACCTCTCCGGAGGTGGAGTTCTGTAGGCCTGAGCCTGGCACCCATGCCAAGTCATCGTACCGGCGCCTTATGTCGAGGGTCACGTACTACTTGGGGTGGTGGGTGCCCCCAGTTGATTTTGTGCAGGATGACCTGACGGATATCCTCGACCAGGGTCCACCCACTGACCCGGTACTGCCATTCCATATGGCTCTTCAAAGAAGGGTGGCAGCAGCTTGGACTGTTCCGGAGAGTCTCCCGGCGGTGGGAAAGTCTTTGCCATGAAAATACCGCCCGGCCAGTAGTGACCCCTGCTACTTGACCACGCACCCCACTCTGGAGAGTTTGGTGGTACAGGCGGCTACAGCCCTAGCAAAGCAGGCGTTGTATCCTACCATCCCTCCTGATAGGGACGACAAGCGTTTTGATGGCTGGGCGAAGGAAGTGATTTCTTCAGGGGGTATGGCTCTTCAGGCGGTCAACTCCATATGTGCCTTGTCACGTTTCACGCACACTCTGTGGAACTGTATTTCATTAGCGGCTGAACATATTCCCGAAGGGGACGAACGGGATGGTTTTCTTGCTATTATTCAGAACGGCAAGGATGCCATGTGTGAGTCAGTTCAGTCGGGGTTGGACATGGCAGACTGTGTCAGCCGGTCAATGGCGGCGAGCACCGTGATACGCAGGTTTGCGTGGTTGAGGAAGTCGGGGTTTGCTCCTGATGTGCAAGCCAGGCTCCTCAACATGCCCTTTGATGGTGAACATCTTTTTGGCAGCAAGGCTGACGAGAGCCTTGGGAGGTTGCAGACCTCCAAAGCTGCAGCGAAGTCGTTGGGTGCTGCAGTCTGCCAACCTCTGCCTTTTCGTCCTAGGGGACAGCAGTGGAGGGGAGGTTCCTTTCATTATTACTCATCCTTTAGTAAAGCGAGAGGAGCTGCAAGTCAAAGGGTCAAGCGTAGGAGTGCCAGAGGTGGAAAACAAGGTACTCGAGGTGCCAAGGCCGCACAAGCAGTTGCCTCTTTGCCCTCAGGCAACGCTGCAGCCGCTTCTGCTCAGTCATGAGGCCCATGCTTCGCCGGATGGGGGAAGGCTGGCGCAGCATCTTGTAGAATGGCTTGCCATTACTTCAGATGTGTGGGTTCTGGAGATCATAGCCCACGGCTACTGTCTTCCTTTCCGGCAGAGGCCTCACGACAATCCACTAGGGAATCTCTCTTTGAAGAGTCTGGATCTGCTCCTTGCGCAGGAAATTCAATCCCTGCTGGAGAAAGGCGCCATAGAACTGCTGCCTGTAGCGGAGAGGAACAAGGGATGGTAATCCCCTTATTTTTTGATTTCGAAGAAAGACGGGGGATTGAGACCCTTCATGGACTTGTGCGGTTTGAACAAACTTCCCAGGAAGGACAAGTTCAAGATGGTTACTCTCTCTCAAGTCCTCCAGGCCCTTCAACTTCAGGACTGGTTTGTGTCTCTCGACCTCAAGGACGCTTATTTTCATGTGCCGATCCATCCCAAGCACAAGAAGTACCTGGGGTTCGCGGTTGGCGACTCGCATTTTCAGTTTCGGGTCCTGCCGCTCGGATTGACCTACGCCCGAGGGTTTTCACCAAGCTCATGGTGGTCGTGGCAGCGTATCTCAGGAAAGGGGGGATTCACGTCTACCCCTACCTGGATGATTGGTTGATCAGGGCGTGCTCTCCCGAGCAAGTCCTGGATCATCTGTCCGTCACCTGCCACTCCCTTCACAGGCTGGGCTTCTCCCTCAACTTAAAGAAGTCCCACTTGACGCCAACTCAGCGGCTCCGGTACATCGGAGCAGTGCTCGACACGTCCCTGGGGCAGTGTTTTTCTCCCCAGGTGAGGGCTCATCACATTCAGCAGATCGTGCACAAGTTCCAACATGCCCAGAGTCTCCCTGCGTTCGAGTTCTTGAGATTGCTCAGCCTCATGGCATTCTGCATTCTTCTGGTGCCAGAGGCCAGGTTGCGGATGAGGTCTTTGCAATGGGCACTCAAGCTCCAGTAGTCTCAGTCCTCCGGCAGGATGTCAGACCTTGTTCAGGTGCCGTCCTCGGTTGCCCAGGACGTTCTGTGGTGGGCCGTCAAAGGCAATCTGATAAAGGGGGCTTCTTTTTGCCTACCCTGGCCAGAGGTGACGATCGTGATGGACGCATCCCTCACGGGATGGGGAGCTCATGCCAACGAGTTGACAGTCAGCGGTCGTTGGTCTCCGTTGGAGTCTAGACTCCATATCAATCTGTTGAAGCAGAGAGCCGTCAGGCTTGCCCTGAAGGCTTTTCTGCCGACTGTGCGAGGAAGGAATGTCCTGATTCTGACGGACAACACTGTGGCCATGCACTACCTCAACAAAAAGGGGGGGCAGGGTCACTTCCTCTGTGCAGGGTAGCGATGCAGCTCTGGTTCTGGGCCATCCAGCAGGAAATTTCGATCTCGGCAGTTCATCTGGCCGTAGACGAAAACGAGACGGCGGATGCACTAGCAGTCAGAGCACGATCTCTCACAAGTGGGAGCTGGCTCAGGAGATTCTCTTGGAGATCTTCACCCTTTGGGGGACCCCTCAAGTGGATTTCTTCGCCTCCAGTGTCAACCGGAAGTGAGAAAGGTTCTGCTCACAGGAATTTTCTCCAAACGGAGCCTTAGGGGACGCGTTTGTGGTGGAGTGGACCTTCCCGCTGCTGTACGCATTTCCTCCAGTCCCCGTCATTCTGCAAGTGCTGAGGAGGTTACAGAGGTTCAGTTCCCGGATGATCCTCATTGCTCTGGCATGGGCCCGGATGACGTGGTACCCGGACCTTCTGGACTTGTCCATCTGTCCTCCATGTCGTCTTCCCTACCGAGACGATCTGCTCTCACTGGAGGGGGGTCAGGTTCTCCATCCAGAGGTCAGATCCTTCAACCTTCACGCTTGGCTTCTGAAAGGTTGTGGTATAAGGATTGGGACCTCTCTGAAGACGTGATGGAGGTGTTGCTTTCGGCCAGATGGCCGGCAACAAAGTCCCTGTACCGTTGCCGTTGGAGGAAGTTCTGCGACTGGTGCAAGGTTCAGAATGTGGCTCCTTTTTCATGTGACATTTGTGTCGTTCTGCCTTTTTTGCTTTCTTTTGCCCACAAGGGCCTACAAGTGGGTACAATTAAAGGTTACCTGGCGGTGCTGTCTATATTTGAGCGCTCGTCTGAGGAGTGTTCTTATTTTAAAATCCCTTTGATTTCTCAGTTTCTGAAAGGGCTCACTAATGTGTTCCCTCCGTCACCTTTCCAGGTGCCCGGTTGGGATCTGAACCTTGTTCTCAAGTTTCTAATGGGTGCTCCCTTTGAGCCTTTGCATTCTTGTCCTTTGAGACTGTTAACACTTAAAACTGTGTTTTTAGTTGCGGTCACTTCCGCTCGCAGAGTGAGTGAGTTACAGGCACTTTCAGTTAAGCCACCCTTCACTGTGTTTCATAAGGACAGGGTTGTCCTTAGAGTTCATCCTTCCTTTCTTCCGAAGGTGGTGTTGGAATTTCATTTAAGCCAGAAGGTTATTATTCTTCCGGCATTTTATCCTCCTCCACATCCTGTTAAGGAAGAGGAGAGGCTCCATAGGCTGGATCCTAGGAGTGCTTTAAGCTTCTACATTTCCCGCATGTCCCGGGTCAGAGTGGATGATCAACTCTTTATTGGTTATGCTGGAAGGCGTTTGGGACAAGCTGTTACTAAGCAGACTTTGTCTCGATGGATCATCTTGGCAATTTCCGAATGTTATCCTTTGGCAGGTAAGGACCCTACGGTAAGCTTACGGGCCCATTCTACCAGGGGTATGGCTGCCTCTACTGCCCTGCAGAGGGGTGTTCCCATTCGTAACATCTGTGATGCAGCCACCTGGGCTTCGGTCCATACTTTTGTACGTCACTACTCCCTCGATTCTATCCGGGGGCAGGATCTGGCCTTTGGCAAGGCGGTCCTTTACTCTGCAATTTGATTGGGTATTCTAAATTTGTATATTCTTAATTCTTTTCCCTCCTTCTTGTGTTGGTACTGCTTTGGGAGTCTTTCATAGATATGGAATACGTCGGAGGACCCAATCCCCTCGAAGAACAAGTTACTCTCTTACCTGGTAACGTTCTTTCAATGGGATGGTCCGACGACGTATTCCATGTCGCTCCCTCCCTGCCTACCCCGCTACAGAATTTCTTATGCAATTGCAGCTTACGTTTCCGCAAGGCTTTCTGTGGTCATACTGGCAGAAGATTGGTGCCGCACGTTCTGGGACAAAACTACAACTGAGGCTACGGGCGTCGTACGTCCTACTTAAAACATCTGGTGATGTCGGCCGTCAGAGGAGGTCCTCGAGGACGGCGTATCGACATCATCGACGCAGGACGCAGACGCCAAAAGATTTTCAGAAGCAGCACAGCTGTGGTGACTAGTGTCATAGATATGGAATACGTCGTTGGACCATCCCATCGAAAGAACGTTACCAGGTAAGAGAGTAACTTGTTCTTCTGTAGACTTCAGGAAAGCTGATTGCATCTCTTACTTTATGTGCAGTGGTCGTAGTGGTTGGAAATGGTGCTCCTCTACTGTTTTTCATTAGGTTTTACTGTTCCTATACTTTTATTTGAAAAAGAAACCTTTCCGGAATGGTGTCGTTTTAAAATAAAAGTGTAGGAAGAAGTTGAAATCTGCTCTTTTAGTACACTGCACTGAAGGTTCCCTTTAACAGCAGGCGCATGTGTTTGGGGGTTTGTATTGTGTGTGTGATTGTGCATGGCAGTGAGGTTTGTGGGGAAAGGGGGGAGGCCAGTAGGGAACATAGTTCTACTACTTCTTTTCGTACACTTTGGCCACTGTTTTTGTCTATAAAATGTTGGTAAAATCATATGATGAAACTGACTGATTACTATTGAAGGAAAATCTGTCTGTGTATGGGAATTATAAAGCACAAACCTAGTTGGGAAGAAACAGAGCACTGTATAGAGGGAAAACACCCAAACATGACAGATAAAATTCAGGGGGAAAAGGGTAGATTGGATGGATAGGAGGATTAGGAGAGGGGAAAGTTCAAGAAAGGGAGCATTAGGGATGAGAGGAGCAACCGGAGATTGGTAATCTCCTGGTGGAAACCTCCTCTCATGTGGCCAGGGGATGGCAGCCACATTCTGATACTGACCCAGGGGGTGGTCAGGTGATGGAGGATCACATGAGGGGAGACAGCCTTCGAGGGGGAAGTCATGACTCCATTGGGTGAGACATGATATCCCCCATATTCATCTGAGAATATTCTTCCCATACGTAAGACCCTTATGGCTTACTGTCATTCATCTACACCTCCTCCTTTGATAAATAGGGAAAACCTTTACCCACATCAAATGAGCCGAACCTCCACCCTTGAGTTATCTTGTGGAAATTACAAGACCACCTTCTTCATGTCCAAGGTTCAATCATCCAACAATACATTATCATTTAAAACTATTGCAAATAATTTTTCAAGCTCCCGAAATCAATTACCAACAATGGACTTTGTGTCACATAATTCCTCAAGTACTGGGACGAAGAAGAGGGAAAGAGTAACGCAGAACAGGAGAAACCAGAAACCCAGTGAGCGTTTTCGCCACAAATGCCTGGGACATTTAAAGGCCGGCAACAAGATGCAAGAGGCTACTGTTGACGAGGAGATGTATCGGAGCACCAAAAACAAAATGTATATTAAGAGGATGCGATACCCAAACAAGTGAATATACAGTTGTGGAAATTATTGGAAACCCCATGTGAATGCAAGAAGCCCTGGATAGAGAAAATACCAGGCAGTTTCAAGCGTGCAAAAATAAGAAGCCCTGGTAGGAAAGTATACCAGGCAATGGCAAGAACAAGAAGCTCTGGCTGGAAAGTATAGCAGGCAGTTGGAAGTGTGCAAGAACTACAAGTCCTGGCATGAGAGTATACAGATATGTAAATATGTAAGGAACAAAAGTCCTGGCAGGAGAGTGTGCAAATGCGAGAAGTCCTGGCAGGAGAGTATACCAGGCAAGTTACAAGTGTATATCAGCAGAAGTCCTGGCTGGAGAGTATGCCAGGCAATGACGAGTGTGTTAAGAACTTTTAAGTATAGCAATATCACCACTGTGTTAAACATTTAAAGAAACACCTAATCCTGACAAAAGAATCACAAGACTAGGAATCTTTGTAACAGTAAAATCATGGGGAGATACAACACAAATAACTTCTTGTTGAAACTTCAAGGAAGGAAACCCAGGGGAAGGGAACCCCATTGTGGAACAAGAACTCTTCCAATGTAAATAACCTTTTGTGTTGTATTGAAGGAAGAGAAACCCAGGGGCAGGGAACCCGATTGTGGAACAAGAACTGCTTCTAAGTTTCAGCACAAACAGTTATTTACTTTGGAAGAGTTCTTGTACCAAAATTGGGTTCCCTTCCCCTAGGTTTCTCTTCCTTGAATACAACACAAAAAAGTTATTTACATTGGAAAAGAGAAACCCCATTGTGGAGCAAGGGTTCTCTCCAACATAAAGAACTTTGTGTGTTGGAAATACGTATTCTTCTTTTATGAACACCTTTGGAACACTAGTGCAAGTGCTTCTATCCACGCTGCACATTTACAGCCACTATGGATAACGACTCTGTCATGATATATCCTTTATCGATTAAGACATACCAAATGTCAACCACTCTGTGTATTAACTCTGATTGACTATCCTTGCTACATTCTTTGTATTAATCTGTGTGCTGTTAATTTTGCCTACCTATTAGCCCCCATACCGTAATCATGCATCCGCTATCCCATAGCCTCTCACACCTGAAGCTGCAGTGCGCACTGGCCGCCACCGTCTGATAATGTGTATCTGCTTCCCCGGTCGTCACTGATCATATGCTGCTAACCCGACCTATATCTGCCTCGCATCTTAATTGCTTAACTGCCTCTTTGCTCTCCTTGACTCTCCGCTTAAATCTTGACCAATGTTTGTCACCTCATGACTATGCTAAATGTTCCTTACTATCCCTGGTTCCATATACTATGTAGAATGCTAGTCATTGCAGTTTGACAAATGACCTCATATTAGCCTATCTCTGTGCTTATTGCAGCAAGCTAATCAGTGCCCTGAACTAATTGCCTCATCATAGCCTTTTATATGTGCATACTATAACATGCTAGCCATTGCATCCTGATAAATTGCCTAATTGTGGCACCATATCTCTGCCCAGTGCAGCATGTTAGTCAGTGCTCTGTGCTAATTGCCTCATTTTAGCCTTTTTATGTGCCTATTATAACATGCTAGTCATTGCATCTTGATAAATTGCCTCATGTTAGCACCATATCTGTGCCCAGTGCAGCTTCTTAGTCAGTACTCTGTGCGAATGGCCTCACTTCAGTCTTTCACCTGTGCCTCCTACAGCATATTAGCCATTGATCCATGCCAAATGCTTCATGTGAGCCTTATATCATTGAACAGTGTAGGATGCTAGCTACTGCTCTTGCTATATGCTGTCTCTTACTAGCTACTGATCCCTGATCCTTGACACACAACATTACCTAGCTCAAGCTTACCCAGTCATGTACTTGCTCACTCTCACTACCACGTGCATGCTGTTTGCATTTACCTCCCTGCCACTGCCCAAAATGGCATCCTATGCACTAGCCGACACTATAAACGTTGAGAGCAATGACACCCAGTTACCGTCTACTGTCCATTACGCTACGCCTAGAACACCCAGCATTTCTCTTTCGATGTCCTCGAGACTACCAACTTCTGACATTATCACACCAACTAAATTCCTGCCTTCCTTCCACCAAGAGGCAACCAAACTCAACCGTACTGCCCGTACAGTTCCAAATAATTCTCATCTACTCACACCAACCCAATGGATCAAGCTTTTCACCACAAGACCAACTCCTAATCAACCTTGCCCGACAAAAATAAGGAAGTCAAGGCTAGGGTCTTGATTCAAGATAGCCCATCCCCCTTTAATCAACTGCAGAAGTAAAACTAACATTAAGACCAGGCATACGAGAATAAAAACAGCCAATCTTATCAACAGTAAAGTGAATAATAATCCTGCCTTGTGAGAAAAAACCACCCAAATGAAAACCACCCAAATGAAAAACAATTTGGATAGTATCACCCCTCTCGTTAAGGGAACGCTCATAAACGTGAGATCCTTGACCGCTCACGCACTAGACATTGCCGGCCTCATAACTATGAATGATCTTGAGTTCTTATCCTTAACTGAGACCTGGCTTTGCGGTGCGACAGGGCCATCACACTCACTTGCCATACCAGATTAATACACTATCATCAGATAAAGGCGGTCGCATCGCCTTTATTGCCTAAGGCCTATACCTATCCAACCATTCCCCTCAGGAAAACTGCTGTCCATCAAGTTACCCATCACAGCATACCGAGCATTAAGGATCCACCTCATATATAGACCACCAGGACCATTTTCCTCCTTCAAGGAAGATATCACACTACTCCTTATTACAAACAATAAACCAGGATCACAAATCATGTTGTTAGGAGACCTCAATCTAGGCCTCCAAGATGTAAAATACGACAGTGCTTTAGCTCTCGCTAACACTATATCAGAATTAGGCTTCTCACATTGCATTACTAAGTCCACTCACAGTAAAGGGAGGACATTAGACTGGATCGCAGATCTCAATTGTGACACTAATATTCTCTCGAACGCACCCTGAGCCTGGTCTGACCACCATATCATTTCATTCACCATACAAGACAGAAACCGTCCTAACCACTGCAATTCACCGGCACCACCAGCACTCACCAGAAATAACAGTACAGAAACTACTCCCCTTATTAAAACTGATCATCAGTCACCCTATCTCTAACACAGACCCTTCATCAATAGTAGATCTGTTCAACCGTACACTACACCATGCCATTAACTCAGTAGTGCCACTGAAAAGGTGCAAAGCCAAACCCTGTGCTCACATAAACTCGTGGTTCACCCCTCACCTCAGAACCTTACGCAAAAACAAAAGAAATGCTGAAACATTATGGAAGAGCCTTCCATCAGTACTCAACAAAGACACATTTTTAAAAGCTTCCTATAGCTACAAAACTGCCATTGACCAGACCAGAAGTGACACTTATAATTAAAGAATCATTAAAGCCAAATCAAGTACCAAAGAACTATTTAGCATTCTTAGAGAATTGGAATCTCCCATACCACCACCAGACACCTGTACCAAAGACATCATATGGCGCACCAACATACAAAAAGCGCTGCTTGATAAAATAGCACTCCAACAAACCTAAATCGAATTAAAAAAACTCTGTCTCACTCTGATGCATGCCGACACATGCCTCAAGCATCCTCCTCTAAACCATGTAACCTATTCAATTCCTCACATCTCACCACTAAGGATGTGGAGGGCATAATAATGAATCTCAAACCATCAAGATGTCAAGGGGACATCTGCCCGGCAACCCTTATCAAAGAGGCAGTAAGTGATCTTGCACCTTTCAGCATAACATTAATAAACACATCATTTGAAACCAGCACAGTCCACACTAATTTGAATGATGCTTGGGTCCTCCCAGTACTAAAGAAAACCACCCTCGATCCAAGCACCCCTACAAATTATAGACCTATCACCACAGTACTGTTCCTCCTGAAAATTCTAGACAGGGCGACTTATCTTCAGATTCAGGAACATCTTGAAAGTAATAACCTCCTTGGCCTTCGACAATCAGGCTTTAGACCTAGACACAGCACCAAAATGGCCCTGATAGATTTAAAAACCCAAATGGACGACACAAAAGATGAAGGGAATCTAGCCCTCTTACTGCTACTAGACTTATCGGCCGCCTTTGATTTAGTGAATCATAAAGTCCTATGCAACCACCTTTCGACAGCAGCCCATTTCTCCAACAAAGCGACCACTTGGATCCAATCATTCTTGGATAACAGAACCTTTAAACACTTGTGTATAGGCGCGTTACAAATGCCATGTCATATCATATCATATCATCATATCATATCATGAGGGGGTTCGCACCAACAGCGTCTGCTGAACCAGTACCAGTCACCTGTGGAGTTCCTCCGGGCTCATGTGTTTCTCCAACGCTTTATAATATTTTCATAAAGCCCCTCTTCAATGACTTAGACCATTTGGGTGTCACCTACACTAATTAAGCAGATGACACCCACATCCTCATTCCTATCACTGTTGACTACAACACTGACTCAAAACTACTAAACAATATCTACCTAATCGTACAAGCATGGATGGCAACGCACGGCCTCTGTCTTAAAGACGATAATACAGTTACTTCACATTGGATCCCAAACCAGACTAAATAGATTAGATAGACAGTTCAACTCCTTTAACATTGAGGGAAACAACATAATTGTCTCTAAGGATGTGAAAACATTAGGAATTTACCCCGACTCTTCACTGACCCTGACAAGACAAGTCAATGCGATAGCTTCTGCCACAGCCTATACCTGCAAACTAATCAATGCCTGCAGACCCTTCTTGTCGACTGCAAACTGTAGCTCTATAGCCAAGGCACTTATTCTATCTAAATTAGATTACTGCAATGCCCTGTACTTAAGAACTAACCAGCGCAACCTAAAAAAGTTACAAATATTCCAAAACAACATGCTCAGATCTGCGATGAACATCCCTAGATCTCACCATATATCGGAGCTGAGACGCAAGGCTCACTGGCTATCTGTCACAGAATTGCACTCAAAACTTTATCACTCACTCACAAATGTCTTTCTAACTCAGCGCCATAATACCTGGCTGACAAATTCTCACAAAACCTCTCAGAACGACCCACAAGGTGTTCACAATTACACTGCCTTAGGGTCCCCAGGTTCATGCTACAGAAGGCGGGTGGCAGTAGTTTCCCTGTTCTAGCAGCAAAACTATGGAATATTCTGCCCCCAGCCCTAAGAGCAGAACCTTCTTTCTTCAGTTTCAGGAAAAATGTAAAAACATGGCTCTACACACAGGAGGCACAATAACGTTTTATTCCTTCTGCTATCTTGCTCATGTCTGTACCTACTTGCAATGCACTTTGATTTGTCCATGTAATGTCTCACTTATATGTAATTCGTAACACTCAGTAACTGTAAGAAATGCGCCCAGATACCTACCTACTATGGGTTCAGTGCGCTATATGAATAAGTAAACAAACAAACAAAGATCTTCAAAAGGTTAGACATTTCCCTTTTCACCTTCATAATGTATTTTGAGTCTGACAGTCAGAATAGAACTTTTGGACACAAGGACAGTTTGATTTTTGACATCCTGACACAGATCACTCCTTAGTTTTGGTTTATGTAGGGACATTCCTCTTAGAACAGGGCAAGAGAGGCATTTTCCCAACCCTTTTATTTTCAACAAAAGTCTTTAACCAAAAACATGGCTAACTTGTGTCCATGATTTAGTAAGAATAGGGTCTTGAACTCCTTCTTGAAGAGTAAGCTCGAGTGGGCCAGTCTGAAGTCTGTTAGCGGGACGCTTTTCCATGTCATGTAAACATCTACACCTGCTTCCTTCTCTGATTTTCCTCTTCCAATTCTTTGAAAGACTGACCCTGCACAGACAACCGTTCATAGATGAAACAGCATTGAGCACATGGCTCCATCACAATAGGACTCAGATGTTTGGAATGCCCCATGCATTTTGTGTGCAAAATGTTGCACTTCCTTACTAAGAGCTAGTGTTGATGACAAACTGCACTAGGGAAGCATATTTTTTGTGGGTAATAATATCTTGGTGTTATAGACCTTCAGGCTATTCAATCCTGACCCTGGAACACTAGATCCGAAGATTTGAAATAACTGGACTGTGATTGATCACCTTTTTTCACCCCACCTCACACTCTACTACTTACAACTGGTACCACTGTCTCTTACAAAAAATATTCTCAGCCTTGGCCCCCACACTATGGAATTCACTCCCACCCCACATCTGCCTAACTGAGGACTTAACGTCTTTCCGCAAACTGCTGAAAACCTGGCTCTTCCCATAAACCCAATCCGCACCACACTATCCCAAAACAGACTAACAACAGCCCAATGAAAGCGGATGAGTGCAGAAAAGGGATGAGTTTCGTGGAGCGGATGAGTACGTTGGAGGGGGTGTGTGCGCAGAGGGGGTGTGTACGCAGAGGGAGTGTGTACGCAGAGGGGGTCTGTGCGCAGAGGGGATATATGCGCAGAGGGGGTGCGTGCACGGAGAGGGTGCGTGCGCAGAGGGGGTGAGTGCATAGAGGGGTGAGTGCGTAGGTGAGGTGAGTGCGAAACACAAATGAGCGCGTAAATCCCAGATGAGTAAAGTAGAGCCAACAAGTCTGGATAGCTGATGAATGCGGAAGTACGGAGAGTGTGTTTATTGCCTGAATGGACGACTCTACAGACCTTGCGAAGATGTGCAGATGGGGGCGTGCGCAGACTGGGTGAGTGCATAGTGAGGTGAGTGCGTAGAAGGGATGAGTGCCTAACGCGAAGGAGCATGTAAATTTTAGAAGAAACGAATAGAATGCAAGAATGCGCAAACCGGATGAATGAGCACAACTGATAAGCGAAAACAGGATTATTGTGTAGAACAGATGCGCAAACCGGATGAATGTGCACAATAGATAAGCGAAAACAGGATAAATGTGTAGAACAGATGAGCATGTGGAGCAGATGAGTAAGTAGAGCCAACAAGTCTGGATAACTGATGAACGCGGAAGTGTGGAACGGAGAGTGTGTTTATCGCCTGAGCGGACGACTGTATAGACCCGGAGAATGTATGGTGTAAAGGAGTGTAGGAAGTAGATGAGGGCATGGTCCGGATGAGGGTATGGACTGGATGAGGGTAGGAAGTGGATGAGTATAGGAAGTGGATGAGTGTAGGAAGGGGATGATTGTAGGGAGCGGACGAATATATGGAGTGGACGAATGTAGAGAGTGGATGAGTGTAGGGAGTGGATGAGTGTAGGGAGTGGATGAGTGTAGGGGGTGGTTGAATGTAGGGAGTGGATGAGTGTAGGGAGTGGATGAGTGTAGGGAGTGGATGAGTGTATGGAGTGGATGAGTGTATGGTGTGGATGGATGTGTGGAGCACATGGGTGTATGGAGCGGATAAGCTCATGGAGCGAATGAGTGCCTGGAGCGGATGATTGCCTAGAGCGAATGAGTGCCTGAAGCGGATGAGGGCCTGGAACGGATGAGTGCCTGGAGCGGATGAGTGCCTGGAGCGGATGAGTGCCTGGAGCAGATGAGTGCCTAGAGCGGATGAGTGCATGCAGTCAATGAGTGCATGGAGCCGATGAGTGCATGGAGCAGACCGTGGAACGAAACGCATGGGTGAATAGAACGCATGGGTTTATAGAGCACATGGGGCATGGAGCGCGTGGGTGTATGGAGCGCGTAGATGTATGGAGCGCTTGGGTGTATAGATCGGATGAATGTATGGAGCGGATGAGTTTATGGAGCGGATGAGCATAGGGAGCGGATGAGCGCATGGAGCGGATGAGAGCATGGAGCGGATGAGAGCATGGAGCGGATGAGCGTAAGGAGCGGATGAGCGTATGGAACAGATGGGCGTATGGAGCAGATGGGTGTATGGAACGGATGGGTGTATGGAATGGATGGGTGTATGGAACTGATGGGTGTATGGAACGGACGGGTGTATGGAATGGATGGGCGTATGGAACGGATGGGTGAATGGAATGGATCAATGTACGCATTGGTTGTGTGTATGGAGAGGCTGAGTGTATGAAGCCGAGGGGAGTATGGAGCAGATAGGCGTATGGAACAGATGAATGTATGAAGTGGATGTATATTCAGAGTAAACAAAGGTATATGACAGGCGAGTGTAGAGATGATTGCATTGAACAAGATATTACTGCTGGATGCGTGAAAATCACGAGTGATTAAAACAGACGAATGCGGAGATGATGAGTGCGTGGAGGGGATGAGAGCGTAGAGGGGATGAGAGCGTAGAGGGGATGAGAGCGTAGAGGGGGTGAGTGTGTAGAGGGGGTGAGTGCGTAGAGGGGGTGAGTGCGTAGAGGGGGTGAGAGCATAGAGGGGGTAGTGCGTAAAACTCGTAAAACGCATAGCATGCGCAAGAGAAAAAGAAAAAAAAAATTAACGAGTGCCTGGAGCGAATGAGTGCCTGGAGCGAATGAGTGCCTGGAGCAAACGAGTGCCTGGAGCAAACGAGTGCCTAGAGCAAACGAGTGCCTGGAGCGATTGAGTGCTCAGAATTAACTGACGCGTCGCATAGAGCCGACGAGTACGTAGAACGAAAGAGCACTGATACATCCAGTACTGATGAGTGCATAGAATGGATGAGTATGTTGAACTAATAAATTGCGTAGAACATGAAGCAATCAGGAGTGCATGCCTGGCGCAAGCAAGAGTGCATGCCTGGCGCAGTCAAGAGTGCATGCCTGGCGCAGTCAAGAGTGCATGCCTGGCGCTGTCAAGAGTGCATGCCTGGCGACGTCAAGAGTGCATGCCTGGCGCTGTCAAGAGTGCATGCGTGGCGCTATTAAGAGTACATGCGTGGGGTAGACAAGTGGACAGTCGTGTGGCGGACAAGAGCACATGCACATAGTTGACTAGACCGCGAACCAG
This sequence comes from Ambystoma mexicanum, assembly GCF_040938575.1. Taxonomy (NCBI): domain Eukaryota; kingdom Metazoa; phylum Chordata; class Amphibia; order Caudata; family Ambystomatidae; genus Ambystoma; species Ambystoma mexicanum. The sequence goes on along the minus strand of NC_090931.1, from coordinate 491,746,078 downwards.
AGTGCATTAGACCAGACTGGAGTACATAGAATGGATAGGTATCCATCCACGGTACGGACTGGAACGCATAGAATTGCGTGACGTATATAGTATGGTTTAGAATGCAAAGAACGCTTGAAAGAGCATATAACTCATCATAGCACACCACCATGCTTACCCTCTCCCTTACATCACCACTCAACTAGAACACAGGGATACTATGACACCATTCGGTATAACTGTTCTCATAGCAACATCCGCCGCTCACTCCACATCATTCTAAGTTGACACTGCTGGTCTCACACCCCCCAGGCAGGCGTTCTCCTCAGGCCTAACGCAGCCGCAGCTGTTCTGGATAAAATCTGCCTGAACGAACACATTCTCCTGATCTCTCAATCACCACACCTACCGCTAAGAAGCAGCTACTACACGTATATCGCACAAGCTGCACACATACCCGGTGCTCACACACACCTTTTGACGCTCTCTACTCTCTCTACTGATATGGACTTCGGTTCCCAAGGGCGTTCAACCTACCAGCGCCTTCAGACCATACCAATGGTATATAAGGCACTATATAAATGCAAAATAACATAACATAACATATGTTTGATCCGGACAGCATCCGGAATACGCGGTCCACCGAGTGGCAACCATCCCCCCGAGAGCGCAGTATATCACAGCAAGACTGTGCAAACTGCTAGATAAGGAGGTAAGACAGTGACTACGAGCGGAGTGCCCGCGACCAGACTTCCCGGGAAAGGTAGCATAGGCCCCCGAGTTCGATCCAAAGATGCTGACCTTCGTGTCAAAGACAAGCAAAGATCCCCGCAAGGGTATTGACAGGTCCTGGAGAAGCTGCCAGGAAAATGTGTTGGACTTGGCAGGACCTCTCGCCAAGATTATGGACCTCGCAGAAAGGGCAAAGGACACAGGAGAAGAAGTCAACCCGGAAGCTCTCGCCGAATGGGCTCAGAGAGCAGTCTGTCTTCTCGGGAATGCGAATTGTGCCATCGCTTCGGAAAGGAGAAAAGGTCTATTACTGAAAATAGATTTGAAGCATAGTGATCTGTCATCATATGAAGCGGGAGAAAGAGCCCAGGGTCTCCTGTTTGGAGAGACCTTTGGGAAAGAGATGGGCCGGTTTGTCGGAACGTACGCTTCGCTGGAAAAGGCACAAGAGTTGATCCGCAAAATATTACCAAGTAGAGTTTTTGGAGTGACCGGCTACTTCAGGGATCGCGCAGCCGGTCGCAACCAGGGAGGAAGAAGACCCCAGAACCTCAGAGCGCAATACTGGGAAAACAAGAGCCAAGACACATTTTTCCCGTCCAGAAGGAGATTCCCGAGAGGCCGCAGGTCCAGAGGATCAGGACGAGGTCAAGGATTTACACCAGGTGAGAGCAATTCAGTATCCTCCTGTAGGAGAGAGGACGCGTATGTTTTTAGAGAATTGGTGCGGGCCTTCAAGCGATTCCTGGATATTGCAGACCGTCAGAGGTTTTCAGCTAGATTTCATAGAGGCCCCAGTCCAGCTGAACAGACCGCAGGGTCAAAGGTTGGCACAAGCGGAACAGGCATGTCTAGACAGCAAGATAGTGCAGCTAGCCCGCAAGAAGGTGATAGAGAGATGTGAGACGACCCCGAGGTTTGTGAGCAATATGCTCCTGGTGCACAGGAAAGAGAAGGTGCACCCAGTCATAAATCTCAAAGAGCTGAACGGCTGGATCATATATCGGGACTTCAAGATGGAGGGCATTCACCAGCTCAGAGACTCCCTGAGAGAGGGAGACTGGTTGACGCGTCTAGATCTGAAAGACGCATACATTACGGTTCCTGTACTCAAGGAGTACAGACCATTCCTAGCTTTTCGCTGGCAAAGACAATTCTGGCAATTCAAGACAATGCCATTCGGGCTTGCATCTGCACTCTGGGCATTCACAAAGCTAATGAAGCCGGTAGTGGCAGCGATCAGGGAGAAGGGCGTCAGGCTGATCATTTACCTAGACGATCTCCTACTCCTAGCAGAAGATCAGGAGGTACTAGTGTACCAAACGAGATGGGTTCAGGACCTTCTGGGATCGCTAGGATTCCTAGTGAATACAGAGAAGTCAGATACCAGCGCAGAGATTAGACTTCCTAGGGTTTGTTCTAGATACCAAGAAGGCGACACTAGAGCTTCCAGCTCGGAAGATAAAAGATATCAAGAGAGAGATCAGAGCATGCTTAGAAAAACAGCAAGTATCTCTCAGGACCTTGGCGAGACTAGTGGGGCTATTAACAGCGTCTATTCAAGCCATATTTCCAGGCCCCCTGCACTATCGAGCACTGCAGAGGTTGAAGATAAAGCATCTACAACAGGGTATGAAGTACCATCAGAAGGTACCTCTAGATCAGGAGTCCATTACCTAACTAGAGTGGTGGTTAAAGAATATGGATGCTTGGAATGGGCGAGCCATATTCGGAGACAAGCCGGATCTGATAATAGAATCGGACGCCAGCCTGAAAGACTGGGGAGCCAGTTGTGGGACTCTACAGACCGGAGGCAAGTGAAGCGAAGAGGAGCTTCGCCTTCACATAAATTGTCTGGAGCTCCTAGCAGGATTGTTCGCGATCAAGGCTTTCACATGAGGAAGAGTAAAATCTTGTGTCCTGCTGAAGATGGACAACATATCAGCAGTGCGATACATCAACCACTTAGGCGTTACAAGGTCCAAGATGCTAGCAGAACTAGCGAAGGACTTATGGCACTTTTGCCTACGATCAGAGACATCGGTGACAGCGGAGTACCTGCCAGGCACACTGAACGTAGTAGCAGATTGGAACTCTCGATACCTGACAGACTCCAGCGATTGGAGACTGGATCCAGCAGTGTTTCAGAGTCTGAACACGAGATGAGGACCATTATAAATGGACCTTTTCGCTTCCCGGCTCAATGCACAGATAAGCCTCTACTTCAGCTGGAGGCTGGATCCGGGAGCGCAAGGAACCGATGCTTTCCTGCAGGAGTGGTCAGGAGGCCTGCACTACGCTTTTCCCCCGTTCGTAATGTTGAGCAGAGTTCTAGCGAAATGTCGGAGGGAGAAAGCAGAGCTGGTATTAGCTGTGCCTGTGTGGAAATCACAAGCGTGGTTTCCAACGTTAATGGAACTAGTGCCGGACATACCCAGAGTCCTCCCCGAAGGAGAGCGACTACTCACGGACCCAGCTGGGTCATATCATCATCCTCTGAGAGTGAGAGGGACACTCCCGCTAGCCACGTACAGGATATCAGGAAACGTTGGGCACTGCCAGGAATTTTGGCGCAGGTTGCAGAGCTTATCGCTGAATCCTGGGCTCCATCCACTAGGAGGAGCTATGACGCAGCTTGGGCGAAATGGACAAGCTGGTGTAGGAACAGAAGTGTTCATCCCGTTTCAGCACCTATAGTGGAAATACTGAATTTCTTAGCAAACTTATTGCAGAACGGGAGAGCTTTACGTAAAATAGGAGTGTACAGAACTGCAATTTCAGCTGGTCACCTGCCAATAGAGGGTGTCCCAGCAGGAGAACATCCTACAGTAGTGAGGCTCTTGTTATCAGGTTGGCCAACAGATAGGTACCTTTCTCTTAAGCAATTATCAGGTAAGCTAGCTATGCTATTATGCCTAATTTCCTGCAAACGGGTATCAGACGTGAGAGCCCTGGAGATTAACAGACGGTTCTTCGGACTGGAGGGAGTCACTTTCTCTATAGTCAAGAGGACCAAGACAGGGACTACTACGGTTCATTATCCGTATTTCCCGAGCAATCCGAAATGGTACGTAGCACGATGCATTAAAGAGTACGAGAATAGGATGGCAGAGAATAGAGCAGTAAGTACTACACAGCTACTAATAGCATGCAGGAAGCCCTATCATGCAGTTACGTCAGCTACCATCGCGAGATGGGTCAAAGAGATCATGCAAGCAGCAGGTGTGATTGTGAACATGTATGGAGCTCAGTTAGTGAGAGGAGCAATGGCTTCGACAGCCGTGAGAGCTGGAGTACCATTAAGTAAAATAATCTGCTATCTATCTGCACAGTATTAATTCTATTAAAGACTAGGAGGCGAGAATTAAATTCCCACCTGAGTATTGTACTGTCTAAAATGTTAATGCATTATGTGAGCGAGTACACTACATAGGCACCACCCTAAAATCTCCTATTGTATTGTTTCATATGGGTAGATCAGAAGAATAGCTGAAGGCAGAGCCGTAGCTGAGGGCTTCAGGAGACTGGAGGTGCACCGGCAGTTGAGTTTCAAAGTTCAGGAGAGCCTTCGCATTGTTGGCGAGGATCAGTTATAGAACATGAGAAACTGTCAGAGCGAGTAAAAGCAGAGGAGGAGTCCAAGCACAGGAAGTGGGTTGTGACTGGTGGAAAGAGCATGGACTACAGAGACTCATGGATTTTGTAGTTTTGAAAAAAAAGAAAAAAAAAGTTTTGTTGAACACTGAACACTTTTCAAAGTTTTTATATGTGTTTTGTTGAACTGCTGAAGAGTAGAAATAAATGAAGATGAAGCATAATGCTCGCCTCCTAGTCTTTAATAGAATTAATACTCCCTGCGCAGATAGCAGGGGTAATCTTCATTCTTGTATGAAATGTATATAACATTATAGTGCTATCGCCACCATATTTTATGTAGTATACTTAGGAACAACATCTGATTTCCCTTCCTGTTTTGTCAAGGGGTGAAAGGTCGTGTTCCATTGCTTCCTGTGATGTCACTTCGAGGTGGGGGGTCAAATGACATCACTTCCTGTGATGTCATCAGAGGGTAAAGGTCATGTGATGTCACTTCCGCTACCCCTGGCATTTTGGTGAAATGACATCCCTGGAAGAGGCCCGGTCCTCCATGTTCCTGCCCTGCGATTTGGTAGTCTCCATCCGGCTAACTACAACCTTCCAAGGAGTTGATACGTGCAATATCAATTGGGATATGGCGGCCATGATCATAAGTGGTACCATGCACTATGCCTAAACTCAGGCATAGCTTTACTTAGCATTTACACTGCCACCAATATGGGGTACTTATGATTATCATAGTTTTGGTACAGGGGGACATATCTTAAATGCCTCCCCTGGCGCTGCAGAGGATTGGCTATCGTTATGGCTGTCGCATGGCATCTTGTGACCTTTTAACTGGTTCTATACCACGAGTAAAGCAAGTGCTGTGGATCAGGCTACTGATGCATTAGGGCACAGGTACATTATGCTTTTAGCATGGAGCTGACGAAAAGGGGAATCTGGCCAGCAGATTACCCTTTTGGAGATGGAATAACCCACATCATTTTATGTATTAATAAAAATCAAAAAATCCAGGGTTTTCCATTTTGTCGCACTGCAAATAACCACTGTTAAGATTGCGCAGCTCAATGCTGCTTTATTTATTGACCTTTGTCAACGAAATCTGACTTTTCTTCTCAGAATGTGTGGGTTAAAGGCAACTCTAAGTACCTCAGTGAGCTTTCATACCAGCTAAACATATACTGTGTTTAATTGCACTGTTGCTAAAGATATCAGGTGAACCTTTTTTTTTTTGTTTCATTTATTTAGGCAGGAGGACATTTTGACCAGAAATAAATTGCATAGAATATATTATTAGAAGACAGAGGCAGCCCCCCGGGTAAGAGTGTCTTTAAAATATACTGTCCTTAGTGGGTTGTGGCAAAGCCTGGTGATGGTGGGGTAGATCAAACAATTCATATATTTAGGTGTCTATTTATGATGTTGCACAGCAAGGTCGGACTGGCCTATAGGGAAATAGGGCAATGCCTGAACCAAAATCGCAAAATCCTAGTGTGGGACCGTTTTTTTGTCGAAGTGGGACACTTTTTTGGCCTTATGTGGGCCTGCTTGATAAGTTACTTCCCCATGCGACTAGCAGTTTTGGCCATTACTGAATAAATATTCTTCAAATTGCACAATTTGCATCACAGTTTATTAAAAAAACTCCCACTCGGGTACTACTCAAACAGTCTGTCACAAAAGGAATTGATTGCAATTTGCAACTGTAGGGTACTTTTTCATTGGTGCCCGAGACAATTGTATGTCCCAGTCGGCCCTGGTGCACAGTGAACAAGCAGTGTTGCACTGAAAATGTGTTGTACTGTGGCGGCAAGCAAGCAGAGCACATCATTAATCAAGAGGAGCACAGGGCATGCAGCTTGCTGTGATGCACAAGATATCAAAAAAACTTTGGATAGGATCCTCGACGCTGTGTGAGAGCGAGTAGCACCGGGTGTGGATCACTGAGACTTGCGGGTTTGACCACGTTACATGAACATGTCCTTTACATCATGGTTGCATGGAGCGCAGATGGAATTGGCAGTCTTGAAAGCTAAACCAAAAAAGTAGTGTCTGTTTTGGGTAGCAGAGTCAGGTGCACACTCATCTATGATAGTTCTTCCATTTTATGTGGTTCTCTGAAGGAACTACCTGTGATGGAGGCACCTCAGGAGGGGAAGGACGCTGAAGATAATGAACAAGTTAATAAGCGATGATGACCTCATTTGTATATTATGAATCGTGAAAGCACCGCCCTACATTTTCGGCGATGCAGTGTTCAATGTACAAAGGAAGGTGACAGTGGCTATTGAGAAACCTAGGCCATCAGCAACAAGCATAGCACTGCAAGGAACATAGGGTAAACTGCTTGCTTTTGTCCATCAATAAGCATTGTGATCTGATGGATATTTTAAATGAGGAAGTGAAGCACCACACCATTGTTTCAATAAAGCATATACCTGGACACACACTGGTAAGGGAGTGATGAGTCGATCCTGAGCTTGTCTCATGACCAATGTTCCCTCTAAGCTGTGCGCATGTGCTCTTGCCCAGCTCCCTTCTGGGTGCCGCTTAGAAGAATATTAGCAGCGCACACAGACCATTCCCACCTATTCTAAAAGATTTAATAAAGCACAGGCCACAACAAGTACCTAATATTTGCTTTCTCTCAAAATAAACCTAAATTATACTATTCTTGATATTCTGGTCTAGCCTATTTATATTTCCCTACTATGCAAGCTTGATCTTAAAAACTAAAAATAGAATACAGCCACAAGAGTTAAAAACGAATATGGAAAAGGGGTTCCAAGAACAGAACAAATAACTAAGTTATGCCCGCTCACATTAACAAAATTATCTTCCATGACCACCCATGACTCCTATACTTGAGTCTACCACACTTATACCATATGACTCAAACTCTGCCCCAGGCCACATTCAGATATTACCAGACAACCTTGACTCTTCCTACCATCGCTCTTCAAATGGTTACCAGACATAGATACAAGTTTAAATGATGTTCAAGCACTAGAATTTAAGCATTGCGCACACTATGTAACACAAGTGTCAGCTCAAATATCGGATACCTACTGGAAATAAGCAGGCTAGTAGGATGTTTAACCTCATCCCATGCTTCCTATTCTTTGTACATATGTCACACACGCACTTTGAAACACCCCTCTTGCAAGTTAATGCATTATAAAACTGAAATATTAATATGCCATCTAAGGATTTTGAGTAGTGTAAGTGTGTCGAAGAAGGAAGCTGATACAAAGGTGGCATGGCTTTGGTTATAAAATTGTATTTAACAAATACAAAAAAAATATCTATCCCCATCTCTAAGAGGGATTTCCCTGCCTCAAACTTAAACTTAAGAAATTGTCAAAATGTTTGCCAAATCAAAGTTCCACCGTCCTGCATCAAATCCTACTCTAACCCTCATACTATAACTAAAGGATAAACTAACAGAACGTTCCTTCTTCAGGAGAATGGCTCCCTCCTCCTGCTTCTTGAAAAGTGTCCAAAGAATGTTCTCCAACATTCGATCTTTCATAGATTTACATACTGTGAATATTCTCCATCGTCAGGCTGGGAATCCCCGGTTACTTTAATTTAGTACTTTTCCGATGGAAAAACTTTCACACCTTGAGTGTCCATCGATTTCGTTGTGGATGCTTTTGGTCCCTACCAATAGGATGTCGAGTGTATAGCTTCACCTCAGCAGCTTCCCCTCAAATTTCAATCCTCTTTCTAGCTGGTGGGATTCCTCAAGTTCTTCTCGTCACTGAGAAATTAGGCCTCATTACGTGTCCAGCAGTAACCGAGCCGGAAAAACTGGCAGGTTACCGCCGGACTCGTTTTACCATTCCGCCTCTGTGATTCCTGGAATTACCGGGGTATTACGACCCCGGTGACCCGGGAATTACGGAGGCGGAATTGTGTAAGTCTTCATTCCCATGGAGTCCAATGACGGAGCCTATGACGGAGCCAGTGTTTCCATTTCCGCCTGCGGGTGGTGTTAAACCCGCCAGGTCAGACCTGACGGGAGTGACACCTCCCGCCTGCAGGACTCATAATCCGCTGGTCCAGAAAGAATGGTGGTGGCGGATTTACCACCACCGCTCTTTCCGGACTGACTGACTCGTAATGAGGCCCATTATCTTCATACACAAAAAATATATATTTCTGCAATATAGTAAATCCAGAGCCATCGACGACTCTTCGATGGTGTCGGCTACGAACATGGAGACCGTTGGCTCCAAGAAATCCTTATTCAGGGCCTGTTTGAACGTGCAGCCTAAAAAATATTTATGAAGGTGACAGGCATGTAAACTGTACATACTGCCTATACGCTAACCATTCCTCAGAAGAATGTGAAATCTGTCAGGGTTTGTCTCAGAAAAGAACAGGAAGCGTTGACTGATTTGCTGGCTAAATGAGGTGGCATACCCAGCATTAGAGGCGGGCTTGTCAAGTAGTGAGAGAGCTACCACTCCCTCTGAAAAGCATTTGCCATCAAGCCACACATCCCCAGTCTCCTTCTAAAAAGAAACCAGTCGGCAGCAGAGGCTCTCAGTCCGGGAGTAAACAGTCGTTGAAAAACACGTTGACCAAAACAACGACCAAAACTATACCATCAGCATCCAAGTATACTGATAAGGGCTCACGCCCATCAACGAAGTCAATCTCCCATTCGTCAAGAACATCCTCACTGATGAAAGAAAAGCATAAGAACAAATTGTCCACAAAGACCCCACCTTCGTCGACGAAGAAGAAACACCACTCGTCGTCAGAGTCTCGTACTTCCAGAGAGGGGCATAGATCCTCTTCCGAATAAGAGTTGTGCCGATTAATCCTCCGGCGACGAAAGACACTACTCCCTTCTCTTAGAACAGAAATGTCAGGGGAAATTATTCAGTTTCCCCGGCTTGCGGGTTTCACCCAGTCTTTATGCAATTTTACATCTAGGAGAATGGCTCCCTTCTACTGATGTAGATTTACAAAGTTTTCAATAAAACCAGGGGGGATTACTCACTGCCTTTGGTATCTCCAGTACAACTCTCAGCTCAGGACCAAGAGAATATCTCCCTTTAACTGGTATTATTTGATACAGTTCACCACAAGGTCAGGGTGAATAACTCCCTTCCCCTGGTGTCTTTATCACAGCTCTTCATTTGGTATCAGGTGAATGACTCCCCTTTCCTGGTATTGCTTGACAGTTCTTTCTCACTTTTGGAGTTCCAGACCCTTCCCTGGTGGCCAATGGTTTTCTTGTTACCACTGCGCAGAGGAAGATTTCCTCTGATGCTCTCTTTCTCACTGTTGAGGTCCCTGACCCTTCTCTAGTGGCCAGTGGTTTCCTTGTTACCACTGTGCCAAAGAAGATTCCCTGTGATGCTAGCTTTCTCACTGTTGGGAACCCAGATCTTTCCCCTCTCCTTATGCCCATTAATGTACTTACTAATACTGGACTAGGGAAATGCCACCTTAGCCTCTGTGTCAACCCCTGGCTCCCCTCCAGATCTCGTTGACCTCCCCTTACCTCTTGTGGGGCTCTGTACATTGCCGGGACTTCCTGGGCCGGGGTACACGTCATTGGGCTCTGTGGGCTTCTCTCCTTTGAACTCTTGCTTCATGGCATCTTCCTGGCATTTGGGATTCGGGATTTGGTCCGCCTCCACTCGGTGGGTGGAGAACTTCTTCGGCTATCTCTTGGCAATCTCTGCTTTCCCCCAGCTGTAGGTTGGCGTTTGAATCTCCTGCGCTGGATAATTCTGACACTGACTGCTTTCCCCAACAGGACTGGATACCGGTATGCCTGCCACCACCGTGCTTCTCGTTATGGCTGTGTTTAGCTGCTCAGCCGGGATTGACACATCTGATAGTCGTTTGTTCATTTTATACATTGTATCCAGTTCCTCTCATTAGGAATGTGCAAGCCCTTCTTCATTGTTATTGACTTAAACCTCATGCCTCCTTGGGGCCACCTTTTACTAGTGTTATCACAGTCAATGATATTTATGTCTTCAGTGTTCTTCCTCGTCCTAGTACTTTTGGCTTTAGACCCTATGTTACAATAATACATAGCTTTGCTTTCAATGTAGTGGCTCTGCACATTAGGGAGGGCTAAGGAATGTCGGGCAGTAAAAACATTCAATGGGATGGCTATCGTCCTTATCCCCAGAGGGGCGATGTTAGGAAAGATTTCATAATTGTATGTAATTTTCCCTCCATGTGTACACCCCCAAACATTTTGCTGCTGTTTAGACAGCATAGACTGACTTTGCCAGAGAAGCACAACCTTCAGCTGCACTCCTCTGGGCTTTCGCTCACTTTTAATGGGGAAACTGACATGCCCTCAAGACAGTCAGTACTGGGAGACTTTGTTTCCCTTAGTCCTTTTCCAGTGTTGCAACTTTTCTGCAACAAGTACACAATGTACCTTCCAGTACAGTGTACTTGGGTCTGTAGTCATTTTCCAAAGGCCCTAGATACTCCCGATGGACTTTTTGTGAGATGTTTGTTTGTTTGTTTTATTCACTTATAATGCGCACCAAACCCGTAGGTAGCCGGGCGCAGCATTACGGAAAATGGAAGGTTTAGGTTACAGGGTAGGGTCATGGGATACATACAAATTACAATATACAGTATATTACATTACACGTAGAAGGGCAAATTGCAGTGTGCCTCCAGGATGTGGGCTGGGGTGTCTGTCCCCAATACACATCCAGGGTGCCAGAGAGTCTGGAGTGCTGTGAATGACTGGGACCACTGTGGTCTGTGATTGGTCCACGTATGGAGTGTGTGTTTGTGAGCAGATCTCCCATTGGGTACTCTCCGTTTTGGCGCGAAGGGAACTTTGGATAAGAGGAGGCTGAAAAAACCCATACCATGACGATTTCTGGAGTTCTCACTGAACGAAGGATAGGATACAAGTATCCTGAAACTAATAAGCCGAGTCGAGGAACCACCCGTGACCTGGTGGAAGGTTTGGCACCCTGAGCCCGCTGTCATCCCGTGGGACCCCTCTGCATCTGGTCGTCCTAGAAGGTCTGCGAAGATGCTTCAACCCATTGGAATTGTGGACCAACTATTCTCAGCACCTTCATCAAAACCTGCAAGTAAACTTTCTCAGAAGTGTCCCTGGGCCAACCAGTGGGCTGACCAGCTTACCCACTTACTTTGCTCTGTCACCGCCCCGGTTTCAAGGAGACCCTCGAAACTTGGTATACTGCTAGCTCTGTGTCCACGGCAACCTGACACCGAATTTCGTACACTTGGCATTCCCAGGTCTGAAGTGAGATGAGTGCACCAGGACCGGAGCATACACGGTTACTGTGCTTCCCTGCCACGGCAACAACCTTTGCAAGTGCACTGCATTTGTGACCCTCTTGCCCCTGAAGCCTACTGCAGTGAAACCAGGTCAATTCATGGAGAAATCGCCACTGTCCCATTTGGGAATCATCACTGTATCTCAGGAACTGAAAGCCGCAGAGACGTCCTTTTTGTCGCGTTCAAACCTGGAAGCGAAGTGGACTGAACTGGTGAAGTTTGGGTCCGAGTGCGCCTGGGACCGGTGAGTACTTCCAACACTAAATGGTGACCCCTAGCACCAGGGCCCCTTTTTACACACAAGTGGACCCTGAGGGTCCCTCTCCTTCCCACTGCTAGTGCGAACTAGCGACTCCATCCCGCACTCAGGAACTGCCTCTGCCTTCAAGTGGAGGTCCTCTCTGAATAGTGGGAACTTATTCTTCCTCGCCTAATCCACCTTCCTGAGCTGCTAGAGACCCCTGAAGAGACCCCATTTTGCCCATTGGAACAAACACGTGCGCTTGCATTTCATGTACTATTGAGCACAAGGCTCCTCGCTTCTTAGGGCTTGGACTGCCTCTTAGGTGTGTTGCTGATGTCGAAGGGGCCTAAAGACTACCTGCACTGCCTGTTTCCTTCCCATCTAGGTTGTCGACATATTTCTTGCAGTTAACCCTTTAGACACCAATGGTCTTGTATATATAATGTATTGATATTGTTGTGTTGGTTTACTTAGTATTGCTGTGATTCTTTTGCTATGGTCTGAGTTACAAAGGCCTTCTAACAAATGTGTCTATATTTTTGATATAACACCTTTCTGGGAGTTTTTTGTAAGTGTCCTTGCTCTGTATGCTCATTGAGGTCTTTCAGTCACCCTTACCCCTCCTGAGACTTAGTATTGACCGCCTGCCATAGCTACCTTGATTGGTCTGGCTTGTCCAGAGGTTACCCTGCTCCAAGAAACTAGGCTGGCCTTCTGAACCTCTGACCACCAGGTCAGAGTTCAGAAATCCATCTTAACAAATTGGTTTACAGCGGTGGGATAGGACTGAAGGTATCCAGTGTTGCACACTAGTGAAAGCATTTCAAGTTATTCCTACCCAGGACACATAGTGAATTGTTGTAGCATAACTGATAAAGGCCATAGACCTATCTAACAATATGGAAACAAGTACCTTGTTAACCTTAAATGCTTCTAAATCTGAAACATTAAGAAAGTTTTGTGCTGAGAGGGGTTCACCTGCTCAAGGCACAACAATGGAAATGAATCAAAGAATCATGGAATGGCAAGAGTCACAACTCAGTGGCATAGCTCATGAGGAAAGTGCAGAAGGTGGTGGGGCTGCTCTCTCTGGCCGAACTGATAAGTCTGTCACTGCACTTATCAATGGGACCCATGAGGATTTAGATGATGCGATGTCCAATGTTTCCACTGCCAGTGCTGATGCTGCGGCCATGCTTGAATTCAAGAAGCAAGAACTGCTGTTTAGGCAGAAGGAGCATGAATTTAACAAAGCCAAGCTGAAGATAGAGCAGGCAGAAAAACAGATGGACTGGGATCACCAGTTGGAACTGGCTAAGCTTCAAGTTTCCAATGGATCTAAGGTTCCTGGACATGGGTCTGGTCCTCCTCTCATCCAAGTTTTCCTAAAGATTTGCTCAGTGTTTATGATGAAAAGAATGACATTATGGACTGGCTGAATACGTTTGAGTATGCATGTGAAGTTTAGCAGGTTGACAATGCTGATAAAATTGCCTGGTTACTTAGCAGACTGCCCCATTCTGGCTGCAGTGCCATTTTGGAAATGTCAAAAGCTGAGAGAGCAGATTTTGCAATGTTGAAGCAAACTCTCATCTTAAAGTTTGGAACGACTCCTGCCCAATACCTAAAGAGACTCAGAGAGTACAAACAGAAAGAAGGTGATACTTGGGTGTCTTATGTAACTGAATCCCTAAAAAGCTTGACTGGCTGGGTTGAAGGTTATAAGGTCTCCACCTTTGAAGGTATCATATGTCTTGTCATGCTTGAACATATTTTTGCATCTTGTTCCCCTGAGCTTAAGCAGCATTTGGCAGATTCAAAGGGGATAGATCCTAAGAAGCTAGCCATAGCAGCAGATTTGTGGGTGTCACATAGAGTGTCCCATAAGGACAAGACGCATCCTGGTAAGCAGGAGGAGGGGGAAAAGTCCAAAGATAAGGAGGGTGGGGAATCTGATAAACCTTCCTCCCAGAAGAGCCACAAAAAGAAAAATAAAATGTAAGTCAAAAGAGAATTTACAGGGTAGTGGAGGTCAGCCTCCAAGACAGAACTCTGGGCATATAAGCCTCCCTATGTATACAGACCCAGTGGATCTTGTTTTGCTTGTGGAGCAACTGACCATGTGAAGGGGGGTCCCAGATGTAAGGTTAAAACTTTGGAAGTCCACTCTGCTAATCTGGCCTTCTCCTTCTATGAGGAAGACCAGATTACAGGAGCATGCTTCTCAGATTCCTTCCCAGTGGGATATATTCTGAGGTAGTTTTAGTTTCCCTGGGTTCCTGGGATCCTAAAGTCTCAGAGGCTTATGCTAGGATTCCAGATAATACCAAGCACTACTTTAAGGACAGCGTGCTGATCAATGGAGTAGATACTCCAGCTCTTAGGGATAGTGGGTGTAGTTGAACTGTAGTGGACTCTACCTTGGTAGACCCAGAGGAAGTTGCCAGAGCTCCTCTGATGCCCACTAAATTGGCTCATGGCCCACCTCTCCAGTTCCCAGTAATACCTGTAAATCTTACTATAAATGGTACAGTAGTCAGGATTCCAGTGAGCATTCAGAGTGATGTCCCAGGAAAGGTCTTGCTGGGAAATGATCTCAAATCTTTAGGGCTTGTGGGAGATACAGCTAAAAGAACCTGCACAAGGTCTCAAACAAGGGCAGCACTGGCCAAGACCACTGCAGTGCCCCAGCCAAAGGGGAAACCCAAGGATAAAGGAGTCGGAAAACCAAAAGAGGGAAAGAGAATATTCCCCCTAACTGTCATAATCTCTGCTTCCAAAAGATCAGGACTTGCCCGACTCCCTTGGAAGCAGACCCATAACCCCGGTTCCGAGTGCCAGCCAGTGCCAATTGGGACCTTTTGGACCCTGTCCTGGCGCCAGTGGCACCAGGCTCATAAAGATGCCCAGTCCCAGCGCTGGAAGCGCCGGGCTCATAATGCTTGGGTGGACTTACCTGCAGCAGACCATGCTGCTTACTTACCTGCCAGTTGAACCCCTGATCCTCTTCTGTTTGGGACTACTTTTCCTGTTGGGTGGGGCAGGAGCCACTCCCTAGGTTCAGAACACTGGAACTCTTCTGGAAAGCAGGAACTCTTTTCTTAGGCGTGGCTGTGGAAGGAGACACCTAAGCACTACAGGAGGCTATTTAAACCACACCCGATGGATGAATCTTGCTTTGCGTTATTCTGCATTCTCTGCAGCAGAACGCTCATCGTGTCTTCTGCTTCTGATCCTGGGCCTAAGGGAACAAAGGCTTACCATCCTGGAATCCAGTCTTCAGCAGCACCTGTAAAGACAAAGAAAGAACAGGTTAGCACTACGGTCTTCAGTGGCAGCGCATCTCTTACCTGGTCCATCGGCTGTCACCAACGCCTCGCGCTGCATTCCGGCATCTGAAAGACAAAGGCTTACCTACTCTTCGCATGCTCCGGAGGTCTTCGCACTGCATTCCGGCATCTGAAAGACAAAAGCTTACCAGCTCTTCACACGCTCCGGAGGCCTTCGGCGCTGCATCCCGCATCTGAAAGACAAAAGAAGGTGCGTTTAAAGACATTGGGCAACTTTATTACTCACATGCCATTACTCCTTCCCACGCCGAATCCAGTGGGTATTCCAGCACCCTTCAGCTTCTCTAAAGCTCCGAACTTGTACCTGCAAGATAAAAGGGACAGTTAGTGCGCATCGTGAAGCAGGCTACAAGCGCTTACTTACGTGCTTCCAGGCGCTTCTATTCCTCACGCGGGTTCGATCCTCAACTCTCATCAGCCCGCCATCCGCCATTGCCGGAACCCTGCAAAACAAGAGATATCATTACAAAAGACTTTTAAGACATTTGAAGTGCCCAGAACTTACCTTTCGTGCAGTTAACGACGGACAGCAGTCCTCTGAGGTCAAGAGGCCTGCACCCTTATCCAGTGAAGAAACTGGTTACGGCACCCTGCCCCGAGGCAGATGGAGAGCTCGGCGTTCACTTACCTAAGGTGTGGGTGTTAACCTTTGGGGTTCTACAGGAGAAGAGAAAGGGAAGAGGAGAGAGGCACCCAATAACCCCAGTTCATTAATCCCATATTTTCTATCTGCAGACATCTTACTCTTCGAGTCAGACATACAGTGCACAGAGGTCCAGCCCAAAGAGCCAACCGTGTGTTACACATCACCTTTGAAGATACGGCATTCACCCAGTCAAGACCGGCGCCTCTGCGGGAATCAGGTGAGCGTTACAGAACGCAAAGACTATCGCAAAACTCCCACCCAGGCGCTATGGAAACCTCGGATACCGACCAGCTAGCCCAGTTACTTGGGGAACTAAGAGCAGAAGTTCATGCAGCCCGTCAGGAAACGAATGCTCTAAGAAGGGAACTGATTATTTCCAAGGAGCGAACAGACGATCTCGCTAGACAATTGCTACAGTCACAAGCCGGACAAACTCCGTTACCCGCATCAGGGGCAAATCTTCCTTCAACATCCTCTACGAACCCAGTGCAGATCAACCTACCTGGGAATGTACCTCTGGCTCCGCCCGAACGATTTTCTGGTGACCCAAAGAGGTTTGCAGTATTTATTAATCAGTGCCGGTTGCACTTCTTATGCCGGCCAGCAGCCTTTCCAACTGATCAAGCTAAGGTAGCTTTCGTGCTTTCGTACCTTAGTGGCAATGCGGCAGACTGGTCGATCCCTCTAGTTAATCAAGATGATCCGGTTCTCCATGATTTTCGAGCTTTTCAGCTCAGTATGGAAAAACTGTTTGCAAGACATTCACAGGGGCAGGCCTTGGACAATGAGCTCCTTTCATTGCGACAGGGTAATCAAGACCTTTTGGCTTATATTGCGTCTTTCAACAGACTGATAGTGGAAACTCGATGGCCTGAGGACAAAAGGATTACGCTGTTTTATAGAGGTCTACGTGGAGAGCTCAAAGATGTTAGCCCAATTAGTGAATCCCCCGCAAGACTGTTCGGACTATATTGACTTAGTCGTTCAAATTGACCACAGACTGCAGAACAGGAAGGCCGATCGTTCCAAGTTTGATGCTCGAGTATTTTCCAAACCACCAACTCCTACCAAAGGAGTAGACTCCGGGGAACCCATGCAAATAGGGGGCCTGAAAGGACCACTAACACAAAAGGAGCGGGAAAGGAGAAAACAGCTGCAATTATGCCTCTATTGCGGAAACTCGGGGCACTTTCTTCGAGACTGTCCGGTGAAACCAGCCAAGAAGGCAGTAGGAGCTGCAGTTACCAGGGTCACAAACTCTGAGCAGGGAAACAACCTCGCCCGACAAGAATAGAGGTCCTCTTGCCGAGCGTTAAAACCAGTTCCGTGACCTCGCATTTCGTGATACCTATGGTCCTCATTAGCCCTGAACATCCGGATCGATTACATGCGATTGAAGCTTACGTCGACAGCGGTGCCATCGGCAATTATGTGGATCATGAAATGGTTTTGAGGATGAATCTGACTCTTTGTCCAAAGGCTGTAAAGGACGTCATTACTACGGTGGATGGTACGGAGATAGCCTCCGGACCAGTAACGCATACCACCCACGAAGTGACGCTAGTAAGTCAAGATGGACACCATGAGAAGATCGTGTTCGATGTGATCAAGGCCCCCCAGTTCCAGATTATTCTAGGAATTCCTTGGTTAGAGAAGCACAATCCTCAGATCGATTGGCGAGCAAGAACGGTTCAGTTTCCAGAATTTGTCTCTACTTGTCACCCTCGACCTGGTGTTGCACTGGCAGCAATTTCCTCGGAGGCTCCTCAGTTACCTCCTGAATACCTAGAATTCCAAGATGTTTTCCGGAAGGATCAGGCTAACTCTCTACCTCCTCATAGGTCTTATGACTGCCAGATAGACCTGATACCTGGATCTACTCCTCCTTGTAGTAGAATTTATGCCCTCACCGAGCCTGAGAATCTTCACCTCCGACAATACCTGGATCAATACCTAGCGAATGGGTTTATTCGTCCTTCCAAGTCCCCTGCTTCCTCAGCTTTGTTCTTCGTTCCAAAAAAAGAAGGGGACCTTAGAACTTGTATAGATTATCGCGCCCTGAACCAGATCACCGTTAAGAATAGATATCCGTTACCTTTGATCCTTGAACTCCTGGACCAAGTCAGAAAAGCATGCATATATACAAAGCTGGATCTTAGAGGTGCCTACCACTTGGTACGAGTAAAAGAGGGCGATGAATGGAAGACGGCTTTCCGCACCAAGTATGGGCTATTTGAATATCAGGTCATGCCCTTCGGACTTTGCAATGCCCCGGCCGCCTTTCAATATTTTATGAACAATGTCCTCAGAGAGCTCATAGATGTGTGTGTTGTTGTTTACATTGACGACATCCTCGTTTATTCTTCATCGGAAACTGAACATCGGAAACACGTGAAAATGGTCCTCGAGAGATTGCGTCAACACAAACTTTTCGCTAAGTTGGAAAAATGTGTTTTCAACGTGACTGAAGTTGAATTCTTGGGATTCATATTATCACCGAGCGGAGTGCGTATGGATTCAAAGAAGGTCGATTCAATTCTCAAATGGCCATCGCCATCCTCCGTAAAAGGTGTTCAAAGCATGTTAGGCTTCGCTAACTTTTACCGCAGGTTTATCCCCGAATTCTCTCGAATAGTCCAGCCCATCACCGCCTTGTTAAAGAAAAACAAACGTTTTGAATGGTCTACCGAGGCGGAACAAGCTTTCCAGAATTTGAAGACTAGATTTATCTCTGCACCGATCTTAAAACATCCTCGCCCAGAACTCCCCTACATCGTTGAAACTGATGCTTCGAGCCTTACCATGGGGGCAGTTCTATCACAAAAGGACCCAGTAACCAATCAGTTGCATCCCGTGGCATTTTGGTCCCGCAAATTCTCACCTCCTGAAATCAATTACACTATTACTGATAAGGAACTTCTAGCTATCAAGTCCGCCTTTAAGGCTTGGCGGCATTATCTTCTGGGGGCCCGACACACCGTTACTGTGATTACAGATCACCGAAACCTGCAATATTTGAAAACCGCAAAAGCTCAATCCTCTGGGCAACTCCGTTGGGCACTATTCTTTGCCGAGTTTGACTTCATAATTACCTATCGACCTGGTACAAAAAACGGTAAAGCTGATGCCCTTTCTCGGATGGGAGTGGAAGAACATTTGATCAATCCTAAACCTGTACCTATCATTCCCGAACAAAGAATTCTAGGTGTAATCGCCACACAATCCATAGAGGAAGTTAAGGATAAAGCCAGGCTACTGGTAACTCCAGCAGACATACAGAATTGGCATCTGCAGGGAAAGAACTTTACGGTGAAGGACAACCTATTATATTTCCAAGAACGGTTATACCTGCCCAGCACAGATTTACAGAAAAAGGTAATCTCTTGTTATCACGATTCTTTAATGAAGGACATCCCGGTATGACCAAGACCTCGGAAAAGATCAAGCGCTACTTCTGGTGGCCGTCTTGGAAAAAAGATATCAGAGACTTTATAATGTCCTGTGGAGTATGCGCCCAAAACAAGAGTCAAAAGGAAAAACCAGCCGGCCTCTTACGCCCTATTGACATCCCGCCTCGCCCTTGGCATACGCTTTCTATGGACTTCATCACCGATCTACCTCCATGCTCCGGATACAATACGATCCTAGTAATCGTGGACCTGTTCTCCAAGATGGCGCATTTCATTCCACTCAAAGGCTTACCAACAGCAGCAACTCTGGCCCGAGAATTTCTCGAAAACATCGTCCGACTGCACGGTTTTCCTTCAGTTCTAATTTCAGATCGAGGTAGTCAATTTATTTCTCATTTTTGGCGAAGTTGCTGTCGGTCGGCTCAAATTGATGTGAGACTTTCGACCAGCCACCACCCTCAAACCGACGGACAAACCGAGAGGACCAATCAAACTCTGGAACAGTATTTGCGCTGCATGCTACAACAAACTGAAAAAACTTGGAAAGATATCCTTTGGATAGCCGAATATGCCTACAATAACTCTGTGCACTCGGGAACTGGGAAGACCCCGTTTTTTCTTTTATACGGTAGTCACCCTCGAACCTCGGAGTTGGATCCACTCCAAGATCTTGGAACACCAGCAGTAGACCACCTGCATTCTACAATCACCCAAGCCTTTAAGGAAGCCGTTTCTCACCTTCAAAGGGCTAAAGAACAATACAGGAAAGGAGCAGACCAACATCGGAAGGAAGCCCCCCAATATCAAGTAGGATATCAAGTCTGGTTATCCACCAAATATCTACCTCTAAAAGGACCACGCACATTCAACCCAAGATACCTTGGTCCCTATTCCATCACTACCATAGTAAATCCAGTAGCGGTCAAGTTGGACTTGCCCCCTCACATGAAGATACATCCGGTCTTCCACGTCTCTCTATTAAAACCCGTGCAACCTCAAACCCGACTAACTACATCTCCAAAACCTATTCTAGTTGATGGAGAACTCGAGTTTGAAGTCAAAAGCATCCTGGATTCCAAGATCACCAAATCTAAACTATTTTACCTGATTGACTAGAAAGGCTACGGTCCCCAAGAAAGATCCTGGGAACCTGCAGAATATGTCCACGCGCCTTGTCTAATCAAAAGATTTCATCGAACATTTCCTAACAAGCCCAAACCCCAGGAGAAGTCCGGTTTGGGAGGGGCCTTGAGGGGGGGTGCTGTCATGATCTCTGCTTCCAAAAGATCAGGACTTGCCCGACTCCCTTGGAAGCAGACCCATAACCCCGGTTCCGAGTGCCAGCCAGTCCCAATTGGGACCTTTTGGACCCTGTCCTGGCGCCAGTGGCACCAGGCTCATAAAGATGCCCAGTCCCAGCGCTGGAAGCGCCGGGCTCCTAATGCTTGGGTGGACTTACCTGCAGCAGACCATGCTGCTTACTTACCTGCCAGTTGAACCCCTGATCCTCTTCTGTTTGGGACTACTTTTCCTGTTGGGTGGGGCAGGAGCCACTCCCTAGGTTCAGAACACTGGAACTCTTCTGGAAAGCAGGAACTCTTTTCTTAGGCGTGGCTGTGGAAGGAGACACCTAAGCACTACAGGAGGCTATTTAAACCACACCCGATGGATGAATCTTGCTTTGCGTTATTCTGCATTCTCTGCAGCAGAACGCTCATCGTGTCTTCTGCTTCTGATCCTGGGCCTAAGGGAACAAAGGCTTACCATCCTGGAATCCAGTCTTCAGCAGCACCTGTAAAGACAAAGAAAGAACAGGTTAGCACTACGGTCTTCAGTGGCAGCGCATCTCTTACCTGGTCCATCGGCTGTCACCAACGCCTCGCGCTGCATTCCGGCATCTGAAAGACAAAGGCTTACCTACTCTTCGCATGCTCCGGAGGTCTTCGCACTGCATTCCGGCATCTGAAAGACAAAAGCTTACCAGCTCTTCGCACGCTCCGGAGGCCTTCGGCGCTGCATCCCGCATCTGAAGACAAAAGAAGGTGCGTTTAAAGACATTGGGCAACTTTATTACTCACGTGCCATTACTCCTTCCCACGCCGAATCCAGTGGGTATTCCAGCACCCTTCAGCTTCTCTAAAGCTCCGAACTTGTACCTGCAAGATAAAAGGGACAGTTAGTGCGCATCGTGAAGCAGGCTACAAGCGCTTACTTACGTGCTTCCAGGCGCTTCTATTCCTCACGCGGGTTCGATCCTCAACTCTCATCAGCCCGCCATCCGCCATCACCGGAACCCTGCAAAACAAGAGATATCATTACAAAAGACTTTTAAGACATTTGAAGTGCCCAGAACTTACCGTTCGTGCAGTTAACGACGGACAGCAGTCCTCTGAGGTCAAGAGGCCTGCACCCTTATCCAGTGAAGAAACTGGTTACGGCACCCTGCCCCGAGGCAGATGGAGAGCTCGGCGTTCACTTACCTAAGGTGTGGGTGTTAACCTTTGGGGTTCTACAGGAGAAGAGAAAGGGAAGAGGAGAGAGGCACCCAATAACCCCAGTTCATTAATCCCATATTTTCTATCTGCAGACATCTTACTCTTCGAGTCAGACATACAGTGCACAGAGGTCCAGCCCAAAGAGCCAACCGTGTGTTACACATCACCTTTGAAGATACGGCATTCACCCAGTCAAGACCGGCGCCTCTGCGGGAATCAGGTGAGCGTTACACTAACTCACCTACCACTGAGGTGGAGGTAGTTGGTCAAACAGCAGAACCTGACGAGGTAGAGGTATTGCCTGAAGTATTTGATCCAAATGACCATCCTGAATTAAAATATATGTTAGTAGAAGGTGGTCCTGACAGAGGGGAATTCAGTAAAGGCCAACATGAGTGCCCACCTCTGGAAGGCCTAAGGAGAAAGGCCTGCTACCAGCTTGAGGGTAAACCTCCTGGGAATCATAGTTTGTATTGGGAAGGTGGGCTCCTATACAGTGAGCCTACAGAGTCTACAGAAGGAGACCATAGGAGGTTGATGGTTCCCCTTGCTGTAAGAACCTTCCTCCTGCAGCTGGCGCATGAAGTGCCCCTTGCTGGTCACCTTGGAATCAAGAGAACCAAGCAAAGTTTATCCATGCACTTTTACTGGACCAAGATGGGGGTGCAAGTAGAAAGTCACTGCAGGAGTTGTGCCACCTGCCAGTTATCTGGCAAGAGTGGCTCAACACTCCAAGCTCCATTGGTACCATTCCTCGTAGTGGGTGAACCATTTGAGAGGGTAGGGATTGACATTGTTGGTCCCCATTGACCCCCAAAAATCCTCAGGCAATAGGTTTATGCTGGTGCTGGTCGACCATGCCATCAGGTATCCTGCGGCCATCCCATTGAAGACTGTGACTGCCAAGTCAGTTGCAAAAGCTTTACTTGGCATATTTACTAGGGTTGGCTTCCCTAAAGAAGTTGTGTCTGATAGGGCAGCAACTTTATGTCAAAGTATATGCAGGCCATGTGGAAGGAATGTGGTGTTACCTATAAGTTTTCATCCGCATACCACCCACAGACCAATGGTCTTGTTGTAAGGTTTAACAGAACCTTGAAAAGCAAGATTGGGTCTCTGGAAGAACCCCAAATAAGAAAATGGGATCTTCTGTTACCATGCTTACTGTTTGCCTACAGAGAGGTACCACAAGAGGGTGTTGGCTTCAGCCCCTTTGAACTTCTGTTTGGCCACCCAGTAAGGGGACCCTTGGCCATAGTCAAGGAGGGATGGGAGATGCCCTGTCCCCCTATTACTACCAAACGTAGTGGACTATGTGCTAGGGCTCAGAAAAAGAATGGTACTCCTGATGGGCCTGGCTAGTGAGAAGCTGAAGGCAGGGCAAGCACAGGTGAAACATTGGTATGACCAGAAAGCTTCCCTCATCACTTTCACACCTGGTCAGAAAGTCCTGATCATGAATCCTATAAGGCCTAGAGCTTTGCAGGACAAATGGTCTGGCCCTTACACAGTGGTGGAGTCATTGGGGTGAGGTCCACTATTTAGTGGACCTTAGAAGGGCTGTACAGGCTCCAAAAGTGTTCTATGTGAATA
Organism: Ambystoma mexicanum; assembly: GCF_040938575.1. Taxonomy (NCBI): domain Eukaryota; kingdom Metazoa; phylum Chordata; class Amphibia; order Caudata; family Ambystomatidae; genus Ambystoma; species Ambystoma mexicanum. The sequence goes on along the minus strand of NC_090931.1, from coordinate 491,722,718 downwards.
GACTGAAGGCTTTCATCCCAAGAGTTGAAATCGCTGCACTACTGCTGGCTTCAGATGTTGAGGAAGAGGAGTCAGAACCTCTCCCTGACCTGTTCCAAAGCGGTCCATCAGACAGCTCCATTGAGTGTGTCCAAGTGGCCCCTCACCTGACTTCTGATCTGCAAGCAGAGGTGAAAAGTTTGCTAAGGCAGTTTTCCTCCTTGTTTTCACAGTCTCCTGGTTTGACACCCTTGTGCAAATATGACATTGACACAGGAGACAGTGTACCTCCCAAAAGTAGGGGATACAGAATGTCAGACAGTAAGGTCTTACATTAAGACAGAAGTCAACAAAATGTTGGATCTTGGGGTGATTGAACCCTCTAGTAGTACATGGTCCAGCCCAGTGATATTTGTTCCAAAAGCAGGTACTTCTGAGTTGAGGTTCTGTGTGGATTACAGGGCTCTGAATGCTGTCACCAAGACAGATGCACACCCCTTGCCTAGAACAGATGAGCTGGTGAAAACTTTGGGTGCCTCCAAATACCTCAGCACATTTGACCTCACTGCAGGCTATTGGCAAATAGCTCTTTCAGAACATGCCAAGGAGAAGACAGCTTTCTCAACACCAGGGGGTCTTTACCAGTTCAGGGTAATGCTTTTTGGGTTGAAGAATGCACATGCCACTTTGCAGAGGCTTGTGAATCATGTGTTGAATGGGTTGGATGAATGCTGTCTTGCCTATCTGGATGATATAGCAGTTTTCAGTGCCACCTAGGAAGACCAGGTGAAACACCTTAGGATTGTGTTACAGGCTCTTCAGAAGGCCCACTTGACCATAAAGGCCAGTAAATGCCAGATTGGACAAGGATTAGTGGTCTGCCTTGGACATGAGGTAGGTGGAGGGATGGTACAGCCTCTACCCAGTAAAGTACCAGCAGTACAAGACTGGCCTACCCTCACTACTCAGACCCAAGTGAGAGCCTGTTTAGGACTCACTGGGTACTACAGATATTTCATGGCAGACTATGGCACCATAGCTGCCCCTCTGACTGCTCTCACCACTCCAAAGAAACCCAAGAAGGTAACTTGGTCTGAAGAGTGTGAGAAGGCCTTCCGTGGCTTAAAAGACTCCTTGTGCCAGGCCCCTGTCCTCGGGTCCCCGGATTACCAAATACCTTTTATTGTGCAGACCGATGCCTCTGACACTGGGATAGGAGCTGTACTATCACAAGTAGATGAGAAGGGTAAGGAACAACCTATTTTTTTTTTTTAATAAAATGTTTTGGTTTGTCTTTCAAACCTTTCCTTTTGTTTGATTATCTTGGTTCTCTTTCTTTATTTCATTATTTCACCAGTTTTATAAATTAATGAGCAATGTGCCAAGTGCTATCAGACTTTAGAAGTTAATTTCTTTCTTTCTTGTTTCTCAGCCCATCTGTGCATGCTCCATGATGTTGTTCCAGTACGAAATTACCGCGTATATCAGTTTTTTTTTCTTTTCCAGCTAAAATAGTGCCCACCGATCTTCGGACGAGTGTTGTTTGATTCTGTATGAACCATCCTACGGATAAGTTTATTTTCTCGCTTATGGCTGGGCATATCATTATTATATGATGCAAGCTTTCTATTGTCGTTCCGTCACCGCAGAACCTACACATTTTTCTTGATCTGCTATTGTTTTCCTTGCAGCCATGACTTCTCGTGTATGTAGGATGTTCAATCTCATTCTCATAAAGGTGTCTCTGATTTTCGATGACGGGAAGCACTTTAGGTATACTGTCAGTTTGTTGACTGGTCTGTTGTCTAGTTTGCACGGTATATCCAATGCATATTTAGACTTGATCTCGTCTTTATTCAGTCATTTTCTCTCAGTCTCTTTTTTGCCTTCTGGGGTCTGTTTATGAGCTGGTCTCTGGATATTCCTTCATCTTTGCATTTGAATTCGATGTAACTTTTTCAAGTTTCCAGAGGTTGTGCTGTCGTCCCGTCGCTTTTGTACTGTAGAATTTCTAATGGCGGTGCATAGTTTTCACTCGTGATCTTTCTGTACAAATCCATTTGTTTCCAGAGAACAAGAGATTGTATTGATTGTAGCCCAAGTTCTGCTTGGATGCGTGGCATTGGGAATGATGTTGGCAGGTTTAGAACTGTCCTCCAAAACTGACCTTCAATCTGTTGCCATATGGTGTTTTCTATGTTTAGCATTGCCTCTGCGCCATATGTAAGTATAGCCATCACTTTCTGTTTATAAAAATGTGTAACTGGTATCATGGAGAATTTTCCATATTTTGCATGTAGCACCTTTGCTTGCCATGGTAGTGCAAGAGCTTTGTCTTTGAGTATTAGTACCACGTCTGTTTCAGTTGGAGATTGATTTAGCCATATTCCAAGGTATTTAGCTTTGTTCACTTCCTCCATTTTTCCATTCCAATGTGGAAGGCATTGACTTGGCCTTTCTTTTTGTTTTGTTTCTTCAAAGTCATAATTTTTGTTTTCTTCACATTTATTTCCAGCTGGTTTTCGTCCATATATGTCTGTATGTTTTCTAAAGCTTTCTGCAGGCCCCTCTGTGTTTTTGCTAGTAAGACAATGTCATCTGCGTACATGATGGAAGTTATGGTTGTGCCATTCAACTTTGGTGGATTCATCCGGGCTGTGTAGATGCTTTCTTCTAAATCAGCTGTGTAAAGATGGAATAGCGTCGCTGCCAGTGGGCAGCCCTGTTTGAATGCTTTGGTTGTTTTAATCTTTTCTGAGAGTGTGCCTTCTTTGGACATTCCTATCCTTATGGTGGTGTTCTGGTAGAGTAGCTTAATCGGATCCAAGATGTTCTTCGGCCATTCCCAGTCACTAAGTTTCTTCCAAAAGAGATTTCTGTTGACCGAGTCGAATGCAAGTTTTAGGTCTATGAATCCTGCATAGATTTGTGTCTTGGATTGTATGGCTTGATCTTTTAGCAAATTCAGGATGAAAAGGTTGATGTTAGTTCCTATTTTTTTACAAATCCAGTCTGTCTCTTAGCATACTTTTTTCCTTAGTAGCTCAGTTGTTCAAGCTCCTTAGTAGGATTTTCGCAAATACTTTCCCTAGCGGATCTAATAAGGCCAGTGGGCGATAATTGCTTGGTTCCTCTGTTTTTCCGTTTTTGTATATGGGAATTATGGTGGCTTGCTGCCACGTTTCTGGTATGTTTTTGGTTTTCTGTCTAAGTTCGAATATGTTGTTGCATATTGAGCTCCAGGTTTCCGGGATTTGTTTGATAATCATGTTGGTCAAGCCGTCGGGCCCTGGTGCTCTGGACATATTCAAGCTCTTTATTGCTTCGTTAATGTCCTCCAAGTCCCACACGAAATGCCATGTAGACTTCTTTGTCCGCTTTTCCTTGTCTTTATTCAGCATCTTTTCTCCATATAGGTCCATGAAGTATTTTATCCAGCTTTCCTCAGGGACGTTTGCTGTCATGGCGTCACGAGTCTGGGCATTGAGCAGTGACCATAGCTGTCTCGTATTCTGGTTTTTCGTGGCAAGGAGCATGCTCTCTGCATCTTCTTGCAGTATCATCGCCTTGTTATTTTTCGTCCAATTTCTGTGTTGTTGCTTTGCCCTCCTCACCTTTTTTCCAATCTCTTAAATTCTCTTTTTTATTGCTTTTATTGCATGTCTCAGGTCTTTCTTCTTTTGTGCAATTTTATGATTATATGCATGGTGATGCTTCTGCATTGCTTTTTGGTTTCTTTTTATATCTTTCCTGTGTGGGAGTAAGAGCCAAGCATAATTCATTTTTTTTGTCATCCAGATTTGAATTGGTCATTATGCTTGGTATGCTTCCACATTGTGCTGGCTAATCCTTAGTCTATTCATTCCTTTATTTAGCTCAGCTATCTAGAGTTTCTATGTCCAAAGACCAGCTTCCTTTTTTCTTCTGTATTGGCGAGTAATTAGATGCCCATAGCCCTATGCATGTTCACCCTTTGGTCATTAAAAGAGGGTAAATAACCATGTATCTTTCAAAAATATACATATTTTAATATTTAATCAAAACCATTCACTGCTCACAATGCATCAGTATAAAAACAACAACATACTAACAGTTCATTTTGACAATAACATCTATACATAGATGTGCAGCTCTTATTACAGAAAAAAGCATATAATTCAGACACTTTTGTACAAGAGTGGGCAGATATTCTGTGTTTCTACAACTACTCTCTAATTAACCCTCTTGATTAGTGAGGGTCACAACCATGTGCCTACATTTTCAAACTGTGTTTCTAGGACCAAAGATAATTCTACTAGAAATGCACATAAATCAATTTCGATTGCATCTCCTGTTGGTGCTGTCTTCAGGGCACTTAATCTTTTTTCTATATTTCCATTTCTTCGTATGCCTTCACATAGTAATAGCTGTACTCGTATCTTACTAAAAAACAAACAATTCTACTTTAAAAAGACAATTCTAATTATAAACATGGTTATCACAACTTTTAACATGACCTGTCTATATGGCAAGTTATTCATCTTCACCTCTATCTCTTTTGAAACAGAAGAATACAATTGTTTTAGGCATCATCGTTGCCCTTCAAGATGTGAATCCTAAGGAATGCTTATTTATTCTAAACACCTACAATAGAGCCACCATTGTTCTACACTCTCTACTTCTTTGTGTCTAGTCTCCCTGATTGTTAATATCAGACTCGTATTACAAAATACCTTTCTCATTGCTCCTTGTGGTTACGGGTGCTGCAAATTGCCCGTAATTTTCTTCACAGGAACCTTCATAGGCAGTAGTCCCCTTGTTTCCCGCTTAGTTCTAAAAGTCAAACAAGGAAGACATATCCTGATGTTACATCTACAAGGGTGGTCGATCTATAACTATGTCTTTTCCATGTGGCCCATAGTGTGCTTACCTAGTCGCGCTGTCTTGAGATTAAATCCCTTCTTTTTCTTATCATTGTGCGCAGGATACTTGACTTTTCATGTCGCTGCGAATTACCGCGGTCGCGTCTGAACCTGTCCGCTGGCCTATCTAAATGACCATAAGGAAAGTGTCATTAAATGAGAACGGGGTTAAAAAACAGCGTACGTTCTCGTAGGAGCCAGCACTCGAATCTCACCTGGTGGGTCGTGTCTCCTTCGACTCTGTGCTTCTTTCCATGTGCCGCGCATCCTTGCTCAGGAGAAGCAGAATTTTCATGAGTGTCTCACGTGACTCTGAAAAAGCGTCTTACGTGGTGATGCGGTGTGCGTTATGACGTGTGTGTCCCATTGAGTTTGCACGTCTTGGCGCACGCCATCTTGGATAGGTCAATCTATTATGACGTATATCCAATTGAGTTTGCACATCTTGGCGTCCGCCATCTTGGATTGATCAAAGGGAGGCCCGAGCCTATGATGTACATATGTACCTACCTACTGGTTCGAATAAATGAAAAAATGAATCCGCCCATGATTCGGCCTACAAGGCCGCCATTTTGGAATGGTCATAGGGAGCCTAAGTTTATAGTGTACCTGTTGTTCTATCTGGCGATTGATACAAATGAGAACAAGAGTTCAGCATCCCATGCGATGAACAGACCTGGTATCACGTTAAAAATACTGGACCCAGGTCCCACAATTTATCTGACTGATTTTCAGGGCCCCTGAGAGAACAATGCTATATGTCTCTAAAAACAATCTAAAATGTGGTGGTTGAGAGTTACCCTTCAGTTCTTAATTTTCCATTCTTTATTTATTTTTTGTGATGGACAAAAAGAGCCCATTCAATGGAAATGTTTAAATCATCTTTCACGGTATTTAATGAATAAATCCATTTTTGTTCAGCCTGCCTTAGTTTAAGGTCTCTGTTGCCCCCTCTGGGTTGGGGCCCAATCATTTCAATGATGAACCAATGGATATCATCCACTCCATGATGTGCCGACTTAAAATGTGCCACCAGAGGTTTTTCTGCTACATAGTTCTTAACACAAGATCTGTGTTCGCAGATTCTTTGCCGTATGGGCCTCTTTGTTTTGCCCACATACATCAGTCCGCATGGGCATTTGATGCCATAAACTACCCATTTCGAGTTACAGTTCGTAAAACTCTTTAAGTGCCACATCCTCCCTTTTAGATCGACACTTTTCATATCTGTTGTAAGTTCCTTTATTTAGCTCCATGCATCGTAGGGGACAAGTTTCTTTCTTCGTGGGAGCAACATTCAGTGATCTCTTCAATATGTAGTGGTCACTGTTCGAGTTTTTGAGATTGATGGAATAATTTATCTCTTTGTGTATTCCTTTGGACATGTAGATGTAGTCTATTATTGCGGTTTTCTTGCCGTTTGCCCATGTTTCGATCACTCGGCCTCCTGTACTTTCAATGCAGTCTGATCTGAGCAGTTGTCTGTTAGCTACTTCTTTATTCCATTTTCTTGCTCGATTTTCTAATGCAAGATCGTTTATTTCTTTGCCTTCGTTGCTGTACAGATGTATGTTTAAATCTCCGCAGATAATGAATTCTGTGCCAGGATGTTTAATTTTGGCTTGATCGATTGTTGAGAACACAGAATCTATGAAGGTTTTCTCTTTTATTGCTGTAGGGTTCCAGTATACGTTGATTATGCACAGGTGAGGTTTTTCTTGGCGCATATTTTAGAATCGGAGTAGGATTGGGTATTCGTTAGTTTAAGTGTAGTGGCCTGGACCCAGGGGAAGATATTTTCCGACTCAGTTATTTCCATGTTTGCTGTGTTCTTAATCATGGTTAGGAGACCAGCAGATGGCCGGCCCTTTTTCCTTTGTATTGCTGGGTTCATCAGTAAAATGTATCGTCGCATATTGGTTGATCTGTTAGCCAGGATTCCTGTATGCAAACTATGTCACAGTTGTATTCGGTTTCCCCTGTATCTCTAAAAAGGTGTCTGTGTCCTCACGTGTTCCAAGAACATATTGAGAGTGATGTCATACTCTCATTCTTTAGTTGTTATCTTTGGTTATTGCGCTATCTTGTTCACTTATATCTGACTCATCGATTTGTCTCCATATTCCTTGTTTCCTCCGTGACTCCTGCCACTTCCACTGTGTTTCTTCCTCTGTTCTTCGGTCTTCTATCTCTCTCCTTGTATCTAAGGAGAATCCTCTCCTTAGATATATTTTGGGTTTCATTTCCGTTGTAACGTCTTTTGTATTTCTGGTGCATCATATCTTGCTTGTCAGATATCGCTCTTTGTTCTCCAGTCCTTGTCTCTTTTTGTTCTGGAAACGCGAGGTCAAATCCTAGTTCTTAGAGTCCTCTGATTTTCAATCATCTTTGTTAGTGCTTTTTTATTTGCAAATTCAATCCATACTTGGTCTGTTGTTGCATCGTCCATGAATTCGATCATGTGAATATCTTTAGTCGATTTTTCTTTCATGTCTGGTATCGCATGCATCAGCCTTAGTATGTTTGTACGATTCAGTATCAAGTTATAATTTTGTTTCTTTATTCTTTGCAATTTTATCTTGTGCTGAAGACTTTTTACTTTTTTAAGTGGGTCGATGAATATCGGCAGTTGTATTTTTATTTCCCTTTCTCTCTCACGCAATTCTCGCCAGTCCTTTTTCTTTCTCTTCTGCTCAATCGAAGTTGCGCCTTCATCAGAGCTGCTTTTTTCATAACACGTTTCATTCCTCTCTGTTATTTGAGATTCTTCTTCTAAATCGTCTTTTGACTGAGTTACTTCCTGTAGTTCTACATTTGAGATTTCATCGGGTGAAAAATTATATCTTGTGAAATCTTGTAAGTGATTTTCTTCGTAGTGGTCTATGGTAATCATGGAGGCTTGGCTGATTTGAATTTCTGCCTCTTCTGATAGATCAACGATTTCGTCTTCATATACTGATATTTCCATCAGTTTGTCCATTAATCTTTCCTCTGTATTTTCTTCCTGCCCTGGTGGTTCAATTTTCTTCACAGTTTCCCCTTTTTTCGCTTTCTTGGGCGTATTTGTCTTCAGCGCTTTATTTTGTGTTTTTTCTGTGCTTTCTTTTTCAGGGATTTTTAGGTTTCTCAGAAACGCGCGTGAACCTGTTTTTCTTTTGTTTTTACCATTTATACCTTTTGTTTATTTCTCTTTGCCTGTCATCGTTTTATTTCCTTTGTTGAAGATGTCGTCGTTTTCAGGTTTTTCTAGGTTGTTTTTTGTAGGAATCGCAAGCGAGCTCAAAGGCTCTGTCAGATCAATGACATTTTCCACCGGAATGTTGTGCAGGGTTTTTGGTGCAGTATGTTCTGTCTCCTCTTCTAGAGTGACGTTCTCTGTTTCCTTTCACTCTTTGTTGCTTGGCTGGTTGCTTGTTTTTTCCTTTGATCAGTCATTCGCGGTCTAGTTTCTAGTGGAGTTTCTTTCAGTCATCATCTTGATGATTGCGTGCGTAAGACCTGATTTTTTGGCACGTTCGCTCCTTGCAATGTCAATTAATCTTGATTGCCATAGCTGACTAGCGCTTGCTTCTATGTCGAGCCGTTCCTGCAATTTCTTCATATGTGTGTCTTGGTATGTTTGTTTCGAGTGTATTAGTGCGAGTAAGGTGGCTTGATCCTTTATTGTCTCTGTTAGCGCTTCTTGCAATTTCATGTATGGAATTAATGATTGAGATGTTGTCGTAATTAACATATTTTGGAGGTCCAGCATTGACGTTGGAATTGATGTCGTTTCATGGTTATGTCCCTTCTCACATCTGCATCTGTTTGGCGTTGATGATTCTTCTGAATGGAATGATATGATATTTTTTTTTATTGGTTCTTTTGTAAAAGGATTGCCTTTGCATGACCTTTTCTGGTGTTCTCTGTATTCTCTCTCGGTTTGTTTTCTACTTTCTTGTAGCTCTTGGGCACTGGTGTTATTCGCGTTTTTTGCTGCTGAGTTAGTTCCTCCTCCTCATTCTCATGTGTTATCTGTTGTTTCAAGGTTTCCTTTCCATGCATCAGGTAGTCAGTTGTAGTTTTTGTCTCATTTTCTTGTTTCTCGCTTTCTATGTCCATTTTGTCGTCATTCTTTGTTGGCAAGACTTTGTTTCGTTCATCAATTGTTGTGGGATTAGCGTTGTATCCTGTTTTCTTATTTTCTATCTCTATTTCATAACTCTGATCATTTTGGACTCCTCTTTCCTCTGGATTTATTGAATCCTGTTCTTCATGTTTGGTTTTTTCGTATCTTGAGCAGCTATCGCTTTTTTCAGGCGATATGGAACAAGTTTTTTCTGCCATAGAGTGTGTGTTCTTATCGTCATTTCCTTTTGGTATGCCTTTGGTCGACAGCTTGCCACTTATATTTAGTATTGTGTTGCATTTCAGGTCTTTGTTTGCACATTCCTTATATGTGTCACCATTATCTGTTGTTGAGTTGTCGCTTCGTGCTGCATTGCTTTTGCCCTGCTTCTTAAGGCCTTTGTTTTCCATATTTGCGGTGCCCGTGGTCTTTGTTTGTAATCTAGTTTTTTGGGGGAGTCATCTTTTGATTTGTTCTTTTTCAAAATACCGTGTACGGGCCGCCCGGAAAGTTCACAAGCCAAGACGTCCCTAAGTCTCCACCAATAGGCTGGCATAGTAGGTGGCTAGAAGAATTAGTGCTGGGGTGCGTGTTGCGATTGGTGTCATTTAGATGGTGGTGGATCAAAGGCTAGGGGGGCTCGCAGTCTCCACCAGAGGGCTGGCGTTGTTATTGCCCAGCTAAGTTGGTGCTTATGTGCACATAGAGATAATTACCGTTTGGAAGATTGTGGATAAAGGCCAGGGGGGCCCGCAGTCTCCACCAGAGGGCTGGGGTTGTTATTGCCCAGCTAAGTTGGTGCTTATGTGCACATGGAGATAATTGCCATTTGGAAGACTGTGGATCAAAGGGCAGGAGGGCCTACAGTCTCCACCAAAAGGCTGGTATAGTTCTTGACCAGCTAAATGGGTGCTTGTATGTACGTGGGAGTAGGTGCCACGTTTCCAATGGTGGATCAAAGGCGAGGAGGGGCCAGTCTCCACCATAGAGCTAGCATAGTAATTGTCTTGCTGAGTTGGAGCTTGTGTGCTCGTAGGAGTTGGTACCGCTCGGAGCGTGGCGGATCAAAGCCAGGGGGGCCCACAGTCTCCTCCGATGCGCTGTCATAGTGTGGTGCCAGCGACATTGGTGCTTGCTTGCACGTTGGAGTTGATGCCGCTAGGGGTTGGCAGATCAAGTAGTTCTGCGCGGTCTCCACTAATGTGCCGGCGTAGTTTGTGGCTGGGTGAGTTGGTGCTTTTTAGCACATCAGAATTGGATCCCCTTCGACAATGGTGATTCTGAGCCCGGGGAGTGGCCGCAGTGTGTATACTGTATTCCTGTGTCCAAGGAGTTGCTCCTTCGTTTTATTATTATTATTTTTTTTAATAGAACTTTTTTTTTCTTTTAATACGGAGAAGGGCTCTGGGATTACTAGATGTCAGCAACCCATAAAATGGTTAAATTAGCAGGGGGTGTCTCTAGGTTTCAATCTTCAAGATGTGTATAAACGCGGCCCTTGCTTCCTGCTAATACACTTTTATGTCTGTATATGCGACTTTGGCTCTCGTAAGTATCAGCTGCGGGAGTGCGGGTAGGGGCTCCTGCATGCAGCGTTAAAGAAATGTAGCCTATGGGGATATCTAAGTGTCAGTTTCTTGGGTTTGACTAGGATGCTTACCTCATATTTTCTTTGCCCAGCTCCGGCCTCCAGGCAAACAGCGTAAACAGCAGCGTGCCCTTCACTAGCTGTGGGCTTAACGCTGCCAGGGCGGTTTGGTGCTGCTTAAATGCCAAACTTCCTGGATAGGTGGAGTTCAGCCTCTCCTCTCTCCTTAAAGGTGCAGGGTGCTAGTAACGGGCAGTCTTTACCGTGTATCACACGGGTTGGAATGAAAGTCAAATCTTCAATAAATTCAGGAGTTCCACAGCGTAAACAGCAGTGTGCCCTTCACCAGCTGTAGTCGCCAGCTTAAGGACAGAATCTCAGATGGTCCACAGTGGAGAAAGAGTGTTTCTCGGTTGTGTGGGTCCTAAGGAAGCTGAGGCCCTACCTCTACGGGACCCACTTCACTGTGCAAACTGACCATAAGCCCTTAAAGTGGCTGATTAACATGAAGGGAGAGAATCCAAAGTTGCTTAGGTGGTCCATAAGTCTGCAAGGCTTTAACTTCACCATTGAGCATAGACCAGGTGTCCAACATAGCAATGCTGATGGGTTGTCTAGAATGTTTAACCGACCTGAACAAGAAATTCATCCAGGGGTGGATTAGTTCCCCCTGTCCTTAGTCTGGGGGGGGAAATTGTGAGGAACGATTTCTTAATTGTATGTCATTTTCCCTCCATGTGTACACCCCCAAACTTTTTGCTGCTGTTTAGACACCATAGACTGACTTTGCCAGAGAAGCACAGCCTTCAGCTGCACTCCTCTGGCCTTTCGCTCACTTTTTTGGGGGAAACTGACATGCCCTTAAGACAGTCAGTACTGGGAGACTTTGTTTCCCTTAGCCCTTTTCCAATGTTGCAATTTTTCTGCAACATGTAACAAGTACACAATGTACCTTCCAGTACAGTGTACTTGGGTCTTTAGTCATTTTCCAAAGGCCCTAGAGACTCCCGATTGACTTTTTGTGAGATGTGCAGCTGTGCCATGGACAGGGCTGGTGGCAGCTATCTTTTCCCATTATTTTTAACCCTTTCCTGCCATGTTAACCGTGTTAACCTTGTTTGGCACGAATAAGTGGCCTGTCTCCAAAATGGCCATGCCACAAGGTTGTTTGTACTGTCCTTTGGCCATCTTGTCCCTTCACCTTCCCCAGGTCAGTCCTTATTTGGTCATGCATTTTCCCGCGAAACCCAATGCTTTCTCCGGCTTCTGCATGCCTTTTGTGTACCTCCAGGATGTGGGCTGGGGTGTCTGTCCCCAATACACATCCTGGGTGCCAGAGAGTCTGGTGCTGTGAATGACTGGGACCACTGTGGTCCATGATTGGTTCACGTATGCAGATCTCCCATTGGCACGAAGGGAACTTTGGATAAGAGGAGGCTGAAAACACCCATACCATGTCGATCTCTGGAGTTCTCACTGAACGAAGGATAGGATCCAAGTATCCTGAATCTAAAAAGCAGAGTTGAGGAACCACTGGTGACCCAATGGAAGGTTTGGCACCCTGAACCCGCTGTCGTCCCCTGCAGCCCCTCTGCATCTGGTCATCCTAGAAGGTCTGCGAAGATGTTTCGACCCATTGGAATAGTGGGACCAACTATTCTCGGCACCTTCATCAAAACCTGCAAGACAGCTTTCTCGGAAGTGTTCCTGGGCCATCCAGTGGGCTGACCAGCTTACGCAGTGGCTTTACTCTGTCACCGCTGCCGTTTCGATGAAGCTGTCAAAACTTGTTATACTGCTAGCTCTCTGTCCACGGCACCCTCACACTGAATTTTGTACACTTGGCATTCCCAGGTCTGAAGTGAGATGAGTGCGCCAGGACCGGAGCATACGTGGTTACCGTGTTGCCCTGCCGCGGCAACAACCTTTGCAAGTGCCCTGCATTTGTGACCCTCTTGCCCCTGAAGCCTACTGCAGTGAAACCAGGTCAATTCATCCACCCAGAGTGGAGAAATCTCCACTGTCCCGTTTGGGAATCATCACTGTATTTCAGGAACTGAAAGCCTCAGAGACGACGTTTTTGTCGCATTCAAACCTGCAAGCGAAGTGGACTGAACTTGCAAAGTTTGGGTCCGAGTGCACCTGGGACCGGTGAGTACTTCCAACACTAACCGGTGACCCCTAGCACCAGGGCCCCTTTTTAGGGATGAGTGGCCCCCGAGGGCCCCTCGCCTTTCCACTGCTAGTGCTAACTAGCGACTCCATCCCGCACTCTGGAACATCCTCTGCCTTCAAGTGGAGGTCCTCCCTGAATAGTGGGAACTTATTCTTCATCACCTCATCTACCTTCCTGAGCTGCTAGAGACCCCTGAAGAGACCCCATTTTGCCCATTGGAACAACCGCGTGTGCTTGCATCACATGTACTATTGAGCACAAGGCTCCTCTCTTCTTAGGGCTTGGACTGCCTCTTAGTTAGGTGTGTTGCTGATGTCGAAGGGGCCTAAAGACTACCTGCACTGCCTGTTTCCTTTCCATCTAGGTTGTCGACATATTTTGTGCAGTTAACCCTTTAGACCCCAATGGTCTTGTATATGCATTGTATTGATATTGTTCTGTTGGTTTACTTAGTATTGCTGTGATTCTTTTGCTATGGTGTGAGTTACGAAGGCCTTGTAATAAATGTGTCTATATTTTTGATATAACACATGTCTGGGAGTATTTTGTAAGTGTCCTTACTTTGTGTGCTTTCAGTCACCCTCATCACGAGTTGGGCGGTAAAGCCAGCGCTATTACCGCTGGCACTATTAGCCCTACCGCCAAACCACCCAGCGCTATTAGCGCCAGATTACGGGTTTGGCGGAACGGTTAGTGCCCATTCCCCATTAGGCCCATTCGGGAATTCCTAATTCCCCATTGGGCCCAATGGGGAAAATTCGCGCTATTACCGCTGACGGATTTCCCGCCGGCGGTAATAGTGCCGAAAATCGGCAGATTTGCTGCGGATTTCCTCCCAGCTCTAAGCTGGGTGGAAATCCGCCAAGTCCATGATCTGGCCGACCCTTAAATGCGGCCGTAATAGCGCTACCGCCGCATTTAAGGGTTACCGACAGACTCGTGATGAGGCCCTTAGTCCTGACTGCCTGCCATAGCTACCTTGATTGGTCTGGCTTGTCCAGAGGTTACCCTGTTCCAAGAAACTAGGCTGGCCTTCTGAACCTCTGCCCACCAGGTCAGAGTTCAGAAATCCATCTTAACAGGCGTCCCTTCTCATGAGGTCCTCCCGCATTAACCCACCCGTAGGGTGACTATTGGGTAGCGGCTGCACCTCCGTAACCTCATGGAAAAGGGCACCTCCCTGGGGAGAAATGACAACACCATGTGAATCTCCATAGTAGGCAAATATCATGCTCAGCATCTTCCACGTTAGCATTGCTAACATTACCCTATAAGTGGAGAGCAACATTACAATACCATTTATTTAGCCTGCAATGGATAATTGGTATGAACTCTGCCTGTCATTACTCATATATATAATGAGGACAACAATATTCAGTAACTAGAACGCTTTTAACTCGTGCTATACAAAAATGATTTCACTGAGCACTTGCACAATCCTACCAAGCATCTGAAATGCGTGGTATTTTGCAAACAATCTTATATGCACTTCACAGTAATTGTGCACATGCAGATATATGACATTTTCTTAAACTGCATCTCATCGTGAGGCTTTGAATTGGATTTGCGTGCAAAGTATTGTTGGTATGCAAATATTCCAGTTAGTGTTTGTTAGGGAGAATTCTCTCTTTAGGCTGAATTTCCTAACCTAGTGAGTCCCCCAGCAGCTTTGCTGGATCTCTGGAGTTTGTTTTTTTCTCCTGCCAAGAGTCAGACTCTTTTTCTCCCACTCTTGCACATGATTTATGGTGTTCCTTTGACTGTTAATGTGTTTTATGCCGTAATTAGCGCCTTCCCCACTCCCATTATGCCCTATGGGGCAAAAATGGGAATGGGGAAGGGTAAATGGGGATTGGGGATTTACCGCCCCACTCACCTTGGAATGGGGCGATAAATCCGCCATCCACCATGGTGTAAACAGAGTTTACACCATGGTGGTAAAGTAGGGAACTTACCACCTGGGTTGGAATGAGGGCCATTGTCTTTCCCCATAAAGTTTCTCTTGAGATTGGCAGTCAAATTTAAGTAATATTACCTGAGCAGGGTGGGCATTACCGGGCCAGGTAATGCTCTGGTGCAGCCATTACAATCCCAAACAAAACAATGGCTTTAAGGTACTGGATACTTGTTACATGTTGCACAAAAGTTGCAATATTTGAAAAGGACTAAGGGAAACAAAGTCTCCCAGTACTGACTGTCTTAAGGGCATGTCAGTTTCCCCATAAAAAGTGATGGAAAGCCCAGAGGAGTGCAGATGAAGGCTGTGCTTCTCTGGCAAAGTGAGTCAGTGGTGTTTAAACAGCAGCAAAAGGTTTGGGGGGACTTTGGAGGGAAAATTACATACAATTATGAAATCTTTCCTAACAATATCTAATTTCTTTTTACAGCCACTTCAGTGATTAGCAATACTTACTTTTTGTTAGAAACAAAGAGTTTTTTTCCCCAACGGCATTAAACATGTTCTGTATTGTCTCTGAATAGTGTTAAACGAATAGCCACAGCTAATTTTATTGTTTCTGCTGAGCATGCAAAGCTTTGTTTGTGCATGCACCTTTTTCTCTCTGCACAGGAGTATTTTTAGTAGGTACTATGGAATATTGTGAAGTCTTGGATTGGTTTATGAGCTCTCCTTATAATCACATGTAAAATATTACTTTTTTAATAGCCTATATTTTTGGAAAAAAGATGCTCCTTTTGCACTGATTTGTACAGAATTTTGGTGGTTGGGAAGGGGAAATTGCCTTCCAAACTCTTTGAAGATGGTATCTCACTAACTACGCATGCCTACAAAGTGGCTTACATTGTGATTCACTTGCGCACATGGAAAGGATTGAGCACACAAAGGCTAATAATTTCCGCACTTAGGAAAAAATAATTAGAGGGAACATTGCTCATGACACCAGTTACTGAAAGCAGCAATTACCTTGCTGTTATCTACTCATATACATGCACGAAGGCAACTGTAAAAGTATGTCAAACTTAGTGAGCAACCTCAATATTATTCTGCAAATGTCCTCAATGAACATGAAAAATGATGAAAGTGATAGCTTCCTGAGTACAAAACAATCCAGACAGTTTGAATTCACTTAAGGTTGAATTCACTTACTGCAGAATCAAGAACTTTATTCTGATCTGTCAACAGTGCCCACGGAAAAGGGAACTCTACAGGAGGTCCTGCCCAGGGATGAGGCCAAAAGCTTTAGCAAGACGTTGGTTTAAGGTGTGAGTGCCTTAAAGTCCATGAGCTGGTTTCCTTCCCTTTGGCTATCCGGTTTTCAACAGCATTCTGATGAAAATTCGACCAGATGGGAACGGTGTCCAGGTGGCTTGCGAGTTGGTTGTTCCCACCAAACTCAAGGGAAGAAGTTAACCTTGAAGAGCTTCTCTGTCGATGGAGTTTCAGGCAATTCGGACCTGCAGCAGGGCTTCACCGGTCATCCAGGAGTTGCAGCAGTTCTTTTCCTTCAGCTCGTCTTGGATTCTATCGTTCCAGTAGTCGACTCTGCTTTCCAATTCCCAGAGACCTGCTTTTAAACAGTTTTCCCCATTCATTCCAACCTGACTGTCACTCACACAGCAGGGTGGCTGTCCTTGCTGGACAGACAGCTGGCCAATCACGCCAGAGTGCATTCAGGTCTCCTAGGAGATAAAGCCCAGGGAGTTTCGGGCACCTCCCTCACATCCTGCCCACCCCAGACACTCAGGCGCCAGAGGAGGGCTTCAGCACTGAAGCCCGCCAAAGCCCAACGAACAAAGGGACCAAACCTAGTTTGGCACGCAGAGACAAACACAAGAAGGATCTTTCCTAAAAGAAATGGTGAAAAAAGTCGACCGGAGTCTGTTTTTACCAATAGGTCTTGGGTGTGATATTGAAAAACATGTTTGCGGTCGGGAAAATCATGGTACTTTGATCTAAACCACTGCCACCAGCCATTTAAAGTAGGAAATGGTAACATTTGACTGTTACATGAGTGTTTTGACTCAGGGGAAGCAAGGCAACCCCTCCAGCACTCTATAGGAAGACAGTGTGTGCTGGGTCAGTAAATTTAAAGAGACTAATAAAGCCAATTTAACTTTACATGCTCTGGGAGATAGTAGTCAATCCCAGAGAAGGTATTTAAACCTGGGGAAGTCTGAAAGACATCCCTGTGCCACTGCACTAAAGGTGCTGTGTGACACACAGAAAGAGATGATGCCTATGGAGTTGTTTTAAAACTACATAACCAAAGAACACAAAAGTAAAACACATTGAAAATGAAAAGTTCAAAGCCCCAAAATATAGCAAAAGAGCTGGAGGGCTCTAAGGTAGATGGAATTTAGCACTTGCGTGAGAAATCTCCCTAACACTGAGGCCTAACACATAGTCCCCCACCTGCTTGGCAGGACCTGGAGGGATGGCTTCCAAACCTTCTCTGATTAAGGCAAGGGGCCCCCTCACTGGATGGCCAAAGAGTAACTTAAAGGGGCTAAAACCAACACCCTCTTGAGGTACTTCTCTGTAAGGAAACAGGAGGCATGGCAGGAGGAGATCCCATTTCCTCCTTAGGGGCTCTTCCAAAGCGCCAAGCATGCCCTTGAGAGTTTTATTAAATCTCTCAACCAAACCATTGGTCTGGGGATGGTAAGAGGTGGAGAACTTGTAAGTTACCCCACACTCTTTCATGTAACTCGACATGAAGTTGGATCCTCTGTCAGAGACAACCTCCTTGGGGAATCCAACATGGGTGAAAATGTCCAGGAGAGCCCTGGCAACCGCCTTGGCAGTAATAGTCCGATGTGGTGTATCCTCAGGTACCTGGTAGCATGGTCAACCAAGACCAGGATGAACCGATGTCTACCTGAAGGTTCAAGGGGACCCACAAGGTCGATGACCACCCTCTCAAATGGTGTGCCAACCACTGGCAATGGCTGCAGTAGGGCAATGACACTGCTGCCAGTCTTGCCAGACAACTGACAAGTGGGGCAGGTCCTGCAGTGTGACTCCACTTCTACTCCCACCTGGGGCCAGTAGAAATGGGCAGAGAGCCTTTGCTTTTTCTTCTTGGTCCCAAGATGACCAGCCAAGGGCACCTCATGCGCCAACTGAAGTAGGAAGGGCCTGTAAACCTGGAGTACCACCAACCTCTTGCGGTTACCATGTTCAGGCTTAGTGGGCTCACTGACAAGGTGCTCACCCTCCTAATAGATCTGAAATGTCCTAGGCACTTCTCCCTGTGCCTGGGACAGGGCCTGTTTCTTCAGACCCTCGAGAGAGCTGCACTGTCTCTGACCCTTACAGAAGTCTGCACTGGAGGTTCCTCCTTCAGCCAACAGGCATTGAAGGTCAGGGTGGTCCTCTGGGTTGAGCACCTCTCCTGCAGGAGGGTCTTCTGTCTCTTCTCCCTCAGGAGTTGAGTTTGGGTTGACCACTGGATCCAACCCATCCGGAGCATGAATCCCAGTTGGAGCTGTAGGAACAACAGGAAGAGAAGGGGTCCCTTTCACAGAGGTGGCCTTCTGGCTCTTCCTTCTTCGTGCCTTGGGTTTCCCTGTCGGCAATGGTACCAGACTCGCAGCCGGACCCGGTGTAAACTTTGATCAGGTGACCGCCTCAGCAGCCATGGTTAGACCATCCGTGATCATCCCCATTTCCACCAAATCATTTCCTAACAAAATGTTAGCAGGCACGTTGTCCTGAACCAGGACAGGAAGCTTCGCTGTCTTGTCTCCAATCGTAATGTTGACTAAGGCTACAGGCGATAATTTGGGAGGCCCACCAGCTAACCTGGTGGTTCTCAGAGGAGCACCTACATAGTCCTCTGTCTTGAGCAGGGTCCTGTCCACCACTGTCATGCTTGCCCCAGTGTCTGTCAAGCCAGTAGAAGGCTGGGCATTCAATAGGACACTTCTCAAAAACCTATGGGTGTTCTGTGGGATTGTCACCAGTACTTCTGCATACTGGTCCCAGGCCCCAAGGGACACTAGGGAAATCTCTACTGGAGCACCAAATGTGATCCTTGTAGAGGAGGGGAGGACAGTGGCCTCCACCTCAGGCATGGGGTAAGGGTAGGTCAGGGTGACAGCCTGGACTCCAAGTGCCCTACCTTTATACGTGGGGTCACCCTTCTTGTGATCCAGAACCCCACAGTCCCAACAAGTGCCAGGAATGCAGGGTACGGTATTGGAACCACTGGAAGTCTGCTTTGCAGCAGGTGGACCACTACTCTTACTCCCACCTAGATAGGACTTATCCCGACTAGATGTTTGGGTCTTAGGAGAGGAAGGTTTTGGTTTTCTTGATTGTGACTGCTTTTGGGACTCCTCCGACTTCTGAGAGGCCCCCTTTTTTTGTCCTTGTCCTTTCCACTGGAGTCCTTAGGGGACACCCAGTGGGAGACCGACTTGTCAGCCAGCCTGGCCAGCTTAAAGGGATCTAATATTTTCTGGTCAGCAACATACTGACGCAGCTCCGGTGAACAGGCTTCCGAAAAATTCTCAAAAAACAAAAGGTGGGACAATTCAACAAACGTTTTCACCTTATAAGCATCAATCCACCCCATCATGTTCATATGTGAAGCACTCACCAAGTCAATCCAAGACACATTCTCTCTCTTCTTAAATTCCCTGAACCTTTTAAGGTATTGGGTAGGTGTCTTGCAAACTTGCCAATCAAAGCAGACTTCATGCACTCATACTGACCCCTGTCTTCCACACTCAGTTTCAGAATACAGTCATATCCAGTCTGAGGCACTCTGCTTAACAAACACTTAGCCCAATCTCTTTTATCAACATCATGGATTCCACAAGCCATCTCAAACGCTTCAATCCATTGGAAGATATCAGAACCCTCCGCATACACAGCAACCAAATCCTTCATAAACTTGGTGGCTGGGGACCTGACACTCTCAACTGGTTTTGCTGAAGTCTCCACTCTAGCTTTCTCCAGCTGAATCTTCTGGTGCTCAGTGTCCCTATCTTTGAGTATCACTTGCTGTGCCAACTCCTCTTTCTGGCATTCCCAGAATCAGATTAAATAACAACCCAGCGGCAGCACCCTTGTAGGTTGCATCCCCCCCCCCCTTCAAGAGCTTCACAATCAGTCTGGTAGACCACCAGGGCAGCTATCAGCTCAGCCCTAGACTTATCCACAAAGTCTAACTCCCTGGCTTCACAAGCACTCTGGAGAGCCTCCAACTCATCCGAGTCAATTTACCATTCGCAATGGATTCCATTGCTTGTAATGTAGTTATCTTGTACACAACTAAACCTCAATTTAACAAAGTGTAGATATTTTGTAAGTGGCAAGGTTACACACTGATTCTTAAAACCATTAGCATCCCACCGCTGCCACCAGTGTAAAGACCAGAGGGGGGTGTCTGTACTCCTGCTCTCTATATGGCAGGGAAGAGGCACAGATGACCCCAGCCAAGATTCTCTATTATTGGTAACGTAGTCGAGCAATCAAGGCTTAATTCTCAGGAGGGATGCAGGCTGGTTCTTAAGTACAGTGTAGTCCCCAAGCACCCTCAAAGGAATGTCCACACACTGTATTAGTGAAAACACAGTCTTCATATAAATAAGGTTCAATGTTAAAAACACTGTCACAATAACTCACTTTGTGCTCAGTTAATCTACAATGGCAAATATATACACAGTTCTACTTGGTACCACAATTACTGTCAGATTTCCTTAAAGTGCATGAACTGGACTTTGTTTAAATGTCACACAAATCAAATAATATAGAGAACCAACAATAGACATAGGAGGAAAAGCAGTTGGTTAGGACAATTGGCAGAATACTGGTCCTCTACTACCAGGCAAAGTTCTGTATGAGGATCCCCCCACCTGAGCAACCTGTAAATAAAGATATATCTTACAAGCCCAGTCCATATATTGTTCACAGGAGACTTATTTTCTTCTAAATAGTTATACAACCCCAATGTACCTGGAATAGCAGAGTTCGACATCGGGTCGTCGACGGATCCTTCTTGAGAGGCTCCCTTTAAAGGCAGGAGCCACAGATCGTTGAGATCCCAAGAGGAAAAAGCGGTAAACACTGTCGGTGTGGCAGCAGCTTCAGTTCTTGTGGTGTTCGTTGACGATCGGTCGAAAACTTCCTGCAAGCTGAGGCGTGCGGTGCACCTCGAAGACGAGTGTTCATTGCCGCAAAGAGTCAATGTAGGCGAACGGGACTTGACGATGTCTGGCTTTAGTAGCTTCGTCAGCGTCTCTGAGGTCTTCGGGGGGCTGGAAACCCACTGGCAGATTCGCTTCGGTCGTCGACGGTCTTGACTTTCTCCGGCAGGACGAAAGCGGTCGAAGGTGATGAACAAGGGAGTCCTTGGATCAATCGTTCTTAGGCAAAGGGAGTACTGCGGCTCAGGTCGGCGACGGCGGTCGGCGACAGTGGACGGCTGTTCATGGCTTCTCTTCGTTCTCCTCAGTGGTCCCCTTCTCTGGTCGGCAGCCTTTCATTGGTCTACCTACCAGGGAGCTTTGGCAAAGATCAGCTGGTGCATGATGGTCTCTCGTAGCTCGTGAGGACGTCTGCTAGCCAGCTCTTTTCTTGGATCAGTTCCTTGAAGGCTCAGCGGCTTTCAGATTAGCGAAGGACAGCAGCAGCAGTTCTTCTTCTTCCAGTGGGCTTCAAAGTTAAGCATCAGTTTTGACTTCAGCTTCTGAATGATTTCTAGCAGTGAGAGGCCCCCAGGTTACTATTGTTCTCCATTAATTCTGCTACGTCACACTCAGGCAACCAATCACTCAGAAGGGCATTCAGGCAGTCAGGCAGCCAATCAGGTGCACGGTGCATTGATGACATTTTTCTCCATCCAGACACTCACAACACAGAATGTGGATTCGGACAAGCACTGAGCCATTCTACACTACACACTGCATTCATACCAGTTTCAGGCAGGGCTGTATCAGTAATTGTGTCAGCCATCACATACTAGACACCCACAACATGAAATGCGTATTCGTCACACACTCCATTCACCCATGTCCCACCCCACGGGCGTACCCACAACATACAGCTCTGGGAAGACTCCAGCCAGTCTGGCCTGGACTTCCCCACAACAGGGAACTTCCACCAAACAGCCAGTCAAGGGGAAGGGACACGGTCAGGGCTTCCCGGGACTTCGGGAAAGTAAGGTAACAGGTGATAGAAAGCAAGAGGCCACAGGGGCCATCGTGTTTATTATCAGGAATTCACTGATTCCAATGACAGGATCTGGGCATCCCAAAATGGAGGGTGCGCAGGGCACCTGTCAATTCAGCACAGAGCAGCCACCAGCCCGTACCCTGCTCTGTGGGCCACACAGGTGCCCAAAAACATACACTAGGAGTACTGGGTTGTACTGCCACCCCTGGGTGCCATAAGGGTATCCCAAGGGTCTGTTCACCAAACCAAATATAGGAAGAGCTGCATGGCCAGGAGTCCCACATGAACTCCTGCGGGGAAAACAAGACAGAACATACATGATAAAGCAATAAAGGACAAGGATACGGAGGCCCTATCCCTCTGATGCATTTCCAGCATCACAGCCCCGACATCAGGTTGGAGTAGTAGTCTACACAGTCCGTAGTATGTAGTATAGGTGGAAGACTCTGAACCAGATCCCTTTCAGATATGCGGTCCAGGTCCCTTTTCCGGTGACGCAATTGCACGTTCGGGACGGTATTGTATAGTTTAAAATGGCATGAGGTCCATGATCAAAGACTAGAGCTCTCAGTTGACCCTTGGCAGGGTTGCAATATCCTATTGAGTATACAGTCCAGTATTCTATGTCGATTCCAAAATCTCAAATAATTGTAGTAAATTCTTCAGCAAGAAATGTTTTATTCACATTCCTTAATTAAGTATCACCAGTTAAATTTTCTTATAGTGAGGCAACTTTGAAAAGCATAAGTTTGTTTTATCAATAAGCACATATGCCAATGCATTTCGGTCTACGACCTTCGTCAGGGCCATGCTTTAGTGGATATACCAACAACTAATCTTTCATAAAACCATATAGCATTTCAACACAAAACATATAGTGATTAAAGGATAATTCAAAAACAGATAAAGCACGTACCCCCAAATGGATCCGTGCGATTGAAAAAGGGAAGCCATTTTGTGTCCTGCAGAAGATGGTCTACAACCACTAGAGAACCATCGAAACAGGTCGACCAGACCTGTTTGTGGCTCCTCCACAACACCACACAATATCCCCAATACCAACAGTGGGCTATCATCAAAACTAGTTAGGAACCCAGAAAGTACCGGTTTCTTAGCACACCCCACATCCAGTGGGCTGTGTGCCTTTTAATAACAATTCGATAATCTCCACCTACGCTGTTTTAGATTCTACTGTTTGGGCAACTACCCACATGAAAAGAGCACTGAACCATCAGGGTGAATAAATTCAGCCACGAAATCCTGATGCTTCTAGCCCACACATGTCAACCAAAGCCTGATGGTTCATGACTACGAGATCTAATTCCCCTCTCGCACTCACTCACAATACTGTTGGTTGCCTCATCCCCACCTCTTAGGCTGTTGGGGATAGAACTGAATGTGGTATATAGCTAACCCACATGTTGAGAGCTAGAGTCAGTCTCTCCTCCCTTCCCTCCCTATAGGCGTCACACCATCCGCTGTCTAGGGACAGGCCACCACTCCCGGCTGGGTTCGGGTGCCTTCCCAGAGGGCCAGTACAGCTCACCATCTTGTGTCCCATGCCTAGGACTCCTCTTAACTCACCACAATCACCCTTTCTCCTTGCCTTCACCTGCAAGCAGATCAATTTTTCCCCAATGAACTGTCCTTTGTGTACCAATATGCCCCTACGGTTTGGGAAGGCAGCTGCACACCCGGCTTTTTAAGCCCAATTGACCCTGTTGTTATTTGCTGGTTTCTATGCAGCTCAGTGGAAGCAGGATGACACAGAAGTTGTTAGGCACAGGTCAGTGCACAACCTATAGATAGAGGATTAATACCCAGTTAACATTTTGGCCAGCGGCGCATCCACAGAGGAAAACCGGAACCCTTTTCTGACAGCTGGCGTACACACAGCAGGGGGAGAGAGGCTGACAGGAGCACGTTGCCAACACAAAGCAGGCTGAGGCGCTGC
Source organism: Ambystoma mexicanum (assembly GCF_040938575.1). Lineage (NCBI taxonomy): Eukaryota > Metazoa > Chordata > Amphibia > Caudata > Ambystomatidae > Ambystoma > Ambystoma mexicanum. Next base: position 491,698,870 of record NC_090931.1, on the reverse strand, counting down.
CCAGCACTGCTGCCAAGGCCGTGGGGGTGGAGACAGTAACTCCAACCCTTGTAAAGGGGGATTAAGGAAACATTGCGTGTTTGATAAGAAAGGAAAATAGCGCTATTAATACGGCGCACCTTGGAAGCGGGACGGCACAGAGCAAACACACGTTCTAAGCGGTAACAGCAGTAAAAACCACAAGGGGAGGCATCCAGGCACTGTAGGAGGTATAACCCTCTCCACACAGTGGTAGAAACACATGGCTAGGAAAGGGAAGGCTGGCATTGCTCCCTGTGCGACAGATACACGCAGGGCAAGGAGCAGACCAGCACATCAGCCCAGGCTGGGTAGGGGATACAGTTGCTGACAAAGGAAAACAGGGATCAGCAACAGACACTCCACAGCCTAGAATAAGGACACATCCTGGTTTGCCATACCCACACATAGGACACAACAACCACCCAGAGCAAGGAACTTCAAAGAGCTCCCACCGGAGTGAGCAAGATCATTAACACTCCAGAAGTACACAGCCACATCAGCAAGCTAATGCCAGGGCATGAACAAGGATGACTGACCCCATCACCTTAAAGGAGAAGTTGCTCTTGGAATGGGCAAAGGAGGTGGAAGCAGCGCAAGGTATGGACGTTGTTAAGAGAAAGATGGCAGAAATAGCAGCGGCCAGCAGGGAATCTGAAGCAGATGAAGCAACAGAAGGAGAGGCCGGCGAGGAAGATGATCAAGCGGATTAAGAAGTGCAGGTGAAGAGGAAAGGCGCCAAGACGTCGACAGCATGCCGGCCACAGCAGATGTCCATCCAGGCAGAAAGAGAAAAGAAAAAACAGGTACTGTGCAAAGTGACTTGGGCCCAATGTTAGAACAATTTTTAAAATGTCACAAAGAAGGGGGTGCTGGGAAAAAGAAGAAAAGGCACAGGGAAAATTCTAGCAGCGAGGGGGAAAGTTCTGACTCTGGGTTTGAAACTGAGAGCGAGGATGACCAAGGCCACCTCACGGCTTGGGTCGGGCCCAGTAGCAGTAAAGAGACCCCGGGGCTCAAAATTACCAAATTTGGCAGGCGCACAGCAGGAAACAATGTGAATAGAAATCTGAAGAAGACTATTGCATAGCATATTTAGCATAAAATTAAGAAGTAAATATGGAAAAAGCTATTTATAGAAATCTTCTCCCTATTGGAGTATGAAGAATTGGGCTTTGACATTGTAAGGAAAGACAGAGAAGAGAAAGAGAGAGCAAGGAGACCAAGAATAGAAAAAACTTTACAGAATTGGGAAGCAGCATTTCAAATATTAGCCACAATAATTTTTAAAAACTTTCCAGAAGAAGGCACAGAGTTGATTGCATACCACCGCAGTATCCTGGAAATACAGAATACATTTGGGGGGAATCCTGGCTGAATTATGATAGAGAATTCAGAAAAGAGATGCAAAGATTTCCAGACCTGGGGTGGGAAGAAGCGGATCCCAAGCTATATATGTTTTATGTTCTAAAAGAGAACTCATCCCACAACCCACAGAACAATAAAGAGTATGAGTCACAGGGTCATAGAAGGCTGGGGTACAGACAGCACAGCTCACGCAGATACCAAAGAGGCAGCTCAACCCACCATAAAACAAGATACCCCTTTTCGGAAACTTGCCCCAAGGGGGCAGAGATCCGGGCAACAGACCTCGTGGTACAGAAGCGCTCGCAACTCAGGCAGGGCCTGGGGGAACACCACCCCGTACTGTTGGAACTTTGAAAAAGGTTCTTGCAGTTGGGGGGAAAATGTAGGTTCAGACACCAATGTAGCACATGTGGTGGAGAACATGGCAGTGGCAAATGCAACAAGACCCCCACCGCTAGGCCAGGTCCCAAAATCCCAGAGGGGAAAAACGCTCACAAAATTTAAGATAGGGGCCTTGCCAGTGAAGGTAGATAAGCTGTTGGTAATGATACAAGAAAACCGAGATGTAACAGCAAAAACCTTTTTAGGGCAAGACTTCAAAGAAGGTTTTTGAATCCCATTTAATGGACACAGATCCCATCACATCCCTAACAACTTGAAATCTGTCTCCTCCCTACCTGAAATCATTAGGGGAAAAACAGAGAAGGAACCTATGTTATGCCATTTGATAGCCCTCCATTTACAGAATTTCTATGCTCCCCTCTAGGGCTGGTGCCCAAGAAAGAGAAGGGGGAGTTTAGCCTGATCCACCACTTGTCCATCCTACCGTCCAGGGAGTTCCTTCAATGATGGCATCCCTGCCACAGAAGCAGCAGTTTCTTACAGCGGCTTTCAGGATGCAGTTGATTTAGTGAGGTTATCAGGGCGGAATGCACTCATGGCCAAAGCAGACATTCAGTCAGCTTTCAGCCTACTGCCGGTCCCTGATAGTGCATACCAGTGGCTCTGTTTTCACTTTGACAAAAAAGTAATTCGCCTCTCAAAGGGGCCAATCATAAATGGAAATATGTATTAAAAAGAAGGCTAACAATGCCCCAATATGGATTAAAACGTATAAAAGACTGGGGAAAAAGGCAAACGCCTTAATAAAAAGAAAATTGAAATAAACATGGATAAAGAAGAAAGCTGGTGGCAAAGTAATGGAGGCAACTGGTAATTGAAGACTGAATTGGCAAACTACACTTAAAAAGTAGTAGACAAGTAACGGAAGAAGAAACCAGACACGGCTCACACGCCGGGTCCACAGAATGTCGCAAGCTTTAGTATGAAAAGTGGCAGGGATGAGCCTTGAGTTGGCCCAAACACCAATTTCATCCTGAAAATACTGGACAAATTGGCTACCCAGCAATTACAGGCCCACGTGGAAACACAAGAATCCCTACACCATCGCCAATCTGGCATCAGAGCTGCTCATAGCACGGAATCAGCCATGTTGGACCTTCAAAATCATATGCTGGGCCTCATGGACAAAGGGAAAATGGGGATTCTGATGTTATTAGACTTAAGTGCGGCTTTCGACCTGGTGGACCACGACCTGCTGGTCAGAGCACTCAGAGACAACGTAGGCTGTTCGGACCTGGCCTTGAAGTGGTTGGTTTCCTTTCTCACCAACCGTCAAGCCAGAGTTCACTGGGGTGACAACTTCTCAGACCCCACCCAAATTTTGTTTGGGGTGCCACAGGGCGCGAGCCTTTCACCCATGCTTTTCAACCTATACATGCGAGCACTGTGTGACCTACTGACAGGACTGGAAGTGTTCTTCTGCAATTATGCAGATGATACACAACTTATAATAGAGATAGAGGGATCACATCGGAAAGGCAGCGAGAAACTAGGCGCAATATATAGCAGAATTGATGAATTGATGCAATCCAACTGGATGTGCCTAAATGACTCAAAAACGGAGCTGATGCTCTTTGGCTCCAGCCGTCAATTGGAAAAATTGGGTGGGGAATATAAAACTTTCCAGATTAAAAAAGCCATCATTACAGTCTCCAGTCAAGTAAAGACGCTGGGTATGATGATGAATTCCTCGGTTAATTCAGAGGCTCAGGCGAATCTCTTACGTAAGAACACTGCCTATTATCTGTGATTAATGAGGGCCATCAGACCGTTCTTGAATTACAACAACATGGCTACCATTGCCAGGGCAGTAGTGCTATCCAGGCTGGACTATGGCAATGCCCTATTGATAGGGGGAAGCGCCAAAGACATACATACTTGTCAAGTCATACAAAATGATGCAGTCAGGATTGTAAAACAATTGGCTAGAAGAGACCATGTGAACACAGCGAGAGAATCTCTCCACTGGCTTAGAGTCAAAGACAGGATTGAATTTAAAGCCCTCACCTTGGTACATAAATGCCTTTTTGGCAAAGCGCCCCAATATTTGAAGAAAAATATTGAATTTTACACACCCAAGAGACATCTTCGCTCAGTTGGTAAGAACCTATTAGTCGAACAGAAATACAGGCTCAACTCCGGTATGGGCAGATCGTTCACAGTAAAGGCGGCTCAGATATAGAATGCCCTTCCGATAATTCTGAGAAGCCAAGAAAATCACCTCCTGAAAACCCACCTATTTAAATAGTCCTCCGATATCTGCCGGAAACAGAGATCTGGATGTCTAAATCACCATGTACTTATTGTGTGTCTCAGCGCCCTGATGCCTGCGGGCTTACGGCGCTATAGAAGCATATATAATATAGTAATATAATAATACGTGGGAGTAGGATTCCCGCTCACCTGATCCATTGTTCCTCAAAAGTTGTTGTGGTTTTACATTATGTTTTTTGTTAGTTGGTTTTCTTTACACATAGCTCATTATACAATAAAGCTTGTGGCCAAAGTTTTTCCACCCTATTTGGTTGTCTGGACTCATCATTATGGAACTGTCATTAATGTCACCTGTTCCCTCCTGCACCGCTCCCCCGCACTAAAACACGTCCAGGCTTATTGGGCATGCAACATGTGTAACCCAAGAAGCCAAAATTCATGCCCCCAATGCCCAAGTGGGCCAGCACAGGTAACACCAATAGAAGCTCAGTAGCCAGAGAACTGGCAGAGCACAGTTAGCAGCAGTGGAGACTATGCAGCAATAGAACAGTGACAGGCCCATGTGTAATATAACAGTAGTGAGTGTTAGGAAAGATTTCCATTTCATAAGTAATTTCCCCCCCAGTTGTGTACCCCCCTACTTTTTGCTGCTGTTATACACCATAGTCTGACTTTGCCAGAGGAGCACAGCCTTCAGCTGCACTCCCCTGGGCTTTTCGCTCACTTTATGATATATGGCATTTATAATGCGCCTATGCACAAGTGCTTCAAGGCGCGACACAGCAAGGGAGGGGAACAAAGGGAGGACAAACAACGATCATACTAGGCCTGGTGTCATTCACATAACGTAAATGCGTGGAAAGGGGGGGGGAACAGTGCAACACAAGAATATAACAATAAGTAAGAAACAGCCAGCATGTGGCAAGTGCAGTACAAGATGATAACAATAAGTGAGTAGTGGCCAGCACGAGGCAAGTGCAAGGGTAAGTGCAGACAACAGGTAGGGGTGCTGTAGGGATACAGAAACAGTCTCCAAGTGCAGGGGTCTCCAGGGGGGCAGTGCAGGTGTGAGGCGCTGGCAGGGGAGGGACCTGGGCCCGAGATCAGAGGGTGTCCAGGTAGCCAGTGTAATTCAGGTTTCAGCCAGGAGGTCAGCAGAGGAGAGGAGGAGAAAAGGCAGAAGCAAAGAGAAAGATTTTGAGGTGCTTCTGGAACCGGAGATGGTTCTCCTCAAGTTTAGGGGGCGGGGCTGTTCCAGAGGGAGGCACCAGCCGAAGAAAGAGATCTACCACCAACTCGTTGCTTGGAGAAGCGACTGACCCTGAGGGAGTTGGAGGCAGATGAGCGAAGAGCTTGAGGAAGAAGATATTTAGGAAGAGAGAGTTGAAGGTATTGAGGACCCAGGCCCCAGAAGGCCTTGTGGATGATGCATACCGTTTCGAACTTAATCCTTGCAGTCACTGGGAGCCAGTGCAGAGATTTCAGTCCTGGAGAGATACAATCCCTGGGCTTGAGGCCTAGGACAAGTCTCGCAGTCCTGTTTTGGATAAATTGCAGAGGGCGGAGAGTAGAAGCAAGCAGATTGAGAAAGAGGCTGTTGCAATAGTCCAGCTTAGCGAGAACCAGATCTCTGGAGACAGTGAGCTTCTGGGGGATGGGGGATGGAGAGGAAGGGAAGAATACCTCTGAGGAGGTGCAGCTGGTAGTGTGACTTCTTAGAGACGTCTGAGATGTGAGGAGAGAAGGAGAGTGAGGAGTCAAAGATGACCCCGAGGTTTTTAGCCTTTCAGGTGGCAGCAGGAAGAGGGCCAAGAGAGGCAGGCCAGAGAGCTAAGGCAGAGGTCATTGGCGGCACACCACTCCTGTATGGTAGACAGTCATTCAGAGAGATTTATTATGGGGAAACTGACATGCACTTAAAGACAATCATTACTGGGAGACTTTGTTTCCCTTGGTCCTTGCCAATGTTGCAACTTTCCTGCAAAATGTTGCAAGTGCACAATGTACCTTCCAGTGCAGTGCACTTGGGTCTTCCCGTCATTTGTAAAGGCCCTAGATACTTTCAAAGGATTTTTTAGGAGACGTGCAGATGTGCCTTGGAAAGGGCTGGTGGCAGCTTATCTTTCATGTATTTTTAACCCTTTCCTGCCAGGTAAACCGCGTTTACCATGTTTGGCACAAATAGGTGGCCTGGCTCCAAAATGACCATGCCACAAGGTTCTTTGTCCTGTCCTTTGGCTATCTTGCCCCTTCACCTTCCGCAGGTCGAGTCGACCCGGGTCACTCCTTATTGGGGCATGCATTCTCCTGCGAAACGCCAAGCTTTCGCAGGATTCTGCAAGCCTTGTGTGTGTACTTCCAGGATGTGGGCTAGAGTGTGTAGTTCCATGTTCGGGAGAATTCTCAGAAATGTGCCAATTCCCTCCACCTTAGAGACCCCCAGCAACTTTGCTGGATTTTGAGGACTTGATTTTTCTTAACCTGTAGAGAGTGAGACCCTTTTCCCCACTCTCTCATGTATTTTAATGTGATTTCTGAACTTTGTGTTTCTTTTGGCTATGGAGCCTGACAAACTCCATAGGCATCATCTTTTACATTGTGTCACACAGCACCATCAGTGCAGTGACACAGGGAAGTCTTTCATATTTCTCAAAAGTTTAAATACCTCTCTGGACAAACTACTGTTTCCCAGAACAGTAAAGTGAAATTGACTTTACTTACATGATTAACTTTCTAGACCCAGCACACACTATCTTACAATAGGGTGCTGGAGGGGTTACCTAGTATACCCTTTGTCTAGCTTCTCATGTCACATTTTTTATGTTACCCTTTTCTCACTGAATGGCTGGTGGCAGTGGTTTCATTTTAACTTCCGTCGTGTGCATTTACCGCGGGCTGCGTTCGCAGCTACAGTGAAGCACCCAAGGGTACAATTTTTGTCAAAATGGCTCCGGTCTTCTTTTTTTGCCATTTCTTTGTGGAAAGGTCCTTCTTGGGATTTACACTGCGTGCCAAACCAGGTTTGGTCCCATTGTTCGCTTTGCCTTTGCTGGGATTCACTAGTGAAGCCCGCCTCTGACTCCAGGGTGTCTGGGGTGGGTAGGAAGTGAGGGAGGTGCCCACAACTCCCTGTGCTTAGTCTCCTAGGAGACCCACATGCACTCTGTAGTGATTGGCTGGCTGGCTGTCCGGCAAGGACAGCAACCCTGCTGGGTGACTGTCATGATGCCTACCCCAAGGAGCCAGACCGGGCCCAGCAACCCCAGAGGCAGACATCATGTTCCCGAGGGAAGTCCCAGCGGCCCCAGGTAGGGACCCTTTGGACTCAGTCCTGGCGCCTTTGGCACCAGGCTCATGTTGGACAACAGTCCAGGCGCCATAGGCGCCAGGCTCATAAAGGATGACTTTGTGTTAAGAAGTGCTTGGTGTGAACTTACCTGATGCAGACCGTGCTGCAACATCCAGGCCACCTAGAGGCCTGAATGGGACTATTTTACCTATGGGACTACTTTACCACACGAATGTAGCCGGAGGAAGAATACACACCTTAGAGGAAGAATACATACCTGGAACTACTTTGAAGGCTACTTAAGCCACGTCCAAGCAGCAACTCACGCTTCGCGTTGTTCTGCACCTAGCTGCTGGACGCTCACTGTGTCTGCTCCTGCATCCGGACTCCAGCCACGCCCGACAGCATCCTGGAACACCTGTAAAGGGAGAAGAGAGGAGAACAGGAGAAAGAAGAGACATTACCTGCTAAATCCGCATTCCAGAGTCATCTCGCCGACGATCCTAAAGGGAAGACATTCATTTTTAAAAGCACATTGCATAGCTCGCTGCAGCGCAGCATTCCACTCACCTTTACTAGGCGCCTTCTTGCCCATCAGCGACCATCTGGATCTTCCGCCGCATTTCAGCGCCTAAAGGAGAAAAAGACAAGAACAAAGGTGAGCTAGGGAAGAGAATAAGAAAGGCTTAATTTCCACCATAAGACTTACCTGTTGGGTCAATCCCTCTTCACTTCGGGTCAGCGCCGTTTCTTCGGCATTTCCGAACCCCGGCCCCTAAGGGGAAAAAACACAAGCATTAGTGCATTAATGCAAGAACACTAGAGGAACCACTCATCAAAAACTCACCAGAATTTTCCTTCAACGGTTCCATTCCCTAACTCGGAATCTTCATTCAGTACCTGAAATAGAGAAAACAGACAATGGTTATTTAAAGCTTGAACTTGAAACAGAATTCTTACGATACCTTACCGGAAAAGTCAAGCGAACTTGAACTCTCACCAATCCGAGATCCAGTGAAGTAACTGGATAAGAACGCGCCCCTGCATCAGAAGCAGGATGGAGAGCTCGTCCTTTCAGACCCTAAGGTGAGACTTCACGGGGAATCGCAGAAGGGTTTCGTGGAGGGTGAGAAGGGGAGTGGGAGGCCTACGCATTATCCCGCAGATTGTTAATACTCCCTTTTCACACACAGAAGGATATTTCTACGAGCCAGACAAGCCAGATTTGGGGGGTCCAGTCCATTCCATCTTCCGAGTCCTGCGCATCACCCTAGAAGAGGCCACAGCAATCCAAACCAGGCCAGCGCCTCCGTGGGAGTCAGGTGAGCGTTACAGTGACTGACAGCTAGGCTGGAATGAATGGGAGAGAACTGAATAAAAGGCAAGGCTTTTGGCTTCGAAGGCAGAGTCAACCACTGGAAGAAGGAACCAAAGAAGAACTTGGAGAAGACACCTGCTGCAACTCCTGGACCGATGGTTTACCCGGTGAAGCCCTGCTGCTGTGCTGAAACTCCAAATTCGTGTCGACAGAGAAGCCCTTGCAAGGACGACTTCTCCCCTTGAGTTGGTGGAACCAATCAACTCCAAAGTAAGCCATCTGGACATTCTTCTCGGAGCTAGTTGAATTTCCACAGAGTTGCTGCTGGAAACCAAATAGCCAGGGAGAGGAACACCAGATCGTGTGTGTTGCTTTTAAGTTGGCCAAGAGCTCCAGGAATAATCTCTGGACTCCCAGGAAGCAGAACTGACCAAGCCTGGGGCCCCTCAACAGAGTGCGGGACCCCAGAAGCAAGGAAAGTCCATCTCGACAGTCAGAAACCGCAGTGTTGCTATTTGCAGTAGTCGCGAGGAGCTGAAACACCAAAGTGCCACTTGTTGGAAAGATTGCCAGTTGCGAGGGGTGATCATCCCATTGCAGAGCAGGAGTCCCCAGAAGTCCTCCCTCTTGTCCCCACGACTGAGGCTCAGGAACAGTGAGATCTGCAGAGCTGCACAAGAGCAGAAGTCATCTGCTGCACTTTTACTTCAATACAAAGGTACTGTAAAGTCTGAGAGAACTTGCCTCTTATTGTAGAGTTGCTTGTATCTTTTACTACTCACAGGTCTAATCAGCTTGTGGCCCTACATTTGATTCTTCTTTTCTTCAAAGGCTTCTAAAACATTGTGCAAAGACGTTTCTATTTACTTACCAGAAGTGTTTAATCCTATATAAGTCTATTGCCCATGGACTTTGGCTTAGCCTATTATACTGAATTACTCTTCTTAGAGGATCCAACAGTATTTGCCTGCTGAAGAATATTTGTGGTCTTTTGTTTATTCTAATAACCTTTTCGTTTTACCAACTTCTAAGAGTATTATAAATGCCAAAAGTAAGATATTAATGTCCCACGCACCCTAGCTATTGAAGTAACCTGAGGGTGTAGGTTGTGTCTGTGGGCCATCCCAAAAGGGTCTTTACTGATATCAGAATATTAAGAGTGTGTGTTTTGAAGTGTATTTGAGCGTTATTTTTATATTGCTCCCTTCTGAAGAAGGCTTACTCTAACTGACTGATAAATAAATTAATAATGGTTTATTCAAGAAACCTTGTGTGTAAGTGTTTATTTGAATACTTGTCACTGTGAATCTCTGTGTAACTCCCCTACAGCTCACATTGAACCCTCTTGAGATAAGCATGGCTGCTCAACACGCTACCAAAACTGTGTAGTACAAGCGTATACCAAAGGTTGGGTTTCCTATACCTGTGGTAAGAGTTGTGTGTAGTGCACCCTAAGAGTACTGCATACAAGCTACGCCTAACACTGGTGGCAGCGAAGGGGATATATTGTAGAGTTGTTACACTAAGAATTTGCTTTGCTTTTGTTCAACTAAAAACCTTCACAAGACGAAACTCAACTAGAAAAGCAATTGTAACATGCGAGATATGGATAACTTCAGGCAGACAGCCCTGATCATTTTAACAGTAGAGCAACTGAACGAAATGTGTGAAGTCAGGAATCTCCCTGTTAAAGGAAAGAAAAATTAATTGATTGCAAGATTGTTGAATAATCAAAGTCTGGGTAGGAGACCTGTCACGCCTACTAACCCAGGAACTGTGGAAAATGATAATGAGGATGATAATTTAGAGTCTAACTCTAATATTGTTGAAGAGTCAGAAGAGTCAGAGGAGTCTCAGGAAGAGAGCCCCTCTTTACCTCAACAGGCCCTTTTGCCTCATCCTTTAGCCACAGGGACCCCTATAAGGTCCATCACTGAGTCCAGAATGTGTGTCTCTTGAAAAAATAAGACTTGAGTTAGAGTTCAAAAGATTACAGATCCAAGCTGAAACCAGACATAAGGACATCAAACTAAGGAAAATGGAAATGCAACATGCTCTTGAAATGAAGAAATTGTCTCTTGAAAATTTTTATATCCCAGAGTCGTCTAGGTTTTCCAGTCCAAGAGACCTTGCATGCCTAAAGGAGCAGTGAGTATGTATGATGTGAAACTTGATATTATGGATTGGTTGGGTGTTTTTGAATATAACTTTGGGATTCGGAGTTTCACAGGGAATCAGTTGATTCCTTGGCTTTTGTCTAGGCTGCCCCAGTTTGCAACTGATGCTGTAATGGAGGTGGGGGAACTTGAATGATTGGAGTATGAAAATGTGAAATTAGCTTTGATAGATAGATTTGGGAAAACGCCTTCCCAGTACCATCAGAGATTTAGGACCATCAAAAAGACTGATGGTACCCCTTGGGCTACCTGGGTGTGTGAATGTTTGAAACACTTAGATGATTGGGTGCAAGGTTACAGAGTAAACGCTTTTGAAGGAATGAGAAATCTGTTTTTGTTGGAATCTATTTTTTATGCCTGCTCTCCTGAGCTGAAACAGCACTTGGCTGACTCAAGAGATTCGTCCCAAGAAGCTAGCAAAAGCTGCAGACATGTGGGTTGCCAACAGGGTCACTCACAAGGATTCTGGGGCCTTCTCATAAAAAGGATGAGGGGAAGCAGCACAAGAAAGATGACAAAGAGAATTCTAAAACCTCCCATCTAAAAGAGGGCCACAAACATAAGACAGGTAAGCCATTTGGGAAACCAGGGCAGTCTAGTGAAACCACTGGTGCCAAACCAGAGGGAGGCCAGCAGAAGCCCCCATTTGTCAAAACATTTGTAAAATGTTATGCTTATGGATCAACTGACCATGTGAAAGGGGATCCCAGATGCAAGGGTAAACCATCAGGGGGCCACACTGCCTCCTTAGCCTTCATCCCTGAGGGAGAAGTACATATGGCAAGGGTAAACTTTCAGCTACTGGCTGAAGACCCCGTTGAAGTCTCTGCCAGTGTTTCTTTAGTGTCCCTGGGTCTGTGGAACAGCAGAATGTAAATGTGTATAACTATATACCAGATTACACAAAAGAATACTACAAGGACAGTGTACTTCTAAATGGTCAGGACACCCCTGCCATTAGAGACCCTAGGTCCAGCATCACAGTGGTGGATGAAACCCTTTTCAAACCTGAGGATGTTGCTAAGGCACCCAAAGGCCCCAGTGAGCTTGCTGAGGCCCTATCCAGAAGGTTCCAATACTACCAGCACTCATCCAGTGTAACAATATGACAGTAAGAATACCTGTCAGTGTACAAAGTGACATGCCTGAGAGAGTCTTGCTGGGGAATGACTTAAAAACTCTTGGAGTTGTATCAAGCACCCCCAGGCCTCCCAGTAAATGGAAGCAGGAGCAGACTAGGAATGCCGGAGAGCTCACTTTGAATGACTCTCAGTGGGATGTTACATAAGAACCTAGAACACCCAGTCCACAAGAAAAGCCAACTTCTATTTCCAGGAAGAACGAGACAAATGGGAAACCCAAAGTCTCAGGAAACAAAAAGGATAGCACTCCTGTGCATCAAACCAGTACATCCCTGAGAGGACAGTCCAAAGTCACACCAGTAACGAGTCCACTGGCTGAAGCTGAGTGTGAGGTCCAACCAGAAGAGGTTGAGTCAGCTACGGATGATACAGAGCTGGAAGAAGACCTCCCCCTGTTGGAGATATGGATCTTAAAGACCATCCTGAGCTGCAGCCTTTACTGGCAGAAGGTGACCCCTGTAGGGCAGACTTCAGCAGAGGTCAAAGACAGTTTCCTATTCTTGAAGGACTTCAACAACAGGCAGCTTCCCAGCTGGAATGGCAAGAGCCAGGGAAGCACATGTTGTACTGGGAGGATGGCCTCCTCTACAGTGAACCTATTCAGTCTACCCCAGAAGACTACAGAAGACTTGTAGTGCCCCAGGAGGTCAGATATTAGTTCTAAGTTAGCCAATCTGATTCCTTTAGCTGGTCACTTAAGCTTTAAGAAGACCAAAGAAAGGATTTCTCTTTATTTCTACTGGCCCAAGACGGGGTCTGATGTAGATAAATTCTGTAAGAGCTGTCACACTGGTCAGACATCTGGCAAGAGTGGAGCTAAGAATGTTATTCTGCCTAATACTGGAGTACAGTGGTGAGGATAAAGTATACTTGTTATATTTAGAGTACTGCTCTTACCTTTGTTCAAATAACCCTCACAGGGCTAAGCAACACTAGAGAAGCAATTGTTTTATCATGACTGATATGGCAAGCTACAGACAGGAGACCCTAGTCACTTTAACAGTTGATCAATTGAGAGATATGTGTAAAGCTAGGAATCTCACTGTAAAAGGCAAAAAGGTTGAATTGATTGAAAAGTTGTTAGAATTCCAAAGTCTGATGAGTGTGTTTGAAACCCCTACCCCTGCAGCAAATGTGGAAAATGTTGATGAGGATGATAATATGTCAGAGCCCAGCTCTAATGTTATGTATGAGTTAAATGAGGCAGAGGTGTCTCACAATGTAGGCCCTGTTTTACCTCTACCTGCTCATAGGCCTCAACCTTTGACCACAGGGACTCCAACAGGTCCAACACTAAGTCCTGAATTTGTCTCTTTGGAAAGAATGAGACCTGAGTTAGAATTTAAAAGACTCCAAGCTCAAACTGAAAGCAAAAATCAAGAACTTACACTCAGAGAAAAGGAGTTGAATCATGCACTTGAAATGAAACAGTTGTCTCTTGAAACTGGTTCTCTCCCAGAGTCTTCTAGGTCTTCCAGTTCTAAGAGGCCTTGCATGCCCAAAGATGCAGTAAGTGTGTATGAGGTTAAGATTGATATTTTGGATTGGTTGGCTGTTTTTGTATATAACCATGGGATTTAAGACATAACAGGGAATCAGCTGATTCCTTGCTTTTTTTCTAGGCTACCCCCTGTTGCAACTGATGTGGTAACGAAGTTGGGGGATATAGACAGAAAGGAGTATGAAACTGTGAAGCTAGCTTTGATAGCTAGATTTGGGAAAACCCCTTCTCAGTATCTTAAGAGGTTTAGAACCCTCAAAAAGCATGATGGTACCCCTTGGGCTACCTGGGTGATTGAAGGTTTGAAAAACTTAGATGGATGGGTTAAGGGTTACAGAGTTAACACTTATTAAGGCATCAGAAATATGTTTATGTTGGAGTATATTTATGATGCCTGCTCTCCTGAGCTGAGACAGCACTTGGCTGACTCTAAGGAAATTGATCCCAAGAAGTTAGCAAGGGCTGCTGACTTGTGGGTTGCCAACAGGGCTACTCACAAGGATTCTGGCGCAACTCAGAAGAAGGATGAGGGAAAGCAATACAAGAAAGACAACAAGGCGAATTCTAATACTCCCACTACAAAAGAGGGCCCCAAACATAACAAGGGTAATCCAAAAGGGAAACCGAATCAGGCTAGTGTACCTCCTGATGCCAAACCAGAAGGATGTCAGAACAAACCCCCATTCATAAAGACATTTGGAAAATGTTATGCTTGTGGGTCAACTGACCATGTGAAAGGGGATCCCAGATGTAAGGGTAAACCTTCAGGGGTCCACACTGTCTCCTTAGCCTTCTCCCTAGAGGATGAAGTACCAGTGGCAAGTGGAACCTTTCACTTACTGGCTGAACAACCCATGGAAGTCTCAGCCAGTGTTTCTTTAGTATCCCTGGGTCTGTGGGAACAACATAACTTAGATGTCTACAATTCCATTCCAGGCAAAACTAAAGAGTATTACAAAGACAGTGTTCTTGTGAATGGTCAGGAGACCCCTGCCATCAGAGACACTGGGCCAGCATAACTGTAGTTGATTAATCATTTTTCAAGGGAGAGGATGTTGCTAGGGCACCCAAATTCCTAACTAAGCCTGCTGGAGGCCCTGTCCAAATGCTTCCACAGTTACCAGCTCTCATCCAGTGCAATGACATGACTGTCAAGATACCTGTAAGTGTGCAGGGTGAAGTACCTGGGAGAGTCCTGTTGGGGAATTACTTAAAAACTCTTGGAGTTGTATCAAGCACACCAAGCCATCCCAGCAAAAGGAAACTGGAGCAGACTAGGAAGGCCAGAGAGAGTACCTTAAGGGGCTCTCAAGAGGCGATTATAGAGGAAACTATAACTCCCAGTCAACGGGACTTACTTACTGCACTTTTTAAAAAGAAGGAGGAAAAGGGGAATCCTAAAACCTCCAGGAAGAAACCAGCCAGTACTCCTGTGCTACCAACAAGGACATCCCTGAGAGGACTGTCCAAAGTCACACCTGTGACTCCTCCACCAGCTGAGGCTGAGTGTGGGGAACAACCTTGTGTGGCTGAATCAGCTGCTGAAGAAACAGAGCTGGAAGAGGACCTTGCTACTGTTGGAGATCTGAATCCTGCAGACCATCCTGAGCTGCGGTCTTTACTGGCAGAAAGTGGACCCCTGTAGGGCAGACTTCAGCAGAGGTCAAAGAGAGTGTCCTACTCTTGAAGGTCTTCGCCAACAGGCAGCTTCCCAGCTACAGTGAACCAACTGAGTCTATCCCAGGGGACTACAGAAGACTTGTAACGCTTCTTGAAAGCATACTCCAGTTCCTACAGTTAGCCCATGAGATACCTTTGGCTGGTCACTTAAGTTTTAAGAATACCAAGGAAAGGCTCTCTTTATATTTCTACTGGCCTAAATTGGGGTCTGATGTAGATAAGTTCTGTAGGAGCTGTCACAACTGTCAAACCTCTGGCAAGAGTAGAGCCAAGAATGTGGCACCCTTGGTGCCTCTCCCAGTGGTGGGAGTCCCTTTTGAGAGGGTAGGAATCGACATTGTTGGTCCCTTAGACCATCCAACATCTTCAGGAAACAGGTTTATCCTGGTTGTAGTAGACCATGCTACTAGGTATCCTGAAGCCATACCTATGAGAACTGTTACAGCTCAGACTGTTGCTAAGGCCCTACTTGGTATGTTTAACAGGGTAGGTTTTCCTAAGGTAGTTATCTCTGACAGGGGATCCAATTTTATGTCCCACTACATGCAGGCCATGTGGAAAAACTGTGGAGTAACTTACAAGTTCTCAACTGCCTACCATCCTCAGACAAATGGATTGGTAGAGAGGTTCAACCATACAATGAAGAGCATGATAGGTGCTTTAGAGGAACCCCTTAGAAGAAAGTGGGACCTTCTACTGCCATGCCTTCTATTTGCTTATAGAGAAGTCCCCCAGGAGGGAGTTGGATTTAGCCCCTTTGAACTTCTTTATGGCCATCCAGTTAGAGGCCCCTTGGCCCTAATTAAGGAGGGGTTGGAAAGTGCTCCTTCCCCCAAGCCAGTGAGAGTCACTGACTATGTGACAGCTCTCTGGAGGAGAATATCACACATGATGGCAGAAGCATCAGATAACTTGAAAGCAGGCAGTCTCTGGTGAAGCATTGGCATGACCTGAAGGCCAACATGGTTGTGTTTACTCAAGACTAGCTAGTTCTAGTTATGGTACCTACAAGGTAGAGGGCCTTACAGGACAAATGGATAGGACCCTTCAAGGTTATGGGTAAATTTGGAGAGGGCAACTATCTGGTGGACTTAGGCAATCCTAAGAAGGCTCCCAGAGTCTTTCACACCAACCACCTAAAAGCTTATGTCTCAAGACCAGAAGTAGGAGCTGCTTTGCTTCTAGCTTCAGCACAAGAGGAGGAGGAAAGTGAACCTCTACCTGACCTACTCAGAGGCCAGCCATTAGATGAGAAAATCAAAGGAATTCATCTCTCTTCTAATTTGACAACTGAACAACAGGAAGAGTGAAGATTTCTGTTAAATCATTTTGCCTCCCTGTTTTCACTATCACCAGGTTTGAACCCTTGGGCCAGCATGGCATTCAAACTGGTGACTGTTTACCTGTCAAAAGCTGAGGTTACAGGATGTCATATCATGTAAGATTCCACTTAAAGGAGGAGGTCAACAAGATGCTTATTCTTGGGGTAATAAATCCCTCTACCAGTCCATGGTCTAGTCCAGTCGTTCTAGTACCAAAGGCAGGATCCAAGGAGTTGAGATTCTGTGTGGACTATAGAGCTCTTAATGCAGTCACCAAGACTGATGCCCACCCTTTACCAAGAACAGATGAACAGGTGGACAAACTTGGTTCTGCCAAGTACCTCAGTACATTTGATCTCACTTCAGGCTATTGGCAAATAGCACTGACAGACCATGCCAAGGAGAAAACTGCATTCTCAACCCCAGCAGGCCTCTACCAGTTTAAGGTAATGCCTTTTGGACTAAAGAATGCACCTGCTACATTCCAAGGATGGTTAATCAAGTTCTGAATGGGATGGAGGACTTCTGCATGGCATACTTAGATTTCATTGCAGTGTTTAGTCCTACTTGCAAAGAACATGTTGACCACTTAGGATATGTTTTGCAGGCTCTTGAGCAGGCCTATCTGACCATGAAGGCTGGTAAAAGTCAAATTGGTCAGAGTAAAGTGGTCTACCTTGGACATGAGGTAGGAGGAGGTGAAATCAGGCAATTGCCTAGCAAAGTACAAGCTGTACAAAACTGGGCCACCCCTACTAATCAAACCCAAGTGCAAGCCTTCTTAGGCCTCACTGGGTACTATAGGAACTTCATTGAGAACTATGGGACCATAGCTTCTCCCTTGAATGTGATCTCCTCTCCCATAGTCCCAAAAAAGGTCAGGTGGAATGAAATGTCCACTCAAGATTTGAAGGCCTAAAGAAAGCCCTTTGTCAAGCTCCAGTCCTAAGAGCTCCTGACTATAACCAAACCTTCATTGTG
Source organism: Ambystoma mexicanum (assembly GCF_040938575.1). NCBI lineage: Eukaryota > Metazoa > Chordata > Amphibia > Caudata > Ambystomatidae > Ambystoma > Ambystoma mexicanum. The sequence goes on along the minus strand of NC_090931.1, from coordinate 491,681,458 downwards.
CAGACAGATGCTTTCTATACAGGTATAGATGCAGTTCTGAGTCGGCTGGATGAGAAAGGTAGGGAGCACCCAATTTGCTTCATCAGCAGGAAGCTGAAGGATCCTAAAACAAGGTGGGCAACCATTGACAGAGAATGTTTTGCTATTTTGTGGTCACTGAAGATGTTTAGACCATACCTGTATGGATCTACTTTTGTGATTCAGACTGACCACCAACCCTTGAGATGGGTGATGCAAATGAAAGGAGAAAACCCTAAACTACTGAGATGGTCAATCAGCCTGCTAGGGTTTGATTTTACCATTGAACACAGGTCTGGGTGTCACCAGCAAAATGCTGATGGTCTCTCCAGGATGTTTGACTGACTGGAGTAAGGAGATTCATCCAGGAGTGGATTAAATGCTCCTGTCCCTTAGTCTGGGGGGATGAGTGTTAGAGAGAATTCTCAAGAATGTGCTAATTTGCCTTACCTTTTGAGACCCCCAGCAACTTAGCTGGATTTCTAGGATTTATTTTTTTTACCTGGGAAGAGTGTGAGCCTTTTTTCCCCACTCTTCCATGTATTTTGATGTGTGTTTTAGTTTTGTGTTCTTTGGTTATGGAGTTTTAAAACAACTCCATAGGCATAATCTTTTTCTGTGTGTCACACAGCACCTTCAGTGCAGTGGCATAGGGATGTCTTTCAGACTTCCCAAGGTTTAAATACCTTCTCTGGGACTGACTACTGTCTCCCAGAGCATGTAAAGTTAAATTGACTTTACTAGTCTCTTTAAATGTACTGACCCAGCACACACCATCTTCCTATAGAGTGCTGGAGGGGTTGCCTAGCTCCCCCTGAGTCAAACCACTCATGTAACAGTCAAATAGTACCCTTTCCTACTTTAAATGGCTGATGGCAGTAGTTTGGATCAAACTACCATGATTTTTGCCGACCGTGAACAACGGTAGCTAAAAATCGGGTCAGCCATGTTTTTCAATAACCCAAGACCTATCCGTAAAAACAGACTCTGGTTGACTTTTTTCACCATATCTTTTAGGAAAGGTCCTTCTTGTGTTTGTCTCTGCACGCCAAAAACAGGTTTGGTCCCTTTGTTTGTTGGCTTTGGCGGGCTTCAGTGCTGAAGCCCTCCTCTGGCGCCTGAGTGTCTCGGGTGGACAGGATGTGAGGGAGGTGCCCAAAACTCCCTGTGCTTAGTCTCCTAGGAGATCTGAATGCACTCTGGCATGATTGGCCGGCTGGCTGTCTGGCAGGGACAGCCACCCTGCTGTGTGAGTGACAGCCAGGATGGAATGAATGGGGGAAAACTGTTTAAAAGCAGGTCTCTGAGACTTGGAAAGCAGAGTCGACCACTGGAACAAAAGAACCGAAGACGAGCTGAAGGAAGAGGACTGCTGCAACTCCTGGACGAACGGTGAAGCCCTGCGGCAGGTCAGAAATGCCTGAAACTCCATCGACAGAGAAGCTCTTCATGGTTAACTTCTTCCCTTGAGTTTGGTGGGAACAACCAATTCGTAAGCCGCCTGGACACCGTCCCCTCCTGGTCGGATTTTCTGCAGTGTGCTGTGGAAAACCGGATAGCCAGTAGGAAGAATACCAGTTTGTGGACTTTAAGGCACTCACACCTTAAAACCGACGTTTTGCTAAGCTTGTGGCCTCATCCCTGGGCAGTGCAGGAACCTCCCGACGTCCTCCTTCTTGTCCCCACGACTGAAGCTCAGGAACAGCGAGATCTGCTCAAACTGCCAGGAACAACTGCCTCAGCTACAGCTCTTCTTCACTGACAGGGTACTCTGAAAACGCGGTCCGGAAATCTTTTCGGCCATCGCAAAAGTTTGTGGAACTTTCCTCAACTTCAAAGGCTTATCCTTCCCTAAACATTCGTCAAACTTTTTGCCTAGCCAAATTCTTCTAAACTCTGTGGCAAAGACTTAACCGTTTACTACCAGAACTGTGCTATCCTATACAAAGGGCCTCATTACGAGGTTGGAGGAATGGGTTTACCGGCACCGGTAATGGTGCTGTTAAACCCATTCCTACCTATTACGAGGTTCCCTTGCGGGACCCACACAGAACGTCTGGTCAGACCAGACATTCTTAGCGGGTCCCGCAAGGGGACCAAGGAGCTAATAACGGGCCCGTTATTAGCTCCATCCCCATTCCCATTGAGCCCTATGGGGGTTCAAATGGGAATCGGGATTGGTTTTGTGAATGAGGAAATACCGGGTCCTCCAAGGTTGAAATGACCCGGTAATTCCTCATTCACAGAACCCGGACACGATTTTGGAGGCAGCCATGGTGTCCCTCCCAAGTCGTAATGAGGCCCAAAGACTCTGAACCATTGACTTTGGCCAAGGCCCATGAACTGAATTGCTGGTTGTAGTTTACTGAAACCCTTTGCCATGCCTATTCAAGTATTTGTGCTACTGATTCTTATAACCTTGTCCCCTTACCCCCTTTAAAAGTATCTGAAGTGCCATTTTGCTCCCACTTCAGGGGAGCTGAACTTGTTCACTATCCTATTGGTTGTGTATTTGTAGTATATTCGTGTGTGATATTGAGCTGCTCTTGCTAGTGAAATGTTTTCAAACTGACTGTGTAAATAAATGTATATTCTTTTACCAAGAAACCTTGAGTAAGTGTTTATTTGAATCACTGTATTTGTTGGTCCTTTGTGTAACTTGTTCTACTGCTCACTAAACTCTTGAGATAAGTCTGGCTGCTCAGCCACTGCTACCACATAACTGTGTAGTACAGGCTTGTACCAAAGGTGAAATTGTACTGACAATTGTAGTCTTAATTGCATGTAGTGTTCCCAAAGGGTACTGCCTGCCTAGGAGACTAAGCACAGGGAGTTTCGGGCACCTCTCTCACATCCTGTCCACCCCAGACACCCTTCAGCACTGAAGCCCGCCAAAGGCCAACGAACAAAGGGACCAAAACTGGTTTGGCGCGCAGAGACAAACACAAGAAGGACCTTTCCTAAAAGAAATGGCGAAAAAAGTCGACGGAGTCTGTTTTTACAGATAGGTCTTTGGCGCCATTTTGAAAAACACGGCTGACCTGATTTTTAGCTACCGTTGTTCGCGGTCGGGAAATATCATGGTAGTTTGATCTAAACTACTGCCACCAGCCATTTAAAGTAGAAAAGGTTAACATCTAACTGTTACATGAGTGTTTTGACTCAGGAGAAGCTAGGCAACCCCTCCAGCACTCTATAGGAAGATAGTGGGCCTCATTACAACCCAGGCGGTAAGTTCCCTACTTTACCACCATGGTGTAAACGGAGTTTGCACCATGGTGGATGGCGGATTTACCGCCCCATTCCAAGGTGAGTGGGGCGGTAAATCCCCATTCCCCATTTACCCTTCCCCATTCCCATTTTTGCCCCATAGGGCATAATGGGAGTGGGGAAGGCGCTAATTACGGCACCGTAAATTACGGTTCCGTAATTAGCACCAAGGCGGGTTAGCGCCTTGCATTTTAACGCCTGCTAAAAGCAGGCGTTAAAATGATAATCAGGCGTTAAGGGTTAACGGCGCCGACGGCGCCGTTAAACCCTTAACGCCTGGGTTGTAATGAGGCCCAGTGTGTGCTGGGTCAGTAAATTGAAAGAGAAAAATAAAGTCAATTTAACTTTACATGCTCTGGGAGACAGTAGTCAGTCCCAGAGAAGGTATTTAAACCTTGGGAAGTCTGAAAGACATCACTGTGTCACTGCACTGAAGGTGCTGTGTGACACACATAAAAAGATGATGCCTATGGAGTTGTTTTAAAACTCCATAACCAAAGAAAACAGAAGTAAAACACATCAAAATACATGGAAGAGTGGGGAAAAAAAGGCTCACACTCTTCCCAGTTAAAAAATCAAATCCTAGAAATCCAGCAAAGTTGCTGGGGGTTTCAAAAGGTAAGGGAAATTAGCACATGTTGAGAATTCTCCCTAACAGCACTCTGTCCAGTTCTTGCCGATGGTGGCAACCAAGGATGCAAGGATAGACAATGGAATATGGGTGTCTGGAAAACTGTCTTCCAGTAGGGCTTGAGGGGCGAGCTTTACTAGAGCTGGGGAGACCAGCCTTCTGGCAGGGGCCAGGCTTTGTCCCCTTTTGGCTGGCCCAAACTCCCCCACATGGGGAGCGAGCGTTTCAACCTTGTTGGCAGGACTGGCCAAGCCCCTCTTGTTGTGGCCACCATCTTGACCTTGTCAGTGCTTGGCACGCCATGACTTCATTAACGCTGTTGGCACACTTCGCTATGGCTTCACCAGTGCCGTTGGCAGGGACTGGCTGTCCCTCGTTGTAGCCACCATCTTGGCCTTGGGTGCCATGCTCGCCACGGGTTTGGCATCACTGTTGGCAGACTTCACACTGTTGGCAGACTTCACCATGTCGGTCGCGTGACAGGGACAGGCTGTGTCCCTCCTCCTTTGGGATTGGTGGGGCGCTTCATCCATCCTCGTTGCCAGTTGTTCTTGGGCCCGGTGGTCCTGGTCCCTGGTGGAGGAGGGCCGTGAGGTGTTCCCATGGCCTGCTACACAGCACTGGCACTGCACAATAAAACACACTGCAGGCAGGAGTCGTGGTACAAACGGACTGCTGAGCGGGAAAGCGCTCCGCCCTTCATTAACTTGATGATAAGTCTGCCACGTGTCAATTTACACAGCTGCTAGGCAAAGAATTTCAGCTAATCAATTTTAACACCCCATTTAGGTTTTTAAAAGGTCACAATTCCATTCACTGACAAAGCAGCGTTTACAATTAATAAAAACAATCTGACGATGCACAGCCATGCAGAGCGTGTCAATCAATCACAAACCAAACTGTGAGGCGGAATCAATGGGTTTATAAACCCTGGACAAACCGGCTTCTAACTCGCTGGCGCTAACATGCCTGAAATGAAGATATAAATGATCAGAGCCAAATAAAATAGATGAATAAAGGAACAATTAACTCTGTCTAAGAGCTGCTAGGCAAATAATGTCAGCTAAGCTACTTTAACACTCAATTTAGGTTTTTAAAAAGTCACAATTCCATTCACTGACAAAGCAGCGTTAAACATGAATAAGATCAATCAAACAAATCGTGCTTCGCACCGCCGTGTAGAACTTGTCAATCACTAACAATACGGTGTGGCGGATTCTATGGCTGAAAAGCCCAGCACAAACCGGCTTCTCTAACGCGCCGGCTTTAACGCGCCTGAAATGAAGATATAAAGGCACGTGGCATGCTGGTAAATGTAGTCTTGATCAGAGCCAAATTAAATAGATGAACGAAGGAGACATGAATTCCCTCTAAGAGTCGCTAGGCAAAGAATGTCAGCTAATCAATGTAAACATTCAATTTAAGTTTTTATAAGGTTACCATTTCGCGCCTTGAAACACTTGTGTACAGGCGCGTTATAAATGCCATATCATGCGTCAAGCATTGATAAAACCAATCAAACAAATCGCTCTACCGACAGCCGTGCAGCGCATGTCGATCAAAACTAACAGTGAGGTGGATTCTATGGGTTTATAAACCCAGCACAAACCGGCTTTCTACGCGCCTGAAATGAAGATATAAAGGCACGTGGCACGCAGTCTAGATCAGAGCCACATTAAATAGATGAACGAAGGAGAAATGAACTCTCTCTAAGAGCCGCTAGAGAAAGAATGTCAGCTATGCAATTTTAACACTTAATTTAGGCATTTAAAATGTCACAGTTCTGTTCACTGACACAGCAGTGTTAAATATTAACAGTTCATTATAAAAATATCGCATTTTCATATAGGGCTTCATGATGGAATATTTTTGTTTCTAAGCACTGCGATTATGGATGTTATAGTGACTTAACTCAATGTTACTAGAATGACCAACCTCTGATAGATAAAAAGGGATGAGTTGGCTCTGCTGGGTATTTGAACCTGTTATTGCATGTTTCCTTGTGCTGTCTTAACCGCTGGCCCACAGGTTAATGTACAATATATTGAGAATCGCACCTATGGTACTATGAACCAGACAATCATTGCAGGCTGTATGAAGTTTCATCGGACTTTCCAACTTGCAGCCACACTTTTCTTATAACCTAGCTACATTTTTTAAATCCACATTCAAATTCGCAAACGCATTATTTTTAAGCAAGCCCGGAGAAGGATAAAGACTGCTGCATGAATTCTTGCCCTCCGGGCTTTACTTGTAGTGGTTTTGAGGTAGGCAGTCTGCATTTCTCCTCCAGCTGACCATCTGTGATGGAACATCCCAGGGTATGCAATGCATGGCAAACCCTTCTTGATATATTTACAGAAGATGTGGCTCTCAATAATCGTGATGGCACCAGCGTTTTAGTGCTTATTTTCACCTGCACTGTCATAGAATGAGGTGGGATGTTGTGAGAGTGAATATTATTATTCATAATAGTAACCAAAGGAGAAAGTTGGCTGGAGGAGTGCTGCCAAAAGAAGCGCTGAATTTCCATAGAGACTGCAGAAAAGATGAGCCCCCCCCCCATTCTCAAGGAGAGGAGGAGTCCATATGTCAGTGTGCTGACCTTGCTATTTGAAGAACTCGGAACTGGGAGGGTCCAGGCTATTTCCCAAAATGGAAAGCACCATTTGAACGTAACTACTAAGCTGCACTGTATATTCAGATTGCCCTATAAGTGTCAATGGTAATTCCCCGGGAGTAATGGTTTATGGGTACTAAAAAGGGATGCTAGTCTTAAAGGGGCACAGCGACAGTGTAAGATTAAAAATACTCTTTTTTCCATGGTAGTTAAGTCTGAAGTGAGATTACATTTCCTACAAAACCAAGTGCATTTCTTTGATGAGTGTCGGTGGAGAAATGGCAGCATTTGTTGCAATTTAAACACAGTTTTGTTTTTGTAAAATTAACCCAAACTAAAATAGAATTTGTTTGTTCCTACTGGCATAGTCATTGAGTCCGGTCATGGTACAGCCATGAAGGTTTATTGCCTGACAGAATATCATTAATAATGTGTCGCTAGTGGGGGCTGTAGTCGCTACCATTGTGTTAGTATATTAAAGCGGCCAGCTGGGGGCTCCCGCCGTGGCACAGTGTCAGTTCAAGCGCTACACTTCTTCTAGATGGGATAATCCATAAAAATGTTCAGCTTTGAAGGAGATTTCAAGACAAGACCCAAGGCTTGGTGGATCAAGTAGAAAGGAAGAAAAGGCTTCACTATTACATCGAAGAAAGACGGAAACGGGAGGAAGAAAGAAGGCGGTTAAAAATGCAATAATTATTCAGCCCTTTGGACGAGGTTGCAAGGACAGAAAACGGAAGCAAATTTGAGTGGGCACCACAGGGGTATCGAGTCCTTCTGGTGTTATCAAAGGTTTTTAGTGTGATAAGTCTTTGTTAGGAAGTTATTTCCTCTATGCAGGAGCTGGCTGAAAAAGGCCTGGAGACACCCAAACCCAAAAAATACAGCAAGAAACAAAGATTAGGTGAAAACCCAATCATACAGCCGCTCTCTGGAATCCCATAATGGGTTCTATATTAGTTGTAATTTCACTATGTATAGTTCCTTCGATCCAATTCTTGAAAAAATACAAAAGTCAAATATATAGTGATTTTTCAATGTTGAAAATTATTTTATAGAAAGAAGTGACTAGTAGCCACCAAAATTGTTCTTCGTGAGGAAGAGATTGCCATAAATCACTCTATCTGAAGACTTATTTTTGTGCCAATGCATTTCGGAATATAACAAATTCCTTCATCAGGGCAAGTCTAAAACAATAAACATATAACATTCACATGCAATTGTGCCAACCATCCCAAGATTAATATCCAATATAGAATAATTCCCATATTAGAAACAACGTAGGTATATAAATATCAGTATGAACAGTCATCATCCAAATAGTTGAAAAAATATGAAGGTAAACACATACCCGACAATGTAATGAGCCGGATCCGCTTCGTTCTTTACATATGGTGAGTTACAATCTACGCCTGTTTATTTCTATTTAGCGTTTAGCTACACTTTGGAAAGGTCCTTTATATATATTCACTTTACCATTCACAGCACCTGCTCGCCGTACACGGTGGAGCAGCCGGACCTCTGAAACATAGATTTCGCCATTACTCACCTACATCAGGTAATGGACCCGATTCCCTCCATTTTGTTATAGGTTAACTTTACTTGCCTTTGTACTGATTTGTTTCTTATTTTATATCTTTTGACCTGCCTTCTGATCCGGCTCATTACATTGTCGGGTATGTGTTTACCTTCATATTTTTTCAACTATTTGGATGATGACTGTTCATACTGATATTTATATACCTACGTTGTTTCTAATATGGGAATTATTCTATATTGGATATTAATCTTGGGATGGTTGGCACAATTGCATGTGAATGTTATATGTTTATTGTTTTAGACTTGCCCTGATGAAGGAATTTGTTATATTCCGAAATGCATTGGCACAAAAATAAGTCTTCAGATAGAGTGATTTATGGCAATCTCTTCCTCACGAAGAACAATTTTGGTGGCTACTAGTCACTTCTTTCTATAAAATAATTTTCAACATTGAAAAATCACTATATATTTGACTTTTGTATTTTTTCAAGAATTGGATCGAAGGAACTATACATAGTGAAATTACAACTAATATAGAACCCAGTATGGGATTCCAGAGAGCGGCTGTATGATTGGGTTTTCACCTAATCTTTGTTTCTTGCTGCAAGGACAGAAAACACCAAAAATCAACTGCAATTTCATGAAACAACGTCATACTCGAAACAAAGGATAATGCGAATCAAGAATTGAATGATAACTTACCCTCACAGAAAGATCCATAACTAACCAAGAGTGAAACGGGTGGTTACATTAACAGTCCCGTTTAACAGGTTCATCAACTATGTATAACGTGGAATCACGCAAATGCCACTATGTTCACTAGTATCGTGCAATTCTGCAGTAAATGTATCATCTAATACTATCATTAACCTTATAGTAAAACTGCATTTTACTGTACCCGTGCATATCGTATCTAGCCTGACCTATTTAATCATACTTTCAGATAGCCACCTTTACTATTTGCTGCACATTCCCACGTTGACCCTTTGACCTCTTTACTAGCTTATGTGCCCTCGTGGTTTTATTACATGTATGATTGGATCGCTGAATGGTTCCAGCGTCAATTTTCCAGTTTCACCACTCTCATGTGTTTAACTAACCCTGACCATCTGCACCTTTGAGTATTGTTTCTCCTACTGTCAGTGCATTTCTCCACCCATAGTATATTGGCAACACAGGGAATCTCGTACCTAGTGGTACATATGCTGATACACTTATTGCACTAGAAATATCGCATCCTATTGCACACCAGTACCACTGGGACGTTGCATTTATCTGCATTTATGCTGCCATAGACACTGTATACAGTACACTCAATGTTGTCTATTGTATTCCAGTACCATCTGGATTCGTACAGCTAACTGTACCTACATCACTGCATATCACCATTTCCAGACCCTGCCCTGCTCACACCAGCACCGTTACTCTCTGCACGGACCATACCAGCTGAAGTGCTCATTACAGCACCACCCTAGGGTGATTTACTCGCCTGCACAACTATTGTTTGGACCTTCCAAACCAGCACCGCAATGTTATACCTCCTCACCTTGCTTTGCTCACAATACCACACAGTCTTGCATATTAGTGATTGCATAATCCCCATCCTGCCACACCAGATAACCATGGCCCCAGTACAAGATAGTAACCTGACCGTAACTTCAATATGCACCAGAGGCACATACATCTATCAAGATTTATGTCTTTCCCGTATCTGCTGCCCAAGACATCCCCCAGTCCCTGCCCTATGCCATTTCTGCCCAAAACATTAGCTTTCCCCCACGAAACAAACACACTCTCTAGCCCAGTCAACAAAACCACTAACACAGCTCAAGTCTTACACACAGGCACGCTAGACTCAGTTCCCAACATCCCTTCATACCTCTCTTTCTTAGCTAGATCCACTCACACTCCCACTATCGGCTATCCTACGACCCCATGTTTAGGATACATACGCTGTCTGCGTCTAAGAGCAAGAACCCCAGCTTACACACCACTTCCCACCAGACCAATATTAGGACCAACCAGGAGATTCAGACTTTCCTCACGCTCCCTCTAGCACCTGCCCGATACCAGAGAACAGAGTAGCCCAGCATCACCCCCCCCCAAACCTCTAACAACTACCCACTCAGGACATGCCCTACCACTTCTCGGAAGAAAACCATGTTGGCCTCACTAGTTCAACCCAACTCCCAGCTGTCCTACCTCAAAGCACAATATACCAACACAGTACTCATAGACTCACTGTTAGGAAAGATTTCATATTGTAGGTAACTTTCCTTCCATTGTGCAACCCCCAAACCTTTTGCTGTTGTTTTACACCCTGATCTAGACTTTGCCAGAGAAGCGCAACCTTCTGCCGCACTCCTCTGGGCTTTCGCTCCATTCTTATGGGGAAACTGACATGCCCTTAAGACAGTCAGTACCGGGAAACGTTGTTTTCCGTAGTTCTTTTCTCATGTTGCAGCTTTCGCGCAACATGGCACAAGAGGGCACTGTAAGCTTAGTTACTGCACTCTTGGGTCTCTAGTCATTCTACAGGCCCTAGAAACTCTCAACGGATTTATAACAAATTGTGCAAGTATGTCACGGACGGGACTGGTGGCAGTGATCGTTTCTTTGTGTTTTGAACTCCCTTTTGCCCTGTTAACCGCACTTCTCGCGTTTGGCCAAAATGGGTGGCCTGGCTTCCAAAATGGCCAGACCACGAGGTTCTTTGTCCTGTCCGCTGACCGTCTTGCCCCTTCACCTTCCCCAGGTCGAGCCGACCCGGGGCCATCCTTATTTGGGCATGTACTTTTTTTCCCCGTGAAACACAGATGCTTTCGCGGGCTTCTATAGGCCTGGTGTGAGCCTCCAGAATGTGGGCTGGGATGTCTGGTCCCAATACACATCCTGGGTGCCAGAGAGTCTAGTGTGTCTTAAATGCCTGGGACCACCGTGGTCGGTGATTGGTCCACGTATGGTGTGAGTGTTTTGTGAGCAGATCTCCCATTGGGTCCTCTCCATTTTGGCGCGAAGGGAACTCTGGATAAGAGGAGGCTGGAAACACCACTACCATGTCGATCTCCTGAGTTCTCACGAACAAAGGATAAAGAAGCCAAGTACCCTGCAACCAAGAAGCTGAGTCGAGGCATCGCTGGTGACCCGCTGAAGGTTTGGCACCCTGCACTGCTGTCGTCCTGTGAGACCCCTCTGCCTCTGATCGTACGAGAAGGCCTGTACTGGCGCTTCGACCCTTTAGAATAGTGGGAAGAACTATTCTCGGCATCTTCACCAACTCCTGTACGTAAGCATTCAGAAGCGTCCCTGGGCAATCCAGCGTACTGACCAGTCTACACAGGAACCTTGCTCTGTTACCGCCGTCTGGCTGCTGCTGAAATCCGAGCCCTCGACACTCTCACACGATTCGTACACTTGGCATTCCCAGGTCTGAAGTGAGAAGTGTACATTGGGCCTGGAATACAAGCGGCTGCCGAGTTGCCCTGCTGAGGTAACCAACTGTGCGTGTTCGCTGCGTTTGGGACACCCTCGACCCTGACTTCTGCTGCCGCGGAATCTACACGGCGCCAAGACATCCCTCTGATCGCATCTGAACCTGCCAGCGAAGAAACTAACTCAGAGAAGCCTGGGTCTGCCTGGATCGGGGACCAGTGAGTAGTCAATACCCTGAACCGATCTCCCTCCTGCAGGAGCCTGTGGCTTTCCCCCGCTGTTGAAAAGCAGCACCCCTTTCTCCGTACTCGCGCCCTGCTTCTGCCCACAAGTGGAGGCTGCGCTTGAGTAGCGGAGGTCTGTTCGCCATCGTTTGTTCACCTCTCTGAACTACCTGATTTCCCCCAAGAGACACTCTTTGGCCCGTTGGTACCCGCGTGTGCAGGTACTTTTGAGCACAAGGCTCCACTCTTCCTAGGGCTCAGACTTCCTTCTATTTAGGTGGTCTCTGATGCTGAACTGGGCCTAACGATTACTTGCACTGCCTGTTTTCCTCCCCATCTAGGTGGTCTGCATATTTCGTGCTCCTAACTCGTTAGACCCCACGGTCTTGTATATATATTGTATTGATTGTGATGTGTTGGTTTACTTGGGTTTTATCGTGATTCTTTACTATGGTAGATGTTACAAAGGCCTTGTAATAAATGTGTCTATATTTTTAATATAACACCTGCCTGGAGCAATTTGTAAGTGTCCTTCCTTTGTGTGCTCATTGCGGGCTTTCAGTCACTCTCACCCCTCTTGAGACCTAGTCCTGACCGCCGCCATCGCTACCCTGATTGGTCTGGCTTGTCCAGAGGTTACCCTGTTCCAAGAAACTAGGCTGGCCTTCTGAACCTCTGCCCCTCCAGGACAGAGTTCAGAAATCCATCTTAACACTCACCCCTCTCTCCCTGCCCACGCAACAGCGCTCCTAACACTCATCTGAAGAGAGGACTACTGAATGTACGATCTCTAGGCGCACATGCCACTGATGTACATGACCTCTTATTGGAACACCAATTAGATTTCCTATCATTGACGGAAACCTGGCTCCATCCAGCCTCAGGTCCATTACTGACACTAGCCATCCCACCGGACTATAACATCACCAGAACCGACCTCCATGATACTACGGGAGGAGGTGTAGACATAATTGCAAAATCCTCCTTACAGCTCAGAGCCTGTAACATAGACAGTATAGAAGTCTACGAGTTCTTAGCCCGTAAACTAACCACTGGCCCTAAAACAACCATTAACTTCCTCCTATTCTACAAAGCACCCAGCCCTTCCAATAATCCAGATTTAGATATCCCGCTACTTTTCTCATTCCTACTCAAACCCAAAACTAAATTCATATTACTAGGTAACATAAACCTGGGTTTTAATGACACCCATGACCATAAAGCCACAACCTTCCACACTGCATTACAAGAAATGCAATTCGCCCAAATTGTAAATGTTCTCACCCACAACAAAGGCAGAATCCTAGACTGGATCTTAACCTTGAATACTAAAGTCTCACTTGAAGACATCATAAAAATCTCCTGGTCAGACCATTTCTAAATTCGCTTCAATGCATTCATCTCTAAATCCCAAGTATCACCCACATCACCTCCTGTGCCTATACTGGCGAGAAACTCACGTAAGCTCACGTCAGAAATTCTGACCTCTATCCTTAACAAAATATTTGAAGCACAGCCTAAAATGATCGCCAACCCAGATATCATATCCCACTGCTATCATTCTTGCTTGAAAACCGCCATCAATGAAGCGGCCCTACTCAAATCTAAACTTCCTTGACTTAAATGTAGTAACTCTTGGTTCAACGACGAACTCAATGAACTTAGAAGAAATAAAAGAGCACTAGAACATCTCACAAGAAAAAACAAGTACAATCATTCCAAAAAATAACTCCAGTTAATTTCAAAGAAATATAAACTCGCAATTATCAATCACAAAGCCAGCACCCTGAATGCACGTATCACCAATGCTGCGTCAAGCAGCAAAGAATTGTTTACAATCCTTAGATAATTTGAAACACCCATCCCCCTTACTACAGCCATTGCTAGTAAAGGTTGGTGCACTACCATGCAGAATGCACTAGACACCAAAATCAAAACCCTACAAAGCAAAATTATTACAAAAAGAAAAATACTGATCCAGAGCACTGACACTGCACCAATTGTCTTGGCTGAGAATTTAGATTCAGCAACTCAGTTTAATTTCTCCCCAGTCACCCAAGACCAAGTAATTAAGACCATCTCCTCCCTCAAACCCTCACACTGTAAAGGTGATAGCTTTCCTGCCAAATTAGTCAAGTCCTGCACACCAACGTTAGCCCCCATCATCACCAATTTCGTCAACGCATCCTTCAGTACCAATTCGGTCCCATCAGACATTAAAGCAGCCCGGGTCACACACCTATTGAAAAAACCCACCCTAGACCCCACTATACCCACCAACTACATACCTATTACCACAGTCCCATTCCTCCTCAAAATAATTGACAAAATTGCTTATACCCAAGTACAAGCACATTTGGAAAACAACCACTTACTTGGCAATAGACAATCTGGCTTTAGTCCCAAACACAGCACAGAGACAGCATTACTTGATTTAAAATATCAGATGGACCTTGTCAGAGACTCTGGTAATTCATGCATCTTACTATTACTCGACCTATCTGCTGCGTTCAATTTAGTGGATCACGACAAACTATGCTTAGCATTATCTAATAACTTTCAATTCTCACAAAATGCAACCTCGTGGATCAAATCATTCCTATCAGATCGCACTTCTAGAGTAGCTATAGGCGAGGAGGCAGCAGATCCGATACCAGTACCCATAGGTGTACCACAAGGATCATGTCTCTCCCCCACGCTCTACAATGCATATACAACACTTCTATTTGCATCTCTAGATGCCATGGGAGTAATCTATACCAACCTTGCGGATGATACACAGTTACTCATCCCAATCACTGGTAACCAAGCACAAAACACCATTACCATAAATAAAATCTACTTGCTCATCCAGCACTGGATGGCAACAAACACCATTTGCCTTAATGGCGAAAAGACCAAGATTCTTATTGTAGGATCCCCAGTCCAACTGAAAAAACTACATCAGGACTCCACCTCTATTGTCATAGAAGGTACCCCTATTCCCATCTCCCACCAAGGCAAAACTTAAGGAGTCCATCTAGTTTCTAGTTTAACCTTCGGCAAACACATCAACCCGCTCGCCTCGTCCACAGCGTACACAGCAAAACTAATCTCACTCAGTCGAAAATTTCTTACTAGACAGACAGAACTGCATCACACTTGCAAGAGCTCTTATTATGTCTAAACGAGACTATTGCAATATACTTTTATTAGGGACCACCAAGAAAAATCTAGCCAATCTGGCCAAACTGCAATTATTGCAAAATAAAGCTCTTAGAGCAGCTCTAGGGATAAAAAAAATGGACCATATATCACAGTCCAGGAGAGAGGTACACTGCCTACCCACACAAGCTACAATACTCTATAAAACTCTTACCACTGCACATAAATGCATCACCCAAAACGATCCCACCTACCTGAATGATTGTCTCACTCGAAAAACATCGACCAGACTCCTTAGGTCAAAGACTAGCACTCACCTACTCATCCTCCGATTTAAGAATTCTAGAACAGGAGTTTCCAGTTTCCCTGTAGCAGCCCCCAGACTATGGAATTCACTCCCCGCAAACATAAGCAATGAGCCATCTCATTTAAAAAAAACTCCAAAAAACATGGCTGTTTAATCAATTCTAACCCACCCGTATTAGGCCTGCCCATAATAAAGGCCTGATGTAACTGTTTCTCCGATGTAACTCTAGCTGCATAACTCTGTAACCGCAAATGTTCAATTTCTACCCTTTTGCCTGATTTATCTGTAACTATATTGTCATTGCTCTACTGTTTTTAATGATTTCCATCCTGCTCCGTAACCAGCAAGTACTGTCATAATCATGTAACCTATGCCGTGATACCTCCTGGTTTGGGTGAATTAATAACAGCAAAAAATAAAATAAATAAATAAAATGAAACAGACACTTGCAAAGGAAAGTAACTTACATGATTTATTATACATTCAAATATGATAGTTCAAAATGTAAATCCCATGCAACCCACTGTGATGCTGGAAATGCATTGGTGGGACAGGGCCTCCATGTCCTTTTCCTGTACTCTGTTTATCATGTGTGTTCTGTGTTATTTTCTGCACAGGAGTCCCACATGGAGACTGTCATCAGTTGGTGCATTTTAATGGAGTCAAGAGTTAACTGTGGTACCACATAGATATTGTACATATTTATCATGTTAGTATAATCTGAGCACAATGTGTGTTATTGTGTGTGTGTGTATTGAACCTTATTTATATAAAGCACTGTGTTATCACTAACATAGTGTGTGGACATTCCTTTGTGGGGGTTTGGGGACTACACTGTACTTAAGAACCAGCCTGCATCACCTCGTGAGAGCTTAAGCCTTGATTGCTCGTCCACCGTTACCTTATAGAGAATCTTGTCTGGGGTGCTCTGTGCTTCTACTCTGTCATATAGAGGGCAGGAGTACAGATAACCCCCCTCCAGTCCTTACACTGGTGGCAGTGGTGGGATGCTTATGGTTTTAAGAATCAGTGTGTAACCTTGCTTACAGAATATCCACACTTCGTTAATTTGAGGTTTAAGTGTGTACTAGATAACTACATTACAAGAAATGGAATATATTGCAAATGGTAAATCGTCTAGGATGAGCTTAGAGGCTCTCCAGAGTGCTTGTGAATCTAGGGAGTTAGACTTTAAGGATAAGTCTAGGGCTGAGCTGATAGCTGCCCTGGCGAACTGCCAAACTGATTGTGATGCTCTTGATGAAGGGGGTGATACAACCATTGAGGACCCTGACCCTGGGGCTGTTATTGAATCTGTTTCTGGGAGTGCCACCACTCCTGCTGCCTCTATTTCGAACCACAGCACTGTTTCTTCAGGGGATTCCTTGGAACTTGAATTATTGAGGATGAAATTGGCCTTTGAATATATCCTTTTGATTGCAGAACTCTCATTGTGTACATGGCAGGAGTGTGGCTGATGTGAAAGTAAGTGTTAATATTTACATATCTGAAGGTTTCTTTGCAGTGTTGTGTGTGTTATTTATATCAACCACTGCCATCAGATGGTTTTCATTATCATTTTTTTCATCTGCTGTGATTATGTGGCAAGTATTTTTTAATGTCTTTTTTAACTTTCACTAACATGGAGCTACAAAATTCAATTTGTGAATCAATATAATAATTTATAATTTTTTATTTATAATGCGCTTAATACCTGAGGTATCTAAGCGCGAATGAGGAGATCAAACCTGTGTTGATCTGTGGACTCTTGATTTCAAGATGAGTGCGTTACCTCTGTGCTATCCGCCCGTGCGTCAATGGCATTTATACAGACATGTCAAGATTGTGGAGCCCCTGAGAGGGAGATTTTACCACAGAAATTGGGAGAATGTGATTGTCCCATAGGTCTGTATTCGGGTTATAATTATTTTAGGTCAGAGACAGTAAAAAAAATAGCACTATTTTTAATTGAAAAATCGGGAGTGTCCCGTCTAAATTCGGAGGGTTGACATGTATGCATAAATGCAGGCATTTTGTTTTTGTATTAATGTTAGTGAGGTTGAAGATTTATTTTATTGTATTTGTTTTAATTTTAATGCTCTTTCAGCTATGAAGTAGTCTTAGCTGTTTTGAGTTTTCTGTGAGGTAGTACAATTGATGGTGTTTTGCAAGTTCATTTTAGTCATTTTTTATTTTTGTATTTTGTTGTAGCTGCATCGTTGTCATCTTCCCAGTGGACTTGCACCAGATGTTGTACAGTTAACTCCAGTGAAAGGCAAACCTATTTTCAAAACATAGTGATACTGCTGGAGATGGGAGCAGCACATTTTAAGACAGTTTATGAAAAGCCTTCTTTGTGACTCTCACTAGCATTTGTGGTGATTCTTGAAGTGGAGTTTGCCAGTGCTGCAGGCGTTTTAAGTGTCTGGCTGTTGGTGGCATTACCTTTAATGTGTGGGGTTGATTCTGCACAACCACCGCTCACACCTAGTTTTTTTAAATCCAAGTTGGATTTTTTTCTCAATGATTAGTATCTGCAAAGAGAACAACAGTGCTGTATGCACAAATGGTGTATGTTATATAGTGCATGTGATGCACTGCATGCAAGATATGAGGGTCATACAAACAGGTGTATTAAATTGTGTTTCTTGTGTAATGTGGGAGTGTTCTTTAACTAATTATGTTTTTGTTTTTACAGATAGAAGGATATTATTGCTTTTTTAAAACATAGATGAATAACCGTGGCTATGGTATCACTGAATGGGGTGTTGAATTTTGGAGGCACTGTTAACTGTGGCAACGACTGCGGAGGGTCGTAGCCACGAGTTTGTTGAAACATACCCGTGGCTTTAGGTCTCAGTGTGTAAAAAAGTAAGCTGTTTGTACCCAAAAGAGTCCTTTTTAAGAATGATCTATTACATGTATATGTATAACAATCTATGTGACCTACCCCCAAATGTTTCATATTGTAACCTCGGCTAGAAAAATGTCAATGAACTCTAGCTGTGACTATGAGTGATGAGTAATTGTATTGTTATTATGTTATTTAATTGTATTTGTGTATTTATATGTGATGGATTATTGCATTTGTATATTAGTAATCCTTAAAAGGACTGTTTTGGAGTACACTGAGTGTAGTATTTCAGCACATTTGGTATGCTCTCTTTAGTATCATGTAGTTTATGTAACTCTTTTAACTCCCATTGCATCATTACTGTCTCTTTTGTCATTCATATTCCATACTCAGTTTTAAGAAAAATACACAATTCCTATAGCCGCAGCTACACACAATGGGGTGTCATTGGTGTATTCATGATCGTGGCTAGGAGTAGCAACGACTGGGGGTGTTTGTCCACAGCTATCCCAAACCCACCCTGTGTGCTAGGTTGTTACCTGTGGGTATAAGGTGCAGCCGCAGGAAGGACATAGTCTGTGGTTCGTCGTGTGTCTTGTACCCAGAGCTATACAAAGCTATTGCATTTATTTTTTAATTGTGTGGGGGTAGTCGTCTTGGAAAGTTTCAACATGTAGGCATCCTCCTTTTTTTCTTCAACTCCATGCCGACATCAGCAGGGACATGTTTCCTCCCACTACTGCCAACATTCTACTGCAGAGCCTCTCTCACTCCCAACAAGTCATCTGGAGCTGCTGACCCTCGACAGCCACATCAATTAAGCTAAGTCCTTGCGGGCTTGCAGATACAGTCGCGCACAATACAAAATTGCCAGTGCTACTTGCCTTATTCAATTTACTTCACTTGTAATCTATAAAAGGCCTGATCTACATGTCGAGCACCTGAAAACACGTGCTCTCACAACATGGGTCACAATTACTATTTTAAACACCATCTTCCAAGATGGCCACGTCATTCCACCAGCACTGGACTGCTGGGTGAGCCCCAGGACATGCAAGCCTGATTGGCTGCTGCTCCGGTCATCTGGACCAATCCGGGAGCCGGCATCTAGCACTGGCCCCTACCTAAGGCCCACTCTTGAGGCCCTGTCTGTGCCTGTCTGGGTCTGAATGGGATTGGATGGGCCCACACCTTGTTGCCGCCCCACAAATAATGCTGCAGACTCCTGGGCACGTCTTGCTCCCAAACCTGGACCATGGCCCCCCTTTTTTCCTGCACATACATGAGTGATGGCTGATCTGTCCGATTGCCTCCTCCAGCTATCTCCCCAAACCGTAACTGTTCTGTTTCTTTACTGCCTCTCCCTGGACCTTCTCTCTTTACGATATTGCACCATGTGTTCTACATTTGATAAATACATCTCTCGTTGTGTTTCTCCTTATTTCTCGCATCCCTGTGTAGACTGCTTTGTATTCCCTTTTAAAACTCAAATCTAGGTGAGTGTGCTTTCACATCTTGCATCCATTTTGTGCTTCACTGCATTGTATTGCTGTTTTAAAAATCGATTCTAGGTCGGTGTGCTTTCACTTCTTGCATTCATTTTGTGCTGCACTGCATTGCATTCCTTTGAAAATCGAATCTAGGGGGTGTGCTTTCAAATCTTGCATCCATTTTGTGCTACACCTCATTGTATTCCTGTTTTAAAAATCGATTCTAGGTCGGTGTGCTTTCTCTTCTTGCATTCATTTTGTGCTGCACTGCATTGCATTCCTTTGAAAATCGAATCTAGGTGGGTGTGCTTTCACATCTTGCATCCCTGTGCACGATGCATTGTATTCCTTTAAAAAGAATCCTGCACCCCACCTATTGCTGTGTATTTGTATCGTGCCCTCCTTAACTACTAGGCCGCCTGTGAGTTTGGGCTAGGACTGCATTGCAGCCCCCCTTTCGTTCTCTTCCTTTCTTGCATATATCCTATGTCACTGAGATGGAACTCTCCATCTCTCCAATATTTTCTAACTGCTACACATTCACCTATCCTCCCTCTCTCACAAACTCTGGTCAAATAAAGCACAAAAAATACATCCTGGGTGCAAATCCTGGCCTTCCCATCGCAGACACCTATGCCAGTGCATTCTCCAGATAAATCCTCACTGATATCCTCTTCTCTGCCCCTTCTCTAGACCTATGGACTTCCCATCTCACCTCTACTCCACTTTCTCATCCTCTCTATTAATGGTGGCACCAAGTGGGAAGTGCTCTTGGTGGGCTTCTACTCATCACACTGCATCATTAATATCTACCACACTGGCACTATCCTGGCTCAGGGTCCTCACCTCCTTTTCTTTGACCAGATCCTGCCATCCCTCATTAACTTTCTTCCTTCTCCTGCCTCTCCCCCTACTTCTCCATCTCTCCCCCACCTATGACTGAAGTACCATGCCCCTGTACTCCACCCCAGAATACCTTCAAAGGCAGAGATCATCTCTACCTGGCGTCCCTTAATGCCCGCTCTGCCAACAAACACTCTGCTGACATCTGCCTCTTTCTTGATGTCATGCACCGCGCCTGCTGGCATTTGCTGCCGCGTTGGCGGCTGCTCTGTAGGCTACGTCGCCATTAAAGGTTCTGTCACGTTTCATTCTAACAAGAGGTGCCGGTCTAGTAGTCACTCATTATGGCCGCCGTGGGGAGGTACTTATTTCTACTCTCCCAGCGATCAGTGCGTTGCAACCGCTTGGCGTGCTTTCTTCTGTTTGGTTGTTACACTAGTTATTTCATTTTCCTCGCTTTGTACCGAAGCTCTCCTCTCCCCTATTCTTTTGGACTTCCTGTCTGCCTGGTTTTGTTCCGTTACTGGGTGCCCCGCCCCTCGCGGCAGATCCGTTTATTACCTGCTCTGTGTTTCTCCCTTTTCTCCCTTCCTTACGTTCTCTGCTTTCTCTCTCCTTTCTTTCCGCCTTCCGCTGTAAGTTTACTGCATCGGCTGGGACTTTCAGCTTTCCATTTTTTCCCGGACTCATCTGGCTCTTACCTCTTGTTCGGTACAGCCCTCCATTCTTACACCAGCTGGATCGTATCTCTCGCTCCATTCATCCAAGATCTGCTTACCTTCCACCTCGCCTCTACTCGATTGGGGACCCTTGGAGTGACATCTTCTGGAGCAGTGAGATTCTACCTTTTCAGCGACAAAAAAGGTTTTATTTAGCCTTCAGGCTTTTTTCCTTTGCTTTGGCCTTTCCTCAGGAAAGGAGCCACAAGTCTGCAGTTTACCGGCATTCACTGTGGCTTCTCCTCGCGGCAGGCATTTACCACCAAGAAATGAAAAGGACTATTTGACCCGATGTTATCTGCATTCCAGAGACACGGAGACAAGCAGCTCAGGTGAGGAGAGTGTTGAGGGGAGGGGGCCGGAGAAAGAACACAAGTTGGACACTTGAAGACAATGACCTTGACATTCTCGCTCTTACTGAGACATGGTTCAATGCCAGCTCAGTCACCACTTTTGACTCCATCCTACCTGACGGCTTTACGATCATTTCCAAGCCTCAACCTCACTGTGCTGGCGGCGGGGTTGCCTTAATCTTCCCTGAGTGAGTTCCTTCTTCCATCTTACCCACTCAGTTCTACTCTTCCTTTGAGAGCTTGGTATGCAAATTGGTTATCTCTCCCTCCTCCACCCTGACCATTGCTACCATTTACAGGCCTCCAGGCGCTACCACTCTGTTCCTCTCTGAATGGGCTGATTTTTGTTCCTCCTTACTTTCAACCTCCTCCAATGTGCTGCTCCTGGGTGACTTTAACATCAAATTGGACTCCCCCGGGCATAGCATCCACTCATTACATTGACCTCTGCACTTCACTATCTATCTCCATTCTTTGTTCTGGTCCAACCCACTCTGCTGAACACACTCTGGATGCCTTCATCCACTCTGACCTCCCTCTCTCACCCCCCCTGGTCACCCCTCTCTCTTTGTCTAACCACTCTCTTCTCTCCTCCTACCTCAGTCCCTATGGCCTTGTGACCACTCCTCCAAAAGCCCTGCCAACCTCATTCACGAACACGTGTCCAATGAAACGAGTGTCAACTGTTGCCTTCACTTCCGCCTTTATCGCACTTGCCCTCCCAACTCAGACTCTCCCGCTGACACTGCTCTCAGCAACTTCCACCTGTCCATCACCAACACCATTGACATTCTTGCCCCAGTCATGAGGATCCACTTGAAACCCGCATCTAAGCGCAACACTTGGTATGACTCTGAACTCTGGCACCAACGAAAGTGCAGAACTGCAGAACGGAAGTGGCAAACCTCAGGCTCATCCTCTGACAAACTGGTCTGCCGCCTGTTCCAAAGGCAATACAGACTCTCTATCCATGCCAAAAAAGGGCCCACATTCAGATACATGTATCTGGCGCAGACAACCTGCCTGAACTTTTCAAAATCTGCACGAAACTTGCCAACCTTTCTGCCGTATACTCCTCCCATATTCCTTCTCAGACTCTCTGCAACGCACTCGTCACTCACTTCACCACCAAAACTCAGGACATACTGAACATCCTTGTCACTCACTCTGCCAAACCATCCCTCACCCCCTAGTCTCCCTTGGCCACTGGTAGGGAGAATTCTCAAAATGTGCTAATTTCCCTTACCTTTTGAGACCCCCAGCAACTTTGCTGGATTTCTAGGATTTGATTTTTTTACCTGGGAAGAGTGTGAGCCTCTTTTCCCACTCTTCTGTGTATTTTGATGTGTGTTTTACTTTTGTGTTCTTTGGTTATGGAGTTTTAAAACAACTCCATAGGCATCATCTTTTTCTGTGTGTCACACAGCACCTTCAGTTCAGTGGCACAGGGTTGTCTTCCAGACTCCCCAAGCTTTAAATACCTTCTCTAGGACTGACTACTGTCTCCCAGAGCATGTAAAGTTAAATTGACTTTACTAGTCTCTTTAAATTTACAGACTCAGCACACCCTATCTTACTATAGAGTGCTGGAGGGGTTGCCTAGCATCCCCTGAGTCAAAACACTCATGTAAGCATCAAATGTTACCCTTTCCTACTTGAAATGGCTGGTGGCAGTGGTTTAGATCAGACTACCATGATTTTTCCCGACCGCGAACAACGGTAGCTAAAAATCGGGTCAGCCATGTTTTTCAATATG
Source organism: Ambystoma mexicanum (assembly GCF_040938575.1). Classification (NCBI taxonomy): domain Eukaryota; kingdom Metazoa; phylum Chordata; class Amphibia; order Caudata; family Ambystomatidae; genus Ambystoma; species Ambystoma mexicanum. The sequence continues at coordinate 491,658,258 of NC_090931.1, read as the reverse complement.
GTGCCCAAGACCTATCTGTAAAAACAGACTCCGGTCAACTTTTTTCGCCATTTCCTTTTAGAAAGGTCCTTCTTGTGTTTAACTCTGCGTGCCAAACTAGGTTTGGTCCCTTTGTTTGTTGGCCTTTGGCGGGCTTCAATGCTGAAGCCCTCCTCTGGCCCCTGAGTGTCTGGGGTAGACAGGATGTGAGGAAGGTGCCCGAAACTCCCTATGCATAGTCTCCTAGGAGACGTGAATGCACTCTGGTGTGATTGGCCGGCTGGCTGTCCGTCAAGGACAGCCACCCTGCTGTGTGAGTGACAGCCAGGCTGGAATGAATGGGGGAAAACTGTTTAAAAGCAGGTCTCTGGGACCGGGAAAGCAGAGTCGACCACTGGAAAGAAAGAATCGAAGACGAGCTGAAGGAAGACGACTGCTGCAACTCCTGGATGACCGGCGAAGCCCTGCTGCAGGTCCGAATTGCCTGAAACTCCATCGACAGAGAAGCCCTTCAAGGTTAACTATGTTGTTTGAGTTTGGTGGGAACAACCAACTTGCAAGCCACCTGGACACCGTCCCCATCCTGGCCGAATTTTCTTCAGAGGGCTGTTGAAAACCGGATAGCTAGGGGGAAGGAAACCAGCTCCTGGACTTTAAGGCACTCACACCTTAAACCAACATTTTTGACAAGCTTGTGGCCTCTTCCCTGGGCAGTGCAGGAAACTCCCGGCGTCCTCCTTCTTGTCCCCATGACTCAAGCTCAGGAACAGCGAGATCTGCTCGAACTGCCAGGAACAACTGCCTCAGCTACAGCTCTTCTGCACTTTAAAGGTACTGTGCAAACGCAGTGCGGAAATCTTTCCGGCCACGGTGAAAGTTTGTGAAACTTTCCCAACTTCGAAGGCTTGTCTTTCCCTAAACCAACATCTAACTTTTCGTCTGACCAAATTCTACTAAGATCTGTGGCCAAGACTTAACCATTTACTACCAGAACTGTGTTATCCTATACAAAGACTCTGAACCACTGACTTTGGCGCAGGTCTATTAATTGAATTGCTGGTTGTAGTTAACTGAAACCCTTTGCCCTGCCTCTGAAAGTATTTGTGCTGTTAATTCTTATAACGTTGTCTTTTTACCCCTTTTTAAAGTAACTGAAGTGCCATTTTGCTCCCACTTCAGGGGAGCTGAACTTGTTGCGAAACTGATTGGTTTTGTATTGTAGTACATTAGATTGTGATATTGAGCTGATCTTACTAGTGGAATGTTTTCCAAATGACTGTGTAAATGAATGTATATTCTTTTATCAAGAAACCTTGAGTAAGTGTTTGTTTGAATCACTGTATTTGCTGGTCCTTTGTATAACCTGTTCTACTGCTCACTTTACTCTTGAGATAAGTCTGGCTGCTCAGCCACTTCTACCACATTACTGTGTAGTACAGGCTTGTACCAAAGGTGAAATTGTACTGACCGTGTAGTTTTAATTGTGTGTAGTGTTCCCAAAGGGTACTGCATATGATTCTGCTTAACAGCCACTCACCCTCCTCCTTCCTCCTTCTCATTCGCCCTTGTCACCAGAAGAAGTCACCAGAGTTGTCCGCTCCATGAAGGTCTCTTTCAAACAGGTTTCCCCTTGCTCCTCCAGAACGATGATGGACAACATTAGCTCTCTTGCTCTTGCACTAGCTGTAAAGACTGGAGGGGGGTATCTGTACTCCTGCTCTCTATATGGCAGAGTAAAAAGCACAGAGCACCCCAGCCAAGGTTATCTATTCGGACGAGCAACCAAGCCTTAAGCTCTCAGGAGGTGATGCAGGCGGGTTCTTAAGTACAGCGTAGTCCCCAAGTACCCAAAAAGGAATGTCCATACACTACGTTAGTGATAACACAGTTCTTTATATAAATAGGCTCAAGTTATGTACACAATCACAATAACACACTTTGTGCTCAAGTTAATCTAAAATTGTAAATATGTACAGTTTCTATGTGGTACCACAATTACTCTTTGATTCCATTAAAATGCAACAACTGTACTGAGCTCGAATGTCATACAAATCAGTTAATAAAGTGAACCAACAATAGACATAGGAGGAAAGCAGGTTGTTTAAACAACAGGCAGAATACTGGCCCCTACCACTAGACACAGTTCTGTGTGAGCTCCCCCCCCACCTGGGAAACCTGTAAATAAAGATATAAAACAAGCCCAGTCCATATATTGTTTATCAGAGTCTTATCTCCTTCTTCAATTGTTCTACCACCCCAATGTACCTAGTATAGCAGATTTCTTCGATGGGTCGTCGACAGATCCTTCTAGAGTGACCCCCTTTAAGGCAGGAGTCACGATCAATGTTAGTAGTCAAGGAAGTGAACCTTGACATCAAGAGTCGTTGATGAAAAGGTTCGATGACCTCGAGGCAGCAGCTTCGGTCCTGGCGGTGCTTGGCGATGATTGGTCATAGACATCCTGCGAAGATGAGGTGTGCGGTGCACCTCAACGATGATAGTTTGTTGCCGCAAAGAGTCACTGAAGAACTTTGGCCCAGCAAGGGCGTCGGGTCGTCGGCATCTTTGTGGTCTTTAGGTGGCAGAAAACCAACCGGCGTATTCTCCTCGGTGCGTGTCAGGCTCGAGTTTCTCCAGCGGGACTAAGCGGTCAGCGGTGCGGGCGAGAGATTCCTTAGATTCAAATGTTCTCAGGCAATGGAGCGTTGTGGCTCCAGTCTGTGGCATGGCATCAAGATGTCCCTGCTTCTGGGCAACACAGCTTTGATGGGCCTCCAGTGGTTACGGCGGTCCTACGAACCCTGGTCGACACCGGTGGACGGAATGCCTAGGTGCTTTACTTCGGATTCCTCGGTGGTCCCCGTCTCCAGTCGACAGTCTTTCAAATGCTAGCTTCCAGGGCGCTTCGGAGAAGGTTTAGCGGTCTGCATGATGTTCCCTCATAGCTCCAGGAGCGGTCTCCAAGCCAGGTCAAACTCGACAGCTTTCGGATCAGGTCTAAGTAAATACAGCAGCAAGTCTTCTTCTTCCAGCTGGGCTTCAAGGATAAGCATCAAGTATCAACTTCATCTTCTGAACAATTTCCATCAGTGAGAGGTCCCCAGATATACTGTTTGGTCTCTCATTCACTATTCTAGGTCACACTCAGGCAATGTATCACTCAGAAGGAAATTCATGCAGGCAGGCAGCCAATCAAGCTCACAGTGCATTCAGACCATTTTCCTCCCCCAGACAGTCACAACAAGGAATGTGTATTGGGACAATTACCCAGCCGTTCAGCACTCCACACTGCATTCATACCAGTTTCAGGCATGGCTGTCTCAGTCTTTGTGTCACATACCAGAAACCAGACACTCAAAAAAAGAAGTGCATATTGGCCACACACTCCATTCACCCAGGTCCCACCCCAAGGGTGTACCCACAAAATACAGTCACTGGGAAGGCTCCAGCCAGTCTGGCTTGGACTTCCCCACAATACCATATATGGAACTTCCACTCAACAGCCAGTCAGGGGGGAGGGACAGAGTCAAGGCTTCCCAGGACTTTGGGAAAATAAGGTAACAGGCAATAGAAAGAAAGAGGCCACAGGGGCCATCTTGTCTCCTATTAGGAATCAACTGATTCCAATGGCAGAGCCTGGGTATCCCAAAATGGAGGATAATTAGAGCACCTGTCAAATTCAGCATGGAGCTGCCACCAGCCCATACCCTGCTCTGTGGGCCACACACAGGTGGACAAAATCATACACTAGGGGTACATGGCTGTACCCCCACCCATGGGTGCCATAATGGTATCCCAAGGGTATGTACACCAAACCAAAAAGAGTAAGAACTGCACTGCCAGAAGTCCTACATGGACTCTGGGCAGAAAACAACAACATAACACATATGAAAAATGACTACAGAACAAGGACAGGGAGGCCCTGTCCCTCCAATGCATTTCCAGCATTACAGTCGCCCCCACCCCCAGACTGAGGGTAGGGTGGCCTAATCTCCCACAAGATTGACACCCTCATCCAGACGTTCAACATACCTTCTGGAAAGGCCATCTACATTATCGTGACTCTTCCCTGGTCTATACTCCATGGTGAAGTCTAGCCCTTGCAAGCTAATGGACCACCTGACCAGTTTCGGGTTTTCACTCTTCATCTGGATAAGCCACCTCAGGGTCTTATGGTCTGTTTGGACCTCGAAGGTAGACCCTGTAAGATAGGGCCTTAAAATGCCTAAGGCTCCAAACTATACTAAAACATTCCTTTTTAACAGTAGCCCACCTAAGTTCTCTACCCTTGAGTTTTCTACTGATGAATATGATCGGATGTTCCCTCCCTTTGTCATCTAACTGGGACAAGACAGCTTCAATTCCGGTGTCGCAGGCATCAGTCTGGACAATAAAGGGCTTGCTGTAATCAGGCACACACAACACAGGGGCCCTATACAGACTTTCTTTCAAGCCAGCCAAGGCCCTCTGACAGTCTTCTGTCCAATGAACCTTCCTTGGTTTTTTGGGAGAAGTCAGAGCTGTCAGAGGGGCAGCTATGGTTCCATAGTCCACCATGAAGTTGTGGTAATACTCAGTGAGACCCCAAAAAGCTCTCACCTGGGTTTGAGTAGTGGGAGTCTCCCAGTCATGTACATCTTGTACTTTACTGGGGAGAGGTTGGATTCGACCCCCTCCTACCTTATGACCAAGATACGTGACGTTCCCCTGAGCTATCTGGCACATGGTGGCCTTGATAGTGAGGTTTGCCCTTTTTAAGGCCTGCAACACTTTATCCAAGTGAGTCAAATGCTCCTCCCAAGTAGAACTGTAGATGGGAATTGTCGTCTAAGTAGGCCACACAAAAGGCCTAGAGTCCACTGAGTGCATGATTGACTAAACTTTGGAAAGTGGCAGGTGCATTTTTCAAACACAAAAGGCATGACTCTAAACTGGTAGAGCCCCTCAGGTGTTGAGAATGCAGTCCTTTTCTTGGCATTGTCCGTCAGAGTGATTTGCCAACAGCCTGAGGTAAGGTCAAAGGTGCTCACAGATTTGGCAGCACCTATGGTGTCCATGAGCTCATCAGCCTTGGGCAATGGGTGCGCGTCAGTTTTGGTGACAGCATTGACCCCTCTGTAGTTAACACAGAACCGTCAATCCTTGGTACCTGCCTGGGAACTTGCCTTGGGGACAAGGACCACTGGACTGGAACAGGGACTGGTTGATGGTTCAAGAACACCCAGATCCAACATCTTGGCGACCTCAGCCTGGATGTGGTTCTTCAGTGTCTGACATTCTGTAGCATCTGCTTTTGACAGGTACGCTGTCACCAGTGTCACTTTCGTGCCTGCACCATGGGGTGCGGCCTGGTGTCAGCGAGAACAGAGGGCATACCCCCGGAGCTAAGCCCTGCAGGCCCTCTGCTGCTCTGGTGTCATACCTGGAGAGAGATGCACTCCCTCCACTGAGCCATCCTGAGGGTTGCTATGCAGCAACTCAGGAAGGGGCTCAGTCTCATCCTCTTCTTGCTCTCCAGCTAGCAAGAGGCATGAGACTTCTGCTCACCTATGGAAAGGCTTGAGCCTGTTGACGTGGAATGCCTGAGGGGCTACCCCCCGGGACTCCCGTGTCAACTAGATAATTGACTCCGCCCATCTTGGAGATTATCCTGAAAGGTCCAGTCCACGTATCTGCCAAAGCTCGAGGCTTGGTAGGCTCCATCACAAGTCCAATCCACTTGTGATGCTTTAAGGTCATGCCAGCATTTGTTCAATTCGTGGCTTGCCTTAAGGTTCGCTGTCACTTGGCCCATCATCTGTGTCATCCTCCGCCTGAGGCCTAACGGATAGCCCCCCACTTGCTTGGCAGGACCTGGAGGGGTGGCTTCCAAACCTTCTCTGATCAAGGCAAGTGACCCCCCTCACAGGATGTCCAAAGAGTAACTCAAAGGGGCTAAAACCAACACCCTCTTGAGGTACCTCTCTGTAAGCGAATAGCAGGCGTGGCAGGAGGAGATCCTATCTCTTCCTTAGGGGCTCTTCCAAAGCACCCAACATGCCTTTGAGAGTTTTGTTAAATCTCTCAACCAAATTGTAGAGGAGGAGCCAAGTACCCCCTCCTCAACCACCTCGCACATATTGCCTATATGTTGAGAGCCCGGATGCGAAAACCGTGCAGTACCTGTGGGATACCGATACCTAGGAGAACCCTGGAGGCAAGGTTCCCATGGACAAAACCGTACCTGCATACAAGAAAATATGATGGCCATTTGAATGAAATCCTGGAAGAAGCGGAGCAAATGAAGGGCAAAGGCGAATGGTGACGTCACACAGAGCTGAGCTGACGTACATGGAAAAGATGCAGAGACTAGAGAATGCAGATATTCTATAAGGCATCAAGAAAGTATCAAAGATAAGTGACATCTTGGGATCAAGGTGAAGGAGCTTATGTTACAAAATGTATTAAGATATCAAGTCAGTTTACACCTGTACAGATGCAAGAGAAACGCAAGCAGACAAAGTATTCTTGAGGCTAGCTTTGTAGTGAATAGATTGCGACATGCACCAATGTATGTACATACATGTATAAAGAGTAAAGGATGGATGGTTCCACTACGTATTATAGCAGTGCTGGACCCTAGAAAGAAGGCTTCATTTCTAGTGTGTCGCAGTAAGAAAACAAATGAATTACCAAGTGAATCTCGGAAAGGCGAGGTTGGATGAGCCATGAAGCCCAGCCAAGAAACCAAGGTCTTATCAGGCTGGAGTGAACTAGCGTTGGATACAAAACCGTGTGAAAGAACAGCTCTGTTCAGAAGATATGAACAAAACAAGGAAGACGTCAGAGGTCTATTAAAATAGTATTTTAAAGACAGTGGAAGCTCAAAATCATGGTCTTCAGTCGTGTGGAAGGATGAAGTTGGACAAGCAAGATGCTCACGCCTACGCATGAGGGCAGAGCGTGCCTTCACTCCCCTGAATTCTCCACAGTACAGAACAAACTCAAGACCGAGCTTCAAAGCCTAATTGATTAAGCAGACCACTGAGGTGATGATGGATTGATATGCTAATTGGTGGGAAGTTATGGTTAAGACGAGCTCACCCGAACCTGATAGGCCAGCCTGCGTGCTGTTAGATGTAGGTGGAAAAGTACTGACGAAGGTTACAGTGCCAACGAATTGTAGGGGACCGCGTAATTAAGGGTCCTATAGTTTGTGTAGCCAATAGGACGTTATGTTTTAGTGACATTCATAGTGGTCATTTTAGGGGGAGGGCTTAGTTGCCTCACCTGATGTTAAGAAACCAATTACTTTCACTCACTGTCCCATACTAGTACAGAACGTATACTTAGATGTTCACTAAGAGCCTATCACAATTGCCACTAGGTTTTTTTTTATTTGCCACATAGGATGACGTTTGTAGTGATGTAGGTCAACCTCAATGATGACGACTTTGTGATATATAAGCTCTGTTTTTTATGAAATCAATTGAGTAAGAGGATCGAGCGAATTCGTTGATGTTCGTTGTACTCCCTGTTTTAGATAATTTTTAATAAAACAGTTACCTTTTTGCCAACTACCTGAGTCATTTCGATTATTGATGTATGAATAAAATCTGCCTCTGAATCCATCTCCAGGGTAATTGATACTCATTTTAAAGGGCTGAGGTTATTCAGTTCACTTAGTAGCAGAGAGGATGGTTTAAAAAATCCATTGACATAAGTAAACTTTGGAGTCCCGGCAGTATCGCACGACCTCTGCCATTAGGCTAATAGGACGTGAAGCTCCCCGTAGACAGTGGTTTAGTTTAAATTGGTAAAATCTTCCAAGTAGGGTGTGACGGGTCCCTTTGGTTTCAGACAGAATCCCCTCCCACGCTCTACGAGAAGCTGAACGAACGGGAAGTTGGAGAGGTGGTAAAAGATGCGTACCATCCCGAGGGTCGGAAGACGAGCATGCGAATGGTGAGTAAAAACTGAGCGAGGAGGCAAAACTGTGTATGGGCAATGAGTGATAATAAGTGATAATGGAAAGAAGTGTAACGGAGGGAGGTGGGGTAAACATAAGTTGAAAAAAAGAGTGTTAAAAATTGAAGAGAAATTGACTTGTGTGAGGCCAAGCAATTAAGAGGTATCATGAAGAGAGTGCCACGATAATAGAATACGTCCTGTGATTGCGTTTTAAAGAACGTAACAGAAGAAATCTGAACCTAAAATCCCACTGAGGATTGATTTAAACTCTGTAGGAGTATTGATTTAGAGGGCAAGACGAGTCTTAGAGAAAAGTTCGTAAGAGATAAGAGATATATGTGAGCGGTCGAGTATGTCGGTTTGTCTGTTCTGTTTTATGTATTCATGTGTTGGTGATGATGTAATAGTTAAAAGCGATTGATGAAAAAATGTGAAACACGAGGTTGGAAAATGTTATTGTTTGTTTGAATTTAAGTTTATGGTGTTTTTGTAGCAAGATTAAAGTAAAACACGTGATTTAAAGGGATTGGAGCCAGCGACGATTGGTGAACTCTCATATTATATTGTTTTTCTGAAACGTATTGTTTTCTACTCTGTGACAAAAGTAAATGAGTATTGATAATCAAGAGTGATGAGTCAAAATGGAGGATGTTACTCCACTTGTGTACCTCTGCAAGCAATTGCTGAAACATGCACCTAAGCTTAGACAATGGGGGTCATTACGAGGTTGGAGGTCGGCCTGGCGCTATTAGCGCCATGGCTACCCCCTTACTGCATACCGGGTCCGGGTTCCCTGAATGAGGAATTACCAGGCCATTCCAACCTTGGAGGACCCGGTATTTCCCCATTCAAGGAACCCATTCCCATTCGAGCCCCCATAGGGGTCAATGGGAATGGGGACCATGATAACAACGGGACCGTTAATAAAGGGCCCATTGTTAGCATGCTGGTCCTTTAGCAGCTCCCACTAAGGGCACCTGGTGAAACCAGCCGCCCTTAGAGGAACCCGCTAAAGGACCTCGTAATGCGGAGGTAAGGGGTTAACGGCACCAGCACCTTTACCGGCGCCGTTAACCCCTTACCGCCAACCTTGTAATGACCCCCAATATAGTGCGGAATGGGTTAAGGGAACCGCAGACAAAATGTTATGCCGTGGCCGCAAGGAGGGTCACTATCGAAGGCAGTCTTGCAGCATATGACGACATATTTGCATGCAGCATATACGGGAAAAAGCTAGACAAGCGACTAGCAAGCTTAGAGCTTTGGAAAATGTACCAGGAGGAAAGAGAAGAGCCACCTCCTATAGATTGGATCCTTAATGTATGCACGGGGGGGTCAGGAGCCTTCTGCTCCCCTGCCCTACTTGAAATAGATAGCTAAGACAAAAAAGGCAATGGGTTATACCCATTGAGGAAGCTTAAAGCAGCAACAGGGTATAGCAACCCGGCATACGAGTCACCTGTGCAAAGAAGTGACAAGGGCCCAGAGAAAAATGCTGAGAAAGATGTAATCCCTAAGGTCCTGAGGGACAGGGAGAGACGCGATAAGGAGAGAAGTGATCGAGCAAGCACATCTTTAGATATAGGAAGAGAAATAAAGAGATAGAAGGGAGAAAGAGATAAAGTTGATGAGTTAGCACGTCTACAAAACAAATGAATGGGTGGACAGATTTAGCTCCAACTCAATGGTAAAGGCATTGAGGAGGTAAGACAAAGAGAAGATCAAGATGGTCAAGACAAAAAGGATAGAGAAGGGAGGAACGATTGAAAGAAGAAGAGGCAAAAAGGAAAGATAGACAAAGACAGGAGCAGTTATATCAAGAGGAACAATTGAAGAAGCAGGAAAGAGCAGAGGAACAAAGAAAACAAGATAACAACAAAGGGCAATCAATGAGTGGGAAAGGTTAGAACGAAAGAGAATAGAAGAGGAGGAACAGAAGTTAAGGGATAAGAGAATGCAAAGACGAAAGGATGAGGAGATACGAAGAGCAAAAGAAAGAAGGGATATGAAGAAAAAAGAGGATGACAGGGTGAGAGAAGAAGCAAGAAAGCGCAGAGAGCTTGATGATGACATAGAACGAAAAAGAAGGCAAAGAGCACGCAATCTCGATCGCCTGAAGAAGGAGGTAAGGAATCCCAATCCAGAAGTAGCATGGGAGGACATAGAGGAGTTCTTCCCGGAATATGAGTCATTACCAGGCCCAACTAGAGTAAATCTAGAGAATGAGTTTGACTCTAGAATCGTTGGGGAAGCAATTGATAAAGTTTATCATGACATGAGAGCCCAGAAAGAATTAATACGGAAGGGTAAAAATTATCGACTCGAGAGCACACAGCTGTGCGATACAGAGGGATCTTCATGTAGCACGAGGCCCAAGGCGTTGTCTTTAGATAGACTGACTCTACATAGAGATGAAGAAGAGAGAAGTTATACGAGTTGGGCACAGGAAATGTCAGACGAAGACAGAAACACCTTCCGTGTAGAAGAGCGAGGTGACGTATGTGGTCCTGAGGGTTGTTTTACAATGGATAAGGAAGTGAGATGGTCATAATTAGACGTACCTATAACTCGGGCATCAAAATCATTGATGCAGTCAGACCAACCTAAAGGGCAACCCCGTGGTGAGAGGGGGGAGTTGCCACCCTATGTGAGCAGATTAAGGTCGCTGTCAGGAAGAAGGCGGTGCAGAAATATTGTCCTGCCTTGAATAGACAGACGATGGGAGATGAGAGTGAGTGCGGGGTTTCACAGTTTCCCTTGCTAGAGAAAGGGGGAGCTAGACCACAGTATATACCTTGGCCCCAGATGGACAAGGATAATTTAAGGTATAAACTTCTGAGTTTAACTTCTGGTGCTGGGAAATGGATACATGAATTAGAAAAGATGACAGGAGGAAATACATTGGCTATAGGGGACATTAAGGGTCTCTTGATTGACATCCTTAGAGAGATAGCTGATGACGTTTGGTCCAGAGCAGTGTATGCTGGTGTTACTACGGTAAACACTGCTCATGACGCAGAACTGTTCAATTTCAGCAGAGTGGCAGTCTGGAAAGCGCTTGGAGTACTGTATCCAGACACGTCCGATATGGGAGCTAAAATGACAAAAAAGATGGAGGAAGGGGAAGACCCACTTCTTTACATTCAGAATTTCCAAGAGCATTGGAGCTTGGAGACACACGAAACTTGAGGGAAATCTATACCTGTGTTCTCTCATATATTATGCCAAAGGCTGCCAGACCCGGTACAGAAGCAGCTCAAGAAGTTCGTATGGAGGCAAAACCGTGGTCAGAAATTCAGCTGACCATTGCACATTATTGCAGATTCTTGCAAGAAAAGAATCGCAAAAAAGATGATATCAGGAAAGGCGAAGAGGCAAAGTTAGTGCAGAAGAAGTTATCTAAGTATGCCATTGAAGGGGCAATGATAACTAGTGGAGACAGATAAAATTCACTGCAGGTAACAAGCATGCCGCAGATAAATAATCAAAGGCAGTTTGATCAGGGCAACAATGGATTTGCTCCACGAGGAAGAGGAGGTTTTCGAGGCAGAAATGTTCAATATAATCAAGGAAATTGGGAGAATAATCAGGGAAACTTTCAGAGCATTCAAGGTAGGTTTCAAAATATGCAGAATTACAATGAAGATATGCAGGAGAGGCAGAATAGGAGATTTCCACCTCCTATATGTTGGGCATGTGGAACGACAGGGCATTTAGCACGTATGTGCAGAAGTCAAGGGTTTGTGCAGAATGGTCAATTTTCAAGAGGGGGGACTTCAAACCCGCCTGCATATTCACAGCAGAGTGGAGATGGGTTTGCTCAGAGTCAAACAGCGCAATAGGCACAAGCGCCGAGAATGCAGCAAGGTTTGCAAACGCAGCAAGCAGCAGTGAATCCGCTGCAAGGGCAGTCGCAGCATTCACCTATGCAGATACAGCAAAGTACAAGCACAGGGCAGTTAATGACTCGTAGGATAGGCAGTGTCACTGTAGATGGAGGGAATCCTTTTACAGGTACAGGAATGAGGCTGTATCCACAATAGGACAGCTCACTGGGAGAATTGATGTGTTCAATACTATCCATGACGCTGAATCCTCAATAGGAACTGAGGGTAGATGTCAGTATAGGAGGCAAACGTTCTTCGCTTTTACTAGACACGGGTGCAACACGCTTGTGTATAAAAGAAGGAACATTTTAAATTTCTGGCAATGCCATGAATACTCAAGGTTTCACAGGAGCTACAAGCAGAGTTCATTTTACTGAAGAATTACCAGTCTCTATAGGAGAATGTGACATGTTGGTGCCATTGCTGTATTCAAGGCAGACACCTGTCAACATATTAGGTTGACATTTGATGACTACGTTGAATATGACAATATCGTTTACTGATGAAGGCATAGTATGTTCAACACCAGGAATGCATTGTTAAATGTGAGTGAATTCGCATGACAAGTGACCATACAAGCATTTCCATTGGAACCTGAGATTTTTCATTATGGGGTATGCATTTTTTTGACATGGCTACCAGGCCTAGAAAGCAGAACTGTGAGAATACCTGATGAGTTTCTATTCAGGCCAAAGATACCTATGGATGAGGAGGAAGGGCAAATCTTTCTTTTAGAGCTACAAGCAGCCATAGTGGGAGGAGAAATGGCTTTGCTTGATGGAAATGATTATGAAGGAAGACGATGGTGCACAGTAATCACCATCGGGGAGGGATACAGATTAACTGACGTCACTGATGAAGATCTGTTTGGAGATCACCCATCTGATGACGAAGTAGTGTTTGAAATGAGCATTACTTATTGGGACCGAGCCATCAAACGAGAGGTTCCTCAAAAAATGATGATAGCACAAAAGCGTCCTGAATATGTTGATGAAGACATGGCAAAGGTGCAAGTCTCATTATAGACTACAGGCCCTTATGACATAGGCCTATTGAAGGGGGTTGAAGAAGTAAAGATTAAACTGAAGCCAGTATCAATTTTACCTCGAGCACATCAATATCCTATGTCTCGAGAGGCAGATGAAGATATTTTTAAGACAATTTCCACCATGATGGATCAAGGCATCCTGGTTACATCAGAGTCATTGTGTAATGCGTCAGTGTACCCTATCAAGAAATCTAAAGGGGGGGTCAAGGAGGCTAATTCAAGACCTTAGCCCGATTAACCACATTGGAGAGGCCGAGTTCCCTCTAGTTCCTAATCCTGCTACAATCTTATGTAACATACCTGTAGAAGCATGATATATTACTGCGATTGATTTGAAATATGTGTTTTTCTCAATCTCCTTACTCAAAGACTTGTAGGATGTGACGTCATTTTGTTCAGACAGGCAAAGTTCAAAAGCACGAGATTACCTCAAGGGTATTGTGAGTCTCCATCGATTTTCAATAGATTTCTCCTGATGTATTTGAGCAATATTGATTTAGTTTGCAGCACTTCAGAGGAAGAGTGCAGACGTGATTCTATTCAGTTAATGATTACGCTTGCTGATAAAGGATATAAAGTTGACAAGGAGAAGTTACAGTATTGTCAACAAGAAGTGTTGTACATAGGTCAGTTGATTTTGCATGAAGGAAAAAAGGTTATTCCTGAAAGAGCTGAGGCTATCTTGAAAACCACAAACCACACACACAATAAAGCACATGCAAAGATTTCTTGGACTATGTAACTATGTCAGAGCATAGGTCTTTGACAGCTCATATACAAGGCCTTTATTACAAGTTCTAAAGAAAATAGTTTGGACTGAGGAGATGGAAGAAGGGTTTGAGGAATTGAAAAAGGCAATTTGTACAGCTCCAGTTTTAGGGATTCCTAATTATGCTGAGGAATTCTTTTTATTCTCACATACGGATGGTACCGTCATGACAGCAGTCCTCACACTGAGAACCACATTGGGGTACAAGCCCCTTGCATGTTACAGTGGGATTCTGGACCCAGTAATGAGGAGTCATTTTCTGTGTGAACAATCTTTGGCAGCCGCTGCATTCACCATTGAGAAGGCTGTAAGCATAGTGATGGGTTGCTCTATGACATTGTTTGTTGAGCATGCATTATTTGCCATCTTGGAGAAACCGAATGGGACGTTGACTTCTTAAAGGGCTTCTGCCTACGAGGTAGTCATATCAAATCCAGCGATTAAATTAGTTTGATGCAAACCCGTCAATCCTGCCATGTGTGTAGCTGAACCACTTGCAGAGGATGAGCATGCACATGACTGTTCGAACTATGAAGAGTTGTATGATGCAATCCCTAGGATAAAAGAAAATGCTTTGACAGGGGGAGAAATTGTTTTTATTGATGGTTCTTCAAGGATCGATCAAAATGATGGGCAGAGATATACAAGTGCCGCAGTGGTAAAGCACACAGCCAATGGTGAGTTTCAAACATTGGTAAGTGCATGACTACGTCTCACTATTCTGCACAGCCTGCAGAGTTAGTGGCGCTGATAGTCTCAGCGAGAATCATGCAGACCAGGAAGTAATGTGACGCCTATGTGACGTCGACGGTACATGCAGGATTAGCATGTTGGAAAATGAGGGGCTACCTCAGAGCGGATGGCACTCCAGTGCAGCATGCCCCTTCATTGGACAGGCTTATTAAGGCACTATAACTCCCAGTAGCCATCGCAGTCGTTAAATGCGCAGCTCACACTAAAAAGACAGACTTTATCTCGCGTGGAAATCCAGGCATCAGACGAAGAAGCCAAATGCGCTGCATGTTCAGAAACTATCATGTCTTTTGATACGCCTAATGTAAATGAAAAAATTGTGATGATGAGTGTGTCTGAATCCTAACATATTTCGAAGACACAATTAATAGAGGTCCAGGGAGAAGCACCTCAAGATGAGAAGGATCTATGGATGCGAAGAGGGTGTTCTTTACACCCCTCTGAAGCATTGTGGCAACAAGACAGCACTGTTAAACCAGTCATGCCTGTAGCCTTATTAAGGGTGGTGCTGGAACAGCTGCACTAGCCTGCACATATAACTAGAGAAAACCTTGCTGCAACTAGTGCAGAGGAATGGTTTGTACCAAATTTGTTAGAACTTTTGCATTCTATGTAGTGAATTGCATCGTTTGTCAAAAATTCACCACTGGGCACACACTACGCACAGTTAGAGGAGTTATCCCGAGACCTAATGACCCATTTCAGCATTTGCATGTCGACTATGTCGATATGCTGCAAGTATGTAATAGATATAGATACATGATTGTAGTGGTCTGTCCCTTTTCACGATGGATTGAAGCTCGCCCGTGTACACACACAGATTGCACCTGTGCAGCAAATTTCTTAGCGCGAGAAGTATTTCCTAGATGGGGAATATGTGAAGTATTAAGATCAGATAATGATCCTCATTTTGTGTATCAAATCTTTGAACAGATTAGCTTGTTGCTTTGTATAAAGCACAAGTATTCTTCAGCTTATCATCCACTAGGAAATGGAATCTGTGAGAGGCTTAATGGCTTGCTTAAAGAAAGAATAGCCAAGTTGAAGTTTACCTTGAAGAAAGGGTGGTTGCATTGCCTACCACTGGCATTATATGCATTGAGGAACCAGCCAGGTTCAGACCATCATTTTACCCCCCATGAAATAGTGACAGGGAGGCGAATGAGGATACCCCTCACACCTCCATCCAGAGTTAGAAGTGATGCCCAGCCCACATGAGAACTGTTAGGAATGGAGTTACATGACTACCTTACTTGTGTGACTTCAAGTATCTTTGTCATTTCAGATCAGCTATGACGAAAAAGGGGTTAGGGCAGTACAGAACACAGAAGGAGATGCTTCAACAAGTGGATTTCAAGAACTATGTATTCCTAAAGTGTTCCCCGGCGATGCGATCCTAATCCGCAAACATACGAGAAAGAAGTGGGACGAGCCTCGCTTCAATGGTCCTTTTATTGTAGAAGACGTCACGCTGTCTGCAGTCAGAGTGCAGGGCAGACGTGCTTGGACTTTTCTGGGAGATGTAAAGATCTATGCTGGAGAAACCCCTGCACCCTTCAGAAGCAAGCATTGGGGAAGAACCTAAGCATGTGCAGACCAGGTCTGTGGCGAAGAAGAAGGACGCAGAAGCTGTCGAGTAAGGACAAAGAGTTTATTGGACTGTGGCTTATTTTCGAACACTCTTTTCAGTCATTTGGGGAAGAGTTAAGGGAAGATATCTATTCTTGAGCTACAGGAATTTGTGACATTGGACTGAGGCATGCTTAAGTCTTGATAAGAAGAAAAATATGCCAGATCTTGATTTCCTTTTTCGACAACTGGAAGAGGGTACAATACTCTGATTAATTTCTCACTGAGTTCCTGTTTGGATTTGCCCATAGTGGTACCCAATGACAACGTTTCACGGATCATATTTGAAGTTTTTCTTTTTGTGTTACGCACATATCCTGCAATTGTGGGGAGAACTACTAGCATTCACGTTTTCCTGCAAGATCCTAAGAATGGTCCCAATCGTAAGGAGATTGCTCACAGCAGTTGTTGAGCAAGTTCTGCAGCTTCCTGAATACAGTGGGCATGGTGCAAATGCCCCTATCAGCTGATAACGCGCACAGACTGGTCAGCCTTGTTTTTTTACTACTTGATTGAAGAATGCCCACAGCCTGTTAATAGACAAACAGATGTCCGCACCTTTCTAAGGGACCCAAGAAATAATGCAGCATTGAATGAGATTTTGAGATACATTATAGTACAAGTAAATACATATTCCAAGAAAACACTGAGATCGGAGTGAGACTTTCCTTCGAGGGACAGATCGAGGGATTGCTGGCTGAAAAGAACTCTTGTTTCAGGCTGAAAGAAAATCATCATGTCGTCTGGTGAAAGGCCAATTCGAGGGATCCACTGGGAATTCGTGTTCATCGTCCAATAAGCAGTCAGCTGATCGAAGAAGTTTATCGAGTGAGATCAGCAGTTTCCAGAACCAGTACATAATGTTACCATATTAAAGGTTTCTTTTTTCCATCCTTGGGCAATGAAAAATGGGCAGCATTAGTAGCAATATCATCATGCCAGATCCAGGGAGACGTCGACGTTGTGTAAAACATCGATGCTGCATGTTCTCATACCTCTGTGTTATTTATGCTTACATTCTGTTCATAATAATACTGCTTTCACTTACTGTGCGTACATCCTATTACATAAATGTACATGGAGGAAAAACTCATGAGAATCTTCCTAAACAGAGGGAAGGTGTACACGTGGCAACTACTCGGCAAAAAAGACCCTATGTAGTTATCCCTGTTCCAAAGAATGATGAAGAATCACTTAAGCCTGAGGTAAATGTTACTGACAGTCAGTCACATGCTAAAAGTGTCTTAGAGATTATTTTTGGACACCAGAGACAGGCTTTACAAGGAAGACCAAAGACATGGGTGTTAAAAGGTGAACCTACTCAGTTAATGCATGCAAACCACTGACGAGTGTTCCTGTGATTGGTCCAGTTAGAAGAAACTATGCTGATACACTTTATGAAATAATGGTAGGAGGTCACAAGAGAAAAATGAGACCTAAGAGAGATACCAGGGAGGATGACCTTGAGCTAAATGATTACCTGGATAGGACAGCACATTTGGGAAACAACATATGGTATCAACATATGAGGGAAGTAGGAAGAAGAACCTCAAAGGAGGAATGCTTTGTATGTGCACTCCTGTTCTTTATTATGGGGAAGTTTAAGATCTTCATAGCTATTGAAATAGACGTCCAGACAGCACATTGTCTTTCCCACATAGCACTTTGATGAACAAGAGGCCAGTTTATGGGTTGAGATGCCTACCTCAATTGGGCAACTGAATGGACAGATCCAGATGAAGATGCTTATGTGCAAGACTCCAAGACAAGAAACAGAGCTCACACCAAGATTCACGTGATCAGGTACGAGAAGCCTTGAGTAAAAGGAGCTGGAATCAGATGGGAAGTAAACAAAAGACTGGAGAGTCCAGGAAAATCTGCAGAGAAATGTGTAGATGGAAGAACAGAGCCCAAATGCAGATCTGGGGATCAGTACTATCACCAGATGGATGGGAAGAAGGAGTGGTAATCCCCAGAGCCGGGGTGGTTATTGGTTGTTATAAACCAGCCATTGACATAGTGCAGAATGGCTGCAAGCTACTATGGCCAATACTTGCTAAACTACTGACCTGGGTCGAAGACAGAAGAGGACCCTTGCAGATAGTGCCTTTGGAGAGTGAAAAGGTGTGCTTCTGAAATAATGGCACAATACAAGTTGTAGAGAATCAGAACTGTGGTTGAATCTTTGATGTACCCAGAATGATACTTGGAACAGCAGTTATTATGGATCATTATTTGGCTTGTGAATCCAAAGCATATATGAGGTTACCCAAGGATTGGGGAGGACATGCTCATTAGTGAATGTTCATGTACCAGCAATGCTGATTACGAAAAGTGACTTAAACCTTGACAGTTTTCCAAAAGCAGATGCTCACCTGAGAAAGAAGAGATCTGTGGAGCTGATAAGAAGACCAAAGAGAGAGAACTATTTCTGAGCATAATCTATGGAAACCTTTGATGCTATTCCCTATCAGCACAGACTATTTAGCCAGACATGGTCAGTGTTTTCATTGATCTTCATGCCGAGTGTTCAGGTTGAAGCAAATACTAAATGGCTGCAGATTACAAGAAGAGAATTGCTGCAGACAATCAACACTACCATAAAGGGATTCAATGCCATCAGAGAGTAGCCGAGAGCCATAAGACTGATGACTCTTCAGAACAGATATGTCTTGGACATGATCACAGCAATGGATGGAGGTGTTTGTGCAAAAATCAGAGAATCATGTTGCACATTCATACCTTCTTATGATGACAAGAATGGGACCTTGACGGAGGCCATGGGTATGTTGACAAAGCTCCACGGCCAGATGATCAATGAAGTAGAAGACATTACTGATGACAGCTGGTTTGGATCACTCTTCTTGTGGGTTCCACAATGGATGGCAGACATTTTTAAGTTCCTTGGAACCCTGACACTAATGATATTGCTTGGATTCTGTGTGATCAAGATAATAATCTCCCAATGCAAGAACACAGCCCAAAAAGCCATAGGGATGAAGATTATGATCGATATGGAATCAGGATGGAAGGCCAAGGACTTGACACATGAAGAAATCAGAGACTTTGTGAAGGCCAGTATTCATGCACCCGAGTTCCTGAATCCAAAGGACCATAGGAAGTATGTGGGGGTGTGGATCTATTGTAGTCCAAGTGGACAGTGCAGGCTCATGACATGGAACAAAAGTGAGCATGTGAAATCAGCAGGATGCCTGAAGGGAGTCGTGAACATATGGGTCCCAAGGAAGCTCTTCTTCAGACCAAGATGCCTGGATGTGAAGGATGATGAGAGTGTGGTTGATAAATCGCCCAGAGGGGGGAGTGTAGAGGAGGAGCCAAGTACCCCCACCTCAACCACCTCACCCATATTGCCTGTATGTTGGGAGCCTGGATTCGAAAACTGTGCATTACCAGTGGGTATACCGATACCTAGGAGAATCCTGGAGGCAAGGTTCCCATTGAAAAAAACGGACCTCCATACAAGAAAATAGGATGGCCATTTGAATGAAATCCCGGAAGAAGCAGAGCAAATGAATGACAAAGACGAATGGTGACGTCACACAGAGCTGAGCTGACGTACATGGAAAAGATGCAGGGACTAAAGAATGCAGATATTCTATAAGGCATCACGAAAGTATCAAAGATAAGTGACATTTTGGATCAAGGTGAAGAAGCTTATGTTACAAAATGGATGAATCAAGTCAGTTTACATGTGTACAGATGCAAAAGAAACGCAAGCAGACAAATTATTCTTGAGGCTAGCTTTGTAGTGAATAGATTGCGACATGCACCAATATATATACATATATGTATAAAGAGATAAGGATGGATCTTTCCACTACGTATTATAGCAGTGCTGGACCCTAGAAAGAAGGTCTAATTTCTAGTGTGTCGCTGTAAGAAAACAAATGAATTACCAAGTGAATCTCGGAAAGGCAAGGTTGGATGAGCCATGAAGCCTAGCCAAGAAACCAAGGTCTTCAGGCTGGAGTGAACTGACATTGGATACAAAACCGTGTGAAAGAAAAGCTCCTGTTCAGAAGACATGGACAAAACAAGGAAGATGCCAGAGGTCTATTAAGAAATAGTATTTTAAAGACAGTGAAAGCTCAAAATCATGGTCTTCAGTCATGTGGAAGGATGAAGTTGGACAAGCAAGATGCTCACACCTACACATGAGGGCAGAACGCGCCTTCACTCCCCTGAATTCTCCACAGTACAGAACAAACTCTAGGCCAAGCTTCAATGCCTAACTGACTAAGCATACCAATGAGATGATGATGGATTGATATGCTAATTGGTGGGAAGCTATGGTGAAGACGAGCTCACCAGCACCTGAAAGGCCCGCCTGGGTGCTGCTAGATGTAGGTGGAAAAGTACTGACGAAGGTTAGAGTGGCAACCAATTGTAGGGGACCATGTAATTAAGGGTCCTATAGTTTGTGTAGCCAATGGGACCTTGTGTATTTAGTAGTCATTTTAGGGGGAGGGTTTAGTTGCCTCACCTGATGTTAAGAAACCAATTACTTTCACTCACTATCCCATACTATTATAGAACATATACTTAGATGTTCACTAAGAGCCCTTCACAATTGCCACTAGGTTTTTGTAGTTTGCCACCTAGGATGACATTAGTAGTGACATAGGTCAACATCAATGATGACGAGTTTGTGATATATAAGCTCAGTTTTTTTATGAAACTAGTTGAGTAAGAGGATCGAGCGAATTTGTTGATGTTCGTTGTACTCCCTGCTTTAGATAATTGTTAATAAAACAGTGACCTTTTTGCCAACTACCTGAGTCATTTCGATTATTAATGTATGAATAAAATCTGCATTCCCATTCCTCTCCAGGGTAATTGCTACTCATCTTAAAGGGCTGAGGTTATTCAGTTCAAGACCATTGGTCTGGGGATGGTAAGAGGTGGAGAACTTGTAGGTTACCCCGCACCCTTTCCACATTGTTTTCCTGTAACTCGACATGAAGTTGGATCCTCTGTCAGAGACAACCTCCTTAGGGAATCCAACTCTGGTGAAAATTCCCAGGAGAGCCCTGGCAACCACCTTGGCAGTAACAGTCCGAAGGTGGTATAGCCTCAGGGTATCTGGTGGCTTGATCAACCAAGACCAGGATGTACCAATGTCAACCTGAAGTGGGAGGGTCAAGGGGACCGACAATGCCAATGCCCACCCTAGCAAATGGTGTGCCAACCACTGGCTATGGCTGCAGTGGGGCAATGACACTGCAGCCAGTCTTGCTAGACAACTGACAAGTTGGGCAGGTCCTGCAGTGGGACTCCAATTCAACTCCCATCCAGGGCCAGTAAAAATGGGCAGAGAGCCTTTGCTTTGTCTTCTTGGTCCCAAGATGACCAGCCAAGGGCACCCCATGCACCAACTGCAGTAGGAAGGACATGTAAACCTGGGGTACCACCAACCTCTGGAGGGCACCAGGTTCAGGCTTAGTGGGCTCACTACAAAGGAGCTCACCCTCCCAAGCAATTCAGAAAGACCTAGGCACTTGTCCTTGTGCCTGGGCCATCGCCTGTTTCCTCAGATCCTCGAGAGAGTTGCATTCTCTCGGTCCCCCTCAGAAGTCACCCCTAGAGGGCTTCCCTTCAGCCAGCTGGCATTGAAGGTCACGGTGATCCTCTGAGTTGAGCACCTCTCCCGCAGGAGGGTCTCCTGCCCCTTCTCCATCAGGAGTTGAGTTTGGGTTCACCACTGGACCCAGCCCGTCCGGAGCATGAATCCCAGTGGGTGCTGCGGAAGCAGCGGGAAGAGAAGGGGTCCCCTTCGCAGAGGTGTCCTTCTTACTCTTCCGTCTTCTTGCCTTGGGTTGCCCCTTTGGCTTGGGTACCTGACTGGCAGTCAGGCCCTGTGGTACCTGTGACCTAGTGACTGCAGCAGCAATCAGGGGAAGAACATCAGAGATAAATTCCAATTCTACCAAATAATTTCCTAACAAAATGCTAGCAGGTAC
Organism: Ambystoma mexicanum; assembly: GCF_040938575.1. Taxonomy (NCBI): domain Eukaryota; kingdom Metazoa; phylum Chordata; class Amphibia; order Caudata; family Ambystomatidae; genus Ambystoma; species Ambystoma mexicanum. The sequence goes on along the minus strand of NC_090931.1, from coordinate 491,636,262 downwards.
ATTGTCCTGAACCAGGATAGGAAGCTTTGCTGTCTTGTCTCCAATCATTACGTTGACTAAGGCTAGAGGCGATAATTTGGGAGGCCCACCAGCTAACCTGGTGGTTCTCAGAGGAGCACCTACATAGTCCTCTGGCTTGAGCAGGGTCTTGTCCACCACTGTCATGCTTACCCCAGTGTCTCTCAAACCAGTAGAAGGCTGGCCATTTAAGAGGATACTTCTCAAAAACCTACGGGTGTTCTGTGGGATTGTCACCTGTACTTCTGCGTACTGGTCCCAGGCCCCAAGGGACACAAGGGAAAGCTCTACAGGAGCACTGAATGTGATCCCTGTAGAGGAGGGGAGGACAGTGGCCCCCCTCATGCATTGGGTAAGGGTAGGTCAGACTGGCAGCCTGGACTCCAAGTATGTTACCCTTACACTTGGGGTCACCCTTCTTGTGGTCCAGAGCCCCACAGTCCCAACAAGTGCCAGGAATGTGGGGTACAGTACTGGAACCAATGGGAGTCTGCTTTGCAGCAGGTGGACCATTACTCTTACTCCCACCCACATAGGACTTATCCCCACTAGATTATTGGGTCTTAGGAGAGGAAGGTTTTGGTTTACCCAACTGTGACTGCTTTTGGAACTCCTCAGATTTCTGAGAGGCCCCCTTTTCTTTGTCCTTGTCCTTCCCACTGGAGTCCTTAGGGGACAACCGGTGGGAGACCCACTTGTCAGCCAGCCTGGCCAGCTTAAAGGGATCTAAAATGTTCTGGTCAGCAACATACTGACGCAGCTCTGGTGAACAGTCTTCAGAAAAATGCTCGAAAATGTATGACAATTCAACAAAAGGTTTCACCTTGTAACCATCAATCCACCCCATCATGTTCATATGTGCAGCACTCACCCAGTCAATCCAAGACACATTCTCTCTTTTCTTAAATTCCCAGAACCTTTTACGGTATTGGGTAGGCATCTTGCCAAACTTGGCAATCAAGGTAGACTTCATGCACTCATACTGACCCCTTTCTTCCACACTCAGTTTTAGAATACAGTCATATCCAGGGTCCAACACTCTGCTTTACAAACACTTAGCCCAATCTCTTTTATCTACTTCATGGATTCCACAAGCCATATCAAATGCTTCAATCCATTGCAGGATATCAGAATCCTCCACATACACACCAACCAAATCTTTCTTAAACTTGGTGGCTTGGTACCTGACACCCTCAACCTGTTTCGCTGAAGTCTCCACTCTAGCATTATCTAGCTGGATTTTCTGACATTCAGTGTCCTTGTTTTGTAAGTTCAAGATCCTTATCTTTGAGTATCACTTGTCATGCCAACTCCTCTTTCTTAAGTTCAGCTTCAGTTTCCAACTTTCTATATTCAAAGGCCAATTTCATCCTTAATAATTCAAGTTCCAGGGAATTCTCTGAAGAGACATTGCTGGAGGTCAGAACAGAGGCAGCAGGAGTGGTGGCATTCCCAGAATCTGATTCAATAACAACCCCAGGGGCAGGGGCCTCAGTGGGTGCACCCCCCCTTCAACAAGTTTCACAAACAGTCTGGTAGTCCACCAGGGAAGCTATCAGCTCAGCCCTAGACGTATCTACAAAGTCTAACTCCCTGGCTTTGGCTTCATAAGCACTCTGGAGAGCCTCTAAGTTCATGCTAGTCAAGCATCCCACCCCTGCCACCGTTGTAAAGACTGTAGGGGGGTATCTTTACTCCTGCTCTGTATATGGCAGAGTAAAAGCACAGAGCACGCCAAGGTTCTCTATTCGGCAGTCGTGAATGAGCAACCAAGGCTTAAGCTCTCAGGAGGACCCACAAAGGAATGTCCACAGGATCTGCATGATTTTACCAAACCCAAAGGTTCGACTCCCAAAAGTTATACATTTTTATACACTTTACCCCCCCACATATATATATGCGGAAAATTGGGGGTCAGTCTTTTTGGAGTTAAACTTTTGGTGTTCGTTCCTTTTGTACAATACCATGTCCACACACTATGTTAGTGATAACACAGTTCTTTATATAAATAGGCTCAAGTTATGTACACAATCACAATAACACACTTTGTGCTCAAATTAATCTAAATGGTAAATATATACCGTTTCTATGTGGTACCAAAATTACTCTTTGATTCCATTAACATGAATCAACTGTACTCAGTTTGAATGTCATACAAATCAGTTAATAAAGTGAACCAACAATATATATAGGAGGAAAGCAGGTTGGTTAAACAACAGGCAGAATACTGGCCCCAACCACTAGAAACAGTTCTGTGTGAGGATTCCCCCACCTGGGCAACTTGTAAATAAAGATAAAAAAACAAGCCCAATCCATGTATTGTTTATCAGAGTCTCATCTCCTTTAATTGTTCTACCACCACAATGTACCTTGTATAGCAGATTTCTTTGTTGGGTCGTCAACAGATCCTTCTTGAGTGAGCCCCTTTACGGCAGGAGTCACAGATTGTCAATAGTCTTGGAAGGAGATGAACCTTGGCATCGAGAATCATCGATGAAAAGGTTCAATGTCATCTAGGCAGCAGCTTCGGTCCTGGCGGTGCTCGTCGATGATCGGTCGTGGACGTCCTGCGAAGACGAGGCATGCAGTGCACCTCGATGATGATAGTTTGTTGCTGGAAAGAGTCACTGAAGAACTTTGGCCCAGCAAGGGCATCGGGTCGTCAGCGTCTTTGTGGTTTTTGGGTGACGGCAAACCCACTGGCAGATTCTCCTCGGCGCATTGGCAGCCTCGACTTTCTCCGGCGGGACAAAGCGGTCGGTGGTGCGGGCGAGAGAGTCCTTGGATTCAAATGTTCTTGGGCAATGGAGCGTTGCGACTCCGGTCATCGGCGGCACAGCATCAAGCTGTCCCCGCTTCTGGGCAACACAGCTTCAACGGGCCTCCCCCGGTTATGGCGGTCCTGCAAACCCTGGTCGACGACGGTGGACAGGATGTCCAGGTCCTTTACTTCCAATTCCTTGGCGGTCCCCATTTTCGTTCAACAGTCTTTCGAGGGCTAGCTTCCAGGGCGCTTTGGCGAAGGTTTAGCAGTCTGCATGATGTTCCCTCATAGCTTTGGGAGAGGTCTCCTAGCCAGGTCCTCTCTCGGATCAATCCTCGACAAACTCGACAGCTTTTGAATCGGGTTGAAGCAAATGCAGCAGCAAGTCTTCTTCTTCCAGCTGGGCTTCAAGGATAAGCATCAGGTATCAACTTCAGCTTCTGAACAATTTCCATCAGTAAGAGGTCCCCAGACATACTGTTTGGTCTCTCATTCACTCTGCTGGGAGTAAAGTGTCATCTTGGTTTACCAAAGGTATAGACCAGTCCGCCGCACTACCTCCTAAATACAAGAGTACAAACGCCACTTTGGCTTGGTTATTAGGAAAGGCTCCTGGTCTGCACAAGAAATGAAGGCGACATTGGTTCATAAATACAGAAAACTTGTTTGGGTCGCCGATGAAGCGTTCGGGAGGGGCTAGAGGCACTGCTCCTGGGAGAACCACCTGAACCGTTGTTGATTGTTGTGGTGTGGAAGAATGAGAAGAATGGGTCACTCCAGGCAGTGGAACCTGTCCTGCTTGTGCTTGTAGCATTTGTCTTGCCAATTCGTCAGTTCGTTCTCAAGTTACAATAAGATCACTCCATAATGCATTGGTTTCCTGTATTGAAGCATGTACTTCAGCCCGTAATGCCCGTAGTAAGAGGGCTAAATGATCTGTTTCTGAAGTTTCCATAATGCCCAGGCAGAGAGTATTAGAGGCTTCGTGTTCTGTTAGGCTCACCTGGTCTCTGTGGAGGCATTGGGGCACGGTTGCAGCCCTCCCTGAACTTGAATCACCCCCTTCAGGCCTCTTCCTCAGTAGAAAAGCTTTGAACAGTGGTATGTGGTGATACTGCTCCTGCATGAAGATAAGAGTGTGTGAATGCGCCAATCTGTGAATGTTGTACCTCTCGAACCCTTCTCCCCAAAGTACGGTTTCTGAGAGCATACGCCGGCCCATAAAGCTCACCTGTGAATTATGGAAGATAAGCTCTCCGTCATGCTACTTCTGGCAGGGGCACATCGAATGGGATCTAGTTCCTTCACTGATCCCTGATAAGGATTAGTCCAGTCCAGCTGCGACTATGCTTCTCCTTATGATTGGTAAGTCTTTCTTGAGCTCTTGTGATTCTGTTCATTCTGTTTAATGTCTTTATATGTTGCTCCTATTTATGCCCACAATAAGGTCTCTCTTCTATTTTCTTCTGTTGGATGGAAATGCGGCTTCAATGCAGCTGTGAGACGCGAGAGGCAGCCGGATGGAAGATGGATGCTACCGCAATGTTCAACAGTAGGTAAGTGATGGTTTAAGTAAAAGCGCGAAGTATGGCGAAGCGCAACCTTAAACTGACTGTTTTTTCGATGTCTAACCTTGTCTTCTGTTTTTCCTTTCAGGAGCTGCTGTCGACGATGGAGCATGTCGTGCTGCGGTGCCAAGATGAAGATTTCGGCGTTCCGGAAAAGTGTAAAGATGAACACTCAGTTCGCCGAAGAGATGTACAGCTAAGAACAGCTTCCCCTAGTTGGTAAGTATGCTGGCAGGAAGCAGGATGTCCAGGAAGCAGGATCTTCAAAGGTAAGTCTGACCTCAGGCACGGTGAGCATTACGCTGCTTGAAAGTGCAGAATAACGCAAAGCGTCTGTCTTGAGGATCGGGGCAGTTTATATAGCTGTGATCGTGGGCACACCCATTGGGGCCGTCTTACCAGCCACACCCTGCCGCTCCTAGAGAGTGAGCATGTGCAAAGGCAATCCATTAGCAGCCACACCCAAGAATACACTTGGGGCTGCTTAATGGATGGAATGTTCAAGGTTAATGCATCTGAAGTGCTTAATGGATGGAATTTTCAAGGTTAATGCATCTGAAGTGCTATGTCCATAATAAAAGCTTTTTGGTGTTAAACGGATGTTCCTGTTTACTTTTGTTCATGGGCCTGGCGCCAAAGGCGCCAGGACAGTGTCCATCCAGGTCTCCTGTGCATGCGACCCCTGCATGCCTGTGCCCCTGACTTCAAGACCATGACTTAGACAATAGAAAGAAAGATTCTCCTATCATGAATCAACTGATTCCAATGGCAGGGCTTGGGTATCCCAAAATGGAAGAGCACCTGTCAAATTCAGCATGGAGCTTCCACCAGCCCATATCCTGCTCTGTGGACCACACACTGCTGCCCAAAAGAAACATACACTAGGGGTACAGGGTTGCACCCCACCCGTGGGTGCCATACGGGTATCCCAAGGGTCTGTACACCAAATCAAAAAGGGGAAGAGCTGCACTGCAAGAAGTGCCACATGGACTCCTGGGCAGAAAACAATACAGAACACACATGAAAAAGGACTACAGAACAAGGTCAAGGAGGCCCTGACCCCAATGCATTTCCAGCACCACACTCGCTAATCACTGTAGCCCCTCCTTTGCTACAGGTTAATTCCTCTCCTACCTTGTGTGCCCCATCCTTAAAAAAAACATCAGCAGACCCTACCTGTTCAGCCAGCTACCACCCTATTTCTATCACCCCCTTGCTGGGGAAACTGCTGGAGAAGTTGGCCCTGTCTGAACTCAACTCTCACACAGCATCCAGAGGCATGGAAACTGCTCTTCTGAACACCTGTGAAGAACTGCTTTCATCCCTGGATTCCAACTACCCTGCTGTTCTCGTCCTTCTTCATCTCTCCTCTGCATTTGACATGATCAACCACTCCATCCTCATACAAAGGCTCCATGACACCCTTGGTATCTCGGAGTGGGCACTGGACTGGCTGACCTCCTTCCTAAATAACCGCTCCTCCCAAGTCATCCAGGGAAACTTCTTCTCTCCTACTTCCTTCTCCACCTGTGGTGTCCCCCAGTGCTCTATTCTCTCACCTTGGCCCTTTAACCTTACTCAGCTGGCACTCCTCATTGCCTCCTTCTCCCCCAACTTCCAGTGTTATGCTGACGACACACAACTCTTCTTCAAACTTCCTGTTGACCCTCGTGCACCTTCCGTTATCCCTGACTGCCTTTCTGCCATCCAGGCCTGGTGCACTTCCAATGATCTCGGCCTCAATGCCAGCAAAATGGAGATCCTTCCTATTGAGACCCCTGCACCTGACTTCTTCCCTTCACTCTGGTCTTCTTCCATTGGCCCCCCCCCCGGCTCCCTCTTTTGAAGCCAGAAACCTCAGAGTTATCTTCGACCCCTCACTCTCCTTCCTCCCTCACACTCAGGACATTGCCAAGAAGTCCCACTTTAAGCTTTTCCTTCTCAAAGTAATTCTACTTTTTCTCAACTTCCCCCAGAAGCTCAATGTTAACTGTTAGGGAGAATTCTCCAGAATGGCTAATTTCCCTTACCTACTGAGTCCCTCAGCAGCTTTGCTGGATTTCTAGGATTTACTTTTTCCCCTGTTAAAAGATTGAGCCTTTCTTCCCACTCTTACATGTGTTTTGCTGTGTGTGTTTTAACATTCTTTGTGTTCATAGACTGTGGAGCCTCACCTACTCCATAGGCATCATCGTTTTAATGTGTGTTACACAGCACCTTCAGTGCAGTGACACAGGGTTGTCTTTTAGACTTCCCAACTCAGACTCCATTTTCTGGGACTGACTACTGTCTCCCAGAACATGTAAAGTTGCCATTGACTTTATTAGTCTTTTAAAATCCATAGACCCAGTACAAACAATCATACATGGAGTACTGTAAAGGGTTCATATTTATCCCTTTTTGTCTGTTTCTCTTGGAGCACTGTTTCGCTCCCTTTTCATCAAGACTTGGCAGGTGGCAGTGGTAACTACCCTATTTTTCCTACCGCGGTTATCTTAAATAACCTTGGTATTGTTTTAGGCTATCTTGGTAGCCTCGAACTTAAACCCGCTAGACCATATATGTTTTTATACGGTTCCGGCTGGGTTTATTCGCCATTTCTTTTTGAAAATGTCTTTCTCGTGTTTTTCTCTGCGCGCCAAACCAGGTTTGGTTCCTTTGTTCACCGTCACTTCACGGGCTTCCAGACAGAAGCCCTCCTTAGGCACCTGAAAGTCTGGTAGGCAGTATGTGAGGGAGAGGTTTTAGGACCCCTGCCATGGGTTCCCTTGGTAACCCAGGTCGCACTAGTGTTTGATTGGCTAGGTGACTGTCCCACCAGGACAGCCACCCTGCTGTGTGATTGGCAGCCAGGCTGTGTGAATGGGGGAAAACTGCATAAAAAGCAGGTCTCTGGTTCTGAAAAGGCAGAGTCGCCATGGAACGAAAGAACCGATGAGGAGCTGACAGAAGAGGACCCCTAAAACGACTGAACCACCCGGTGAAGCCCTGCTGCAGGTCTGAATCTTCAAACTCCAATGACAGAGAAGATCCTCCGGGAATCTTCTTCCCCTGAGCTGGTGGGACCAACCAGTTCACCCAAACTGCAAGCCAGGACTCCCTCCTCTGGTCGAATTCGCTGTACAGAGCTACAGTGGGCCAGATAGCCAGGAAGGTCGGACCCTGCTTGGGTTTTAAGGAGCGCACCTTTTATTTGTTGCTTTGCTCTGCTGTTGGTTTCTTCCCTGGGCAGTGCAGGACCCTCCAGTCTTCCTACTTCATGTCAGTTCGACAGTCGCTTCAGGAATCATGAGCCTGCAGGAACTGCCAGGAACGTCCACCTCAGCGACAGCTTCTTCTCCATTTAAAGGTACTGTGCAAATCCGGTTTTTCATTTGGTTCAGCCGCAGTGAAAGTGTGTGAAATCTTTCTCCAATGAGGGCTTGTCCTTCTCTACTCTTTGAACTAACTTTTCTGCCGACCAACTTCGTCCGGAACTCTTGGCAAAAACTTAACCGCAAACTACCCTGAACTGTGCGATCTTGAACAAAAGACTTTTGTCCTACTGACTTTGGCCCTAACTATTTTTGATTTGATTCCATCACTGTAGTTCCTCTTTCTAGATTGCCTTGCTGACTTACCTGTTGGTGCTGCTCAATTTCTGCCTAACTTTGTCTTTCCCTCCATTTTAAATTGCTAGAGTGCCATTTTGCTCCCACTTCATTTTGTGAGCTTAAATTGTCAGGAAACTTTTTGGGAGTGGTTTGGTGTATTAAGAATGTGATTTTCAACTGCTTTACTTTAGTGAAATGTTATACAACTGATGTGTAAATAAATGTATATTCTTTTACTCAGAAACCTTGAGTCAGTGTTTGTTTGAATCATAGTAATTGCTGTCCTTTGTGTAACTATTGATACTGCTCACTTGCTCTTGAGATATGTCTGGCTGCTCAGCCATCGCTACCACTTTACTGTGTAGTACAGGCTTGTACCAAAGGTGAATTTGTACTGTCACTTGTAGTCTTAATTGTTAGTGGTGTTCCCAAACGGTACTGCATATAATTCTGCTTAATATTAACCGAGCCCTGGTTCTCTCTAGGCTTGTCTACTGCAATAGCCTCCTCCTTAATCCATCTTCCTCCACTCTGCGACCCTTCCAGGTAATCCAGAATAGTGCAGTGAGACTTATCCTTGGCCTTGAGCCCAGGGACCGAATCTCTCCTGTCCTAAAAAGCCTTCACTGGCTCCCAGTTAAATTCAAATCCCTCTATATCATTCACAAGGCTGTCTGGGGCTGGGGAACACACTATCTGCAACTCTCTCTTACTAAATATTCCCCCTATAGACCTCTGCGCTGCTAACAAACGAAAAATAAATAAATAAATAAATAAATGTATTGAGTGTACTATTTGTAAACAGTCATTGTAACATTTGTGATAATGTATATTCATTAATAATACATATAAGTGTACATACTTGAAAAAGTTAAATAAATATGCAAACAAAGTTTGTTGCAAACTGGTTTATTTGGGGGGATGTGGTTGTGGGTTTTCTTTTTCTTTTAGTTTGAACACATACATCTTCTTTAGCCCAATTATCGGGATTCTTACTGTCCATGATTTGTCTTATATTTTCAATGTCCTTTTTCATTAATTGTACTTCTTTTTGGAGCTACTAGTTTAATTATTTGTGATATTTGAATGACTTCATCTGTTCGAAAATATTTGAAATATTTTTAAACAATTGAAGCTATAATACAATTTACAAATATTTGTGTTGGTTGTATAGACATATAATAGTTATTAGATAAACTGTATCTATTTGGTGACTGATAAGTGCTCCTTAAAATGTTATTGTTAGTCTCATTGTACATTAATATAAAGAATGGAGTTACAAAGTCCTGAATGTGGCATACTTTCTTCTTGTTCATTTTCCTGAGCATCTTCTTTTTTAATTTCTTCCTCTGTAGGATACTTGTCCTCCATCCATTCCATGTAGACTTCCATTTTACTGTGCTTGTCAAAAATGCTACTTTTCACCTCAGATATTAGAATAAGCAATGGAGGAAGAGTACATGAGGAGAGAAGGTGGAATTCCTTGTATTTACTTTCTAATTGGTTGTTTGTTGTTTGTGTGGTGGGCAGTTGTTTTTTCATATAGTCCATTTTTATTGCTTGAGAGTTAGGTGTCGTTTTAGAAGATTGTGCCTTTTTGGGTTATATTTATCGTTTCACTGGTTATTTGAAACATGGAGCCAGTTTCAGAAGGAGAAGTATTTAATTGTTCAGAAGACTGTGTAGAATTTGAGAATGTTGAGAATAGGGTTCATGGTGATGTTAAGAACATAGGTGATGTGTTGTCAAAGCGGCTTACAAAGGTTTTTTGGTTCTATAATATTATTTTAGACTGAGTGTTTGAAATGAGAGGTTTATGCTGCAATTGTGGAGAAATATTTTTGACAGGGAGCACAGGATTTGTCCCTTTGGGATTTATTTTTTGGTTATATATTGGTAAAAGAACCCAAAAAAATAGGCGGGTTTACGACAGTAACCAATTAAACGCTGTGCCGTGGATACCATTAAACCAATCGGACGTTGTGTATTTTTGGTGGTTGCAGCCACGGCTATAACTATCACCTTAGCCGTAGTAATATCGCGTTACCAACTCCTGTGCATTGATCATGATAGTTCATTGATTTTACACTACATAATTCTACATGTGTTTTTGATTCTATGCTCTCATATGTACCTTTTTGTTGTTTGAATTTTCACACTGTGTTAATATGTCTTTTTGAATCTTGAAAAATGTTACGGGTAGACGCAACTACTACCGGTTGACTCAATCTGCGGCTATGTCTGCTCCCATTGGATGTCGTACTTTCTGACAGGCTTTGGTAACCGCGGGTATGAACCCGAAGATTATACCCGCGGTTATAGCTGTTTGTATTTTGGTGCAGTGATCATATTTTTTTATGGATGCTTTAGCACAGATTTGTCTGAAAAAAGGGTGCCTCGTTAAGACCCTGCTCTATACAGGTAGGTGAACATTCATAATACACAAATGAGCAAGGTTATGGAACCCAGACAAACACTTACTCCTAACTGTCCAATATCAAATGTGACAATGACTGCTGTTTTCACAAAATGTAATACATAAAAAGTATATGTCGTCAATACTTCAATAATCACAGGGCACTCAACAAGTTACATATAACATACACAACGTGGTACAATTAGTGTTCATCCAAAAATGACTATTTGGATAAGGATTCACAACAATACTTATCTCTGGATTGACATGAGAAACAAAAGTGTATTCGGAATACAAAGTACAAAAGTCACTGACCACTTCACTTCAGCTGGTAAGTTTGAAGTGATAATTTCTTCTCTTGAGAAGTGGTTCAGGAATTGTACGCTGAAGTTATGGCCTCAGTATGCTAGATATTATTCAAGTCTTTTGACGTTTCAGGCAAAATATACCAGGTAAATGGTTTTTGAGAAATGATTAAGCAAAATGAAGAAGTTGAAATCATAGTGGGTAAGGCTTCATAGGGCCTCATTACGAGTCTGGCGGTTACCGTGCCTGAAATTCCGTCAGGTTACCGCCGGACTCGTATTACCATTCTGCCTCCGTGATTCCTGGAATTACCGGGGCATTACGACCCCGGTGACACGGGAATTCCAGAGGTGGAATTTGGTAAATCCCCATTCCCATCGAGTCCGATAGGACTCGATGGGAATGGGGAAGTGGAAACACTAGCACCATCTCGTGATGGTGCCGGTGTTTCCACGTCCGCCTGCAGGCGGGTGGTGTTAAACCCGCCAGGTCAGACCTGGCGGGAATGACACCTCCAACCTGCAGAACTCGAGATCACCCGGTCCGGAAACAACGTTGGCGGCGGATTTACCGTCACCATTATTTCCAGACAGGGTGACTCGTAATGAGGCCCATAGTTTGTATTTCAGCGTATCTGCAGTAATCCATCACTTGTGCTTGCCTCATTTTATATAGGTATGACCTGACAAATGACATGGTTTATGCATATCTTTCTCTTCATATGTGCCTGCTTTATCATTAATTGTTAGGTTGTGAAAGAAGCGGTTACTGTAGCGTATAATATTAGCTCACTTTTCATCCAGGGTTATCAGCCAAAAAATGTACTGTGCCAACCACAGATGTATCGCAACCTGACAAACTCAGGGCCACCTAGTGAAACTCTACTTCGCTCGTCTTATTTACGCTAAATGAGGTACTCAATACCATCCCACATTACTCAAGCACTAAGAGCAAATTAATTTCAAGTGGTACATTTCCAGTGAACATTTCTTCTCTTTAGAAGTGGTTTGGAAATTGTAATCTGAAGGTATGGTTATAGTATGCCAGGTATTACTAAACAAATGTTCACTGGGATGGGGCAAGGGAAATATTGATGAGGTTTGGTAGGGTAGCTTTCTGGGACTGCCCAGGGCACTTGGCCATTCAAACTCTAGTGAGAGTGGGGATGGGCAGTGGAGGGATGACACATATGGTGGCATCTTTTGTTGAGTAGCAGTATTAGCGATAAGTTTGTAGGTGAAATGCAGGATAGTGGGTCAGGCCATTGGCCATATTTGGTCTGGACAGGTACAAACAAGTGAGGTCCTTGTCTTTGCACGTCCTTTGATGAGGATGCCTAAAGATGACTGATTAAATAGGTAGTGGGAGGAGCAAGTGAGTGGTAGGGCCCAGTCATGTGACCAGCAGCCTACTCAATGCGTTCTGCCTGGAGCTGGCCTACAGTTCTTAAGTAGAGGCTTGTGATGCGTAAAAACTGAAGCTGGGCGGAGCAATTGAGTGGCAGAGCATTACCTTCCAGCTCTCCTCCCTCATCACTTTCCTCATGAATTGAGGACACAGCAGAGATTCATGAATGGCAGCTTGCTACATCAAACCAAAAATGTGTAACAGATTATTTTGCAAAACCTTTACGTATCTGAATTAACACAGTATGCTAATTTATGTCCTGTTTACTGTGCTCAAGACTAAGATGACCACCTTGTATAGTCATCAATGAACGTAAAGGGAGAAGTCCATGTGCCCTCCAAATTTCTGGTGAAGGAATATCTTTTGCCTACTAGGCTGTCATACCTCTTGTAGATTATCCTCATATGATTGGAGAAAATATGTGCACGATTGCATGTAGTGTAAATAAGATGAGCAAAGTAGAGTTCCAACGTATGGTAACTGATTTTCTCAGTTTGTGATACATTTGTGGTTGCCACCTTACTTTTTCAAGATGCTAAGCCTAAATGAAACCTGAACTAATTGCACACATCATAGTAACCATTTGTTTCACAGACTAAGAATTCATAATAAGGGATGCACATATGAAGTGAAAGATATGTCCCAAGTATGGGATTTGCCAGGTCATACCTATAGAAAAAGAAGCAAGGACATTTGATATGGGAAATATAGTTTTGTCACACATAGCCATAGCATAAAATGTATTACTGCTTAAACACTCTTCAGAAAACACTTAAATAAAATATGGAAAACCCTACTTTCCAAGTAATACCTATACACTGTACTAAATTATAAACCTAAATATACTGAATACATTTGATATAAACAGCAATATATATTATATATCGAAAATATTTTTTTAAAAACAATCACTGACCTTATCCCAAACCTTTTTGTTTACAGCTTTTTTCTAAGATGCCATCAAGCAAGCATCAACAATGTGCCAGAAGGAGGAATCATATGCAGGGAAGTGAACATTTACAATGTAATATTTTTAAAAGTAGTGTTCTCAAATCGGTACATACAAATTCTGTAGATAATACAACAATACATGGTATCAATAATACTTTCGAAAATATCCAATTTCAAATAGGAGATGGGCCAACTGAACAAATTAATGGAACCCAGAATGTTTTTATTGAAAGTAATAAAAGAAAAAATGTATCAAATCTGTTAATAGTAAGTAAAAAAACAAATATTTTAAAGAAAAGATAGTAAATCTACTATGAATTTGAAACAGAGGAATAGATATATATATATATGTAGGAAAATGTACCACTCAAGTTTTACACATCTTTGGAGAAGTGTGAAACCAAAATCTATATATGGTATAAAGCGTTTTTTGCAAAAGAAAAAAGTAGAAGTAATAATTAAAAAAACTTTTCATATAAAAAGAAGATTGTTCATTTTTCTAATGAATAAACTTAAGAAATTCCTTAAGGTATCTACACCATTCCAAGAAATATAGAAACAGTTCATGTAGTTACATGTGGCAACTTTTGTGACGTGTTTGGTGGAGAAAGATGTTTTAATGAGCAGAGTTACATTCAAGGAAAGAATGTGCCCCTTGCTAGTGATAGGAGTGGACATAGCTTTGAAGTCTAAAATGGCGTGATTTCTAAAAAAGAAGAATTCCTAGGGTCTGATAATAGAGAAATTGAAAGTTTAGGTCAGTCTAGAATAAAACCTAAAAAGCATCGTGAGGGGTGGGCGTGCAATTATTTGTGCAATATTGATATGTTTTCTTGTAAAGACTTAAAGAGATTTTTGCAAGTTTTGCACAAAAATAATGATGTTCAAAGACAGATCAAGATGCTACAAAGAATAGAAGACTGTGAAATTTGTGAAAAAAACAGGACTTCTGGGTCATTCTCTAGCTTGTCTTGATTAAAGTATTTTATTTTATTTGTTTGTTTAAAGAGCGCTTAAGACCAAAGGCATTTAGGTGCTACAAGAACACAACAAGACTTTAAGAGACAATACTGCAATTAAACTGGGGCCGTGTACCAAGGGCTTAGGCAAATAAGTAGGACTCAAAGAGTTTTCTGAAGTGCAACCAGTTAGTTTCTTGTCTTAATGCGAAGGTGTCACACCCCTTGAGTATCTCACAACTCCTTCCTGACCATGGAAGCCAAATGGTAGTTGACCCCTCACACTTGGTTGGCACGGGCACCTGAATCCTTTACTAACAGATAACCTTGAGGCAGCCAATAAGGGAAGAGGGTTAGGGAGAAGTTGTAGAGGGTAACTAGATTGGATGTTAGGGTTTGCGTAATGGGTGGATAGTGGGGTTGAAAGGGAAGAAACACTCACAACAAAGACCATGAGGAAACAGTAATAACCCTCTTAATCATTGGGTTTCTTATTCCTGGACACACTCTCCTATTCAGCAGAACACAATCCTTCTTATTTAGGAATATGCCCTCATTGTATTCTTACATTCAATAAATCATACCCTAGTTTGAAAGTGACTAACATAAGCACATAGCGTCCAGAGAAACCTGGACAAAAGCACTAGCACAAACAGAAACATTAAGATAAGCATGACATTTAGCACATGAATAATTCTTGAGCAACTTGACCCAATGAATTTCTGAATGCGCTTGCCAGTGGAATTCTTTCCAGTTCCGTACTCCTCCCAAACGCCCAGTATGCTGCCTGGATGTCTCCACATATGTGTGTTACCAAGTAGTGACAAAACAAACATTGCGTGCCCTCAAAACATATCCTCACAGAACATTCTTCCCAGTAGCGTTCATACGCTTTCAGCAATGTTTTCCCCAGTAAAATTCATGTGCTTGTAGCAACGTTATTTCCCAGTGACATTCATGTGCCTCTATACCTCTCTTCCCCCTCCTCATTCTCTTACTCTCAACACAAAACCAAAATGTGAGGCACATAACTGAGGCCCAGGGGGGATGGATGGCACCTCCTCAGGTGAAGGAGAATTTGTGTTAAAAACAGGTGGACCTCACTGCCCAGCAGCGCTCGCCTCTCACGCCATGAGGGAGGCCAGCGGTGTCACCTGCTGTCATTCATCCCTCACAACGTCTCACCACGCCAACCTCCTTCTTCATCAAACAAGCCTTCAGGCTCTTCTCCCTGCTCTCCACCGGCCCGCGCCTGCAGATGCCAAAAGCACCCAACATGCAGCACGGGCTGAGGTGGAGCTTTATAGGAACCAGCATTGTGCACATGCATGCACTCCAAACGCCTGTGGAGCTCATGGAAATTGAAGTCTTTTGGGCTTCCCAGCCCGTGCATTGAGTTTCCAGGTGTTCTTAACACAAAACTCCCCATACAACCCACTCCCCATTTCCTCACATTACCCCCTGCCCAGGGCCCCTTTCCAGGACCCGGCTTGTCCGGACGAGCATGATGAAACTCCTTTACCAAGTGTAAGGCATAAACAGCATCTGAAGGTTTCCAAGAGTCATCTTCCGGACCTTAACCTTCCCAGGAAATCAAATATCAGAGTTTCTTGTAATGCCGCTTGGAGTCAAAATTTCTCTGCACCTCAAATTTTTCCTGACCATCACACATCACGCGTGGAAGACCTCTGCGTAACAACACCAGGAGCTGCAGGTTTAACCAAAGAAACATGAAAAACAGGGTGGATCCTCATGTGAGAGGGAAGACGTAAATGAAAAGCTGTTCCCAAAATACATTTCACAATAGCATAAAGACCAATAAATTGAGGTAGGAATTTACGAGAACCAAACAGCTTGATATGTTGAGTGGACAACCAAACATGATCCCCCACAGCATACTTGGGACTCTCCCTTCTCTTCCGGTCTGCTTATTTCTTATAAGCCACCTTTGCCCTGTCTAGATTTTGGTGTTTCCTCTCTCTTATGTCCAGAAGCTCCTGTTACAACAGAAATTCTATTGTTAGCTGGAAACTGCTCCAACAGCATCTTACATCCTCACCCATACAAACAGAAATGCAGAGACATTCCTAAAGAATGATGCTGAGTATTGTAACAGAATTCCTCCAGTCATAGGGCCCGGACCCATGATGTCCTGCCATCTGCCATAAAGCACCGCAAGTATTGCACCATCATCTGATTAACTCTCTCGGTCTGCCCATCAGCCTGGGGATGGTAACTTGTGGATAAAGCAAAGGAGATTTCGAGCATCTTATAGAAAGCACACCAAAACCGAGATGTAAACTGAGATCCCCAATCAGATTCTATGGCTCTTGGAAAACCGTGCAACCTCACCACATGCTGTGAAAACAACTCTGCCAACATTCCTACACTTGGAATCCCTTCACAGGACATTAAATGTGTTTGTTTAGTCAAATAGTCCACAACAACCAAGATTGTGTCAAAATGTCCATCCTTTGCCAGTTCCGTAACAAAATCCATAGACAGGCATTTTCATAGCTCCTCAGAAGTAGGTAAAGGTTGCAGATACCCTGCCTTCTTAGTATGATCTAACTTGAATCACGCACAACTCTCACAATGTGATACATAATCGTGAACATCAGCAGTTAATCTGTCCAACCAAAAATAACGTTGCACCATGTCTTGAGTCTTCCTTACCCATGCATGGCCAGCCAATAGAGACTTGTGGCACCAAAACAAAGCCTTCCTTCGCAAGGTCTTAGTTGGGAGAAACAATTTTCCCTTTTGATAGGGCAACCAATTCTGAATGCGCCTCACCTTTTTTCCCCTCACCTATTCTTGCCATTCCTTCCTAGGGATCCACTTGTGCACTTCATAGAGAATATCCTGTGTTACTGCCCCCACAATCTTCTTCACAGGTATGATACATCGCTCCACCTGACTCTGACTTCCTGTATTCTCCTGTCTTGACAATGCATCTGCCTTCCCATTGCTCCTTCCCAGACAATGGGCCTCATTACGTGTATGGAGGT
This sequence comes from Ambystoma mexicanum, assembly GCF_040938575.1. Classification (NCBI taxonomy): domain Eukaryota; kingdom Metazoa; phylum Chordata; class Amphibia; order Caudata; family Ambystomatidae; genus Ambystoma; species Ambystoma mexicanum. The sequence continues at coordinate 491,619,269 of NC_090931.1, read as the reverse complement.
AGCCATTCCCATACCGGGTACCGGGTACCGGGTCCGGGTTCCAGGAATGAGGAATTACCGGGCCATTCTGATCCCCATTCCCATTTGAGCCCCCATAGGGCTCAATGGGAATGGGGAGGATGCTAACAACGGGCCCGTTAATGACAGACCCGTTGTTAGCATCCTGGTCTGTTAGCGGGTCCCGCTAAAGATGCCTGGTTTTACCAGACGTCCTAAGCGGGACCCACAAGCAGACCTCGTAATGAGGCGGTCTAGGGTTAACGGCGCCGGCAGCTCTACCAGTGCCGTTAACCCTCTACCACCTTTCTCGTAATGAGGCCCAATATGTCACCGCAAAGTTACATTCTTCAAAGAATTCTGACCACCGTAATTGCTGGGGACTCAAGGTTTTGGCCGATCTCAGATATTGTAAATTCTTGTGGGCTGTAATAACAACCACTGGGTGCCGTGCCCCCATCAAATAGTGTTGCCATTCCTGCAAAGCAGCTCTGATGGCTAGGAGCTCCTTATACGTAATAGCATAGTTCTGTTCACAACTTGTCAATTTGCGTGCAAAATTAGCCACTGGATGCATAATTCCCTCATGATCTGCCTGTGACAGGATTGCCCCAATGGCCATGTTGGAGGCATCAGTTTTGACTTTAAACGGTCTCTCAGAATAAGGATGTCACAGAATTGGCACTTCTGTGAAAGCGAAACTTTATTCTCCAAAAGTTTCCTCTGCCTCCTTATCTCAATTGAATTTACTTGTCTTCCTCAATAGTCGTGTAATTGGCACAATGGTGGCTGAAAAGTTGTTAATAACCCTGCGGTAAAAGTTAGCAAACCCCAGGAATGACTGGATGTCCTTTACACACAGTGGGGACGGCCATTAGGTTACCGCCTTAACATTCTTATCATCCATGACTACACCAGAGGGAGTTAAAAGAAATCCTAAAAACTCCACTCTAGTAGTATGGAACTCACATTTTTTCCAACTTCGCAAACAAATGATACTCCTGCAACCTTCTCAACACTGCCTTCACGTGTTTATATCAATATGTCGTCAATGTAGACAATTGCAAATGGATCCAAATACTTGCGCAACACCTCCTGCATGAAATGTTGAAATGCTACTAAACCAAAAAACATAACCAAATATTCGAACTGACCAAATTTGGTCTAAAATGCGGTCTTCCATTATCACCCTCTTTTACCCTGATAAGTTGGTAAGCCCCCCCTGAGATCCAATTTTGTGTATATCTTAGCCGTCTTTACCTGGTCTAACAAAACTGAAATTAATGGCAGTGGGAACCAATTTTTGATGGTGACTGTATTGAGTGCCCTATAATCAATACAGGCCCAAGGTACCCTGCTTCCTGGGCACGAAGAATAAAGGTGAGGAAATGGGTGATTTGGAATTACGAATAAACCCACATGCCAACATTTCATCAATGTACTCTCTTAAATGTTGAATTTCTTTTTCTGAGTGCATACATGTGGCTACAAGGAAGCCTAGCATTTGCTTCCAGGTCAATCACACAATCAAACAGTCTATGAGGGGGCAACTGTGATGCTCTACCCTTGTCAAACACTCCTGCAAACTCTGCGCACTCCTGAGGCAGAATGGTAGCCCCTGCCCCAATATTGGCCTGGGGGCATACCCCTTCGACTAGAAAATGTGTATGACCCTCTACATTATTTAAGAGGAATCCACATCGCTCAACCGCAAATGTCAATGTCCTTTCTTCCAAGTCAGTGGGCCTCACTGTAAGGTTGGCGGAATGGGTTTACCGGCACCGGTAAAGGTGCCGGTGCCGGTAAACCCGTTCCACCCTATTACGAGGTCTCCTTGCGGGACTCGCAATGGGTGCCTAGAAAAACCAGGCGTCCTTACCTGGTCCCGCAAGGGGACCAGGGAGCTAAGAACGGGCCCATCATTAACGGGCCCGTTGTTAGCTCCATCCCCATTCCCATTGAGCCCTATGGGGGCTCGAATGGGAATGGGGATGGACCGGGTCCGGGTTCCTCGGACGGGGAATTACCGGGTCCGCCTAGGTTGCGATGGCCCGGTAATTCCTCATTCGAGGAACCCGGGCCCGGATTGCGGTATGGAGGCAACCATGCCGCTAAAAGCGGCATTGTTACCTCCAACTTTCTAATGAGGGCCAATGTTAGGGTTATGTGTTACTAACCACTGCATCCCCAAAATGACCCCAAATTGGGCAGCTGCGATTAAATCAAATGTGATAGCCTCCTCATGTCCCACCCCACACCTCATCATCATCCCGTGGGTCTGTGTAGTAATAGTGCTGCCTGTACGGGTTAACTTTCTTCCTTCAACAAGGTTGGTATTCCCAGCTTGGCTGCTAACGAGATGTCAAGTAAATTCACTGTAGCCCCAGAATCCACCATTAGCAGAAACTGTCTCTCGAGTATTGGCAAAAATCAAGGTTACCAACAGGTATAAATGGGCTGCCTTGAACTGTGTAGTATTAGCCACTGACAATGGGAACTCTTCTTCCTTAAGGCTCGGTGTAGTCATTCCCTCCCCTACCGAGCCCCCTCTTTTCCCACCTCTGTCTTATTCTTTTCCATCTTTGGTGCTGAGGTTTTAGGACAGCTTTTTATATAATGCCCCACCTTTCTACAGTATAAACACAGATTGGTAACTCTCCTATGTTCCTTTTCGTCCAAGGACAGTTGTCCTCGTACACTACCAATCTGCATGTGCTCCCTGTAAAGAAATGCACTGAAAGGGGGTGTCTGTACTCCTGCTCTCTATATGGTAGAGGAGAGGCACAGAGGACCCCAGCCAAGATTCTCTATTACTGTAGCAATGGATGAGCAATCAAGGCCTAGCTTCTCAGGAGGTGATGAGGGCTGGTTCCTAAGTACAGTATAGTCTCCAAGCACCCAAAAAGGAATCTACACACACTGTATTAGTTAAAACACAGTCTTTATATAAATAAGGTTCAATGTTATATACACTATCACGATAGTACACTTTGTGCTCTGATAATTCTAAAATGGTAAATATATACAGGTCTAGGTGGTACCACGATTACTCTGATTCCATTAAAAAGCATCAACTGTACTCAGTTCAAATAGCATACGAATCAACACAGCACAACAATATCAACCATAGACTTAGGAAGAAGACAAGTTGGTAAGACAATTGGCAGAATACTGCCTGTTCCCTAGACACAGTTCCGGGTGAGGATCCCCCCACCTGGGCAACCTGTAAATGAAACTACACTACAAGCCCAGTCCATATATTGTCTACTTGAGGCTTATCTTCTTCTATAGTTCTGCAACCCAAATGTACCTTGTGTTGTAGAGTTCTTCGTCAGGGAATCGACAGGCCCTTCTTGAGTCTGCTCCCTTTCAAGCGGGAGCCACGGGTCATCGAACAACCAAGATGAAGAAAGGGTGAACACTGTGGTTGTGGCACCAGCTTCAGTCCTTGCGGTGCTCGTAGACGAGTGATCAAAAATGTCCTGCAACAGGGGAGGTGTGCGCTGCACCTCGACGACAATGGTTTGTTGCTGCAAAGAGTTAGTGAAGAACTTTGGCCCAGCAAGGGTGTTGAGTCATCAGCGTCTGGCATCAGTGAACGGCACGTGACCACGGCTGGCTTCAGTAGCTTTGTCTGCATCTCTGAGGTCTTCGGGTGGCAGGAAACACACTGGCGGATTCTCCTCGGTCGTCGGCAACCGTGACTTTCTCCGTCAGGACAAAAGCGGTCGACGATAATGAACAAGGGAGTTCTTGGATCAAATGTTCTTAGGCAAATGGGAGCACGGCGGCTCCGGTCGGCAACAGCGGTCGTCGACGGTGGACGGATGTCGAGTGCTTTCTTCGTTCTCCTCGGCAGTCCCCTTCTCGGGTCGACAGCCTTTCGTAGGTCTGTCTGCCAGGGTCTTTGGCAAAGATCAGCTGGAGCACGATGGTCCCTCTTAGCTCGGGAGGAGGTCTCCTTACCAGGTCCTCTCCTGGATCAGTTCTTGAAGACACAGCAGCTTTCAGATTACATGAAAGGGACCAGCGGACCTTCTTCCAGCTCAGCTTCGATAGTACACATCAAGTTTCAACTTCAGCTTCTGAACGATTTCTAGCAGTGAGAGGCCCCCAGATATACTGTTGATCTCCCATTCACTCCGCGAGTCACACTCATGCAACCAATCACTCAGAAGGGAATTCAGGCAGTCAGTCAGCCAATCAGGCACACGGTGCATTCAGACCATTCTTCTCCAACCAGACATTCACAACACAGAATGTAGATTCGGACAAGTACTCTGCCCTTCAGCACTACACACTTAATTCATACCATTTTCGGGCAGGGCTGTCTCAGTCATTGTGTCAAACACCAGATACAAGACACCCATAAAACAGAATGCGTATTCATCACACTCCATTCAACCAGGTCCCACCCCACGGGCGTACCCACAACATATGGTCGTTGGGAAGGCTCCAGCCAGTCAGGTCGGCACTTCCCAACACTACCATATACTTGAAACTTCCACTCAACAGCCAGTCAGGGGGAAGGGACAGAGTCAGGGCTTCCCAAAAACCAAGGTAACAGGCGATCGACGGCAAGAGGCCACGGGGGCCATCTTGTCTCCATCAGGAATCCACTGATTCCAATGACAGTGCCTGGGCATCCCAAAATGGAGGACGCTCAGGGCACCTGTCAATTCAGCACGGAGCTACCACCAGCCAGTACCCTGCTCTGTGGGCCACACACAAGTGCCCCAAAAACATACACTAGGAGTACAGGGTTGTTCTCCCACCCATGGGTGCCATAAGGGTATCCCAAGGGTCTGTTCACCAAACTAAATACAGAAAGAGCCGCACCACCAGGAGTCCCACATGAACTCCTGGGCGTAAAACAAGTCAGAACATACATGATAAAGCAATAAAGGACAAGGATTCAGAGGCCCTGTCTCTCTGATGCATTTCCAGCATCACAGTTGCCCCCAGACCGAGGTTAGGGTGCTTAATCTCCCACGAGATAGACACCCTGTTAGGGAGAATTCTCCAGAATTGCTAATTTCCCATGCCTACAAAGTCCCTCAGCAGCTTTGCTGGATTTCTAGGATTTATTTTTTTCACCTGGTAAGAGTGTGAGCCTTTTTTCCCACTCTTACATGTGTCTTGCTGTGTGTGTTTAACATTGTTGTGTTCATAGACTGTGGAGCCTCACCTACTCCACTGGCATAATCTTTGTACTGTGTGTTACACAGCACCTTCAGTGCAGTGACACAGGGTTGTCTTCTAGACTTCCCAACTCCGACTCCATTTTCTGGGATTGACTACTGTCTCCCAGGCCATATAAAGTTGCCATTGACTTTATTAGTCTTTTAAAATCCACAGACCCAGTACAAACCATCTTACATGGTGTACTGGAAAGGGTTAATACTAATCCCTTTTTGTCTGTTTCTCTTGGAGCATTGTTTCACTCCCTTTTCATCAAGACTTGGCTGGTGGCAGTGGTAACTACCCTTTTTTTCCTACCGCGGTTATCTTAAATAACCATGGTATTGTTTTAGGCTATCTTGGTAGCCTCGAACTTAAACCCTCTAGACCATATACGTTGTTATACGGTTCCAGCTGGGTTTATTCGCCATTTCCTTTTGAAAATGTCTTTCTCGTGTTTTACTCTGCACCCCAAACCAGGTTTGGTTCCTTTGCTCAACATCCTTTCGCAGGCTTCTGCACAGAAGCCCTCCATAGGCGCCTGAAAGTCTGGGTAGGCAGGATCTGAGGGAGGGGTTTTAGGACCCCTGCCATGGGTTCCCTTGGTAACCCAATTCACACTCCTGTTTGACTGGCTATGTGACTGTCCCGCCAGGACAGCCACCCTTCTGTGTGATTGACAGCCAGGCTGTGTGAATGGGGGAAAACTGCATAAAAAGCAGGTCTCTTGGGATTGGAAATCAGAGTCGCCACTGAAACGAAAGAACTGATGAGGAGCTGATGGAAGAGGACCCCTACAACGGCTGAACCGCCCGGTGAAGCCCTGCTGCAGGTCTGAATCTTCAGACTCCAACGACAGAGAGGATCCTCCAGGAATCTTCTTCCCCTGAGCTGGTGGGACCAACCAGTTCGCCCAAACTACAAGCCAGGATTCCCTCCTCTGGTTGAATTTGCTGTACAGAGCTACAGTGGGCCGGATAGCCAGGAAGGTCGGACCCGGCTTGAGTTTTAAGGAGCGCACCTTTTATTCGTTGCTTTACTCTGCTGCTGGTTTCTTCCCTGGGCAGTGCAGGACCCTTCAGTCTTCCTACTTCATGTCAGTCCGACAGTCGCTTCAGGAACCGTGAGCCTGCAGGACCTGTCGGGAACAGCGCCTCAGCTACAGCTTCATCTCCATTTAAAGGTACTGTGAAAATCCGGTTGTTCGTTTCGTTCAGCCGCAGTAAAGGTGTGTGAAACCTTTCGCCAATCTGAGGGCGTGTTCTTCTCTACTCTTTAAACTAACTTTTCTGCTGACCAACTTCGTCCGGAACTCTTGGCAAAGACTTAACCGCGAACTACCCTGAACTGTGTGATCTTGAGCAAAAAGACTTTTGTCCTATTGACTTTGGCCCTAAGCTTTTTGATCTGATTCCATCACTGTAGTTCCTCTTTCTAGATTGCCTGCTTACTTACCTGTTGGTGCTGCTCAATTTATGCCTAACTTTGTCTTTCCCTCCCTTTTTAAATTGTTGGAGTGCTGTTTTGCTGACACTTAATTTTTTAGCTTAACTTGTCCAAAATCTATTGGGAGTGGTGTGGTGTATTAAGAGTGTGATTTTTCAACTGCTTTACTTTAGTGAGGTGTTACAACTGATGTGTAAATAAATGTATATTCGTTTACTCAGAAACCTTGGGTCAGTGTTTGTTTGAATCATAGTAATTGCTGTCCTTTGTGTAACTATTGATACTGCTCACTTGCTCTTGAGATAGGTCTGGCTGCTCAGCCATCACTATCACTTTACTGTGTAGTACAGGCTTGTACCAAAGGTGAATTTATACTGTCACTTGTAGTCTTAATTGTTTGTGGTGTTCCCAAAGGGAACTGCATATAATTCTGTCTAACACTGGTGTACAGCGGTGAGGATCAAGTATAGTAATTACAGTGCTGCTATAACCTTGGATCAACTAACCACAAGGCTAAACATCACTAAAAAGCAATGTTAATCATGTCTGATATGGAAAGCTACAGTCAGGAGACCCTCCTTAGTTACATTGTGGATTATTTGAAAAATCTGTGTAGAGATAGGAATCTCTATGCCAAAGGCAAAAAGTCTGAATTGATTGAACAGTTTTTTTTAAAAACAATTGTATTGATTTTATTCAAAAAACAACAACTCAAAGCAAACTTACAGTGGATGCATAATGTCGATCGCCAATAAACAAAAATTACTGTATTCAATCCCACTGTATCTCCCCTTCCCTCCCCCTTCCCCAGCCTACTCCCCCTCATTTCCATTCTTCATCTCTTGCGGTAGGGATTCCTCTTCGACAGAACTCATTGGGTCTTTATCGCTTGGTCCATCACTCAAAGGCCCAAATAATTCAGCTATCAGTTGCCTCCAACCCAATAGGGATCCGGCTTCTTCTTCTATCTCTCCTTTACACGCTTCCTGCCATACCACAGTTTCAGCCTCCACCCACTTCTGCAGATCTTTCCACCACGTTTCCATTTTTGGTCTATGACATGCCTTCCAGCCCATCGCAATCCTCCTCTTTGCTAGGACATACGCTAAATCTTTCAGTTTGCTCACATGTTTGAGTTTACGTGGCCTGGGAAACCCTCCTATCAAACAAGCCCATGCAGTATCTACCTTCATATGGATCCCTTTGTTTTCCATCTTCTGTGCTATTTCTCCCCAGTATCTCTCTATCAGTGGGCACGCCCAAAACATATGCACCATTCCCGCATTTTCCTCATTACATTTAGGGCACACTTGACGTCCGGCGTTATTGAATTTTCTTTCTATCTTTTGAGGTGCCAGGTATGCCCTGTGGGTTATATACAATTGTATCTGCTGTAATCTAGCATTTCTCGATATTTTTTTATGATATCCTTGTGCACTCTCCCACATCCCATCACTCATCGGGGCCCCTACATCTTCCTCCCAGTCCAGTCTGAGTTGCACCACCTCCTTGCCCGCTTTGGACATTATCATCTCATATAATCTGGATGTTTCGTGTCCCCTTTCTGCTATGTCATATATCATATCAATTGTGGCATCGGGTTCCTCCGTCAATGACACCTCAGACCAGGTGTCTTTAATTTGTTGCACCACCCCATGATACGTAATATATTGCCCCACATTCAACCCTATTAATTCCACTAGCTCCCCAAATTCCATTATTTTCCCCTCCTGCCACATATCTCCCATCGTCACTATCCCCACCGGTTCCCAGTGCTTCCTAATCATTAACCTCAGTTGCTTTTCTCTCCCCACCACTGTGACCAATGGGGTCTGTGGGGAGCACGGGGATGGCTTTTCCATCAACTGGCATGCTCTTCGCCACATCCCCCACCCAAGGCTCATCATCCCCGGGCGGCCTTCTAACTCCGATTTAGGCAACCATATAATCTCTTGTAGAAAGTATGGGGCGCAGTCCCTCTGAAACAGCATGTGTTCTAAGGTAGGCTCGTCAGAGAGCCATTTAGCTATGCATTGTAATTGGCTCGCTACATAATAGACTTCCCAGTTTGGTAATTTAATGCCTCCTTTCTCGTATGGATTTTGTAATTTCCACAGGGATACTGTTTCTCGTGCCATAAGAATTCCCTGCATATGCTACTCAGCCTAGCAAAGAATTTCTTGGGTATTGAGTATGGGATGTTCGCGAAGCAGTGCAGTAATCTGGGTAGCGCCACCATTTTGAGCTTCGCCCCTCGTCCCATCATTGCCAAGGGGAACTTCACCCAAAGCTTCATGCTACTCTCCAGTTTCTTAACTGTTCTCTCTGTGTTATGCCTATGTTCAGCTTCTACCGTATGATATATATCTACCCCAAGGTATCTAAATGAGTTAACCTCCCATGGTATCTGTATAATCGGCACATTCTTTAACGGGAGCCCTCTATACCTGCCCAACGGGAACATGAAGGACTTACTCGGGTTCACAGCTATGCCTGATAGTTCTGCGAACCTCTCCATCACTTCTAATATATATTGGAGGTTCTCTTCTGGGTAGCACAAGTACAGTAACATATCATCTGCGTACAATGAAATTAGATGTGGTGTCTCCCCAACGACAATACCTATCGCGTCATATTGCTGCCTCAAATAAATCGCCAGGGGTACAACATGGGGGACCATGGGCATCCCTGTCTGGTGCCTCTACTGAGTTGCCATCTTTCAGAAATTACAGCTCCTGTCTTCTCTCTAGCAAGTGGTGGGCTGTATAACAGTTTGACCCATTTGAGATATCCTGGTCCCATAGCATAATTGGCTAGGGCCGCAGTTAACCAGGGCCATTTAACCGAGTCAAATGCCTTGATCGCATCTAATGATATTATCGCCATCTCGCCTGAGTCTCCGTTAGCCTGTTCAATGACTCGGTGGAGTCACCTATGGTTATTTGAGATGTTTCTATTCGGGACGTATCCTGTTTGATCAGGGTGTATTATCTTGTTAATGACCTTCTTCAATCTATTTGCCAAGACTGCTCTTAGAATTTTGCTGTCTTGGTTTAACATCGACAAGGGCCTGTAAGAGCCACAGTCACTACCAGGCTTATTGGGTTTGGGAAGTGGTATAATGACCGCTTCACGTAAGGATTCCGGTAATTTCCCAACTTCATATGCTTCATTAAGCATCTCCAGCAGCTGGGGGAGTACCTCTGTTTTATATGCATTATAGAATTTGCTTGGGAGTCTGTCAGTTCCCGGGGTTTTGCATGTGGGCAGCTGCCTTACTACCTATTCTAATTCTTCTAGGGTAATTGGGGCATCTAGCTCTTCCCTCTCCTCTGTACTGATCTGGGGTAGTCCGATATCTTCCAATGTATCTCGTATCTCTTCACTGTTGCTTCCTGCCTCATCCCAATACAGGTGTCTATAATACTCTGCAAATTCCTGCTTGACCCCTCTTGTGTGTCTGCTATGCTCTCATCCTCTTTCACTATCGTTCTGATTGGGGGCCTAGGGGTCTCATTTTTATATAGCCATGCCAGGACTCTTCCCGGTGTGTCCCCTTCTGCATGTTGTCTCTCTGTATACTTTTTATAGTTGAGGTTACATAGTCTTTCCCAGTATACTGCACATTTCTGTTGCAGGCCAAGTATCGTTTCCGTGTCTTCCTTGATATTACTACCCCTTTCCGACACCCTTTCTAGCTCCTTTTCAGCTTCTTGCAATTCGGTCAGGATCCCATTCTGCAGTCCCCTAGACTTGGCTATAGCAATCCCCCTCACCACCACCTTGAAGGCTTCCCAGAGTGTGCCCGCTGTCTTAATGCTGCCAGTGTTTATCTCAAAATAACTTATGATCTCCTCTCGCATATCCTCCCTGAATACGTTATCTTTCAGTGCCTCTGCACGCAGGCGCCACATGGGTATCCTTCCCCTCGGGGGTCGGTATTGCCACACTACCATCAATTGTGAATGGTCTGAGAGGACCCTTGCTTTGTATTCCGCATGCGTTATTTCAGTCATTAGTTCCTGCGTGACAAACACATAATCTAGTCTAGTGTATATGCCCTGAGGGGCCGCAAAGTGCGAATACTGTCTTTCCTGTGGATGGCATAACCTCCACACATCGTCCAGCCCAAAATCTGCCACTAATGACTGTAATGTCTTTGCAGCCGGAGTGGGTCTGTCTACCTTTGTGTCTGATCTATTTTGGGGGTTAACACACAATTAAAACCACCCCCCCATAGTACAACCTCCCCCATGCTACCACTGAGTTTACCATACAGGGTTCTAAAGTACGCAGCCGTATCCTGATTCGGGGCATAGGTATTTACAATACATATCTCCCTATTTTGCACCAGCCCTTTAATAACCATCATCCGGCCGTCCGACTCCACTGTCTAATGCAACAGCTGGAACGGGACATGTTGGGCCACCCATGTAATTACCCCTCTTGCATATGCCTAGTATGTTGCCCCTACTACCGTCCCCTTCCACTTCTTCCGTAGCACTTCCAATTTTTCCTGCGTCAAATTTGTTTCTTGTAACAAGGCTATGTCCACCCTCTGTCTGCACAGGTACATCATAACCTTGTTTCTTTTCAGATAGCTGTTGAGCCCACTGACATTCCAAGTAACTATCTTAAGGTCTCCCATGGTTCATATCGTTTTTCCCGAGGCGTAGGCTCGCACCGCAACTGTGCACACTCCCAAACTATAACAAAACTTACCCTAACTATCAACACAACAAACCCCACCCCCTCCCTCCCTCCTATCTCCCTACCCTTCCCCAACAACACCCTCCCCAACAGTTGCCCAGCTCCATCCCTGGATCTCAGGCACCCCCACATCTAGCCCTTTCTGGCAAAAGCCTGTACTCGCAGCTCAGCAGGGTAAAGTCGCCCTAATAGCCACCTTCCTACTAATTATTCCTGGGGGTTAGGTTGCCTTCGTCCTGTCGCTCCTGTAATTTTAAATTAACTGCGCCTAGTGCTACCCAATTTACTTGCGCATGTTTTTCGCTATATTCCAGTCCAACAGGGTTACAAGGTCCGTAAGCTACACAATACAGTTCAAATGTTCCGAAACCTTGTGCTAGGACTTCTCTCCCGCTTATCCCTTCAGTGTTCTCGTTACATTCTCCTCACTTGTCGTGCTTCTGGCAATCCCGTTCCTCGTCTTGCTCTGTGCAGCCCTGCAAATCCAGCCACTTCACTGCTTCCTCTGGGGTATCAAAAAAGAACACTCTACCTTTGTGCAAAACTTTCAGTTTCGGAGGGTACAAGAGCATGTACCTGATTCCAGCCGCACGCAGTCTCCTTTTAACAGCGACATAGCTATACCTCTGTCTTTGTACCTGCATAGTATAGTCAGGATATGCCGTGATGTTAGTGGATGCTCTTTCTATCATTCCCCCTTTACAAAAATACTCCAGGATCTTCTTCACTGTCTTTATAGTACAGGATTTTTGCAATTATTGCTCGCGGTGGGGCTCCAGGCCGTGGCTTCCTCATCAGGGCCCAATGCGCGCATTCAACCGTGAACCCTTGTGAAAGCTTATCTGCCCCTATCTCTTGCAGAATCATGTTCTCCACTAGTCTGTGGGGTCTTGTCCTTCTTCTCCTTCCGGCAGGCCGACCACCCGTATGTTGTATCGTCTTGCCCTTCCTTCCGCTTCTTCCACCCGGTTTTCGAGGTTAGCAACCTGTTGTTTTAGTATGTGGACCTCTTGCACATTATTTGTACTGACTTCCGTGTTAGTCTTGACCGCACTCTCCAGGCCACTTGTCCTTTCTGCCAGTGCTCTGACATTCTATCGCAGCAGAGTGACTTCGATCCCTACAGTGTCTATTTTGTTCTCCAAGGCCGTACGGAGATCTGCCATGGCCGTCCCCCATTTAGTGCTCAGTTCTGTTATAGTGGCCAGGACCTGATGGTTTTATCCTTCTGGGGTGCCCTCCCCGGAGGCCGCCGCCACACTTTGCGCCGGGGTCGAGGGAGTCTGCTGTGCTTTCACGAAGGTCTCCATAGTAGGTTGCTTGCTCTTGGCCCTCATTCCTTTCACTGACATTGTGCCACCGTCCCGGCGTGGCTGGTTCCGGCTCTGCAGTGTTATCATGCTTCCTCCTGTGCAGTCAGGCACCGGAGCATCCACTTCAGGGAGTTGCAATATGTGGTGGCCTGAGAGGTTGCGCTCGAGTGGGCTGTGTCCTCCCACGTCTCCTTGTGATTTCCGTGGGCAATGTACCTATAACCTGTTCCTGCTGGCCAGCAGGCGCACCCTCTCTGCCACCACCACCGTGCCCTTGACCTCCGCAGAGTTCAGTGGCGAACGCCCACTTCAAGGGGGGCCGTTGTGCAGCTCTCATCCAGTCGTGCACATATCAGTACATCCAGATAGCGCTGCCTCATGCGTTTGTCAGCCCCACTCTGCTTCCCGCACCTACAGACCTGTTCGCTGCTGCTGTTCCAGCCACCAGCTCCAAACCTGCTAGTGCATCTGGGGTAGGGCCACCAAATCAATAACTTCAGTCTCCAGAATGCGCCCTGCACAAGCGCCGCTGTGTCCCAGGTGTGCTGTAGCCCTATAGCAAGCTCATCCACCTGTCACGTCTATCCAACTGCTGCTGAGCCTGCCCTGGGCGTCCCCCAGGATCACCACTGGAATTCGCTAGATTGTTGTTCCTCCTCAACAGGCTTATCATGCCATCAGTGCACCGCATGGGTGGTCATCCCTGCAGTAACCATCTCTTTATTTATGGTTCTCGTGGTCCCGACTTCAGTTTCCTTGCCCACGTCGTATAGTGAACGCCGGCTTACAGAGAGGGTGCTCCAGCAGCCGCTCCGGACACTTCCTCTACGTCCCGGTTATGCCTTCATTTCTCCAATATTTATTTTACTGCCACTGCGCACGGTTCGCTTCCATAGCGTCGTGGCGCTGCGCACCTATGCTCATTCTGCATTGCGCGGCTCCCCTGCTACTCCTTGCAGCCTCGGCACTTCGGTATGGCTGCGTGTGTACACAAGTTCACTTTACTTTACTGGGAGCGGGCAGCCAGTGTCACGAACTTCATGAGGGCTTCCGCGTCTCAGTCCGTCATGGGAGATCTGCTTTTAATGGTATTCCTCGCCCATTCTGGCTGATCTCCTGCCTTCCGCGTCTCCGCCGTACTCGGGCTGCCTACGGAGGGTCCATATCAGTTCACAGGCCACCCTCCTTTCCAGCTGTCTTTCGGCACTCCAGTGCAGGCAGACGCGCTCCGCTGTACCTCAGCGTCCCGTCAGGCGTGCTCCTTTCAGCCCCTCTGCTGTCCTCTCTAGCTCAGCAGCGCCAACTTAATTGCGCAATGGAGTCTCCGGTTCGGTGTCAGTCTTCACAGTCAGGGGCTCCCTTGTCCTGGAGTCACGGCCATTTTGTTGCCGACCCCACGGCACTTATTGAATCCTTAAAAGCCTCAGAACTTCTTACGTGTCCGTTCGTTTTGAACACAGCTGCATTTATTAGGATCCGATTGCCCTGGTCTTATTTTTTCACTGAAAATAACGCTTAAAGAGCTTGCGCCGTCCGGATCAATGCACGGATCCAGGAGCTCGTCAGAAGAGCAGCATAGTCCATGGCTGCCAAGCCACGCCCCCATTGATTGAAAAGTTGTTAGAGAAACAAAGTCTGGAGGGTAGGTCTGAAATACCTGACCCTTCAGCAAATGTGGAAAATAATGAGGATGATAATGTGCCTATTATTGATGAGTTAGAGGAAGAAGATGTGTGTCATAATGTAGGCTCACTGCTCCCTTATCTACTCAGCAACCTCAACCTTTGTCCACTGGGACCCCACCAGGTTCTACACTCAGTCCTGAATTCATTGCTCTACAAAAGATGAGACTTGAACTGGAATTCAAACGTTTAAATGCTCAAACTGAACAAAAACACCAAGAACTTAAACTCAGAGGAATGCAGTTGAATCATGAACTAGAAATGAAAAGGTTATCTCTTGAAAATGCTTCTCTCCCAGAGTCTTCTAGGTCTTCCAGTCCTAAGAGGCCCCGTATGCCTAAAGAAATTGTGGGTATTTATGAGGTTAAACTTGATATTTTGGATTGGTTGGCAATGTTTGAATATAACCATGGGATTCAAGGTCTCACAAGGAATCAGTTGCTTCCCTGGCTCTTCTCTAGGCTACCCACTGTTGCATCTGATGTTGTGATGGAGTTGGGGGAGGTGGATAGGATGGCTTATGAGTGTGTGAAGCTAGCTTTAATTGCTAGATTTGGGAAAACCCCTTCCAAGTACCTTAAGAGGTTTAGGACCCTCAAAAAGCATGATGCTACCCTTGGGCTACTTGGGTATGTGAATGTTTGAAAAACTTAGAAGGGTAGGTTAAGAGTTACAGAGTAAACACTTATGAAGGTAGGAGAAATCTTGTTATGTTGGAGTCAATTTATGATGCCTGCTCTCCTGAGCTCAGACAGCACTTGGCTGATTCTAAGGAGATATATCAAAAGAAGTTAGCTAAGGCTGCTGACTTGTGGGTTGCCAACAGGTCTACTCACAAGGATTCTGGAGCAACTCAGAAGAGGGATGAGGGAAAGCAGCCAAAGAAAGATAACAAGGAGAATTCTAATACCTCCCATCCAAAAGAGGGCCACAAACAGCAACATAAGGGTAAACCACAGGGAAAACCGAAGCAGGCTGGTGCACCATCTGGTGCCAAACCAGATGGAGGTCAGAACAAACCCCCATACATCAAGACATTTGGGAAATGTTATGTTTGTGGGTCAACTGACCATGTGAAAGAGGATCCCAGATCTAAGGGTAAACCTTCAGGTGTCCACGCTGTCTCCTTAGCCTTCTCCCCAGAGGAAGAAGTACCTATAGCAAGTGGAAACTATCACCTACAGGCTGATGAACCCATGATAGTCTCAGCTAGTGTTTCTTTAGTGTCCCTGGGCTTGTGGGAACAACAGAGTTTAGATGTCTATAATTCCGTCCCAGATAATACTAAAGAGAATTATAAAGATAGTGTTCTTGTGAATGGCCAGGAGACCCCTGCCATCAGAGACACTGGAGCCAGCATAACTGTGGTGAATGAATCATTTTTCAAGGTGGAGGATGTTGCTAAGGCACCCAAACGCCTCAGCAAGTTAGCTGGAGGCCCTGTGCAAACGCTTCCCCAGTTACCAGCTCTTATCCAGTGTAATGATATGACTGTCAAAATACCTGTTAGTGTGCAGAGTGAAGTGCCTGGGAGAGTCCTGTTGGGTAATGACCTGAAAACTCTTGGAGTTGTGTCCAGCACCCCGAGGCCTCCCAGTAAGAGGAGACAGGAGCTCACTAGGCCTGCAAGGCAGAGGACCTTGAAGGGCTCTCCAGAGGAGTTGATAGAGGAAACTATCACTCCCACTCCACAGGGGTTGCTCACTGCTATTTCTAGAAAGAAAGAGGCAAAGGGGAAACCCAAGACCTCAAGGAAAAAGTTAGACAGCACCCCTGTGCTACCAACAAGGACATCCCCAAGATTGTCCAAGATCACACCTGTGAGCCCTCCACCTGCTGAGACAGAGTGTGAGGTGCAACCCTCTGTGGTTGAGCCAGTTTCTGAAAAGTCAGATCTGGAAGAAGACACTGTTCTAGTTTGAGATCTTGATCCTGTTGACCATCCTGAGCTGCAGTCTTTACTGGCAGAAGGTGGACCCAACAGGGCCGACTTCAGCAGAGGACAAAGGGAGTGTCCTACTCTCGAAGGTCTTCGACAACAGACTGCTAACCAACTTGATGGGCAAGAAGTTGGAAAGCATAGGTTAAGCTGGGAAGATGGCCTCTTCTACAGTGAACCGACTGAGTCTATCCCTGGGGACTGCAAAAGAATTGAAGTGACCCTTGCCAACAGACTCCAGTTCCTACAGTTGGCCCATGAGATACCTCTGGCTGGTCATTTGAGTTTCAAAAAGACCAAGGAAAGGCTCTCCTTATACTTCTACTGGCCTAGGGTGGGTTCAGAAGTTGCCAAATGCTGTAGGAGCTGTCACACTTGCCAAACCTCTGGCAAGAGTGGAGCCAAGAATGTGGCACCCCTGGTGCCTCTCCCAGTGGTGAGAGTTCCTTTTGAGAGGGTGGGCATCGACATTGTCGGTCCCCTAGTCCTTCCCATCTCTTCAGGGAACAGGTTTATCCTGGTTGTAGTAGATCATGCTACAAGATACCCAGAAGCCATACCTATGAGAACTATTATGGCTCTAGGCTGTGGCTAAGTCTCTACTTGGTATTTTTTACCAGAGTAGGGTTTCCTAAGGAAGTGATTTCCGACAGGGGATCCAATTTTATGTCCCAGTACATGCAAGCCATGTGGAAAAACTGTGGTGTCACTTACAAGTTCTCTACAGCCTACCATCCACAAACAAATGGACTGGTAGAGCAGTCTAATCATACTATGAAGAGCATGATAGGTGCTTTAGAGGAACCCCTTAAAAGAATGTGGGACCTTCTACTGCCATGCCTTCTCTTTGCTTATAGTGAAGTCCCTCAGGAGGGAGTTGGTTACAGTCCCTTTGAGCTTCTCTATGGCCATCCAGTCAGAGGTCCCTTGGCCCTGATTAAGGAGGGGTTGGAGAGTGTTCCTTCCCCCGAGCCAGTCAGAGTGACAGACTATGTGATAGGTCTCCGGAGGAAAATGTCACATATGATGGCAGTAGCTAGAGATAACTTAAAAGCAAGTCAGGCTCTGGCAGAAGGTCAGCATAGTTGAGTTTACTCAAGACCAACTTGTATTAGCTATGGTGCCAACAAGGCAGAGGGCCTTGCAGGACAAATGGATAGGACCCTTCAAGGTTGTGGGCAAACTTGGAGAGGTGAAATATTTGGTGGATTAAGGCAGACCTAAGGAGGCTCCCAGAGTCTTTCACACCAACCGTTTGAAGGCATAAGTCTCGAGACCAGAATTGGGAGCTTTGCTTCTAGCTTCAGCTCAAGAGGAGGAGGAGAGTGAACCTCTACCTGACCTCCTCAGAGGCCAACCTTTGGATGAGAAAATAGAAGGAGTCAATCTCTCTTCTCAACTGACATCTGAGCAACAGGAGGAGTGCAAAATTCTGTTAAATCAGTTTGCCTCCCTGTTTTCACTTTCACCAGGCTTGACCCCTTGGGGACAGCATGATATTTTCACTGGTGACTGTTTATCTGTGAAAAGCAGAGGTTACAGATGTCAGAACATGTGAGATCCCAATTCAAAGGAGAGGTCAACAGGATGGTTGATTTGGGGGTTATAGAGCCATCTACAAGTCCATGGTCTAGTCCAGTTGTTCTAGTACCAAAGGCAGGATCCAAGGAGTTGAGATTATGTGTGGATTATAGAGCTCTAAATGCAGTCACTAAGACTGATGCCCATCCTTTGCCAAGGACAGATGAACTGGTGGATAGACTTGGTTCAGCCAAGTACCTCAGTACATTTGATCTGACGTCAGGCTATTGGCAAATAGCCCTGACAGACCATGCCAAGGAGAAAACTGTATTCTCAACCCCAGCAGGCCTCTACCAGTCAATCAAGTTCTGAATGGGATGGAGGACTTCTGCATGGCATACTTGGATGGCATTGCTGTGTTCAGCTTACATGCAAAGAATATATTGATCACTTGGGATATGTTTTGCAGGCTCTTGAGCAGGCCCCTCTGACCATAAAGGCAAGCAAATGTCAAATTGGTCAGGGCAAAGTGGTCTACCTTGGTCATGAGGTAGGAGGAGGTGAAATAAGGCCCTTGCCTAGGAAAGTACAAGCTGTACAAAACTGGGCCTCCCCTACTACTCAAACCCAACTGAGAGCTTTCCTAGGTCTCACTCGGTATTACAGGAATTTCATAGAGAACTATGGGACCATATCTTCTCCCTGGAATGTGATCTCCTCGCCAGAATTCCTTAAAAAGGTTCGATGGAATGAGGAGTGCACTCAAGCCTTTGAAAACCTGAAGGCAAGCTCCAGTCCTAAGAGCTCCTGATTATCACCAACCCTTCATTGTGCAGCCAGATGCCTCCAATACAGGTATAGGTGCAGTCCTTAGTCAACTGGATGAGAAAGGTAGGGAGCACCCCATTTGCTTCATCAGTAGGAAACTGAAGGAATCAGAAACAAGGTGGATAACCATAGAGCGTGAATGCTTTGCCATTGTGTGGTCTCTGAAGAAGTTTAGACCATACTTGTATGGATCTACTTTTGTGATTCAGACAGACTACCAACCCTTGAGATGGTTAATGCAAATAAAAGGGGAAAACCTAAAACTTCTGAGATGGTCAATTTGCCTGCAAGGGTTTGATTTCACCATTGAGCACACAGCAGGATGTCACCACCAAAATGCTGATGGTCTCTCTAGGATGTTTTTAACCGACTAGAGGTAGCGATTCATCCAGGAGTGGATTAAATCCTCCTGTCCCTTAGTCTGGGGGGTGGGGGGCGAGTGTTCGGGAAAATTCTCCAGAATGGCTAATTTCCCTTACCTACAGAGTCCCTCATCAGCTTTGCTGGATTTTTAGGATTAATTGTTTTAACCTGGTAAGAGTGTGAGCTTTTTTTCCCACTCTTACAATATTTTTTGCTGTGTGTATTTAACATTTTTGTGTTCATAGACTGTGGAGCCTCACCTACTCCACTGGCATCATCTTTTTACTGTATGTTACACAGCACCTCCGAACTTCGACTCCATTTTCTGGGATTGACTACTGTCTCCCAGAACATATAAAGTTGCCATTGACTTTATTAGTCTTTTAAAATCCACACACCCAGTACAAATCATCTTACATGGAGTATACAAATTTGGGGAGCTTTTCTGGCCACACTCTTAAATCTCTGCGACCTTAGCATAAAATGAAAACTTTTCGTGTCGCAATAATGCGTGCAGGGAATGAAGACCCAGAGTTCCCCTACTTCGTTTGTCAAAAAGGTACAAAAAAGAGTTCTGCACACATATGTTGCTGCGCCACAGGAAATATCACTCAAGGCTGTTTTTTTGCATTTTCTTGCATTGTTTTGCAAATATTTTTATTTTAGTTTTTGGCCCATGTTGATAACATGTGTTTCGGCACTCTTAGTGTGCCTTTTTCAAATCTGGGCAATGAGTTTTTAACATATTTCTAGCATAAGTTAAACAAAAACATATAAACATAATATTTCGTAATTTGTACTTGCGAAGAAAAAAAAAATCATATTTATCAAGGAAATAAAAAGATGATAAAAAACAATTCCCATCGGTTTCCACAGTGCAACATAAAGAATATATAACATAAAAAGTTGTCATTTGTTACCCCATTTTGTAAAGCAAAGTGGCAATACATTTTGAGAGGTATAAAGAGGTAAATTATTCACATGACACAAATGGTAAGAGTTTCGGTTCAAAATACAAACAAACAAATTATTTGGATATAAGTATTACCACATACCATCATAGCGGCCCATTGTTGTGTTGACCCATAAGTAATGGTAAGTATTCCAAGGGAGACAGAGAAAAACACAATGGAGAAGGGCGGGAAGAGACATTAAGGTAGGAGTGACAATAGAAAGAAAATTGAGGGGAGAAAAAAAACACAGCATATAAGAGTAAGGTTAGCGTTGCTAAGGTGTGAAACTTCCATTTGTTTACTGATATAAGTAAATCGGAAAAATCTCCAAATAGGGCTTACCTATTTCTTGGTGTTCAGACATTCATTAATAACGTAGTTTGAGCAAAATTGAAAAAGGCGTCCCATCAGACTCGTAAGCGATGTTCATGCATGTCAAAGTGAAAGATATATATTGGGAAATACATTAGTTTTCCTTTGGGCACTACCGAGTTATCATTATACTCTTTGTCGACTCGAATACTTGCACAAAATACGTTCGCTTTGTTCAGAACTTCCGTTTTACAAGTGTACTTTTCAACTTTTTGCGGTCATTTCTTCACACTGCACTAATAACGTATCGTTTCGCTTTTGACACTGCGCATTGTTCAAAACGTATGTTTTTCAAGTATAGATTAAGCACTTTTGAGGTCATTTGTTTTGTTTTATCCTACACATTACGCTATATTAGCAGAATGTTCGCTTACATAAAGCAAACGCTGCGGCCGGCTACAGCCGCCTGTTTATTTAGCCCTTCTGTAATTAAGTTAACTAAATGCAGTTCTGTACAAGCATTGTTTTCGATAGCTTAGAAACGTGCGGCCCGCTACGACCACCTAATCTTATATACGGATCTGCGCACGATTGGAAGCCTGAAGAGGGTGGTTTTACACTAGAGTTAGGGCTTGCCTACAAAATCACGGTTCCGGCATCACGTGTCGTATTCTACAAAGGGTTCACTCCAAATGCTGTGGGATGTATGTATACTAATGCCATGATAACGCCATTTGTCCTACTTCACTTTCCATTGGTGACCTGCCATCGGCCATAGATTGGGATGGGTTTCTCTCTCGAGATCTGGAACACGTTTTTTTGCAAGGAAACATTCTGCAGAATGCTTAGTAATAAAAAGTGCAGATTATAACAGCCACATGTAGATACTAAATTAGATAAAAATTAGTAGCATAAAAAAGGGGCCCTTTTGTGTTCGGATGAAAATAAGGCTAATGTTTGTGTGTATACCCCGTGGTCACGTATATTCCTACTTGCCTAAACCGCACGGGAAATGTAGTTCATGAAGCGTATTACGGCCTAGTGGCCCTCAAATTTATCGTACATATATAATCTATTCCTCCTTTCCTGTTTCATTACTGATTGTCATGATGAATAAAACTCCTTTTCTTCTTAAATTATAATATTCGTCAATTCGTATGGCTAGTCAATATATAAGAGTTGCTACATGAATTTTGAGTTTACCTGTAATCAAGATCTGACATAACGTCAGACAGGAAAAGCACCATGGGAATGTAGTTCATGAAGCGTATTACGGCCTTCTTGCCCTCAAACTTATCGTACATATATATTCCTTTCCTCGTTTCCTGTTTCATTACTGATTGTCATGATGTATAAAACTCATCTTCTTCATTAAATTATAATTTACGTCAATTCGTATGGCTAGTCAATACATAAGAGTTACTACATGAATTCTCAGTTTGCCTGTAATCAATTTGAATTTAAAAAAATCTGACATAACGTTCATTATGAAAAATAAATAAGTTACATTGTAGGCACGATTCTAATTATCTCGACATGGCTCATTTTTAAACCGCAACCCGTGTATTTTAAAGAAAATTGGACATCTCATTATCGGTATTTATACCGGTTTCTATACATCTGAAATGATTGATGAATTTCGCTTCTTCTTGTCACAGTTGTAGTTCATGATTTCCACCCCGGCATCCCAAGGACACCTTTTTTAGACCAATGAATTTGATGTCCTGCTTGCAGTCCATCAGGTGAAATTTCTGCCAATGTTCCGCCAATGGTAGATTTTTGTCTTGGCTTCCAATCACTGCCAAATGCTCACAGATTCTAGTGCGAAGCTCTCGGATCGTGCTTCCAATGTAAATCTTGCTGCAAGTGCATTTAATCGCATAGATAACGTACTTTGTACGGCAGTTAATCTGTTCCCTTATTTTGGTTTTGATCCCATGGTTGTCCTGAAAAAGTCAGTCATGGTAACCGCATGCTTGCACATGGCACACGTTTTACATTTTCTGAAGCCTAATTTCGGTTTTGGTAGCCAATTTCTTGATTGATATTCGTTGTCATCAGGTAGTAGTGACAGGCTGAGGCTCAGTTTTAACGTTCTTGCTCGTCGGTACACTATTGAAGGGCAATCCTGAATTAGTGGTCCAATATGTGGGTCTAATTTGAGTAGGCCCCAATGTCTTTTGAGGGTTTTCTTAATTTGCTGATTGTTAGCACAGAAGGTTGTGATAAACTGTATTTCTTTCGCTTGAGTGGGTTTGTTCCGTTGTGTAAGTGTTTGTAGTGTAGTTGTTGGATGTGCCTTGTTGTAGGCTGTTTTGATGCTTGTTCCAGAGTAGCCTCTAGCTTTGAATCTAGTGGATAGGAATTTGCACTCTTCCTCAAAAAAGGTTTGTTCATGACAGTTCCTCCTCGCTCTAATATACTCTCCCTTGGGGATGTTACGAATGACAGGTGCATAGTGACAACTGCTAGCATGTAGTGTGGAGTTCACCTCAGTACTCTTCCGGAAAGTTCTGGTCTTTAAACAGTCTCCTGACACATAGATTGTTAAATCTAAGTAGTTCATTTCTTTGTTGCTGTATTCCCCCGTGAACTCAATACCTAGTACATTGTTGTTAATTTCTTGTCTGAAAAGGTCTAGTTCTTGTGGTGTTCCCTGCCATATAAGCAGAACATCGTCAATGTACCGCGTCCATTTCACAACCTGGTGGCTGAATGTCTTGGTGGTATAAACCGTAGATCCTCGAACATGCCCATTACTAGATTCGCTAGAGCCGGTGCGTATTTCACCCCCATGGCTACACCTCGCTTTTGTTTAAAGAAGCTATTGTTAAACGTGAAGATGCTGTTATCCAGAGTGGCCATAAGCATTTCTTTGAGCATGTAGACAAATGGGAGATGTGATGCTGATTTGTGTTTGAAAGTGTGATCAATTGCGTCTAGAGTGAGATCATGGCCTATAGACGTGTAAAGCGCCTTGACTTCCCAGGTTGCAAGTAGATAGGTTGGGCGCCATTGTATATTTTCAATAATCTTGCTGAAGTTGAGTCTTTCAAATATGCTTGTACTGTTTTAACTTTCTGTCTCAGTATATTGTCAATATATTCAGCAATGGGCTCTGTTACTCAGCCTATTCCGCTTAACATCGGTCTGCTTTCTGGGATTGTTGTGAATGGTTTATGTACCTTCGGAAGAAAGTAAATAGTTGGTAGAATCGGTTTGGGAATAAAAAGGAATTTCTTTTCCTCATCAGTTATGAGGCCTTGCCTATGCCATCCATCAATTCCGTTCTTAAGATCCTGTACAATTTCAGTCTTTGGATTGCTTGCTAGCCTTTCGTAACAGTTCGATGTGTTCAGATGGTTGAGGGCCATCTGAATGTAGTCTGGACGGTTCATAATAACTATATTTCCGCCCTTATCTGCCTCTTTAATAACAATTCCACTTTTTTTTTCCAGTTTCTTAAGGGCATTTTTCTCTTGGATTGTTAGGTTTTCACATTCTCTCTTTTTTCACAATCTTCTCTGTTGATCTTCTGTTTTATGCAAATCTTTCGTTACTGATTTATAAAAGGCATCAATCATGTTGTCTGGAGGAAATTGTGGTAAGCATTTCGAGGTTGGTTTCAGGTTTTTCTTGGTTAAGCTAAATGGTGTGATTGTGAGTTCTTGCATAGTTTGATGGATCGGAAAAAGTTTTGGTTATTTTGGTTATCTTATAAGATAGATGTTGCCCAGTTCCTCTATTGTGACTTCACTTCTTGAAACTGGGTGTGTTTTCTGTTTGTGTATTGTAATTTGGGTAGCAAAAATGTTTTTGAGTTTAAGTTTGCGTATGAACTTAAAAAGGTCCATGTGTACTTGCATGGGTTCCATGTATGAAGTAGGTGCGAATGATAGTCCATTATTTAGCAAGCTGATTTCCTCTTGGTTTAGTGCAACATCTGATATATTCATTATAAGATTTGTCACTGACTCTTCTTGGCCGCCTCTTTGGTCGCTGCTCTTGTCAGTCTGCGAAAATCTTCTAAGGCATCTGGGTTGCCGGAGTCTACCCGACCCCCTCCCTCCTCTTCTCCGAGCAAAGGTTGTTTTTTGGTAGGTAGGTACGTCAATTGTAAATGGACTTGCTTGGGTGTTTGAGTCCTATTTCCTTTTTTATACCTGCGTATCTGATTAAGGAAGCCCTTGCCTGTTCGGTTTTGATTTTCAGTTGCCTCTGGTTCATCTTTTGTTTGTTCTTCTGCATCTGAGCTTTGTGTTGGCGCAGCAACATATGTGCAGAACTCTTTTTTGTACCTTTTTGGCAAACGAAGTAGGGGAACTCTGGTTCTTCGTTCCCTGCATGCATTATTGCGACACGAAAAGCTGTCATTTTAAGCTAAGGGTGCAGAGGTTTAAGAGTGTGGCCAGAAAAGCTCCCCAAATTTGTATACTTTAGACTAATCACTCACCACACTGACCACGGACCCATAATTGCCAACAAATGGCTGAATACCTTGAGAACCGAGAAGAGGAGACCAATAACCTTTTCACACACAAAGGAAGTAATGCACATGCATTTGGGACTAGCACACCGAAACGAGAAGACTTAAGATATACATTTATAAAGCTGGAAAGAATCTCCAGAAAGGAGATAGATAAATACTGGGAGAATGTCTTACTTAACAACTACCTTAGTAAGAAGCAAATACCAAGAGGCTTAAGAATCTTAGTATTCCCAGACTTTAACAAGGATGAAGATAAAGATTTTGCAGAGGACTGGGAGAAAAATCTAGAGTCCTGCTCCACATGGATCTTAGAGATGTTAGTAAAACATGCAACTAGAGAACAGAAGAGAGCCAGTGAACAAATAGAAGTTATTAAAAAAGAAATAGCAGAGGCAAAGGCATTGGAAGTAACAAAGGAATAAAACTACCTCAAGATGTAAGAAGTATTAAAGGAGTACCAGGATGACATCAAGTTAAGGAAATTACGAAAAATGTTCAGGGACGAAAGAGATTATAATGAAGACAGAGTTTACACTTTTCAAGAGAAGTACAACAAACTGACTAAAATAGAATCAAGAGACAGTACACCTAACATATCACCAGGTAGTTCAGCACAAAGTTCAGATGCAGAAGAACAAACAGAAGATGAACCAGAGGCAACTGAAAATCAAAACAGAACAGGCAAGGGCTTCCTTAATCAGATACACAGGTATAAAAAAGGAAATAGGACTCAAACACCCAAGCAAGTCCGTTTTCAATTGACGAACCTAACTACCAAAAAACAACCTTTGCTCGGAGAAAAGGAGGGAGGGGGTCGGGTAGACTCCGGCAACCCAGATGCCTTAGAAGATTTTCGCAGAGTGACAAGAGCAGCGACCAAAGAGGCGGCCAAGAAGAGTCAGTGACAAATCTTGTAATTAATATATCAGATGTTGAACTAAACCAAGATGAAATCAGCTTGCTAAATAAAGGACTATCATTCGCACCTACTTCATACATGGAACCCATGCAAGTACACATAGACCTTTTTAAGTTCATACGCAAACAAACTCAAAACATTTTTTGCTACCCAAATTACAATAGACAAACAGAAATCACACCCAGTTTCAAGAAGAGAAGTCACAAAAGAGGAACTGGCCAACATCCATCTTATAAGATCTTTGCAAGAACCAGAACTTTTTCCGATCCATCAAACTATGCAAGAACTCACAATCACACCGATTAGCTTAACCAAGAAAAACCTGAAACCAACCTCGAAATTCTTACCACAATTTCCTGCAGACAACATGATTGATGCCTTTTATAAATCAGTAACGAAAGATTTGCATAAAACAGAAGATCAACAGAGAAGATTGGGAAAAAAGAGAGAACGTGGAAACCTAATAATCCAAGAGAAGAATGCCCTTAAGAAACTGGAAAAAAAACGTGGCATTGTTATTAAAGAGGCGGATAAGGGCGGAAATATAGTTATTATGAACCGTCCAGACTACATTCAGATGGCCCTCAACCATCTGAACATACCGAACTGTTACGAAAGGCTAGAAAGCAATCCAAAGACTGAAATTGTACAGGATCTTAAGAACGCAATGGATGGATGGTCTAGGCAAGGCCTCATAACTGATGAGGAAAAGAAATTCCTTTTTATTCCCAGACAGATTCTACCAACTATTTACTTTCTTCCGAAGGTACATAAACTATTCACAACACTCCCAGAAGTCAGATCGATATTAAGAGGAATAGGCTGGGCAACAGAGCCCATTGCTGAATATATTGGCAATATACTGAGACCGAAAGTTATAACAGTACTTAGGCCACTCTGGATAACAGCATCTTCACGTTTAACAATAGCTTCTTTAAACAAAAGCGAGGTGTAGCCATGGGGGTGAAATACGCACCGGCTCTAGCGAATCTAGTAATGGGCATGTTCGAGGATCTACGGATTTATACCACCAAGACTTCGGCCAACATGTTGTGAAATGGACACGGTACATTGACGATGTTCTGCTTATGTGGCAGGGAACACCACAAGAACTAGACCTTTTCAGACAAGAAATTTACAACAATGAACTAGGTATTGAGTTCACGGGGGAATACAGCAACAAAGAAATGAACTACTTAGATTTAACAATCTATGTGTCAGGAGACTGTTTAAAGACCAGATCTTTCCGGAAGAGTACTGAGGTGAACTCCACACTACATGCTAGCATTTGTCACTATGCACCTGTCATTCGTAACATCCCCAAGGGAGAGTATATTAGAGCGAGGAGGAACTGTCATGAACAAACCTTTTTTGAGGAAGAGAGCGAAATCCTATCCACTAGATTCAAAGCTAGAGGCTACTCTGGAACAAGCATCAAAACAGCCTACAACAAGGCACATCGAACAACTAGACTACAAACACATACACAACGTAACAAACCCACTCAAGGGAAAGAAGTACAGTTTATCACAACCTTCTGAGCTAACAATTAGCTAATTAAGAAAACCCTCAAAAGACATTGGGGCTTACTCAAATTAGACCCACATATTGGACCACTAATTCAGGATTACCCTTCAATAGTGTTTCCCGACGAGCAAGAACGTTAAAACTGAGCCTCAGCCCGTCACTACTACCTGATGACAACGAAGATCAATCAAGAAATTGGCTACCAAAACCGAAATTAGGCTTCAGAAAATCTGGAACGTGTACAATGTGCAAGCATGCGGTTACCATGACTGACTTTTTTCAAGACAACCATGGGATCAAAACCAAAATAAGAGAACAGATTAACTGCAGTACAAAGTAGGTAATCTATGCGATTATATGCACTTGCAGCAAGATTTACATTGGAAGCACGATCCGAGAGCTTCGCACTAGAATCTGTGAGCATTTGGCAGTGATTGGAAGCCAAGACAAAAATCTACCATTGGCAGAACATTGACAGAAATGTCACCAGATGCACTGCAAGCAGGACATCAAATTCATTGGTCTAAAAAAGGTGTCTTTGGGATGCCGGGGTGGAAATCATGAACTACGACTGCGACAAGAAGAAGCGAAATTGATCAATCATTTCAGATCTATAGAAACTGGTTTAAATACCGATAATGAGATGTCCAATTTTCTTTAAAATACATTGGTTACGGTTTAAAAATGAGCCATGTCGAGATAATTAGAATCGTGCCTACAATGTAACTTATTTATTTTTCATAATTAAGGTTATGTCAGATTTTTTGAAATTCAAGTTGATTACAGGGAAACTGAGAATTCATGTAGTAACTCTTATATATTGACTAGCCATACGAATTGACGGAAATTATAATTTAATGAAGGGGATGAGTTTTATACATCATGACAATCAGTAATGAAACAGGAAAGGAGGAAAGGAATATATATGTACGATAAGTTTGAGGGCAAGTAGGCCGTAATACGCTTCATGAACTACATTTCCCATGGTGCTTTTCCTGTTTGACGTTATGTCAGATCTGGATTACAGGTAAAGTGAGAATTCATGTAGTAACTCTTATATATTGACTAGCCATACGAATAAAGGAATATTATAATTTAATGATGAAAAGGAGTTTTATACATCATGACAATCAGTAATGAAACAGGAAAGGAGGAAAAGAATATATATGTATGTTAAATTTGTGGGAAACTAGGCCGTAATATGCTTCATGAACTACATTTCCCATGGGGGCTTAGGCAAGTAGGAATACACGTGACCACGGGGCATACACACAAACATTAGCCTTATTTTCATCCGAACACAAAAGGGCCCCGTTTTTGTGCTACTCATTTTTATCTAATGTAGTATCTACATGTAGCTGTTATAATCTGCACTTTTTATTACTAAGCATTTTGCAGAATGTTTCCTTGCAAAAAAACGTGTTCCAGATCTCGAGAGAGAAACCCATCCCAATCAATGGCCGATGGCAGGTCACCAATGGAAAGTGAAGTAGGACAAATGGCGTTACCATGGCATTAGTATACATACATCCCACAGCATTTGGAGTGAACCCTTTGTAGAATACGACACGTGATGCCGGAACCGTGATTTTGTAGGCAAGCAAGCCCTAACTCTAGTGTAAAACCACCCTCTTCAGGCTTCCAATCGTGCGCAGATCCGTATATAAGATTAGGCGGTCGTAGCGGGCGGCATGTTTCTAAGCTATCAAAAACAATGCTTGTACAGAACTGCATTTAGTTAACTTAATTACAGAAGGGCTAAATAAACCGGAGGCTGTAGCTGGCCGCAACATTTGCTTTATGCCAAAAGCGAAAATTCTACTAATATAACGTAATGTGTAACATAAAACAAAATAAATGACCTCAAAAGTGCTTAAGTCTATACTGACCCTCGAGAGAGAGTTGCACTCTCTATGACCCTTACAGAAGTCCGCCCGGGAGGGTCCCCCTTCAGCTAACAAGCATCAAAGGTCGGGGTGGTCCTCTGGGTGAGTACCTCTCCCACAGGAGAGTCTTCTGGCTCTTCTCCTAGAGGAGTTTAGGCTTGGGCCTCCATTGGATCCAGCCCAACCGGAGCATGAATCCCAATGGGTGCTGCGGGAGCAGCAGAAGAGAAGGGGTCCCTTTCGCATAGGCAATCTTCTTGCTCTTCCTTTGTAGTTGTGCCTTGGGTTTCCCCGTCAGCGAGGGTACCGGACTCACAGCCGGACCCGGTGTGACCTGTGATCGGGTGACTGCCGCAGCAGTCATCGGTAGACCATCTGCGATCATCCCCAATTCTACCAAATCATTCCCTAACAAAATTTTAGCAGGCACATTGTCCTGAATCAGGGCAGGAAGCTTTACTGTCTTGTCTCCAATCGTAGTGTTGACTAAGGCTACAGGTGATAATTTGGGAGGCTCACATGCTGACCTGGTGGTTCTCAGAGGAGCACCTACATAGTCCTCTGACTTGAGCAGAATCCTGTCCACCACTGTCATGCTTGCCCCAATGTCTCTCAAGCCAGTAGCAGGCTGGCAATTCAAGAGGACACTTCTCAAAAACCTACAGGTGTTTTGTGGGATTGTCACTAGTACTTCTGCATGCTGGTCCCAGGCCCCAAGGGACACTAGGAAAATCCCTACAGGGGCACGGAATGTGATCCAAGTAGAGGAGCAGAGGATAGTGGCCTCGACCTCACGTACGGAATAGGGGTAGGTCAGGCTGATAGCCTGGACTCCAAGTGCCTTACCCTTACACTTCGGGTCACCTCTCTTGACCAGAGCCCCACAGTCCAAACAATTGCCAGGAGTGCGGGGTACGGTACTGGAACCACTGGGACCCTGCTTTGCAGCAGGCCGACCATTACTCTTACTCCCCACTAGATTATTGGTTCTTAGGAGAGGAAGTCTTTGGTTTATTCGAATGTGACTGCTTTTGGGACTCCTCTGCCTTCTGAGAGGTCCCCTTTTCTTTGTCCTTGTCCTTCCCCCCTGGTGTCCTTAAGGGACACCCGGTGGGAGACCCACTTGTCAGCCAGCCTGGCCATCTTAAAGGGATCTAAAATGTTCCGGTCAGCAACATACTGACGCATCTCCGGTGAACAGGCTTCCGAAAAATGCTCAACAAACAAAAGGTGCGACAACTCAACAAACGTTTTCACTTTGTAACCACCAATCCACCCCATCATGTTCATGTGCACAGCACTCATCCAGTCGACTCAAGACACATTCTCTTGTCTCTTAAATTCCCTGATGGGTCGGTGTCTTGCCAAACTTGGCAATCAAAGCAGACTTCATGCACTCATACTGACTCCTTTCTTCCACACTCAGTTTCAGAATACAGTCATATCCAGTCTGAGGCACTCTGCTTAACAAACACTTAGCCCAAGCTCTCTTATCAACATCATGAATTCCACAAGTCATGTCAAAAACTTGAATCCATTGGAGGATATCAGAACCCTCCGCATACACACCCACCAAATCTTTCATAAACTTGGTGTCTGGGGACCTGACACTCTCACCTGGTTTTGCTGAAGTCTCCACTCCAGCTTTCTACAGCGGAATTTTCTGGTGCTCAGTGTCCCTATCTTTGAGTATCACTTGTTATGCCAACTCCTCTTTTTTTAACTCTGCTTCTGTTGCTAACTTTTTGTATTGAAAGGCTAACTGTTCCCATTGTAGCTCCAATTTTAAAAGTTCAATCTTCAGGACTTCCCCTTGAAGAGCAGAGCTGGAGTTCGGAACAGAGGCAGCAGGAACAGTGGCATTCCCAGAATCAGATTCAGTGACATCCCCAGGGGCGGAGTCCTCATTGGTTGCAATCCCCTCTTATAGAGCTTCACAATCTGTCTGGTAGTCCACCAGGGCAGCTATCAGCTCAGCCCTAGACTTATCCACAATGTCTAAATCCCTGGCTTCACAAGCACCTTGGAGAGCTTCTAAGCTCATCCGAGTCAATTTACCATTTCAATAGATTCCATTGCTTGTAATGTAGTTATCTTGTATACAACTAACCCTCAATTTAACAAAGTGTAGATATTTTATAAGAGGCAATGTGAAAACAGAAATAAAATATCGAGGCTGAGTACCCCAAAAGGAAATACACCAAACACGGGTTACAAAGGAACATACAAAGTACTTTATTTTATACTGAATCCATTTACAAAAACAGAGCAAAATCAGATATCTATCGGCCCTCAGTACAACACAACGAACTCCAGCGTGGTTCAGTGTGTTCAGTGAGAGACGTTGTACATTAGAATGCATTCGCTTTTTATACATTTGGTGGGTGCGATGTCCAGCCCCACTTCGGGTTAATATTCCTTTTAATACATCACCGATCTAGGGTTCGTGCCAAGTCTCAAACAACCGCATATAACTGGTTTGCCTTTAATACATGTATCAACAAGCCTATGCAATAACTGTGTATTCTAAGGTTTTCCATGCAGGCCTTCTTAAACATTAATACAATGTAGTTAAACAGATGTTCTTTGGTCAGTATTTGAATACATTGGGCCTCATTACAAGTACTCCGGTCCGGAATTAACACTGCCGGTAAAACCATACCGGCACCGTTTGCATGTCCGCGCAATCATGACCCGCGGCCCCGGTAATAGCACCACCCTAAACCGCCACCGCGGAAATAGGGTTCCCCTTAATTCCGCCTTCACGGAAACCCCTCCGTTACCGGCAACACGAAACACCGTGAGCATCACAACTAGCGCGGACACGGAAATACCGGGAAAAAAATGGCGGAAATACCGTGATCACGGTGGCGGAACCGCCGCCACCGCGAACATGGCGTTATACACTGCCGGCTGAACTGAATCAGGGCACAGGTGCACCAAATCAGCCCAGCTGGACCTAGCAGGCCACTGGGAGCCTACAAAAGGGCCACACCCAGCCCAACACAACACAGAACCATGCAGGCAGCAGGGCTAGTAGCACTGGGACTGGGCCTACTCAACCAACAGGCAGTACTGCACATGGTGGCAGCAATGGCGCAGAGGAGGAGGCGTAGGCGGAGGAGGCGCAGGCGGCAACCAGCCAACCCTGCAGCAATGGCAAACCCCATTGCCCAGCCAGCCCGACCCCGCCGCCAGCCACAAATACCACGCATCAGGGCCTCACCCTGGAACCTCACCCCAGGACAGATCCACACCCTATACCGGCTGGACCGTGCAACAATCATGCACATCACCGCCATGATTGAGGACAACATCAGCAGCCTAATTGACACCCCCACCGCCATCCCCCCCCTCTTGAAGGTTGTCTCAGTTCTGCATTTCCTTGGCACTGGCACCTATCAACACACGGTTGGTGAGCTGCACGGCATATCACAACCGTGTTTCTCAAAAGTCCTGGTACAGGTACTGGATGCCCTGTTGCGCCATGTGTCGGAACACATAGCCCTACCCCGCACCCTCCCCGAGGTCATTGCCACCAAGTTGGCCTTCCATGCCATGGCAGGCATGCCAAATTGCATAGGCGCAGTTGACTGCACCCATGTCGAGCTGACAGTACCACATGCAATTGAGGCGGTGTTCCGCAATAGGAAACAGTATCACTCTTTGAATGTCCAGATGGTTTGTGATGCCATGCAACTGATTACACACTGCTGCGCACGTTTCCCAGGCTCATCACATGACTCAATGGTACTGCGGAATTCCACGTTGCCACGGTACATGGAACGCTATGCCGGACAAAGCACATGGCTATTGGGTGAGTACAGCTGACGATGCTACAACCCTGTCGGAGTGGTGTGTGTGTGTCCAGGCAATGAGCATTGTGAGTGTGGCGCTGTGACCGCACATGCATCACCCCCCTTCCATCTACCAAATACACAGCGGATGCCAAACATCATGAAGGAAGACATGACAGGGCACCACAATGTGCCCGTGCACACGCTGCCACAGCCAATCCCGTCACTGTCCCATGAACCCTGGGCCACTGCAGACACCCACCCTCAATTGAAACACTGCCCCAAAAAGCACGAGAGGCGTGCAAATCATACGACGAGTATTTACTACTTCCGTACAGTGGAGTCACTCTGCCATGTGTGGACAGCACTGCACCATGACATGCACACAATCAAATGTCACCCGCAGGGCACAGCAAACATGCAAGTTAATGTGTAGGCCCATATGCAGTCAGCGACATTCCTCGTGATGGCCAAAACATACCTCCAGACGCTGCATGGTTCATATGCATGAATGAATGATGATACAAGAATGCACAGCAGCAGATGAGGACATGATGCCACAAACACTGACATGTTCCCCCATCTACATCCCATGTAGGTGATGCGGGATATGCACTCACGCCATGGTTGATGACACCTGTACGGAGACCAAGGAACAGGTATGAAGAGGCATACAATAGGGCACATATCCGCACATGTGGAATGATTGAGAGGACATTTGGACTGCTGAAGGCCCGTTTCCGCTGTCTGAGCAGATCTGGCGGATCACTGCTGTACAGCCCAGTGAAGACGGGCAAAATCACGCTGGTATGTGCCATGCTGCACAATATATGCCTGCGCAGGAACATCCCAATGCCATCAGACGCAGATGAGGAAGATGGGGATGGGGATGGGGATGGAGATGGGGATGGGGATGGGGATGGGGATGGAGATGGGGATGGAGATGGAGATGGGGATGGGATGGCACCGCCTCCCCCTGGGGGTGCACATGATGGCCAGAGAGCACGGGATGCCCTGATTCGCATTTACTTTTGAGTCACAGCACATTCACAGTAATGCACAAACATGGTGACGACAATGAATTAACAGTTGCACTGCAAAATAAATGATCAATGTCCACACATGTATATCTTGATTTGAAATGGTGATGTATTGATGTAATCACAACAGGGAAGAAGGTGCATTGGTTAGGGAAGCTGTACACCCGGGGCCACCCACCACCCAAACGTGCCCACCCCCACCCAGAGCCCATTGTCCAAACCCCCAAAACTACCTACCCCACCACCCAAACGTGCCCACCCCCACCCAGAGCCCATTGTCCAAACCCCCAAAACTACCTACCCCACCACCCAAACGTGACCACCCCTCTCACACCCTTGTAGTCCACATGTGTCCTGCACTGCCCCACACACATGCCATCACTTCCGTGTGCGCTTCTGTGCAACCTTGCCCAAGGGACCCGTTAGCCTACATCGAGCGCCTCCTTGGACTGGCAGTAGTGGAGCTGGATGGGGTGGTAGTGTTTGATTGGCCAGAATCAGGGATTGAGGGCATCCGTGCCAGATTTGCCTGTTGGCCAACCAACATGGCCTCCACAAGCCTGGAGGTGTGGTCATTGCCCTCCCGCACATGGCGTGCAAGGGTCACTATGGTGGTCACAAAGCGTCCTATGGACCTCAACAGGCGACGCACTGAGGCGCTGTAGCTCTCCCTCTGCAGCCTGGATTCCTCTAGCTGCCTCTCCACCAGCTGGGTGAGGGTAGCCTGCTGGTCCTCCATCCGCTGCATGCGGGCATTCAGTTCGGCCATGGATGGGGTGGGCGACCTCATGGGACTCCCCAGTGAAGTGGGGCTGAACCCCAGCTCATGGAAGGAGCCCAGGTCTTCCAATGTGGGCATCTCCCCCTGTGGCCCCGTTTCTGAGTGCTCTTGCGGGGCACTGTTATCACTGCAGGCCGCCCCCTCTGCAGTGCTGCTGCCTTCGGTGTTGTGTTGGGTGGCCATGATAGGTTCCTGTGGCACCTGTCTGGACTCAGCCAGTGTGGAGATGGTGGGGATGTTGGTGGTGGTGTGCTGCACATCTGTGGTGGCTGGTAATGTGGCCAGAGGTGCAGAACTGCCGGCAGCATCCTCCTGTGTGGTGGCGGTGGCTAGTGTACTTGCCGATGCTGATTGGCTGGCCCGTTGTGCAGTATCACTGTCACTTGAAATGGCTGTGGGGACACAAAGGGCATGCAATTAGTGTTGTTGTGGTGGCAGATGGGTGCATCACATGCGTCATTAAGATTGTACATTGAATAGTGTTAGTCACATGCATCTGATTGCTGGTGTCTGCATTCAGTGATATTGGTTGCCATACGGATCATAATGGGTCCTCTGGCCCACACATGCACTGCCTGGGGGGGGGGGGTTGTCAATGGGTCCTTTGGCCCACACATGCACTGCCTGGGGGGGGGGATTGTTAATGGGTCCTTTGGCCCAGTACTCACAACTGCATATTTACATGTGGCATTCATGTTTGGGCACTTACCGGCATCTGCAGGTGGGCTCACTCCTGCCTCAGCCTGCCCAATCCCATGGATTCCCTCTAGGTGGAGGACGCTGCTGCAACGCTCCTCCCATGCTTGCAGCCTCAGTGGGGAAGGGGGTCCTCCGCCTGTCCCACTGCTGCGTTGGCGGTGCGTGGAAATGAGGTTGCGTACCCTCAGCCTCAGGTCGTCCCACCGCTTGTGGCAGTCCTTCACGCTCCTCACTGCCACGCCCACAGCGGTGCACTTGCGTGCAGCTTCGGCCCACACCTCCTTCCTCCGCTGCTGTGTGGCACACCGTTGGTCGGCGCTGAACAGCATCTCAGCATTGTCCACAATGTGCTCCACCAAGACGGTTAGCTCCGCCTCGCTGAAGCGCTGTTTGCGCTGCCTCTGAGCAGGAATCCTGGCAGACATGCTTGTGGTCCCTTTTGGCTTCTCAGAGTCAGGATTGTGCTTGTGCTGGCTCTGGATGGCAATGGATTGTGCTTTTATATGATGGCCGCCTCTCTGTTTCCTGTTTTGGCGATCATGGTATTTCCGGTTCCGTGTCCGTGGCGGCGGAGGCGGAAACGGGTTTTGCGCCACTTGTGGCTTCGTTATTTCCATTTCCGTGGGGTATTCCGTGACGGCGGTAACAACGTTTCCGAGTCCGTGTGGTGCGCGAACCGACAGCGTGTAATCGGGCGGTTTTTCCGCACCCTTGCGGACACGGAAACGTTTTTACCGCCATCACGGATTTTGCACGGTCCCGGACTGGCAGGTTGTAATGAGGCCCATTGTCTCAACATATGCTTGTGGATTAGTTTCATTGCACGAGTAATCCTTCTACACATAGGTCAATGAAGGAGGTCTCAGTTCACGACCTCAACAATTAGCTATGTACAGAGGTCAAGACGGCCATGTTGTATTCTGGAATGACATCGTCCACCATTTTAATTCACAGGGTGACTTTTACACAACGAATCCTAAAATGGCGGTTTGACCTAAAATGCCGGCGTACATGGATTTAAGGTCAGGACCTTGCAACACAGATTTCTTTCGCAAGCGACTTTCGAGCAGCTTGGCGTAGGCCAATATTAATATATTTATTACAATAGAGGGCACAATATACTTTTTCTTTCGACAAAACCTCCTTTTGGCCTATGCCAAGTGCTAAAAACTACTTTGGATATCCTTGCAAATAACTCCATGCATCATCGTCCATGCACCCTAAATCACTATCGGAAATATCTATTGCCATTAGGTCATTTGCTAAAATATCCTTCAATACATATTCTTTGGAAGTCTTATCTGAGGCATACACTTTATGTCCTATCAAACCTATCGCTTGTGCGCAACATCCCCCTAGCATCAAACACATACCAGGTAGACACTGAATACAGCAACAAAGAAACAACAGGATTCCCAAAATAATTAGTAAGACCAAAAGTACCTTCCAACCCCAAGATCGCAAGAAGTCACAGAACCAAGCGCTCAGATCCCAGTTTCCCTCGGAAACATGCACTTCGGAACTAAGGACTTGCAGATTCTGTATTGCCTTGAAGATAGTTGGGGAGGAATATGGTACGAAAACACAGCAAGCGGACCCCACTAATTTGCACACCACGCTCAGCTAGAATGACATCTAATGCCATTCGGTTTTGAAGTGCTACTAATCTTATCGCCTTTTGTTCTAACGTCATATTATAGAGTATGTCCGTGGTCCGGTTGATGGTTCTCTCGCTAGTTTTCTGATATCTTCTGAATTTGCTATCTGCCCCCAAAATGGCACAACTGATTTAGCTATATCTCCCAAGACTTGTGCTGGGGTTGCGCCATTCTCATCCCTCTGTGGATGAGCCTTCGAAACTTCTTTTGTACTGGCTATAAACACCCCAGGTAACAGGATCCCTAAATAACAGGTTCCCTGCCAATCCCTGGGCAACCATGGGAATGCTACATTACCGCAGACAAAGTAGACAGGTTCGCCTACATACAAAGGTCTGTTCTCCCCAGTCAAATTTGCAACATTGGCACAACCTGTTGAATCTGTTGGTAGTCTTCACGACCATCAGTCTGGCTTCAGAGCTGCCAGAAGCATGGAAACTACTCTCCTGAACATCTGTGAGGACCTGCTCTCGAACCTTGACTCAAACACTCCTTGTGTTCTCATTTTGCTTGATCCCTCCTCTGCCTTTCATACTGTCAACCATACCATCCTGCTCAACCGTCTCCGTGATAACCTGGGTATCACTGGTCAGGCTCTGGCGTGGTTGTCCTCTTTCCTCTCCAATCGACCCTCCCAGGTCCAACTGGGGTCCTTCCTCTCTGACATCCTTTTCTCTACCTGTGGTGTCCCCCAGGGATCTAACCTCTCTCCCTGGCTGTTCAACCAGTACTTGGCACCTCTTGCCCACCGCATCGCTGCTCTCTGCCCCAATTTTCAGTGATATGCGATGATACCCAGCTCATTTTCAGGCTACCCTCTGCCTCCTCTTCTCCTTCCCTCATCTCTGACTGTCTTTCTGCTATCCAGGAATGGTGTGCCGCCAATGACCTCTGCCTTAATGCCAGTAAGACTGAGATTCTACTCATCTGCACACCCACTCCCTCCTTCCCTGCAGCTCTCTGGCCGGCCACTCTTGGCCCTCTTCCTGCTCCTACCTGCAAAGCTAAAAACCTTGGGGTCATCTTCGACTCAGAACTCTGTTTCTCTCATTACATATCTGACGTCTCTAAGAAGTCACACTACCAGCTTCACCTCCTCAGAGGTATCCTTTCTTTCCTCTCCTTCCCCCAGAAGCTCACTGTCTCTAGAGCCCTGGTTCTCTCGAAGCTGGACTACTGTAACAGCCTCTATCTAAATCTGCCTGCCTCTACTCTCCGCCCTTTGCAACTCATCCAGAACAGGACTGCGAGACTTGTCCTTGGCCTCAAGCCCAGGGACCGTATCTCTCTAGGACTGAAATCGCTACACTGGCTCCCAGTGGCTGCAAGGATTAAGTTCAAAACCCTCTGCATTGTCCACAAGGCCTTCTGGGGCCTCGGGCCAAAATACCTTCAACTCTCTCTTCCTAAATATCTTCCTTCTCGAGCTCTTCGCTCATCCACCTCCAACTCCCTCAGGGTCAGCCGCTTCTCCAAGCAACGAGTTGGGGGTAGATCTCTCTCCGCAGCAGGGGCCTCCCTCTGGAACAGCCTTCCTGCCTCCCTGAAACTTGAGGAGAACCATCTCCGGTTCTGGAAGCACCTTAAAACCTTCCTCTTTGCCTCTGCTTTCTCTCCCCCTCTCCCCTGTTAATATTACTGAAACTGCACTGAATCTGCTACGGGGCCACTCACCTAGCCTGGTCTGTGGCCCTGCCACTCTCCCCTGCACTGCCTCCCTGGCAACCCCTGCACTGTGGGACTGTCTCTGTATCCCTAAAGCCCCTCCTCCCAGCACTTGTCTGCACTTATCTTGCACTTGCCACCAGCTGGCCCTTATTATTTATCTTGTTCCACTAAACCTGTACTGCACTTCTCCTCTCCCTTTCCCCCTTGCACTTTTCCCTTCCGCTCCACCCTGCACTTGCGCAATCTGAATGACACCTGGCCTAATAGGATCGTTGTCTATCTCCCCTTGTCCCCCCGCCTCGTCGCGCCTTGATACACTTGTGTATAGGCGCGTTATAAATGCCATATCATATCATATCATATCATATCAATTACAATACTGTTAAATAATTAAGTACAACAAATAAGAGGCAATGGGGAGGGAAAGACGAACCTTCTGTGCCTTGTGAGTGTTCAGAACATGCAAGTGCAGAGGGGAGTGGGGTATGGGATAGGTGCTGCAGTGCTCAAGGGGAGCAGCACGAGATGTGCTAGGAGGAGAGTAAATGCAATCTTCAGTGATGAAGGGTGAGCCGAGGCAAGTGCAGAGGATAGACAGCAGCTGGGATGATTGATAGGATGTGGGAGGACAGTCTCGAGGATGCATAAGTGCACTGTACACCTGTCAAACTACTGTGTGATAGGCACGGGGGAGAAGGAGGGAAGGAAGAGGTAAAGAGGAAGGTCCTGAGACATTTCCAGAACTTAAGGAGGTCCTGCTCAAGGCAAAGAGGGAGTGGCACGCTGTCCCAAAGAAGGGAGCCAGCTGAGGAAAGTGATTGACCACCTGCTCTCTGTTTAGCAAACTGCTTCACACGCAAGGAGTTGGTGCCAGAGGAGTGCAGTTGTCTAGAGGGGGAGTATTTGGTCAGAAAGGGTTGCAGATAGAGTGGTCCCCGACCCAGACAGCCTTGTGGATGATGCAGAGGGATTTGAATTTGATCCGCGCTGCGATCGGGAGGCAGTGGAGACTTTGTAGGGCAGGAGAGATGCGGTCCATGGCCTTGAGGTCAAGGATAAATCTTGCTGCCCTATTCTGGATTAGCTGGAGGGGTTGCAGAGTAGACGAAGGTAGATTAAGGAGAAGGCTATTGCAGTAGTCGCGCCTAGAGAGAACCAGAGCACGGGTAACGTTGAGTCTCTGGGGGAAGGTGAGGAAAGGTAGAATTCCTTTCAGAAGGAAAAGCTGGAAGTGGGACTTCTTGGCAATGTCCTGGGTACGACGGAGGAAGGAGAGAGAGGAGTCGAAGATGACTCAGGTTTCTGGCTTCCGAGGAAGGAGCAGGGAGAGAGCCCAAGGAAGAAGGCCAGAGTGAAGGGAAGAAGTAGGGTGTCGGGGTACCAATGAGGAGGCTCTCTGTTTTTCCTGGCATTGAGGAAGAGATCATTAGAAGTACACCAGGCCTGGGTGGCTGAGAGGCAGTCAGGAATGAAAGAGGGTGCAAGGGAGTATGTAGGAAGTTTGAAGAAGAGTTGCGTGTCATAAGCAAAGCACTGGAAATTGGGGGAGAAGGAGGAAATGAGGCATGCCAGTAGAGTAAGGTAGATGTTTGATTTATTTATTTATTTATTTATTTATAGAGCGCTTTACACCAAGGCGCTGTACAGTGGAACAACACAATACAAGATAACAACAACAAATAACAGTGGGAGCAAAATTACATCATGAATCATTAGACAAAACAGTGCAAAGAGCAATTAACTGAAGGGAGGAAAGGGGAGTGGGACTAGGTGTGGGGGGGTGGAGATGGATTGGGCGCGGGAAAATGGAAGGAAGAAAGAGGAAGAGCAGGAGAGGGGAGAGAGAAATCAGATGAAGGGGGAGGGGGGGAGTAGATAGGGTAGAGGGGGAGTTTTCAATGAGGAGAATGGAGGAGGAGGGATTTAAGGGAGGTCCTAAATGAGGTGAAGGTCGTGGTAGAGCGGATTGAGAGAGGGAGCGAGTTCCAGTGCAGAGGTGCACGAAGTTGGAAGGAGCGGAAAAGGGAGGAAGCGCAAGGGGATGGAGGTACAGTGAGAAGGAAATGGTCAGCGGAACGAAGGGACCGGGGGGGGGAGTAGAAGGAGAGAAGAGAGGAGCGATAAGGGGGAGCAAGACCATGGAGGGATTTGAAGACAAGGCAGGGAAAGTGAAATTTTAGCTGTAAGTGGAAAGGTAGCCAGCCAAGTAAAGAGAGCGAGGGAGAGATGGAGTCCCGGGTTGTAAGGAGACAAAGGGTACGAACAGCAGAGTGGTATATGGATTTAAGAGGGGCAAGATGAGAGGTGGGAAGTCCAAAGAATAGAGAGGAGCAGTAGAAGAGGCGGGAAAAGATGAGAGAGGAAATTAGGAGTTTGGTGGTGTGGAATGTGAGGGAGGGACGATTTTGAGAATATTGTAGAGGTGGTATCGGCAGGTGTGAGAGGTGAGTGAAATGTGTTGCGAGAGGTGAGAGAGGAGTCAAAGAGAACGCCTAAATTACAAGCTTGGGGAGAGATGGGGAGATTGGAGGGAGGAAAGTGAATGAAAGGGGGAGGAGAGAGAGGGGGGAGAGAATTAGAGGTGAGAGCAGTTTCAGTGGAATGTTTGGGACGGAAGCCAGATTGGAAGGGAGGAAGGAGAGAGGAAGTAGTGACAAAGGATGAGAGTTGAGAGTAGGCAAGGCGCTCAAGAATCTTAGAAAGGAAAGGTAGAAGAGAGATAGGTCTGTAGTTAACAGTGAGAAGTGGATCGGCAGAGGGTTTCTTTAGGATAGGAATAATCGTTGCATGTTTGAAAGCAGAGGGAAAGGTTGATGAGGAGAGGCAGGAGTTGAAGAAAGTGGTAAGGTAAGGGATAAGGGAGGAGGGGAGAGGGTCAGAAGGGATAAGAAGAAGGTAGATCTTGGGGATAAGAACGGAGGGGAGAGGGTCAGAAGGGGCAGACGTGGGGTGGGCTTTGGATAGAAGGGAGGAGACTTCAGAAGGGGAAACAGGTGAGAAGATGGACATAGAGGAAGAGGGAGGAGAGGCGCGAGGAGGAGAGGGGGAGTCAGAGAAGGAGTTAATTGTTTGCCAGAGGGTGAGAATTTTGGAGGAGAAGAAGTTGGCAAAGTCCGAAGGAGAAAGTGTGGAATTGGATGAGGGATCAGGAGTAGGAGGAGAGAGAAGATGAGATAGAGTTTGAAAAATCAGACAAGGGTGGGAGGCTTGAGACTGGAGAAGGTTAGAGTAATAGGAGGATTTGGCCGCTGCAAGACAAGAGTTGTATAGTGCGTGGTAAGAGAAGTAAGAGGTTTGATTAGAAAGCGAGGGAGTTTTGAGCCATAGGGCCTCATTACAACCGACCCAGTATGGAAACAACGGTGGCGGTAAACCCGCCGCCAGCGTTGTTCCCATACCGGGTGATCACAACTCCCGCAGGCGGAGACGTCAAACCTGCCAGGTCTGACTTGGCAGGTTTAACACCGCCCGCCTGCAGGCGGACGAGGAAACACCGGCACCATTACGAGATGGTGCCGGTGTTTCCATGATCCCCGTTCCCATTGAGTCCTATGGGACTTAATGGAAATGGGGATTACCACCATTCCGCCTCCGGAATTCCCGGCTCACCGGGGTTGTAATGCCCTGGTAATTCCAGGAATCACGGAGGCGGAATGGTAATACGAGTCCGGCGGTAACCAGGCGGTTTTACCGCCTCGGTTACCGCCGGACTCGTAATGAGGCCCATAGTCTCTCTAACCGTCGGAGAAGGCACTGCATAGAGTGGAGATGGGAAGTAAGCCAGGGTTGGGAAGGCTTCCGGGAAGGACGGAAGAGAGAAAGGGGGTAAAGTTGATCAAGGGTAGTGGAGATAGAGGAGGAAAGGGAAGATAGAGCATCGTCTGCAGAGAATAAAGCAAAGTTTTGGAGAGATGAAAGAGAAGAAGAGCAGGTGTAAAAGAGGGTAGCATCGAAGTCACTAAGGTCACGACGTGAGTAGATTGGAGGGGAGGGATTAGCAGTAGTGGAGAGTGAGAGAGGAGAAAGGGAGAATGAGAGTAAGGCATGGTCAGAGAGATAAACAGGAAGAGAAGAGACAGGGGAAGAGGGATAGGAAGAATTGAAGATGAGGTCAAGAGTGGAGCCAGAGGAGTGAGTAGGGGATGAAGGAAGGGGGAGAGGAGGTAGGAGTCAAGGATGGAGAAGAGGGGAGAAGACTGAGGGGGAGATGGAAGATGAATATTAAAGTCACCAAGTACTGATAGAGGAGAGGGGGAGTGAGAGATAAGTGAGAGGAGATGAGCAAGGTCTTCATAGAAGGAAGAGAGAGGGCCAGGGGGACGATAGATGATCAGGAAGGAAATAGGGTGGGCAGAGGAGAAGGACTTGTAGAGGAATTCAAAGGAAGGGAAAGAAGGGAGAGTTGGAGAGGAAGAGGAGGAGATGTATTTGGGGAGGTAGAGGAGACCAACGCCTCCACCACGGCCAGAGGGGCGGGGGTGCGAATAAAGGAGGAAGAGGAGGTCGTTAAGGAGGCGGGACAGAGGTGTTATGAGGGGGAATCCAGGTTTCAGTTAGGCAGAGGAAATTAAGGTTAAGGCGAAAGAATAAGTCAAGAATAGCTGCGGTTTTATTACAGAAGGATCTGGCGTTCCAGAGAGCACTGTTCATGAGGGCATAGTAGCTGGCAGTAGGGGGGTAAAGAAGGTTAGGGCAGTGAGAGAAGGAAGGAGCGTGACTGGAGTAGTGTGGGTGAGGATAGTGAAGAGGACTAGGCATTAGGAGGAAAGAGGAGAGTAGGAGGGAAAGGAGAAGGTGGAAGGGTGGGGAGAGTGGGGTGGAAAGGAGTTATGGAGGATCGCATACCAAAGGGCACAGAGAAAGGACGAGTAGAGCAGGGCCGAAGTTGTAGGAGTTAAAAATGGAGGGGGTAGTTAACAGGGTGATAGATACAGAAAGAGGAGATAGTGGGCAATGTAGGACCAAAGAGTGGTAGGGGAGAGGGTAGTAACAAGAGTAGGTACAGGAATAATATCTGCTGCATCTGAATGGTAAAAGTGCAGGAGGCATGGGTAGCTGGATCCACAATTAGAAGGGGAGAGCACTGGCACCCGGTACAGTGTGGAGGCGCCAGTGAAGGAAATCACGCAGCTAAGGTATGCGGAGAGGTAGAAGGATCCGAATAGGATAAGCAGTGGCACCAGGTACAGTGTGGAGGTGCCAAGGTAGGGAATCACACAGATTGGTAGAGGGAACCATAGAAGCTGAAGTTACGTTAGGACAAGGGGACAGCAGGGAATGGGTCCGGGGTTAGAGTGGAGGTATCAGGAGAAAAGTGCAGAGAGTCAAGTTAGATGGCCGGTGTAGCGATGCTCTGTAATCTCAATCAACCCCTGGGTGGGGAGGATTGCCAGCTGTCGTGGAGGATGGAGAGGAGGCACCGGCAGGAGGACTTGCAGCAGCAGAGGAAGATGGTTGAAGTAGGGGGTTCCGGTCAGCCACGTTGGTCAAAGGCAGGGAGGCCGTGGAATGGAGGTATTCCAGACAGCCACAACCCCACAGGGACTGTAAGGGGACAGCAGGGAATAAGTCTGGGATTAGAGTCAAGGTATCAGGAGAAAAGTACAGAGAGTCAAGTTAGATGGCCGGTGCAGCGATGCTCTATAACCTCAGCCAACCCCTGGGCGGGGAGGATAGCCAGCTCTCGTAGAAGATGGAAAGGAGGCACCAGCAGGAGGACCTGTAGCAGCAGAGGAAGATGGATGAAGTAGGGGGTCCCGGTCAGCCACTTTGGTCAAAGGCAGGGAGGCCGTGGGATGGAGGTACCCCAGGCAGCCACAACCCCACAGGGACTGTAAGTGCCTGGATGAGAGTAATCAAGCTCAGGCAGGCAGGTCCGCTGTAGGTGGAATGCAGGAGGAGCCGGGCTGGAGAAGGCGTACCTGGGTGAGAACAATCGAGTTCAGGTGGGCAAGGCCGCTGTTGGTGGCACCAGGGTAGAGTGTAGGTACCCCAGGCAGATACAACCCC
The DNA here is from genome assembly GCF_040938575.1 of Ambystoma mexicanum. NCBI lineage: Eukaryota > Metazoa > Chordata > Amphibia > Caudata > Ambystomatidae > Ambystoma > Ambystoma mexicanum. Next base: position 491,574,551 of record NC_090931.1, on the reverse strand, counting down.
AAAGGGACTGCAAGTGAGTGGATGTAAGTAAACAAACTCAGGCGGGCAGGACCGCTGTAGGTGGAATGCAGGAGGAGCTGGGCTAAAGAAGGCGTACCTGGGAGTGAGCAATCAAGCTCAGGTGGGCAGGGTCGCTGTAGGAGGCACTAGGGTAGAGTGGAGGTACCCCAGGCAGACACAACCCACAGGGTCTGTAAGTGCCCCAGTTGACAAGGCAGCCCAAAGCAAGAAGAAAGGCGAGGGCGAGGCCAAATCCAGACCGCATCCGGAGCCGAGAAAACAAAGGACCGTAGAAACAGGGCTGGAGCGGAGAATGAGGCAGGCTGGGACCGCTCTTGTGCGAGGAGGAGTGGAGGAGGCAGGCAAAATGAGGAAGGTGGGACTCCGGTCCGCCGCGATCCTGTCAGGACTCGGCGAGTCGGTGCGGAAATGGAGTGCTCAGGTGCCGGTGTGAAAGCACGCAGGTCCGTCACGTCCCTGTCGGGACACAGGAGGAAGAAAACCAAATGGCGGCTGTAAGGGCTGCAGCAGAGGAGCAAAGATGCTGGTGCCCCGCACTGCAGTAGTTATCTCAGGACACAGAAAGCCACACACCGGGGGGAGCTCCGAAGGAACAGGACTGGCATCGGAGAAAGAGGAAGGTTGAGCCTGCACCTGATCACGGAGGAATGTAGGAAGCGGGTTAATGTCAAGATGGCGGCACCCAGACCGCCGCGATCCTGCCAGGGCTCTGAGAGCCGATGCAAAAGCAGAGTGCTCTGGAGCAGCTGCGGGGGCACGCAGAGCCGCCCTGTCTCCGCCGGAAAACAAGAAGGGTGAAAGACGAACGGAGGCCCCAGGAGCTGCAGCAGATAGGACCAGACACTGACTCCACGGACAGCTGCAGATTCACCAAGACACCAGGTGTCAAAGACGGGGCGTCAGAGGCAGTGTGGAGGCACACAGAGCTGTCCCGTCCCCGCCAGGGTCCAGTATGGGAAGGAGCCGAAGGGAGGTCCCAGGAGCTGCAGCAGGCGCTGGGTGAGTCACGGCAGGAGGGGAGAACTGCTCATCTGGACGTCACCGAGGCGGGAAGGATCCTGCAAGGGCCGGACCCGATGGAGGAGCAGGAGGAGGCCGCCCCAAGGCTTGCTCTGGAAACTACACACGGCAGACCCGATTTGTGCTGGAAATGCCGTCAGAGGAGCCCCAGTAGGTGAGGAACAGGAACAGAGAAAGGTGAGGGGCAGAATGGTGGTTAAAGAGCCAAGGTGAAACAATGGAGCCCTGGATAATGCCGCAGGTGGAGGAGGAAGTAGGGGAGGAGAAGGTGCCCAGTATGACTTTGGAAGATCGGTCAGTTAAGAAGGAGGTGAGCCAGTCCATTGCTCGCTCTGAGATATCAAGTGTCACTGTATCAAATGCAGAAGAGAGATCAAGGAGGACTAGGACAGCAGGGGAGTTAGAGTAAAGGGATGCCAGCAGTTCCTCACAGGTTTTCAGAAGAGCAGTTTTAGTGCCTCTGGCTGCTCGGAACCCAGACTGATGGCCGTGAAGACCACCAACAAGTTCAGTGTGAGAATTAAGTTGGGGAGGGCCAACTTCTACAGCAGTTTCCCCAGGGAAAAGGTTGATGGAGATGGGGCGATAGTTGGCTGGACAGGAAGAGTCTATGAATGGGGGCACACCAGGGTGTGCTTGAGGGAGGATGGAAAAGAACCACAAGCAAAGGAGTGGTTACAGAGATCAGCAAGAGCAGGGGCAAGAGAGGAAATGTTGTCCTTGATGGTTCGAGCTTTGGCAGATTAGTGGACTGGACCCTTCAGGATCATCTCTAAAATGGGTGAAGTCAATTATCTGGTTGACATGGGAGTCCCTGGAGTAACCCCTCAGGTATTCCACATCAACAGGCTCAAGCCTTTCCATAGGCGAGCGGAAGTCTCATGTCTCTTGCTGACCTCAGAGCAGAAGAGAATGAGAGTGAGCCCCTTCCTGATTTGCTGCATAGCAACCCTCAAGATGGCTCAGTGGAGGGAGTGCACCCCTCTCCAGATCCAACATCAGAGCAGCAGAGGGCCTGCAGGGCTTTGCTCCGGCAGTATGCCCCTCTGTTTTCACTGACTCTAGGCTCCTCCCCATGGCATAGGCACGAAATTGATACTGGTGACAGTGCACATGTCAAAAGCAGATGCTACAGGATGTCAGACACTGAAGAACCACATCCAGGCTGAGGTCGCCAAGATATTGGATCTAGGTGGTATTGAACCCTCAACCAATCCCTGGTCGAGTCTAGTGGTCCTTGTCCCCAAGGCAAGTTCCCAGGCAGGTCCCAAGGATTGGCGGTTCTGTGTGAACTACAGAGGAGTCAATGCCATCTCCAAAACTGATGTGCACCTGTTGCCCTGGGCTGATGAGCTTGTGGACACCATAGGTGCTGCCAAATGTGTGAGAACCATTGACCTTACCTCAGGCTATTGGCAAATAGCTATGACAGACCATGCCAAGGAAAAGGCTGCATTCTCAACACCGAAGGGGTTCTACCAGTTTAGAGTCATGCCTTTTGGGTTGAAAAATGCACCTGCCACCTTCCAGAGATTAGTCAATCATGTGCTCAGTGGGCTGGAGGCCTTTTGTGTGGCCTACTTAGACGACATCCCAATCTACAGTTCCACTTGGGAAGAGCATTTGACTCACCTGAATAAGGTGTTGCAGGCCTTGAAAAGGGCTAACTTCATTATCAAGGCCACCAAGTGCCAGATAGCTCAGGGGAAGGTCACATATCTTGGTCATGAGGTAGGAGGGGGTCGAATCCAACCTCTCCCCAGTAAGGTGCAGGATGTACATGACTGGGAGACTCCCACTACTCAAACCCAGGTGAGAGCATTTTTGGGCCTCACTGGGTATTACTACAACTTCATTTCTGACCATGGAACCATTACTGTCCCTCTGACAGCTCTAACTTCGCCCAAACAACCGAGGAAGGTTAACTGGAACGAAGACTGTCAGAAAGCCTTTACTGGCTTGAAGGAAAGTCTGTGTAGAGCACCTGTGTTGTGTAAGCCTGACTACAGCAAACCCTTTATCGTTCAAACTGATCCCTACAACGCCAGAATTGGAGCTATCTTGTCCCAGTTAGATGTCAAAGGGAGGGAAAATCCAATCATATTCATCAGTAGACAACTCAAGGGTAGAGAACTTAAGTGGGCTACTGTTGAACAGCAATGTTTCGGCATAGTTTGGAGCCTTAGGTATTTTAGGCCATACCTTACGGGGTCTATCTTCAAAGTCCAAATAGACCATAAGCCCTTAAAATCACTTATGCAGATGAAGGGTGCAAACCCAAAACTGGTCAGGTGGTTCAATAGCCTGCAAGGGCTAGACTTCACCATTGAGCATAGACCAGGGAAGAGTCATGATAATGCAGATGGCTTTTCCAGAAGGTATGTTGACCATCTGGATGAGGGTGTCAATCTCGTGGGAGATTAGCCCACCCTAACCTCAGTCTGGGGGGGGCGACTGTGATGCTGGAAATGCATTGAAGGGATAGGGCCTCCGTATCCTTGTCCTTTACTCTGTTTATCATGTATGTTCTGCCTTGTTTTCCGCACAGGACTTCATGTGGGACTCCTGGCGGTGCGGCTCTTCCTCTTTTTGATTGTGGTGAACAGACCCTTGGGATACCCTTCTGGCACCCATGGGTGGGAGTACAACCCTGTACTCCTAGTGTATGTTTTTGGGCACCTGTATGTGGCCCACAGAGCAGGATATGGGCTGGTGGCAGCTCCATGCTCACTTTGACAGGCGCTCTGAGTATCCTCCATTTTGGGGATGCCCAGGCCATGCCATTGGAATCAGTTGATTCCTGTTAGGAGATGTTAAGATGGATTTCTGAACTCTTTCCGGGAGGGGCAGAGGTTCAGAAGGCCAGCCCAATTTCTTGGAACAGGGTAACCTCTGGACAAGCCAGACCAATCAGGGTAGCGATTGCGGCGGTCAAGACTAGGGGCCTCATCACGACCTCGGCGGTAACCCTTAAATCCGGCGGTAGCGCTATTACCGCCGGATTTAAGGGTCCGCCGAATCAGGGCTTCGGCGGATTTGAAACCAGCTCTGAGCTGGTGTGAAATCCGCCGAGAATCCGCGCTAATACCGCCGGCGGGAAATCCGCCGGCGGTATGAGCGTGAAATATCCCCATTGAGCCCAATGGGGAATGGGGCATTCCCGAATGGGCTCAATGGGGAATGGGGATTTCCAAGTCCGCCCAACTCGTGATCCCGCGCTATTAGCGCCGGGGCCTATGGCGGTCGCGCTAATAGCCCCCGCTCTAATAGCGCCACCGCTACCGCCGAGGTCGTGATGAGGCCCTAGGTCTCAAGAGGGGTGAGGGTGACTGAAAGCCCGCAATGAGCACACACAGCAAGGACACTTACAGATTACTCCAAACAGGTGTTATATTAAAAATATAGACACATTTATTCCAAGGCCTTTGCAACAATGTCCATAGCGAGAAATCACAATAAAACTCAAGTAAACCAACACATACCAAACCAATACAATATATATACAAATACAAACGCGTTAGACGCACAAAATGTGTAGACCACCTAGATGGGGAGGAAAACAGGCAGTGCGAATAATAATCAGACCCAGTCCGCCTTCAGAGGCACCTAACTAAAAGGAAGTCCAAACCCTACGAAGAGTGGAGCCTTGTGCTCAAAAGTACCTGCACCCGCTGGTGCCAACGGGCAAAAAGGGGAGTCTCTTCGAGGGAATCAGGCAGTTCAGTTCGGTGAACAAATGAAGATGAACAGAGCTCCGTGACTCAAGCGCAGCCTCCACTGTGGGCAGAAGCAGAGCGCGAGTACGGAAAGGCGTGCTGTTTGACACAGCGAGGATAGGCTACGGGCTACTGCAGGAGGGCGACCAGTTCCTAACTATGCTACTCACCGGTCCCCGATGCAGGCAGACCCAGGCTTCTCAGCGTCAGTTTCAGTGCTGGCGGGTTCAGATAGGAGCAGGGGACGTCTCGTCTTCGTGTAGATTCTGCAGCAGCAGAGTTGAGTTGAGGGCGTCCCAAATGCAGTGAACCCGCACAGTTTGTTACCACAGCAGGGCAACGTAGCGGCCGTGTGTATCTCAGCCCAATGTACACTACTCGCTTCAGACCTGGGAATGCCAAGTGTACGAATCGTGTGAGAGTGACAAGGGCTCGAAATACAACACAACCGGATGGCGGTTACAGAGCCAGACTCCTGGGTAGGCTGGTCAGTCTGCTGGATGGCCCAGAGACACTTCCGAAGGCTTACGTGCAGGAGATGGTGAAGGTGCCGAGAATAGCTGTCCCCGCTATTCCAAGGGTCGAAGTACCAGTACAGGCCTTCTTGTTCGATCCGAGGTAGAAAGGATTTCACAAAGCGCCAGCAGTGCAGAGGAGCAGTCCTTCAGCGGGTCACCAGCGATTCCTCGGTTCAGCCTCGTGGTTGCAGGATACTTGGCTCCTGTATCCCTTTGTTCGTGAGAACTCAGGAGATCGACATGGTAGTGGTGTTTCCAGCCTGCTCTTATCCACGGTTCCCTTCGCGCCAAAACGGAGAGGACCCAATGGGAGATCTGCTCACAAAACACTCACACCATACGTGGACCTATCACGGACCACGGTGGTCCCAGGCATTCATACCACACTAGACTCTCTGGCACCCAGGATGTGTATTGGGACCAGACATCCCAGCCCACATCCCGGAGGCACACACAAGGCCTGTAGAAGCCCGCAAAAGCATCTGTGTTTCGCTGGAAAGTACATGCCCAAATAAGGAAGGCCCCGGGTTGGCTCGACCTGGGGAAGGTGAAGGGGGCAAGACGGTCAGCGGACAGGACAAAGAACCTCGTGGTCTGGCCATTTTGGGAGCCAGGCCACCATTTTGGGCTAAGCGTGAGAATCGAGCTTAAACCGTCAAAAGGAGCTCAAAAACACAAGAAACGATCGCTGCCACCAGTCCCGTCCGTGATTCACTTGCACCGATCATTTACAATCCAAAAAGAGTATCTAGGGCCTGTAGAAGACTAGAGACCCAAGAGAGCAGTAACTTGACTTACAGTGCCCTCTTGTGTCATGTTGCACGAAAGCTGCAACATGATAAAGAAACTACGGAAAACAACGTTCCCTGGTACTGACTGTCTTAAGGGCATTTCAGTTTCCCCGTAAGAATGGAGCGAAAGCCCAGAGGAGTGCGGCAGAAGGCTGCACTTCTCTGGCAAAGTCTAGATCCTGGTGAAAACAACAGCAAAAAGTTTAGGGGTTGCCACATGGAAGGAAAATTACCCACAATTAAGAAATCTTTCCTAACACTCGCCCCTCCCAGACTATGGACAGGGGGAACTAATCCACCCCTGGATGAGTCTCTTGTTCAGGTCGGTTAAACATTCTGGACAACCCATCAGCATTGCTATGTTGGACACCTGGCCTATGCTCAATAGTGAAGTCGAAGCGTTGTAGACTTATGGACCACCTAAGCAACTTTGGATTCTCTCCCTTCATGTTCATTAGCCACTTTAAGGGCTATGGTCAGTTTGCACAGTGAAGTGGGTCCCATAGAGGTAGGGCCTCAGCTTCCGTAGGGCCCACACAACAGAGAAACATTCTTTCTCCACTGTGGACCATCTGAGCTCTCTGTCCTTAAACTGGCGACTAATAAAACCAATAGGGTTTTCCTTACCCTTCTCACCTACTTGCGATAGTACAGCTCCTATCCAAGTGTCAGAGGCGTCCGTCTGCACAATAAAAGGTCTTTGATAATCAGGGGCCCTGAGGACAGGGGCCTGGCACAAGGATTCTTTTAAGCCGTTGAAGGCCTTCTCACACTCGTCGGTCCAAGTTACCTTCTTGGGTTTCTTCGGAGTGGTGAGGGCAGTCAGAGGGGCAGCTATGGTGCCATAGTCTGCCACGAAGTTGCGGTAATACCCCGTGAGTCCTAAGAAGGCTCTCACTTGGGTCTGTGTAGTGGGGTAGGCCAGTCTTGTACTGCTTGTACTTTATTGGGAAGAGGCTGTATCCTCCCTCCACCTACTTCATGTCCAAGGTAAACCACTGAGCCTTGTCCAATCTGGCATTTACTAGCCTTTATGGTCAAGTGTGCTTTCTGAAGAGCCTGGAGCACAATCCCGATGTGTTTCACATGGTCTTCCCAAGTGGCACTGAAAACTGCTATATCGTCCATATATGCAAGACAGAATTCGTCCAACCCATTCAACACATGATTCACAAGCCTCTGGAAAGTGGCAGGTGCATTTTTCAACCCGAACCGTATTACCCTGAATTGGTAAAGGCCGTCTGGAGTAGAAAGCGCTGTCTTCTCCTTGGCATGTTCTGCTAAAGCTATTTGCCAATAGCCAGCAGTGAGGTCAAACGTGCTGAGGTACTTGGAGGCACCCAAAGTATCCACCAGCTCATCTGTTCGAGGCAAGGGGTGTGCATCTGTCTTGGTGACAGCATTCAGAGCCCTGTAATTCACGCAGAACCTCAATTCAGAAGTGCCTGCCTTTGGAACCAAAACCACAGGGCTGGACCAAGGACTACTAGAGGGTTCAATCACCACAAGGTCTAACATCTTGTTGACCTCGGTCTAAATGTAAGACCGTACTTTGTCTGACATCCTGTATCCTCTACTTTTGATAGGTACACTGTCTCCTGTGTCTATGTTATGTTTGCACCAAGGTGTCAAACCAGGCGACTGTGAAAACAGGGGGGAAAACTGCCTAAGCAAACTTTTCACCTCAGCCTGCTGATTAGAAGTCAGATGAGGGGCCACTCGGACACCCTGAAAGGAGCTATCTGAAGGACCGCTTTGGAACAGGTCGGGGAGAGGTTCAGACTTCTCTTCCTCAACATCTGAAGCCAGTAGCAGTGCTGCGATTTCGACTCTTGAGACGAAAGCCTTCAGCCTATTTACGTGGAACACTTTTGGAGCCTGTCCAGGCCTTCCAAGGTCCACTAAATAGTTAACCTCACCCAGGGGCTCCACCACTGTGTAAGGGCTTGACCAATTGTCCTGTAAAGCTCGAGGCCTTATGGGGTTCATGATCAGGACTTGCTGACCAGGTGTAAAATTGATGAGGGAAGCTTTCTGGTCATACCAATGTTTCACCAGCGCTTGTCCTGCCTTCAATTTATCACTAGCCAAGCCCATCAGAAGTACCATCCGTTTTCTGAGCCCCAGCACATAATCTACTACGTTGGTAGTATCAGGGGGAGTGGGCATCTCCCATCCCTCTTTGACTATGGCTAAGGGTCCCCGTACAGGATGACCGAACAGAAGTTCGAAGGGGCTGAAGCCAACACCCTCCTGTGGTACCTCTCGGTAGGCAAACAGTAAGCATGGTAAAAGAAGATCCCATTTCCTTCTCTGATGTTCTTCCAGAGCCCCAATCAGGCTTTTTAACGTTCTGTTGAAACGTTCCACCAGACCATTGGTCTGGGGGTGGTAGGCAGAAGAGAACTTGTAGGTGACCCCACATTCTTTCCACATAGCCTGCATATACTTCGACATAAAGTTGCTGCCACGATCCGACACAACTTCTTTAGGGAAGCCAACCCTAGTAAATATGCCAAGTAACGCTTTTGCAACTGACTTGCCAGTTACAGTTTTCAATGGGATGGCCTCAGGATATCTGGTTGCATGGTCGACCAGCACCAGGATAAACCTATTGCCTGAGGATGTTTGCGGGTCAAGGGGACCAACGATATCGATCCCTACCCTTTCGAATGGTACTCCCACAACTGGGAGTGGTACCAATGGAGGTTGGATTGTCGAGCCAACCTTACCAGATAACTGGCAGGAGGCACAACTCCTGCAGTGACTTTCTACTTGCACCCCCATCTTGGGCCAGTAGAAGTGCATGGATAACCTTTGCTTGGTCCTCTTAATACCAAGGTGACCAGCAAGGGGCACTTCATGCGCCAGCTGCAGGAGGAAGGGTCTTACAGCAAGGGGAACCACCAACCTCCTATGGTCTCCTTCTGTAGGCTCTGTGGGCTCACTATACAGGAGTCCACCTTCCCAATAAATCCGATGCGTCCCAGGAGGTTCACCCTCAAGCTGGGAGCAGGCCTGTCTCCTTAGGCCTTCCAGAGATAGGCACTCACGTTGGCCTTTACTGAATTCTTCCCTGTCAGGACCACCTTCTATTAACAAGTCTTTTAGTTCTGGATTGTCGTTGGGGTTAAATACTTCAGGCATCGCCACCTCCTCGTCAGGCCTGGGCGATTGACCAACTTCCTCCACCGCAGTGGTAGGCGAGCTTGGGGGAATGTTCTCTTTCCCTCGTCTTGACTTTCTAACTCCTTTCGCCTTGGGTTTCCCCTTCGGCTGGGGCGGCGTATTGGTCTTGGCCAATGCTGCCCGTGTTTGAGACCGTGTGCAGGGTCTATCGGCAGTGTCTCCTACAAGCCCTAAAGCTCTGAGATCATTGCCTAACAAGACCTTTCCTGGCATGTATCTCTATATGCTCACTGGAATCCTGACTGCTGTACCATTCAAAGTAAGATTTAGAGGTATTACTGGAAACATGCGAGGTGGGCCGTCAGCCAACTTAGTGGGCATCAGAGTAGCTCTGGCAACTTCCTCTGAGTCTACCAAGGTAGAATCCAATACAGTTCGACTGCACCCACTATCCCTAAGAGCTGGAGTATCTACTCCATTGATCAGCACACTGTCTTTAAAGTAGTGCTTGGTATTATCTTGAATCCTAGCATAAGCCTCTGCGACTTTAGGCTCCCAGGAACCCAGGGAAACTAAAACTACCTCAGCTTCTATCCCGCTGGGGAAGGAGTCGGAGGAGAAGGATGCTCCTGTAATCTCTTCTTCCTCGTAGGAGGAGAAGGCCAGATTAGCGGAGTGGACCCCCAAAGGTTTAACCTTACACCGTGGATCCCCCTTCACGTGGTCAGTTGCTCCACAAGCAAAACAAGATCCATTGGGTCTGTTTACGTAGGGAGGCTTATTGTAACCAGAGTTCTGTTTCGGAGGCTGACCTCCACTACCCTGTGAGTTCTCTTGTGTCTTACCCTTATTTTTCTCTTTGTGGCCCTTTTGAGAAGAAGATTTATCAGATTCTCCACCCTCCTTATCTTTGGACTTTTTCCCTTCCTCCTGCTTACCAGGATAAGTTTTGTCCTTATGGGACACTCGATGTGACACCCATAAGTCTGCTGCAATGGCCAGCTTCTTAGGATCTATCTCCTTTGAATCGGCCAAATGCTGCTTAAGCTCCGGGGAAGAAGATGCAAAAATGTGTTCCAGCATGACAAGATTTATCATGCCTTCAAAGGTAGAAACCTTATAACCTTCGACCCAGCCAGTCAAGTTTTTGTAAGGATTCGGTTACATAAGATACCGAAGTACCATCTTCTTTTTTCTTGTACTCTCGGAATCGTTTTAAATATTGGGCAGGAGTCTTTCCAAACTTTAAAATGAGAGTTTGCTTTAACATTGCGAAATCAGCTTGCTCAGCCTTCAACATTTCCATAATGGCACTACAGCCAGAATGGGGCAGTCTGCTGAGTAACCAGGCAATCTTATCAGCATTGTCAACTTGTTGAACTTCACATGCATACTCAAACGTATTCAGCCAGTCCATAATGTCATTCCTTTCCTCATACACACTGAGCAGATCTTTCGGAAACCGTGGATGAGAGGAGGCCCCAGACCCATGTCCGGGACCCTTGGACCCATTTGCAACCTGAAGCTTGGCCAGTTCCAACTGGTGATCCCTGTCTTTCTGTTTTTCGGCCTGTTCGATTTTTACTTTGGCCATGTTGAAATCAAGCTCTTTCTGCCTAAACAGCAGCTCTTGCTTCTTGAATTCAAGCATGGCCTCCCCATCAACACTGGCAGAGGAAACATTAGACATCTCATCCTCCCTGTCCTCGTGGTCGCGGTGGACCAGTGCAGCGGCAGAACCGTCGGTTCTACCAGTGAGAGCAGCCCAACCTCCTTCCGCACTGTCCTCAGAAGTTATAGCATCAAGCTGTGCTTCTTGCCACGCCACGATTCTTTGGATCATATCCAATTTGGTGCCGTGAGAGTAAACACCTCTCTCCGCACACATCTTTTTCAATGTTTCGGATTTAGAAGCATTTAAAGTTAACAAGGTATTTGTTTCCATACTGTTACATAGGACTATGGCCTTTTAAAAGTTATACTACGACAATTCACTATGTGTCCTGTTAGGAATAACTTGAAATGCCTTTGCTAGAGCGCAACACTGGATACCTTCAGTCGTATCCCACCGCTGTACACCAATTTGTTAAGACGGATTTCTGAACTCTGTCCGGGAGGGGCAGAGGTTCAGAAGGCCAGCCCAATTTCTTGGAACAGGGTAACCTCTGGACAAGCCAGACCAATCAGGGTAGCGATTGCGGCGGTCAAGACTAGGTCTCAAGAGGGGTGAGGGTGACTGAAAGCCCGCAATGATCACACACAGCAAGGACACTTACAGATTACTCCAAACAGGTGTTATATTAAAAATATAGACACATTTATTCCAAGGCCTTTGCAACAATGACCATAGCGAGAAATCACGATAAAACTCAAGTAAACCAACACATATAAAACCAATACAATATATATACAAATACAAACAAGTCTAACTCGTTAGATGCACGAAATGTGTAGACCACCTAGATGGGGAGGAAAACAGGCAGTGCGAATAATAATCAGACCCAGTCCGCCTTTAGAGGCACCTAACTAAATGGAAGTCCAAACCCTACGAAGAGTGGAGCCTTGTGCTCAAAAGTACCTGCACCCGCTGGTGCCAACAGGCAAAAAGGGGAGTCTCGAGGGAATCAGGCAGTTCAGTTCGGTGAACAAATGAAGATGAACAGAGCTCCGCGACTCAAGCGCAGCCTCCACTTGTGGGCAGAAGCAGAGCGCGAGTACGGAAAGGCGTGCTGTTTGACACAGCGAGGATAGGCTATGGGCTACTGCAGGAGGGCGACCAGTTCCTAGCTATGCTACTCACCGATTCCCGTTGCAGGCAGACCCAGGCTTCTCTGCGTCAGTTTCAGTGCTGGCAGGTTCAGATAGGAGCAGGGGACGTCTCGTCATCGTGTAGATTCCGCAGCAGCAGAGTTGAGTTGAGGGCATCCCAAACGCAGTGAACCCGCACAGTTTGTTACCACAGCAGGGCAATGGAGCGGCCGTGTGTATCTCAGCCAAATGTACAATACGCGCTTCAGACCTGGGAATGCCAAGTGTACGAATCGTGTGAGAGTGACAAGGGCTCGAAATACAACACAACCGGATGCCGGTTACAGAACCAGACTCCTGGGTAGGCTGGTCAGTCTGCTGGATGGCCCAGAGACACTTCCGAAGGCTTACGTACAGGAGATGGTGAAGCTGCCGAGAATAGCTGTCCCCACTATTCCAAGGATCGAAGTACCAGTACAGGCCTTCTTGTTCGATCCGAGGTAGAAAGGGTTTCACAAAGCGCCAGCAGTGCAGAGGAGCAGTCCATTCAGCAGGTCACCAGCGATTCCTTGGTTCAGCCTCGTGGTTGCAGGATACTTGGCTCCTGTATCCCTTTGTTCGTGAGAACTCAGGAGATCGACATGGTAGTGGTGTTTCCAGCCTCCTCTTATCCACGGTTCCCTTCATGCCAAAACGGAGAGGACCCAATGGGAGATCTGCTCACAAAACACTCACACCATACGTGGACCTATCACGGACCACGGTGGTCCCAGGCATCATACCACACTAGACTCTCTGGCACCCAGGATGTGTATTGGGACCAGACATCCCAGCCCACATCCTGGAGGTACACACAAGGCCTGTAGAAGCCCGCAAAAGCATTTGTGTTTCGTGGGACAGTACATGCCCAAATAAGGAAGGCCCCGGGTCGGCTCGACCTGGGGAAGGTGAAGGGGGCAAGAGGGTCAGCGGACAGGACAAAGAGCCTCGTGGTCTGGCCATTTTGGAAGCCAGGCCACCATTTTGGGCTAAGCGCGAGAAACACACTTAAAATGCCAAAAGGAGCTCAAAAACACAAGAAACGATCGCTGCCACCAGTCCCGTCCGTGATTCACTTGCACCGATCATTTACACTCCAAAAAGAGTATCTAGGGCCTGTAGAAGACTAGAGACCCAAGAGAGCAGTAACTTAGCTTACAGTGCCCTCTTGTGTCATGTTGCACGAAAGCTGCAACATGATAAAGAAACTACGGAAAACAACTTTCCCCGGTACTGACTGTCTTAAGGGCATGTCAGTTTCCCCGAAAGAATGGAGCGAAAGCCCAGAGGAGTGCGGCAGAAGGCTGCACTTCTCTGGCAAAGTCTAGATCCTGGTGAAAACAACAGCAAAAAGTTTAGGGGTTGCCACATGGAAGGAAAATTACCCACAATTAAGAAATCTTTCCTAACAGGAGACAAGATGGCCCTGGTAGCCTCTTGCTTTCTGTCACCTGTTACCTTGTTTTCCCGAAGTTCCGTGAAACTCTGACTCTGTCCCTTCCTCTGACTGGCTGGTGGGTGATGTATGGGGAAGTCCAGGCCAGACTGGCTGGAGCCTTCCCAATGACTGTATGTTGTGGGTACGCCCGTGGGGTGGGACCTGGGTGAATGGAGTGTTTGACTAATACTCATTCCATGTTATGGGTGTCTAGTATCTGTTGAGTGACAGAAAGACTGAGACAGCCCTGCTCGAAACTGGTATGAATGCAGTGTGGAGTACTGAATGGCTGGGTGCTTGTCCCAATCCACATTCCGTGTTGTGTCTGGATGGAGAAAAATGGTCTGAATGCACTGTGAGCCTGATTGGCTGCCTGCCTGCCTGAATGCTCTTCTGAATGATTGGTTGTCTGAGTGTGACCCAGCATAGTGAATGGGAGACCAACAGTATATCTGGGGACCTCTCACAGATGGAAATCGTTCAAAAGCTGAAGTCGAAACTTGATGCTTAACCTTGAAGCCCAGTTGGACGAGAAGATCTGCTGCCACATTCCTACACCAACTGAAAGCTGATGCATCTTCAAGGACTGATCCAAGAGAGGACCTGACTAGGTGACCTCTTGCCGAGGTAAGAGGGAACATCGTGCACCAGCTGAACTTTGCCAAAGCTCCCTGGAAGTCAGACCCTCGCAAGGCTGCCGACTGGAGCTGTGGACCACAGTGGGATCCGAAGTGAAGCATCCGGACCTCCAAGTCCATCATTGTTGACCAGGGTTCACAGGTTTGCTATAACTGCTGGAAGCCTGTCGAAGTGTGCTGCCCAGAAGCGGGGACAACTTGAAGTTGTGCTGCTCTACGATCAGAGCCACAATGCTCCATTGCCTAAGACGCTTGATTCAAGGACTCCCTTGCTCATCACCGTCGACCGATTTGTCCCGCTGGAGAAAGTCAAGGTCATCGACGACCGAGGAGAATCCACTGGTGGGTTTCCCACTACCCAAAGACCTCAAAGACGCTGAAGAACATCCGTAAGACAGCCGTGGTCGATTCCCATTCGCCGAAGCCCGACTCGGATGACCCGACGCCCTTGCTGGGCCAAAGTTCTTCATTGACCCTTTGCGGCAACAAACTATCACCGTTGAGGTATACCGATGCCTCAGCTTCACAAAGCGTTCACACGCTTTCATCAATGAGCACCGTGAGGATCGAAGCTGCTTCCCTGACAACAGTGTCACCTTTTCTTCACTTGGAATCTTGAAGACCTGTGGCTCCTATCTGAAAGGGAGCTCACTCAAAAAGGGCCCATCGACGTCTCATCGAAGAACTCTATGAAACCAGGTACATTGGGCTCGTAGAACCGTTAGAAGGAATCGAGACTATATTAAGCATATCTGGACTGGGCTTGTCATTACGCTTTATTTACAGGTTGCCCAGGTGGGGGGATCCTCAGACAGAACAGTCTCACGGTAGTGGGATAGACTGTTCTGCCATTGCTTGATTTAACTTGCTTTTTTTCTTTGGTCTATCGTTGATTCATCTTGTAATCTGATTCTTATGCCATTTGAACTGTTAGCAGTTGATGCATTTCAAAGGAATCAATAGTTAACAGTTGCACCACGTGGACCTGTATATATTCGCCTTTCTAGTATTGACAGAGTACAAAGTGTGTTATTGTGATTTTATATATAACGTGAACCTTATTTATAGAAAGACTTACAGGGTAATTCATAGAAATTCGCACAAAAGTGGCGCACGCAGCTGGTGCACAGCGTGCCCGTGCAAATGTCTGCGGCAGCCGCGTGCGCTAAAATCGATTTCTGCACACAGCGTATTCATGGATTTTCGCATCCAAAACCAGCCGTGGCGCAGCGTGTCGCAGTGACCCTGAAGCAGCGCCAGTTACACCCCCAAGAACGCCCTCGCGCAAGGAAAAGCCTTCAAAATCCCCAAATAATCGCAAAGGGCTGCGCCAACCCTGGACCAGTTCACAGGGCTGGCAAACAGCAAACGCCAAGCGGGGAACGTGTATTTCAGTGGTTCGCGGGAAGTTCCACACGCGATTGTCCTGTGTACGTGTGCATCAGGGGTGCGTGGGAAGTAACACACGCAAAAGCAGCAGGGTACATGTATTCCAGGGGTGCGTGGGAAGTATCACACGCAAAAGCAGCAGGGTATGTGTATTTCAGGGGTGCGTGGGAAGATCACACGCAAAAGGAGCAGGGTACGTGTATTTCAGGGGTCCGTGGGAAGTATCACACGCAAAAGCAGCAGGGTACATGTATCTCAGGGGTGCACGGGAAGTATCACACGCAATTCCATCAGGGTACGTGTATTTCAGGGGTGCGCGGGAAGTATCACACGCAAAAGCAGCAGAGTATGTGTATCTCAGGGGTGCGCGGGAAGTATCACACGCGATTCCATCAGGGTACGTGTATTCCAGGGGTGCGCGGGAAGTATCACATGCAAAAACAGCAGGGTACGTGTATTCCAGGGGTGCACGGGAAGTATCACACGCAAAAGCAGCAGGGTAAGTGTATCTCAGGGGTGCGCGGGAAGTATCACACGCGATTCCATCAGGGTACGTGTATTCCAGGGGTGCGCGGGAAGCATCACACGCAAAAACAGCAGGGTACGTGTATTTCAGGGGTGCGCGGGAAGTATCACATGCAAAAACAGCAGGGTACGTGTATTTCAGGGGTGCGCAGGAAGTATCACACGCGATCCCATCAGGGTACGTGTATTCCAGGGGTGCGCGGGAAGTATCACATGCAAAAACAGCAGGGTACGTGTATTCCAGGGGTGCACGGGAAGTATCACAAGCGATTCCATCAGGGTATGTGTATTACAGGGGTGCGCGGGGAGCACGACACGTGAATTGCACTTGTGGGTCCTCCCAGGTGTTCCCTCTACACCCTCCACGGCCCCTGCAGGTGGCCCACACCACAGGGGCCTACCCTGCACATGTCCTGCAGGCACCCCATCCACCATGGCCATGCCGCCCAGCCAACCCACATGTCACCTTGCACTACTGCCCACCAAACATGTCCCCCTGCACCCCCAGCCACCAGGGGCAGCCTCCACCAGGCCCCCACCCATGTCTCCCATCACCCCCACCCCCCAGCAGTGCAGGGGCAGCCTTCACCAGGCCCCCACTCATGTCTACCACCACCCCCACCCCCCAGCCACCAGGGGCAGCTTCCACCAGGCCCCCACACATGTCCCCCTGCACCCCCACCCCCCAGCCACCAGGGGCAGCCTCCACCAGGCCCCCACTCATGTCTACCACCACCCCCACCCCCCAGCAGTGCAGGGGCAGCCTCCACCAGGCCCCCACTGATGTCCCCTATCACCCCCACCCCCCAGCAGTGAAGGGGCAGCCTCCACCAGGCCCCCATTCATGTCTACCCCCACCCCCACCCCCCAGCAGTGCAGGGGCAGCCTCCACCAGGCTGCCACACATGTCCCCCTGCACCCCCACCCCCCGGCCACCAGGGGCAGCTTCCACCAGGCCCCCACACATGTCCCCCTGCACCACCACCCCCCAGCCACCAGGGGCAGCCTCCACCAGGCCCCCACTCATGTCTACCACCACCCCCACCCCCCAGCAGTGCAGGGGCAGCCTCCACCAGGCCCCCACTGATGTCCCCTATCACCCCCACCCCCCAGCCACCAGGGGCAGCCTCCACCAGGCCCCCACCCATGTCTACCACCACCCCCACCCCCCAGCAGTGCAGGGGCAGCCTCCACCAGGCCCCCACTCATGTCTCCCATCACCCCCACCCCCCAGCAGTGCAGGGGCAGCCTCCACCAGGCCCCCACTCATGTCTCCCATCACCCCCACCCCCCAGCAGTGCAGGGGCAGCCTCCACCAGGCCCCCACCCATGTCTACCACCACCGCCACCACCCAGCAGTGCAGGGGCAGCCTCCACCAGGCCCCCACTCATGTCCAACTCATGTCTCCCTGCACCTCCACCCCCCAGCCACCAGGGGCAGCCTCCACCAGGCCCCCACTCATGTCCCCTATCACCCCCACCCCCCAGCCACCAGGGGCAGCCTCCACCAGGCCCCCACCCATGTCTACCACCACCCCCACCCCCCAGCAGTGCAGGGGCAGCCTCCACCAGGCCCCCACTCCTGTCCAACTCATGTCTCCCTGCACCTCCACCCCCCAGCCACGAGGGGCAGCCTCCACCAGGCCCCCACCCATGTCTCCCATCACCCCCACCCCCAGCAGTGCAGGGGCAGCCTCCACCAGGCCCCCACTCATGTCTCCCATCACCCCCACCCCCCAGCAGTGCAGGGGCAGCCTCCACCAGGCCCCCACTCATGTCTCCCATCACCCCCACCCCCCAGCCACCAGGGGCAGCCTCCACCAGGCCCCCACTCATGTCCCCTATCACCCCCACCCCCCAGCCACCAGGGGCAGCCTCCACCAGGCCCCCACTCATGTCTACCACCACCGCCACCCCCCAGCAGTGCAGGGGCAGCCTCCACCAGGCCCCCACTCATGTCTCCCTGCACCTCCACCCCCCCAGCCACCAGGGGCAGCCTCCACCAGGCCCCCACTCATGTCCCCTATCACCGCCACCCCCCCAGCAGTGCAGGGGCAGCCTCCACCAGGCCCCCACTCATGTCTCCCATCACCCCCACCCCCCAGCCACCAGGGGCAGCCTCCACCAGGCCCCCACTCATGTCCCCTATCACCGCCACCCCCCAGCAGTGCAGGGGCAGCCTCCACCAGGCCCCCACTCATGTCCAATTCATGTCTCCCAGCACCTCCACCCCCCAGCCACCAGGGGCAGCCTCCACCAGGCCCCCACCCATGTCTCCCATCACCCCCACCCCCCAGCAGTACAGGGGCAGCCTCCACCAGGCCCCCACTCATGTCTCCCATCACCCCCACCCCCCAGCCACCAGGGGCAGCCTCCACCAGGCCCCCACTCATGTCCCCTATCACCGCCACCCCCCAGCAGTGCAGGGGCAGCCTCCACCAGGCCCCCACTCATGTCTCCCATCACCCCCCCCCAGCAGTGCAGGGGCAGCCTCCACCAGCCCCCCACTCATGTCTCCCATCACCCCCACCCCCCAGCCACCAGGGGCAGCCTCCACTAGGCCCCCACTCATGTCCAACTCATGTCTCCCTGCACCTCCACCCCCCAGCCACCAGGGGCAGCCTCCACCAGGCCCCCACCCATGTCTCCCATCACCCCCGCCCCCAGCAGTGCAGGGGCAGCCTCCACCAGGCCCCCATTCATGTCTACCCCCACCCCCACCCCCCAGCAGTGCAGGGGCAGCCTCCACCAGGCCCCCACTCATGTCCAACTCATGTCTCCCTGCACCTCCACCCCCCAGCCACCAGGGGCAGCCTCCACCAGGCCCCCACCCATGTCTCCCATCACCCCCGCCCCCAGCAGTGCAGGGGCAGCCTCCACCAGGCCCCCATTCATGTCTACCCCCACCCCCACCCCCCAGCAGTGCAGGGGCAGCCTCCACCAGGCTGCCACACATGTCCCCCTGCACCCCCACCCCCCAGCCACCAGGGGCAGCTTCCACCAGGCCCCCACACATGTCCCCCTGCACCCCCACCCCCCAGCCACCAGGGGCAGCCTCCACCAGGTCCCCACTCATGTCTACCACCACCCCCACCCCCCAGCAGTGCAGGGGCAGCCTCCACCAGGCCCCCACTGATGTCCCCTATCACCCCCATCCCCCAGCAGTGCAGGGGCAGCCTCCACCAGGCCCCCATTCATGTCTACCCCCACCCCCACCCCCCAGCAGTGCAGGGGCAGCCTCCACCAGGCTGCCACACATGTCCCCCTGCACCCCCACCCCCCAGCCACCAGGGGCAGCTTCCACCAGGCCCCCACACATGTCACCCTGCACCCCCACCCCCCAGCCACCAGGGGCAGCCTCCACCAGGCCCCCACCCATGTCTACCACCACCCCCACCCCCCGGCAGTGCAGGGGCAGCCTCCACCAGGCCCCCACTCATGTCTCCCATCACCCCCACCCCCCAGCAGTGCAGGGGCAGCCTCCACCAGGCCCCCACTCATGTCTCCTATCACCCCCACCCCCCAGCAGTGCAGGGGCAGCCTCCACCAGGCCCCCACCCATGTCTACCACCACCGCCACCACCCAGCAGTGCAGGGGCAGAAATTTAACCAAAAAAAAAACAGCAGGCCAGTGAAAAAATGCTAAACCACAAATCATAATGCAAAGGAAAGGTGTCCAAAGTCACAAATTAAAATTGAAAACCATTGCTCCATGGCGAAATCATAATAAAAATTGAAAATCCAAAAGTCAACTATGTACAGATAACTATCCAGGGTCCATGATCCCAACCGAAGAAATGAAACCTATCTAATAACACTACCTAAAAAAAATAACTATATACAAAAATGTGGCCCATTCTCCAAAAGGTCAAAAAATAAAGCCAAACCAAAGGAAACCTAACACTAACTAAATAACTATTTACAAGGGCAGCGGGCTAGTCCGACGGCTCACTTTGGGATGTTCCGGACCAGGGCATCATCGAACTCCTGCTCAATGTCCCGGAGGCGCTCCTCCTCCATGGCCCAGAGGGTCCACAGGGCCGTCCACATGTTCCCCCCAAACTCCCTGCGGATTGCCTCGAGGCACTCGGCACGCCTCAGGGCCCTCTGCATGGAGTTCTCCGCCCTGACCATCGTGAGCCGTGCCTCTTCCGCCCGCTGCCGACCCGCATCTATGGCGTGGCCCAACCTCTGCCACACGGAAGACACTTCCCGACCTGGGTCCTCCTGCCCTCCGGCCGATGCCTGCCCCTCCGATGTGGAAGGCCCCGAGCCATCATGGCTTCCACCACGTTGCTGCTGCTGCGCCTCTGCCCGTGCACTGCCTCCTGCTGCCTGCACATCCTCCGCTGGCTGGGGTGCAGTCGTTGATGTGGCCACCCCTGCTGGACGTCCGACTCCCGACTGTGGCAGGGATGCCTCCTCCACCAGCCTGGCCGCACCGTCAGAGGCAGCTCCACAGGGCACCCAGGTGACTGATGGGTGGGAAGATGGCACGGAGGACGACTGGCGCATAGGGGGTTCAGTTGAGGAGGGGGTCGTAGCAAGCCCCATCAAACGGAGGAATCCGGCCTGGGTGACCTGTCCCAGTAGGCCGACGCGGTCAACGAGCCATTCGAGATGACTTGCAGTCTCCTCATGAAAAGACTGCAGGTCACCTCGCATGGCCCGTTGACGCAACGCCACACCAGTCAGGACAGGCTCAACCCGGACCCGGATAGCCACGTCCGCAGGCAGAGGAAGGCCAGTTGTCGTGAGCTCATCCACTGCCTGAAAACGGGTCTGGACGTAGGCATCCCTGCTGGTGCAAGATGATGCAGTGACAGGATCAGGGACAGGATTGCACACAGGCACCTCCGCGGCGACCTGTGCTGCCTCCTGTCCCTGCTCCTGCACTGCACCACTAGCACTAGTGGAATCCCCACCTCCAGACCCTGTCTCTGTTGCTTGCATAGCCTCCTCCTCCACCAAACCCCCCACCAACCTGGATGACTCCGTGCCATCTTCCCCCGTTGGGCCCTGTGGGGTCCCAGCTGCCCCTTCTGCTGCCGAGGAGTCCAACTCCGACCTCCGCCTCTTGGACCTCCCCCCAGCAACTGCGGCCTGGGACGTGGCGCCGGACTCCTCACTCCCCGACGAGATCACAACCTGGGAGGGGAGCCGGGCCTTGCGTCTCCGGCTGGCGGTGCGATCCCCGCCGCTGTGCTCCACAGCACCTTCTCCGCCCTCTTCATCAGTTGACGCTGCAGACAGGGAGAAATTAAACACAGGCATCAGGGCACTGTACAATGGACACATACACACATGACAGTTGCACATGAGTGGCATTGGCAAACCTCAGACATGGCATCACAATCGGCAACACACATGTCATTTCAACTTGCACACATGAGCCATACCACAGCCACATCCCAACTGCCAGCATCATCCATACACATACAACAGCATGAGCAGGCAAAGGTGAGCCAGACATCACATGCAACACAGGGAGTGCACTACACATGCACGCACACCACCACACTTGCATGCATGTGCATCCATGTCACATCTGCCAATCAGGCTTCCCCATCCTGCTGTCACATGCATCCATGTTGCATCACTGTTGCACCCTTGTCAAATACACACACATGCACATGTACACAGTGCTGATACATGCAGCTGAAAACAACATACATGCGTGACATCACGAACATGCCCACTTACATACACATTCATCCAAACATGTGAGCCCACACAACTGCATTTGGCATGCAAGCCTAAACACACAAGCACCATCCATGTCTCACACATGACATCCCTCGCATGTGTTAGCCTCACAGCCCTGTACACCCCCACCCATACTCGGCCCCATACAAACAGATGTGCAACCGGCACACTACTGGCACATCACCACACGCACAGCTTACAATCATGATGCATGTACACTTACCGCTCGACTCCAGATGGGTCTGCCTCTCAAGGACCTGGACGTGGAGCGCTGGGGATATGCGTTCCAGGACCCTCATCTGATCATCCGACAAGTGGCCCCGGCGCCCCTTAGCATCCGCTGCCTTCAAGAGGCGCCGGGCCTTGTTCAGGGTCCTGGACCTGAAGTCCTCCCATTGCTTCTTGACATGTTGGAAGTCGCAGACTGCCACCCCCTCCACGTTGATGGCAGTCACGATGTCCGTCCAGATCCGAGTCCGTCCTTCCTTGTCGGCGCGCACACTTCCGTAGAGGGCATCATACTGCCCCAGGACTTGCTCCACCAAGACACCAACTTCCCTGGCACTGAAGCTGGTGCCCCTCTGCCTCTCTGGCCGTAGGTTGTCCGTGGTGCCAGAGGTTGCAGTGCCCGACATGACAACCCCAGAGGCAGGAGTGGGTGGGCAACTGGGTCCTGGGGCTGGGCTGTGGAGCGATGGAATCCCAGTCGGGAGTCTTCGGTTCCAGCAGGGGTGGTCACAGCAACAGCACTGCTGGCTGATGTGTAGGCAGCAAATGGCAGGGCACGTGGGCAGCAGGCAGTCAGGCAGCAGCAGATGGCAGGTGGGAGCGTGCTCGGGGCTCTGGGGGGCAGTAATTCGGCCTTCTGGGCAGGAGCGTGGTCTTCCGTGTGCTTACGCGTGGCCAGCTTGATACGGAGTGATTTGGCACGTGAAAATCCTGCACGTCTGCGTGTGAATCGAGGAAAGGCCCTTAGCGCGTATGCACGTCAGCACGCATATGCGATTTCATTGGACCAAAGGCCCTTAGCGCGTAAGCACGTCTGTGACGTGACGCGCACGGGTGTTTCCCTCATTACACGTGATGACAGAGCACACGTGGATTTCCACCAATTGCGTGTGGAACTTCCTGCGCACCCCAGAAATACACGTACCCAGGCCAATCGCGTGTACGCTCACTTCCCTCCGATTACACGCGATGACACTCGGATGTGCAGTTTTACCACGTGTGCTCGCATATGCGATTTCATTGGCCCAAAGGCCACCATGCGCAGCTGTGACATCACGCGCATGGCCGTAGAGAATGGCGCGTGTAAAAATGAAGAGATACACGTCCGAGTGTCAAAGCGCATAATTGGTGGAAATGTCCTCATCGCGTATGCGCGTCTGTGACGTGGGTATAAAAGGTACGTGTAGAACGCCATTTCCTTGTACGTGCTTTTCGTGGAAAGCGAGTGGGTGAATTCTGTACTTCTTGTCGGTTCACACGCGATTTACTTCACAGCATTTCCAGTTCGTACTCCCTGTTACCTCTGACAGCTTTTTCTCTTTTCCTCTTTTTCCTGGGCCTGTTTCCTCAAACAGCGTTCCCTTCTACTGTTGTCCTGTCTCCTCAGACAGCGTACAATTCTTCTTTTGGCGGGGGTGTTGCCAACGCGCACACGCGCATATTTTTCACGCTTTTGTTCCTGGCAGACGGTGAGTCGCGCACGTATTTAACATCTGTGCTTGCCCCGTGTGTCGCGTACCCCTTCAGAGGTCATTCTAGGCTGCGTGTGACACGCATACGTTCATTCTTGTGTTTCTAGGTGCCACAGCGTAGTGCAGGTTTATTTTTCCACGCACGTGGTCTAGGAGGGGTTGCGTGCACCTTACTTCGCTTTTTTGGGGTGCCTGTGCGTTGCGTGACCCGTCATCTTTCCCCAGGGGTGACATACAGCCTTGCTAGAGCACTAGGGTACGATTACCATCTGGTACCCAACCCCTTTGACCCCCAATTGCCCAGGACAATAGTTCACATCGACTCCCATATGCACAATAACATCAGTGCCATGGCTGGGAGGCGACCAAGCCGTAAGGGTGGCAAACGTGGCCGAGCCCCAAGTGGTGGCCGTGGTGGATCTAGTAGGGGACGTGGCCGTGACTTGCAGGGTGCCCCTAGCCCCCCATGTGTGGAGGAGCAGTCAGGGACACCCATGCCCCCCCGGTTGAGGTTACCGTGGCTGACACCATCCATGCTCAGCCCTTGTTGGACCAGCCCACTGTGGAACCAGACCTGGCACAGGGAGACTCCATGGCTGACTTCCAGGTCAGCAGGTCTAGGCCACTTGCACCGGTGAACGTTGGTGTCATCAGGCCACGTGGATCAGGGGCAGCTAGGTCATCTGCTGCCCCGCGTAGGCAGGCTGGGGAGGCTGCAGGGGCAGCTGCGGCTCCATCCACCCCACCTCTCACACACCCATCCAGGACAGTGTCGGTCCAAGTCCATCATGCTGACATTCCCCCTGACACCATCACACTTGAGCTAATGCCTGCACCAACTCCCATGCTGAGTGTGCAATCCCACGCTCCTGCCCCTAGTGTCCAGAGTGGCGTAGGACACTCAGGATCCCCACCACCTTCCAAGCGGAAGAGGAAGAGTGCTCATCCAGCAGAGGCTGATGCCCCAGACACGGCTACACAGTCCGGCCCGTCAAGGAAGCCCAGCTTCAATGAGGCCGAACTGAATGCACTTGTAGAGTATGTGTCCGCACATGACGGCGAAATGGTGATTGTTGCAGGATCCAAGACCACACCTGCACAACGTCAGGCACACTGGCAGACCATTGCGGACATCATAAGTGCCCTTGGAATCGTGAGGCGCACAGCTAATGAATGCTACAAGCGCTGGAATGACCTGAAACGCAGGGCAAAGAATAAGCTGGCCTCAAGTCATGCCGCAACTCTAGTGACTGGAGGTGGGTGTCCAGCAGACGACATAGAACTCACTCCACATGAGCAGGTTGCTGGGACCTACGTCACGGAGGAACAGATCCAAGGCGTGGGAGAACTGGCAGATTACGAGGCATTGTCCGGTGAGTGCACATGCATGTGTGTGTCATCCATGTGCATGGTAAGTGTGGGAGGGCTTCTGTTTGGGTGCCAGGGGAGGGTGTGTGTGCCTGAGTGGTTTGTATTACCCATGTGCCCCTTCCTATACATTCTTGGCACCAGCATCCCTTTGGCCAACATTAGACATCCAGCCCAACACCACGCCAGTTGCCCTTGGAGTGTCATCTTGCCACAACACTGTTGTTTATTTACCTCTGTTTATTCAGGCAGATTGTTTGCATACCACCACTTTTACTTGGGATTTCTCAGTCCTATTGTCACATGTCTGACATGGCTATGGTACAGTGGACTGGCTCAGTTTCCTGGACATGATTAGTTTAGACATGTCCCTGTGCTATAGGACCATTTTTGACTGGCAGCTGCAGGTTAAACATTTGAACCATTACAATGAAAATAATCAATTATATGAGCAAACTGGACTGAATGAACAATTGGTGACCTCCTCTCCCTCTTCACTTCATGGCTAGGGTACATGCCATCTGTGTGATGGCATGTGTATTTGACCTGCCAATCACTGGCCAATGTGTGATGCCCCTGCTAGGCAGCATGCAGCAAATGTGTTCATCTTCCATCTTGGTGTCATCAATGTGTGCCATCTGCCTCCCCATCACACGCAGTGACGGTGCATGCATGGGAGTGTTTTAGTCATGTGGGACATGTGTCAATCAAGTACTGTTTCTGTAGCCTCTCAGCCCTAATTGTGTGCCATAGTGCTAATGCCTGTTTCCATTTGTATTCTTTTATGTCTTTGCAGGGGAAGACGCACTTGATACTGCTGGGGTTGTGGAGATGGTGCAGACCCAGGAGGGGTCTGAGGGCTGACCGACCACCAGTGAGGGATGTGGTGTGGTGGTGGGTGAGAACCCACAACTGCTGCAAGTCGTGCTCTCAAGGGGTGTCTCTGGCTGCACCTCCCCCGAGCTGTATTCAGGTGTCGATTCGGATGATGAGACCTACGTGCCGTCGCAGGTGAGTGTTCCTGGGAGGGATTCTGTTCTGTCCGACCCACCTGCACCAGGGTTAGAACCCTCAATGGGGATGTCAGTGTTGGCAGGTACGCCTTTGGTGGTTACGGATGCAGGGTCACACTCCGCGACATCTGATCCTGTTCCTGGGCCAGCAGATCAGAGGGGGAATGCAGTCCTGCAGCCTCAGGCAGTGCCGGCACAGCAAGGCGCAGTTTGCCTTGCCCCAGACAGGTGTGGTGCCCGCCGACGTGGTAGCCGTACGCCACCTGGCAATACCGCATGGGAGCAATCCATTTACGGTATGGCAACCCAACAGGCAGCATCATCAGAGATGATGGCTCAGGCCATGGATAGGGTGGCCACTTCCATTGTCCCCCCCGAAAGGCTGATGGAGCGACTACAGCAGGCAACCGACTCCATCTGCCAGTCACACAGGGATGACATGTTGGCGTCCGACAGGGACAGGCAGGCGGCACTGGCGACTCTGCAGGAAGCCATCTCCATAGAGTCCCAGGGCCACAGGGAAGCCCTGAGGCTGGAACTCCTTTACCTCATTACGACTCTTGTTGAGCTTGAGGCTTCACCAAACCGAAGGACAGAACAGCAGCTGGAGCGTCTCACCCGTACGCTCTCAGCTGAGATGCAGGCAACTAGGGCGGAGGTCCGGGCATCCCGTGAGTTGTTGCATGGGGACCTCCGCACACTTATCCTCCAGAACGAGACCTACCACACCCGCATGCTTGCAGCCATGGAGGAACAGACTAGGGCTTTGCGTGGGCTGCCTCCCATAGTGCCACCACCTCCTGATGCAGCTGCAGAGGGTGAGGATAGTGACAGCAGTGATACTCCCACAATAGGGTAGCCGTGTAGGCCATGAGCCCATGGGGGTGTTTTTTTTCGCAAGATCCACACAGGTGGGTTTTGGTGTGCACCCTGTCCTCGGACCTCCTGGGTGGCCTCCCCCACCCCCCCAGGCCCATTAATGGCCATTTTTGATTTTTTTGTTTTTGTTTTTGGGACAGTGTGTTGCCTTGTGTGGCTCCCGTGGGCATACGCTGCATTGTGGCTGGGCACATGCAGGCTTGTCATGGATTTGGTTCAGATGCTTGGGTTTTTGTCACACACACCCCTCCTGCTTCCCGTTTCCATGGGCTTGCAAAGGGTGTGCCCAAGTGACATTGACGTACATGGTGACATTGGACTCCCATGAGCTGTGTGGGCAGTCTGTAGTCAATACTGTGTATACATTCATAGTGCATATTGTTGTTGTATTGTACACTGCATGGTGTATTGATATGTGCCTCTGCATCCATCTCATCCTCCATATGTGCAGGTCCATTCCTCATGTCTTCACAATGCGGTCCGCCTTGGAACTGGAGTCCATGTTGTAAGCAGTGCACCTACACTCTTGCGTGGCGCTAACACTGTATACTTGGAAGTGTTCGGAGGGCTGTCATCATCAGGTGGTGAGGCTAGCTAATTTTTAAGTCTGTAATGTCATGTTTAAGGTAGGTTCGAGGTTGTGTAGGTGATTGGTATTCTTGGTAAGTATTTGGTAATGTGGGTTGTAGGTCCTGCATTACTGTGAGCATTTCATGTGTGGACATGTTTCCATTAGGGACACTGTAGCTGGTGACACTTGGGGCATGTTGTGGGGATTAATTTCTTTCCTCTCACATTGCATGACATGCCATGGTGTGTTGTGTGGCCGTGCCGGGGAGGGGGTGGGTGACATGGCACTGTTTTCATGTAGTATTTTGCGAGTGGGTATTCATTTCTGCAGCATGGAAGTGTCTTTTCATGACACTGCATTGGTGGTGTTTGTGTAGGTAGGGATGCACACATTGTGACACTTCCACATGAACAATCTCAGGCTGCTATGGTTCTGACAGTTGACAGTCCCTTTGTTCGTCTTAATTGTCAGGTCGAGTCATCATTGCTTATCAGATGGTATATGCCAGGCCTGTGTGCACTCCACTGGGGTGTGATTTCTAAGTGAAGTAATTAGCCACCAGCTGCATACGGGCTGCCTCACCCCGTGCCCTCTCCCCTCCCATGCGCAGCGGCCGTGCATGTGGTTGGGGGTGTGGGGGCACCACCATGTCCACAGCCAGGCCACGGCGTGTTGCAACATTGTACAGGACACATGCTGCCACTATGATCCTGCACACTACTGGGGGCGCATATAACAGCTGCCCGCCAGAACGGTCAAGGGAGCAAAAGCGTGACTTGAGCACTCCGAATGTGCGCTTCACTATGCCCCGGGTTGCAATACGGGCTGTGTTGTATCTTACCTCTGGAGGCGTGATGGGGTTCCGAATTGGCGTCATCATGTGGGTGCTCAGAGGGTAGGCACTGTCCCCTGGTGAGGAGGTGATGGGTATCATTAGTGGGGTAGTGACATAACTCTGCATCTGACATGCATGCATGTGCAGTGGCATTCATACTCACCAAGCAGCCATGTATCGCCATGCCGCCCAGCTTCTAGGTCCCGGCTTAGGGTAGACATTCGGTAAATGAAGCTGTCGTGGTTGGACAGTGGATAGTTGGCATATACTGAGGTGATGATTCCCTTAGCATTACATACTACCTGCACGTTGATGGAATGCCAGTGCTTGCGGTTCCTATAGATGTGCTCAGATGCCCTGGGGGGACGTAGTGCCACATGGGTGCAGTCAATGGCACCTAGCACTTTTGGGAATTGTGCCACACCGTAGAAATCAAGGGTGGCAGCCTGCCTTTCTGCAGGTGTCCTGGGCAGGTATATGTGCCTACGGACTGATGGGCATGCAGTGAGGATGTTCAAGACCTGGTGTAGGCAGCGTGACTGCGTGGCCTGTGACACCCCACCCACTATGGCACTTGTCCGCTGAAATGATCCAGTGGCCAAGAAATGCAGTACATTGAGGACCTTCTCCAGGGGGCTGAGTGCTTGGGAGCACAGGGTGGGTGATGTGAGGTCATCCTCCCACTCACTGACCAGGTCCAGTATTATGTGTGGGGGAAACCTGTACCACCCATACACCTGTTTATCAGGCATCCCAAAAAGGCTGGTTCTGGGAGTGAAAATTCGGGCCCTCACTATCCTCCTCCTCCTCCTTTGGTAACCCACGGCCACTGCTGCTAGGAATGGTATATTCATCCTGGCCTATGAGCTTGTTTGTTGTTTGCGCGCACTTTTATGCTGCGCGGGTCGACGTACGCCTGCTTCAGGCTGGCGTATGTGTCTCAGGATTGGACCATTTATTTTTCGGCACGTCGTAGGCGAACGTGTGAATCTTCCCACCCACCCCAGGAATACACGTAGCACGCTCTCCCAGGCCCAGTTGCGGGTAAATATTCCCGCCCACCCCTGGAATACATGTACCCCACTCTCACAGGCCCAGTCGCGTGTGGAAGTTCACGCGCACCCCGTAGTACACGTACCCAGGCCAATCGCGTGTGGAACTTCCCGCGCACCCCGAAGTACACGTACCCAGGCCAATTGCGTGTGGAACTTCCCGCGCACCCCGAAGTACACGTACCCAGGCCAATCGCATGTGGGACTTCCCGCGCACCCCGAAGTACACGTACCCAGGCCAATCGCGTGTGGATCTTCCCGCGCACCCCGAAGTACACGTACCCAGGCCAATCGCGTGTGGAACTTCCCGCGCACCCCGAAGTACACGTACCCAGGCAAATCGCACGGCTGGGGGGTGGGGGTGCAGGGGGACATGTGTGGGAGCCTGGTGGAGGCTGCCCCTGGTGGCTGGGGGGTGGGGGTGCAGGGGGACATGTGTGGGAGCCTGGTGGAGGCTGCCCCTGCACTGCTGGGGGGTGGGTGATAGGGGACATGAGTGGGGGCCTGGTGGAGGCTGCCCCTGCACTGCTGGGGGTGGGGTGATAGGGGACATGAGTGGGGGCCTGGTGGAGGCTGCCCCTGGTGGCTGGGGGGTAGGGGTGGTGGTAGACATGGGTGGGGGCCTGTTGGAGGCTGCCCCTGCACTGCTGGGGGGTGGGGGTGGTGTAGACATGGGTGGGGGCCTGATGGAGGCTGCCCCTGGTGGCTGGGGGGTGGTGGTAGACATGGGTGGGGGCCTGGTGGAGGCTGCCCCTGCACTGCTGGGGGGTGGGGGTGGTGGTAGACATGGGTGGGGGCCTGGTGGAGGCTGCCCCTGCACTGCTGGGGGGTGGGGGTGGTGGTAGACATGGATGGGGGCCTGGTGGAGGCTGCCCCTGGTGGCTGGGGGGTGGGGGTGCAGGGGGACATGCGTGGGAGCCTGGTGGAGGCTGCCCCTGCACTGCTGGGGGTGGGGGTGGTGGTAGACATGAGTGGGGGCCTGGTGGAGGCTGCCCCTGCACTGCTGGGGGGTGGTGGTAGACATGAGTGGGGGCCTGGTGGAGGCTGCCCCTGCACTGCTGGGGGGTGGGGGTGATAGGGGACATGAGTGGGGGCCTGGTGGAGGCTGCCCCTGGTGGCTGGGGGGTGGGGGTGCAGGGGGACATGTGTGGGAGCCTGGTGGAGGCTGCCCCTGCACTGCTGGGGGATGGGGGTGGTGGTAGAAATGAGTGGGGGCCTGGTGGAGGCTGCCCCTGCACTGCTGGGGGGTGGGGGTGATAGGGGACATGAGTGGGGGCCTGGTGGAGGCTGCCCCTGGTGGCTGGGGGGTGGGGGTGCAGGGGACATGTGTGGGAGCCTGGTGGAGGCTGCCGCTGGTGGCTGGGGGGTGGGGGTGCAGGGGGACATGTGTGGGAGCCTGGTGGAGGCTGCCCCTGCACTGCTGGGGGGTGGGGGTGGTGGTAGACATGAGTGGGGGTCCTGGTGGAGGCTGCCCCTGCACTGCTGGGGGGTGGGGGTGATAGGGGACATGAGTGGGGGCCCGGTGGAGGCTGCCCCTGGTGGCTGGGGGGTGGGGGTGCAGGGGGACATGTGTGGGAGCCTGGTGGAGGCTGCCCCTGGTGGCTGGGGGGTGGGGGTGCAGGGGAACATGTGTGGGAGCCTGGTGGAGGCTGCCCCTGCACTGCTGGGGGTGGGGGTGGTGGTAGACATGGGTGGGGGCCTGGTGGAGACTGCCCCTGCACTGCTGGGGGGTGGGGGTGATGGGAGACATGAGTGGGGGCTTGGTGGAGGCTGCCCCTGCACTGCTGGGGGGTGGGGGTGGTGGTAGACATGGGTGGGGGACTGGTGGAGGCTGCCCCTGCACTGCTGGTGGTGGGGGTGATGGCAGACATGAGTGGGGGCCTGGTGGAGGCTGCCCCTGCACTGCTGGGGGGTGGGGGTGGTGGTAGACATGGGTGGGGGCCTGGTGGAGGCT
Organism: Ambystoma mexicanum; assembly: GCF_040938575.1. Lineage (NCBI taxonomy): Eukaryota > Metazoa > Chordata > Amphibia > Caudata > Ambystomatidae > Ambystoma > Ambystoma mexicanum. Next base: position 491,543,501 of record NC_090931.1, on the reverse strand, counting down.
GCCCCTGCACTGCTGGGGGGTGGGGGTGATAGGGGACATGAGTGGGGGCCTGGTGGAGGCTGCCCCTGGTGGCTGGGGGGGTGGGGGTGCAGGGGGACATGTGTGGGAGCCTGGTGGAGGCTGCCCCTGGTGGCTGGGGGGTGGGGGTGGTGGTAGACATGGGTGGGGGCCTGGTGAAGGCTGCCCCTGCACTGCTGGGGGGTGGGGGTGGTGGTAGACATGAGTGGGGGCCTGGTGGAGGCTGCCCCTGCACTGCTGGGGGGTGGGGCTGGTGGTAGATATGAGTGGGGGCCTGGTGGAGGCTGCCCTCGGTGGCTGGAGGGGTGGGGGTGCAGGGGGACATGTGTGGGAGCCTGGTGGAGGCTGCCCCTGGTGGCTGGGGGTGGTGGTAGACATGGGTGGGGGCCTGGTGGAGGCTGCCCCTGCACTGCTGGGGGTGGGGGTGGTGGTAGACATGGGTGGGGGCCTGGTGGAGGCTGCCCCTGGTGGCTGGGGGGTGGGGGTGGTGGTAGACATGGGTGGGGGCCTGGTGGAGGCTGCCCCTGCACTGCTGGGGGGTGGGGGTGGTGGTAGACATGGATGGGGGCCTGGTGGAGGCTGCCCCTGGTGGCTGGGGGCTGGGGGTGCAGGGGGACATGTGTGGGAGCCTGGTGGAAGCTGCCCCAGGTGGCTGGGGGGTGGGGGTGGTGGTGGACATGGGTGGGGGCCTGGTGGAGGCTGCCCCTGCACTGCTGGGGGGTGGGGGTGGTGGTAGACATGGGTGGGGGCCTGGTGGAGGCTGCCCCTGCACTGCTGGGGGGTGGGGGTGGTGGTAGACATGAGTGGGGGCCTGGTGGAGGCTGTCCCTGCACTGCTGGGGGGTGGGGGTGGTGGTAGACATGAGTGGGGGCCTGGTGGAGGCTGCCCCTGGTGGCTGGGGGGTGGGGGTGCAGGGGGACATGTGTGGGAGCCTGGTGGAGGCTGCCCCCAGTGGCTGGGGGGTGGGGATGCAGGGGGACATGTGTGGGAGCCTGGTGGAGGCTGCCCCTGCACTGCTGGGGGGTGGTGGTAGACATGAGTGGGGGCCTGGTGGAGGCTGCCCCTGCACTGCTGGGGGGTGGGGGTGGTGGTAGACATGTGTGGGGGCCTGGTGGAGGCTGCCCCTGCATTGCTGGGGGGTGGGGGCGGTGGTAGACATGAGTGGGGGCCTGGTGGAGGCTGCCCCTGCACTGCTGGGGGGTGGGGGTGATAGGGGACATGAGTGGGGGCCTGGTGGAGGCTGCCCCTGGTGGCTGGGGGGTGGGGGTGCAGGGGGACAAGTGTGGGAGCCTGGTGGAGGCTGCCCCTGGTGGCTGGGGGGGTGGGGGTGGTGGTAGACATGGATGAGGGCCTGGTGGAGGCTGCCCCTGCACTGCTGGGGGGTGGGGGTGGTGGTTGACATGAGTGGGGGCCTGGTGGAGGCTGCCCCTGCACTGCTGGGGGGTGGGGGTGATGGGAGACATGAGTGGGGGCCTTGTGGAGGCTGCCCCTGCACTGCTGGGGGGTGGGGGTGATGGGAGACATGAGTGGGGGCCTGGTGGAGGCTGCCCCTGGTGGCTGGGGGGTGGGGGTGCAAGGGGACATGTGTGGGAGCCTGGTGGAGGCTGCCCCTGGTGGCTGGGGGGTGGGGGTGGTGGTAGACATGGGTGGGGGCCTGGTGGAGGCTGCCCCTGCACTGCTGGGGGGTGATGGGAGACATGAGTGGGGGCCTGGTGGAGGCTGCCCATGCACTGCTGGGGGGTGGGGGTGGTGGTAGACATGTGTGGGGGCCTGGTGGAGGCTGCCCCTGCACTTCTGGGGGGTGGGGGTAGACATGGGTGGGGGCCTGGTGGAGGCTGCCCTTGCACTGCTGGGGGGTAGGGGTTATGGGAGACATGAGTGGGGGCCTGGTGGAGGCTGCCCCTGCACTGCTGGGGGGTGGGGGTGGTGGTAGACATGGGTGGGGGCCTGGTGGAGGCTGCCCCTGCACTGCTGGGGTGGGGGTGGTGGTAGACATGAGTGGGGGCCTGGTGGAGGCTGCCCCTGCACTGCTGGGGGGTGGGGCTGGTGGTAGATATGAGTGGGGGCCTGGTGGAGGCTGCCCCTGGTGGCTGGAGGGGTGGGGGTGCAGGGGGACATGTGTGGGAGCCTGGTGGAGGCTGCCCCTGGTGGCTGGGGGGTGGGGGTGCAGGGGAACATGTGTGGGAGCCTGGTGGAGGCTGCCCCTGCACTACTGGGGGTGGGGGGGTGGTAGACATGGGTGGGGGCCTGGTGGAGGCTGCCCCTGCACTGCTGGGGGGTGGGGTGATGGGAGACATGAGTGGGGGCTTGGTGGAGGCTGCCCCTGCACTGCTGGGGGGTGGGGGTGGTGGTAGACATGGGTGGGGGACTGGTGGAGGCTGCCCCTGCACTGCTGGTGGTGGGGGTGATGGGAGACATGAGTGGGGGCCTGGTGGAGGCTGCCCCTGCACTGCTGGGGGGTGGGGGTGGTGGTAGACATGGGTGGGGGCCTGGTGGAGGCTGCCCCTGCACTGCTGGGGGGTGGGGGTGATAGGGGACATGAGTGGGGGCCTGGTGGAGGCTGCCCCTGGTGGCTGGGGTGGTGGGGGTGCAGGGGGACATGTGTGGGAGCCTGGTGGAGGCTGCCCCTGGTGGCTGGGGGGTGGGGGTGGGGGTGGTGGTAGACATGGGTGGGGGCCTGGTGAAGGCTGCCCCTGCACTGCTGGGGGGTGGGGGTGGTGGTATACATGAGTGGGGGCCTGGTGGAGGCTGCCCCTGCACTGCTGGGGGGTGGGGGTGGTGGTAGACATGAGTGGGGGCCTGGTGGAGGCTGCCCCTGCACTGCTGGGGGGTGGGGCTGGTGGTAGATATGAGTGGGGGCCTGGTGGAGGCTGCCCCTGGTGGCTGGAGGGATGGGGGTGCAGGGGAACATGTGTGGGAGCCTGGTGGAGGCTGCCCCTGGTGGCTGGGGGCTGGGGGTGGTGGTAGACATGGGTGGGGGCCTGGTGGAGGCTGCCCCTGCACTGCTGGGGGGTGGGGGTGGTGGTAGACATGGGTGGGGGCCCGGTGGAGGCTGCCCCTGGTGGCTGGGGGGTGGGGGTGGTGGTAGACATGGGTGGGGGCCTGGTGGAGGCTGCCCCTGCACTGCTGGGGGGTGGGGTGGTGGTAGACATGGATGGGGGCCTGGTGGAGGCTGCCCCTGGTGGCTGGGGGTGCAGGGGGACATGTGTGGGAGCCTGGTGGAAGCTGCCCCTGGTGGCTGGGGGGCGGGGGTGGTGGTGGACATGGGTGGGGGCCTGGTGGAGGCTGCCCCTGCACTGCTGGGGGGTGGGGGTGGTGGTAGACATGGGTGGGGGCCTGGTGGAGGCTGCCCCTGCACTGCTGGGGGGTGGGGGTGGTGGTAGACATGAGTGGGGGCCTGGTGGAGGCTGTCCCTGCACTGCTGGGGGGTGGGGGTGGTGGTAGACATGAGTGGGGGCCTGGTGGAGGCTGCCCCTGGTGTCTGGGGGGTGGGGGTGCAGGGGGACATGTGTGGGAGCCTGGTGGAGGCTGCCCCCAGTGGCTGGGGTGGGGATGCAGGGGGACATGTGTGGGAGCCTGGTGGAGGCTGCCCCTGCGCTGCTGGGGGGTGGTGGTAGACATGAGTGGGGGCCTGGTGGAGGCTGCCCCTGCGCTGCTGGGGGGTGGGGGTGGTGGTAGACATGTGTGGGGGCCTGGTGGAGGCTGCCCCTGCACTGCTGGGGGGTGGGGGCGGTGGTAGACATGAGTGGGGGCCTGGTGGTGGCTGCCCCTGCACTGCTGGGGGGTGGGGGTGATAGGGGACATGAGTGGGGGCCTGGTGGAGGCTGCCCCTGGTGGCTGGGGGGTGGGGGTGCAGGGGGACATGTGTGGGAGCCTGGTGGAGGCTGCCCCTGGTGGCTGGGGGGGTGGGGGTGGTGGTAGACATGGATGAGGGCCTGGTGGAGGCTGCCCCTGCACTGCTGGGGGGTGGGGGTGGTGGTTGACATGAGTGGGGGCCTGGTGGAGGCTGCCCCTGCACTGCTGGGGGGTGGGGGTGATGGGAGACATGAGTGGGGGCCTTGTGGAGGCTGCCCCTGCACTGCTATGGGGTGGGGGTGATGGGAGACATGAGGGGGGCCTGGTGGAGTCTGCCCCTGGTGGCTGGGGGGTGGGGGTGCAAGGGGACATGTGTGGGAGCCTGGTGGAGGCTGCCCCTGGTGGCTGGGGGGTGGGGGTGGTGGTAGACATGGGTGGGGGCCTGGTGGAGGCTGCCCCTGCACTGCTGGGGGGTGGGGGTGATGGGAGACATGAGTGGGGGCCTGGTGGAGGCTGTCCATGCACTGCTGGGGGGGGGGTGGTGATAGACATGTGTGGGGGCCTGGTGGAGGCTGCCCCTGCACTTCTGGGGGTGGGGGTGGTGGTAGACATGGGTGGGGGCCTGGTGGAGGCTGCCTCTGCACTGCTGGGGGGTGGGGGTGATGGGAGACATGAGTGGGGGCCTGGTGGAGGCTGCCCCTGCACTGCTGGGGGGTGGGGGTGGTGGTAGACATGGGTGGGGGCCTGGTGGAGGCTGCCCCTGCACTGCTGGGGGTGGGGGTGATGGGCGACATGAGTGGGGGCCTGGTGGAGGCTGCCCCTGCACTGCTGGGGGGGTGGGGGTGATGGTAGACATGGGTGGGGGCCTGGTGGAGGCTGCCTCTGGTGGCTGAGGGGTGGGGGTGCAGGGGGACATGTGTGGGAGCCTGGTGGAGGCTGCCCCTGGTGGCTGGGGGGTGGGGGTGGTGGTAGACATGGGTGGGGGCCTGGTGGAGGCTGCCCCTGCACTGCTGGGGGGTGGGGGTGATGGGAGACATGAGTGGGGGCCTGGTGGAGGCTGCCCCTGCACTGCTGGGTGGGTGGGGGTGGTGGTAGACATGAGTGGGGGCCTGGTGGAGGCTGTCCCTGCACTGCTGGGGGGTGGGGGTGATAGGGGACATGAGTGGGGGCCTGGTGGAGGCTGCCCCTGGTGGCTGGGGGGTGGGGTGATGGGAGACATGTGTTGATGATCAGTAGTGCAAGGTGACATGTGGGTTGGCTGGTGGGCATGGCCATGGCGGATGAGTTGCCTGTGGGACATGAGCAGGGGTGCAGGGTAGTACCCTGTGTTGTGGGCTGCCTGCAGGGGCCGTGGAGGGTGTAGAGGGAACACCTGGGAGGACCCACATGGCCAAATCACGTGTAGCATTCCCCGGCACCACCGAAATACACGTACCCTGCTGAAATCGCGTGTGAATCTTCCCGCGCACCTCGGAATACACGTACCCAGGCCAATCGCGTGTGGAACTTCCCGCGCACCCCGAAGTACACGTACCCAGGCTAATCGTGTGTGGAACTTCCAGTGCACCCCCACCTACCCGGGCCAATCGCGTGTGGAACTTCCCGCGCACCCCGTAGTACACGTACCCAGGCCAATCGCGTGTGGAACTTCCCGCGCACCCCGAAGTACACGTACCCAGGCCAATCGCGTGTGGAACTTCCCGCGCACCCCCACCTACCCAGGCCAATCGTGTGTGGTACTTCCCGTGCACCCCGAAGTCCACGTACCCAGGCCAATCGCATGCGGGACTTCCCGCGCACCCCCATCTACCCAGGCCAATCGCGTGTGGAACTTCCCGCGCACCCCGTAGTACACGTACCCAGGCTAATCGCGTGTGGAACTTCCCGCACACCCCGAAGTACACGTACCCAGGCCAATCGCGTGTGGAACTTCCCGCGCACCCAGGAACATGCGCACACGCTATTTTTCACACAGCGGGTGTCTGTGTTTGTCGGTGCCCCTTTGCACCTCATTTGTCCTAGAGGGCCACTGTATGGCCCATTCATCATGGCTGTATATGGGTGCTTTTTGTTAGCGCACATTTTGGCGCACATTTTTTTAAGTCGCAGGGGCGCTACCGCCTGCTTTCTTGTGGCGTACTTGTTTGGCCCTGTGTGCGTCTTTGACCGTGCGCTGGTTTGCCCTATTCGATTCCATGAATACTGGTTGTAGGCGAGCGTGTGGGTGTTCCGCGCACTTGCCTCCTGTACTTCCCCCGTGACGCCCATATTTTCACGCGTTGTTCCCCATTCCGAGTGTTATGCCCCGTGTTCCGCCTACTTTTGTGATGTGCACTGCACTATGTGCGATTTCGCAGTGGCCGTGGCGCACGCTGTAGGATGACCTGTGCGCCGGCGTGCGTGACGCACATTTTTAGCGCACATCCAATGTTTTTCTCGCGCACAGACTTCCATGAATCGCTGTGCGCTGGTTTCCCTGCGATTTTCGCACTTGCACTGCGATTTTTGCACTTTTCCTGCGATTCGCACGTTTTGGCACCTCTGCGCGGGAATTTTCGGCGCACATTATTTCCATGAATCGACCCCTGTGTTATCACTAACATAGTGTGTGGACATTCCTTTGTGGGTGCTTGGGGACTACACTGTACTTAAGAACCAGCCCGCATCACCTCCTGAGAGCCTAAGCCTTGTTTGCTCGTCCACATTTTACCAAATAGAGAATCTTGGCTGGGGTTTCTGTGCTTCGACTCTGCCACGTAGAGAGCAGGAGTGCAGATCCCCCCCTCCTTTCTTTACAACCACCATTACATATTAAATATCTTGAAGCCAACCACTACAACTTCTGTCAACAACACTACCTCATGCAAATTGTCACTGACATTGTAGCTCATCCATATCCACTATCTGCCAGGGCCAGTGAACGGATTACTTTGACATCATCTACTGCAGAGTGTTATTCCATGTGAGCCAACTTTTGCGTTGACACTGCACTATTCACAAGCATGACACTGTGAGTGTGTCCTATGACGTGTCTTGCAGACCATTGTCACCTATAGGTGTATTGGCCTTACTAAATATTTCGGTACCCACTAAGGTGTGCCGTAAGATCAATGTCAACTGACAACATAGATACAGCATCTACCATCTATGATGGAAAACATTTAATGGAAGTGACCATGGACGCATTTCTTAAGTAATAATAGATGGGACAGAAGGACCCTGCGAAAGCACATGTATCATGCACACATGACACTTACCTGATCTGCAAGCATAGGTTTCCATGCCTCCTACGTCAACCATCTGCTCACTCTTGATGAGGCCACAGGCAACCTCTTCAAATGGAATCAGCTCTTCATATCTGGTGATTCACCTGTGCAGAGGTCACATTGCTGCCGAGCTTCTCCATGGTACGTCTAGTGAGGTTGCACATCCTTTTGTGGACCCCTTAAGCGGTGCACCTCTCCACCACGCAGACATTGATCAAATCTGTGACCTCCTGCCACAGCCTCCACCGTTGGGTCACAGGAAGGATACGGCCAGCCCAAGTCTATAAGTAGACCTGATGTTCATCGACATAACTTGTGAGGATCTGCAACTCCTCCTCAGAGAAGCACATTTTCGTAGATGGCCACATCTCCCGAGCCCCTGGCTGTTCCTGGGGTTCTGCCTATACCTGCTCTGTAGGCTGGCCCTTTTAGCCCTAGTGGACCTTGGTGGTACTTGGGCACCTGTAGCCTTACCACCATGTTTTGCAGGTGGCTCCTTCTTCTGCCCTCATCGCTGTCCTCTCCATAATCCCCTTTCACTCATGGTGTAAAAAGGGAATATTATCCTGCTTAGACCAAAGTAAGCCACATTTCCGCTGCATACCCCAATGTGTCCGTGCATGCTAGAAAAATGACATGCAGATGTGAAGCACACGTGCACACATTATTTATAGTATTATGCATCGTATATGCACATGAGTTGTGCATGCTGTGTGAGGCGCAGAACTTACGGGCAAAGGGCCATTCCTCTGATTTATTCAGTCTGCTGCCTCCTGGATCTACTAGAGACACCCGTGCCTTGCTTTTCCTCCTACATTCTGCCATTTTGTGCCTCCTCCTGCTATATTTTGCCTCATTACATCAACATCTGCTGCCTGGTTGCATGTCACTGGTTGCTTACCACTTGCATTGCTTTGGAATGCCTGATTTTCCTCCCTAGCCTATTCTTCTATGGGTCCCCTGGCAGACTCTGTGACCACTTCATCTGCCTTATATGGACATCGACACATCCCTAATAACATCACAGATCCACAGTTCAGGTACAGTCCGGGCCCAGGTTCACCCTACCAGTCTTAGGTGTGACATGTCTTCTACATCTACCCGCACCCCCAAGGTGGCAAGGCTGAGGGATGTCAACTTCTCTGCTGCTGAAGTTGCCAGCCTGGTTGAACAGGTCCTGACCCATTATGAGTCCCTCTTCAATTCGCAGAAGCAGCTTGGGCCTGTGGACATCAAAGGATCTGGCAAGACATCATGGCTGCCATCAACATGGAGTGGGTGGCAATCTAGTCTGTGGACAACGCCAAGAAGCGCTGGAACAACCATTGAATCTGGAGCCAGACGAAGGCGAGGGCGGGCATTAAAGTAGAGGCTTTTGTGGAGGTGCACTCTGCAGGCTGCCATCGAGTGACAGCACTTCACCTCCGGATCCTGGAGAAGTCAATCCAGTACTTCATGTCTTGGTCCTTGACCTGCAGGCCCATATCCAAGATGAGATGCTGTCGACTAGGCAACAAATTGGAAGGCAACACATTTTGGGATTTTGAGGCCATGTACTGGGCGATTGCACACCTCCTGTATGCATTGCTCATTTAGTGAGTGATGATTGCATCATATTCACTCAGCAGTAGAGACTGACATGCGTCAACATTTCTTCTCATGCTAATTTAGTGAATTTGACCACCATTGTGGACGACACCTCAGAAGCAGAGAGACAGGGTAGTGGTGACATAACCACAGAGGGGCCCCATGGCAAGGAAACCTTACTAGAGGTGTCAGTGTTGATGGAGGAGGAGAAAGAGGCCATTGCAAGCCTGCCCACATTGTGAGGTGGGGGTACAGAGGGGGATGTGCAGGCTGCACACCTGGCCCTGAGACAGGAGGCTGAGCAGTTCACCGCGGATGGGTCAGCACATCCTCCTGTCCCAGGGCCTTCTGCTGCAGCACTACCCACCTTCGCTGATGCCTCCATCGAGACAGATACCGCACTTCTGACCTATGAGGCCATCCATAATGCAGTACTGCCAGTGGTGGGCTTGAGGAAGCAGGCATCTCTCTGTGATGCTGTGAAGGCAACTCATGAACTGCTTGCCCACGATTACGGTCAGTTGGTCCACCTCTTGTTGCAACTGGCACCAGCACTGCTTGGGGGTGGCCTCTCTGGACAGGTAACTGCAATGGCCCCCTCCTCATCTGTGCCACAGTCAACCTCAACTGAGGCCTCCATGTCAGCTAATGCCATGGCCTCCTCTGCCTCTGTCCCACCACTGGAGAGTCTGGATGTGCCTGTGCCGCTTGGTGGAGGTGGAAGTCAGTACACAGGCAGGTGAGGTGGTAGCATAGCCTGCCCAGGAACCGACATGGAAACAAGTTGTGTGAGGAATGCAGGCACGTGGTCTCAGTGCAGGTGCTGTACTGCACTGATGCAGATTGTCATCCAATTGGAGGTACTACATGCACCTGAGATGCATTATTAGGCTGCAGGAGATGTTGGTTCCGAGGAGGAAACTCCTTGGGAGGATAGGTGTTAGGAGCGGGAAACATGGATTGAATTGGCAGGAGGGAAGACAGCAGGTGCATGCCCTCGTGTCATCCCCTGTCCAATTCCAGAGGCAGCAGGATGAGGAGAGGCAGCAAGGGAGGATGGCAAATGTGCAGACTTCCATTCTGGAGGAGTCTTGCAGAGCAGAGGAGGGGATTGAGTCATGGACGAGGGAGATAGTATGGTGGCCCATCTGCAATAGGCCAATGTAGAGGGGGAAGCAGCATTGGCCCAGGCATTGGCAGACATTTCCATGGGCTAGCCTTCTGACTCATGTACATAGTTATGTGGTTGAAGGTTTCTTTTAATTCCTTTTCTTTGTTGCCATTGTATCATGTTCATATGTGTACATAGTTCTCATCATGTTTCCATGGTTCTGCCATTTGCTGCATGTCTTGGTTTGCTGCTGTATATGTGCTTATGAGGTTCTTTGTTCATGTGCAACTTTGGTCATCCCTTGATCTAGAATTGAGTTGGTCCTATAACTGTCAGAAGGTTTTAGGGCACACTCTGTGGCCCACAGTCCACCTGGCCTTTCTTCAGGATTACATGTTTGCATACTTCCGGTCAGTGTGTTGTTTTGTCTGGTGGCTTAATGGCTATTGTACATATCTGGATAATGGTTGATGAAGGCAGGTGATAGTTTCATATTTACACCATTTTCACCTGTTTCTCCAACGCATCTATTGCTTAATACCTTCCTTGCTTTGTCATATATTGATGTCAATAGTGTGCATGCTTGAGTGATTGTGTCAACTATGCAGGCTGTTGTGGCTATAGCACCTCCTCTGTAAAAATTCTCAGGGGTGTTGATTTATGGTGGTGGCTATATGAGGTCAGCAAGGTGGCAGTACTTGCAACAACTTGCCCATATGGGCATGTCGAGATGGATTTTTCCAGTAGAGAAGGGAGCATTACATGGATGTGGGTTGAAGTCTATGGTTAACTAATGCCACTGGTAGGGCATTGCATGATTGCTTTCGATGTGTCAGGGGCGAATGAGTAGAGTTTAAATGTGTGTTTCCATTGGGGGCCACCTGGGCAGATATTTTGGAAAAGAAGATATTTTCATGGAGATGTTGTGGCCATCATTTTAGAGATGGGTACACATTTTATTTATTTTGGCATTTGTATAGCACGCCTAACTCTAAGGTATTTGGGCGATTTGGCTTATTATGATTGCTGACATGGTTTTCTTGTAAATGTTACAAACGTTGCTATGGTGGTTTACTTTGTATTGTTGCATCCATAGAATCAGCACAGGGTAGCAAACCTCCTCTCGTGTTGCAGGAGGTTAAAACAAAAAGCATGCAGGACAAAATAGATAAGAATATACAACTAGCAAAGCCTCACCTCATGTTAAGAGGGGCAACATCAGAAAGCATAAATGTCTAGATACTTAGTATAGCACAGACTGGCACAGCCTCACCTCATGTAACAGGCAGCGTATATGTCGGAGTAGGTAGGATAGCATGGACTGTCACAGCATCGCCTCAGGTAACGGGGGCTATGTCAGGCAACATCTATGTCGGAGTAGGTGGTCCGGCATAGCCTTGCCTCGTTTAATGGGGGGCTATGTCAGGCAGCATATATGATGGAGCAGGTAGGATAGCATGGACTCGTACAACCTCGCCTCAGGTAACAGGGGCTAAGTCAGGCAACATCTGTCGGAGTAGGTACAATAGAAAGGACCGGCATAGCCTCACCTCATGTAACGGGGGGCTATGTGAGGCAGCATAAATGACGGCGTAGTTAGGATAACACAGACTGGCATAGCTTCGCCTCATGCAATGGGGGACCAAGTCAGGCAAAATCTATGTCGGAGTAGGTACGATAGCATTGACTGCATTGCCGCATGTAACGGGGGCGAGGGGGGGCTATGTCAGGCAGCATATATGATGGAGCAGGTAGGATAGCATGAACTGGCACAGCCTTGCCTCATGTAACGGGGGGGCTATGTCAGGCAACATCTATGTCGGAGTAGGTATGATAGCAAGGACCGGCATAGCCTCGCCTCATGTAACGGGGGGCTATGTCAGGCAGCACAAGTGTAGGCGTAGGTATGATAGCATGCACCGGAACAACCTCGCAGGGGGCTGTCAGGCACCATGCATGTCGGAATGGGTTAGTTTGCAGGGACAGGCGAAGCCTCAGCTCGTGTTGCAGGGGGGGTTAACAGGCAGCTTATGCGACAGAAATGTAGTTATGCAGGAGGCCGTTCAGTGGGTATTAAAGAAGGAGGTCCCATCATCTCGGGGCATACTAAAACATAAAATGAGCGAAGATGCAGGTGGAAGGCACTCATCATTAGTTACATTTTAGGGAGCGTTTTTGTTGTTGTTGAAAGCGGGCAAGTTGTTAGCACAGACGTCAATCGGTAAACATTGCAATGACATCGTAGATGATCGAAAGCAGGATCGTGTGGGTGACTGGCAAGTTTTAGAATAAAGCTCGAAAGAGGCACATCTCATCACATTCTACAAATGAGCAATATGTGTCGGCCAAACTTTAACAAAGTAGTGCAAGCAACAAGGTCAAAAGACAGAACTATGAAGTCAGCATTATCAGAAAAAGGACCTTTCGTTGTCTAGCAATATGTTCTCCAGCCCTGGTTTTTGGGAGGATTCTGGAGATTGCTCATTAACCTCTGCCCATTCACTTCTCCAGATTGCTATTTCATAGTGTTTAGGTGGACCTTTGCCACTTACATGTCCATATGGATGTGCTTACAGTTCCACAAAAGATATGGCTTCAATTCATTGTGGATGATGAAAAGGGATGTCGGATACCTTTTATTCAATGGCCTCTCCAACTCACATTGCATTAGGACTATATCACCCGATGGGAAAATGGCCACAGTGTAGCAGCAGAATCCATGTGGTTAACAGTTGTTGTGCTGTAGAGTGTGATCCAAGGGCAAGCCATGTAAGAGCTGATTGTCCTCGAAACACCAGCACTGCTTCCACATGATGGTGCTGGATGATGAAATCTGCAAGATTTCGCTCATGGAAGACGTATGTCAGAAGGGTCAAGGAAGGTATGTGCCCCACACTAAATTGGGCCATGGGCGAACAAGGTGCCTAGCTGACAAGTGTCCTTGCACTTGCATACATTGTAAGGCTGATACCTCCATCGAGCAGAGCAAGACACCCAAGTTGTTGTGAACTTGCTAATGTCTGGTAGTGGGTGTGGGGATCCACCACTCATGAATATGTGGCTTTTTCTCTTTTAACAAGTGATCCTGAGTTTGGGCCAGCATACAGTTGTCTCTGTTCTCCAGCTAACAAGTTTGGCATGACAGTTGGAGTCTGCTTGTTGTGTTCCCAAGCGCAACGGCTAAGAAGGGAACATACAGTAACATGTTGTCCAGAGATTGTTGTAGCAAAATGAGATGGGAATGGAGATGGCCTACTCAGGTCGGCTGGAGCTTCATCATTTTCAGGCTACCCTCTGTCTCCTCCTCTCCCTCTCTCATCTCTGATTGCTTAACTGCCATTCAAGACTGGTGTTCCGCCAATGATCTTTGTCTGAATGCCAACAAGACGGAGATTCACCTCATCGGCACACCTTCACCATCCTTTCCCCTCACTCTCTGGCCGGCCTCCCTTGGCCCTCCTCCTACGCCCACCTGCGAGGCTAAGAACCTCGGGGTCATCTTTGACTCCACCCTTTCCTTCTCCGCCCACATCTCTGAGGTCTCTAAAAAGTCAAATTTTCTACTGCACCGCCTCAGAGGTACTGTGCCTTTCCTCTCCTTCCCCCAGAAGCTCATGGTATCCCAAGCTCTGCTTCTCTCTAGCTTGGACTATTGTAACTGCCTCTTTCTAAATCTACCTGCCTCTACTCTCCGCCCTCTGCAACTAATCCAAAACAGGACTGCAAGACTTGTCCTTGTCCTCAAGCCCTGGGATCGTATCTCTCCAGCTCTAAAATCTCTCCACTGGCTCCCAGTGGATGCAAGCATTACATTGAAAACCCTCTGCATTGCCCACAAGGCTTTCTGGGGCCTGGGTCCAAAATACCTTCAGCTATCCCTCCGCAAATACCTCCCCTCTCGAGCTCTTCGCTCCTCTACCTCCATCTCCCTCAGTGTCAATTGTTTTTCAAAGAAACAAGCTGGGCGTAGATCTCTGTCTTTGGCTGGGGCCACCCTCTGGAACAGCCTTCCTGCCACTCTAAAACTTGAGGAGAACCATCTCTGGTTCCGGAAGCACCTCAACACCTTCCTCTTTTCTTCTACCTTCGCTCCCCCTGCCCCCTGCTGATCTGTTCTCTCTTGGCACTGTGTACCTGGCCACCTTCTGTCCTTCGAGCCCAGGTACTTGCTCACCCTGCCACCCTCCCACACTGCCTCCAGGCCACCCCTTCCACTGGGGTCTGTATCTGTACCCATACAGCCCCCCTTTCCTTCCTACACCTATCAGACCTAGCGTGTCTGCTGCCTTAAACTTAGCAGTTGCAAATTGCTGGCTGCTTTACCACTGTTTGTTGCCTTTATTATTTATTTATTGTTATTTATCTGTTTCTCCTCTGCTTTGCATTTCCACTTCTCCCTCCTTCCATGCACTTTTCCCCTCCCCCTCTTCCATGCACTTGCGCGTTCTCAATGTCACTGGGCCTAGTAAGATCGCTGTTTTGTTCTCCCCTGTTCCCCTCCCTTGCCTTGTCGCGCTCTGAAACACTTGTGTACGAGCGCGATAGAAATTAAATATCAATCAATCATGGGCCTCTGCAACAAGCTAATTCTAAAGGATTGCACTCAGACATTACACACTTCTTTAAACAGCTGGTGGCAGTACTGTGCTACATAAGTGTGGGTATTAGGGTAATGTGTATTTGGATTGCATGTATCTGGGCTGGCACTTTGTTAGGGCGAGTAGTGTGAGGATGTACAGTGGGTGAACTGTGATGACAGTGGGGGCAGTCTCAATGTAGAATTGAGGGTTCATATCAGTCAGGGTACTTGGAAGAGGTGTGGGTGCAGGCTCAATGAAGAATTGTGGGGACAGATCGGTCGGAGTACTGGGACGAGGTGTGGGTGAAGGCTCAATGTAGAATTGTGGGGACAGATCGGTCAAGGTACTGGGACGAGGTGTGGGTGCAGGCTCAATGTAGAATTGAGGGTTCATATCAGTCAGGGTACTTGGAAGAGGTGTGGGTGCAGGCTCAATGAAGAATTGTGGGGACAGATCGGTCGGGGTACTGGGACGAGGTGTGGGTGAAGGCTCAATGTAGAATTGTGGGGACTGATCGGTCGTGGTACTGGGACGAGGTGTGGGTGCAGGCTCAATGTAGAATTGGGGGCATAGATTGGTCAGGGTACTGAGATGAGATATTGGTGCAGGCTTGATGTAGAATCAGGGTGCAACTCGATCAGGGTACTGTGATGAGGTGTGGGTGCAGGCTCAATGTAGAATTAGGGAGCACAGATCGGTTGGGGTACTGCAATGAGGTGTGTGTGTAGGCTCAATGCAGAATTGGGGGTGCAAATTGGTCACAGTACTGTGATGAGATGTCGGTGCAGGCTCAATGTAGAATTGGGGGCGCAGATGTGTAGCAGTGGGAGTAATGGTGATTGCTGATTAATAAGGCTAGATTACTTCTTTCCCAATTGCCCAGCCAATGTCACTGTTGAGATTGCAGCACAAAGTACTTCAGCAGCGCAATGTTCTTGGAGAGTGTCTTGGGAGTGCCGGGTGCTACTACTTTTGTTTTGAGCTGCAGGCTTCTGCGCGCATTTCATTCTGTGATTTGACTCACTGCGCTATACATTTGCATCGCAATATGTTTGCGCTTGCGCTATCACTTTTGTGCAGCATTGCTGCTTGTTCTATGAATTAGGGCCAATGACTTAGAAAGCACTCAATTACTTTCAAATTAGCATCTTGGAATAGTAACTCTCCAATCCAAATGAGGTAACTTGAGACAGATAACCGACTGAAAGAACAAATATGCTTTTACTATTTCTCGAAAGATCTAGTGCCTTTTCAGTATTCTCATGACAAATGGTTGTTCCATAGTTACAGAGTTAAAACAGAGAACAATCTGCCTCCTTGCTGAGTGTTGACTGTGAGAAACCTGAGGGTATCCGCACACCTAGTCCCCTTGGATCATCTTCTCCGTTGACCAAGGAAAGGCCATCACTTTTGGATCCTGACTCTGGGGGTGAAGAAGTGAAGGAGGCTCGCCTGGGTGCAGGGTCCTTCGGGGTTGGGGAGAGGATGTCCCTGAGCGAGATGCAGTCCTCCTCCTTCCCATTCAAGAAGGAGCCCATAATCCCAGAAGCATTTTTGGGATATTGTTACCCCTTTTCCTCTCACCAGGATAACACCAGAAAATATTATAAACCCTGAAGCCACAGAAAGGGTGTAAAAGAAAGGAGGATGAGCACAGGCAAGACCTGATATCCCCCTTTCCATTCTGAAAATCATCCCCACCTTCCCTCAGCCTTAATGGGCTATTGTAAATCATTTTCCATCATTTCCCCTTATTCAACCCACTTTGGTACTGGGACGAAGAAGATGCGAACTGGAGTAGTAAGCCATTTCACCACTTTAGTACTGAGACGAGAAAGAGGCCTGAAGAGTATTGTAAAGGTTAGGCATGTCTCAACTACTCCACTAATTGCAAACAAGCAATTATAATTTGGGACTCATACCTGCAAACTGTTAGGCAGTTGCAGGTTAATGAAAGGGGAGTAGACCAGCAGCAAAGATACTCCTGTGTTCGAGGAGGCAGCTGTGGTGGGTACCGCGGGAGAGCCAGGACACTGGCAGACAGCCCCAGGAAGCTGTGTAGCTAAGGGCCAGCCAAGCCACAAGAAGGCCACAGGTGGGATCTGCAGACACAGTAGAAAGAAGAAAGGTGACCAACAGCATCCGCAGAGGGAGAGTGAAGCTGCAAGCAACATCCAAGAAGAAAGTGAAGTGCAAGCAGGGCTTGCGTGTGAAAGCAAACATGTCGGCAGAGCTGAAATCGTAAGCAGAGTCACCCGCAGGGGATTCCAGGGACTGGTCAGGCCTATGCCTGCTGAAGTTAACCCAAAATAATGGTTTTGAGGGAAATACAAGGACAATATAATATGCAAGCGGCAGAGGGAAAAGCCACAATTGAATACCGACCTGAATGAGGGCTTTTGGCAAAGATGTGCCTTGATGACAAGTGTGTGTGAAATTCAAATATTGCCTATTGAAAGCAAAATACGAATCGCATGAAGCATAAAAGAAAGCAAGTATGGAAGATTACGAGAGAGCATGAAAGTAAGGTGGTGAAGTCACAAAACCACCACAAAGTGAACTATACATGAAAATACATTATAACACGGCCAAAAGGCTGGCAAAGGAGAGAACACATTGTGGCAAAGCCAAGAGGCTGACATAAGGAAGCCAGGTGAGTGTGAACCATCACACAGGTACAACCACAGAAGAACCTGTGTGAGCTAGAGAGCCTAGGGTTCATGGTTGCATGACCTGTAATGGGTGGAATGTGTGGTCTGACAACTACACCTAGACCAGGGAACCCCAACTGTGAAAGCTAAAGAGGTTGCTGAAGTGAAATAGGAAAAAGCAATCTGATTGAACTGTTAAAAAAAACAGAAGGAGTATAAAGGAGGCCTGGAGCTGCTTTTGAATATTGAAAGTGTGAGAACAAGTACAAGTGGGACTGTCTTGAACTTGGGGAAGGGAACCTCAAGGTTTTGTGTAACTGTCTTGAACTTGGGGAAGGTAACCCCAAGGTTTTGTAGAACTGCGTTGAAGTTGGGTAAGGGAACCCCAAGGTTTTGTGGAACTATTTTGAACTTCGGGAAGGGTAGCTGATAAGTAAGCCAGAAGCTGGAAGAAGCTCAGAACTTTGTTTGGAACACTATTTCTTTTATTGCTGAAATCCCTTCACTTTGTTTAGCTTTAGTTGTGAGGGCAAGTATAGGTTTTGGACACAGAACAAACAGACAGACTTTTAAGTTGAACTTTCCTTAGTTTCTTTAGGTAGGGAAATCCCACCTTAGGGTAGGGCACGTTAGGCCTTCAACCATCCTGACATTTGAGTTAATAAAAGATTTTGGTTTGAACTTTCAACCTGTTGTCTGTGTCTTGCTTCATGATGCCTTTACAGCTCTCTGGTACCAGCCGTTAAGGTTGGGACCGGCAAAGGGACCTTGGAGGTATTTACGGTACCGCAATTTGCGGTACCATAACTACCACCTTCCCCATTTCCAATGAGCCCTATGGGGACAAAAATGGGAATGGGGAAGGGCCAATGGTGAATGGGGAATTACCGCCCCGCCAATCTTGGAATGGGGCAGTAATTCCGCCATTCACCATGGTGGAATTGGTAAAATATCGGTGGCAACCATGGTGCTACTAGCACCATGGTTACCGCACGGGTCGTAATGAGGCCCAATATTGACTATTATGTGCATAAAATATGACCAGTAATGGTATTATTCTACTAATAAGTAATACCTTACTGTTACATCCTTCTGTGCATGTTATTCAACTTTGCACAAAAGTGTGTATCACAAACTACCATACTTGTAATATTCATGGGTATTATTCAGGGTGCTATTAAACTCTTTTTTGTAATGAACTCACAAGTGTTCAAGAATCTTATCAGAACAGAGAAGTAGCCATACAGAACCAAAGCAAGGGAATACTCTTATATAAGATATGGAGTATAACTTCGTAGGCAAGTAGGATTTGTGGTAAGTGGCTGCAGATTGCAATAGACCAAAGGCTTATGGGCCACAGTGCTAGCCATCATTGACATCCTGGGTGACAGAATATGTAATTTAAATGCATACTTTGCCGATGTTCAGTATGAACATGCGCCTGTGGCCTATGCTCATTTCAATCTCACTGTGGCGGGCCACATGTGGAGGCCACCCAGGCGGGCCTGCAACATTGCTGAATTCAACATGATTGCTTGATGTAAGGAAGGCATGGTTATCAGAAGTATAACAGAGACAAGGAGTACAATCCAAGAGTGTTTATTGAACAGTATATGGGTGAGAGAAACGCCTAATCTAAACCTAATATGGGAGCAAGCTACGTCCATCAAAGTAAACAAAACGCTGTCCTAGTGGTTTGTTTATTTGTTTGTTTATTTATTTATAGTGCGCACCCAACCCTGAGGTATATGGGCACATTACAAGGATATGCAGGTTCATAGTTACAGAAGGGGCAGTACACAGTAACATTCAATAAAAAAAAGGAATAGTATATACATTTGAAACACAGCATTGTCCAGAGAGTGAAATATACATGTAGATGCCCAGTGGGTAATACAAAGTAAATGAGTTAAATATGCAAAAAGGGGAATACTCTGTAAAAGGAATACATACAGTACATTACACCAGGGGAATGCATAGTCAGTCTGTGCTGTAGAGTAGATAGGTGTAGCTAAGGAGATGTTACTAAACATGGATGGAGTATTTGTGGGTCTACTGCAGTGTGTTTTTGGAGATCAGCCAAAGTTTATTGTCTTTCCTGAACTTGTAGAAGGACTGGTCTGTTCGTAATGTTGGGGGTTCCATAATTGGGCCGCCATAACTGGGAAGCTGCTACCCCCTGCTTTCTTCAGTTTATACTTGGGCACTCTAAAGCAGCCAGAATTTGATGTCCTGGTGGGTCAGATTGGGTTGTTTCGGTGAATTTTTGGTGAATTTTTCAGAGAAGTATTGAGGGGCTGCAACCCCTGCAGCCCCTTGCTAGGGCTGGAAAAGATCTGGGGCTACGCTAATCTGGGACTGGGGCCTAGCTAGCCTTTTTGGTTGTAACCCTGGAGCTTCTATCCGGGGCTATAACCAAAAGAACAGGGCTAGCCCCCTCAGTACCCCCTTAGCAATGCCTCTGAGGGGCTGCGTTGTTGAGGCATTTATGAGTCAGAGAGGCTGTTTTAAGCTGAATTCTCTTTGATAGAGAGCCAATTGTTGTTACGCCTAGTTGCTGAAATGTGTTGCCGTCTGTAAATGCACAGGGCAGTTCTGAGGGCATTATTCTGCAAGATCTGGAGTTTTTTGGTGATGTATTTATTTGCAGTAGTCAATTTTCGATAATACTAACGCTTGAGCCAGGGTGGTACAACTTTCCGTAGAGAGAAAGGGTTTGCAAGAGTGAATAAGCATGCAGGTGTATGCTGCCGCCGAGGCTGTTGCATTGACCTGTTTGCGCAGACTCAGGGAAGAGTCTAGGTAAAAACTCAAAGTTTTTACTTCTTTAGCCATTTTTATGTCATTTCCATCAATATTGAAAGATAGGTATTGGTTGCTCAGTTTTTTTCATATTGGTAGGAGAGGCTAGAAGGAGCAGCTTGGTCTTCTCATCATTCAGGCACAGACCATGAGTGGCCATCCAGGCCTGAATGATGAGGTAGATTTTATTGATCACAGCAAGGTTCGCTATTTGCGGGCCCGTTATTAGCTCCTTCCCCATTCCCATTGTGCCCTATGGGGGCCCAAATGGGAATGGGGAATGGTTTTCAGAATGGGGACTTACCGGGTCCTCCAAGCTTGGAATGACCCGGTAAATCCCCATTCTGAGAAAGCAGACCCAGACACGACTTTGGAGGCAATAGCACCATGGCTGCCTCCAAAGTCGTAATGACCCCCTTGTCTGTCATGGTGTCGTGTCAAAACAAAAATGGCCTATACCAATAAATCTATTGCCAAATCCTTACTCTATATAACAAAGGGTCTGGGACAATGATATGTATAACAAAAGAGTGTAGTGCATACTGAAATGCCCAAAAGGGTTTCAGTAGTTCAGGACTGCTGAACTAATGCACTCCTTTCCCCACGTTACATCAAGGGACAAAGCAGAACAGTGGCATGACTGTGAGCACCCCTTGAGTCTATAGATATCAGGAAGCAGTTTCTTCAGAAAAGGCAGGATCCCTCGAATCAATGTCTTTTGCTTGGCTTCACAAGACTTTTCCCAAGCTCTTGCAATGCGGGATTCCCCTCTTCCCCGGCTTTCTCGTGATAACCCTTAGTTGGGTTCACCTTCGTCTTAACACCACTGTTCAGTCACTTTATCAAAATACAGGATTCACTTTCCCTTGCTTTCACTTGGCATCCCTCCGTAGGGTTCACTGTAGCCTTCAAATCACAGTTCAGTTAACTTTACCAGTTCTACTAGCCTCATAACTCTCAGGAGCGCTTAATGTCTTGTTAATCAAAATGTTTGGTTCACTTTCACTGATTCACTCAGGTCCCCCTCCTCTGGGCTCAGACCATCCTCTGTAGGCAGTTCTGGCTTCCCTCAATCGGGCGCAAGCCTTCAAACCGCTAGCACCACACTTGCTACTTTACAATCTTCCTCTTCAAAGTACTTGCCAGTTCAATACAGAGACTTCCAATAGGCGATCGTGTCTCGCCGGGTCACTCTGTCATATTGTCGCAAGTGCATTTACTTTAAACAATTAGGCTTCTCTTTTTAACGGCTGCCATCCTATGCGCAACCCACAATACCGGATACAGTTCAAAGGTTCATCAGCATCACAGGGCTAATAATTACTTAGGTTAGCTTTATACTTCGTTTCACCTTTTGTCAAAGACTTTTGACTGCACGAGGGGGGCTTGTACCCTTGACTTCAACACTCAGGAGTTCTTAATGTCTTTTTAAACAAATGTTTGGTTCACTTTCACCAACACACTCCGGTCCACCTCCTCTAGGCTCAGACCATACTCTGTAGGCAGTACTGGCTTCCCTCGATCGGGCGCGAGCCTTCAAACTGCCAGCATCACACTTGTTATTTTGCAATCTTTCACTTCAAAGTACTCGCCAGTTCAATAGGGGGACTTCCAATAGGCGAACACGTCATTCCGGGTCACTCTGTTATACTGTAGCAAGTGCGTTTACT
Organism: Ambystoma mexicanum; assembly: GCF_040938575.1. Classification (NCBI taxonomy): domain Eukaryota; kingdom Metazoa; phylum Chordata; class Amphibia; order Caudata; family Ambystomatidae; genus Ambystoma; species Ambystoma mexicanum. The sequence goes on along the minus strand of NC_090931.1, from coordinate 491,522,021 downwards.
TTCAACAATCAGGCTTCTCTTTCTCATGGCTACCGTCCTACGCGCAACTCACAATACTGGATACAGTTCAAAGGTTTCTGCCAGCTCCTCTCCCGAGGCCTTCTAGTATCTGCAGTTCTTAGTTCGCATCACAGGGCTAATAATTCCTTAGGCTAGCTTTATACTTAATTTCACCTTTTTTCAAAGACTTTCGACTGTACGAGGGGGGGGGCTTGTACCCTTGACTTTACCCTCGTATGACCACTTTGACTATTTCAGATGTCTTTGATGGCTTATGTTACATGCACAATCTCGGCATTCTTCATTCTTGCCACAATGTGCTTTCGCTCGCGGTTTCTCGACAGCCCAATTAGCACTTTAAATGTTAATGTCCTTTTCATTTATCAACACAAGCTGGTCTCCCATTTCACTCACTGGCAGTGACTGATAGAGTTTATCAAGACCTTCCGTCTAGTCAAGTCTTTTGGCCCATCGCGGCTCGCCTCCTTTCAAGTCCTCACACAGCACATGAAGGAGGTACCGCTGTGACCTTCTTCAGTAGCAGGGAGTTGCCCCTTTGGGAGTCTGCAGTGACATTCACCTCGCAGCTGCTAGGACCTCAGCCTTCCATTCGCCTCTTGGTCTTGTCTGCTCTGTTCCATGGTCGCGTTGCCTTCCCGGGATTTCCTGCCCTTATGTTCTGCAGGTCTTGCTCACTTCGGTTGCCCTCCTTGTCTTGCTCTGTGGGGGCTTTCATGCTCCGCCTTTTATCCCAGTAGTTAAAGGTAACAGGATTCAGGTGTGAGTCGTCAGTATCAAGTGCCTGACTCTGCCTGACCCTGATACTGGGATAGGTTCACAGAAAAAAGCTAGAGGTATTTCTTTTAGCTTTGTATCTTGGTTTTGTATCTGGGCCGTGGAATGAATAAGAGGGATTGTGGGAACTGTAATATTTTTTAAAAGCAGAAGTGGAGTTCAGAAAAGGATAGTCAGAGGGAAAGGGAGAAGAATGACTGGGCTGGTGGGTGTTATAGTATTCCTGAGTAGGCAGAAAAGTACATCAGAGAGACAAGGGAAGGTATATTGCAAAATAAAGGGGTTTTCTGTTTGTCTCCCTTGCCTTGATCGTCCTCCCTTGCTTCCAGTGGATGTTAATTTCAAAGGCTAGAGGTTGGGTATAATATTGTCAAGAGGTCTGGTAGGGGAATAACAGGGATTATGATTGTGTAATGGGAATGGAAAGAATGCATTTCTTACTGGTTTCCGGAAAGGTCGAGGGGAGTAGTGATATGTTGTTTCCCTTTGAAGAGAATACTCTGTCCTGCCTGCGTTTTCCAAGTCTCTCTGGAAATAGCTTGGGAGAAATGTCTTGTGTTTTTAACATTGACTAGATTTACAGAGAAGTTATTAAGCCTTTCAAAACTCAGATCATTTTTGACGGACTGGAATTTTTGGGTTTTTCTCTTTTTCATTGTTTTGCACTTTGCACCTCTGGCCATGGGAGCAACAGTCCAGCCAGGATGGTGGGCAATCACCCCTTTCCCCCCTTCCGGTCTTCCTGTGCCATCTCTATGTATTAACCCACTGCTTTTCATCTCTCAATATCCATGCATCAGCTTTTCACACTCTAACCATCTCTCTATGTCCCATATGATTCATGAAATGAGTTTGTGCGTTTTTGACCTGCACTGAAGGTGGGTAGTGAATAGCTAGTTAGCTAACAGCAGTAAATACTTATCAGGTGTTGGGAAGTAGGTGCATTGAGTAATGTTGCAATAGGAGGCAGAGTCCCAGGGGGGAACTGATTTCCCTGATGGACAGAATTTCAGAAGACATTCTATTGGGTTTGAGGTGGAAAAGCCTGTTTTCATGATGTTTATTCAAATTCTGTTTTTTGAGAAGTGAGTCGATGGCTTGGAGGTGTACAGGCGCAATACAATTAGGTTTCGTTGTGATGTGGTTGCTTGGCTTTACATTGAAGAAAGACTGGCACGGGTTTGTAAAAACTCTTTCAACAGTAATGCAATCACCATCTAGCCCAATCGGAACCATATGGCAGACAGATCTGCACCCCACTCACACTGCTGCTGGATGGCATCCCTTCCGGGCATATATAACAAACAATACATACATGCCTAGGGAACATGACTGGTTGTGGCCATTGCATCTGCAGAAGTAGCCAAAAGCGGTGGGACAGGGCACCTTGAGACCGTTAAAATGGAATTTATTATTTTGTTATGTGGAATAGTTGAATTATTTCGTTAGTTTCACTGCACAGCTTGCAATTGAAAGCAGAAAAGAATATTTTTCATTTTTCTGGCATTTTTTTCCCAAAAACAAAACCATAATTTGGCTGGCTGAGAACACACAGTAAATACCCATGGATGGGAATGGGGAAGTGGAAACACCGGCACCATGCTGTAATGGTGCCGGTGTTTCCATGTCCGCCTGCAGGCGGGTGGTGTTAAACCTCCCGCCTGCAGTACTCGAGATCAGCCGGTCCGGAAAGAACGGTGGTGGCGGATTTACCACCACCGTTCTTTCCGGACCGGCTGACTCATAATGAGGCCCAATGTGTCGAATATCTACAAAGAATTGTAAAAATACACTAAAATTAAACTAGACATAAGAAAGTTACATTTACTGAGATCTGTCGTTTGCGACGGTTGCTCATCTTTACAGAGACAATGGAAAATCAGCAAATGATGTATAGCATAGTTTTACATACTATTTATGCTATTGAGGTTGGCCTGTGTGCTGTATGCATGATTAACAATGTGCCAGATTAATGATCAGTTTGACGCAAAGACTAAACATTGTATGTGTACATTTTACCACAAATTGTTAATGAACATATTTACATACAGTTTTTATTATTCTTTTAAATGGGTGCTGAAATATATTTTTGCGTCCCAAAATGCTATGTTCTGCTGATGTTCATTTGTCATGGATGCAATCTTCCCGTGGACGGGTTTTTCAACCTGAGTTGGACAATGACCCTCAACAACGCAGCTGTATTATCAGTATTCTGGGACGATCGTCGGGCACCATACCGCCCTTTTGCAATGGCAGTAATAAGGAGTAACATACTTGTGTTTATGGTCTGAATACGCGCAGATGGAAAAATCTTGCATTTCAAAGTGAAATAACTCCTTTCTTCTCACTAACGGAACACCATGTACCACATCAGTGATGGAACATAAGCGCATTAGATTTAACCACACAGGACTTTGACTAACAAATGCAAATATAGGGATTAATGGATCGATCAACGCAATCAGCAATATTTGATGCAAGTTTACAGTTATAGAAAAAATGAGAAGCATGCAATGTTTGCTAGCTATCAACCATATTGGCAAAATGTATCAATGTTTTCGAGGGTATAATCTTCTATTTTGAGCGTTATGTTAACAATATAAGTACTTCTTACATTCCCGAATATTGGTATTTTCTTCAAAATATACGTTAGTTTCTCTTTTTTGTGAAAAGAACAAATACTTTCACGCTGTGTGTGGATGTGTGTGTTGATCTTCCTGGTTTTATGTTAGGTAATGCTATGACATGGGTGATGACAGGGTACGTTTGGCTACGCTGTCCATGAACGACATGAGAATAGTTGGAGAATATCGTTTTGACTAGTGATGTCAGTTGAGGGGTGGGTGATCTGAATTACTGCTGCGAGGGCACTTGAAGTTAGGGCAATGGATCAATGGCTAAGTTTAGCACAAGATGGCGGTACCCGACCCGTCAGTTTAGCATGTGTAAATGTGAGAACTAAAGTAAGGTGCATTGCACATTTTATTTTACGATTAATTGATGCATGCTCAAAAATATAGATCTATTCGGGCAATAATATTTCTGAAATGTAAAACATTTAAAAATAGTTGCACCAGCAGCTTGATGGTGCACCATCAAAAAGATTATAATATCTAATCCTGCATATGCTTATTTTGGTGGCATGCTTTCTGACTGCATATGATATTGTGTAAAGTTGAACCTGTTAATTTTTAGGCTGGGGGAGTCTGGATGCCACACCCAGCATGGTTGTGTTCGCTCAGACTTTCTGGCTATATGTGGGGCTGTGAAGGATGGGCTTCTCCTTCGTTTCTTGTCTACACTCGCATTATGTTGCACTGCATGTTTTCTTATTTTGCAACCCTTCCTTCGCTTGAGATCCAGTGTCAGCAGATGCACATGTGCGCAGATATGGAAGTGCAAAAATATTTCTTATTTTGGTTACCAGATAGATTCATGCCATCAGTGGCACGACATTTCTAGAACTAAGCTATTTATTACCAAATAGTCTTTACCAAATGGCTCAATGAAGTGATTTTTTGTTACCGTTGAAGGAATAGCCTGAAGCTAAACACTTCCCCCGAATTTGAAGGGAAAAAACTATGCTAGTAGGTTAATGGGTTTCATTCCTATTTGGTCTGATTCACGAAAGTTAATCACTGCAAGCAGAAATGACTTTGCCCTTTAGCCTGAACTCTAAAAGTGGTGGCTGCATGCTGGTTTTAGCGAAAGGATATCATACAAACCTCGCTGATTCACACAAGGATTCACCCCTGGTATGTACACCCCTTGAGACCCTTCCTTTGTACGTAGTCTGTTCTATCACATACCAGCTAGTGGAGACAGGGAGCTTCGGGGGAATGCATCAAGTAGACAAAGGTCTTTCAGACCCTTGTTTACCCTGCAAGGCACTCAGTAGAAACACTCCTGCGTAGCATAAGCATATCTATTATATTTTTACATTTTTACCCCTGAAATAGGCACCAGTCCTAAACCCACATTCCACTTCCTCTCTGCACAACACTCCAATGTGCAAGGTTTGTAAAGCCATCATCTTTACCCAAAGGCACTAGTTATGCATCCATAAATGGCCATTTGGGATAAATACTTGCACTGTGGATACTGGCCTGGTTAGCTCAAACCTTTTAATGGGGCTCATTCTGTAAAATCATTTGCAAGCATTGCTACTATTGAAAGATAGTTGCAAGTGATACCCGAGCCTAACCTAAGATCCTAAGGCTGGTGTGCCATCTCCATGAGCTGCAGATTTCTGGTCTCTGAAAGAAAGTGAGGCTGCTTCTTCCTGAATGTAAGCATGCTTCGGTGTGCCTCTTTCTAGAGGGGGTCTGCCCTTTCCTGCCCCATCCTTTTTTGTGGTTTTTATGTGGACATTTATGGGGAACAATTAACGTTTTTTTCTCAAGGACCACTGCCTCCCCCCATTGATGCCACCCTTCCTCCTTCCATACCTGTGATGAAGCAACTTCCGGGGCACCCGTTGTCCAGGGGTGAATATCGGTTACTAAACCATGCATTAGCCCCACACCTCTAATATACCAGAAGGGACCTGAACTCACTGGAATAACAAGGAAATTATGAACCTCCTTGTCCAATTTTGATAATGTGGACAGAACGGCAGGCATATCTCAGAAAGGTTGTGGATCGTTGGTTCGATGCAAGACAGCGAAGATACAATTATTGCCCAATGTTAAAAGGGATTGTGCAGTCAAGGTTGTATCAAAATATCGACTTTATATCACAACAGACAGTTGTGAAGGCATAATGAAGCAAGACACAGACAACAGATTCAAAGTTCAAACAAACATGATTTATTTTAAATCAAATATCAGGATGGTAGAAGGCCTAACTTGCCCTATGCTAAGAAGGGATTTCTCTACCTGAGGGAAACTACGGAATGTCCGAGTCAAAGAGTTCAACTTAAAAGTCTGTCTGTGTCCAAAGCCTATCCTTGCCCTCAAAACTAAAGCTAACAATGTGTATGGATGTGTGAGAAACCTGAAGGTGTCTCACCCCCTAGTCCCCGGGGGTCTGTCAACCAGGTGGCCAGGACACGACCATCCCTATTGGATCCAATTCCTGGGGTGGACGAGTGGGGGCGGATCACCTGGATCGGGGGTCCTCGGGGAGTGGAAGAGGAACACTGCCGGGTGAGACGCAGTACCCCCTTCCTTATAACACCTTTTCTGCATCCTACTCTGTAGGATATTCAGAAGTTCTACCCACCTTTTCCTGCAAAAACACTTTCTTACGCCGTGAAAGACAATAGACTAACACCAGAGCCATTTACTTGACATGTCCCAACACAAGGGTCAGGCAGAGTCAGGAAATTGACAACAACTACACACACCTGACCGCACTTTCCCTCCCCCAAAGGGAAAAAGGCAGAGCACGAGAGCACACTTTGAGCAAGGCAGAACGCAAGAGGAACCAGCTATTCCAGACTGGCAGTTCAAACAGAGGAGAAAGGCGGCAAGACCTGGAGGGACGACGAGGAGGGAATTCCCCCCCCCCTTTTCAACTCAGCCCTGCAAAGCCACCGAAAGGGAAATCATAAGATCGGAAAGTCCAGCTGGCGTGTGGTGTAACAGGTGTCAATGGCACACAGTGCCCTCCCGCGCTGATAAGGGGAAAAGCGCTTGCTACTGTGGTGCCGTTCTTAATTCCCGAGTCAAGACACACCAACAATTTAGCACAACCGGTGAGTCGGAGAGGACTGATAGTACACCGAACTGTGCTGGGCCCAAGTTTACAGCTGGCAACATTGTTGAACAAAGAATTTGTGTACTTGAACCTTAAAAGAAACCCTAGTAAAGTAAAGGTCCAGAGGCAGTGTGGTCTGGCGCCGCAGCGGCGCTCATTCGAAGGACTCTGACTGGAGCCTTTTTGCATTGTTTTGTTGAAACTATGAGAACCACGAGGCCTTAGGAGAGGCCGGCATCAAGTGTCAAAGGGGTCCTACGGGGGTCTAGAAAAACCCCTTGTACACTTGAAATTCTTTGACACATTGAGGATAACTAGGTGAACTGTGAAAATGGCAAATGTGAACCCAACTGAGGGATGCCTGCGAATTGGTGCTAAACATTGCGGCAATAAGTGTGAACCCAGCTGTGGGATGACCACAGTGAATAGTTGTTTAAAAAGACATTGGGCCTCATTACGACCCAGGCGGTAAGTTACCACCTGGGTCGTACCTTTACCGCCATGGTGTAAACTACGTTTACGCCATGGTGGTTGGCGGATTTACCGCCCCATTCCAAGGTGAGTGGGGAGGTAAATCCCCATTTCCCATTTACCCTTCCCCATTCCCATTTTTGCCCCATAGGGCATAATGGGAGTGGAGAAGGAGATAATTACGGCACTGTAAATTACGGTGCCGTAATTTTCTCCAAGGTCCCTTAGCGCCATGGATTTTAACGCCTGCAAAAAGCAGGCGTTAAACTCACCATGGCGCTAAGGGACCTTGTAATCAGGCGTTAAGGGTCGGCGCCGTTTACGGCGCCGTAAACGCCTTAACGCCTGGGTTGGAATGAGGCACATTGAGACTTTTGAATGTTACGTTTTGAGTGAATGTCCGTAGTGAACCGGACTGAGGGAGGCTAACACTGAGAAAAGGATCAAATCCTGGCTGAGGGGGTCGAAAGGCAAAGAGTAAGCACCCAACCTAAAGATTTATTGAAAGGCTGTAGTGAAATCGATTGAGGGAGGCTAACACTGAGAGAAGGATTGGAGCCCAGCTAAGGGGGTGCAAAGGTGAAGAGTAATCACCAAATGTGAAGATTTATTGAAGACACTTTTTTTTTGTTTATTGTCCATCAGGCCTTCTAAGGCAAGAGACTTTGCAGAAAAGAGACTTGGCCCCAGAAGGTCCTGGTATTGTTGAAAGAAACTGTAACAAACCTTGTGCTGGCGAGACCCAGGAGTGTGCTGTGATCAAATGTCCCACCTTTTCCCTTGCTAAAAACGTGGGGAAGGGAGAGCCCAGCCACACCACCTGACTTATCATTTGGTGAACACTTCTTTCTTGTGAACATTATCCCACACAATTTTGTAATTTAGTGGTAAGGATTGGCAATATTTTTTTTGTTGTATTGGCCCTTTTTATTTAACGTGATGTCACTAGGAATGCCTTTATTATTTGATGGTCGTAGCCTGCTCCCATCTTAGATTTAGGTTTAAATTAGGCGTTTTTGTCACCCATTATACAGTTTAATAAACACCCTTGAACTGTGATCACTTGTGTCTGTCTTTACTGTTGCCACCATGAGTTCCTTACATTTGGTGTCAGGTGTGGAATGTGATTCAACTGATATAAATTGAAGCCCATGCTGATAATTGTGGTACCATCAGAATGGGCAAATGAAATCGCTGTACTCCTCGACTCTGACCATGTGTCAACACTCAAAGAGGGGTTGTTCTCACAACTTTGTATCCTGACTGGACAGCAGGATCTGTTCTTTAAAACCCAAGTGCTACTAGACACCCATCCTCTCTCACAATATGATACACAGCAGTGGGCTAGAATAATATGAAATGTTCGACCCATCTTTACTTTTATTAGGCCAAGTGTGCTGAAACCCACCCCTGCCCTCCTTGCACCCTTTTTTTAAAGGGTGGGAAGAACCCCAGGAAGAGCTAGAGTCCTTTACCATCTATTTATGTCAATCGTCTACAAACTTTAGCTATGAAAAGGCTTGGGTAAACGGAGGCAAGTAAGAGCATTAAATGACTCAGGGAGTAAGCAAACTGCTATATGGGCTGATTTAGTTACAACAGAGGACTGGAAGATGCAGTCCTAGTTATTTATTTATTGTTTGCTTGTTAGTCGCTTATACAAGATGACAATACTGTTTCAAAGCGCCCACAAGGCAAGGGAGGGAGCAGGAGTGTGAGGTATATTGCAATACATAAAACACAATATTTAAGAGCAGAGGGGGAAAAAGGAAAAAGAGGACACACCTACTATATTCAAAACGTGCAAGTGCACCAAGGAGGAGGGCAGGGGTTAAGTGCTGGGGAGTCTGAGCTCATGGGTGAGCCACAGATGAAGTGCTTGGGGTGTAAGTGAGAGTCTCCAGGGCAGAGGATGTAAGGGCAAGGGCAGAGGATAGACAGAAGCTGGGCCAATTGGGTGGGGAGGTCAGGGCCCTGAGGATGCATAAGGGCCCGAACACCAATCGCAGCAACTATGGGATAAGCAAGGGAGAGAAGAAGGGAAGGAGAAGGTAAAGAGCAGAGTCTTAAGGAGCTTCCGGAATTTAAGAAGATCCTGCTGAAGGTGCAGAGAGAGGGGGAGGCTGTTCCATAGGAGTGAGCCAGCAGAGGAAAGCAAACAACCACCTACACTCTGTTTAGCAAAACGCTTTACACACAGAGAGTTGGAGCCAGAGGACCGTAGTGGTCTAGAGGGAGAGTAGTTAGTATGCTAATATTGAAGATAGCGTGGTCCCCGGGCCCAGACCGCCTTGTAGATGATGCAGAGGGATTTGAATTTAATCTGTGCAGCAACCGGGAGCCAGTGGAGACTTTTTAGTGCAGGAGAGATGCGATCCTTGGGCTTAAGTCCAAGGATAGGTCTCTCTGTCCTATTCTGGATTAGCTGGAGGGGTTGCAGAATGGAAGATGGTAGATTCAGGAGGAGGCTATTGCAATAGTCAAGCCTAGAGAGAACCAGGGCTTGGGTCACACTGAGCCTCTGGGGGAAAGTGAGAAAAGGCAGAATTCCTTTGAGAAGGAAGAGCTGAAAGTGGGACTTTCTGGCAATGTCCTGAGTGTGAGGGTTGAAGATGACTACAAGGTTTCTGGCTTCAGTGTAGGATGCAGGCGGCGATCCCAAGGAGGACAGCCAGAGTGAAGGGAAGAGGAGGGAGCAGGGATCCCGATGGGAAGGATCTCAGTTTTGCAGACGTTGAGGCCGAGATCGTTGGTGGTGCACTAGGACTGTATGGCATATAGGCAGTCCAGGATGATGGAGGGTGCAAGAGGGTCGACAGGGAGTTAGAAAAAGAGCTTTGTGTCATCTGCGTAATACTGGAAGTTGGAGGAGAAGGAGGAGATGAGGCGTGCAAGCAGAGAAAGGTAGATGTTAAAGAGCCAGGTGGAGGGGATAGAACCCGGGTGGACACCACAGGTGGAGAGGGAAGTAGGAGAGGAGAAGGTGCCCAGGATGACTTGGGAAGAGTGGTCAGTAAGGAAGGATGTCAGCCAGTCCAGTGCCTGTTCCAAGATACCAAGGGTATCGTGGAGCCTTTGTATGAGAATGCAATGGTTGACTGTGTCAAAGTCAGAAGAGAGATCGAGAAGGATAAGGACAGCGGGGGTGTTGGAGTCCAGAGACGCAAGCAGTTCTTCACGGTTGTTCATAAGAGCAGTTTCCGTGCCTCTGGATGCTCGGAATGCAGATTGATGGTCGTGAAGACCACCAAGAAGTTCAGTGTGATAGTTGAGTTGGGGTAAAACCAACTTCTCCAGCAGTTTCCCCAGGAAGGCGGTGATGGGAGTAGGGTGTTAGTTGGTGGGGTCTGCAAAATGTTTTTTCAGGAGTGGGTGCACAAGGGAGTGCTTAAGGGAGGAGGGGGAAGATCCTGTGACAAAAGAGTGATCACAGAAATCAGCGAGAGCACGGACAAGAGAGCTGATGTTATCCTTGATGGCCCTGGATGAGCAGGGGGGATACTTGCTTAGAAGAGGCCTTCATGGAGTGGACAACTCTGGTAACTTCTTCAGTTGTGACAGGGGTAACAGAGGTGAATGAGGAAGGAGGATGGAGGGGGCAGGGAGGGTCAGGGTTGTGGGACGGGTTGTGAGGGTGTGTAGGAATGGTCATGAGGATGTCCTGTGTTTTGGAGGCAAAGTGTGAGGCCAGTGTATTGCAGAGGGCATAGTAGGGAGAAGGGGAAGAGGAGACTGAGGAGGGGTTGGCTAATTCCCTGCAGATCTTGTTGCAGGGCAGCTTATTCAGCGTAGGCAGGTTTCAAGTGGATTCTCATGAATGGGGCAAGAATGTCAAGAGTATTATTGATGGAATGTTGGAGGTTGCTGAGGGCAGAGTCGGAAGTAGAGTGGAAGTAGAGTTAGAGGTGGGGGTAGAGGGAGCATGAAGGTGGAAGTAAAGGCAGCCTCAAACACTAGTTTCATTGGGCGGATGTTAACGAACAAGATTGGTGGGACTTTCAGGGGCGGTAAGGGGGCCAAGGGGACTTAAGTGGGTGGAGAGCAGAGCATGGTCACACTAGGAGAGAGGGTGACTAGTGGGGGGAGAGAGAGAGAGGTCAGAGTGTGTCCCGCTGAGTGGGTGGGCCCACATGGGGGAATGAAGAGGGAAAGCGAGGTGGAGAGGTCGTGAATAGAATGGATACAGAGCCCGGAGAGTCAAGTCGGATGTTGAAGTCACCCAGAAGGAGGACGTTGGATGTGGATGGAAGTAAGGAAGAGCAGAAGTCAGCCCATTCAGAGAGGAACAGGCTGGTGGTGCCTGGAGGCTGGTAAATGGTGGCAATGGTCGGGGTGGAGAAGGGAGAGATGACCAACTAGCAAACCAGGCGTTCAAAGGAGGAGTAGAGCTGGGTAGGTAAGATGGAAGCAGGAACCCACTCAGGGAAGATTAGGGCAACCTCCCACCAGTGCAGTGAGGTCAAGGCGTGGAAATGATCTTAAAGCCATCAGGGAGGAGGGAGTCAAAAGCAGTGACTGAACTGGCATTGAACCATGTCCTGGTAAGAGCAAGAATGTTGAGGTCAATGTCTTCAAGAAGGAGACAGATGTCAGCAGAGTGTTTGTTGACTGAGCGAGCGTTAAGAGTTGCCAGGTGGAGGAGGTCTGTGCCTTTGAAGGTTTTCTGAGGTGGTGTACAGGGGCATGGTTCATCAGTCAGAGAAGGGGGAGAGAGAGTAGAAGGCAGAGATGCAGGAGAAGGAAGGAAGTTAATGAGAGAAGCCAAGATCTGGTCAAAAAGAAGGAGGTTGGGTAGTGCCAGTGTGATAGACATTAACAAAGCAACATGAGGATGAGAAGCCGGCCAAGAGGACTTCCCACTTGGTGCCACTGTTAATGGTAGAGCATGTAGGGGGAGAGAGAGAAGAAATTAGTTGGGGTGTCCATAGATCTGGATAGGGGACAGAGAAGAAGATATCAGTGAAAGACTTTCTAGAGGAAGCACTGACATCGGTGTCTGTGATGGGAAGTTCAAGGTTTTCACTCAAGATACGATTTTTGTGCTTTTTCCTACCAGACTTTGTGAGAGAGTGAGGCAGTTAGAGAATATGGGAGAAATGGAGAGAGCGATTGGGTGGAAGAGGATTGGCCAATGAAAGAGAGAGGTGTGGCTGCACAGTACAGTTCTAGTTAAAGTCACCAAGCACAAAAAATGAAATACAGGAAGTTCACAGATGGAAAGTAAACACACCAAAGCCACTTTTAAAATTGGAGACACAAAACAGTGAAATGCAGGAGGTTCACAGATGGAAAGTAAACACACCAAAGTCCGATTTTAAAAAAGGAGGCACAAACAGTGAAATGCAGGAGGTTCAGAGATCGAAAAGTAAACACACCAAAGTCCAATGTACCTTGGAGTGTTTGGGCGTTGTGGGGTTTCCATATGCTTGTACGCCTGAGGTAACCCATAACAGTAACACTGCCTCAGGACGCTCAAGTTGCGAAAAGGTGTTCAGTCCCTCATATGATATGATATGATATGGCATTTATAACGCGCCTATACACAAGTGTTTCATGGCGCGACAAGGCAAGGGGGGGACAAAGGAAGGACAGACAACGATCCTACTAGGCCAGGTGTCATTCAGATCATGCAAGTGCATGGGAAGGGGGGAAAGGAAAAGTGTGAGGGGGAAGGGAGAGGGGAAAGTGCAGTACATGGGAAGTGGAATAAATAAGATAAATAAAACACATAAAACAGCCAGCTGGTGGCAAGTGCAAGGAAGTGCAGACAAGTGCTGGAAAGGGGACTGAAGGGATACAGAAAATGGTTCCCAAGTTCAGAGGTTTCCAGGGAGGCAGTGCAGGTGGGCAGTTGACAGGGCCTGGGCCAGATATCAGAGAGGGTGGCCAGGTAACCAGTGCAATTTCAGTCAGGGATTCAGCAAGGGAAGGAGGAGAGAAAGCAGAAGCAAACAGGAAGGTTTTGGAGTGTTTCCGGAACCGGAGATGGTTCTTCTGGAGTTTCAGGGAGGCAGGATGGCTGTTCCAGAGAGAGGCCCCAGCCGAAGAGAGTGATCTGCCATCAACTCGTTGCTTGGAGAAACGACTGACCCTGAGGGAGATGGAGGCAGATGAGCGAAGATCTCGAGAAGGAAGATATTTAGGAAGAGAGAGTTGAAGGTATTTCGGCCCCAGACCCCAGAAGGCCTTGTGTACAATGCAGAGGGTTTTGAATTTAATCCTTGCAGCCACTGGGAGCCAGTGCAGAGATTTCAGTCCTGGAGAGATACGATCCCTGGGCTTGAGGCCAAGGACAAGTCTTGCAGTCCTGTTCTGGATAAGTTGCAGAGGGCGGAGAGTGGAGGCAGGAAGATTTAGACAGAGGCTGTTACAGTAGTCCAGCTTGGAGAGGACCAGGGCTCTGGAGACATTGAGCTTCTGGGGGAAGGATAGGAAAGGAAGAATACCTTTAAGGAGGTGCAGCTGGTAGTGAGACCTCTTAGAGACGTCAGAGATGTGAGGGGAGAAGGAGAGTGCAGAGTCGAAGATGACCCTGAGGTTTTTTGCCTTGCAAGTGGGAGAGAGAGGAGGGCCAAGAGAGGCCAGCCAGAGAGCTGCAGGGAAGAAGGGAGTGGGTCTGCTGATGAGTAGAATCTCAGTCTTACTGGCATTAAGGCAGAGGTTGTTGGCGGTACACCAATCCTGGATGGCAGAAAGACAGTCAGAGATGAGTGAAGGAGAGGGGGAGGAGGAGGCCGAGGGTAGCCTGAAAATGAGCTGGGTATCAACCGCATAGCACTGAAAGTTGGGACAGAGAGCGGTGATGCGGCGGGAAAAGAGTGCCAAGTATTGGTTGAACAGCCAGGGAGAGAGGTCAGATCCCTGGGGGACACCACAGGTAGAGAAAAAGATGTCAGAGAGGAAGGACCCAAGTTGGACCTGGGAGGGTCGGTCGGAGAGGAAAGAAGTCAGCCAAGCCAGAGCCTGACCAGTGATGCGCAGGTTGTCACAGAGACGGTTGAGCAGGATGGCATGGTTGACATTGTCAAAGGCAGAAGAGAGATCAAGCAGGATAAGAACGCAAGGCGTGTTAGAGTCGAGGTTGGAGAGCAGCTCTTCACGGATGTTCAGGAGAGCAGTTTCCATGCTTCTGGCAGCTCTGAAGCCAGACTGATGGTCATGAAGACAACCAACAGATTCAGTGTGGAGATTGAGTTGGGAGATGGCCAGTTTCTCCAGGAGCTTGCCCAGGAAGGGAGTTACGGAGATTGGCCAATAGTTAGCCGGGCAGGAGGGTTCGGCAGAGGGTTTCTTAAGAAGAGGGTGCAAAAGGGAGTGATTCAGGGGGGAAGGGAGGACTCCAGTGGCAAAGGAGTGATTGCAGAAATCCGCCAGGGCAGGAGCCAGGGAGTCGATGTGATCCTTGATAGTTTTGGAGGAACAGGGGTGAACCTGTTTCGAATAGACTTTCATAGATTGGACTTGTCTAGAAACCTCATCTGGAGAGAAAAGGGGAAAGGTAGTGAAGGAGGGAGGAGGAGTGCAGCAGAAGGGCCAGAGGAAGAGCAGGGAAAAGCAGGAGGGGGATGAGAGGAGGAGAGTGAGGACAGGATGTCCTGAGTTTTAGAAATGAAGTGAGAGGCCAATGCCGTGCAGAGGGCCTGGGAAGGGACAGGAGAGGTAGAGACTGCGGTAGGATTGGCCAGTTCCTTGCAGATTTTAAAGAGTTCAGCCGAGTTGTTAGATGCCGCAGAGACGTGGGCTTGGATATGAGCTCTCTTCTTGGTGAGGACGGAGAGCCGGTATTGCGTTTGCAGCAGGCGGCAGGCCAGTTTGTCAGAGGATGAACTTGAAGCATGCCATTTCCTCTCGGCAACCCTGCACTTGCGATTTAGGCTGATGAGGTCTGAGTCATACCAGGAATTGTACTTGGCTTTGGGCTTCAGGCGGATTCTCATGACAGGGGCAAGGATGTCAAGAGTATCAGATATAGCAGAGTGGAGAGTGGAGAGGGCTGTGTCAGGGTGAGAGTCGGCCCAGGGGGAGGAGGTGGTGAGAAGGGGGCAGCGAAAGCCTCAACTGACACGCGCTTCATGGGTCGGGTGACTGAGAAGGTGGGTGGCAGTGACAAAGGTGGCTTGGCCTGCGGGGTAGGGAGGGTGAGGTGGGAGGATAGGAGAAAGTGGTCACTCCAGGAGAGAGGAGTGGAGAGAGGGATAGAGAGGGGAAGGTCTGAAGAGATCAGAACATTGAGAGTGTGCCCTGCAGAGTGAGTCAGACCAGAGGGGAGAATAGTGAGTAAGAGAGAGTCACAGAGGTCACAAAATAGTTCAGAGGGGGGACAGGAGGCATCCAGGTGGATGTTGAAGTCTCCGAGAAGGAGGAGTTGAGTGGTTGAGGCCAGGAGTGAGGAGGAGATGTCCGCCCACTCAGAGAGGAAGGATGAAACCTGACCAGGTGGCCGATATAGTAGCCACAGTAAGAGAATGGCTAGGAGAGAGAGAGAGCCTGCAGACAAGGCATTCAAAAGAGGAGTAGGCCTACGTATGAATGATGGAGGCAGGAATCCACTCAGGGAAGATAAGGACTACGCCCCCGCCAGATAGGTTGGGCCTGGGCGCGGTGAGGATCTTGTAGCCATCAGGTAGGAGCGTGTCAAAGCTGGTGACAGAGCTGGCCGTAAACCATATCTCAGTGAGACCAAGGACATCGAGGTCAAGTTCTTCAAGAAGGCAGCAGATATCAGAGGAGTGTTTGACAGTGGAGCGGGAGTTAAGAGTGGCAATGTGGAGAAGTTTGCCCTCCTTGAAGGACTTCCGGGGAGGGGTACAGATCAGAGGTACGCCCTGCGGAGGTGTAGAAGGCGCCCGAGAGAGGGCAGAGAGGGAGGGGGAAGGCAAGGTAGCAAAGGAAAGGGGGGAGGGGACAGCAGGAGAAGAAAGGAAGTTGATGAGGTGCAGAAAGCGTCTATCAAAGTGATGAAGGTTGGCCTGAGGGCCTTGGACCAAGATGGTTCCATTAGAGTAGACATCAATGATGACCTTAGAGTAAAGGAAGGAGGCCAGGAGGGCATCACAGCGGGTGTTAAGATAGATTTCTGAACTCTGTCCTGGAGGGGCAGAGATTCAGAAGGCCAGCCTAGTTTCTTGGAACAGGGTAACCTCTGGACAAGCCAGACCAATCAGGATAGCGATGGCGGCGGTCAAGACTAGGTCTCAAGAGGGGTGAGGGTGACTGAAAGCCCGCAATGAGCACACAAAGCAAGGACACTCACAAATCACTCCAAGTAGGTGTTATATTAAAAATATAGACACATTTATTACAAGGCCTCTGTAACATTGACCATAGTAAAGAATCACGGTAAAACTCAAGTAAACCAACACATCACAATCAAATACAATATATATACAATTACCTAAGGGTCTAAAGAGTTAGAAGCACGAAATATGCAGACCACCTAGATGGGGAGGAAAACAGGCAGTGCAAGTAATGGTTAGACACAGTGGCCCTCATTACAAGTCAGGCGGTAAGTGTTTAACGGCGCCGTAAAGAGCGTCGGCGCCGTTAAACACTTACCACCTGATTACAAGGTCCCTTAGCGGGATGGTGACTTTAACGCCTGCTTTTTGCAGGCGTTAAAAACAAACCCGCTAAGGGACCTTGGCGATAATTACGGCAACCGTAATTTACGGTGCCGTAATTATCGCCTTCCCCATTCCCATTATGCCCTACGGGGCAAAAATGGGAATGGGGAAGGGGCCATTGGTGAATGGGGAATTACCGCCCCACTCACCTTGTAATGGGGCGGTAATTCCGCCATCCACCATGGCAGAATCGTAACCTTAGCGGCATGGACCATGGTGCTAATAGCACCATGGCCCTCCGCCAAGGTTGTAATGAGGGCCAGTTTGTCTTCAGAGGCCACCTAACTAGAAGGAAGTCCGAGCCCTATGAAGAGTGGAGCCTTGTGCTCAAAAGTACCTGCACATGCTGGTGCCAACGGGCCAAGGGGAGTCTCTTCAAGGAAATCAGGCAGTTCAGAGCGGTGAACAAAGGAGGACGAACAGATCTCGGCTCCTCAAGCGCGGCCTCCACTTGTGGGCAGAAGCAGAGCGCGTCAGCGAGCGGGAGGCCTGGGTTGGAGAAACTTTTTCCTACCAGACTTAGTGAGGAGAGCAGGATAGTCAATAGTGAAACAGTTTGGAAAGATGGGGGAGACAGAGAGCACCATAGAGTAGGTGGGAGAGGAGGGGGTCCAAGGGGTAGGCAGACAAGACAGCGAGAGGCAAGTGAGCAGGAGAGTGGCACAGGATGACGGTACTTACGCGGTGAGCGCAAGAGAGGCACAGGACATTCTAAGACAGGAAAGAAGACAAACCAAAATTTGAGAATCCTAAAGAGGGAGGAAAGGCCTAGGTTTCACAGAGCAACTTTAAATAGGGTGACAGTGCATGTTATAACAGGTAGAAAATCCCACCTAAATTTGAGAATCCTAAAGAGGGAGAAAAGGCCTAGGTTTCACAGAGCAACTTTAAATACGGTGACAGTGCATGTTATAACAGGTAGAAAATCCCACCTAAATTTGAGAATCCTAAAGAGGCAGAAAAAGGACTAGGTTTCACAGAGCAACTTTAGATACGGTGACAGTGATATGTCATGACAGTGACATACCACTGACCTGGGCAAGTTGGACTTCTGCAAGTTCTTTTTTGTGTGAGTTTAGCCCCTGTAAGCATAAATGTGCCTTCATCGCATCCACTCCATCGCACTTGAAGAACTCTGTGTGCAGTCAGACTGCTGCTTTCCAACACTACACACCATCGCACGAGTAAGCCTGGCTGCTGCAAACTTCCACTGTCAATGGACACTTTCCTCTTGTAAACTGTCCTTTTCTTTCAGCATTCAGCGGAGCGAGGCCCTGCTCCTCCTTTCAACCCATCGCCTGGTTTGCTTGTCTCTTGCAAACATTCCTTTGTTACCAAACAGTTACTGTCCTTCCTCTCGCCATGTTGCTGAGGCAGCTTGGCTGCGATGCACTTCTTCCTCGCCCTAACTGGACATGAAAGTTTGTCAGCTGCTGCAATTATTCTTTTTCTTTCTGCAGTTTCTGCTGCACATTCCCTGCGTCTCACTACCCAAAGACAAGTTCAAGCAGATTGGAAGCTTGTGGTAACCATTCTCAGCCTCCCCCTTCCGCTGCGCTGCTCTCCTTTTCTGTCTGGTATGCGGTAAAGACATGAGCAGGTAAACACGTTGAGTTAGAGCACATATCTTGTATGCGCTTAATGATTGCAGCCATTGTAGGAGGAGAGAATGGGGACGCACACAAGGGTGAAGAGTAGTCTCATATGAGTGCCGTCTCATGCATGGGTCCCCTCGGTGCCAGGATCGGGTGAGCCAGCCATTTGTTTGAGGCAGCAGATTGCACATGCTCACTTTTTTGTTTGTTGTTTATGGTCCATCAGGCATTCTAAGGCAAGAGATTTTGCACAAAAGAGACTTGGCCCCAGAAAGTCCTGGTATCATTGAAAGAAACTGGAATCTCGTGCTGGTGAGGCCCAGGAGTGTGTGTGCTCAAAAGTGCCACCTTGTCCCGTGCTAAAAACGTTGGGAAACGAGACCCCAGTCATACCATCCTGACTTATCATTTGGTGAACACTTCTTTCTTTTCTTGTGAACATTATCCCACGCTATTATGTAACTTTGTGGTAAGGATTGGCAACAGTTGTTTTTGAGTTTAAACCCTTTTTATTTCATAAGATGCCAATAGGACAGCCTTATTATTATTTGATGGTCGTAGCTTACTCCGATCGTAGATTTAGGTTTAGAGTAGGTATTTTTCTCACCCATTATACAGTTTAATAAACACCCTTGAACTGTGATCACTAGTGTCTGTCTTTACTGTTGACACTATGAGTTCCTTACAGATGTCTGTAATCGAAGAAATAGTGATCAAAGCAAAGTTCTGAGCGCCTTCCAGCACTTTGCTTTCTTTTCAGCTCCCCTTTCCCAAGTTCAAGATAGTTTCACAACAAAGAGTCTCAAGATTACCTTTCTCAACATTCAAAGCAATGCAGTTCCACACAATCCTTCGGGTTCCCTTCCCCAGGTTCAAGGCAACACAGTTAAAAAAGAAAAGGGTCTTGAGGCTCCGTCCTCAAGACAGCATATGCAATTCCTCTGGTCCTAGGGTTCCCTTCCCCAAGATTTCAACATAGCAATTTATACTTGTCTCTCGTTTTCAAAAGTTCAACACAACTCCAGGTCAATTGACCTTTCCTCTGGATTGTATCAACAGTTCCCTTACAGTGTTCTTTCTTGGTGTATTTCACAATGTCTTCTGTTTTCACATTTTAGGGTTCGATGGTCTAGGCGCAGTTGTCAGACTGCACGGTCCACCCATCACAGGTCGTGCAACCAGGAACCCTAGGTTCTTCAGCCCTGACAGTATATGCAGCTTCACACTCTCTTGGCTTCTCCTGGTCAGCCTCTTTGCTTTGCCATACAGGGGCTACATGCTTTATACCAGTATTTTGTTTGTTTTAAACTTTATTTATTGAGCTTGGCAAAATAACATTGGAAACAATCATTATGAAGCTGGTTAGTGAGTATGCATAAAATGTACATAGAATAACATAAATCAGCAATGAACAATGGAATGTCGTTGGAGGTTTTCAGGATGGGATCAGCAATACAGCGATCATAGGGGTAACAGTGAGTACAGTTTACACAAGTTCGGGAGAAGAGGGGGCTAGATCACCAGCCTCGTCCTCAGCATTGGCAGATAGGGAGGAGAAGCTACAAAGGATCCAAAACACAGCAGCCAGACTACTCCTCAAACTATCCAGAAGAGACCACATCACCCCGGCCCTAAAAACACTACACTGGCTCCCAGTAAAACAGCGCATCATCTTCAAAACAATGTGCATAACGCACAGGGCAATCAGCGGACAAGGAGCAGAATTCCTACAAAAGAAAATAACAATCTACAAGCCAACGAGACCGCTCAGGTCAACCAATGAAATCCGACTGGAACAAAAACCTTACATCAAGAAGAAACTCGGAGGAACCGCTTTCTACCACCTAGCCGCGAAAACCTGGAACAGCATCCCAAAAATAATAAGGAACACCAAAGATCACCTCAAATTCAGAAAATTACTAAAAACCTGGCTCTTCAAAACCAGAGACTAAAACCGAAACAACAATAAGACAAATGACTCAACAAAAAGGACCTTGACACAGGGGTCCACCTGCGAGACCCAGGGAGACGGAGGCAACGACTCCAGCCAACCCTCACCATCCCCCATCACCCGTACAGCCACAACTAGGTACCATGAGCTGTGGAACGGACAAGACACAACTACACCACACAAACGGAAGTATGGACACTAGCAGCTGCGCTAGTCATGTGGGGGGGTGAGGAGCATGCAAAGTTATTAAGGGAGCGGGCGGAGGGGACAGCTAAATCCTCAAACGGCCTCGAATGGAGAAAAAAAATAAAACGAGCACGTACCTCCTGAGGCACAGGGTGTACAAGCATCCCGTCGTGTAAGATTACACGAGCCCAACCGGCTCAATCCAGGATAGAGATGCCAACTAACCAATACCACTAACAACTTCCTTCTCTGCATACACCTCTCAAACTCCAAACCAAACACAACCACAAACCTCCAGCACAGCAAACCGCACGAACTTCACTACACTGCAACAACAAAACAAAAACACACATAGACTCGCACATCAGCACACGACGACTACCGGCCGCATACACCCCAGGCCCAGCCGACGGAACCACCGGGCTGAGGCTGCCAACAGCACATCACTGCAATCTTGCACTTTTCCAGCCTCCACCCACTAACCCACCCCTCCCTCCCTCTTTCAGAGCCGCCAGAGCGCCAGGGGACCACTCCGGTGGTGATAGTGCGCGGTACAAATGACCTTTAACATTAACATTAACATTAACATGTATAAGTGAAAAGGGCCCCAAATATTTCTTGGTCTAGACATTATCAGTTGTAATTGTATCTAGCACTCTTCGGTGTCAGAGGCCCAGGTGACAGCCCAGAGCCATTGATTGTGCGTGGGAGACCTTGGGCGAAGCCAGAGTAAAAGGATGCATTGGGTGGCAAGGAGCAAGCACAGGCTAGCAAGTCTCTTGGGATCTCGGCCCAACGTAGGAAGTTCATAAAAGAGACAGGTCAACTGGGATGAAGTGATGGTACAATTCAACATCTCTGAGAGGGATGCACACACTTCGGTCCAGAACTGAGTGAGAAGCGGGCATGACCACAACATATGCAAATAGTCTGCATCTTCAGATCTGCATCTTGGGCATATGGGTGGGTGGTCCCGTGACAAGTGGTGTTGTCTGATCGGTGTATAGTGGAACCTATGTAGTATCTTGAATTGGATTAATTTGAAACATAAATTAAATGAAATTTCGTGTGTACGGGTACACATGTACTCCCAGCGCTTGTCTGATATCTCCATTCCCAGGTCTTTGCCCCAGGCTTCCCTGATCTTAGCAAGCGGAGAAGTTACTTAGCCCTGAAAAGCAGTGTATAACCTGGAAACCTTGCCCTTGAGAGATGTGACGTTTAGGATTTCTGAACAGCATTCAGTCATCTTGTGGGATTGAGGGGAAGTTCGGGAATCTATTCTTCAGTGCACGCCAGAGGCCCGCATACTGCAGCCAGCAGGAGGGTCTGCACCGTAGGGGTTCCGGGAGGTCGGCCCATTCAATGAAAATGCCCTGTTCAAACACGTTTCGAGTGGTGGTCAGTCCGGTCTACACCCAGCGGCACACCATTGCAGTATCTACTCGGGGGAAGGTCTGGTGGGAAGTTCCAAAGAGGAAGGTCACCATGGAAGGGACGTGCAAGAGCTGTGGTTCCAACATGACCAAGAGGTTCAAATCTGGTATCACCGAGGGAGAGGACTAACAAACAGATATCATAATCTTCCGAGGCAAGACGCTCAAGTTTGACATGGAGGGTGGGGTCAGAAGGCGAAAGCCAAAATGACGCAAAATGAGCTTGGGCAGCAATCCAGTAACCCTCAAAGTTGGGGGCTCCAAATCCACCTTTCAAAATTGGCGCAGTTAATTTGGCCAATTTCAACCGGACCGCGCCAGAGTACTATAGAAGGGCATTAACAGTTTGGGGCAGTGTTGCAAAGAATTCTCGGCCCGGCCACAGTGCGACATTCAGAAATCTATGCAACAATTGAGACAATATTACCATTTTGAGGATGGCAATCCTGCCAGCTAGGGAGATCGGCAACTTTGCCCAGCTCGTACACTACTGGACGAGGGTAGTTAAATATTTACCATAGTTTGCGTTGTACAATGTGTTAAGATGTTGAGCAACCACCACACTCAAATAGGAAATCTCGGACTGTGCCCACATGAATCCCTGGATATTCGAGGGGGGGACGGTGGCGTCGGTCAGTGGGAACAATACAGATTTAGTACAATTGACTTGGAGGCCCGATATTTCACCAAAGAGCTTGACATCTTCCAACACCAGAAGCAGATTAAGCTTAGGCTGATGGATGAAAAGGAGAGCATCATCAGCGTACAGGGAGACGATCTCATGGGTACCCGACAAACGTATGCCTCTGTGTGCATGTCTTTGGTGTATCCTGTCAGCTAGTGGTTCTATAGCCAAAGAAAAGATTAATGGCGAGAAGGGACAGCCCTGTCTTGTACCTCTGGCTATTGGGAACTGAGTCGAGCACAAGTCGTCAGTGCGGACTCTGGCAAAAGGGGAGGAACATAGGAGTTTAACCCAGGTTCTAAAGTGGGGACCGAAGTTGCATTTTTCAAGTACCCGCCATAGGTATTCCCATGATACGGAATCAAAGGCTTTCTGTATGTCAAGCGTCGCCGCAACTGCCTGGGTATACGGGACAATGTGGGTCAATATATTAAACAATCGGTGTAAATTAAAGGAGATGGAACGGCCCAGGATGAAGCCCGACTGGTCCCGATGTATGATATACCGCATATATGGGGCTAGACGCAGGGCCAGGACCTTGGCGTAAATCTTGACATTGCAGTTGATAAGCGATTGGGGGCGGTAGGAGCCAAACTCCGTGGGCGGTTTACCTGGCTTGGGCAGTACCGTTATTATTACTTCTCGAAGGGATGGGGGAAGGATACCTGTGGTGCATGTCTCATTCCATAGGGCTAATAGATGCGGGACAAGGCAGGATTTGTAATGTTTATAAAATTCGATCGAGAGCCCGTCAGATCCCAGAGCTTTCCCGGAAGCTAGTAGGTCTATGGCGTTGGAGATATCATTGAATGTAATTGGGCTATCGAGGGCTTCTCTAGTCTCAGAAGAAAGAACCGAGAGCGGGAGGCCATCCAAGATTGTCTCTATATCAGTTGTGCTGGCTGTATCAACATTAGAGGAAAGCATCTCATAGAAGGAACGGATTTCGGCATTAACTTCTTGTGACGACCGAGCCAGGGTACCATCAGCCTTTTCAATCGCGGGAATATGCATTATACTCCTTTCAAGTCGGATCAGCCCGGCAAGGACTCGGCTCGGGCGTTCGCCCTCCCGTATCTACGTGCGGCCTGGGGGGAATCTAGGAATTTCCGCTCCAGCTTAGCTTGAGCGAAAAACACGTCTAACTCAGTGCCTAATTCAGCAAGCCTATCTGTCGAGTGAGAGGAAGCATATTGAGCCTCAAGAAGGATGAGTCTTGCTTCGCTTTTGGCAATGTCTCCTCTAATAGTTTTGAGAATCCCTGGCTCCTTAGAGATCGCCATACCTCTTACATAGAACTTAAACGCCTCCCTTAGGGTGGCCTGAGAATCGACAGTGTCAGTGTTAAGATTAAAAAAGTCGACTATAGCAGTAACTAGTTCAGTTTCAAATGCGGGATCTGATAGGGACTGTGGTTTCAGCCTCCATGATCGGGCCTGGTGCCCGCCAGTGTTCCACCTCAGGGAGATCGTTACAGGGGAGTGATCTGAAAATGTTCTGGGGAGGATAGCCATATGGGTGATGGTCCCGACCAAAGTGTCAGAAATAAACCACCTGTCGATACGGGAGTGGGAGTCATGCACTGAGGAGTACAATGAAAATGTCAGAGAGTTGGGGTGGTGCAGACACCAAGGGTCTGTGACATTGAATTGGGCTTGCAAGTCTATGATAGTTTTAGCTGCCTTGGACAGTTGACAGGGTTTGGAGCCTGACCTGTCATAGGTGATCTCTAGGATGGTATTAAAGTCCCCCCCCCAAAGCATGGGAATAAGCAGAAAGCCAGAAAGTAGTAGGCAAAGATCTACATAAAAGTCAGGATCATCGATGTAGGCGCGATATACGTTCAGCATTACAATCTCTCTAACCTGTAGGGACCCAACGATTAAGACGTAGAGCCCGAGTGGTCTATGTGTACCACCTGTTAGGCAGAATCTTGTGCAGTTCCCTTAGGGAGCACTACACAAGATTAGGACCACAGGTGAGAGCAATAAATCCCCTTTGGTATCAGTCTGTACCACAAAGATTTAGTTGGTAGCTGTGGCTGAGCAGTCAGACTTATCTCAAGAGGGAGATGAGCAGTATTCAGGGTTTACACATTAGGCACACTAGACTATGGAACAAGTAAACACTGACCAAAGCTTTGTAGTTAAAAAGTAAATATATATTTATTTTATACACCTCTAATCAAACACATGTATCACAAGTATCAAGTAAGTTAAATTAAGTCAAGGAAAAATATACACACTCCCTATATGAATTGTAGACCAAGTGAACTAGAGTGAAAACTGAGCAAAACGGCACAGTGAAAACTACACACAAGGGATCCTCTAACAATTCCTCTCAAGGGAGGGAAAGCACAAGTTGTTCAGAAATAGGTTCTTATATACCCTAGCAACACTTCCCATCAGTTGTGAACCAGATCAACAAGACAGTGCATCAATATAAGCAATACTTAGAATGAAAACTGAGCAAAATGGTACTTCACAATGATTAAGCAGTGGGAAGAAAGAGTTGTTATAAGAAAGGAGGGCACCACACAGTTCGAATGGAGAATCAATTTCGAGAAGGCAGATCTAACAAATGGGACCAGAGTCAATAGGCCTGTGCCAAAGTTAGTGGTACAGGGCAAGGGCCCAGGAGCAAAATGTTCTCGTAGCTGCAGTCAAGTCTTTGGTTAACGATATTTGAAATGGTGGTTGCAAAAGTTTTGAAAAGACAATGTTAAGAGAGGGGGGGCGGCCAACCCAACAGGTAGGTAAAGGATTTAAAACACCTCTAGAGCTACCGCAGAGAAAAGGTGGCTTGGTGGAACAATGTACCTTTAAAGGGAAGAAGTGGCTCCTGCGGTGTTGGTTGTTCCTGGTAGTTCCTGCACTTCGAGGGGTCCAGCAGAGGAAGAGGGGCTCTCGTCGTGGAGGAAGGTTCGAGGTACTGCACTACCCAGGGATGAAACCAGCCGCGGTGCTGCCAAACGAAGTTTAAGAGGTACGCTCCTTTTAATCGCGGTCCGGGTCGATAGCTGCCTGGCTATCCAGTCTCCAAGTGCAGGGCACTGGCGATTCGCCCACAGCAGGTTCGGGAAGGTGATTGCCAAACTGGTTGGCCCCACCAGCTCAAGGGAAGGAGGCTCTTTCGGATGAAGATCTCCTCTCGTCGTGTGGGGAAAAGTGGTGAGACGCTGCAGCAGGGCTTCACCGGTGGTTCAGTCGTTGCAGATGTCTTTGGCTTCTCTCCTCTTCGGCTTCTTAGTTCCAGTGGTGACGTCTTGCTCTTTCAGTCCTCAGGACCCTGCTTTTATGCAAAAAGAGCCCCATTCATACAGCCTAGCTGTCACTCACACAGTGGAGTGGTCATCTTGGCAGGAGACCCTCCAGCCTATCAGGATAGAGTGCGATATGGGTTGCGGAGGCAACCCTGTCCAGGGGTCCTACTCCCCCTCCCACACAATGGACCCACCCCAGACTCAGTGGTCCCGGAAGGAGGGCTTCTGGGCAGAAGCCCGCGAAACGGACGAACAAAGGATCCCCGACCTGGGTTAGGATTGTAGAGAAAGACACGAGAAAGAAGTTATATAAAAGTTCTGGCAAATAAAACCCACCGGAGCAAAGTTAATATTAAAATGCACCGGCAGTGTGTTAGAGGTTGTCAGAAAAAGTGGTAGCCTCGAACAATGGGAAAATCCCATAGAGAATATTTGCGGTCAAATATTTATGGTAGTAACCACTGCCACCAGCCAGAAACTTTTGAGAGAGGTACTGTACGGTACCCTCTCGAAAATGAACATAGGGGAAAAACTATTAATCCCTTCCAGTACCTCCATAGTAAGATGGGACGTACTAGTTTAGTTAATAGAAATTGACTAGTAAAGGTAATGGGGACTTTACATGCCCTGGGAGACAGTAGTCAGTCCCAGGGTATGTATTCTATGTTTGGGCGTCGCTACAACACCCCTGTGTCACTGCACGGAGGGTGCTGTGTAACACAAGTGAATAAAGATGGTTCCTGTGGGGGAGAGAAAATCCCATAGGCATTAAATACAAAAATAGCCTAGAACACACATAGCAAATATGCCTAAGAGTGGGAAAAAGAGTCTCACTCTTAGCAGGTAAAAAGAAACAAACCCTTCAAATCCAGCAAAGCTGCTGGGGGACTCTATAAGTAAGGGAAATTAGCCATAAAATGAGAATTCTCCCTAACACCACCTTCTGCTGGAATTGAAGACTTTTATGAGCAAGAACCATGACACTGCGATTTTGGGTAGAATAGACAGTGTTGTACTGTTGGGAGCCCCAGGATTTAGCAAAGCCCTCACATCCCCCTGTGAGAGCATGTGTTTCCTGTAAAAAAAGAGGTTTAAACTGATGCCATTCAATATAGAGCTGTAATTTCCGCATTTTAGTGTGGTTACCCAAGCCCCTGACATTCCAACTCATGCACATTATACTGTCAGCCATTGTCCTATAGGATATCTAACATCAATGGAGTACATTCTCGACCAGAAGCGCTACATAGGGACCCAATCCGAGGGCACATGGTAGTAGTGTCGCTAGTACAGCTGGGTTGAGTAATAGAATACGAGTTCGGGGTTGCTTGCCAAGCATTTTCCAAACTGTAACTCCCTTCCCCCACTCCCCCTCCCACACCCCTCCCCCAACATGAGAGGTGATACCCAAAACATAACGCCATACACAACCAGCGGCAACATTGCCTGGGGGGTCCTTGCGCTCGACAGCGGCTACACAACCATGAAGGGGTATTGACTAGGTGTCATGTGCTGCATGGTATAATAAACAGCACAGAAACAATAGCAAGGAGGGCCAATTTGCTGGTCAGGCTGGGTGACAAAGGGAGCCCTTCAAATAAAATGTTATCAACCAATAAGTACTCTGGGCCACAACCAGGAACAGGGAAGCTTAACAATCATCAGTGAGCAGAATTGGGGCTGCTACGGTGGTCACAACGCAGGTCATTCAGCCGGGGAAATGCTCCTCAATAAACTTGGATGCTTCCTCAGGGATGGTGAAGAAAAAGGTTTGGTTTGAATGTTCGATCCTAAGCTTGGCACGGTATAACATTGAGTATTTTACTCCTAGTTCTCTTACTCTCTTCTTAAAAGTTAGGAACGTCTTCCATTCCTGCTGGATTGCTGTGGAGAAGCCAGGGTAAAGATGGACCCTGGAAGATCCCAAGAAGAGGCCTCCTTTGGTTCTCACGGAGCGCAGCAGGGCATCCCTATCGTGGTAGTTCAGCACCCTTGCTATGATGGGACGGGGAGAAGGCCCCAGCCTGACCTTCGCCGCTATGGAGCAATGGGTCCTATCGATGGCAAATTTTGGAGAAAGTTTCAGAGAGTCAAACAGAGATAATAGTGTTCGCTCTATATGGTCTTCCATGGGGCCATCTACGTTATCTTCCGGGATGCCAATAATGCGAATATAGAAAAATGGAGTCAGTGGGAAGTCTCAAAGACAACCCTGTGTCACTGCACTGAAGGTGCTGTGTAACACACACAAAAAGTGGTGCACATGGAGTAGGTGAGGCTCCAGTGCCCAGGATCACACAGAAAGTAGAAATACACATAGCAAACCACATGTAAGAGTGGGAAAAAAGGCTCACACTCTTACCAGGTGAAAAAAATGAATCCTAGAAATCCAGCAAAGCTGCTGGGGGACTCTTTAGGTAAGGGAAATCAACCATTTATAAGAATTCTCCCTAACACTCGCCCCCCCCCCCCCCAGACTAAGGGACAGGAGGATTTAATCCACTCCTGGATGAATCTCTACCTCTAGTCGGTTATAAACATCCTAGAGAGACCATCAGCGTTTTGGTGGTGACATCCTGCTCTGTGCTCAATGGTAAAATCAAACCCTTGCAGGCAGATTGACCATCTTAGCAGTTTTGGGTTTTCCCCTTTCATTTGCATTAACCATCTCAAGGGTTGGTGGTCAGTTTGAATCACAAAAGTAGATCCATACAAGTATGGTCTAAACTTCTTCAGACTCCACACAATGGCAAAGCATTCACGCTCTATGGTTGCCCACCTTGTTTCTGGTTCCTTCAGTTTCCTACTGATGAAGCAAATGGGGTGATCCCTATCTTTCTCATCCAGTTGACTAAGGACTGCACCTATACCTGTTGGCGATAATCTGGAGCTCTTAGGACTGGAGCTTGTCAAAGGGCTTTCTTCAGGCTTTCAAAGGCTTGAGTGCACTCCTCATTCCATCTAACCTTTTTAAGGAATTTTGGAGAGAAGATCACATTCAAGGGAGAAGCTGTGGTCCCATAGTTCTCTATGAAATTCCTGTAGTATCCAGTGAGACCTAGGAAAGCTCTCACTTGGTTTGAGTAGTAGGGGTGCCCCAGTTTTGCACAGCTTGTACTTTGCTGGGCAATGGCCTTATCTCACCTCCCCCTACCTCATGACCAAGGTAGAACACTTTACTCTGACCAATTTGACATTTGCTTGCCTTTATGGTCAGATGGGCCTGCTCAAGAGCCTGCAAAACATATCCAAGGTGATCAATATGTTCTTTCCATGTAGGGCTGAACACTGCAATGTCATCCAAGTATGCCATGAAGAAGTCCTCCATCCCATTCAGAACTTGATTAACCATCCTTTGAAATGTAGCAGGTGCATTCTTTAGTCCAAAAACATTACCTAAACTGGTAGAGGCCTGCTGGGTTAGAAAATGCAATTTTTCTCCTTTGCATGGTCTGTCAGTGCTATTGGCCAATAGCCTGAGGTTAGGTCAAATGTACCGAGGTACTTGGCTGAACCAAGTCTATCCACCAGCTCACCTGTCCTTGGCAAAGGATGGGCATCAGTCTTAGTGACTGCATTTAGAGCTCTATAGTCTACACAGAATCTCAACTCCTTGGATCCTGCCTTTGGTACTAGAACAACTGGACTAGACCATGGACTGGTAGAGGGCTCTATAACCCAGAGATCAAGCATCTTGTCGACCTCGCCTTTGATGTGGGATCTCACATGTTCTGACATTCTGTAACCCCTGCTCTTGACAGGTAAACAGTCACCAGTGAGAATATCATGCTGGCTCCAAGGGGTCAAGTCTGGTGATAGCGAAAACAGGGAGGCAAACTGATTCAACAGAACTTTGCACTCCTCCTGTTGTTCAGAGGTCAGCTGAGAAGAGAGATTATCTCCTATCTGTTCATCTAAAGGTTGGCCTCTGAGGAGGTCAGGTAGAGGTTCACTCTCCTCTTCCTCTTGAGCTGAAGCTAGAAACAAAGCTCCTACATCCGATCTCGAGACATAAGACTTTAAACGGTTGGTGTGAAAGACTCTGGGAGCCTCCTTATGTCTGCCTAAGTCCATCAGATAGTTCACCTCTCCAAGTTGGCCCACAACCTTGAAAGGTCCTATCCACTTGTCCTGCAAGGCCCTCTGCCTTGTTGGCACCATAACTAGCACAAGCTGGTCTTGAGTAAACTCAAGCATGTTGGCCCTCTGTTCATGCCAATGTTTGACCAGAGCCTGACCTGCTTTCAAGTTATCACTTGCTTCTGCCATCATGTGTGACATTCTCCTACGGAGACCTATCACATAGTCAGTCACTCTGACTGGCTTGGGGGAAGGAGCACTCTCCAACCCCTCCTTGATCAGTGCCAATGGACCTCTGACTGGATGGCAAAAGAGAAGCTCAAAGGGACTGCAACCAACTACCTCCTGGGGGACTTCTCTATATACAAAGATAAGGCATGGCAGTAGAAGGTCCCACTTTTTCTTAGGGGTTCATCTAAAGCACCTATCATGCTCTTCATAGTATGATTAAACCTCTCTAACACTCATTTTGTCTGTGGATGGTAGGCTGTAGAGAACTTGTAAGTGACACCACAGTTTTTACACATGGCTTGCATGTAGTGAGAAATTAAATTGGATCCCCTGTCGGATATCACTTCCTTAGGAAACCCTACTCTGGCAAAAATACCAAGTAGAGCCTTAGCCACAGCCGGAGCCGTAACAGTTCTCATAGGTATGGCTTCTGGGTATCTTGTAGCATGGTCTACTACAACCAGGATATACCAGGATAACCAGGATAAAATGTCAATGCCCACCCTCTCAAAAGGAACTCCCACCACTGGCAGAGGCACCAGGGGTGCCACATTCTTGGCTCGACTCTTGCCAGAGGTTTGGCAAGTGTGACAGCTCCTACAGAATTTGTCCACTTCTGAACCCATCTCAGGCCATCTCAGATGAAGTAGAGAGAGAGCCTTTCCTTGGTCTTCTTGAAACTCAAGTGACCAGTCAAATGTATCTTGTGGGCTAACTGCAGGAACTGGAGTCTGTTGGCAAGGGGTACTACTCGGTTGGTTCACTGTAGAAGAGGCCATCTTCCCAGCTTAACCTGTGCTTTCCAACTTCTTGCCCATCAAGTTGGTTAGCAGCCTGCTGTCGAAGACTTGCAAGCGTAGAACACTCTCTCTGTCCTTTGCTAAATTCTGCCCTGTTGGGTCCAACTTCTGCCAGTAAAGACTGCAGCTCAGGATGTTCAACAGGGTCAAGATCTCCAACTAAGACAGTGTCTTCTTCCAGATCTGACTCTTTAGATGCTGGTTCAACCACACAAGGTTGCACCTCACACTCTGCCTCAGCAGGTGGAGTAGTCACAGGAGTGACTTTGGACAAACTTGGTGATGTCCTTGTTGGTAGCACAGAGATGCTGTCTGACTTTTTCCTGGAGGTCTTGGGTTTCACCTTTGCCTCTGTTTTTCTAGAAATGGCAGCTAGCAACTCCTGTGGAGTGGGAGTGATATTTTCTTCCATCATCTCCTCTGGAGACCCTCTCATGGTTCTCTCCCTTGCAGACCTTGTGAGCTCCTCTTTCCTTTTACTGGGAGGCCTGTGGGTGCTTGACACAACTCCAAGATTTTTAAGGTCATTACCCAACATGACTCTCCCAGGCATTTCACTCTGCACACTCACAGGTATCTTGACAATCATATCATTACACTGGATGAGAGCTGGTAACTGGGGAAGCATTTGCACAGGGACTCCAGCTAACTTGGTGAGGCATTTGGGTGCCTTAGCAACATCCTCCACCTTGGAAAATGATTCATCCTCCACAGTTATGCTGGCTCCAGTGTCACCGATGGAAGGGGTTTCCTGACCATTCACAAGAAGACTATGGGCCTCATTACAAGTATGGAGGCAGCCATGCCCTTAATAAGGGCATGGCTGCCTCCATACTGGGTCTCAGTACCGGGTTCCTTCAATGAGGAATAACTGGGTGTGATGCTGGAAATGCATCGGAGGGACAGGGCCTCTGTATCCTTGTCCTTTATTGCTTTTCATCGTGTGTTCTGTCGTGTTTTCCGCGCAGGAGTTTGTGTGGGACTCCTGGCGGTGCAGCTCTCTCTTTTGGTTTGGTGAACAGACCC
The DNA here is from genome assembly GCF_040938575.1 of Ambystoma mexicanum. Lineage (NCBI taxonomy): Eukaryota > Metazoa > Chordata > Amphibia > Caudata > Ambystomatidae > Ambystoma > Ambystoma mexicanum. The sequence continues at coordinate 491,490,180 of NC_090931.1, read as the reverse complement.
ATGGGATACCCTTATGGCACCCATGGGTAGGCATGCAACCGTGTGCCCCTAGTGTACGTTTTGTTGCACCTGTGTGTGGCCCATAGAGCAGGGTACTGGCTGGTGGCAGCTCCGTGCTGAAGTGACTGGTGCCCTGAGTGTCCTCCATTTTGGGATGCACAGGCCCTGTCATTGGAATTGGTAGATTCCTGATGGAGACAAAATGGCCCCCTTGGCCTTAGCAACATGCCTTCCATCACCTTTTACCTTGATCTTCCCGAAGTCCTGGGAAGCCCTGCCTGTGTCCCTTCCCCCTGACTGGCTTTTGGGTGCAAGTTCCATATATGGTAGTGTGGGGAAGTGCCGACCAGACTGGCTGGAGCCTTCTCAACGACCGTATGTTGTGGGTACGCCTGTTGGTGGGACCTGGGTGAATGGAGTGTGTGACGAATATGCATTCTATGTTGTGGGTGTCTAGTATCTGGTGGTTGACACAATGCCTGAGACAGCCCTGCCCGAAACCGGTATGAATGCAGTGTGGAGTGTTGAATGGCTGGGTACTTTTCCCAATACACATAACTTGTTGTGAGTGTCTGGAGAGAATTGAATGGCCTGAAAGCACTGTGTGCCTGATTGACTGCCTGCCTACATGAATGCCCTTAGTCGTGATTGGATGCTTGAGTGTGACCCAGCGGAATGAATGGGAGATCAACAGTATATCTGGGGACCTCTCACTGCTAGGAATCATGTTCAGAAGCTGAAGTCCACTACGACGAGTAACTGGAGTAACTGAAGCTTGACCTTGAAGCCCTGCTGGACGAGAAGAATTGCTGTTGATCTCCTTCACAATCTCAAAGCTGCAGTGCCTCCAAGGACTGACCCAGAGAGGACCCGGTAAGGCGCCCTCTCTCTGAGCTACGAGGGACCATCGTGCACCAGCTGATCTTTGCCAAAGCTCCCTGGTAGACAGACCATCGACAGGCTGCCGACCCGAGACGGGGACTGCTGCGGAACTCCAAGGAGAAGCACCCGGACTGTTGTCCACCACTGTCGACGACCGCTGTCACCGACCGGAGCTGCCGTGCTCCCGTTTGCCTAAGAACTTTTGAATCCAAGGACGCTCTTGTCCGCATCGTCGCCGCTGTATCCTGCTGGAGAAGGCCTGACTGTCGACGTGCAGAGGAGCATCCACCGGTGGGTTTCCCGCCACCTAAAGACCACAGAGACGCCAACGACTCGACGTCCTTGCTGGGCCACAGTTCTTCAAACTCTTTGCGGTCCAGAACTATTTACATCGAGGTGCCCCGCACGCCTCTTCCTTGCAGGATGTTTACGCTTCCCCGTCAACGAGCACCGCTAGGAACAAAGCTGCCACTTCACCGTCATAGCTAACCCTGTTATCCATCGGACGTTCGACAACCCGTGACTCCTGCCTTAAAGGGAGGGCACTCAAGAAGGGCCGTTGATTCCCCGACGAGGAACGCTACAACGCCAGGTACTTTTGGGTTGCAGAACTATTGGGAAGTCTCTTGTGAACAATATATGGACTGGACTTGTATCTTTATTCTACAGGTTTCCCAGGTGGGGGGATCTCCACATAGAGCTGTGTTTAATGGTAGTGACCAGTATTTCTGCCAATTGTTCTTACCAACTGCTTCCCACTCTTCTCTACTGTTGGTTTCCTTTATGACTTGACTTGTGTGCCATTTAACCGTAAGGTTGATGCCCTTTAAAGAGGTCTAATAGTAATTGTGGTCCCATGTAGAAACTGTTTATATTTGTAATTTTAGATAACCGAGTACAAAGTGCGCGATTGTGATATTGTATATAACCTTGAATATTAATTATGTAAAGACTGTGTTTTAACTGATACAGTGTGTAGAGATTCCTTTGTGGGGGCTTGGGGATTACACTGTACTTAGGGACCAGCCTGCATCACCTCTTCAGAAGCTAGGCCCTGATTGCTCGATCACGTACCAATAATAGAGAATCTTGGCTGGGGTCCTCTGTGCCTCTCCTCTACCATATAGAGAGCAGAAGTACAGACACCCCCCTCCGGCGTCTTTACACCGGGTCATTCCGACTTTGGAGGACCCAGTAATTCCTCCTTGTAGGAACCCATCCCCATTCCCATTTGAGCCCTCGTAGGGCTCAAATGGGAATGGCTTGGGAGCTAATAACGGGCACATTGAAAACGGCCCGTTATTAGCTCCCTGTTCCCCTGCGGGACCCGCTAAGGACGCCTGGTTTTACCAGGCGTCCTTACCGGGTCCCGCAAAGGGAACCTCGTAATTGCGCATCCCGTAATGAAGGATGCCGGTCCCGTACCGGCACCCTTCATTACGGGAGCGCAAGCCTGCTACCAGCCAATTCTTAATGTTAAGGGAGCGAAGCAAGGCTCCAAGAGGCACAGACAAAAAGGGGTAAGAGTTAACCCTTTCCAATGCTCCATGTAAAATGGGGTGTACTGGGTCTGTGGTTTAAAGTGACTATATAAAGTTAATGGCAACTTTACCTGTTTCTGGGGGACAGTAGTCAGCCCCAGAAAAATGTAGTCAGTGGGAAGTCTCAAAGACAACCCTGTGTCACTGCACTGAAGGTGCTGTGTAACACACAAGAAAAGTGGTGCACATGGAGTAGGTGAGGCTCCAGTGCCCAAGATCACACAGAAAGTAGAAATACACATAGCAAAACACATGTAAGAGTGGGAAGAAAAGCTCACACTCTTACCAGGTGAAAGAAATTCTCCCTAACACTGAGCACGGCCTGTGGGATTTGTCCCCTCTCCCCAAACCAATACCGAACCCACATTGCCTACCTCCACCGGAGACAGCCGACGGACGGTAGTATGCAGCGGGATGGGGCAATGTCCAACCCAGCACAGCGTCAGGAGGCAGGGGCCCAGAATGAATGCAGTCCTTCAGTAGCCGACCGAGGCACAGCCTGAGGGCTGTACGCCCCACCGATGGTCAGGGCAGGATTGGCAGTTCGGTTCAGGTTGCACGCGTATGATGATGCACCACTGATGAAGTTTGAGCCAGACGGTGGCAGTGTCCCTCGTTGCCAGCGATGCCCGTAGGTGTCGGGGAGCCACGTAGACGGAAAGGGATATAGCAAGCCACCACTCAAGTGACCGCAGACCCAGGGGGAAGAATGGGGAAAGCTCTGTACGCCTCAGCGGAGCTGGGCCAGCCAGGCGAGGCACGCAGCCGGGATGTTGGGCTCCTCCCCCAACAGGCCTATGCCGCCCCACCGCTCAATTCCAGGATGAGCTGCGCTGCATGGAGCCGCAGTCCGGGTAGCTTTGGAGAGGACGACCGGCCAGCACCAATCTCGCAGTATCTCTGCCGCGCTCCTCTCCCCAGGGCTGAAAGCCAGCTGACATCTGCAGGCAATTCCAATAAGGCAGCCAAGAGGTTGTCGGTGAAATTCGTGGCACCACCACAGGTTATTTAATGCACAGGATTTTCCCAGATGCAGAGCTCTCTCTCAGACGGCCATACTCATTCAAGTGCAACAGGGCCAGTTTCTACCAGTATTTAGCCTTGCCATACTGTCTCCATTCATATAGTTCACTTTGCGGTGGTCTTATCAATGTCCCACCTCTCTCTCACTCTTTCTTTTTTTTTTTAATATATTTTATTGTGGTATAAACCAAACCTGTTTTTTTTCACAAATATAAAAAGAAAATGTTCAAAAGATAAGAAGAGGGAAAAAAATAAAAGGGTTAAAAGAAAAACATATTTCTCCAAATTTCTTATCTTCACAGCTTCTATATAAATAATTAGATGAGCTTTTTAATTTCCAGTGAAACCTAACTGTTGTAGGACTCTAACCACATTTATAGTCAATGCCGTTTCATGACCTGAAGTCATTCTCACTCAAAAGTCTTCTGATGACAACCAGTCACTTGAGCAGACAAAACGGTCCAGATGTTTCTTTCGCACCTCCCATGTGCCTTCACAAAATCTTAATAAATGTTCCAATGACTGGTCTTTTGGGTCCTGGCATTTTCGACATAAATGCTTGCTCCTTTCACCCCAACCCCATCGAGCAAGGAAAGATCCTGTACGTATCAAACCCAAACAGAGTCTAAGAAAGTTTTGCCTCCCTTTTGCATCCGGGAATTTCATCAAATAGTTAGCTAAGGAACTTTAGTCTCTTGTCCGTTGGGGAAAGTGAGGGTGCCACTATAGAGGATTGCGTGTGGTCAATTGTATTTATCCAATGTGATGATAGTAGCACCCTCTTGATATTCATGGGGTTTGCGGTTAGTGTACCAATGTCACTGTTGCATCTTGCAAGGATTTCTTGGGATACTTTTTTTAGATCATACAGTACCCCCACCGAAACACGGCTCAGATGGACTTTTAGCTCTTCATATAGTGTATTACACCTTGGATTGGTTATCAGATTGAAAAGAGATAGAAGTTTCCAATCTGTCTGAACCCCAAGTGAGGAAAGGCCCAACTCAAAACGCAGGCTGGCCATTGGTAGGCTGTTTGGAAGGCATAGAGCTTTTTTCCAGATCTTGGCTTCTATTCACTGCCAATCCATCGACCAAGCCTGTGGTTTTGCTTCTCAGCCATATAGGAGGGCAGGAATGATCTTTGCTCGATAAAAACGGATAGCAGGGAGGAGGGAAAACCTACAGTATTGCTTAATCTTTTTTTGCAGTTGGGCCGTCAATTGGGTGCACTTTTGTAGAATCCCTGACCATAGTGTACAGGCTCTGGGTGTGGCAAACAGAGTATAGCCCAAGTAAATGACCTCCTCTAACATGGGTATTCGTTTCCCCCCCACTGTCTAGCAATATTTGCCTTCTCTGACACCTTTCTTTCCAAAAATCACAATTTTCGATTTTTTCGGCTTTACCTTAAGGTCGTTGTCTTTCATATATTGGTGCAAGGCGTTTAAAAGCCTCTGACGGCCCACTGGTGTCTTGTCCAGAAGGACGATGTCGTCAGCATACATTAGCCACTTTATTACCTTTGTGCCTAACTTGGCACTACCCAGTGCTCCGTTCTCCACCTCCTGTCCAAAATCAGCTAAATAGAAGTTAAACAGGAAGGGAGCAACCATGCATCCCTGTCTCACCCCCCGCTGGGCGGGGCTTAGCCCAGGCAACCTAGGTCCACTTGCACCAGCTCCCAAGCTGCAAAGGAAAATAGGCTGGAGGGCTCCTTAAGTAGGGAAAAGAGCGGCAAGCAGGAAGGCACCGGGTAGTGGGGTGCCATCGGGGGCAGTCACCATTGGACCAGGCTCATGGTATATGTGTTGATACAAACCCATCTAAGTTGAGTTTTACTTGAACCGTGTTTCCTTCATGGAGGGAGACCAACATGTCAATGAGGTAAGTCGGAGCGCCTCTACCTTTTAGTTTGGACCATAATCTGTCTCGATTCACCAGATCAAAGGCACTTGATGGATCTATGAAAGCACCATATAGTTGTGACGCTTGCCCCCCTTCCTTCCTGTTACAGAGGGTGGAAAGTACTATGCCATTAAGTGAAGTGGAGTGTCCCTTTTCGAAAGCCTGTCTGTTGTTTTGGGAGGACGTTGTTTAAATCCGCCCAAGTTTCCAAGTCTCTCAATGCTAGGCTGGTAAACAGGTTGCTTTCCACATCAAGGAGAGTAATTGGTCTGTAATTTAAGGGGTCACTTCAATCCCCCTTTTTGAATATTGGCACGATGATTCCCGATTTCCACGATGACGGGATCTTTTTGAGCCTCAATATCCCATGAAACTGTGTTTAGAAGGCGGGCCCACCTTTTAGGGTTTCCCTTCAAGAATTGATATATTAAACCACTGGGGCCTGCAGCCCTTGAAGCCTATGATTTCATTATTAAGGCATGGATATCCTCTTCCGTTGTATCCAAAGACCACTGGCCACCAGAGATGAAAAAAGGAGGCTCCCCCTTTGACTGTGCATACTTCTTTGACAGAAATTCTATCCACTCTGTTTCAGTAACCATGTTTAACAAGTCTCCAGCTTGGTCTAAAGATTGTTGGTTAATTAAAGACCAAAAATTCCGTGAGTTCTTGTTTAGGACGGCCTTAAGCATGGTTTCCCCGTCTTTCTGGGCACGGAACATTCGTTGTTGTTTTGACCATTGTTTGTATTTGCTTTTAATGGACTTTATTTTGGCCTCTCTAATAGATTTAACAGCTTCAGCCCTTCTAATAGCACTTATCGACCACCGCAACTCACGTTTCTGCTGCCATGTGTGTTCGTCAAATGTGTGCTTATAGGTTTTTCTCATTTGACCTACCACAAGAATGGGGGCCTCAACTGACCATAAAAAGTTGTGAAAAACATAGGGGTTGCATATATCTTTCAGTTTTCTATCGCTTGTTTCATATTTGCACTTTTCCAGGGCTTTGTTCAATTTCTCTCCATCCCTGTTGTATTTGACTAAACCTTTTTTTGGTTGTTTACTGTTATGTGCTCTGTCAACCTCTTTACCATCCTTACATTTTGCCATTTAACTGACATTTCTAGTCATTTGTGGTCACTTGTGCCTCCTTCTTTTATTCTCATAGTTTTGCATTGGTCGAACATACTAGGAGACATGAACATATAGTCCAAAGTAGATTCTGAAGCTCCCCGGGACCATGTGCTTGCGGGAGGAATCTCTCCTTCCAGTGATCCATTCCCCATTTTTAGGTCCCAATCTTTAAAGAAAGATCTCCAAATGTTTCCATTTGAGGAGATGGCCTTGTATTTCGGTGCTCCTTTCCCTTTACCACTTTCAACACATTGGGAATTTAGGTCCCCTGCCACCAAAACATGTGCATCAAGGTGGATCAATTTTATTTCAGTCAACACACTAGACAAGGCATCCAAAAATATAGCCAGCTTTGAAGACGCCGGATTCCAGTAAAGGTTTACTATTTGTTTCGACCCTTTAGATGTAACAACCACACCTTTTACTGCCAAGTTCCCCTCTTGTTCGTTTGATATTATTGTTGCATCATTAAAGCGAGTGGCATTACAGGCAAGTAGCAGACCACCCTTTGGCCTTCCTTTCGCCACTGTCGTTGCGGCTTGTGTGGTTATTATGAAGCCCTCTAACTCTGGTGCGTTAACTAACCATGTCTCCTGTAGGAGAATTAGGTCATTCTTACCAAATACCTCTGATCTCATATTGAGGTTTCTAAAGGAACTGGAGCCTTGCGTGTTCCAACTTACCACCCTCATACTCTCCCAACTAAAGACATGTCTCACCCACACCCATTTTCTGGCAGACCTGTGTTATGATCTCCGGGAGGAGCCCTCACATTGTCAGTTTATCCCCCTCGGTTTTACCATGTACTACAGCTGACATGTCCTTTACTTGGTCGTTTTTTGTTTTTCCTCCTTCCTATGGTACCTCCTCCCTTTCTTCCCCAACCCTGGTGTCTGAGGGCATGGCTTCATGTATGGTAATCCCTTGTTTTTGGAAAGGGCCTGCTGCAACCAGAATTGTCTTTGTCCCTAGGATAAGGAGACAGTGTGGACCCCTGAAGGTTTACCCTTACATCTGGGATACCCTTTCACATGATCAGTTGACCCACAAACTGGGTCCAGATGGTGCACTAGCCTGATTTGGTTTCCTTTGTGGTTTACCCTTATGTTGCTGTTTGTGGCCCTCTTTTGGATTGGCGGTATTAGAATTATCTTTGTTGTCTTTCTTTGGTTGTTTCCCCTCATCCTTTTTCTGAGTAGCCCCAGAATCCTTGTGAGTAGCCCTGTTGGCAACCCACCAGTCAGCAGCGTTAGCTAGCTTCTTTGGATCTATCTCATTAGAATCAGCCAAGTGCTGTCTGAGCTCAGGAGAGCAGACATAAAAAATAGACTCCAACATAACAAGATTTCTCATTCCTTCATAAGTGTTTACTCTGTAACCCTCAATCCAACCATCTGAGTTTTTCAAACATTCACATACCCAGGTAGCCCAAGGGGTACCATCATGCTTTTTGAGGGTCCTAAACCTCTCAATGTACTGGGAAGGGGTCTTCTCGAATCTAGCAATTAAAGCTACCTTCACACACTCATAATCCATCCTATCCACCTCCCCCAACTCCATCACAACATTAGATGCAACAGTGGGTAGCCCAGAGAAGAGCCAGGGAAGCAATTGATTCCCTGTTAGACCTTGAATACCATGGTTATATTCAAACATTGCCAAACAATCTAAAATGTCAAGCTTAACCTCATACATACCCACAATTTCTTTAGGCATACAGGGTCTCTTAGGACTGGAAGACCTAGAAGATTCTGGGAGAGAAGCATTTTCAAAAAACAATCTTTTCATTTCAAGTTCATGATTCAAGTCCATTTCTCAGAGCTTAATTTCTTGGTGATTTTGTTCAGTTTGAGTTCCAGTTCAAGCCTCATTTTCTCTAGAGCAATGAATTCAGGACTTAGTGTAGGGCCTGTGGGGGTTCCATTGGACAAGGGTTGAGGTTGGTGAGCAGGCAAGGGGCCAGGGAAGCCTACATTAAGAGACACATCTTCCTCTTCCAACTCATCTTTAAAAGACATAGTATCATCCTCAATACTTTCCACATTTGCTAGAGAGTCAGGTATTTCAGACCCATTCCCTAGACTTTGACTCTTTAACAACTTTTCAACTAATTCAATCTTTTTGCCTTTGGCAGAGAGTTTCCTTTCTTTACATATGTTTCTTAAATAATCAGTCGTGTAACTCAGGAGGGTCTCCTGACTGTGGCTTTCCATATCAGACATGATTATTGTTGCTTTTTAATGATGTTAGCCTTTTGGTTAGTTGATTCGAGGTAATAGCAGCACTCTAAGTGTAATTACGATACTTTTATCCTCACTGCTGTACACCAGTGTTAGGCAGAATTATATGCAGTACCCTTTGGGAACACTACACACAATTAAGACTACAAGTGACAGTACCATTTCACCTTTGGTACAAGCCTGTACAACACAGTTATAGTGGTAGCAGTAGCGGAGCAGCCAGACCTATCTCAAGAGTAAGTGAGCAGCACAAATAGTTACACAAAGGACAGCAATTACTATGATTCACGCAAAAACTGACTCAAGGTTTCTAAGTAAAAGAATATATTTTTTTTATTCAACAGTTGTATAACATTTCACTATTCTAAGCAAGGTCAAAATCACAATCATAAATACACCACACTACTTCCCTTAAATTCCAGACAAGTTAAGCTCACAAAATGAAGTGGTGAGCAAAATGGCACTACAGCAATTTAAAAGGGAGGGAAAGACAACGTTATTAGAAATTATGCAAAACCACAGGTAAGAATTCTGAGAATTTGAACAAGAGAGACTACAGTGAGGAGATCAGCTAGAAAAGGCTTAGGGCCAAAGTCAATCGGTCAAAAGTCTTTTGTTCAAGATCACACAGTTCAGGGTAGTTTGCAGTAAAGTTCGTGGCACAGATTCCGGACGAGGTTGTTTGGTAGAAAAATTAATTCAAAGAGAAGAGAAGATCAAGCCCTCGGATTGGAGAAAGATTTCAAACACTTTCACTGTGGCTGAGCGAAACACACAACCAGATTTGCACAGTACCTTAAAACGGAGAGGGGGCTGTAGCTGAGGCAGACGTTCCTGGTAGTTCCTGCAGGTTCACTGTTCTTGAAGCGACTGTTGGACTGATCAGAAGTAGGAAGATTGGAGGGTCCTGTACTACCCAGTGAAGAAACCACCAGCAGCGCCAAACAATGAATAAAAGGTGTGCTCCTTAAAACCCAAGCAGGGTCCAACCTTCCTGGCTATCCAGCCCACTGTAGCTCTGTACAGCGAATTCGACCAGAGGAGGGGTCCTGGCTTGTAGTTTGGGCAAACTGGTTGGTCCCACCAGCTCAAGGGAAGAAGTTTCCTGGAGGATCTTCTCTGTCGTCGGATTTGGAGATTCGGACCTGCAGCAGGGCTTCACCTGGTAGTTCAGTCATTGTAGGGGTCCTCTTCTTCCAGTTCCTCGTTGGTCCTTTTGTTCCAGTGGCAATTCTGCTCTTCCAGTCCCAGAGACCTGCTTTTTATGCAGTTTTCCCGCATTCATAGAGCCTGTCTGTCAATCACACAGCAGGGTGGCTGGCCCGGCAAGGCCAGTCCCCTTGGCCAATCAGACAAGAGTGTGACTTGGGTTACCAAGGGAACCCATGGCAGGGGTCCGAAGATCCCTCCCTCACATCCTGCTTACCTAGACTATCAGGTGCCTTAAGGAGGGCTTCTGTGCAGAAGCCCGTGAAAAGACAGCGAACAAAGGAGTCATCCCCGGTTTGGCGCGCAGAGAAAAACACGAGAAAGACTTTAACAAAAAGAAATGGCGACTAAACCCAGCCGGAACCAAAATAAAACATATATGGTCAAGAGGGTTTTATGTTCGAGGCTAATATAATAGCCTAAAACATTACACGTTATGTAAGAACCACGGTAGAAAGGGTAGGGTAGATACCACTGCTACCAGCCAATTCTTAATGTTAAGGGAGCGAAGCAAGGCTCCAAGAGGCACAGACAAAAAGGGGTAAGAGTTAACCCTTTCCAATGCTCCATGTAAGATGGGGTGTACTGGGTCTGTGGTTTAAATTGACTATATAAAGTTAATGGCAACTTTACCTGTTTCTGGGGGACAGTAGTCAGCCCCAGAAAAATGTAGTCAGTGGGAAGTCTCAAATACAACCCTGTGTCACTGCACTGAAGGTGCTGTGTAACACACAAGAAAAGTGGTGCACATGGAGGAGGTGAGGCTCCAGTGCCCAAGATCACACAGAAAGTAGAAATACACATAGCAAAACACATGTAAGAGTGGGAAGAAAAGCTCACACTCTTACCAGGTGAAAGAAATTAATCCTAGAAATCCAGCAAAGCTGCTGGGGGACTCCTTAGTTAAGGGAAATCAACCATTTATGAGAATTCTCCCTAACACTGAGCACGGCCTGTGGGATATGTCCCCTCTCCCCAAACCAATACCGAACCCACATTGCCTACCTCCACCGGAGACGGCCGACAGACGGTAGTATGCAGCGGGAAGGGGCAATGTCCAACCCAGCACAGCGTCAGGAGGCAGGGGCCCAGAATGAATGCAGTCCTTCAGTAGCCGACCGAGGCACAGCCTGAGGGCTGTACGCCCCACCAATGGTCAGGGCAGGATTGGCAGTTCGGTTCAGGTTGCACGCGTATGATGATGCACCACTGATGAAGTTTGAGCCAGACGGTGGCAGTGTCCCTCGTTGCCAGCGATGCCCGTAGGTGTCGGGGAGCCACGTAGACGGAAAGGGATATAGCAAGCCACCACTCAAGTGACCGCAGACCCAGGGGGAAGAATGGGGAAAGCTCTGTACGCCTCAGCAGAGCTGGGCCAGCCAGGCGAGGCACGCAGCCGGGATGTTGGGCTCCTCCCCCAACAGGCCTATGCCGCCCCACCGCTCAATTCCAGGATGAGCTGCACTGCATGGAGCCGCAGTCCGGGTAGCTTTGGAGAGGACGACCAGCCAGCACCAATCTCGCAGTATCTCTGCCGCGCTCCTCTCCCCAGGGCTGAAAGCCAGCTGACATCTGCAGGCAATTCCAATAAGGCAGCCAAGAGGTTGTCGGTGAAATTCGCGGCACCACCACAGGTTATTTAATGCACAGGATTTTCCCAGATGCAGAGCTCTCTCTCAGACGGCCATACTCATTCAAGTGCAACAGGGCCAGTTTCTACCAGTATTTAGCCTTGCCATACTGTCTCCATTCATATAGTTCACTTTGCGGTGGTCTTATCAATGTCCCACCTCTCTCTCACTCTTTCTTTTTTTTTTTATATATTTTATTGTGGTATAAACCAAACCTGTTTTTTTTCACAAATATAAAAAGAAAATGTTCAAAAGATAAGAAGAGGGAAAAAAATAAAAGGGTTAAAAGAAAAACATATTTCTCCAAATTTCTTATCTTCACTGCTTCTATATAAATAATTAGATGAGCTTTTTAATTTCCAGTGAAACCTAACTGTTGTAGGACTCTAACCACATTTATAGTCAATGCCGTTTCATGACCTGAAGTCATTCTCACTCAAAAGTCTTCTGATGACAACCAGTCACTTGAGCAGACAAAGCGGTCCAGATGTTTCTTTCGTACCTCCCATGTGCCTTCACAAAATCTTAATAAATGTTCCAATGACTGGTCTTTTGGGTCCTGGCATTTTCGACATAAATGCTTGCTCCTTTCACCCCAACCCCATCGAGCAAGGAAAGATCCTGTATGTATCAAACCCAAACAGAGTCTAAGAAAGTTTTGCCTCCCTTTTGCATCCGGGAATTTCATCAAATAGTTAGCTAAGGAACTTTAGTCTCTTGTCCGTTGGGGAAAGTGAGGGTGCCACTATAGAGGATTGCGTGTGGTCAATTGTATTTATCCAATGTGATGATAGTAGCACCCTCTTGATATTCATGGGGTTTGCGGTTAGTGTACCAATGTCACTGTTGCATCTTGCAAGGATTTCTTGGGATACTTTTTTTAGATCATACAGTACCCCCACCGAAACACGGCTCAGATGGACTTTTAGCTCTTCATATAGTGTATTACACCTTGGATTGGTTATCAGATTGAAAAGAGATAGAAGTTTCCAATCTGTCTGAACCCCAAGTGAGGAAAGGCCCAACTCAAAACGCAGGCTGGCCATTGGTAGGCTGTTTGGAAGGCATAGAGCTTTTTTTCCAGCTCTTGGCTTCTATTCACTGCCAATCCATCGACCAAGCCTGTGGTTTTGCTTCTCAGCCATATAGGAGGGCAGGAATGATCTTTGCTCGATAAAAACGGATAGCAGGGAGGAGGGAAAACCTACAGTATTGCTTAATCATTTTTTGCAGTTGGGCCGTCAATTGGGTGCACTTTTGTAGAATCCCTGACCATAGTGTACAGGCTCTAGGTGTGGCAAACAGAGTATAGCCCAAGTAAATGACCTCCTCTAACATGGGTATTCGTTTGCCCCCCACTGCCTAGCAATATTTGCCTTCTCTGACACCTTTCTTTCCAAAAATCACAATTTTCGATTTTTTCGGCTTTACCTTAAGGTCGTTGTCTTTCATATATTGGTGCAAGGCGTTTAAAAGCCTCTGACGGCCCACTGGTGTCTTGTCCAGAAGGACGATGTCGTCAGCATACATTAGCCACTTTATTACCTTTGTGCCTAACTTGGCACTACCCAGTGCTCCGTTCTCCACCTCCTGTCCAAAATCAGCTAAATAGAAGTTAAACAGGAAGGGAGCAACCATGCATCCCTGTCTCACCCCCCGCTGGGCGGGTCTTAGCCCAGGCAACCTAGGTCCACTTGCACCAGCTCCCAAGCTGCAAAGGAAAATAGGCTGGAGGGCTCCTTAAGTAGGGAAAAGAGCGGCAAGCAGGAAGGCACCAGGTAGGGGGTGCCATCGGGAGCAGTCACCATTGGACCAGGCTCATGGTATATGTGTTGATACAAACCCATCTAAGTTGAGTTTTACTTGAACCGTGTTTCCTTCATGGAGGGAGACCAACATGTCAATGAGGTAAGTCGGAGCGCCTCTACCTTTTAGTTTGGACCATAATCTGTCTCGATTCACCAGATCAAAGGCACTTGATGGATCTATGAAAGCACCATATAGTTGTGACGCTTGCCCCCCTTCCTTCCTGTTACAGAGGGTGGAAAGTACTATGCCATTAAGTGAAGTGGAGTGTCCCTTTTCGAAAGCCTGTCTGTTGTTTTGGGAGGACGTTGTTTAAATCCGCCCAAGTTTCCAAGTCTCTCAATGCTAGGCTGGTAAACAGGTTGCTTTCCACATCAAGGAGAGTAATTGGTCTGTAATTTAAGGGGTCACTTCAATCCCCCTTTTTGAATATTGGGACGATGATTCCCGATTTCCACGATGACGGGATCTTTTTGAGCCTCAATATCCCATGAAACTGTGTTTAGAAGGCGGGCCCACCTTTTAGGGTTTCCCTTCAAGACTTGATATATTAAACCACTGGGGCCTGCAGCCCTTGAAGCCTAAGATTTCATTATTAAGGCATGGATATCCTCTTCCGTTGTATCCAAAGACCACTGGCCACCAGAGATGAAAAAAGGAGGCTCCCCCTTTGACTGTGCATACTTCTTTGACAGAAATTCTATCCACTCTGTTTCAGTAACCATGTTTAACAAGGCTCCAGCTTGGTCTAAAGATTGTTGGTTAATTAAAGACCAAAAATTCCGTGAGTTCTTGTTTAGGACGGCCTTAAGCATGGTTTCCCCGTCTTTCTGGGCACGGAACATTCGTTGTTGTTTTGACCATTGTTTGTATTTGCTTTTAATGGACTTTATTTTGGCCTCTCTAATAGATTTAACAGCTTCAGCCCTTCTAATAGCACTTATCGACCACCGCAACTCACGTTTCTGCTGCCATGTGTGTTCGTCAAATGTGTGCTTATAGGTTTTTCTCATTTGACCTACCACAAGAATTTTTTTGGTTGTTTACTGTTATGTGCTCTGTCAACCTCTTTACCATCCTTACATTTTGCCATTTAACTGACATTTCTAGTCGTTTGTGGTCACTTGTGCCTCCTTCTTTTATTCTCATAGTTTTGCATTGGTCGAACATACTAGGAGACATGAACATATAGTCCAAAGTAGATTCTGAAGCTCCCCGGGACCATGTGCTTGCGGGAGGAATGTCTCCTTCCAGTGATCCATTCCCCATTTTTAGGTCCCAATCTTTAAAGAAAGATCTCCAAATGTTTCCATTTGAGGAGATGGCCTTGTATTTCGGTGCTCCTTTCCCTTTACCACTTTCAACACATTGGGAATTTAGGTCCCCTGCCACCAAAACATGTGCATCAAGGTGGATCAATTTTATTTCAGTCAACACACTAGACAAGGCATCCAAAAATATAGCCAGCTTTGAAGACGCCGGATTCCAGTAAAGGTTTACTATTTGTTTCGACCCTTTAGATGTAACAACCACACCTTTTACTGCCAAGTTCCCCTCTTGTTCGTTTGATATTATTGTTGCATCATTAAAGCGAGTGGCATTACAGGCAAGTAGCAGACCACCCTTTGGCCTTCCTTTCCCCGCTGTTGTTGCGGCTTGTGTGGTTATTATGAAGCCCTCTAACTCTGGTGCGTTAACTAACCATGTCTCCTGTAGGAGAATTAGGTCATTCTTACCAAATACCTCTGATCTCATATTGAGGTTTCTAAAGGAACTGGAGCCTTGCGTGTTCCAACTTACCACCCTCATACTCTCCCAACTAAAGACATGTCTCACCCACACCCATTTTCTGGCAGACCTGTGTTATGATCTCCGTCTTTCTTCTCTTTGTTTTGATTTTTTGATGAGTTGGCTAGGTTATTAAGGAACTTATTTGGATCAGCATTATTTGATTTTTTTGCCTTCCTATTTTTGGGTTTCTTTTCTTGTCTGGCGGGCTGTTGAGATTTATGTCTTGCATTTTTGTGTTTCTTTTTTCTCACCCTCCTCCTCCTTTGAGATGTTTCACCTGTACTTTCCTCTACAGGGCTCCCTTCCTCCTCAACAATACTTTGTTTCTGGGAAGAGTCTTCTTCTATGCAGATCACCTCGTCTTGTGTAGCCGCATCCGCCAACTGTGCTAAGCGGCAGAACTCTTCCATCACTGATGAGGAAAGTGGAGTATCATCCCAAGTGGAGGGGGATACTTCTTTAGAGGAATCACCCAGTGGAGGCTGCTCGTACTCCTTGAAATTTCCCTGGGTCTGAATGACGTTTTGTAGCATTACATTAGTTTCTTTTCTTTCCAAACTTATATTCTGGAGCATGGTCTTGATATCAGCTATCTCCGTTTTTTGTGATGCTAAAGGTCCTGCCAATGATGTTATTGATGGTAGAATTGCACTGTTTATGGCGTTGGTAAGTCCCACTATTGAGGACTCAAACAAATCGAAGTCTGTAGATATTTCTAACAGTATTCCAGTGTGTACTTGAATGTATCCCTTTGTTGCCTCGAATACCCTCACCAAAGAATTTAGAACAACGTTCAAAGCTGTTAATGTTATTTCGCTAGCCATGAGTTCCTCTGTTGGTGGTCTTCTCAAAGGGGACTGATCATGTGTGTTTGGCGGAGGGCTCGAAGCCGAATGGTTCCTTAATTCTCTTCTAGAGTTTTCTGTTGCATTCAGAAGAGAGCCAGAATCTGGAACATTATGTGGTAAAATAGCAGACAAATTGCTGCTTTCTGAGAGGTCTAGATTTTCAATTTAAAGGGTGGCATTTCCCATCTATTCTACAGGTTTGGCTTTATGAAACAAAGGGGTTTGTAAACCCTCTGCGCCATCGGGCATATTTCTATGGCCTCTTGACTTAAAATATTGGTGTATAGTCCCCTTGATGTTTGTAGTTGTGAGCGTATAATCCTTTCCTCGTTTAAGCGTAGTTACCAGGGAGGAGACTATATTTCCCAAGTCCTCTCTTCCATTATGAAATGTGGTAACAGGGTTATGAATTTGTACGTGTGTAAACCCTGTCTGACCAGCGGGAATACTTGTTTGCAATTCATGCATGATATCCTCATGCTGTAATAAAACATTATGACTTAGCAAGGTCTCCCCCTCCTGGTCATTATGTGCTTCTACCAATGGGCCACTTCTCAAGTTGTATCTCAGTGACATGATAGTTTCAAAATTGCTCTAGGTAGAATGATATCAGATGTAAGTACCTGACGGGATCAAATAGGTCAAGGCCCCAACAGTCTCCCGTGCTCTCTTCGGTGTGATCAAAATTTAATTTTTTGGCACTTTCAGATCTTTTGCCCTATCTCGGGCGTGTTTCAATGTCTCTTTCCTCACCCCCGCCTTTTTTTATTTACAGGTCATAATATAGTCAATGTACTTTTGGTCGTGTGATATGATAGCAATTGGAACTTACTTGGGTTCTCCAGGAACGCCACCTTTATGTCCAGATATATATCGGTGGCTACCACCCCGACCCAGCCAAACAGCCTAACAGCACCAGCTCTTCTGCCACCAGGCTTTACGCTGCAAGGGTGGCTGCAGTGCTCTTTTGAAGGCCGTAGTCCGATCACGTGATCACGGCACGTGATTTGGTGTAGCCCCACCTCCTGTTGCCAGCAGGAGCCCAATGCTTGCAATGCTGCGCGGAGAGGGAGCGGGCTGGTGAGTTCAAAAAACAAAGTTCAATCCGTGGCTGAGGCACGTTCTCTCCTGCACCTGCTGCTTAGCAATACCTAAGAGCTTTTATTTAACGCTGCTCGGGCGGCTGCAGTGCTCTTTTGAAGGCCGTAGTCCGATCACGTGATCACGGCACTTGATTTGCTGTACCCCCACCTCCCGTTGTCAGCAGGAGCCCAGTGCTCGCAATGCTGCGCGGAGGGGGAGCGGGCTGGTGAGTTCTAAAAACAAAGTTCAATTCGTGGCTGAGGCATGTTCTCTCCTGCACCTGCTGCTTAGCAATACCAAACAGCTTTTATTTAACGCCGCTCGGGTGGCTGCAGTGCTCTTTTGAAGGCCGTAGTCCAATCACGTGATCACGGCACGTGATTTACTGCAGCCCCATCTCCCGTTGTCAGCAGGAGCCCAATGCTTGCAATGCTGCGCGGAGGGGGAGCGGGCTGGTGAGTTCAAAAAACAAAGTTCAATCCGTGGCTGAGGCACGTTCTCTCCTGCACCTGCTGCTTAGCAATACCTAAGAGCTTTTATTTAACGCTGCTCGGGCGGCTGCAGTGCTCTTTTGAAGGCTGTAGTCCGATCACGTGATCACGGCACGTGATTTGCTGTACCCCCACCTCCTGCTGTCAGCAGGAGCCCAGTGCTCGCAATGCCCCGCGGAGGGGGAACTGGCTGGTGAGTTCAAAAAACAAAGTTCAATCCGTGGCTGAGGCACGTTCTCTCCTGCACCTGCTGCTTAGCAATACCAAAGAGCTTTTATTTAACCTAAATCTCACTCTTTCACACGTGTGCCTTTTTCTGCAGGTTCTTACATGGGCACTTTGCCATTTGACTGTCATCAGTGAACAGCTTTGCCCACAAAGTTTTACTCAGCACAGTATTTAATTCGTTTGATTTAGTTTTCTTGTGAAATTTCATTCTTTTCGGTATTTAATATCCTTTGTTTATAATGTGCCTATCTCTTGTTCCCTTCAATTTGCTAAATACCCCTTTCATTGATTGGTCTCCCAGTTCTGAAAAACATCACATGCAACTTGCCTTTTTAATTGCTGTGTGAAGTAAATGCTAGCACAATGGTCTGTTACTTAGTTTCAGCTTGCGTGTCATTTCAAATAATGGGAACTGCTTTACCCATACTCAGCGTTACTTTTCAGCATTTGCGTGCATAGCGGTCTGGGGTTTCGGGGCTCTGAGAAACTTACCAGTCTCTTTGAAGTGGCTGGGTTGCACAGCGAACCTCGAGGCAAACTGCTGCTGCTACTGGCTTCCCCCAGGGGGCTTCAGACTGCCTTTTTGCACACTTCAGTGCATCTGCTGCACAACCTCTGCCACGCGGAGTACAAGCTTCTTGGCCATTCAGGAGATAGGATTCACACATCCAAGGATCCTCATGTCCGGCGCGCTCTGCTCCCGATAGCTCACTCGGTCTGCCACAGCTCTCACGGCTACCACTCTTCCTCTGCTTCAGATTGTTCACACCTGCCACTGAATGTAATTGCCCTCGCTCGGCCCATACACAGGCCTCCCGGATTCTGACTTGTTGCTCCTTTGGTACACTTGCAACCAGTTAACATGATGCAGGTAGAAGCTCCCAATTGAATCTGCCTGACCAATGGCACAGCTTCTGCCATTTGCATGACTTCTTGATGCTTGGGCGGGATGGTGATAGAATGGGGAGGGGAACAATGTTATTGGTAAAAATGTGCTGCCAGGCAGATTGGAGAAATTGCATGCCAGTAAGCATATGCGTGTTCAACAACGTGCAGCGACTTGTTTTCAGGGTGTGCACTGGTTGAGTTACTTGCCGGCTCGTTAGTGTCCGGTGGCAAATGGACCCACGTCAGTGTTACTGTGCGGAGGCAGTTGGAATTTTGGTCAGTGTGTGGTTTGAAGGCCAAGTTTTGGGTGTGAGTGAATAGTTGTGTATTTTAGGGGTGTTACTGCAAGGCAGGTTATGGTGCGATAGATAAAGCTCTCTGCATGTGCTAGTGTAGAAGAGTGTAGTGTTGGCTACACAGCCTGCTTCTACTGGAGTCTGTCCTGATATGTTCTGGTTTCACCATCACCATATTGTGGCCAATGCTGGATTTGACTTTTATGGACTTCATTGATTCACGGTGTGTCACCCTTTCTGAACTCTCATGCTGGATTTCCTTTGCATCTTGTACTCATGGTGGCCCTGAATCATGCTGTTGCCATCTTCATCTTGTATCCTGGCTTGCAACATTATGTGTTACTACTGACTTCTACAATTGTATTCACTCACCCTCTTGCTTCTCCACTCTTTTTACTGCTTACTCTCTGTTCTCTCCTCTCCCCTTTTCCCTTTTCCTATCTCCTCCTCTTACTTTCTTCTATGCACTTACTCTATCAGAATTGTCCCTGGGCCTAGTATGAGAGCAGGGGATATTTCATGAGCAAGGGACCACTTTTTTGATAGGGGCTTGTGGGATGTGGTCAGAACATGGTGAAAGGAACAGTTTCCCAAAAGCAAGCTACCTATTGGTGTCACACACTTAGATTCCAGGTCTAGACAAGGATTTGGCATATATCGAACACGATCTTGTGTTAAAACAAATATCACAAGATGTAACACAAAGGCTAGTAATTTGCAAAAAAAAAATTAAGTTTTATTAATTTTCATAAAATATTGAGACCAATAGGTCCAATTATTAAAAGAGCACAAAAGACAATAGAGATAAATCACAATCCTTTTGAACAACATGAAAACATTCATGTAGAGATGATTATATGAGTCAAACTTGCTTCATCCTGATCCTATATCAAAACATTACTGTTTCTCAAGGTGATGTTAGTAATTCTATAGGTGACTTGTCAACATAAATATTTTCAAGTAAAGCTATTCTGAAGTACCCAATTGGTACAATGTGTGGGCATAGGCCCATCTATATAAAGTGTCGACAGGATGGCTCTGTTTCCAGCCTTATAAGCACAAAGAGCAAGACACTCTTTTCAACATTTGTAGATGACTGTTGTCCATTCAGCAAGTGTAGTGCCAAATAAGGCTTTCATCAGGACACGTTAGAGAGGTGTTTTTGACCCAAACCTCAGAGTCTTCACAATGGGTTGCGAATGTTAACTGGTATATCTCTAAGGACAGACAAACAAATACATTAAAAACTAGCTGTGTTCGGAATATCATTCATACACATGCCTCTTCGGCATTTCTATGACCTGCCCTGTCTTCTATTGATCGTTGTGCACCCAAAAAGAAATCTCTATGTGATTTTTTACGTATAACTATAACAAAATTTGAAATAAGTGGACTATTTCTTGTTTTCTTTATCGCCACTTTTGAAACACCTAAATGTACACAAACATTTCCTATTTTTACATTATTCTACTTATATTAGTCATTTTGTTGTAACAAGATGTTGTTTTATTCATAATACCTTGTTATGTCGCTGAAGTCAAGTATTCTACAAAGGTTATTTTCGAAGTTTTAGAATCCCTCATACATTTCTGTGAAAGCGGAATGTGTCAATGAATAACCTTCCATGACTGAAAGTGAAAACAGAAAGGGGAAAGTGCAAAAAATGCACATGAGATATGATGACACTACCTCACAGGACCCACCTACGCCCTATGGTGGAGGCGTGTATCAGTATTCCTACCTTCCGTGAGCAGTAGAAACGCTGGCGTCAGCGAAAAGTTAGTGAATAGATAGCGGGCGTAGTGCAGAGATGATGTCTTCTGTTTAAAACGCCATTGAGGAAAATACCCCGTGCTGCAAAATAGCGGGGGCACAAAAAAGATAGTGCTGTAAAGCGTTTCTAGTGCGTATTACGATGTAAAAGAACGCTACATGCAGAGAAACTTACTTTTGCGAATAGAGCAGGACTGCTGATTCTCTGCCTCAGACGATCGCGTTGTCTGTATGGTGCATCTCGATGGTCATGTGATAGCTTTTACGCCTTTTTAGAGGTTTAACGTCGGCGTAATGACGCATTGTTTATAGTAGTGGCAGGATGGGATAAAAATACATCCCGGCCATCTTGAAATGACTATTGTGTACAATGTATGCGAATGGAGCGGGACTACTAATTCTCTCACTCAGACGATCGC
The DNA here is from genome assembly GCF_040938575.1 of Ambystoma mexicanum. Taxonomy (NCBI): domain Eukaryota; kingdom Metazoa; phylum Chordata; class Amphibia; order Caudata; family Ambystomatidae; genus Ambystoma; species Ambystoma mexicanum. The sequence goes on along the minus strand of NC_090931.1, from coordinate 491,468,988 downwards.
GTTGTCTGTATGATACGTCTCGATGGTCATGTGATTGCTTTTGCGCCTTTTTAAAGGTTTTAACCCTAACGTCGGCGTACTGACGTATTGTTTATGGTATTAACCGGGTGGGATAAAAATACATCCCGGCCATCTTGAAATGACTGTTGTATAAAAAGTGTGCCACCATTTAGAGGTCAGGATCAGCTGCATGGCCCAATGCTATATGTGACAAGACGGCAAGGTGTAAGTGTCATGGTCAGATACAATACTCTAGAGACTGTTGTAAAAGACCACATATTTGGACTGTTTTTTATAAAGGTCATTTACATTGTTATAACCTTATCGCTGTAATGTCAAAACCTGAAAATGGGGCAAAAGAATTTCACACGATCTTATTTGTGCAAAAAAAGGTTCCATTCGATATACAGATTTAGTCCACTGTTGACCGAATCTTGTTTGTGGATCCATTTTTGTTCAAGTTTACGTAAATTAAGGTCCCTGTCTCCCCCTCGGGGATGCGGATCGAGAGTTTGTAAGACAAACCAAGTCAGATCATTGAAAGAGTGTTTCATTTTGCTATAATGATCTACTAGTGGTTTGTCTTTAATGTTGTTTTTGATACATGAACGATGTTCCCCTATTCTCGTTCTGATGGTACGTTTGGATTTGCCGATGTACATCAGGTTACATGGACAAATAATGCAATAAATTACCCATTTTGTTGCACAGTTGGAAAAGGATTTTAAAGTCCATGTTCCTGTTTTTACTTCAACGCTTTTGACATTTTTAGTGAAGTTGCACATTAGGCATTTTCCACATTTAAAATGGCCTAAAACTGGAGGAAGACTCCATAGTGTTGATTGTGTCGAAGGCGTGGTAAGTTGTCTAGGACACGTATGAACCAATCTATCCCTGATATTTTGTAACCGTTTAAAAGCAAAACGGGGGGGGAGGAATAGAAAAAGCTTCAGTATTTATCATTTTCCAATGTTTGAGAATGGTTCTCCTTAGAGCATTACTGATCGGAGTGAAGGTTGTTACACAGGTGATTTTTTCCAACTGCGTGCGATCTTGTTTGACAAGACAGGCAGCTCTGGGAGTGGTTTTAGCCCTTTTATAAGATCTTCTGATGGTATAAGGCGGATAGCCCCTTCCTTTTAGGTTATTTTTTAGTTTTTCACTATGGAATAGGAAATCTTGTTTTTCAGAACAATTTCGCCTAATCCTCAGAAATTGTCCGAATGGAAGGTTTTCTTTGAGTGAGTGAGGATGAAAGCTTTCGAAATGCAAAAGTGTATTTTTTTGGGTCGGTTTTTTGTACAGACTAGTTCCAATGTTATTATCAGAAGTGCGATATATGAGAAGGTCCAAGAAAGGAATTTCTTTTTTATTGGCTTCCCACGAAAACTGAAGTGATGGTTCGCATTGATTCAGCCAGATATTGAAACTAGTAAGTTCTTGCATCGTACCACGCCAAATCATAAAGATGTCATCGATATAACGGTGCCATGCGTGGATATTTTTGCCAAAAGGATTCGTGTCATTGTATATATGAATATTCTCAAAATGATCCATATATAAATTGGCAAAATCAGGGGCAAAAGTCGCCCCCATGCTTCTACCGTTAAGTTGTTGGTAGAAAGAGTTTTTGTGAATAAAGAAATTTTTCGTAAGGGCAATATGTATGCACTCTGCAATAAATGCTGATGGAGGTTGTTTATCGGTCCGTGTTTCCAACAATTTGAACATCACGTCAATGCATTTCATCTGCGGTATATTAGTATAGAGTGACGTGATGTCAAGAGTGACAAAAACGTCATCTGGTAATATAGTGACGGAGTGCAAGATATTTATCATTGCAGTGGAGTCTTGGATGTACGATTTCATTTTTTTGACAAACGGTCTCAGGAATACGTCTGCATAGATTGACAGAGGTTCTAAAAGTGAACCTATAGCAGAAACTATGTCCAGGGGGACATGTTACGTTCTTGTGTATTTTTGGTAGGCAATAAAAAGCCGGGGTGACTGGATGTTTGTTCACCAAGAAGACTGGGTAATTTTGATTATAGAAACAGCAGAAGAAGAGAGTAAAAAACAACAAGTCGATATTGATACCTTAGAAAAGAAGATCATAGCTGAGTTGGGTATCACTGAGGCTAAATCTACTCTAGAAAAAATTAATATAGAAATGTCCAAATTTCAAACACTAACATTAGACAAAAAAATCTGGAAATTAAAAAAGGACATTGCAAATTACAAGGAGGAAATCACATACCCATACTTAGTCCCCGGCTTTTTTCAACAACACAACTCAAATCTGACTAATTGGAATGGACAGTCACAAATGAGACCTCAAAGAAACACCAAATGGGTTACTTTTCCTAACTCTTCAAATAGTAGTGACTCAGACAGCTCTACAAATATCCCAAATCCAAGTGGTATCACCCAACCCCAAAGAGAACAACAGCAGTTTTTTCAACGGCGGGGAAATCGAGGAAGAAACAGACAATGGGGCAACCACGGGATGCGGACCCGCCAATGGATCCCTCCACCAACATGGTAACCCCGATTTTCAATTTAAGTAAACATATACTACTGCCTGATGAAACAAAACTTTTGTCTAAAGGTCTATCCTTTGTTCCGGCAGCTCGAGCAGACCTGTTTCAAACAGAAATTGAAATGAGAAATTTCTTTCGTGCCGTTAGGTTACGTTTTTTCTTTCATGATAAAAATGATCCGGTTCCAGAGAGTGACAATAAATCGGGAAAGAAACCACCTTCCAACTTCACCCCCTTACAATCTATGGTATCTCCTGAAATTTTGGCCTTTGAAAATAGAATACTAAGAGATATGAAATTTCTCTGTACCAACAAAAATAGACACACATATAATCTCTCAAAGGCAGAACAACTGGCTCTGAAGAATTTGGAATCTAATCCCTCATTTATAGTAAAACCGGCAGATAAAGGCGGAGGCATTGTATTATGGGGATCTGATCTTTATGATTCAGAGGTGAACAGACAACTATCTGATCCAATGGTCTATAAATCTATTCCATCAGACCCTACCATAAAAATTATGGAAGAAATTGTCAATCTTATGACACATGCGGCGAACCAAGGGTGGATAAATGATGATGAAAAACTCTTCTTGGTGAACAAACATCCAGTCACCCCGGCTTTTTATTGCCTACCAAAAATACACAAGAACGTAACATGTCCCCCTGGACGACCCATAGTTTCTGCTATAGGTTCACTTTTAGAACCTCTGTCAATCTATGCAGACGTATTCCTGAGACCGTTTGTCAAAAAAATGAAATCGTACATCCAAGACTCCACTGCAATGATAAATATCTTGCACTCCGTCACTATATTACCAGATGACGTTTTTGTCACTCTTGACATCACGTCACTCTATACTAATATACCGCAGATGAAATGCATTGACGTGATGTTCAAATTGTTGGAAACACGGACCGATAAACAACCTCCGTCAGCATTTATTGCAGAGTGCATACATATTGCCCTTACGAAAAATTTCTTTATTCACAAAAACTCTTTCTACCAACAACTTAACGGTACAAGCATGGGGGCGGCTTTTGCCCCCGATTTGGCCAATTTATATATGGATCATTTTGAGAATATTCATATATACAATGACACAAATCCTTTTGGCAAAAATATCCACGCATGGCACCGTTATATCGATGACATCTTTATGATTTGGCGTGGTACGATGCAAGAACTTACTAGTTTCAATATCTGGCTGAATCAATGCGAACCATCACTTCAGTTTTCGTGGGAAGCCAATAAAAAAGAAATTCCTTTCTTGGACCTTCTCATATATCGCACTTCTGATAATAACATTGGAACTAGTCTGTACAAAAAACCGACCCAAAAAAATACACTTTTGCATTTCGAAAGCTTTCATCCTCACTCACTCAAAGAAAACCTTCCATTCGGACAATTTCTGAGGATTAGGCGAAATTGTTCTGAAAAACAAGATTTCCTATTCCATAGTGAAAAACTAAAAAATAACCTATAAGGAAGGGGCTATCCGCCTTATACCATCAGAAGATCTTATAAAAGGGCTAAAAACACTCCCAGAGCTGCCTGTCTTGTCAAGCAAGATCGCACGCAGTTGGAAAAAATCACCTGTGTAACAACCTTCACTCCGATCAGTAATGCTCTAAGGAGAACCATTCTCAAACATTGGAAAATTATAAATACTGAAGCTTTTTCTATTCCTCCCCCCCGTTTTGCTTTTAAACGGTTACAAAATATCGGGGATAGATTGGTTCATACGTATCCTAGACAACTTACCACGCCTTCGACACAATCAACACTATGGAGTCTTCCTCCAGTTTTAGGCCATTTTAAATGTGGAAAATGCCTAATGTGCAACTTCACTAAAAATGTCAAAAGTGTTGAAGTAAAAACAGGAACATGGACTTTAAAATCCTTTTCCAACTGTGCAACAAAATGGGTAATTTATTGCATTATTTGTCCATGTAACCTGATGTACATCGGCAAATCCAAACGTACCATCAGAACGAGAATAGGGGAACATCGTTCATGTATCAAAAACAACATTAAAGACAAACCACTAGTAGATCATTATAGCAAAATGAAACACTCTTTCAATGATCTGACTTGGTTTGTCTTACAAACTCTCGATCCGCATCCCCGAGGGGGAGACAGGGACCTTAATTTACGTAAACTTGAACAAAAGTGGATCCACAAACAAGATTCGGTCAACAGTGGACTAAATCTGTATATCGAATGGAACCTTTTTTTGCACAAATAACATCGTGTGAAATTCTTTTGCCCCATTTTCAGGTTTTGACATTACAGCGATAAGGTTATAACAATGTAAATGACCTTTATAAAAAACAGTCCAAATATGGGGTCTTTTACATCAGTCTCTAGAGTATTGTATCTGACAATGACACTTACACCTTGCCGTCTTGTCACATATAGCATTGGGCCATGCAGCTTATCCTGACCTCTAAATGGTGGCACACTTTTTATACAACAGTCATTTCAAGATGGCCTGGATGTATTTTTATCCCACCCGGTTAATACCATAAACAATACGTCAGCACGCCGACGTTAGGGTTAAAACCTTTAAAAAGGCGCAAAAGCGATCACATGACCATCGAGACGTATCATACAGACAACGCGATCGTCTGAGTGAGAGAATTAGTAGTCCCGCTTGATTTGCATACATTGTACACAATAGTCATTTCAAGATGGCCGGGATGTATTTTTAGCCCATCCTGCCACTACTATAAACAATGCGTCATTACGCCGACGTTAAACCTCTAAAAAGGCGTAAAAGCTATCACATGACCATCGAGATGCACCATACAGACAACGCGATCATCTGAGGCAGAGAATCAGCAGTCCTGCTCTATTCGCAAAAGTAAGTTTCGCTGCATGTAGCGTTCTTTTACATCGTAATACGCACTAGAAACGCTTTACAGCACTATCTTTTTTGTGCCCCCGCTATTTTGCAGCACGGGGTATTTTCCTCACTGGCGTTTGAAACAGAAGACATCATCTCTGCACTACGCCCGCTATCTATTCACTAACTTTTCGCTGACGCCAGCGTTTCTACTGCTCACGGAAGGTAGGAATACTGATACACGCCTCCACCATAGGGCGTAGGTGGGTCCTGTGAGGTAGTGTCATCATATCTCATGTGCATTTTTTGCACTTTCCCCTTTCTGTTTTCACTTTCAGTCATGGAAGGTTATTCATTGACACATTCCGCTTTCACAGAAATGTATGAGGGATTCTAAAACTTCGAAAATAACCTTTGTAGAATACTTGACTTCAGCGACATAACAAGGTATTATGAATAAAACAACATCTTGTTACAACAAAATGACTAATATAAGTAGAATAATGTAAAAATAGGAAATGTTTGTGTACATTTAGGTGTTTCAAAAGTGGCGATAAAGAAAACAAGAAAGAGTCCACTTATTTCAAATTTTGTTATAGTTATACGTAAAAAATCACATAGAGATTTCTTTTTGGGTGCACAACGATCAATAGAAGACAGGGCAGGTCATAGAAATGCCGAAGAGGCATGTGTATGAATGATATTCCGAACACAGCTAGTTTTTAATGTATTTGTTTGTCTGTCCTTAGAGATATACCAGTTAACATTCGCAACCCATTGTGAAGACTCTGAGGTTTGGGTCAAAAACACCTCTCTAACGTGTCCTGATGAAAGCCTTATTTGGCACTACACTTGCTGAATGGACAACAGTCATCTACAAATGTTGAAAAGAGTGTCTTGCTCTTTGTGCTTATAAGGCTGGAAACAGAGCCATCCTGTCGACACTTTATATAGATGGGCCTATGCCCACACATTGTACCAATTGGGTACTTCAGAATAGCTTTACTTGAAAATATTTATGTTGACAAGTCACCTATAGAATTACTAACATCACCTTGAGAAACAGTAATGTTTTGATATAGGATCAGGATGAAGCAAGTTTGACTCATATAATCATCTCTACATGAATGTTTTCATGTTGTTCAAAAGGATTGTGATTTATCTCTATTGTCTTTTGTGCTCTTTTAATAATTGGACCTATTGGTCTCAATATTTTATGAAAATTAATAAAACTTAATTTTTTTTTGTGCAAATTACTAGCCTTTGTGTTACATCTTGTGATATTTGTTTTAACACAAGATCGTGTTCGATAGATGCCAAATCCTTGTCTAGACCTGGAATCTAAGTGTGTGACACCAATAGGTAGCTTGCTTTTGGGAAACTGTTCCTTTCACCTAGTATGAGAGCAACATTGTCTGTCTCCTCCCCCCTCCCCTTACTTGTTTCCCCCTCATCCCCCTCCAGCACTATCTGAAATGTTGTCAGGCCTAGTACGATAGTCGCTTGTTTTGTTCCTCCCCTCCCTTTTTGCACCCCTCTCCCTCACCTTTTGTTTTCTCTGACTCTACCAGAAATGTCGTCAGGCCTAGTACGGTAGTCACCTGTCTGTTTCCATTTCCTTCCCACTCTCCCCCTCCCATCCTTATCTATGTCTTAGCTCTTGTACTATCTGAAATGTCATCAGGCCGAGTACGATAGTTAATTTCACATCCTTACTGTTCATGGCCTGTAAGAATGTCATTGTATTTTCCCTTGTTCCCTCCCTTGCCTTGAAGCGCTTTGAAACACATTGTGTATAGGCGCTATATGAATAAACTATCATATCATATCATGTCATAGTTAAAGGGACATGCCTGAGTTCACAGTATTTTGCAGGCATCTTCCTCGTCCCAGTACTAGAGTCGTGAAAGGAGCTAGTGTTCATTACTCCTAGTTGCATCTTCTACGTCACAGTACTGTCATAGATAAAGTGTGAGAAAGTGAGGAGAGATCTTGTACAATAGCCTATAAAGGCTGGGGAAGGATTAGGTTGATCTTCAATAGGAAATGGGGGATACCATGTCTCACCCATGGGTACCCCCCTCAATCCTCAAAGACCCTCCACCTAGGTCATCCTTCCTCACTTCTCCACCCCCATATGCAGGATCCAAAAGCGACGGCCTTTCCCTGGCTACCTGGCTACCTCGGTCAACAGTGGACTAAATCTGTATATCGAATGGAACCTTTTTTTGCACAAATAACATCGTGTGAAATTCTTTTGCCCCATTTTCAGGTTTTGACATTACAGCGATAAGGTTATAACAATGTAAATGACCTTTATAAAAAACAGTCCAAATATGGGGTCTTTTACATCAGTCTCTAGAGTATTGTATCTGACAATGACACTTACACCTTGCCGTCTTGTCACATATAGCATTGGGCCATGCAGCTTATCCTGACCTCTAAATGGTGGCACACTTTTTATACAACAGTCATTTCAAGATGGCCTGGATGTATTTTTATCCCACCCGGTTAATACCATAAACAATACGTCAGCACGCCGACGTTAGGGTTAAAACCTTTAAAAAGGCGCAAAAGCGATCACATGACCATCGAGACGTATCATACAGACAACGCGATCGTCTGAGTGAGAGAATTAGTAGTCCCGCTTGATTTGCATACATTGTACACAATAGTCATTTCAAGATGGCCGGGATGTATTTTTAGCCCATCCTGCCACTACTATAAACAATGCGTCATTACGCCGACGTTAAACCTCTAAAAAGGCGTAAAAGCTATCACATGACCATCGAGATGCACCATACAGACAACGCGATCATCTGAGGCAGAGAATCAGCAGTCCTGCTCTATTCGCAAAAGTAAGTTTCGCTGCATGTAGCGTTCTTTTACATCGTAATACGCACTAGAAACGCTTTACAGCACTATCTTTTTTGTGCCCCCGCTATTTTGCAGCACGGGGTATTTTCCTCACTGGCGTTTGAAACAGAAGACATCATCTCTGCACTACGCCCGCTATCTATTCACTAACTTTTCGCTGACGCCAGCGTTTCTACTGCTCACGGAAGGTAGGAATACTGATACACGCCTCCACCATAGGGCGTAGGTGGGTCCTGTGAGGTAGTGTCATCATATCTCATGTGCATTTTTTGCACTTTCCCCTTTCTGTTTTCACTTTCAGTCATGGAAGGTTATTCATTGACACATTCCGCTTTCACAGAAATGTATGAGGGATTCTAAAACTTCGAAAATAACCTTTGTAGAATACTTGACTTCAGCGACATAACAAGGTATTATGAATAAAACAACATCTTGTTACAACAAAATGACTAATATAAGTAGAATAATGTAAAAATAGGAAATGTTTGTGTACATTTAGGTGTTTCAAAAGTGGCGATAAAGAAAACAAGAAAGAGTCCACTTATTTCAAATTTTGTTATAGTTATACGTAAAAAATCACATAGAGATTTCTTTTTGGGTGCACAACGATCAATAGAAGACAGGGCAGGTCATAGAAATGCCGAAGAGGCATGTGTATGAATGATATTCCGAACACAGCTAGTTTTTAATGTATTTGTTTGTCTGTCCTTAGAGATATACCAGTTAACATTCGCAACCCATTGTGAAGACTCTGAGGTTTGGGTCAAAAACACCTCTCTAACGTGTCCTGATGAAAGCCTTATTTGGCACTACACTTGCTGAATGGACAACAGTCATCTACAAATGTTGAAAAGAGTGTCTTGCTCTTTGTGCTTATAAGGCTGGAAACAGAGCCATCCTGTCGACACTTTATATAGATGGGCCTATGCCCACACATTGTACCAATTGGGTACTTCAGAATAGCTTTACTTGAAAATATTTATGTTGACAAGTCACCTATAGAATTACTAACATCACCTTGAGAAACAGTAATGTTTTGATATAGGATCAGGATGAAGCAAGTTTGACTCATATAATCATCTCTACATGAATGTTTTCATGTTGTTCAAAAGGATTGTGATTTATCTCTATTGTCTTTTGTGCTCTTTATAATAATTGGACCTATTGGTCTCAATATTTTATGAAAATTAATAAAACTTAATTTTTTTTTTTGCAAATTACTAGCCTTTGTGTTACATCTTGTGATATTTGTTTTAACACAAGATCGTGTTCGATAGATGCCAAATCCTTGTCTAGACCTGGAATCTAAGTGTGTGACACCAATAGGTAGCTTGCTTTTGGGAAACTGTTCCTTTCACCTAGTATGAGAGCAACATTGTCTGTCTCCTCCCCCCTCCCCTTACTTGTTTCCCCCTCATCCCCCTCCAGCACTATCTGAAATGTTGTCAGGCCTAGTACGATAGTCGCTTGTTTTGTTCCTCCCCTCCCTTTTTGCACCCCTCTCCCTCACCTTTTGTTTTCCCTGACTCTACCAGAAATGTCGTCAGGCCTAGTACGGTAGTCACCTGTCTGTTTCCATTTCCTTCCCACTCTCCCCCTCCCATCCTTATCTATGTCTTAGCTCTTGTACTATCTGAAATGTCATCAGGCCGAGTACGATAGTTAATTTCACATCCTTACTGTTCATGGCCTGTAAGAATGTCATTGTATTTTCCCTTGTTCCCTCCCTTGCCTTGAAGCGCTTTGAAACACATTGTGTATAGGCGCTATATGAATAAACTATCATATCATATCATGTCATAGTTAAAGGGACATGCCTGAGTTCACAGTATTTTGCAGGCATCTTCCTCGTCCCAGTACTAGAGTCGTGAAAGGAGCTAGTGTTCATTACTCCTAGTTGCATCTTCTACGTCACAGTACTGTCATAGATAAAGTGTGAGAAAGTGAGGAGAGATCTTGTACAATAGCCTATAAAGGCTGGGGAAGGATTAGGTTGATCTTCAATAGGAAATGGGGGATACCATGTCTCACCCATGGGTACCCCCCTCAATCCTCAAAGACCCTCCACCTAGGTCATCCTTCCTCACTTCTCCACCCCCATATGCAGGATCCAAAAGCGACGGCCTTTCCCTGGCTACCTGAGAAAAGGATCTAGGGGGAGTAGGAGTAAGGATAACATCAGGTTTCTCACACAGTCTAACAACACTACGAAATACAACCCACGATGTAATGGGATGCAGAGCACAGACAGTTTGAAAGAAGGAAAAGGGAGGCACTCTGGATACTGACAGGAGGGTAGTCGATATGGTTAATAACCACAACAGTTTAACATTACTTGGCTTCAGCAAAAAGGAAGCTATGGGCCTTAATATGTCTCTAGGTGCCTTCTGGGAAAGACTAGGGGGACTGAACCACAATGTACCTTGTGCCGTAGGTGTTCTTGATGCTGAACAGGGTCAAGTCGGCTTCAGGGAACTTTGCAGGCTTCTGTGACATAGTTCAAGATTGGAGTCATCTGCGGGTCTCAGGTAGCAAGATGGTACGGCGAGCGAAGCTGGACGAACAGCTGCAGGCTGGCCTACATGGCGGCTAGGGCTCAGGAATTGCCTCACTGCTGGTCGGTAATTTTGAGGCAATGGTTGAGACATCACTGGTCTGTTGCAGCTCAAGGAACTCGACTGGCTCAAAAAGGCAGACATCGGTAGATGCACTTCTCCCAGCTTCTTCAATGGGTTTGTATCGTCCCTTAACACGGACAGGCCAAAGCTGAGGAGTGGGTTGCAGGCAGCTGCCTTCGTCCTTTGTTGTAGGTCCAGAGACCTTCTGCCTCTTCCTACCTGTGAAGCTTGCTGCAGAGCCTATGTGCTGTGTGATGGCTGAGTACTGGGTACAGGGTCCTTTCAGTTCCGTATCGCCCTCTGTTCCCTGGGAGATGTTTAGGGGAGGGATCTTTCTTCCCTCTTTGGAGGTCTTGGCCTTCCTTCACTGGGAGAAGATATAAGGAAGACCTTCAGTCAGGGTCTTATGATGAGTTCTTCTTGCTACTCCTTGTGAAGTCTTCAAACTATATGCCAAAGGAGGATTTTAGCGCTTGTTTAAAGCCAAGTGGGCCACAGTGATTGGTGTAGGCTAATCCCACCCTAATGAACCAATTCTGGAGTCCCCACCAACAGTCTCCTGTATTCATGAGGTCATAACCAGAGTGCTTTGCAACAGGAAAGGTAAAGGGGTGAAAACATGCAATACTAAGTCCCACCCAGCTTCCTTTTTGTTGTTGATCCACAAGTCTCTCTGGTTAATGGATCTCTCTGTGATCCTGTTTAAAGTGGCTGGTCTCCCTGGAAGCTGAGGTGAGACCAGACTCTCTGGCACCTGTCAACCACATTCTCTTACCTGATGAATGGGGTCCCCCTACCAGGGAGCCTTACTGTAAACATGCAGTCCCAGAAATGACAGTTCATTGTCAATGGCACTGAATGTGGGAGCTGGCTTCAGGTTTGGCACAGTTACATATTAAATGTTTTTGGGGTGTCCTGTCTCTTTTGTTAACCTCTGCAGCCAGGCCTCATGTGGGCCTGTTTGAAGTACACTCTATTAGTAAGATAGTTGCTGCCAGCAGCTGCAGCGCTGAACACAAGAGCAGGGCGGATCCATGGAGCCTTTGTTAGTTAATCAGGCCTCTTCCTGGAGATGACATAGTGTTCTCCTGGTTGTCACATTCCAACTAAATATGATAGGGCTGACTGTGCCTGTAGGCTGTGTCCACCCAGATTACATGCAATTGTTAGAGTACACGTAATTGTACACAGGTCTATGCAATTGTCATGGTGTGTCATGGTGTGAGTATCGGAAAATGTGTGTATATTAGCCACACACATGCTCCTCCAGTTGGTCTATGATCATTCCATTTAATTAAAAATGTTAAAATAGCCCAGGTGAGCGCACACCCACCATGTATATGGTCTAGCATAAAAGCAACAAAATTCCTCACAATACCCATCACCCCAAGTGACACATTGGATGTGTCTTATCACTCGCAATACTGTTCCACCATCCTGGCCACTGTCAGTGCATGGGTCATCTAAAATGAAAACATGACATGTCAATACACCTCTTGTGACAAGACTTTATGCCTCCATTTACCTACTACATTGCACCCCGCTGGGCCAAGGCAACCATCCCCTTTCACACTTTACCCTCTTGTGATACCACTATCCCTTCACCTTGGATGAAAATATATCATGTACCCTCCCCACCTTTTAGTGAGGGCTAGCTGCTGAAAACCTGCCTCTTCATGACCGTTCTTATCACTGGATGGCATCCCCAATTATGGTCAAGCCATGCAGCAAACCTCTGTTCTTGCGGGTCATCCACCAATGGTCTAATATACTGCGAATGTCCAACACCCATGTCACCCTGAGCCATCCTCTACCTATGTGTACATGTACCTGCATAACTCGCTCCCCATGGCTCCATGTGGTCTTGAGAGCTGTCGCTGTCATGTCAGCCATTAGATAGTCTGCACCCAAATACTGCCACCGATATAAACTGTTTGTGATACCTATAATGCCTTGCAATTTTTCCCTAGGCCATATTTATCGGCCATCGATGATGGCCTATCAACCGGGCATTTCAGTCAATCCACATCACCATACTGGCCCCTCCCACCCGTCCCTGGACCACAACTATGACATCTCTACCTAGAGAGCCCATTCCAGACCACCCATCATTCGCCCAACCACCTTTCTGGATGCATGTCGCTTACCCCTGTGGGCATAAGCCATACACATCCTACCCTAAAGCTAGCATAAAAGCAACAAGATACTGAATAAACAAGATGAACAAATGTTTTCCTAGTGGACTGGCTGGCTACCGCCTTAGCAGATTTACGCAGGAGGACAGCAGCTAGCCAGAGGAGGAATAGGGCTGTGGGTAAATTGCTTGTGGCAGAAAGAGAGATTGGGCTTGAAGCCAGAACTGCAGGGATAGCGGGGGACTTTGGATTCCAATAGCAATACACTATATCCACAAATAGTACTGACTCCAAAAGAGATAGGTTGTGAAGGCATCATGAAATAGACGCAGACAACTGATTCAAATTTGTTCTCAAACGTTTTATTAACTTAAAAGTCAGGATGGAGTAAGGCCTAACTTGCCCTATGCTAAGGTGTCCTCACTACTGTTTTATTACCTATGAAAGCTAAGCAATCTGTAACAGTGCCATGATGCCCCAGGGCCACATGTACACTTTATAAATGCTAATAAATAAATACATAAATAATAAATACATGGGGGTATGCACTGTCTGTGTTAAGTCTGAGTGAACCACTCTCCAAAATATAAATTACTCTACCATGCCAGTCTAATATGTTAATTTATATAATCACACCCCTCAATTCTCGTCAAGGTACAGACAGAGAGGTAGTTAGAAATCAAAATGTATTTAAAAGAATAGTGTAACTTGAACTAAGGTGGTCTCCAGCTTTTCACCACAGAGATCACTACAATCTTATGTATAACCAATCCAATAATCAACAAAAATGAAACCACATTACCTGCCTATATGAATCTTACTATTATCAGTCCATACACGGATTCACTCTTAATTCAAACAACCCTCATATAAATATATTGTATTCTAAAAGATCCTAGATATTCTGAACATTTCTCTTCTACATTGGCTTCTCTAGACAGATTTTTTCAACTCAATGATACCAATTCAAGATGAGGCAAGTGTGTTTGAAATACTAATGTGTCCCCAATATCAAGGCAATCATGGAATCAGAGAAGGTTATTTGAGTAAGTGACATTTGAAATACATTAGCAATAGACCCCTGAAGGCTTGAATTCAAAATAATAATCTCAGGGGTTTGTCCACTCTATTCTGAATCCACATGCACATTGTATTCTCAAAATATGTGGGTGCAGATTTCACTAATCATGCATGTGTGACCTTCACTAAACATGAGTGTGTCACTTGCAGCTTGTACCTGTGTGTGTATGTAAGAGACTTATACACGGAATTTGCAGTTTTAAATTCCTGTGTGTGTACGATTTTCAAGATACTTGTATTGCAACTTTTCCATCTATGCCCCTCATTCCGACATTGGAGGTTAGCATGGCGCTATTTGTGCCATGGCTGCCTCCAATACCGGGTCCGGCACCGGTCTGGTTGATTGGGGACTTACCGGGTCATTCCGACCCTGAAGGACCCAGAAAGTCCCCATTCAATCAACCATTCCACATTCCCATTTGAGCCCTCATAAGGCTCAATGGGAATGGGGAAGGCGCTAATAACAGGCCCGCGAATAGCAGGCCCGTTATTAGCACCCTGGTCCCTTAGCGGGACCCGTAAAGGACGTGTGGTAAGACCACACGTCCTTTATAGTTCCCACTAAGGGACCTTGGAATTGGACAGTAAGGTGCCGGTTTCCTTACCGGTGCCCGGTTTCCTTTACCGCCCAACTCATAATGACCCCCTTTATGTCTGTGCACAACTTTAATATATCTGTGATGTGGGTTTCAGCTGCAAGTATTTTTGGGCTGAAGATATACTATTCCCCAGTTACATGTGCAATGTTACCCCCATTTCCCTTCCACATGATAGATGAGTCTACCTGTGCATTGAAAGATAAGGGAATGCAGGGGTCTGCACTGCGCACAACTCTTAATAAATGGAATTAACGATTTATGCAATATTTTGTTGCGCCAATGTCTAATCTATTAATATGGCTTTCCCTGGCTCCATTAATGCACAATATCACGCCTCAACTCATCCTTCTCCTCCAACGTCCAGTGTTACGCAGATGAAACACAAACTTCCTGCTGGCCCTCGTGTACCCTCTGTCTTCCCTGGCTGCCTATCCTCCATCCAGTCCTGGTGCATCTCCAGCAGTCTCTGCCTCAACGCCTGTAAAACTGAGATCCTTCCCATTGGGACCCCTGCTCACTCTTTCTTCCGTTCACTCTGGACTTCCTCCTTGGGTTCTCCCCCTGCTCCTTCTTCTGAAGACATAAACCTTGGAGTCATCTTCAACTCTTCTCTCTCATTCCTCCCTCACACTCAGGACATTGCCAAGAAGTCCCACTTTCAGCTCTTGCTTCTCAAAGGAATTGTCCCTTTTCTCACTTTCCCCCAGAGGCTCAATGTTACCGGAGCCCTGGTTCTAGGCTTGACTATTGCAATAGCCTCCTCCTAAATCTAGCCTCTTCTACTCTGCGACTCCGCCAGCTAATCCAGAATAGGGTAGCAAGTCTTATCCTTGGCTTTAAACCCGGGGACCGCATCTCTCTTGAAGTCTTCATGGGCTCCCGGTTGCAGCAAAGAATACATTCAAATCCCACTGCAGCATCCACAAAGATGTCTGGGACCGGGGTCCACACTATCTTCAACTGTATCTTACTAAATACTCCCTCAAGACCACTTTGTTCCTCTGTTACCAACTATTTTTGTGTAAAGTGTTTTGCTAATCAGAGTGTAGGTGGTCGATCACTTTCTTCAGCTGGCTCCCTCCTATAGAACAGCATCCCCTGCCTCTGTGCCTTGAACAGTACTTTCTTAACTTCCAGAAGCTCCTCAAGACCTTCCACTTCACCTCCTCCTTGCCTTCTTCTCTTCTTCAATAAATGCCGTAATAAATGCCATATCATATCATATCATATCATATAATTTCTCTGCTAATTCCACAGTTGCTGTGATTGGAGTCCGGACCCATATGCATCCTGAGGCCCCTGACCTACTACACCCAATCGTCCCAGCTCCTGTCTTCCCACAGCACTTGCCATGGCACACCCTCTGTCCTGGCCAATTGCACTTACTCCTAACATGGCCCTTGGCCATGTAGCACTGAACAACCCAAGCGCTTCATCTGTGGCTCACCCATAAGCCCGGACTCCCCAGCACTTACTACTTTTGCCCTTTTCCTTGCTACACTTGCACATTCTAAATACTCAAAATGCATAGTAGGTTCGTCCTTCCTCCTTTCCCCCCACTGCTCTTATTAATTAATGTGTTATGTAATGTATTTCACTCCCTTGTTCCCCCGATCGATCTATGGGCGCTTTGAAACAGTATTTTACTTGCTTTACAAGCACCTATGAAGAAAACAATAAATAAATACATAAATAAATAAACAATAGTATTTTGCAATGATACGAACACCGAGAATGACTTTAGATCAGCTTAAGCCAATAATTATATTTCAAATAGTAATTAACTTTTCAAAAGCAATTCCACAATAAAGTGGCAGCAAGATGCATTCAGTTTTAAATTATTTTCTTGATAAATAGTAGATTGGGATTTAAAGAAACAACATTGCAGTTTGTATTTAATGTAGATCGAGAACTGAAGTAAAGGGGACAATATACTTATGGGACGATTAAAGTATGTTTATTTCTCATACATTTATATATTATTAGTAATAACTGTTCATAAGTAATGTAGATATATAAGGGGACATGGAATGCAATGTCTCTTCTCTCCTTCTCCTTTCAAACTGCCTCTCTTCTGTATTCCAAACTGGAATCCCTCTCTTGTCCGCCTCGCTCTCACCTCGTGCATTCCTCACGTGCTGTTCTATACACACATGCTGTATAGCGTGAATTGAAGACACTACACATCCCTTTCCCTTATCGAACAAATATACAACTTGTTTAGTTCACATAGTCTGAAAGATGTCTTGGTCGTCCGTAGCTCCTCCCAGTTCTAGACTCCTTCCTGGCGCCTTCTGGATAATTATCTGAACATTTTGCCAAGGAAGACATACCACAAGACAACCTACTTCTCCTATTCTCTCCCCATATACCATCATCATCTTTATTACCCATCTCGCTCTCTTTCCTTCTCTCTCTCTGCTTACCCCAATCACTTCATCATTATCATCCTCCAAGCATTCATTCCTTAGAATCATCACCCCCTCGTTGCTCCACACTCTGCCATCCTGGGTTTTTACAGCGTGTGAATATACCTCTACCACTTTAACTGGTTTAGACCATTGACATCCCTCTTGTCTCAGGTTCACTGGAAGTTTTATGCTCACCATACTACCCACTTGAGGTTCAAGTTTTCTCCTGAAACACTTGCTATCATGTAGTCATTTATTATTTAATTGTCTCTGCTCAATACTATTTTTCACCCCATCCAGATTTACTCCATTCCCTGTTACAGCACTCATCCAGCCTGGAAACATTTTAGTATTAGCTTTTCTGGCCCTACTCAGTTCAAAGGGAGAAATACCTGTGGTGCTGTGAGGGGTAAATCTGTGAGCTAACAGGGTTTCTTTGACAACTTGTTTCCACTCTCTCCCATTTGCCCACGCCAACTGTATAGCGTCCTTTATTACTCTATTATATCTCTCCACAATACCGTTGATTTGTGGGTGGTAAATAGCACAAAACTTATGATTAATGGACCTTTCACTCAGATATCTCTCCATTTCTTTGGATTTAAACTGTGAACCGTTGTCTGTTAATATCTCTTGGGGATACCCTTCCCTTTCATACAGTACTTCCATGCATTCGATAACTTTACATGTGGTAACTTGTGGCATGAAAAATATTTCAACCCATCTGGTTAACATGTCAATGACCACTAAACAAAAAGTTGAACAACCAATACTCCAAATTGGGCCAATCACATCCAAAGCAATTGTACTCCACAGACCTTCAGGAATATCTCTCATTACCATCGGATAACTAGTACCCGTGCATACTTTATCACTTTTGGAGCAAAGGATACACTTTGATTTGGTCTTCAATCTGGCGATGACATCCGGGCCACCAATAGGTATTTCTAATCCTCCTCTTTGTCTTTACAATGCCCTCGTGACCTTTGTGACCCATCTGCATTATCTTCTCCCTGAGTTTGGTAGGGGGTATCATCTTGTCACCCTTCATGAGATATCCGCTTTGCAAGTATAAGTCTTCTCGTACATCCCAGAATGCTTTGACTTCCGAGAGAACCATCTCGTTCTTCCTCCTGTGATGCTGGAAATGCATCGGAGGGACAGGGCCTCCGTATCCTTGTCCTTTACTGCTTTTTATCGTGTGTTCTGTCGTGTTTTCCACGCGGGAGTTCATGTGGGACTCCTGGCGGTGCAGCTCTCTTTCTTTTGGTTTGGTAAACGGACCTGTGGGATACCCTTATGGCACCCATGGGTGGGGGTACAACCCTGTGCCCCTAGTGTATGTTTTCTGGCACCTGTGGGTGGCCCGCAGAGCAGGGTATGGGCTGGTGGCAGCTCCATGCTGAATTTGACAGGTGCGCAGAGTATCCTCCATTTTGGGATACCCCGGCTCTGCCATTGGGATCAGTTGATTCCTGATGGAAAACAAGATGGCCCTGGTAGCCTCTTGCTTTCTATCACCCATTACCTTGTTTTCCCAAAGTCCTGGGAAGCCCTGACTCTGTCCCTTCCCCCTGACTGGCTGTTGGGTGGAAATGCCATATATGGTGTTGTTGTGAAGGCCCGGTCAGACTAGCTGGAGCCTTCCCGGTGATGTATGTTGTGGGTACCTCCTGTGGGTGGGACCTTGGTGAATAGAGTGTGTGACGAATATGCATTCTGTGTTGTGGGTGTCTAGAATCTGGTGGTTGACACAATGACTGAGACAACCCTGCCCGAAACCGGTATGAATGCAGCTTGGAGTGTTGAATGGCTCCGTACTTGTCCCAATACACATAACTTGTTGTGAGTGTCTGGAGAGAAGTGTATGGCCTGAATACCTTGTGTGCCTGATTGGCTGCCTGCCTGCATGAATGCCCGTAGTCGTGATTGGATGCTTGAGTGTGACCCAGTGGAATGAATGGGAGATCAACAGTATATCTGGGGACCTCTCACTGCTAGGAATCGTGTTCAGAAGCTGAAGTCCACTAAGACGAGTAACTGAATTAACTGACGCTTGACCTTGAAGCCCTGCTGGATGAGAAGAATTGCTGTTGCTCTCCTTCACAATCTGAAAGCTGCTGTGCCTCCAAGGACAGACCCAGGGAGGACCTGGTAAGGCGCCCTCTTCCCGAGCTACGAGGGACCATCGTGCACAGCTGATCTTTGCCAAAGCTCCCTGGTAGACAGACCTACGACAGGCTGCCGACCCGATACGGGGACTGCTGCGGAACTCCAAGGAGAAGCACTCGGACTGTTGTCCGCCACTGTTGACGACCGCCGTCGCCGACTGGAGCCGCTGTGCTCCCGTTTGCCTAAGAACTTTCATTGATCATCGGATGCTCTCACCTGGATCGTCATCTGCTTGTCTCCCGCTGGAGAAGGCCCGACCGTCGACGTGCTGAGGAGCATCCACCGGTGGGTTTCCCGCCACCTAAGGACCACAGAGACGCCGACGACTCGACGCCCTTGCTGGGCCACAGTTCTTCATCATCTCTTTGCGGTGCAGAACTATCGTCACTGAGGTGCCCCGCACGCCTCTTCCTTGCAGGACGCCAACGCACTGTCGTCGACGAGCACCGCTAAGAACGAAGCTGATACTTCACTGCCGTAGTGCCACCTGTTCACCGTCGGATGTTCGACGACCTGTGACTCCCGCCTTAAAGGGAGGGCACTCAAGAAGGGCCGTCGATTCCCCGACACCAAACGCCAAGTTCCCTGACACCTTTCGACGATCCGTAGCTCCCGCCTGAAAGGGAAGCACTCAAGAAGGATCGGTCGACGCATCATCGGAGAACTCTACTCCACCAGGTACATTGGGGGGGTAAAAACCTTAATAGGAATAAGTGAGACTATTGAACATATGGACTGGGCTTGTGCGATATGTCTTATTTTACAGGTTGCCCAGGTGGGGGATCTCCACACAGAACTGTGCCTAGGGTACGGGGCCAGTATTCTGCCTACTGTTTCAACCATCTTGCGTTCCTTCCTATCTCTATTGCTGGTTTCCTTGTTATTAATCTGTGTGACATTTTAACCGTACAGTTGATGCACTTTAATGAGATTTGATAACATTGGTGGTACCACTTTAGAATTGTATACATTTATCATTATTGACTTCCAAGTACAAAGTGCGTTATTGTGATCGTGTACATACCCTTGAATATTAATTATATAAAGACTGTGTTTTCAGTAATACAGTGTGTGGACATTCCTTTATGGGGGTTCGGGGACTACACTGTATTTAAGAACCAGCCTGCATCACCTCCTGAGAAGCTAGGCCTTGATTGCTCGTCCATTGCTACTTTATAGAGAATCTTGGCTGGGGTCTCCTGTGCCTCCCCTCTACCATTTAGTGAGCGGAAGTACAGACACCCCCTACCAGTCTTTACACCTCCATCTTCCTTCCTTGACATTTTTCACTACATCCATTAATGTTTCATCCTTCTCGATCTCCTCATTCCACTCCCGTTCTGAAATGGACTGGTTTGATACTACACAAATAGACTCTTGTTCTTCAGGATCATCTTCAGCATCCTCCAGCCCAGTCAGACGCGATATACAATCCGGCATAATATTCTTTGATCCCGGAATGTGTACAACTTTGAAGCTGAATTCTTGTAATCTAGAGACCCATCTCCTGATTCTGCTAGACACTTTATCCAGACCTTTGGTATTAAGGATTTCTACTAGTGGCTTATGGTCTGTGTGAATACTGAATTGCACCCCCCACGCAAAACTTTGGAACTTCTCTGTGGCCCATTTTATTGCTAGAACCTCCTTCTCAATAGTGGCATAGTTCTTTTCTGCTCCTTTTAGGAGTCAGGACGCAAAAGCAATCATTAATTCTTGCCCATTATGGTATTGTGATAATGATGCACCAAGTCCCACTTCACTCGTATCAGTCGTTATTTTAGTCTTCCTGCCTCTTACAAAGCTTTGAAGCGCCGGAGCTCTAGCTAAGGCTTCTTTAATGAAACAAAATTCTTTTTCACATTTCTCTTTCCACATACATTTCTTATTCATTTTTAGTAGTTTTCTCAATTCCACTGTATGATCTGAATACTTTTCTATGAATTTAGCATAGTATTCCGCCATACCAAGAAATGTCCTGAACTGTTCTTTGTTATTCAGTGCAATCATTGACCTGATGGAGTCCGCTAATTCCTTCTTTTTTTTTTAATAAAACATTTTATTGTTTTTTGGAAACACAAAACATACAGCCCCGTACATCGGGGTAAACAGAACTTCCCTTTCCCGCCCGCCAATAACTCCTCGCCATGGTCTAGTGCCAACGAGCTTTAAAACATGTCCTGACATTTTGTTACTTTCGTATCACACCCTCCGATTCATTTGCAAGTCTCTGGATGGCGCTTCAGTTTATTATTATAGATTACTTTTAGTGTGCCTCTTCCCAATTTTGCCATATTTTCTGCGCTTTCTCAGGGCACCCCCTGGCAGTATAAACCCTCTTTTCCATTGTGATGCAGATGTCCACATCCGTGATCCATTGTTCAAAGCTCGGTGGCCTTTCGGAGCCCCAATGTTGCGCTACGTTCCTTTTAAGTATCGCTGTGGTGGTAGATAAGAACGCTTTCTCATACCTTGTTAGATCAATGTCTCCTTCTATCCCCAGCTGTAATTGCTTTGGATTTACATGTATTCTCTTTCCCATTACCCTTGACAGTTCGTCGCAGCACTGCTGCCAGAATTGTTGAATGATGGCACATTCCCACAGAATATGATAGTAGGAACCTTCCTCCCTATTACGTCTCAGACAGTACGGATTTCTGGTCTTTCCCCAATTGAACAGTGCCACCCTTGGATAGTAAATCCTATGTAGTATCTTCAGTTGAATTAGTCTAAGCCTGGAGGAGATAGTCGATTCTCTGGGGTACATTAATGCAGTTACCCATTCCTCTGGAAGTATGTCACCTACCTCCCTCTCCCACTTGACTTTCAGAACCCACAGCTCTTTCGTAGCAAAGGAGTTAATAGCGCTATACATAGTAGACGTGACTTTCTGTTTGAGCAATTCTGGAAATACATTACGTTATAATGGGGAGTAATCAGGTATGTCACTCAATTCAGGGAGGTGAGCCTGCAGTGCGTGTTTGAGCTGGATATAATGGTATTGCTCGTTGGGTGGGAGTGCGAAGGTGGCAGCTAGATCCACAAATGCTATTATTACATTATCTTTTATCACATCACCAATTTTCGTGATGCCTAGTTGGGCCCATGATTGCCATTTAGGGAGTCTGTTCACCTCCGGTAGATGTCTGTTGTTCCAGAGTGGTTGTGCTAGAGTTAGTTTTTTATCCCACCCTAGGTACTTCTGTCTGTCCAGACTAGGGTTATATGCGACAACATGGATGGGTCAGAAGATCGATCTTTTTTCCGGTAGAGAAGGCTCATGATGGGTCTTTCCTATATGTCGGTGTCCTGTAATTTGTTATGCAGTAGTGTGGTATCCCCAAGCAGTTTATCATTTACTATTGCCATTTGACTGGCCAAGTTGTAGGTTTGTAGCCGGGGGAGTCCAATCCCACCCTCCTATATGGATCTTTGTAGGGTAGTAAGTGCCATTCGAGGGTGCCCCCCGTTCCATAACAACCTCCTGAGTGTTTGGTCTATCCTATGGAACTCACTGGGTGCTATGGGTAATGGTGCATTTTGTAGTACATAAAGGAAACAGGGAAGGGCCATCATTTTGAAGAGTGCCGCGCGTCCCAGTAATGTGAGTGGTAAGGACATCCAGTGGCGAACATCATCTTTGAACCTGGTCGTTATTGGATGTAAATTTGTCCCCACATAGTCCGTTAGCCTATGTGTGATTTGTATACCGAGGTATCTGAATTGTTCCTTTTCAATGCGGTAGGGGCATTCATCTGGTATTGCATTATCTATATGCTTCACCGGGAATAGTATAGATTTTGACCAGTTGACAGGGAGTCGGCTGAACGCGCCGTATCTCTCTAATAAATGCGATACAACGGGACAGGAAACTCGCGGGTTCACCAGATAAATTAACAGATCATCTGCGTATGAGGACACCCTGTCCTCCCAGCCATCCGCCCACCTGAAGCCACTCCATGTTTGTGTGGATCTTAACAGGATTGCTAAAGGTTCGATTGCTAACGCGAAAATTAAAGCTGATATGGGGCATCCTTGTCGTGTGCCTTTACCTAGTTGGAAGGGTTCTGAAGTATACCCATTCAATCTTGTTACTGCCACTGGAAGGTGGTATAGTAGTTTGACTCAACTCATGAAGTAAGGGCCTATGCCCATTCATCGCATAATTTCCCAAATTGCCTCCCAGTGCACAGAGTCGAAAGCTTTTTCGAAATCTATGGAGATTAGGGCCAGGGGGTTTTGAAGCTTAGGTATTTTCTCTAATGCTGTGTGTAATCTATATATATTTTGCCTGGTAGATCTTTGTGGCATAAACCCACATTGGTCTGGGTGTACTAGTGTGTGTATGACTTGTTGCAGCCGATTGGCTAATACATTCGCGAGTATTTTGGCCTCGCAGTTTATAAAAGAGATGGGTCTCTAGGAACTGCACTTGTCAGGTGGCTCATCTGTTTTTGGCAAGACTATTATTGTAGCTTTTCTGAAGTCCAGGGGGAGGCAACCCTGCGAGTGCGAGTGTTGAAATAGGCGCAGTAGTTGTGGAGAGATTATGTTTACACCTATTTTTTTCCATATTTCAACAGGAAAACCGTTCGGGCCTGGGGTCTTCCCTGATTGGAGTTCTGACATTGCCCAAGTTACTTCTTCCTCGGTAATTTCTTGTTCTAATAGGACCGCCTGTTGCTCATTTAGGGTGGGGAGGGTGATTTCTTCTAGTATACCGGTCGGTGGCGATGCAGGTGGCGCACTGTACAATTCAGCGTAATATTTAGCAAATCCTTCCGCTATGTCCTGATCTGTTACTAGTGGTTCTGGTTCTTCTGTTATTAGTTTCCTAACTTGGGTGAGGCCTAAGTCCCTGCACTCCAGCCATGCCAGTATTTTCCCCACCTTGTCCCCCGTTTCATATATTTTCACTCGCATTGCTGCGTGCGCTTGTTTTGCTTTGTCTAAGGCTATGCGCTGTAGTTGTTTCTGTGCTAACTGCAGTGCACGTTGTGTCTCAGGTTGGTCATGGACCAGGTGAGCAAGCTCTGCTTTCTGTACCTTGGTTTCAGCCAAACGTATCGTTTCAAGGCGTTTTTTCTTGTGGGTCCAAGCTATGATTTCATCCCTTAATACTGCTTTTAGTGCCTCCCATAGCGTTGTTGGGCTGTCTACAGAGTCAGTGTTTGTTTCAAAGTATGTTTCGCTAGCCTTTTGTATGTGCTCCACCAATTCCGGAAAACCTAGGTAATAGCCATTCAAGTTCCAGCTGGGTGGGGGGAGTGGCCTGTTGGTCCTAATCGTTAACATAAGTGGGGAATGATCCGATATACCTCTGGGGAGCAGTTGCGCCTCACATGCTTCATGTATGTTGCTCAGCGGTAGGAAGAAATAATCCAACCTGGATCACGAAGCGTGTGCACCAGAGTGGTACGAATATTCTCCTGTGTTGGGGTGTAGGGATCTCCATGCGTCCTGTAACCCCAGTGCATTGGTAAATGCGGCAAGTTTAGTGCGTGTGTCTGGGTTTCTGGATCGTACATGTGTCCTATCCAACTCTATGTGCATGACTTCGTTAAAGTCTCCTCCAATCAACGTGAGGCCTTCAGTGTTGTTAACAATTAGGGGTGTAATGTCATTAGTCAGGGGGGTTAGTAGATTAGGCGGTGCATATACAGCGATCATGGAACTAGTGCGTTCCCAAAGGGTACCTATCGTGTGCACATATCTGCCTCCCTGGTCCTGGGTGACTACAGTGGGGCTATGGGGGAGTCTTTTGTGTACTGGGATTAATACCCCACGTGATCCCATGGTGAATCTGGCGTGAAAGGCTTGTCGGTAGTTTGTGCGTCTAAACAGTGTGCACAATTTGCCCGCCAGATGTGCTCTGTTAAGAAGACCACATCCGGTGAGTGACGGTTCAGTGCTTGTAGGACTAGGCGTCTTTTAATACTATTTCCGAGCCCGTTTACGTTCCATGTCATCACTCGGATGGCTCTGCCTTTATCTACGTTGGTGTTCTGTGCCATGTAACCTGTGCATGTGTGGTGTCAGTATATTGCATATCTAAGGGTGTTCCATGGTCCACCAATCTGGGTAGGGATTGACCTAGACCATACATATGTTGATTCTTTGTCGAGATTCGTTTGCTCCTTCGTTCTATGTGAATCATTCGCAAGGGAGTTAATTCTATGCGCGTCTTGAAATTGGTGCGGTTTTTAACGTAACAACTCTGACCCTCCCACCCCCACCCTATACTCCATCCAACCTGAAGCATCTGTCGCCCAATATAACAACTGAACACACTGTCAAAAGGACAGTTAACCCATTAACTAATAACTATTACCCAAATCTCTTTGCTTCTGCTTTAACCAGTCTCCAACTGTCTTTCTCTGGTTGTTTCGTTTCTAAACTTACTGTTCGTAGTAAAGGTCCAAATTCTTGGGTGGTGGCCTTGAGCGGCGGCCGTCGCTATGTTGGTTTCGTGATGTTGACGTGTGTGGCTCGGGATGAGGGTGCTTCTTGGGCGACGTCACGGCCATACTCTCAATGGCCCTCATTACGACCCTTGCGGAAATCGGAAAACGATGGCGGAAATGCAATACCGCCATCGAATAGCGCTCGGTGCGACTATGACCCGTCACCGCAAAGTACGAAGCCATTAGCGACACCGTAGTGAACGCCAACGCTAACTGCACCAAGCACGCGCGCGCGCGCCATGCGAAACCGCAAACACCACCATGGCGCAACGGTACGCCAATTCCGACCCTAGCGGACATGTACCTAACGCCATCAGGCATGGCGTAATGTACCATTCCGCCATGGTGAGAAGTACGGCATCGCGAATCAACCGTAAACGGCCCCACTGAGTGCCTGTACACCGCTCCCTGGCCACAAAGTACAACTCCCCGTAGGTGCAATGAAGCCACAATGCAACCATTGAAATGTACAAGTCACCCATGCATGGCAACGAACAAAAGAAACACAAGAGGGGCCAATGGGAGCTGCAGGGCACAGATGGCACGAATACAGAAGCCATCCCAATGGACATGACCACAGTCCCCCACCAAGAAACGCACGCAAACACAGGCACCTGTGACCAGCCATATTCCGAGAATCACATCATTCCACCAGTCCACCTGGCTGACCGGCATCTGTTACACAAAACCCAATCCCCCGCCCCTGAGCATGACAACATTCAAACTGTCATATTGGCAGCCCCCATCCCTGACCTCACGGGCTTAGTAGGCAAACGCGCCCAGTACAGTACCACGCAACTAAACTCCGAAGCTGGAACCCAATGCAGATCTCCTCACAATACATCGCCCCCCAAATAGGCATATGCCACATCACTTGCAAAGAAAAACGCTACACGGGCCAAATCAGAATAGAAATTTAATGCACATCAAAGTCACCAAGCCCATACAGCCATCAGGCCATGAACTCCTAAACACCAATCACCATTGTGGGCTGCATCCGCAAGAAATGACCAGCCACTACTTGTGTGTCGTCCTGTTCCCTCATGGTACACAGAGCCACATTCACGTACGAAAAGGCAACATGGAAGCGCACAGAACCGCAGGGCCGTCCCAATGGGCCCTCCCAGCTGAAAGGCCGAAATGTTGCTCCGAGCCACCAGTACTGCGTAAGGGCATGTGGGCCATTGGCGATCGTCCCATAAGATCGTAATGCTGCTCCACTGATTAACACGAAGCAGCAGGTGTCGGGAGTAAAACCCATCTGCAGGAGTGGCATACAGATGGCAGTGGCAAAAGGGGAGGAGATACCTGTCAACCAAAAGAAAAGAAAAAGAACAGAATGGCCATCACAACTACATTCCAACAACTCACTTCAATGATCACACGAAATCCACAGCCATATGCATGCTACCCCACTCCAAAGGATCATCACCACCCCAAAACCACTTGCGACTCCTAACCATCTATATCGAGGTGCAAACACCATCACAAACGAGTGTACCTGTGCATGCGTCTGTCAAAACAGAATCCATCAGATGGGAATGTTAATGTGCATGGACACAAGTGTCTGAGGGCGTGTCGAGACAGGGAGGGCTCAACAAGGCCAGATAGACGATGGTCCCACCATGGCAGCCCTGCATCACATAGCGTAGGGGAGGCGGATAGATCCCAAGAAGCCCTGTACATGGCAAACTCTGTATCAAATCACCTGCCCATGCATCCATTCATCATTCCCTCATCCCGGAATCAAAACGCCTGAATAATTACTCACATAACATTAGAAACATCCATTGAGTCTGTGCGTTATGCAGCCTGCAAAATCCACAGTGCCCCAGCCCGTAATTCCAGTGTTGTGAAGTAACATGTATTTGGGAACGGCCGGCCTCATCGCCCACGTAGCAATTGCGCATCCCAAACTATTCATATCAATCATTGCTTCCTCGCCATGGGCCCTGTCTCAAGGACATTGAACAACAGAACGTTATATTTGCAGTCAGACCTGTGGGCATCTCCTCGCCGCTAGCTGGAAACCGAAAGCGCCGCCCTTCGAATTCCACATTTGCAACATCACGCCGAAAAGGCATCTGTGGCCGTTTGAAATCACTAATTATTCCATCGAGTGCGGCTGTGTGTGAAAATGGCAACTGCCTTCACCCACAAATGGGACGCCCCGCCCGTCATTGCAACTCGGTACAGTGATGCATGAGGGCCCACCGTTACTCGAGTACTACGTTCCACTGACCCTTCACAAGTCTGTTCGCGACTGCACAGATAGTATGTGCAACAATGGGACCACAGCAGAATGAACATGTCAACCAATGTTACACGGCCATCGGGTACAAATACATGATTGCAATAGCAAGATGCCATTCCCAGATTTGCAGCGTTGTGCGCGGGACGTGCTCGGCCAAAGGGGAGAGCAGCTTGCACAGGTGGAATTAATCACCACAGGTGGAGGCCATACAGCCTGAAAACACATAAATTGCACAGCCAGTCTCCTCCCACAACCACACCGAAATGCTACCGGCAGGACTCGCGATGTTGGCCCTGGGGGACCTGATAGCACTGCAACTACTCCAACTCCAAGAAGAAGACGAACACCAACTGCTACCGGCCGCACGAAGGAGACGCAGGAGGAGGAGGAGGCCAAGGCAGGGCCAGCAAGGGCCGCCAGCACAGCCACTACCACCACGCAGGCAGCCCGCAATCCCACGCCTCCGAGCACATACGTTCAACCTCACTGATGAGCAGATCCACACCCTCTACCGTCTGGACCGGGACACCATAGCCGCCATTGTGGACATGACACAGGCTGACCTTGTCAGCATGATAGATAGCCCAACCGCCATCCCACCCCTACTGAAGGTGGTGTCTGTACTCCACTTCCTGGCCACAGGCACCTACCAGCACACAGTCGGACAGTTGCATGGCATTTCTCAGCCACTGTTCTCACGGACACTATTGCAAGTGCTCGATGCCCTCCTGCAGCACGCAGACGACTACATCTCTCTACCACGCTCGGAGCAGGAAATTACCAACACAAAAGTGGGATTCCATGCACTTGCCGGCATACCGGGTTGCATTGGTGCCATCGACTGCACCCATGTGGAATTGGTCGTCCCACATGCCATGGAGGCCCAGTACCGCAACAGAAAACAATTTCATTCCCTGAATGTACAAATGGTGTGTGACTCCAACAGGATCATTACACATTGTTGTGCCCGATTCCCTGGATCAACCCATGATTCTATGGTCTTGAGGAACTCTACAATACCACGCTACATGGAGCGACACGCAGGGAACAGATCCTGGCTACTCGGTGAGTCTCATTACATGCATGATTATGTGGGGAATGTGATTTGGCAATGACCTGGCAGGAAGGGGGGGGGTGTGCGTACGTAGCAATGGCATTCCACATCATACGTTTCTCGTCCACATACAGGTGATGCTGGATATCCACTGAAGAGATGGCTCCTCACACCAGTCCGGAACCCACGGGACCAGCATGAGGAGGACTACAACCATGCCCACTCACGTACCCGTGTAGTCATTGAACAGGCATTCGGCCTACTGAAGACTCGTTTCCGCTGCCTCAGCAGGTCTGGCGGGGCACTCCTGTACCGCCATGAGAAGGTTGCAAAGATGGTCATGGCATGTGTCATGCTCCACAACATGTGCGTACGTAGAAATGTGCCCATGCCCCCTGACGCAGAACTGCAAGCACATGATGATGGTCATGATGAGGGTGGGGATGTGGCAGCACCTCATGGAGTCTGCGAGGCACCGGAGGCCCGTGACATTCGTCAGCATCTCATTGATGTATGCTTCTAGCACTCACGCCTGGTGGCTGATACATGGACACGGGACTCGTGGCACTGTGCGTGTCTGGGACATGCACAATATGGACTGTACGCCTATGATGGCCTAGTACACAGAAATCAATGTCCACACATCTCATTGGTTGATCGTGCACTTTTTATGGCATATGTGATGTCATGTTGAACACCCTATCGACCCGCCACCCAAGTGAGCCCAACACACCCCCTCCACCCTCCTACCTCCCCCACGAACCCCAGTGTCCAAAGATGCTCATTGTCAGTGGGCTGTCGCTATTGCAAGCCCCCTCTGCGGGTATCAGGGGCACCCCTGCCTGTGGAGCGCAGGTTCCTTCCAGATCTACGTTGGGGGCTGCCCTGGACGGAACTTGAAACGGATGATGTGTCTGCCTGCTCACGTCCATGCATGTCCCTAAGGGTTTGCGAGAGCTCAGTGAGCACACGGCGCACTGCGGCAAGTTCGGCACATACGTCTTTGGACGTCGCATGCAGTTCCCCCCTCAGGCTCTCGGTGCTTCTCTCCATTTGGACTCTCAGGCTCTCGGTGCTACTCTCCATTTGTGCCCTCAGCGTCTCTGTGCCTCTCTCCATTTCTGCCCTAAGTGTCTCAGTTGATGTTTCTATGTCTGCCTTAGTGCCCCCACATTCATCGGCATGGTCCTTGAGGAGCGTGGCCATTTGCTGCTGTTGCACGATTAACTGGTCGAGGGACTGTTGCCTCTGCTGGGCCATGCCCATTTGCGGGGGTGTCACAGAGGGGCTGTTGTCCTCATGTTGCCTTGCCACAGGGCTTGTGGGGGATGGCCAGTCGTTGTCTTGTGGGTGCCCCTGCGTGGTATCCTCATGTTGTACGGGATGGGACAGACAGGGGGATTGGGACAGGTCATGGATGGATCTGACTTCGACATCCCCGTTTTCTGTGTCGGAGCATGCTGCCATCAATGGGGTGTCACCTATGGTGCTGCTGCCACCAGAGGCAGTGCCTTCTGTGGCATCCATTGGGGGGACCTGTGGTGGTGGTGTTGTGGGCATGCTGGCTGCTGGGATGCCTGTTGATGTTCCCTCCTCTGTGCTGCCACCTGATTTGTGCTGCTGCCGTGTCTTGATGCGTGCAGCTGAGGTGGAGGGTCTCTGGCCGTTGGTCTTGGCCCTCTTTGCAGGTGTGCTGGTAGGGGTGTCCTGTAGCTCGTCGTTTGGATCGGACCCTGTGGTGGAGTAAAGGAGGGCGAGGGTTAATGATGGGTCTGTGGGAATTGGAATGGCATTGTATCACATGCTCTGGGGTGGTACCTGAGGGTGATTTGGGTCGGGTCCTTGGAGGTGCTTTGATTTGTGTGTGGAGTGAGGGTGCAGTTGTTTGGCAGCCTGCAGTTAGGGTGTGCCTGCTGCACGTGTAGTGCGTGTATTAGGGGTTTTTAATTATTTATGTATTTATTGTGGGTTTTAACGTGCGCTATCAGGCCGATGTGTGTGGCCGTTCTCCTGGACATGTGTTTCTGTTGCACTATGTGGACGCATGGTACTTCACATGGATGGACTGTGTGGATTTGGCATTGTTTTATCTGGTACACCTACCTGAATCTTCGGATGTCTGCACTCCTTTCTCCATCCCTCCGACTCCCTCTATGCTCTCCATTCCGATGGTGGAGGCACAGATTTCTTCCCAGGGGGTCAACTTGATGGGTGATTCAGGACCTCCCCCGGTGGCTGTGGCAATGTTGCGGTTGGCAGAGAGTATGCTGCGGACGCGTATCCGCAGGTCGTCCCATCGCTTGCGGCATTGCTGTGGGGTGCGGGGTGCGGTCCCCACCGCACTTACCCGCTGTGCCACCAGAGCCCATATGGTCTTCTTGTTTGCAAGTGCCGTTCTGGTCATTTGCGTGGAGAAGACGACGGCAGCATTCTCCTGGAGGGTCTCTGTTAGCACGGTGAGTTCCTCGCGGGAGAAGTGGACCTGCCGCTTGCGGTCGCACGCTTTCTTCGCTACTTTTCCCATTTGTCTTGGTTTCGCTAGGGTGGGTGACGGGTTGGGGTGTGTTTCAGGGTAGTGATTTTAGTGGTTGTGTGGTTTTAGTGGTTTTATAGGTGTACGCCGGGATGTTTCCCGTTCCGGGCCCATGTTTTTACTTCCGTTTCCGTATATTTCCGGTCACCGTACTTTCCGGTAGGCGCACACTGCGGTGACCGCTAAGAGGGGTGGCGGTATTGCACCTAGGGCGCCGTACGGCGGCGGTGTGGGCCGTTTTGGGGTCATTTCCGCCATCGCGGACTTTGCACTTCCGCCGTGGCGTGGTGCTCGTGCCCGATGGGTCGGAATGGGCCGCACTTTGCTCCTTCGTGCAATGGCGGAAACGCTATTTACGCTGTGGCGCTCCGGTCAGTCGCTTTCCGCCAGGGTCGTAATGAGGGCCAATGTCTCGGATCTGTTGATGCTGCAAGAGGAAAACGAGAGATAGAGGACCCAGGGGGTTCTGGAATGCTCATGGTCGTGCAGCAGCCCAAGATCCCTCTGGAGACAGTTGTTTTGCTTGATCTCAGCGTATGAGGGGCAGGGCGAGGTTATTTACAGGGCGATGTGTTTGTCTTACTTCCAATATTCTGGTTCCGAATGCGTCGCAAGAAGTGGTGGTCCACAGCCCCTATGGCGGTGCTTATTTGTATCATCCTGGCTGGTGCTCGGTGAGCTCTACTGCTTGTTCCGGGGCTACTGGTTCCATGTCTGCCGGGGGTCTCCTCTGGGGGGCATGGTCCGGACGAGGCCGGGGTCTACCTTCCTGTCCCCTTGGTCGCGCCGTCCAGTCACCCTCAATGTGGGTCTCCGCCCATTTCCAGGCCTCTTGAGGGTCAGTGAAGTGTGTCGTCGTCCCATTATGATAAATCTTAAGCTGAGCTGGAAATAGCAGTCCAAATTTTACTTTCATGAGGGATAGCTGCCGCTTCAGTTGTTCAAATGATTGTCTTGCGCGTTACACTTCTGTCGTGTAGGGGAAGAAGGCTATCTGGGAGCCATTATAAGTGACTGTTCCCTTCGCACGGGCCATCTGGAGCAGCGCATCCCTGGCACGATAATTAAGTTTGAGTTTGGCAATTACGGTTCTGGGTGGCATTCTGGGAATGGGCTTGCCAGATGGTATCCTGTGGGCACGTTCCACTGAGAAGAATTTGGAAAAGGAATGTGGGTCGTATATGTCTGCCAGCCACTGTTCCAGGAACAGTTCCATGCTCGGCCCCTCCGTCCCCTCCGGGATTCCAAGGATGCGTACGTTGTTGCGGCGGGATCTATCCTATCACTCGTCCACTCTGGCTTCCAGGGTCTTCAACCGGCGCAATGTCTGTGACAATTGTTGGTTAATGTTGCCAATATTGTCCTCCGTTCCTGAGATGCGCTGCTCCACTTCCCCCATGCGGGAGGTGAGTTTTTGCAAGTCATGGCGGAGGAAGGACACATCCGCTATGATACTGTCTATTTTCATTTCCATGGAGGTGCGGGAACCCGCGATGGCCGCCATTAAGTCTTTCAGTGAGAGAGCATCCTCCGTGTCTGGAGAGTTTGGCAGCGGTGTTTGATCCATTCATTGAGGTCGTGGCAAAAGCATATTGGTCCATCCTGCTTTGTGTAGTCGATTTCCGCGGTTTGTCTTTCCCCATTCTGTAGCGTGGGAGGTGGCGGTATAGTATGTGGAAGCTTGCTCTATTGTGCTCCTTGACGGATTTTACAGGTGTCACTTAGACTTGTGATCGCTATGCGGGCTGCAATGTGCTGCTGTGCCCCAGCAAGACGCCTCTTGTGAGCCCGCTTCGGCAATGTCTGGAAGGGTAGTACTAAACCGCAGTGTTCCTCTCCGGGCCAAAGCGGTCCAGGTGGTGCGTGACCACTTCTCACCAATGGCACCGTCCAGCTGATGTAACACCACTGTAGAGTGGGGGGTATCACCCACACTGCCCCTGTGCTTGCTTACCCTGGCTGGGGCGAAGTGGAATTGACGCTTTGTGCCCTCTGATGCGGTTCTATGCCTGTCTCGCTTCCCGCTATCTGCTGGGGTAGGAGCAGTGTCTGAGTTCTTTCAGTAGTGCCCTTGCGGGAGATGAGGGCTGCACACGGCCGAAAACCCTGTCAGTGTGGAGGGCTATTGGACCCCAGGAGGCACAAATCGTGTGTAACGTGCTATCAATTGAAATGCCCCCAACTGCTGCCGGCGCCGGTTCCAGTTCTATCGTTGCAGTGCATTCTTTGGTGCCTCGCGGTGCGCCGCTCTGCCCAGTCCACGGGTTGCAGGGTTTGTAAGTCTCTCCCCGGGGTGGAGGACGAGGACAGGGTTGGCCGTGGGCCTCAGGCCTTTTACCCCGTCCCCAGAGCGGAGTCCCAGGCCTCACTGCCAGTCCTACAGTGAGCCGCCAATCTTTCAGGCCTGGGGGGAGGGGAGGGGAAAAGAGAGGATGTCCTACGGTCCAGGGAATCGCGCACTCCAGGGGGGTGGGACGGCTGATCCGTCTGCTTCCTCAGAGCACAGCAGCCTCTCCTACCTTTCTTTGGGAGGCTCTCACAACGCTGCATTGTCCGCTCCGGGTCTCTTCTGACTGCAGCGCGGACCGGTGTCCCGCCACGTATCGCTCGTCGCTCCCGCTGCCCCCAGCGTCTCTCCGTCCGTCTTGCACCGCAGCTTCGTTCCAGTCCGTACACGTTGTCTGCCGCCTCGATGCTGGGTACACCAACAGTGCGAGATCACTGCCACGAATCCAGCCCTTACATGGACGCCACAGCCCTCCTCCGCAGCTCCTCTAAGTTGTGGCGGCCATCTTGGTGTCTTGCTTTCACGCCCGTTCGGGCTTCGATGACAGCAGATTCCTCGATGATAAGTCGGTTTTCCACGTTCTAGCTCTGTACATCTGTGTCGTGCCTTTTCATCTTTGCCATAGATGTATTTTTAGTGAAATGTGTCCCATCGAAAAGGATGTTAAGTCAGGATATCGTCAGTGGCCGCTGGAGCTACACAGACTCACGTCCTGACTGCTCACATGCTGGCCACGCCCCCCGCTAATTCCTTCTTTGGTTTGATACCTTCTCCAGTTATTATGTGTCCTACGTATTCAATTTCTTTTTTGTTTATCTTAGATTTTTCTTTACTCAACACCATTCCTGCCTGGTGTAGTTTTTGTAGTACTCTATTCAATCTCACATCATGCTCATTTTGATCATTTGTGTAAACTAATACATCGTCTTGAAAGAACACCACTCCTTCCATATCTCCCAGAATTCTTTGCATAACTCTCTGAAAAGCTGAGGTCGCAGAGATTAGACCAAAAGGCATTCTTTGAAATTGGTAAAGGCATTCCGGTGTAATGAAAGCTGTTAGAAGTTTGGAGTCATCATGCAGCTTGACTTGGTGATACGCAGCCGTGAGATCTAAAGTAGAAAAAACATTTGCCAGTCCTAGAGTAGATATTAGTTCCTGTAGGTTGGGCAACGGGTGCCTATCTGGAATCACGCACTTGTTCAACTCCCTCATATCAACACACAATCTTACTTTTCCTGTGGGTTTCCTTACTATGAACATCGGTGAGACCCACTCTGCAGCATCGATCCTCTCAATGATACCTTGCTTTCCAATTTGAGTAGTTCCTCTTTGACCTCAGCCCTGACAGCCAACCGTACATTCCTGAGTTTTTGGGCTATAGGCCTCAAACCTGACTTGAGCAATATGCGATGTGAAAAGACATCCAATCACATCCTCTTTGAATATTTCGTCTATAATTTTCTGGACATCCTCAATGTTAGTCCCATCAACTTGATATACTGTATCATTGGCATTAGGATCTAATCGAACTTTCAGCAATTTCTGATGGGTCCAACTAAGCAAAGCTGTTTCCCCTCTCTTTGAGACATACATGCAACCACATGCCTGTCTGTCTTTGAATTCTAATTTGGCTGCAAACCATCCAATAAGATCAATTCTGGCTCCACCATAAGCTTTAGGCTTTACATCCACTTCATGTAGATATTCCGGTCCACATGTCTTCCACATTTCCTCTGGTATAAGTGTATATTTGGCTCCTGAGTCCACCATCATAACTACAGGCAAACCATTCACAGTAATCTTTGTTCTGGGGCTTTCAATATGTGTGTCTTCATCGGAGACCATGAATACACATTCCTCTTCTCCATCATCATCATCATCATCAATCCAGTTGGAGGTATTATCTTCATTCTGGCTAGTCCTACAACATTTAGCCATATGTCCTTTGCCTCCACATCTCCTGCAAATAATCTTGAGAGCTGGACACTCTTTGTTATTCGCCCAGTGATTAGGACTGCCACACCTGTAACATCCTCTTTGTCTGGTTCTCCCTCTTCCGCTCTGAGGAACCTGCCCTTGTTTTGACGCTCTCCTCCCAACATAGACATTCTGGTCGTCTCAAATCTCTCAGCCCTTCTGATCTCTAGTTTATCAGACCTCTTCCCCATCATTTGGTTCCTGTACATTTCGGAATTCCCAGCATTCCTGCGCTGTGTATTGTTGGCATTTGATGTCATCCCACTGTGATATGGCGATAACTCCTTTTTTCTGTTGCCTCTTATTACTCCTACTTCTTCATCTTGGTCAGATTGTACTGAACTGATAGATGGCTTGACTGATATGTCTTTCACTCTGTTCTCCAAGTTTGATACACATGTTTCCGTGTGCTCCACTTCTTTGGCTAATCTCAGGACAGTATCAAGTGTGGGATCGTCTTCGGACCATAGTCTTTCTCTGACTTTACTGCTCCTGCACTCAAGCATAAATTGGTCTCTGATCCGCTCATCAAGTTGTTGATTGAATTTACAATTACGGGCCAATTTCCTTAATGTAGTGACATATTGCTCTACAGTCTCATCCATCTCTTGAATGCGTTTGGCAAACTTATACCCTTATACCTTTCAAGAATGGTACTCATTTTCTTATCATAATGTTTATTGAGTTTGGTGATAGCAATTTGGTGATAGCAATTTCATATTCATTCATGTCCCCTATCTCATCATCTGTCAAGTCTGGAAGGTCTTCATACTTTTCCTGTCCGGCCGGACCTAAACAATGTAATAATAAAGATGTTTTTCTTTCTGTACTGTAAGTTGCTCCACATACAACATGATCATAGTGTTCAAATGCCTTGAGCAAGCGTTTCCATGGCAAAATAGGCTCTCCTATTTCTGGTAAAAACATATGAGGAGGTTGAACCCCTTGCATTGTCATTTTCTTTAATCAAGATGTGTGGTTGAAGGAGATGAAAAATATTTTACTCTAAATGGTAACTGTGAAGAGGATGAGTGGTGGGAGTTATGAGGATTACCGCTTCAGAGCTAACGTAATAATGGTGTGTGTTCTGTCTGTCTTTAGATAACACAGTAGCTGATTGATTGCGATATAAACAGGATATATGTCAATGCGTCCTACAATTATGTTAAATTCACTGTTTCCGCCAATGCTATGTGATAATAGAATAGTTTTCCTTGTAGTTGTATATTTGTCACCGGGTTGACTACATTCCGTATTGAGTGTTCACTCAATGGAATTCTTCATAGCACTGACAGCTTGACTATCGACGTTTGATTGAGCTTCAAACTTCACTTCAACCTCAATGTGAACATGTAACACGTCTCTGTGTTGTTTCTAGGACGTAAAGCCAATGGTTGTGCAGTCCGACGGACTGTAAAACGAAGATAGGTTACCCTGGCAATGTTCAATGGGAGATTCGTAGTACACGGCAGTGATATGCTGGTCCGCCCCCCTACTGATCCCACCCGTTTCATTGGGCGGTGAGCAGGTCTTACGTTGTTTTGCATGCCTCCCCCTTGTGACGGCAATCAGGAAGTTTTCTTGTAGTAAACGAAGGATAAACAGTTTGCAATGACATGCTGGTCCACCCCTCTACTGATCTGACCCGTTTGATTGGGCAGTGAGCACGTCTCACGTTATTTTGTATGCCTCCCCCTTAGGACCGCAATAAGGAAGTTTCCAGTATCTGTAGGTGTGGATTGGTTGGGTGTGGTTTGTGGTAGGGTGGCTGGTGGTGTTGAATTGGGGGTGGTGGTTGTTTGTGGTTTGGTGGTTGTGGGTTCGTGTGTGGGTGCCGCTCGGGTTGGTCGCGGTGGGTGGGCGGCAGCGCGCGGTGCCTTGTCTGAAGCGCATGTGTAGGTGTACGGGCTGGGGTCTCGCGGGTCTGCGCGCCGATCTCCGGGGTCGCTGAGTGGTGTGAGTTTGGGGTGTTGTATCTGTTGGTGTGGATTGGTGGGGTGTGGTTGTTTGCGGTGGGGTTGCGGGTGGCTGGTGTTGGATTGGTGGGGTGTGGTTGTTTGCGGTGGGGTTGCGGGTGGCTGGTGTTGAATTGAGGGTAGTGGTTGTTTGTGGTTTGGTGGTTGGAGGTTCGTGTGTGGGTGCCGCTCGGGTTGGTTGCGGTGGGTGGGCGGCAGCTCGCGGTGCCTCGCCTGAAGCGCATGTGTAGGCATACGGGCTGGGGTCTCGCGGGTCAGCGCGCCAGTCTCCGGGCTCGCTGGGTGGTGTGAGTTTGGGGTGTTGTGTCTGTTGGTGTGGATTGGTGGAGTGTGGTTGTTTGTGGTGGGGTTGCGGGTGGCTCGGGTGGCTGGTGTTGGATTGGTGGGGTGTGGTTGTTTGCGGTGGGGTAGCGGGTGGCTGGTGTTGAATTGGGGGTAGTGGTTGTTTGTGGTTTGGTGGTTGGGGGTTCGTGTGGTAGTGTGGGTGTCGCTCGGGTTGGTCGCGGTGGGTGGGCGGCAGCGCGCGGTGCCTTGTCTGAAGCGCATGTGTAGGCGTACGGGCTGGGGTCTCGCGGGTCTGCGCGCCGGTCTCCGGGGTCGCTGAGTGGTGTGAGTTTGGGGTGTTGTATCTGTTGGTGTGGATTGGTGGGGTGTGGTTGTTTGCGGTGGGGTTGCGGGTGGCTGGTGTTGGATTGGTGGGGTGTGGTTGTTTGCGGTGGGGTTGCGGGTGGCTGGTGTTGAATTGAGGGTAGTGGTTGTTTGTGGTTTGGTGGTTGGAGGTTCGTGTGTGGGTGCCGCTCGGGTTGGTTGCGGTGGGTGGGCGGCAGCTCGCGGTGCCTCGCCTGAAGCGCATGTGTAGGCATACGGGCTGGGGTCTCGCGGGTCAGCGCGCCAGTCTCCGGGCTCGCTGGGTGGTGTGAGTTTGGGGTGTTGTGTCTGTTGGTGTGGATTGGTGGAGTGTGGTTGTTTGCGGTGGGGTTGCGGGTGGCTCGGGTGGCTGGTGTTGGATTGGTGGGGTGTGGTTGTTTGCGGTGGGGTAGCGGGTGGCTGGTGTTGAATTGGGGGTAGTGGTTGTTTGTGGTTTGGTGGTTGGGGGTTCGTGTGGTAGTGTGGGTGTCGCTCGGGTTGGTCGCGGTGGGTGGGCGGCAGCGCGCGGTGCCTTGTCTGAAGCGCATGTGTAGGCGTACGGGCTGGGGTCTCGCGGGTCTGCGCGCCGGTCTCCGGGCTCGCTGAGTGGTGTGAGTTTGGGGTGTTGTATCTGTTGGTGTGGATTGGTGGGGTGTGGTTGTTTGCGGTGGGGTTGCGGGTGGCTGGTGTTGAATTGAGGGTAGTGGTTGTTTGTGGTTTGGTGGTTGGAGGTTCGTGTGTGGGTGCCGCTCGGGTTGGTTGCGGTGGGTGGGCGGCAGCTCGCGGTGCCTCGCCTGAAGCGTATGTGTAGGCATACGGGCTGGGGTCTTGCGGGTCAGCGCGCCAGTCTCCGGGCTCGCTGGGTGGTGTGAGTTTGGGGTGTTGTGTCTGTTGGTGTGGATTGGTGGAGTGTGGTTGTTTGCGGTGGGGTTGCGGGTGGCTCGGGTGGCTGGTGTTGGATTGGTGGGGTGTGGTTGTTTGCGGTGGGGTAGCGGGTGGCTGGTGTTGAATTGGGGGTAGTGGTTGTTTGTGGTTTGGTGGTTGGGGGTTCGTGTGGTAGTGTGGGTGTCGCTCGGGTTGGTCACGGTTGGTGGGCGGTGGCGCGCGGTGCCTCGCCTGAAGCACATGTGTAGGCGTACGGGCTGGGGTCTCGCGGGTCTGCGCGCCGGTCTCCGGGCTCGCTGGGTGGTGTGAGTTTGGGGTGTTGTGTCTGTTGGTGTGGATTGGTGGGGTGTGGTTGTTCGCATTGGGATTGCGGGTGGCTGGTGTTGGATTGGTGGGGTGTGGTTGTTTGCGGTGGGGTTGCGGGTGGTTTGTGTGGAAGTGTGGCCTGTGTGTTGATTGGTGGGGTTGGTGCACATCATCCTTTAGGATGGGGAAGCGCTTGCGTGGGTCCGCCCACGCGTTCGATAATTAAGAAGAAGAAGAAGTAGGAAGTTTCCTTGCAGTAAACGAAGGATAAACAGTTTCGGAGAACAAGTTGATAAGCCGGTTGCACTCCGAAAGCCTCAGAGATAGTAGTTCTCAGGAGGAGACGGGAGGATGTCAAACGTAACGGCTCCTACCTCGTTCGTGGCCCGAGATCCTTCTCAACAGCCACAATGGATTCAGATTGTTGTTGCCACTGAAGTAAAGGGGACAATATACTTATGGGACGATTAAAGGATGTTTATTTCTCATACATTTATATATTATCATTAATAACTGTTAATAAGTAATGCAGATATATAAGGGGATATGGAATGCAATGTCTCTTCTCTCCTTTCCAACTGCCTCTCTTCTGTATTCCAAACCGGAATCCCTCTCTTGTCCGCCTCGCTCTCGCTCCTCGTGCATTCCTCACGTGCTGTTCTATACACATGTGCTGTATAGCGTGAATTGAAGACACTACAAGAACACAGGACATTGTGCTATCTACACCTGTGTTCCTGTTTTTAAATTGCATTACCTCCGCGTCCACTCTTCCTCGTCCCAGTACTTACTTCATGAGGCACCTGCCTCCGACACAGGACCTTCTTCTATTTCTTTAAATCCCTATAACTCCTCCCCCACATCCATGTTTTAATTGTTCCTGCCTCCGGCAGGTTAGACTTTTTCTTCCCGGTGTGGGGCACCAGGGAGCACCGATTGCTGGCCCCCTGGGGGGGGCTGTGTGGCGGGGCCCTCGGCTCCCTCAGGTGCGGCGCTGCTCCTGGCCCCCTGCGGGGCTTGGGGTCACAGTTCAGCTGGATTGCCTCGCTCGGTTCTTTGCTGGGCTCCGGACCGCAGCGTGAGCATTGTGTCCCGGGTCCTGCACGGCCGGGGGAAGGTAAGGAGAGGGGAGGACTGGGCTTGATGTTTTTCCCCTCTCCTAATGTTTTGGCCATCTTGATTCGACTTGGCAGTATGGGCTAGCCTTCCCTTTTGTTGTGAGGCCTCTCTGCTTCTTGTCGTAGGGTGACAGTGGCAGAGAGTTTTTGGGAGTGCGGGGGCTCTGTTCTGTCGCAGGCATGTCACATACCACCTGCTCCTCAGAGACACACGGCCCAGGATGCACTGGATGTTAGCTGCATTATCTGGGGGAAGGTAAGGAGAGGGGAGGACTGTGCTTGATATTTTTCCCCTCTCCTGCTGGTATGGCCATCTTGACTCCTTCAACATGCCGTTTTCTTCGTGCTTTGTGTGCACATCTTTATTGTAAATGATGGCAAGCACTTGGAGGTATGGGCTAAGCCTTCCCTTTTGTTGTGAGGCCTCTCTGCTTCTTGTCGTGGGGTGACTGTGACAGAGTATTTGATAGTGCGGGGGCTCTGTTCTGTCGCAGGCATGTCACATACCACCCGCTCCTCAGAGATACACGGCCCAGGATGCACCGG
Organism: Ambystoma mexicanum; assembly: GCF_040938575.1. Classification (NCBI taxonomy): domain Eukaryota; kingdom Metazoa; phylum Chordata; class Amphibia; order Caudata; family Ambystomatidae; genus Ambystoma; species Ambystoma mexicanum. The sequence continues at coordinate 491,427,678 of NC_090931.1, read as the reverse complement.
ATGTTAGCTGCATTATCTGGGGGAAGGTAAGGAGAGGGGAGGACTGTGCTTGATGTTTTCCCCTCTCTTGCTGGTATGGCCATCTTGACTCCTTCGAAAGGCTGTTACCTCGTGCTCTGTGTACACATCTTTATTGGAAATGATGGCAAGCACTTGGCTGTATGGGCTTGCCTTCCCTTTTTGTTGTGAGGCCTCTCTGCTTCTTGTCGTGGGGTGACTGTGACAGAGTATTTGAAAGTGTGGGGGCTCTGTACTGTCACAGGCATGTCACATACCACCCGCTCCTCAGACACACACAGCCCAGGATGCACCGGATGTTGGCTGCATTCCTTGCGTGCTGCCTGTGAATACGGCGCAGATTTGGGCACGTCTGCAAGCAGCCGGAAGGGTACCGGCCTGGCATAGTCTACACTTCGGGTTCGAGTCTCAGCGGTGCTGACTCGGTCCTTCATCCTTCCTAGACCGACGCATTGGAACGATTTAGAGCATGGGGCTACCAGCTACTGGATACAGGGCTCAAGCCACCTCTCAGTCATGTGGCGTGTTAGTGGTGTGTTTGGGTCTGTGCTAGCTATGGACGCAGATTCCTTGTCCTGTCCTCTTCCTCTAAACTGCGCGAGGGAAAGTCAAAGGAGTCGATTTGCTTTTCCCTTGTCCGGCATGGGATTATGGAAAATGCATCATGGAAGTAACGGCCATGCAGGGGGTTCCCAGTGTCTCTTCTTTTAGGCCCTAGGTCCTCCGGTGCCGACGTGTTGCTTTCACGCCTCCTCTCAGACTTGTGGGAAGTGATAAGGCACATGGTGGCACATGTCTGTGCTTAGAGGGGTTCTCAGAGCCCCAGGTGCCGGTGGAGGGGGATGTCACTTCAGTGGGTTTTCCAGTATAGGCATACCTCAGGTAGGGGGTTGCCTTTGATGTCGGCTATCCGGGATGGATTGCTTTGCCCCGCTTTGTGACAGTACTCTGCCCTTTTGACGCCAGCCTGGTGGCTCCTCTGTCGGCTGAGGGGGACATAGTCTGCTGGACTTCTGGGCTGTCCAGTATCTTCCTTTTGATAGGTCAGATCTTTTTGTGGGCTGACAAGCATGCTGTTATATTGTGGCGCAGAAAAAAAAAAAAAAAAAAAAGTGTCTAAACTTAAAGACACTCCCATCCCCTGCAAGCCTTACAAGCTGAAATAAATCAGTCAAATTTCATAACATTTGCACTTTTATATATAGAAAGAATTGTCAAATTAGAACATAGGTAACAAAATATCTTCATAAAAGTACAGAAAAAAGGTATCAAGTGACTTCCAATATGGCCAGCATGAAAAACAAATCAAACCAGACAAAAAAAATAAGCTCCCAATTTTGAACTGCAGCTTCAAGCTCTATGCGTTTCGGGGACTATCCCCTTCTTCGGGAGCAAAAATATCTCACAGTGGGAATGTTGTCAAAGAAAATAGAGTCTCTGTCCGTGCATCTGTCTGTGCACGACGTACACAGAACCAGGATCCCTGCAAATACTCCTGCCGTCCTCAACAAGTGAAATGTGATTTCCGAACTCTAAGGCAAATCAATAGCCAATCCAATCCAAATTCTGTTATGGGATCTGTTACGTGTGAATTGGAGAGGAGCCGTTGAATCTGAGGTGAAGAGGTGCGCTTCTGGAATTGCATTATACATTTCTATAATCAGCAGGATGCTTTACATTGGATGCGGGGTACTGGAAGTCCTGAATTTGGATTGGATTGGCTATTGATTTGCCTTAGAGTTCGGCAATCACATTTCACTTGTTGAGGACGGCAGGAGTATTCGCAGGGATCCTGGTTCTGTGTACGTCGTGCACAGACAGATGCACAGACAGAGACTCTATTTTCTTTGACAACATTCCCACTGTGAGATATTTTTGCTCCTGAAGAAGGGGATAGTCCCGAAACGCGTAGAGCTTGAAGCTGCAGTTCAAAATTGGGAGCTTATTTTTTTGTCTGGTTTGATTTGTTTTTCATGCTGGCCATATTGGAAGTCAGTTGATACCTTTTTTCTGTACTTTTATGAAGATATTTTGTTACCTATGTTCTAAATTGACAATTCTTTCTATATATAAAAGTGCAAATGTTATGAAATTTGACTGATTTATTTCAGCTTGTAAGGTGTGCAGGGGACGGGAGTGTATTAAGTTTAGACACTTTTTGTTTTATGTTTAACACATGCTCCAGTGTCAGGGTGTGTATTCCTCCCCAGCACCCAGAATTGTAATAAAATTTCTCTAAATAGTTATTTAGTTTTTGAGTAATTAGGTGTGCTCTGATAGATACTTCTTTTTGTAATATTGTGGCGCAGGCCTGTTTCAACGTCCTGTGATTTCCCTCTGGTGCAAGTGCAGTGACTGGCGGTTTTCCCTGGCTCCTCGTCTCTATCCTCTCGCAGTTGTATGGGACCGGTGGGGTTCGGCTTCCTGGGTAATGGGCTCCTTCTGGAAGGGGTATCAGTTGCCGTTCCTGTCTCCTCCTGTCCAGGTTTGCATGGTTAGGACTTTGGTACCCAGCTCACGGTCCAAGTAGTTGGCCATGGGATCCGTTCTCTCCGAACGGTTGTTGTGGGTTACCGTCTTGCCCGTTCCTCTCCCTGTTCAGGGTCAAGTTTTCTACTTGCGGGTGTTCCTGGTCCCTATGCCTTCTAGGATGTGTCACCTGCTTATGGGTCTCAAGACCCTGCACTGCTTGTCCGGACGTCTGGGTAGAGCGTACTCTGGATGTTGTGCAGGGGGGGCGCTTGCTGGCTGTTCTGGGCTGGGTTCTCAGAAGGCAGTATGTCTCGGCTCGCCTGTTGCTGAAGTTACGGGGCACGTGGCGTCTTGCATGTTTTCCAGTTCCTTGAGCCCGTCTTCGGTTACGTCTCCTGGTGTCTTATACTCTCTCCCACTAACTCCCGACATCTGGGGAGAGCCGGCGATCATCCAATTGGCAAGAGTTGTGCCATTGTCCAAGCTCTGGTGTACTTCAAGGAGTTGCTGGACGGTCGGCGGTTTTTGGTCCGATCGGACAATACGACGGCCTTGGCATATGTCAACTGCAAAAGGGGTTCCGGCCACTCCTTGAATGCTCTGGCAGCGCTGATAGGCACCTGGGAGGACTCTCATCTGGTGTCTCTGGTGGCCTCACGTATCAGAAGGGTGGACAATGTTCAAGCGGATCTTCTCAGACGCCGGTTTTCACTCCTCTGCGGAACTGGTCCTGTTGGCCCAGGTCTTTGCGGTGACCTGTGTCAGATTAGGGTCCCTGGTTCTAGACCTGTTTGCATCCCCGGCCTCAGCAGAAGTTCCCCTCTTCTGCTCTCGGTTTCAGGCTTAACGGATTGGGGGATGGACGCCCTCTCTGTACAGTGGTCTTGGGGTTTTCCTTTATGCCTTTCCGCCTATTCCCCTTCTGCCCCGGGTGGTTTGGTGCATCTGAGTGTCCAGGGTGACTGTGTTGTTGTTAGCTCCGTTCTGGTCCCGCCGGAGTTGGCTCCCCTCTCTGTTGGAGCTTCGGTCCTAGGAACCTTGGCTGGTTCCGAGGTGGCCGTGTCCCCTTCAAGGGGATCTGCGGTTGGAATTCCACCGGATGCAATGGGCGGTGTGGCTATTGCTCAGTCTAGGTTGATATCTCAGGGGTTCTCATATCCTGTAGTTGAGTCCAAATGGATGCTCTTAGACCCTCCACTCTGAAGGTGTTAGGCAGACATTGGGGCCATTTCCGAGACTGGTATGGGCGGTCTGGGATCCCTCCCCTGTGTTCTGGCCTCTGCTATCCTTCGGTTCCTCCAGGAGGGGTTTTGACAGGGGCCTGGCAGTTTTTCCAGGCTTCGCTCTCAGTGGGCCTCCATGAAATTCCTTTTGGGGGACTCTCACGGTCACTTGGATGGGGAGGTGTTGGTGGGGAAGTTGATCCAGGGTTTTTCTTCTTCCCGTCCTTTTGCTGATAAAGGGCTTTCCTCTTGGGATCTCCCTCTTGTATTACGGTTCCTTCACGTGCCTCCTTTTGAGCCCATTTCCGAGATTGATATCAAACATCTTACACTGAAATCTGCTTTTCTTATTGCCCTCACTTCTGCCCGTAGGCTTGGGGAGATTGGGGCTCTCTTATGTCACGCTCCTTTCCTGAGGGTGCTGCCAGACTCGGTGGTGCCGGGGTGTGGTCCGATGTTTCTCCCTTCAGTTGTCTCTCGGTTTTCACACCTCTCAGGGTCTGGTTCTCCCTGACTTCTTTCATGATCCAAGAACGCCTGAGGAGGTGGCTCGGCTTAACATTGAGGTCCGGCGGGACGCGTTGGAGTATTTGGCTTGGTTTGCTTTTTCCACCAATCTGATAGTCTTCTGATTGCTTGTGGTCCGGCTGGGGCTGGGCATAACGCATCTGTGGTTTCCATTTTCCGGTGGTTCCGGGTTGTGATCTCTAGGGCCTATGTGGCTTCTGGCCTGCCTGTGCCTGCGCACAATCAGGGGCGGTCTGCCAGGGGTTTCGCGGCTTCCTGGGTTGATGCAAGGAGGGTTTTTCTCTGCAAGAGATTTGTATGGCTGCCGCCTTGGCTGGTCTAGGCATTTTCATCAACCGCTATGGATTGAGTTTCTCCCACTCGGGGGTTGGTTCCTTTGTGGTTGGAGTTTTGTCTGTGGGGATGTGATTTAAGAGTTATTGTGGGTATGATATGATATGATATGGCATTTGTAACGCGCCTATACACAGGTGTTTCAAGGCGCGACGAGGCAGGGAGGGGAGGAAACAAGGGGAGACAGACAACGATCCTACTAGGCCAGGTGTCATTCAGATCGCGCAAGTGCAGGGGTGGGGGAGGGGGAAAAGTGCAAGGGGAAGGGGAGGGGGGGAAGTGCAGTACAAGGTAAGTGGCGTAAAGTAATAAATAAATAGGGCCAGCTGGTGGCAAGTGCAAGGTAAGTGCAGAACAAGTGCTGGAAAAGGGGGGGGGCTGTAGGGATACAGAGACAGTCCCGCAGTGCAGAGGGGTTCCAGGGCATCAGTGCAAGTGGAGAGTGGCTGGGCCCAGGACCGAGGCCGTTAAGAGTGGTCCAGTTGCAGAATCAGTGCAGTTTCAGTGAAGAATATTAGCTGTTCAGCAGGGGAGAGGGAGAGAGAAAGCAGAGGCAAAGAGGAAGGTTTTGAGGTGCTTCCGGAACCGGAGATGGTTCTCCTCAAGTTTCAGGGAGGCAGGAAGGCTGTTCCAGAGGGAGGCCCCTGCCGCGGAGAGAGATCTACCCCCAGCTCGTTGCTTCGAGAAGCGGCTGACCCTGAGGGAGTTGGAGGCAGATGAGCGAAGGGCTCGGGAAGGAAGATATTTGGGAAGAGAGAGTTGAAGGTATTTAGGACCAAGGCCCCAGAAGGCCTTGTGGACAATGCAGAGGGTTTTGAACTTTATCCTCGCAGCCACTGGGAGCCAGTGTAGAGATTTCAGTCCTGGAGAGATACGGTCCCTGGGCTTGAGGCCAAGGACAAGTCTCGCAGTTCTGTTCTGTATGAGTTGCAGAGGGCGGAGAGTGGAGGCAGGCAGATTAAGGTAGAGGCTGTTACAGTAATCCAGCTTCGAGAGAACCAGGGCTCGGGAGACAGTGAGCTTCTGGGGGAAGGAGAGGAAGGGAAGAATACCTCTGAGGAGGTGCAGCTGGTAGTGTGACTTCTTAGCGACGTCAGAAATATGAGGAGAGAAGGAGAGTGTGGAGTCGAAGATGACCCCAAGGTTTTTTGCATTGCAGGTAGGAGCAGGGAGGGGGCCAAGGGAGGCAGGCCAGAGAGCTGCAGGGAAGGAGGGAGTGGGTGTACCGATGAGTAGAATCTCAGTCTTACTGGCATTAAGGCAGAGGTCATTGGCGGCACACCATTCCTGGATAGCAGACAGACAGTCAGAGATGAGGGAAGGAGAGGGGGAGGCTGAGGGTAGCCTGAAAATGAGCTGGGTATCGTCCGCATAGCACTGGAAATTAGGGCAGAGAGCGGTGATGCAATGGACAAGGAGTGCCAGATACTGGTTGAACAGCCAGGGAGAGAGATTAGATCCCTGGGGGACACCACAGGTGGAGAAAAAGATGTCGGAGAGGAAGGACCCCAGTTGGACCTGGGAGGGTCGATTCGAAAGGAAAGAGGTCAGCCACGCCAGAGCCTGACCAGTGATACCCAGGTTTTCACGGAGACGGTTGAGCAGGATGGCATGGTTGACAGTGTCAAAGGCAGAGGAGAGATCGAGCAGAATGAGAACACACGGAGTGTTGGAATCGAGGTTCAAGAGCAGGTCTTCACGGATGTTCAGGAGAGCAGTTTCCGTGCTTCTGGCAGCTCTGAAACCAGATTGATTGATGGGTGTGTTTTGCTGCACTGTTTTTGGCTCTGTGTCTCATTGGGACCTTTTCCCCGTTGCTGCTTTGGTATACCTCATGAAGTAAGTACTGGGACGAGGAAGAGTGGACGCGGAGGTAATGCTCTGATTACTTACCGGTAATCTTCATTACTCCTAGTCCTACTCTTCCTCGTCACAGTACTGACGACCCTCCTCACCCACCCTGCGGGGAAGGTCCCATGCTCCGGCTTGGTAATATAAAACTGAGTGACATGGATGTGGGGGAGGAGTTATAGGGATTTAAAGAAATAGAAGAAGGTCCTGTGTCGGAGGCAGGTGCCTCATGAAGTAAGTACTGTTATGAGGAAGAGTAGGACTAGGAGTAATGAAGATTACCGGTAAGTAATCAGAGCATTCTCCACAGTTCCCTTTGCTTTATGATCCCAGATGTTACCCTGGCAACTCTTTCTGGACAGTTTGGGGTTGGTTTACCTTTTGAATGTGATTTGTGATTTTCAGAGATTTTGCTGGAAATATTGTCTGCCTGAAATCATTCCTCAAGCAAACTGTTGTAAATTCTTGCACAGATGACAGGAGGCGTGATGACAGGCTGGATGGCTTTTATTTCACAGATAACAATCTGCCATCAACGTGTAAGTACTGCAAAGTCTGAAGGCTAGGCAAGCTTGCCTAATAACTGTTTCTGGGCTGTGAGACAGAAATGTCCAATAATAATAATAGCCCCCGGGCCCAAATATCGGAGGAGCCGGCAGGACGCATCTTGCCGCGTCCTCTGGTGCTCCCGTAATGCGCGCGAAGCGCGCGGGGGCGGTCCTAGCCACCATCGCGAGAGTAGGAGACTCTCGCGATATCTCTACACACCTCCCTTTGATAAAGAAAGAGGAGGTTCATTGCATAACATAGTCAGTGTATCTCACCGGTCTTCTGTGCTCTCTTCTCGGCCGGTCACCCTTTCCAGTGCGATCTTCCTGTTGCTCCTGTTCGGATTCTGGCATGGGCGATCCCGGTTCCATCTCTGTTTCTTCCCTTCCTTTGTCATTTCTCTCGGGCTCCCGTGGTTCCCTTCGCTCGTTGTCTATTCCTTCTTCGGCAGGTGGTCTCTCCGGGGTTCTTGCTCTTTCTTGTCTCTTCTGATATAGGGCTACTCTTTCCAGATTCCATGTGCGCCCGTCCTCTGTGCGGACATGATTAGTTCCCCTGTGGACCACTTTGGTGGGTCTGCTGAACCGAGAGCCCGTGATTTGGTCCTTTTTTGGTAGTCTTATTTTGACCCAATCTCCCCCTCCAATGTCTGACGCTTGCTTGGTTCTTCTTCTTTGGTCACTCCATGTTTTCATGCGTGCCTTGCTGTTTTCAATTCTCCACACCACTTCTGATATGTCCACTGCTTCATCTTCTCTCACTTTGGATAACCATGGTGGTATGAGCGTGGAGGCTGCACTCCTCCCTCTCAACATCCGAAACGGAGATATTTGCATTATTCCGTTAGGAGTGAGTCTGTGGGCCGCTATGGCCTCCTTGGTAGTTTTTAGGGGGTCCATCCCCGAAGCCGTGGCTAGTTGTATTGCTCCCTTAATGAACCTGTTGGCCCTTTCAACAAGCCCATTAGCTTGGGGATGTACAAGGCCGCCTTCCTTTGGCCTATATTGTGCTTTCTTAGGAATTGTTCCATGTCCCGCGAGATCAGTTGTACCCCATTGTCTGTTACCACTTCCTTGGGGAGGCCTTCTCTTTGAAAAATTTCAGTGAGGACTTCAATTACCGTCGCTGTGGTAATGTTTGGGACGAACTCAGCCTCGACCCACTTGGATAGGTAATCAACCAGCACTATGCCGTACCGATGTTCTGGTGCCATCACTTCCAGAGGTCCTATAAAGTCTATGCCCACTTTTGACCAAACCGCTTCTGGTATTTCTGTGGGAATTAGGGGTGCCTGTCTGAGTTTCAGTCTTTTGTCACTATTGAGGCACTCATGACAACGCTCTATCATGGTGCGAATCTCTTGGTCCATGGACGGCCACCAGTAGGCCTCCCGGACTCTGCGCCGGGTCATCATGTTTCCCAGGTGACCAGCGTGGGCTCTGCATAGGATGGTGCTCCTCATGCCTATAGGTGGGATTATCTGGTCCGTCTTCATTATTATTCCGTCCGTTTCCGATATCTCTTCGGCCACCTTCCAATAGGGTCTCATACCTTCTGGCACCATTTTTTCACCTGGCCACCCTTCCTTGATCCACTGACGGATTTTCGCCATAGCCGGGTCTTTTCTGTCCTCTTCCAGCCAATGTTTCTCGCTGAGTTCCATATAATCAGGTGCTTTTATGTCAGTGATCGATGCTACTATGCATTCTCCTCGTAGAAATGTGGTGGCCTTGTCTTTACCTTCTGGCAATCTAGACATGCAGTTAGCCTGCGAATTCTTCCACCCTGATATGTGCTGCACTTCAAACGTGTACTCCTGCAGTTTTGCTGCAATGCGTGCCAATCTGGTGTGGACACTTTGGTACCTCCTGGGCTGAGCATGTGGATGAGGGGTTTGTGGTCCGTCACCAACTTGAATTTCGTGCCCCACACGTATGTTCTAAAATGTTCTACCGCCCATGCGCACGCCAACATTTCCTTTTCTATGGTAGAGTAGTTCTGTTCCGCCGAGGACAAGGCCTTCGAGGCAAAGGCTACCACATGCTCCGTGTCCCCCTTCTTCTGCGTAAGAACTGCTCCTAGTCCGTATGCACTGGCATCCGTGGTGATGACTGTATCCCACTCCGGGTTAAATGGCTGTAAACACGGCGCTTCCATGATGTGCCGTTTTATACTTTCAACCGCCTTCTTCTGGGGTTCTTGCCACGCGAATACCGAACCCTTTTTGAGTATGTCACGGAGTGGTGCTGAGGTTTCAGAGAACAAGGGAATAAATTTTGCGTAATACTCTGCCAGTCCCAAAAAGGATCTTACTTCGTCTTTGCTGGTCGGTTCCGGTGCTTCTATGATTGCATGCATCAGATTTTGTTTCGGACTTATCCCTTTTTCTGAGATTTTGTACCCCAAGTATTCGACCTCTTTCACTTTAAATGCGCATTTTTCATGGCATAGTCTCACCCCTGCTTCTTGCAACTTGGTCAGGACCGTTTTCAATGTGGCGTCATGCGTTTGTTCATCCCCTGCATACACAAGGATGTCGTCCTGGAAATATGCGACATTTTTGACCTTTCGTAACAAAACATCCATCATGCGTTGAAACGCTGATGCTGCCGATGATAACCCGAATGGCATCTTGGTGAACTGATTGGTGCCAAATGGTGTGATGAATGCTGTGAGGGGTTTTGACTCTTCATGCAATTGTATTTGGTGGTACGCGTTTCTCATATCCAGTTTTGAGAAAATCTTGGCTTCCTTCATCAACAAAATGAGTTCATTTATGCTCGGTAGTGGGTAGTTGTCGGTGATGACCTCTAAGTTTAAGCTGCGAAGATCTATACACACCCTTAGCTCTTGCGAGTTCAGTTTCTTTATCAGCACTACTGGGCTCAGCCATTCTGACGCTTCAACTTCTTCAATGACCCCCTCAGCTCTCATTTTGTCCAATTGATCCCTAAGAGTGTCTCTTGCGGTTGCTGGCACTGGCCGCACACAATGTTTGACCGGGACGGCATTCTTTTTTAGCATTATTTTATGGACAAAGCCCTTTATGTGACCCGGCTCCTCCGAGAAAGGTTTTGGGTAGTCACTCTTGACTATGGGCCCATCCCTCGCGCAGACAGACAGTACCTGGTCTTCTGTGCTGGGGTCCAGTTTGATTTTGAGCTTGTCTTGGTCGTCCCATCCCAGTACTGCTGGGCCTTCGTGGCTGAAATAAACTCTGGTGGTGGTTTCTCTTCCTTTAAACTCCACCTTCCCTTTGATATATCCCAGTAGTTCAACTGACGCCCCTCCAAATACTGTGGGTTTGTGACGTGTGGTGAGAACTTGGACCTTTTCTTTTCCCACCATTTCCTTGTATGTCCGTAGGGGTATTATGGTGAGGTCCGACCCAGAGTCCGCCATAACTCTTGTTTCGCGACCGTCAATTTTGATTGTGCAATGGGGCTTTTCTCTTCTCGCCCTTGTGCTGTTTACCATGATGACTGTGGGTCTCCCCTCATCTTCTGAGGACGATTCTTGCTCCCTGTTGTGATCGGTGTTTACACTGGTAACTTTCTTGTTTCTCCACCGACACACCAACGAAAAATGGCCAATGCGTTTGCAGATTGAGCACTCCTTATCTCTAGCTGGGCACTCCCTATCGAATGCCAGGTGTTTCGTGCTGGTGCACCTGTGGCATTTCAGAGGTTCTTTCTTACCTCCTCTCCCCTCTCTTGTGTCCGGTGTATGTCTTTCTTTCTTTGAGTGAAATGTGACTGCTTGGATTTCAGCAGAACTCTGGGTTCCCGTGAGTTCTTTTCGTCTTCCCGCGGTTTCTTCAACCGCCCTGGCAATTTCGATCGCCTTCTCCAGTTGTAATTCTTTCTCCATAATGAATTTATCTTGAACTTTTCTGCTGTTGGTGTGGACTGTCAACATGTCGCAGATGAGGCTCTCAGCATTGTTGCCGAAACTGCACAGAGCTGCCAGTTCTCGCAGCTTGGTGACGTAATCGTCGACCGGTTCGGATATTTCTTGTCTGCAAGTGTAAAAGCGTATTCTATGCAACACCGTGTTCTCTTTACTGGCAAATCTCTTCACTATTCTCCTAACCGCCTCCTTAAAGACGTCATCGTTGTGGCCTGCCACCGGGATCGGGGTAAGACTCTCAAACACCCGCTGTCCTTCCACTCCCAGGGCATTAAGTAACATAGCCCTACGTCGTGCCGCTGAAAATCCTGCCCCTCCTAGTGCCTCTACATACGTCGTGAAAAGGGGTTGCCATTGCGGCCACGGGATGGCGGGTTTACCTGGAGTTTGCAGGAAGGGGGGTGGCGGCGTCGCTCCTTGCATGTTCCCACGTGGGTTGTAGTGGTGATCCTCGTCGCCAAATTATGTTGTAAATTCTTGCACAGATGACAGGAGGCGTGATGACAGGCTGGATGGCTTTTATTTCACAGATAACAATCTGCCATCAACGTGTAAGTACTGCAAAGTCTGAAGGCTAGGCAAGCTTGCCTAATAACTGTTTCTGGGCTGTGAGACAGAAATGTCCAATAATAATAATAGCCCCCGGGCCCAAATATCGGAGGAGCCGGCAGGAAGCGTCTTGCCGCGTCCTCTGGTGCTCCCGTAATGCGCGCGAAGCGCGCGGGGGCGGTCCTAGCCACCAACGCGAGATCTCGCGAGAGTAGGAGACTCTCGCGATATCTCTACACGAACCATCTCTTCAGGTGGCTTATCTGGAACCCAAATTCCAAAATGGACTGTCATCCCTTTAATTAACTGGTCTTCAATCTGCCTGGTAACAATACTCCATGTTGATGTATGTGTATTTGTATTTTATTTTGAATTTATGAAGCGCTTTAAACCAACCTTTTATTCCATAATCACCCACTCCTCTGTCCTATTTGTATTCAAATATATATATTTATGGCTCCCACTCTGCCTTGTCAAAGAGGTGTGGCTTTCCAGCCTCGTTATCAGTAACGTGAGAGGAAAAACCACCCTTATTTTAGAAAATCCAGTTTTGTTTTTAGACTCCAATTTTTGATTAAGATATGCAAAAATACTAAAACTAATATTTTCAGAGTCTGTATATCGAAGCACACATTTAGAGACTTGAATGATTGTTCTATGACAACATTTGGCACAGTTATACACTTTTGCCATTTTTGCCTCTTCAAAACATGGCAATGTGTACGTTTTTTACATTTTACATGTTGTGTCGATTGGAGCTTGCATTTCGACAGAGTGAGCAATTTAATGATTACACATTTGATTTCAGGTTCCCTTCCTGTGATAACCCATTTTGGTAATGTGTACTTGCTGACATTTTCTTACAGGTGTCCATGACGGTGCACTACCTACATTCTACCTTGGCAGGTCAACAATATGTATTGAGAACCGATGTCTTTAACAGGGCATAAAACCCATAACCTTCCCTTTAACTGTGTTAATGTAGTTTTATGGGATTCCCTGGATGTTGACAAATGATGGCAAGGCCATTCCAATTCACCGGGCCAGCTCTGTGACATCTGGCAGTAAAATCATTAGTCTAAACTTTGGGTCCATATTAAACCGATCATCAAGGTGTATGCAGGCTTTTCATGTGTTGTTATTTCAAATTCCATTGCTGTGTCAGGCCTTTTATGTGAATGCATAACGTGTTTCTAGTTACCCATCCAGCAGTTTTGAAATCCACCTTCCATCACCAGACTCCTTCAGGTTCTCTTTAATTTCGATTACAAGGACACCATGTGAAGTGTATGTATGTCTGACCGAAATATGAATGGTTGTGTTGGTTCCTGTATGATTCTTCATCATCTTATTTTAAGTCAAATCAAACTGCAAATACTGTCATTGAAACTGCATAATGTTTTCTATGGCACACGTGTCATTTAGATTTCCTGTGCTTAATTCTGCAATATTCCTTGTAATTTATACCATTTTGTACAACACATAGTGAAGGTGGTCCTTGAATACAAATCACATTTAAATTTCAGACACGTTTCTCTGCACAGAACATGTCAAATACAAATTGATTTTCTTTGCATACTTGGAATGCAGAAGCATTTCACTCATTTAGCTGTCGATGATATATATATTTTTTTTTATCAAAGTGCATTAGTTATAAACGTTTAGCACCATAGAAAAAACACACCTAGAGTAAATGTTCATAATTAAACATGCAACATATAGCATAATTAACATTACATACTAATACAATACAAACATAAACATTATTTAAAAACATGGTTAAAACTCAGTTAATCATGAGATTACATTTTCGAAAAGGAAAAATTGTCCACCTCAGTCAAAATCTTCCAAATTAGATAAGTGCATAGTCTACGTTCAAGGCACAATTCTAAGATATATTGATAGCAGTATGGCTTAGAATATCCTTCCATATCATGAATGCTGCTGATGTTATAACAATAGATTCAGCCCCGTATAGTGTCGCCTAAAATTAGTCACTAATAATATTCTATATATTTGTAACAAATACCACATACCCTTTTATATATTGATTTAATAAAGCTGGGTAAACTGTGAGCAAATGACAACAGGTCTCTATATTATTTTGACACATGCGGCATGCAGCTATATAATTTTCCCCTTTGTTCCATTTATTCATGTATTCCCTAGTAGGAAGGATATTAAAACGTAAATGAAGAATACAACGTTTAAGTTCTAGTGTGCACAGTTTCAACAGGTAACCACATGGTTTATTAATACCAAAACTCTGATGGGAATATTCCAGATATCTTTTCCTAGTATGCAGTGCATCTACATTACAGGACCTAGCCCATAGTTTAAACTTCTTTTTTATTTCACTTTCATAGTTGGGGTCAACCTCCAATATATCATCGTCCAGGCCCAAAGCCCTAATAATTGATTTAGCACTATGGGCCTCATCACGAGTTGGGCGGTAATGCTGGTGGTATTACCGCTAGTGGTATTAGCCCTACCGCCAAACCCCCCGGCGCTATTAGCGCCAGATCACGGGTTTGACGGTAAAGGAATTCCCCATTCCCCACTGAGCCCATTCGGGAATGCCCCATTCCCCATTGGGCTCAATGGGGAATTTTGGCGCTCTTAACGCCGGCGGATTTCCCGCCAGCGGTAATAGCCCAAATGTTCAGCGGATTTCCCCCCAGCTCAGAGCTGGGGAGAAATCCGCTGAAGCCCTGATTTGGCGGACCCTTAAATCCGGCAGTAATAGCACGACCGCCGGATTTAAGGGTTACCGCCAAACTCGTGATGAGGCCCTATGTGTCAGCTCGTGCATGAATTGATTTGTTTCCTGATAATTCAGTTTAGAGCCCAGATGTTTTAACATACTGTTGGAGTTCAAGTTATTTTGCATGATTTTTGCATATAATAAGGCTCTCTGTGCATACCATTTTGACATAAGCGAGCTCTGACCAAACTCTAGCCGGAGTGCCTCGACAGGTACCGCTTGTGGTATATTAATAACTGTACGTAGTACTTTAGCCTCAATATGGTTGAACCAGTTAACCTGACCCTCCGCAAGGACAACTATGGCATATAGTATGCCGGTCTAATGGCGGTACAATATAGTTCGAGTAATCCTTGTATATTATACCACCTCTATGTATGATGTACTGCCTTGCAGCCAGACATTTGTTCCATGTTTTGCTTAGTGCATAGTCACCATAATATGAGCTGGGGGTGTTGATAGTGATCGGAAATCCCAAATAAACATACTCACAAACATTTCCCAGTACCTGATCATTAAGTTTCAATGCCCTCATAGTCTTCCTAGTCACATTTTTCCCCAGGCACATGGTTTTAGTTTTAATTGTCTTAATCACCACCTCGTTTTTTTGGGCATATGTCATAATTTCCATTACGGTATGGTAAAGACCAATCTCTGTTTGATCAAACAAAATAATGTTGTGGGCATAAGCTAACCATACTCTAGGGAATCCATTGATTTGAGGAAGAAAATTACATATTATTAAGAACTCTTTTTCAAGTCCGCCGTATGCAAATTATACAGTATACAGTCCACATCCCCGTTTGAACCCCCTCTTTGTTTGATAGTATTTAGAATATGTCCCCAACATATTTAACCATATCGTGATGGATGTGTGAGTATATAATTGTTGGATAAAATACAATAGAGTCTTATCTATGCAAATGGAGACCAGCTTTTTCAAAAGTTTAGGTTGTGAGACCAAATCAAAGGCCTTGCCAAAATCTATGTAGGTGCAATATAGTTTTGACCCAAGTTTATGTTTTGTTTGGGCAATGAGGTACTGCAAGATAGATATATTAGTAATGGTAGTGTATCCTTTCCGGAATCCCATCTGCAGGGGACTCAATAGGTCATTTTCGTTTACACATCTAGTTAGTTTTTTCAATATGACCACTGCAAAGATCTTTTGACTACCATCATTCATAGCCAGAAGCCGGTAATTATTCGGGTTTAACCTATCTCCCTTTTTAAAAATAGGGACCAAGACAGATCGACACCAGCTGGCTGGCAAAATGCCCGTGCTCAGTATTTGTCCAAATAAGCTATTAAGTATTTTTACCCAGAGTTGTGGGTTGCCTTGAGTACCACATACGGGATTCCATTGGGGCCTGGTGCTCGTGCTCTTCAAATTAAATATAGTAATTTTCAAGCTATACACATCAATGTCCCATTTAGCAATATCTAAGTCATGCTGTAGTTGGACCCATTTTCTTCCCTCTCCCTTTCTTTGTAATACAAGGTCTCAATAAATTTACACCAGTCTCTGTTACAGGATTAATTTAAATTCGGAGTAAGCTCATTTTATAAGCATTAAATTGGGCCCACAACTTTCTAGTATTATTAGCAGCAAGCCAGTTGAATAGTTGGGCCCAATTGATGGTGTTCATGATATGATATGATATGATATGATATGATAGTTTATTTATATAGCGCCTATACACAATGTGTTTCAAAGCGCTTCAAGGAGGGAAGGGAACAAAGGAAAATACAGTTACATTCAGCAAAAGTCCTTGAAACAGTACAGAATGTAAAAATAACTATCATAATAGGCCTGACGACATTTCTGATAGTGCAAGTGCATAGAACAAGTAAGGCAAGAGGTAATGGATAGGAGGAGAACAAAGCAAGCAGTAACATTACTATGTCTGACGACAATTTACGCAGTGCAGGTGGTAACAAGAGGAGGGGTGGGAGGGGGGGCAAGGGTACGGAGGGGAAAGGAGAACAAGGCACGATACTGAACAAAAGTGACGGTGACAAATTTGAAAGTAGGGGAGGGGGGAGGAAGAGAACAAGGGGGGGAGGGGGGACAGACAAGCTGCTATCGAGAGTCAAGGAACAAGATAGGAGTAAGTGCTAGGAGGGGGAAGTCTGAGAGGAGGGAGAAGGAGTGGGGAGTAGGAGAGGTAGTAGAAGAGGATGGATGTGAGGAGGTGGGAAGGAGGCAGGAAGGGGGGTGGAACGCAGAGCAAAGGGACTCAGAGGGGGCAGGGGGGCACACAGGCACTCACGGAGGGGCAGGGGGGCACACAGGCACTCATGGAGGGGCAGGGGGGCACAACGGCACTCACGGAGGGGCAGGGGGGCACACAGGCACTCACGGAGGGGCAGGGGGGCACACAGGCACTCACGGAGGGGCAGGGGGGCACACAGGCACTCACGGAGGGGCAGGGGGGCACACAGGCACTCACGGAGGGGCAGGGGGGCACACAGGCACTCACGGAGGGGCAGGGGGGCACAACGGCACTCACGGAGGGGCAGGGGGGAACACAGGCACTCACGGAGGGGCAGGGGGGCACACAGGCACTCACGGAGGGGCAGGGGGGCACACAGGCACTCACGGAGGGGCAGGGGGGCACACAGGCACTCACGGAGGGGCAGGGGGGCACACAGGCACTCACGGAGGGGCAGGGGGGCACACAGGCACTCACGGAGGGGCAGGGGGGCACAACGGCACTCACGGAGGGGCAGGGGGGCACACAGGCACTCACGGAGGGGCAGGGGGGCACACAGGCACTCACGGAGGGGCAGGGGGGCACAACGGCACTCACGGAGGGGCAGGGGGGCACACAGGCACTCACGGAGGGGCAGGGGGCACACAGGCACTCACGGAGGGGCATGGGGGCACACAGGCACTCACGGAGGGGCAGGGGGGCACAACGGCACTCACGGAGGGGCAGGGGGGCACACAGGCACTCACGGAGGGGCAGGGGGGCACACAGGCACTCACGGAGGGGCCAGCGATCCGGCGTACCGCGGTGGACAGCGGTAGACAGGGCCTTAGGAGTGGGCCTTGTGAGGAGGGCCGGCCAAGCCTGCCGGCCTCCCCATTGGCCCAGATGATCAGGGCAGCAACCAATCCCACATCCCCAGCAGCACCATGCCTAGCACTCCGGTGCAGGCACTGAAGACAGCCATCTTGGAATGGCGGAATCCAACAAAGGAACAAGTATGGCAATTGACTACACATGGAAAACGGAGCATTATGTAGGCCCCCAATGCATTTAAATACATACTGGTGCAAAGAGCCAATGCAGGCTGAGTCCAAAACACAATTTAGGTCCAGTTTCAGGCGTCGCCGCTCGCCGCTTGTTTAAGCCCAAAAGTGTGGGGCTTACCTTAGATTAGTGTCCGCACTGCGAGTGCAAGTGAAAGTCATGGCAGGAGAAGGTGAAAAGAGCTGCAACCGCTCCGGCGGCCCAGCAGTGAAGGGAAAGCAGAGAGAGAGTGCAGGATGGAGGGGGCCAGGAGTGGGCCTTGTGAGGAGGGCCGGCCAAGCCTGCCGGCCTCCCCATTGGCCCAGATGATCAGGGCAGCAACCAATCCCACATCCCCAGCAGCACCATGCCTAGCACTCCGGTGCAGGCACTGAAGACAGCCATCTTGGAATGGCGGAATCCAACAAAGGAACAAGTATGGCAATTGACTACACATGGAAAACGGAGCATTATGTAGGCCCCCAATGCATTTAAATACATACTGGTGCAAAGAGCCGATGCAGGCTGAGTCCAAAACACAATTGGATCTTTTATGACACTTTATCCAATTTCTATACTCTGTTTTTGTACTCTTTATGATTGTCACATTTTCCCCCAGGCTTATATTGGTATCACTCTTTGTTTTACCTCAGATACTACGGTGCAAGCTCTTTCGTTTGGCCACAACTGGCCCAAACAATATTCCCTTTCTCCTATCATTTCTAAATATCCTGTTTTTATAATTAATTTGCCTAGGTTTCATTTTATTTTTAATCATAATATCTAGGGCCCAATTTGAGTCTTTCAATGCTCTGACAATATCAAAGTTTGGCTGTTTTAGTTAGTCATGTATATCTTGAATGGCCCTTTCTGTCCATATAAGACGATTACCTTTATTATTTGCATTAATATCAATTTAATGGTGCATGTTTATAAAGATGTCATCACAGTACAATTCCCAACTAAGGATAGCATGGTCGCTTAAGGTGTTAACCTCTGTCTTAATGGATGTACACTTAAGAGACCAAATCTGGGAGCATAGATCATGATCTATGTGTGATCTATGTACTCCATTTGTCCAGGTCACAGCATTTTGGCCCTTATTGGTAATGTGGAAATGCAAGCAACCAGATCCTGATTCATCGCAAAGCTGGGCCAGGGCATGTTTGAGGCTCTTCCATTGGTATCCGCATTACTAAGGGTGGAGGTATTACAATCGCCAGCCATGATTATCAGGCCCTGTCGATGATATACTGAACTTTCCTCTTTCTGTGTCATGCTCTTTCAAAACATTCTTTTGGGGAATAAATGCATTCAAATGTTTTGGACCTATCTTCTAGATGGGGCAAAGTTCTTGTTTGCTTCTCAGCTATGGCCTTTTGAATTGTCAAATGGCTGAAAGAAAATATGTACTCTACACCATTGGCTTTTCAGGTGAAATCCGTCCTAGGCAATTGCAATCCTAAAGTTACTTTCATATAACAATGAGCAAGATGCAGAAATTTCCAACAAATTAAATAATTGGTGACTTCAGTTAAAGCAAAGAAAACTAAATAATTGCAGTACCTTTGGTTGTGTTCCACCCGATAGCCCTTTATCTTCATAATATCCTTTTAATCTTAGATAAACTATGTACTAGTTTAAGCACACATGAGGGAGGGCATATTTCAAAATACACGATTTGTTAATGAAAACATGGCTGTGCACTGCAGTGCTTATAATCGCCAAATGATGTTCTTAATGAAGAGAAATGTAAATGACTCAAGCTATACAGCAAAATGTTTTTAATGCACAAACTTATGCGCTCTTGATTAATTGACCATTTATTGCTTTGAAAAAGACGCTATGATCGAAATACGTGTTAGCTCTGTGGGACACTGGTTTATGTACTCTGCTTCAAGGTTACATTAAATTATTAATGTGTTCACCTTAAATACTGTCTATATAACTGTAAAGACTGGAGGGGGGTGTCTGTACTCCAGCTCTCTATATGGTAGAGGAGAGGCACTGAGGACCCCAGCCAAGATTCTCTATTTGGTAAAACGTGGGCGAGCAATCGAGGCCTAGCTCTCAGGAGGTGATGCAGGCTGGTTCTTAAGTATAGTGTAGTCCCCACACACCCACAAAGGAATGTCCACACACTGTATTAGTGAAAACAGTCTTTATATAATTAAGGTTCAAGATTATATACATAATCACAATTACTTACTTTGTGCTCAGTTAAACTAAATTGGCAAATATATACACAGTTCTAAGCGGTACCACAATTACTATCAGATTCCATTAAAGTGTATCAACTGTACTTTGGTCAAATGTTACACCAATTAAATAATAAAGAGAACCAACAATATACTTAGGAGGAAAACAGTTGGTTAGAACAATAGGCAGAATACTGGGTCCCTACTGACCAGACACAGTTATGTGTGGAGATCCCCCCACCTGGGCAACTTGTAAAATAAAGATATACTACAAGCCCAGTCCATATATTGTACAATGAGTCTTATTTCTTTCTAAAATGTTTCTACCACCCCAATGTACCTGAAATAGCAGAGTTCCTCGAAGAGGCGTCGATGGATCCTTCTTGAAAGACTCCCTTTAAGGCAGGCGCCACGGATTGTCGATGGTCCCCGGAGAAGGTGAACTTGGCGTTGATGATCCTCGATAAAAAGTTTGATGGCGTCAAGGTAGCCGCTTCAGTCTTGGCAGTGCTCGTTGACGATGGGTCGAAGACGACCTGCAAAGACGAGGCATGCGGTGCACCCCGGTGTCGATAGATCGTTACTGCAAAGGGTCTATGAAGAACTTTGGCCCAGCAAGTGTGTCGAGTCGTCCGGCGCCTCCGCGGTCTTTGGGTGGCGGGAAACCCACCAGTGCTCAGTTAATCTACAATGGCAAATATATACACAGTTCTACGTACGTGGTACCACAATTACTATCCGATTCCATTAAAGTGCATCAACTGTACATTGGTCAAATATCACACAAATCAATTAATAAAGGGAACCAACAATAGACTTATGAGGAAAACAGTTGGTTAGAACAATAGGCAGAATACTGGGTCCCTACTGACCAGACACAGTTCTGTGTGGAGATCCCCCCACCTGGGCAACCTGTTAAAAAAAAGATATACTACAAGCACAGTCCATATATTGTTCAATGAGTCTTATTTCCTTCTACAATGTTTCTACCACCCTAATGTACCCCGAATAGCATAGTTACTCGAAGAGGCATCGATGGATACTTCTTGAGTGACTCACTTTAAGGCAGGGGCCACGAATCGTCGATGGTCATCAAAGAAGGCGAACTTGGCGTCGATGATCCTCGATGAAAAGTTTGATGACGTCGAGGTAGCCGCTTCGGTCCTGGCGGTGCTCATCGACGATGGGTCGAGGACGTCCTGGAAAGATGAAGCATGCGGTGCACCCCAGCATCGATAGATCATTACCGCAAAGAGTCTATGAAGAACTTTGGCCCAGCAAGGGCGTCGAGTCATCAGGCGTTTCTGCAGTCTTTGGGTGGCGGGAAACCCACTGGCCGATTCTCCTCGGTGCGTCGGCGGCCTAGACTTTCTCTGGCGGGACAAAGTGGTCGGCAGTGCTGTCTAAAGAGTCCTTGGATTCGGGTGTCTTAATCAATGGAGCGTTGTGGCTCCCGTCATTGGTGGCACAGCGTCAAGTGGTCCCGCCTCTGGGCAACAAAGCTTCGATGGGCCTCCAGCGGTTATAGCAAACCTGCGAACCCTGGTCTCCTCAGCGGTCCCCCTCTCCGGTCGGCAGCCTGTCGAGGGTCTGATTTCCAGGGAGCTTTCGGCGAAGGTTAGCAGTGCTCGATGGTCCCTCGTAGCTCGGGAAGAGGTCGCCTAACCAGATCCTCTCTCGGATCAGTCCTCGATAAACTCGACAGCTTTCGAATCGAGTCGAAGCAAATGCAGCAACAAGTCTTCTTCTTCCAGCTGGGCTTCAAGGATAAGCATCAAGTATCAACTTAAGCTTCAGAACGATTTCTAGCAGTGAGAGGCCTCCTGGTATACTGTTCTGTCTCTCATTCATTCTGCTGGGTCACACTCAGGCAACCAATCACTCAGAGGGGCATTCTGCAGGCAGGCAGCCAATCAGGCATAGAGTGCATTCAGCCATTCTCCTCCCTCTCAGACAGTCACAACAAGGAATGTGTATTGGGACAAGTATTGTGCCATTCAGCACTACACACTGCATTCATACCAGTCTCTGCAGGGCTGTCTCAATCTGTGTGTCACATACCAGAACCTAGACACCCATAACAAGAAGTCCATATTGGCCATCCACTCCATTCACCCAGTTCCCACCCCAAGGGTGCATCCATAACATACAGTAACTGGGAAGGCTCCAGCCAGTCTGGCCTGGACTTCCCCACAATACAATTTTTTGGAACTTCCACCCAACAGCCAGTCAGGGGGAAAGGACAGAGACAGGGCTTCCCAGGACTTAGGGAAAACAAGGAAACAGGCAGTAGGAAACAAGAGGCCACAAGGGCCATCTTGTTTCCTATCAGGAATCAACTGATTCAAGTGGCAGGGCCTCGGCATCCCCAAAGTGGAGGATACTCAGAGCACCTGTCAAATTCAGCATGGAACTGCCACTAGCCCATACCCTGCTCTGTGGGTCACATACAGGTGCCCTAAAACATATACTAGGGGCACAGGGTTATACCCCCACCCTGAGTGCCATAAGGGTATCCCAAGGGTCTGTACACCAAACCAAAAATAGGAAGAACTGCACTGCCAGGTGTCCCACATGGACTCCTGGGAAAAGAACAATACAGAACACATTTGAAAAAGGACTACAGGACAAGGGCAGGGTGGCCCTGTCCATCCAATGCATTTCCAGCATCACAATAACATAGTTCAGCTCACATTTGTTTTTACATATTGTTGTCATTGAATCTCAATCTGGGTTCCCAACATAAAATCACAACTATAAGCGCTAAAGTAACAGCCCTTTCTTCATCAGTTAAGCAACACATGTGCAGGTAAAGTTCTATTGACAGTCAAACTACTGTACGCATGTATTATGTCTAAAAAGTGTCTTAATTTCCAAAAGAAAATGGGTCTCAATAATGATGATTTCAAATGTTTATACACCAAGGTTTACCTTTTCCATCAAAAGCACAATGTGCAAAATATGTTTTTCAAACATTTTGAATGAAAGGCAGTTTTTGTAATCATCCCTGTAGGAATCAAATGTATCACTTTGAATACCGATCATGAAAATCCTGCTCTAGTTTACCTGTACATGTTTCTAGCCCTTCTTCAGGAGTTTGAAATTAGAACAAATGTATACACATATACAACTAAGGAAACACAAGTGACAAGTGTATTATTATTATTACTATTATTGTATTTATTAAGCATGGAACTAGTTTTAGTCATAGGGGGTGGACACAGTGAGGGAAGGAGAGATGTAAGGGACCGGGGAGCTAACAATGGGGGAGAGGGAAGCTGGCCAATTTGGGCAGCAATGGATCTACAAGCAACAAGGAAGGAAACAGGGGGAGCAAATCACACAGTCTCATGTAAGGTGGAAAGTGGAAGGTCTGTTGACCTAGCTTTTTAGGAAGGAGCCATTCCTTGAAAAAGAGGGTCTTGTGCTCCTCCCTGAACTACAAAAGCGAGGGGGTGAACTGGTGTTGACAGGGAGGGGTTTCCAAAGTCTGGGGGTGTAGACAGAGAAGGCCTGTCTTCTGGTTATTTCCTTCCTGCACCAGTGGAGTTCAAGTGCGCCCTTGTATTACTTGTGGTGTATTGTAGGCCTCTGGAGAGATAGTGAGGTAGCTGAGGAATTTGGGGACGGCAGTCTTGTAGATGATGCAGCAGTATTTGAAGATAACATGTGTTTACACAGGAACAAATGCAATTTACTAATGGTTAAGGTGATGTAGTCTAATTTGCAAAGTCCTTTGATGAGTTGTGCAGGAGCAAGTAGGACACATATCTGGGGTACCAGCGTAGTAACAGGAAGGCATAGCAAAAGGGCATTGCCACCATCTAGGTGAGATTGGACAAATGCTTGGACAGCTGATCTGACATTGCTTTCTCTCGTCAAGTGCTTCATTTTGCAAGAGGGAAAGTTGGTACCAACCTGGTAGTGTTGAACCCAAGGGACTTTGGTCAGGTGGTGTGAAGCCTTTGAGGTTCATAGTGGTGAGCCAGGTCTGGATGTCATGGTGTTCAAAGTTGTTGGCCAAAAGTAGGAATTCAGTCTTGGACACCCAGAACAGGATCAATGTGAGGCAGGGCTCAAGCCGGTGGATTTCTACGATGGAGGATATATTGAGAAAGCTGCATGCCATCTGTATATTGGTGGTTGTGGATGTTGTGTGTAGCCCATAGTGTTCAGAGCAGTTCCATGTAAAGGTGGAAGACTAAGGGGGGGAGGATGGTTCCTTGCAGGACTCCATGGTTAGAGATGGTAATATGGAGAAATCCATTTGGAGGAATTTGTGGTGGTTACTGAGCAGGGATGTGAATTAACTGAGGAAGAACTCTCTGATAGATGAGTGTCTGGTGACCTACTGTACCAAACGCTGCTGAGAGGTCGAGGAAAACCAGGAGGCAACGATGGCCATCATTGGGAATTTTAAGGACAATGTCAATCACCTTAATGGTAGCTGCATCTGGGTCTGAAGCCAGATTGGTAGGCCTGAAAGACGTTGTTGGTGTTGATGTGTTGGACGAGTTGCATGGGTACTGTTTTCTTAAGAAATTTACCTAGGAAGGGAAGATGGGTCATCCGTTCCTGAGGTTGTCAGGGTCCAGTGTTGGTTTCTTGAGAAGTGAGAAGATTTGTCCAGTCTTGAGGTTTGAGGGCAAGGTGCCTTGACAGAGGGAGCTGTTGATGATTGTCAGGTGAGGGGAGAGTGGTTCAGTCGGAACTGTCTTCAGAATGGAGGCTGGGAAGATGCTGTCAGTGTACAATGCGGCCTTGGGAGATGCTGGGATAGCAGTATTGTCTTTCATGGTTAGTGTCTTGAAAGTTGTCCGGGTATTAGCAGTTTTGCAAGATGCAATGTGTCATGTGCTGTCAGTTGTGGTGCCGGTGTCTATGTGCTGTCAGATTGTTCTGTTCTTGTTGATGAAGAAAGAGTTGACGGCAGTGGATTTTTTTGATGGAATGCACTATGAATGAGTCGAGCAGATGGTTGATGAAAGGCTTGATGGCTATGAAGTTGGCTTTGATTTTATTGTTGGCATTACACTAGGAGCTAAAATGAGAGAAAGCCAAGTCACTAACCTGGGAAAATGTTTTGGTTTATTCCAACAGAATGGAAGAAACACTATACAATTGCTTTCCCTATTTGTCACTGGTTTGTAAAACATCTCTTAACTTAAAGGAGAAAATATCTTATTATTCTGAATCTTGTAGTCCATGAAACCTATTCTTGAAACAGCAAAACTTTATATTGGGAACAAGTGTGGGAAGTCTACTCATAGAGGATATATTAAACCGTTACACTTCTTTCAAATTAATAATATAGAATTGAAATCTGGAAAATCTAACGACATTAGTAACATTAACAATATTTTTGCTATACCAAAGTCTAATACCCATTAAATATTCTGAAATTCATATGCTAGCCAGAACTGCCAAAGTTACATATTCACATCATAAAGAAAATAAAAGAAAATTCAGTATATCGTAGCATGGCAGTGAAACAAGTAATGGAAGTTTGATTCACCTACCACAAGGTCCGGGTTAATTACATAAAGCAAAACATATTATTGATCTCATTAAGGCCTTGCCCATAACAGTGGCTCGCTTCTCTATCCAGAATGCTTATTGTTGAAAGAGACAACTTTCTAAGGGGGCGAAGTGTGCCATACATGTACCAGGAGATGTCATCAAAGAGCGATTGGACACTGAGATTTCCCTCTTGAGAACCATATAGCCAAACTTATCTGATGGGACTTATTGGCAGTCATTGTTAACCTGATTCACTCGTCCTGTGCATCCTGGTATCTTCAACTGCTTCAAGGGGTGAATACAAGGACAGAGAAGCCAGCCATGTTGTTCCAGCTAGTGTGACTACAGCAGGAGAATGTATGCTTTCTAGTATTTCACTGCTTGCACATCTTGGATTCTATTCTGCAGAAGTAGTGAATGTTGCGTGCAATGTAGAGTTCTACCATGGACATCAGAGCTTGCAGCTGATGCAGGCTGCCTTGAAGTTGATACAGGCATAGAGGGGCAACCATTTCAGTACCTCAAGTGTGGGGGAGAGGTTGTAGAACCTGATAAAATGAGAGGCCTGGATTTGTTATCATTAGAGAATCATTACTCTTTGTTACAGAATCATTACCCAATCATTACTCTTTGCTATGGAATCATTCCATTATTGCATCCTGTTTAAGCTATCCATTGTACATTACTGAAGTATACACTATCCACATTATTAGACTGCCACTTTGTATGCATTTGCAATTTGAATTTAGAATGACACACTGTCATATTTGAAATACCATGTAGAGCCATTTAGAATGAGACATTGTTATATTTGTAGTTACACATGTAGAGATATGTATATGTACACATGTATGCATGTAGAGTGTGCACTTAGAATATGTTTGCATTATGTAGATAGCGCTTGGATTTGCAAGAAGAAAGCGTAAACGTTAGAAAGCATTTAGCTGGCATTATAACACCATTCCACTGAATGAGACAGAGAAGCGCCACGGTGTGCGAGATTGTTTTGAATTACTCTGAGTACAAGTATTCGTAAACATTTGCTTGGCAGACAAATAACACAAACTTTGTTCGAGTGGGGAAGGCGAAGGAAGCCTTATCAGCTTGGGCTCTGTGCTTCGCAGAGAGAGGAAAGGGGGACAGCACCATGGCCTTTGCAGGGAGATGGTTTGCTCTCTGGGAGAGAGGGATAGTGAATGACAATGAATGGAGGAATATATGGTACAATGGTGTATTGCAGGCACCGCAGACAGATAGGCCATGAAAGAGATATGATGTCCAATGTCACACTGACAGAACACGACTAGAACACAGAGTGATTGCAAGTGAAAGTACATTGCAAACACAGACTTTCAGGCACATTCATATTTAGAATTTGCTGACAGAGAAAGAGACATTCTTAGTGGAGAATGAAAGTAACCATGGGGAATGAGTGCGTCATGGAATAGTATAACCAGGGGAGAGGGGAGTTGCTTTTTTTAGTTGCTGTTGGAGATGGTGCTAGATGTGATGAGGGAGAGATGCTTGGTGAAATGAGATATCATCCACAACAGCCTTTTGTCTGGTCCTTTTTAAACTACTCATGAATCTTTCCACCATTCCATTCGCTTGTGGCCACAAGGGTGTAATCTTTTGATGTTGGAATCCCATATGAACAGCAAATTTACTGAATTCATGCCCTTGAAAAGGTGCTCCATAATCTGTTTTGACAATTTGAGGTATTCCCCATTCACTATAAAGCTCACCCAATACCACCACGACATGGTGGAACGCCACGGATTGGACTTGTTATACAAACGAAACCTTGAGTATTCATGTATAGCCACTAGGAGATATCCACCTTCTTCCAGAGGGCCAGAAAAATCCAAAGCCACCCGGTTCCACGGTCCCCTGGGCAATGGTACTATTTTCAGAGGCGTTGCCTGAGTCGCAGGGGATGTCACTTGACAGGCAAAACAGCCTTGTAGTGTGTCCTCCACAATCAGATCCATACATGGAAACCACAATTGATTTCTCAGAATTGTCTTTTTGTTGACTACTCCCCTGTGCCCCTCATGAGCCAACATCACCAAGGTCTTTCTCAGTCTTCTGGGTGCTACAAGTCTACTTCCTCTTAGAAGCATTCGATCTTCAGTTGCAGATAAGTCGCTGCTTATTTTTGCTAACTTCCTTAAATCTTTCATATCCCCTTCCCCTAAATCCTTTTCATGGTCAATGCATTGCCACTTTCCAGTTTTTGTGAGTCTAACTGCTACTCTTATCATCGTATCAGTTCTGCTTCTCTCCACAAATGTATCCTTCGTTATCACAACGGGCAGTGCATTCAATGATAAATACGATATATATTTTTCCGCCTCCATCTGCATTATTGAATCCACCATGCTCACCGGATGTCTTGACAAATAATCGGCTGGATTCGCCTCTTTCCCTGGCCTGTGTACAATTTTATAATCGTATTCTTGCAGCTTCATACCCCAACGCTCAATCCTTGGGGGCATCTTGATTCGGGGATTTCCAAATATTGAAATTAGTGCCTGATGATCCTTCACCAACACAAAGGGCTTTCCAATTATGAAATAGTTGAACTTTTCGCAAGCCCACAGAGCGGCGAGACTCTCCCTTTCCGCCTGCGAGTATGCCTGCTCAATGTCACTTAGCGCTCGGCTGGCATAGGCAATGACTTTTGTTTGTTTATTTTCTAATGTCTCATCAGGATTCGTTTGCGCAAGAATTGCACCCAATCCAACTGGGCTAGCGTCAGCAATCACTTCGGTATCCCATTTAGGATTAAAGTATGCTAACTGTCTATCATTTTCCAGCTCACTCTTTACCCTGTTGAAACTTTCTTCACATTTTTCACTCCATCTATACTCCACATCCTTCTTTAATAGATGTCTCAAGGGCTCAGTCAGCGTAGTATATTCTGGCATGTATCTTGCACAATATCCTACCATTCCAAGGAAGGATATCAGCTCAGTCACATCTCTTGGGGCCTACAATTTAAATATCACTCCCACTTTCTCCAGATCTGCTCTCATACCGTCTTCTGAGAATATGTGCCCAAAGAATTTCAGGCTTGTTTGTTAATCTCACATTTCTGTGCATTCAATGTTAGTCCACTCTCCTGTAACAATCTACACTCTTGTCTCAAAGCATTGTCATGCTGATCCTGGTCACTCTCATACACAAGAATATCGCCACTATAGTTAAATTCATTTGGTATTGGTGCTATCACTTTTCTGATGGCTTCATGGAAAGTTTCAGCAGCAGAAGAGACTCCAAAACGAAGTCTCTTGTATCTAAATAACCCTTCATGAGTACTAAAAGTGGTTATGGGACGGGATTCCTGGTCGATCACCAATTGATGGTAGCCCTGGTTCAAATCCAATTTGCTGAATCTCTTGGCCATGTTCAAACGAATAATCATATCTTCTATGTTTGGGCCTGGATGCCTCTCTCTCAATATGGCAGTATTTGGTATCCTCATGTCCACACAGAGCCGAAGCCGTCCATCAGCCTTAGGAACCACCACCAGAGGAGAAACCCATGGAGTCGGGCCATTCTCCACTCTTTCTATGATATCGTTGTCCTTTAATTGTTTCAGTTCCTGCGATACTCTTTTCTGCAGATGAAAACCCACACGCCTTGGGTGTTGTGGGACAGGTTGAACCGAACTATCAATGTGTAGATGTATGTCATTGGATCTCAACTTTCCAATTCCTTGGAACAATTTTGGGAATTCCACTTTCAGCTGCTCTAGATCCACCTTTTCTTTCGTCATGGACCTTACGGCTTGAGGTTCTAATGGAATTCCTTCTATCTTTTCAGAATTATTGTATCGTACATCAATGAGAGCCAGGTTAGTTGCGGTTTTGCAACAGATGAGGTACCTCGCAACAACGGGGCTTTTAATAACATGCACTTTGGTCGGAATGTATTTCCCCATGTGAATTAATTTGCATTGAAACAGTCCTATATTTAGCAATGGCCGTTCCGCTCCCCATTGGAAAATTGTGGCTCTCGATGTCCTTAGAGGGTATTGCTTAGCTACCTTTCTGTACATTTCCTCGCTCATAACATTAACTGTAGCTCCAGTGTCCACCAGGAACGGTATATCTTCTCCATTCAAATTCACTACTACCCTTATTGCGTTTTTGTCATTTTCGTGGTTGCCTATCAACCTCACATATATTCTCTGCTGTATCGGTCATATTCATATTCTCTATGATAGTTCATTGGCTCCACTTCTTCCTCATACGACATCATTGGTATCGGTGGATTCTCATACGGGTCTTCATATTTCACTCCCTTTTGAGTTTGTGGTTCATCACTTTATTCTCCGTTCCAAATCCTGCGTAGTTTGATCAGCTCTTACAATCTGTAATTCATCCATGGCTCTAACAAACCCAGTTTGAGTAAATTGTGAATTTGCTCTTGCACCGGGATAAGGCCTCAAATCCCTTTCTGTAGGATTTCGCACTCCAGTACTTCTTTGGATATCATGCCTTCGGTTTGCCCGACTTGGGAATTATTGTTTGCAAGCGGCTTGCTTATCCTTTATCTGCACATTGTTTGGAAGTGGTTCTCTTGCCCACATCGTAGGCATAGCTGGCCCATTGCGGGACAGGGCCCTTTGTGGGGAAATTCAAAGCCACAGCGGTAGCACTGTCTTTCGCTGTTGCCCCTGGCCATCAAATTAGGTTATCCTAATCCCGGATGCCTTCTTTGCCACTGGACATTTTTATTTATGACAGCTACGTTGTCTATGTTCTTCGGGTTTTCTATGTTCGCCACTTGTGCGTCTACCCTCTCATAGGCTCTGGCCAGTTCTAGTACTTCTCTCATCGGCAGAGGTTTCTTCAACAAGTGCTTTCTAAATTGTGATGACAGGCAACCTTCAATCACCTTCAGCCGTATTACCTCATCATCATTGAAGTTGGTAAATTCACAGAATGTGGTTTTCTTCTGCAATCTCAACATTAACTGGGTTATAGTTTCGTGAGGGCTTTGTTTGCATTGGTTAAAAACATATCTCTCATATAATCTCTGTTCAGCTGGATTATTATCTGTGTATTGATTGCAGCCACCAATAGTGGATAGGTCATTCTCTCTTGAGGAGGAATTGTCTTGATAATACTTTTTTTTCCTTTCTGGCAAAATTTGTGAAAATGTCCATTTTATTTGGGGCATTTTGATCCCCTACAGCCCTTAGGAAC
The DNA here is from genome assembly GCF_040938575.1 of Ambystoma mexicanum. NCBI lineage: Eukaryota > Metazoa > Chordata > Amphibia > Caudata > Ambystomatidae > Ambystoma > Ambystoma mexicanum. Next base: position 491,397,309 of record NC_090931.1, on the reverse strand, counting down.
TCCTTGAATTCCTCAATCCACTCTTGCCACCTCTGGCCATGTGTTTCCTGTGGCTCCAGCATAAATGGGTTTGTTCTTCTAAGGTAGTTTAGTGGATTTGTTGACATTAATGTGCTTGTTGCCACCTGGGGTATGCTCTGTTGTTCATTTGCATCCCCCGCAGAATGCATGTCTTCCAGTGACATTTTGTAGCCTTCCTGTTTGTTTTCTTTTTGGATATTTGTATGTGCCCTCCTTCTGCACCTTATAGCTGTTTTCGCTTTCCTGCTTAATCGTGCATATGTGTTTCTATTCACTATGTTGTCATTTTATTTTTGATTTGTGGCTTTCATCATTTACGTGTCTGTTTGTTATATTATTATTTTCTTTTGCAGTTCTAGTATGAGATGCTTTCAGTCTCTATTCATTTCATTCTGTTTTCCCTTTCTTCCGGTTTATAAATTGCAACTCTATGTGTTTCTTTGTATTTAAATGCCCCTCACTGTCTCTGCGAGTTCATTCGTGCTAATGTAATTCGTATCATAAAAAAAAACTATGTTCTCAAGATGGCGGCACATATTTTGACGTCCGCGGGTCCTTTCCTTTAATGTTCTATCATTGCTTCCTCGTTTTTGTGCATCAGTTTGTGCACGTAAGTCCTTTTCTTTGTTTACTTTGCTCGCGTGTTAGCTCGCGCGTCTATGTACGTTGCTTTCCACTTAAATGATGTCTTACTGTCCCCAAATCATTCCGCTTAGCCACGCGATGCACACGCTTCCCTTCACCTCTATCGGGGTCTATATTTCAATTTGTTCCCACTCCTCCTACCTTACGCTCAGCTGATTCAGTGAGCTACGAGCCGCGTGTCGTCTGTATTCTTCATCTTATTCTTTACAACGGCACACCTCTGGCACTTTCCTTTGTGGCTGTCACAGTTCGGCTTGCCTTAGATGAATTATTTTATTATGCCCAGTTTATCCTCATCGCCATTGTTGTGGTCTAGTTTCATTAGTTATAATCACGAGTCATCACAGGTTATGCGTCCTCAGGTTTCTTTATTCATATCACAACTCAACTTCCTAAGCTTTACATTCTAGAATCCTACTCCTGGTGTCAGTGAGAACAGAGAGTCATACTGCCAGAGTAAAGCCCTGCAGGCCCTCTGCTGCTCTGTCATCGGATCTGGAGAGAGATGCACTCCCTCCACTGAGCCATCCAGGGGGTTGCTATGAAGCAAATCAGCAAGGGGCTCACTCCCATCCTCTTCTTGCTCTGAAGTCTGCAAGAAACATGAGACTTCGGCTCGCCTATGGAACGGCTTGAGCCTGTTAACATGCAATACGTGAGGGGCTACCCCAGGGACTCCCATGTCAACCAGATAGTTGACTTCACCCATCTTGGAGATTATCCTGAAGGGTCCAGTCCCCTTATCTGCCAAAGCTCGAGGCTTGGTAGGCTCCATCACAAGGATCTCCTGTCCTGTCTCTACTTGCGAGGCTTTAAGGTCATGCCAGTACTTATTCAATTCCTGGCTGGACATAAGGTTCGCTGTCGCCTGACCCATCATCTGTGTCATCCTCCATCTGAGGCCTAACACATAGTCCCCCACTTGATTGGCAGGACCTGGAGGGGTGGCTCTCAAACCTTCTCTGATCGAGGCAATGGGCACCTTCACTGGATGGCCAAAGAGTAACTCAAAGGGGCTGAAACCAACACCCTCTTGAGGTACCTCTCTGCAAGCGAACAGCTGGCATGGCAGGAGGAGATCCCATTTCCTCCTTAGGGGCTCTTCCAAAGCACCTAGCATGCCCTTGAGAGTTTCGTTAAAATCTCTCAACCAGACCATTGGTCTTGGGGTGGTAAGTGGTGGAGAACTTGAGGGTTACCCCGCACTCTTTGCACATGGTTTTCATGTAACTTGAAATGAACTTGGATCCTCTGTCAGAGACAACCTCCTTAGGGAATCCAACACAGGCAAAAATGCTCAGGAGAGCCCTGGCAACCGCCATGGCAGTAATAGTCTGAAGGGATATAGCCTCAGGGTACCTGGTGGAATGATCAACCAAGACCAGGATGAACCGATGTCCACCTGAAGTGGGAGGCTCAAGGGGACCGACAATGTCGATGCCCACCCTCTCAAACGGTGTGCCAACCACTGGCAACTGCTGCAGTGGGGCAATGACACTGCCTCCAGTCTTGCCAGACAACTGACAAGTTGGGGAGTTCCTGCAGTGGGACTACACTTCTACTCCCATCTGGGGCCAGTAGAAATGGGCAGAGAGCCTTTGCTTTGTCTTCTTGGTCAGATGACCAGCCAGGGGCACCTCATGCAAAAACTGCAGTAGGAAGGGCTTGTAAACTTGGGGTACCACCAAACTCTTGAGGGCACCAGGTTCAGGCTTAGTGGGCTCCCTAACAAGGAGCTTACCCTCCCAATAGATCCGTAATGTTCTAGGCACTTCTCCCTGTGCCTGGGACAGGGTCTTTTTCGTCAGGCCCTCGAGAGAGTGGCACTCTCTCTGACCCTTACAGAAGTCCGCCCGAGAGGGTCCCCCTTAAGCCAACAGGCATTGAAGGTCGGGGTGGTCCTCTGGGCTAGGCATTTCTCCCACAGGAGAGTCTTCTGCCTCTTCTCCCTCAGGAGTTAACTTTGGGTTTTCCACTGGACCCAGCCCATCTGGAGCATGAATCCCAGTGGGTGCTGCTGAGGCAGCAGGAAGAGAAGGGGTCCCTTTTGCAGAGGTGGCCTTCTTGCTCTTCCTTCTTTGTGCCTTGGGTTTCCCCGTCGCCGAGGGTATCGGACTTGCAGCCAGACTCGTTGTGACCTGTGATCGGGTGACTGCCGCAGCAGCCATGGGTAGACCATCCGAGATCATCCCCATTTCCACCGAATCATTTCCTAACACAATGTTAGCAGGCACGTTTTCTTAAACCAGGACTGGAAGCTTTGCTGCCTTGTCTCCAATCGTAATGTTGACTAAGGCTACAGGCGATCACATACTTGCCAACATTCTGTGACCAAAAAGATGTAGGATTTTTCAAGTTTGAAAAATAATAATTCCCATAACAATGACGTCACAGGAAAATACAAAACATACAAACAGCAAAACATGGAAAGATGTTGAAATGTTAAAATGAATAATTCTGAATGCTAACACCAAATTGTCAGCAGATGCTGTGTGATGGTGCTACACTCTGCCACTTGCTTTCACTGCTGGTTCACCTAAGTGTTGTACTGCAAGAGTACAGGACAGAGTCACGCAGCTGTCGGGTCAGTCGATTGGTCTGAGTGCAATCAAGTAATCACCTACCAGTCCACTGTATAGATAGACTAATTAATGTGTTGCATGCTCTGTCCTGTACCCTGCCTTAGAATCACATAAATTACTTGCCACTGTAAAAAGCAGTAGGATCTGTCACTGAAATCTGTAGGCGGTAGGGCTGCTTCAAAAGCAGTAGCCTACTGCCGAAATCTGTAGGGTTGGCAAGTATGCGATCATTTTGGAGACCCACCAGCTAACCTAGTGGTTCACAGAGGAGTACCTACATAGTGCTCTGGCTTGAGCAGGGTCCTGTCCACCACAGTCATGCTCACCCCAGTGTCTTTCAAGCCAGTAGAAGGTTGGCCATTCAAGAGGACACTTCTCAAAAACCTACTGGTGTTCTGCGGGATTGTTGCCAGTACTTCTGCGTACTGATCCCAGGCACCAAGGGATACAAGGGAAATCTCTACAGGAGCAACACGCAACACATGTGATTCCTGTAGAGGAGGGGAGGACGGAGGCCTCCACCTCAGGCATAGGGTAAGGGTAGGTCAGGCTGACAGCCTGGACTTCAAGTGCCTTAACTTTACACTTGGGGTCACCCTTTTTGTGATCCAAACCCCACAGCCCCAACAAGTGCCAGGGACGTGGGGTATGGTACTGGAACCACTGGGAGCCTGCTTTGCAGCAGGTGGACCACTGCTCATACTCCCACCCACATAGGACTTATCCCCACTGGATTTTTGGGTCTTAGGAGAGGAAGGTTTGGTTTATTCGACTACGATTGCTTTTGGGACTCCTCAGTCTTCTGATAAGTTCCCTTTTCTTTGTCCTTGTCCTTCCCACTGGTGTCCTTAGGGGACACCTGGTGGGAGACCCACTTGTCAGCCTGCCTGGCCAGCTTAAGGGGATCTAAAATGTTCTGGTCAGCAACATACTGACACAGCTCTGGTGAACAGGCTTCAGACAAAATGCTCAAAAAACAAAAGGTGAGACAATTCAGCAAACGTTTTCGCTTTGTAACCATCAATCCACCCCATCATGTCATATGTGCAGGACTCACCCAGTCAATCCAAGACACATTATTTCTTTTCTTAAATTCCCTGAACCTTTTAAGGTATTGGGTCGGTGTCTTGCCAAACTTGGCAATCAAAGCAGACTTCATGCACACATACTGACCCCTTTCTTTCACACTCAGTTCAGAATACAGTCATAACCAATCTGAGGCACTATGCTAAACAAACACTTAGGCCAATCTCTTTTATCAACATCATAAATTGCACAAGCCATTTCAAATGCTCCAATCCATTGGAGGATATCAGAACCCTCCGCATACACATCAACCAAATCTTTCATAAACTTGTTGGCTGGGGACCTGACACTTTCAACTGGTTTTGCTGTAGTCTCCACTGTAGCTTTCACGAGCTGGATTTGCTGACATTCAGTGCCCATGTTCTTAAGTTCAAGATCCCTATCCTTTAGCTCCAGATCGCTGGCTTTAAGGATCGCTTGCTGTGCCAACTCCTCTTTCTTGAGTTCAGCTTCTATTTCCAACTTTTTGTATTCAAAGACTTACTTCATCCTTAATAACTCAAATTCCCTGAAGAAACATTGCTGGAGGTCAGAACAGAGGCAGCAGGAATGGTGGCGTTCCCAGAATCAGATTCATCAACACCCCCAGGGGTAGCGCCCTCATTGGTTACACGCCCCCTTCAAGAGCTTCACAATCAGTCTGGCAGTCCACCAGGGCAGCTATCAGCTCAGCCCTAGACTTATCCTCAAAGTCTAACTCCCTGGCTTCACAAGCACTCTGGAGAGCCTCTAAGATCATCCTAGTCAATTTACCATTTGCAAAAGACTCCATTGCTTGTAATGTAGTTATCTAGTACACAACTAAACCTCAATTTAACAAAGTGTAGATATTTTGTAAGTGGCACGGTTACACACTGGTTCTCAAAAACTATAAGCATCCTGCCGCTGCCACCAGTGTAAAGACTGGAGGGCAGTTGCTGTACTCCTGCTCTCTATATGGTAGAGGAGAGGCACAGTACCCCAGCCAAGATTCTCTATTTGGTAAAACGTGGGCGAGCAATCAAGGCCTAGCTCTCAGGAGGTGATGCAGGCTGGTTCCTAAGTATAGTGTAGTCTCCAAGCACCCATAAAGGAATGTCCGCACACTGTATTAGTGAAAACACAGCCTTTATAAAATGAAGGTTCAAGGTAATATACACAATCACAAAAACTCACTTTGTGCTCAATTAATCTAAATTGGCAAATATATACACAATCAGTTCTAAGTGGTACCACAATTACTATCAGATTCCATTAAAGTGCATCAACTGTACTTTGGTCAAATGTTACACCAATGAAATAATAAAGGGAACCAACAATAGACTTAGGAGGAAAACAGTTGGTTAGAACAATAGGCAGAATACTGGGTCCCTACTGACCAGACACAGTTCTGTGTGGAGATCCCCCCACCTGGGCAACCTGTAAAATAAAGATATACTACAAGCCCAGTCCATATATTGTTCAATGAGTCTTATTTCCTTCTAACATGTTTCTACCACCCCAATGTACCTGAAATAGCAGAGTTCCTTGAAAAGGTGTCGATGGATCCTTCTTGAAAGACTCCCTTTAAGGCAGGCGCCACGGATTGTCGATGGTCCCCGAAGAAGGTGAACTTGACGTTGATGATCCTCGATAAAAAGTTTGATGGTGTCAAGGTAGCCGCTTCGGTCTTGGCAGTGCTCCTCGACGATGGGTCGTAGACGACCTGCAAAGACGAGGCATGCGGTGTACCCCGATGTCGATAGATCGTTACTGCAAAGGGTCTATGAAGAACTTTGGCCCAGCAAGTCGAGTCATCCGGCATCTCTGCGGTCTTTGGGTGGCGGGAAACCCACCAGTGGATTCTCCTCCTTGCGTCGGCAGCCTCGACTTTCTCCGGTGGGAAAAAGCGGTCGGCGGTGCTGGCGAGAGAGTCCTTGGATTTGAGTGTCTTAATTAATGGAGCGTTGCGACTCCGGTCGTCGACGGCACAGCATCAAGTGGTCACTGCTTCTTGGCAACACAGCTTTGACGGGCCTCCAGCGGTTATAGCAAACCTACGACGGTGGACAGAATGTCTGGTGCTTCTCTTCATTCTTCTCAGCGGTCCCCGTCTCCGGTCGGCAGCCTGTCGAGGGTCTGACTCCCAGGGAGCTTCGGCAAAGGTTACCGGTGCTCGATGGTCCCTCGCAGCTCAGGAAGAGGTCACCTAACCAGGTCCTCTCTCGGATCAGTCCTTGATAAACTTAACAGCTTTCGGATCGGGTCAAAGCAAATGCAGCAGCAAGTCTTATTCTTTCTGCTGGGCTTCAAGGATAAGCATCAAGTATCAACTTCAGCTTCAGAATGATTTCTAGCAGTGAGAGGCCCCCAGATATACTGTTCTGTCTCCCATTCATTTTGCTGGGTCACACTCAGGCAACCAATCACTCGGACAGGCATTCATCAGGCAGGCATGCAGCCAGTCAGGCTTACAGTGCATTCAGGCCATTCTCCTCCCTCTCAGACACTGACAACAAGGAATGTGTATTGGGACAAGTACCTAGCCATTCAGCACTACACACTTCATTCCTACCAGTTTTGGGCAGCACTGTCTCAGTCTTTGTGTTACATACCAGAAACTAGAAACCCATATCAAGAAGTGCATATTGGTCATCCACTCCATTCACCCAGGTCTCGCCCCAAGGGTGTACCTACAACATACAGTCACTGGGAAGGCTCCAGCAAGTCTGGCCTGGACTTCCCCACTATACCATATATGGAACTTTCACCCAACAGCCAGTCAGGGGGAAGGGACAGAGACAGGGCTTCCCAGGACTTAGGAAAACAAGGAAACAGGCAATAGGAAACAAGAGGCCACAAGGGCCATCTTGTTTCCTATCAGGAATCAACTGATTCAAGTGGCAGGGCCTCGGCATCCCCAAAGTGGAGGATACTCAGAGCACCTGTCAAATTCAGCATGGAGCTGCCACTAGCCCATACCCTGCTCTGTGGGTCACACACAGGTGCCCAAAAACATACACTAAGTTCACAGGGTTGTACCCCCACCCATGGGGGCCATAAGGGTATCCCAAGGGTCTGTACACCAAACCATGAATAGGAAGAGCTGCACTGCCAGGAGTCCCACATGGACTCCTGGGAAAAGAACAATACAGAACACATTTGAAAAAGGACTACAGGACAAGGGCAGGGAGGCCCTGTCCATCCAATGCATTTCCAGCATCACAATAACATAGTTCAGCTCACATTTGTTTTTACATATTGTTGTCATTGAATCTCAATCTGGGTTCCCAACATAAAATCACAACTATAAGCGCTAAAGTAACAGCCCTTTCTTCATCAGTTAAGCAACACATGTGCAGGTAAAGTTCTATTGACAGTCAAACTACTGTACGCATGTATTATGTCTAAAAAGTGTCTTAATTTCCAAAAGAAAATGGGTCTCAATAATGATGATTTCAAATGTTTATACACCAAGGTTTACCTTTTCCATCAAAAGCACAATGTGCAAAATATGTTTTTCAAACATTTTGAATGAAAGTCAGTTTTTGTAATCATCCCTCTAGGAATCAAATGTATCACTTTGAATATCGATCATGAAAATCCCTCTCTAGTTTACCTGTACATGTTTCTAGCCCTTCTTTAGAAGTTTGAAATTAGAACAAATGTATACACATATACAACTAAGGAAACACAAGTGTATTATTATTATTACTATTATTGTATTTATTAAGCATGGAACTAGTTTTAGTCATAGGGGGTGGACACAGTGAGGGCAGGAGAGATGTAAGGGACCGGGGAGCTAACAATGGGGGAGAGGGAAGCTGGCCAATTTGGGCAGCAATGGATCTACAAGCAACAAGGAAGGACACAGGGGGAGCAAATCACACAGTCTCATGTAAGGTGGAAAGTGGAAGGTCTGTTGACCTAGGTTTTAGGAAGGAGCCATTCCTTGAAAATGAGGGTCTTGTGCTCCTCCCTGAACTACAAAAGCGAGGGGGTGAACTGGTGTTGACAGGGAGGGGTTTCCAAAGTCTGGGGGTGTAGACAGAGAAGGCCTGTCTTCTGGTTATTTCCTTCCTGCACCAGTGGAGTTCAAGTGCGCCCTTGTATTACTTGTGGTGTATTGTAGGCCTCTGGAGAGATAGTGAGGTAGCTGAGGAATTTGGGGACGGCAGTCTTGTAGATGATGCAGCAGTATTTGAAGATAACATGTGTTTACACAGGAACAAATGCAATTTACTAATGGTTAAGGTGATGTAGTCTAATTTGCAAAGTCCTTTGATGAGTTGTGCAGGAGCAAGTAGGACACATATCTGGGGTACCAGCGTAGTAGCAGGAAGGCATAGCAAAAGGGCATTGCCACCATCTAGGTGAGATTGGACAAATGCTTGGACAGCTGATCTGACATTGCTTTCTCTCGTCAAGTGCTTCATTTTGCAAGAGGGAAAGTTGGTACCAGCCTGGTAGTTTTGAACCCAAGGGACTTTGCTCAGGTGGTTAACTGTGGTGTGAAGCCTTTGAGGTTCATAGTGGTGAGCCAGGTCTGGATGTCATGGTGTTCAAAGTTGTTGGCCAAAAGTAGGAATTCAGTCTTGGAGGGGTTGTGCTTCAGGTAAGCACTGGACACCCAGAACAGGATCAATGTGAGGCAGGGCTCAAGCCGGTGGATTTCTTCGATGGAGGATATATTGAGAAAGCTGCATGCCATCTGTATATTGGTGGTTGTGGATGTTGTGTGTAGCCCATAGTGTTCAGAGCAGTTCCATGTAAAGGTGGAAGATTAAGGGGGGGGAGGATGGATCCTTGCAGGACTCCATGGTTAGAGATGGTAATATGGAGAAATCCATTTCGAGGAATTTGTGGTGGTTACTGAGCAGGGATGTGAATTAGCTGAGGAAGAACTCTCTGATAGATGAGTGTCTGGTGACCTACTGTACCAAACACTGCTGAGAGGTCGAGGAGAACCAGGAGGCAACGATGGCCATCATTGGGAATTTTAAGGACAATGTCAATCACCTTAATGGTAGCTGCATCTGGGTCTGAAGCCAGATTGGTAGGCCTGAAAGACGTTGTTGGTGTTGATGTGTTGGACGAGTTGCATGGGTACTGTTTTCTTAAGAAATTTACCTAGGAAGGGAAGATGGGTCATCCGTTCCTGAGGTTGTCAGGGTCCAGTGTTGGTTTCTTGAGAAGTGAGAAGATTTGTCCAGTCTTGAGGTTTGAGGGCAAGGTGCCTTGACAGAGGGAGCTGCTGATGATTGTCAGGTGAGGGGAGAGTGGTTCAGTCGGAACTGTCTTCAGAATGGAGGCTGGGAAGATGCTGTCAGTGTACAATACGGCCTTGGGAGATGCTGGGGTAGCAGTATTGTCTTTCATGGTTAGTGTCTTGAAAGTTGTCCGGGTATTAGCAGTTTTGCAAGATGCAATGTGTCATGTGCCGTCAGTTGTGGTGCCTTTGTCTATGTGCTGTCAAATTGTTCTGTTCTTGTTGATGAAGAAAGAGTTGACGGCAGTGGATTTTTTTGATGGAATGCACTATGAATGAGTCGAGCAGATGGTTGATGAAAGGCTTGATGGCTATGAAGTTGGCTTTGATTTTATTGTTGGCATTACACTAGGAGCTAAAATGAGAGAAAGCCAAGTCACTAACCTGGGAAAATGTTTTGGTTTATTCCAACAGAATGGAAGAAACACTATACAATTGCTTTCCCTATTTGTCACTGGTTTGTAAAACATCTCTTAACTTAAAGGAGAAAATATCTTATTATTCTGAATCTTGTAGTCCATGAAACCTATTCTTGAAACAGCAAAACTTTATATTGGGAACAAGTGTGGGAAGTCTACTCATAGAGGATATATTAAACCGTTACACTTCTTTCAAATTAATAATATAGAATTGAAATCTGGAAAATCTAACAACATTAGTAACATTAACAATATTTTTGCTATACCAAAGTCTAATACACATTAAATATTCTGAAATTCATATGCTAGCCAGAACTGCCAAAGTTACATATTCACATCATAAAGAAAATAAAAGAAAATTCAGTATATCGTAGCATGGCAGTGAAACAAGTAATGGAAGTTTGACTCACCTACCACAAGGTCCGGGTTAATTACATAAAGCAAAACATATTGATCTCATTAAGGCCTTGCCCATAACAGTGGCTCGCTTCTCTATCTAGAATGCTTATTGTTGAAAGAGACAACTTTCTAAGGGGGCGAAGTGTGCCATACATGTGCCAGGAGATGTCATCAAAGAGCGATTGGACACTGAGATTTCCCTCTTGAGAACCATATAGCCAAACTTATCTGATGGGACTTATTGGCAGTCATTGTTAACCTGATTCACTCGTCCTGTGCATCCTGGTATCTTCAACTGCTTCAAGGGGTGAATACAAGGACAGAGAAGCCAGCCATGTTGTTCCAGCTAGTGTGACTACAGCAGGAGAATGTATGCTTTCTAGTATTTCACTGCTTGCACATCTTGGATTCTATTCTGCAGATGTCTTGGGTCCTTGTGTTTTGTTGGCCTCATGACATGTTGCGTGCAATGTAGAGTTCTACCATGGACATCAGAGCTTGCAGCTGATGCAGGCTGCCTTGAAGTTGATACAGGCATAGAGGAGCAACCATTTCTGTACCTCAAGTGTGGGGGAGAGGTTGTAGAACCTGATAAAATGAGAGGCCTGGATTTATTATCATTAGAGAATCATTACTCTTTGTTACAGAATCATTACCCAATCATTACTCTTTGCTATGGAATCATTCCATTATTGCATCCTGTTTAAGCTATCCATTGTACATTACTGAAGTAGACACTATCCACATTATTAGACTGCCACTTTGTATGCATTTGCAATTTGAATTTAGAATGACACACTGTCATATTTGAAATACCATGTAGAGCCATTTAGAATGAGACATTGTTATATTTGTAGTTACACATGTAGAGATATGTATATGTACACATGTATGCATGTAGAGTGTGCACTTAGAATGTGTTTGCATTATGTAGATAGCGCTTGGATTTGCAAGAAGAAAGCGTAAACGTTAGAAAGCATTTAGCTGGCATTATAACACCATTCCACTGAATGAGACAGAGAAGCGCCACGGTGTGCGAAGCTTGTTTTGAATTACTCTGAGTACAAGTATTCGTAAACATTTGCTTGGCAGACAAATAACACAAACTTTGTCCGAGTGGGGAAGGCGAAGGAAGCCTTATCAGCTTGGGCTCTGTGCTTCGCAGAGAGAGGAAAGGGGGACAGCACCATGGCCTTTGCAGGGAGATGGTTTGCTCTCTGGGAGAGAGGGATAGTGAATGACAATGAATGGAGGAATATATGGTACAATGGTGTATTGCAGGCACTGCAGACAGATAGGCCATGAAAGAGATATGATGTCCAATGTCACACTGACAGAACACGACTAGAACACAGAGTGATTGCAAGTGAAAGTACATTGCAAACACAGACTTTCAGGCACATTCATATTTAGAATTTGCTGACAGAGAAAGAGACATTCTTAGTGGAGAATGAAAGTAACCATGGGGAATGAGTGTGTCATGGAATAGTATAACCAGGGGAGAGGGGAGTTGATTTTTTTAGTTGCTGTTGGAGATGGTGCTAGATGCGATGAGGGAGAGATGCTTGGTGAAATGAGATATCATCCACAACAGCCTTTTGTCTGGTCCTTTTTAAACTACTCATGAATCTTTCCACCATTCCATTCGCTTGTGGCCACAAGGGTGTAATCTTTTGATGTTGGAATCCCATATGAACAGCAAATTTACTGAATTCATGCCCTTGAAAAGGTGCTCCATAATCTGTTTTGACGATTTGAGGTATTCCCCATTCACTATAAAGCTCACCCAATACCACCACGACATGGTGGAACGCCGCGGATTGGACTTGTTATACAAACGAAACCTTGAGTATTCATGTATAGCCACTAGGAGATATCCACCTTCTTCCAGAGGGCCAGAAAAATCCAAAGCCACCCGGTTCCACAGTCCCCTGGGCAATGGTACTATTTTCAGAGGCGTTGCCTGAGTCGCAGGGGATGTCACTTGACAGGCAAAACAGCCTTGTAGTGTGTCCTCCACAATCATATCCATACATGGAAATCACAGTTGATTTCTCAGAATTGTCTTTGTGTTGACTACTCCCCTGTGCCCCTCATGAGCCAACATCACCAGGGTCTTTCTCAGACTTCTGGGTGCTACAAGTCTACTTCCTCTTAGAAGCATTCGATCTTCAGTTGCAGATAAGTCGCTGCTTATTTTTGCTAACTTCCTTAAATCTTTCATATCCCCTTCCCCTAAATCCTTTTCATGGTCAATGCATTGCCACTTTCCAGTTTTTGTGAGTCTAACTGCTACTCTTATCATCGAATCAGTTCTGCTTCTCTCCACAAATGTATCCTTCGTTATCACAACGGGCAGTGCATTTAATGATAAATACGATATATATTTTTCCGCCTCCATCTGCATTATTGAATCCACCATGCTCACCGGATGTCCTGACAAATAATCGGCTGGATTCGCCTCTTTCCCTGGCCTGTGTACAATTTTATAATCGTATTCTTACAGCTTCAGACCCCAACGCTCAATCCTTGGGGGCATCTTGATTCGGGGATTTCCAAATATTGAAATTAGTGCCTGATGATCCTTCACCAACACAAAGGGCTTTCCAATTATGAAATAGTTGAACTTTTCGCAAGCCCATACAGCGGCGAGACTCTCCCTTTCCGCCTGCGAGTATGCCTGCTCAATGTCACTTAGCGCTCGGCTGGCATAGGCAATGACTTTTGTTTGTTTATTTTCTAATGTCTCATCAGGATTCGTTTGCGCAAGAATTGCACCCAATCCAACTGGGCTAGCGTCAGCAATCACTTCGGTATCCCATTTAGGATTAAAGTATGCTAACTGTCTATCATTTTCCAGCTCACTCTTTACCCTGTTGAAACTTTCTTCACATTTTTCACTCCATCTATACTCCACATCCTTCTTTAATAGATGTCTCAAGGGTTCAGTCAGCGTAGCATATTCTGGCATGTATCTTGCACAATATCCTACCATTCCAAGGAAGGATATCAGCTCAGTCACATCTCTTGGGGCCTACAATTTCAATATCACTCCCACTTTCTCCAGATCTGCTCTCATACCGTCTTCTGAGAATATGTGCCCAAAGAATTTCAGGCTTGTTTGTTAATCTCACATTTCTATGCATTCAATGTTAGTCCACTCTCCTGTAACAATCTACACTCTTGTCTCAAAGCATTGTCATGCTGATCCTGGTCACTCCCATACACAAGAATATCGTCACTATAGTTAAATTCATTTAGTATTGGTGCTATCACTTTTCTGATGGCTTCATGGAAAGTTTCAGCAGCAGAAGAGACTCCAAAACGAAGTCTCTTGTATCTAAATAACCCTTCATGAGTACTAAAAGTGGTTATGGGACGGGATTCCTGGTCGATCACCAATTGATGGTAGCCCTGGTTCAAATCCAATTTGCTGAATCTCTTGGCCATGTTCAAACGAATAATCATATCTTCTATGTTTGGGCCTGGATGCCTCTCTCTCAATATGGCAGTATTTGGTATCCTCATGTCCACACAGAGCCGAAGCCGTCCATCAGCCTTAGGAACCACCAACAGAGGAGAAACCCATGGAGTCGGGCCATTCTCCACTCTTTCTATGATATCGTTGTCCTTTAATTGTTTCAGTTCCTGCGATACTCTTTTCTGCAGATGAAAACCCACACGCCTTGGGTGTTGTGGGACAGGTTGAACCGAACTATCAATGTGTAGATGTATGTCATTGGATCTCAACTTTCCAATTCCTTGGAACAATTTTGGGAATTCCACTTTCAGCTGCTCTAGATCCACCTTTTCTTTCGTCATGGACCTTACGGCTTGAGGTTCTGATGGAATTCCTTCTATCTTTTCAGAATTATTGTATCGTACATCAATGAGAGCCAGGTTAGTTGCGGTTTTGCAACAGATGAGGCACCTCGCAACAACGGGGCTTTTAATAACATGCACTTTGGTCGGAATGTATTTCCCCATGTGAATTAATTTGCATTGAAACAGTCCTATATTTAGCAATGGCCGTTCCGCTCCCCATTGGAAAATTGTGGCTCTCGATGTCCTTACAGGGTATTGCTTAGCTACCTTTCTGTACATTTCCTCGCTCATAACATTAACTGTAGCTCCAGTGTCCACCAGGAACGGTATATCTTCTCCATTCAAATTCACTACTACCCTTATTGCGTTTTTGTCATTTTCGTGGTTGCCTATCAACCTCACATATATTCTCTGCTGTATCGGTCATATTCATATTCTCTATGATAGTTCATTGGCTCCACTTCTTCCTCATACGACATCATTGGTATCGGTGGATTCTCATACGGGTCTTCATATTTCACTCCCTTTTGAGTTTGTGGTTCATCACTTTATTCTCCGTTCCAAATCCTGCGTAGTTTGATCAGCTCTTACAATCTGTAATTCATCCATGGCTCTAACAAACCCAGTTTGAGTAAATTGTGAATTTGCTCTTGCACCGGGATAAGGCCTCAAATCCCTTTCTGTAGGATTTCGCACTCCAGTACTTCTTTGGATATCATGCCTTCGGTTTGCCCGACTTGGGAATTATTGTTTGCAAGCGGCTTGCTTATCCTTTATCTGCACATTGTTTGGAAGTGGTTCTCTTGCCCACATCGTAGGCATAGCTGGCCCATTGCGGGACAGGGCCCTTTGTGGGGAAATTCAAAGCCACAGCGGTAGCACTGTCTTTCACTGTTGCCCCTGGTCATCAAATTAGGTGATCCTAATCCCGGATGCCTTCTTTGCCACTGGACATTTTTATTTATGACAGCTACGTTGTCTATGTTCTTCGGGTTTTCTATGTTCGCCACTTGTGCGTCTACCCTCTCATAAGCTCTGGCCAGTTCTAGTACTTCTCTCATCGGCAGAGGTTTCTTCAACAAGTGCTTTCTAAATTGTGATGACAGGCAACCTTCAATCACCTTCAGCCGTATTACCTCATCATCATTGAAGTTGGTAAATTCACAGAATGTGGTTTTCTTCTGCAATCTCAACATTAACTGGGCTATAGTTTTGTGAGGGCTTTGTTTGCATTGGTTAAAAACATATCTCTCAGATAATCTCTGTTCAGCTGGATTATTATCTGTGTATTGATTGCAGCCACCAATAGTGGATAGGTCATTCTCTCTTGAGGAGGAATTGTCTTGATAATACTTTTTATTTCCTTTCTGACAAAATTTGTTAAAATGTCCATTTTATTTGGGGCATTTTGATCCCCTACAGCCCTTAGGAACTCCTTGAATTCCTCAATCCACTCTTGCCACCTCTGGCCCTGTGTTTCTTGTGGCTCCAGCATAAATGGGTTTGTTCTTCTAAGGTAGTTTAGTGGATTTGTTGACATTAATGTGCTTGTTGCCACCTGGGGTATGCTCTGTTGTTCATTTGCATCCCCCGCAGAATGCATGTCTTCCAGTGACATTTTGTAGCCTTCCTGTTTGTTTTCTTTTTGGATATTTGTATGTGCCCTCCTTCTGCACGTTATAGCTGTTTTCGCTTTCCTGCTTAATCGTGCATATGTGTTTCTATTCACTATGTTGTCATTTTATTTTTGATTCGTGGCTTTCATCATTTACGTGTCTGTTCGTTATATTATTATTTTCTTTTGCAGTTCTAGTATGAGATGCTTTCAGTCTCTATTCATTTCATTCTGTTTTCCCTTTCTTCCGGTTTATAAATTGCAACACTATGTGTTTCTTTGTATTTAAATGCCCCTCACTGTCTCCGCGACTTCATTCGTGCTAATGTAATTCGTATCATAAAAAAAAACTATGTTCTCAAGATGGCGGCACGTATTTTGACGTCCGCGGGTCCTTTCCTTTAATGTTCTATCATTGCTTCCTCGTTTTTGTGCGTCAGTTTGTGCACGTAAGTCCTTTTCTTTGTTTACTTTGCTCGCGTGTTAGCTCGCGCGTCTATGTACGTTGCTTTCCACTTAAATGATGTCTTACTGTCCCCAAATCATTCCGCTTAGCCACGCGATGCACACGCTTCCCTTCACCTCTATCGGGGTCTATATTTCAATTTGTTCCCACTTCTCCTACCTTACGCTCAGCTGATTCAGCGAGCTACGAGCCGCGTGTCGTCTGTATTCTTCATCTTATTCTTTACAACGGCACACCTCTGGCACTTTCCTTTGTGGCTGTCACAGTTCGGCTTGCCTTAGATGAATTATTTTATTATGCCCATTTTATCCTCATCGCCATTGTTGTGGTCTAGTTTCATTAGTTATAATCACGAGTCATCACAGGTTATGCGTCCTCAGGTTTCTTTATTCATATCACAACTCAACTTCCTAAGCTTTACATTCTAGAATCTTCCTTAATCAATTTGGAAGGAGTGCTTGGTACTGTGCACGTCGGCTCCTCTGACTGCTATTTACTTTCGAACGCAGCACTGCGAGCGCTGCTCTTGCTGCCTGGCCGCTTCCTGGAGGGGGCGGGGCCTACTACCATCACGTGACGGATCACGTGATCACCTCACTCCTCATATTGCCGGCACAACCGCCCTTGCGGCGTGTTCTTAATCTATTTGGAAGGAGTGCTTGGTACTGTGCACGTCGGCTCCTCTGACTGCTATTTATTTTCGAACGCAGCACTGCGAGCGCTGCTCTTGCTGCCTGGCCGCTTCCTGGAGGGGGCGGGGCCTACTACCATCACGTGACGGATCACGTGATCACCTCACTCCTCATATTGCCGGCACAACCGCCCTTGCGGCGTGTTCTTAATCTATTTGGAAGGAGTGCTTGGTACTGTGCACGTCGGCTCCTCTGACTGCTATTTACTTTCGAACGCAGCACTGCGAGCGCTGCTCTTGCTTCCTGGCCGCTTCCTGGTGGGGGCGGGGCCTACTACCATCACGTGACGGATCACGTGATCACCTCACTCCTCATATTGCCGGCACAACCGCCCTTGCGGCGTGTTCTTAATCTATTTGGAAGGAGTGCTTGGTACTGTGCACGTCGGCTCCTCTGACTGCTATTTACTTTCGAACGCAGCACTGCGAGCGCTGCTCTTGCTGCCTGGCCGCTTCCTGGAGGGGGCGGGGCCTACTACCATCACGTGACGGATCACGTGATCACCTCACTCCTCATATTGCCGGCACAACCGCCCTTGCGGCGTGTTCTTAATCTATTTGGAAGGAGTGCTTGGTACTGTGCACGTCGGCTCCTCTGACTGCTATTTACTTTCGAACGCAGCACTGCAAGCACTGCTCTTGCTGCCTGGCCGCTTCCTGGAGGCGGCAGGGCCTACTACCATCACGTGACGGATCACGTGATCACCTCACTCCTCATATTGCCGGCACAACCGCCCTTGCGGCGTGTTCTTAATCTATTTGGAAGGAGTGCTTGGTACTGTGCACGTCGGCTCCTCTGACTGCTATTTACTTTCGAACGCAGCACTGCGAGCGCTGCTCTTGCTGCCTGGCCACTTCCTGGAGGGGGCGGGGCCTACTACCATCACGTGACGGATCACGTGATCACCTCACTCCTCATATTGCCGGCACAACCGCCCTTGCGGCGTGTTCTTAATCTATTTGGAAGGAGTGCTTGGTACTGTGCACGTCGGCTCCTCTGACTGCTATTTACTTTCGAACGCAGCACTGCGAGCGCTGCTCTTGCTGCCTGGCCGCTTCCTGGAGGGGGCGGGGCCTACTACCATCACGTGATGGATCACGTGATCACCTCACTCCTCATATTGCCGGCACAACCGCCCTTGCGGCGTGTTCTTAATCTATTTGGAAGGAGTGCTTGATACTGTGCACGTCGGCTCCTCTGACTGCTATTTACTTTCGAACGCAGCACTGCGAGCGCTGTTTTTGCTGCCTGGCCGCTTCCTGGAGGGGGCGGGGCCTACTACCATCACGTGACGGATCACGTGATCACCTCACTCCTCATATTGCCGGCACAACCGCCCTTGCGGCGTGTTCTTAATCTATTTGGAAGGAGTGCTTGGTACTGTGCACGTCGGCTCCTCTGACTGCTATTTACTTTCGAACGCAGCACTGCGAGTGCTGCTCTTGCTGCCTGGCCGCTTCCTGGAGGGGGCGGGGCCTACTACCATCACGTGACGGATCACGTGATCACCTCACTCCTCATATTGCCGGCACAACCACCCTTGCGGCGTTAAGCCCTGGAGGCAGTAAGGGCTGGAGCCGCTGTTTGGCTGTTTGGCTGTGAGTACTGTGGTCTACGTCCATCTTAAGCTACCAGGGAACGGGGTGGAGAGTCGGACTCTGGCAGCTCCATTAGCCGCCGGGCGTTCCCAACCCTGCAACTGAGTGTTTACTTCAAACTCATTTCCCAATTGTGGATATATTAGATGTTTTTAAACTGACGTAACCAGAATTATATCAGAGGTTGCGAGCTGTTCTTCCCTCCGGTTTTAACGTAAACACATTCCTTTTGGCACTATTATAGTATAGAAGGTCTTGGTTTTTATATTAGTCCTGTTCCCAGCCTTTTTTATAAAAAAAAAAAAAAAAATGTTTTGGGTGTTTCGCACTTTAGAGGTTACGAGCTGTTCTTCCCTCAGGGTGTTCTTTTTCTCTTCTCTAATATCTTTTAATACATCTTTTTTCTGGTCTTCTTTCTTTTTTATAATATGCCCGCACTCAGAAACGGGTTTGAAACTGCTGAGAGCCAAGCTATTAAGATAGCAGAGGACCAATCAGGCTCTCTGACTCATCGTGAGGCGCTTAATAGTATTGACCACATTGAAAATATGGCTGCCTCGATTTCATTGGTTGAGAATATCAATGAAAATTCAAATATTAGAGCGGAAGGGAGCCCGAAGGGACATCCCACCATAGATCCTGCAATTTTGAATGTTGTAACGTTGACTGAAGCAAATGTGGACATACCAGACATAGAGGATATGGGGGCGAATAGGGACATACCAGACTCTAGACAGGAACTCACAGATGAGGAATGTCTTCAACAAAGTCGAATTGTTACTAAAAGGGTAGTCAGGTATCATGCGTCCACCCCTCTTCAGAAGAGGATCATTACTGGGAAATTACAGGCAGGAGATAAACAATGCTTGGAGTCTCTGATATGGAAGGGGAAACAACCCGGTGGAACTCTGCAATTCACCCATATTTCGCCGGCAACATTTATTTTTGGGAAGGATAATAATGATAAGGTGCAGAAGTACCTCGATTCTCCTCAGTCGGGGAGCTCTAAGCAGGCGGGTGGGAGGGACCAATCTAAAGAGACCCCCATCTGCTCTAAATATAATCTCAACCAGCCCATTGGAGAGAGTGATTTGGATGATTCCTTTTTTACTACGGCAGATGATACAGGTCATCTGCTGAAAGAAAAAGTTGATTTAGAGATACCAGTAGGTAGATTTTTGTCCAAAGACAAGGGGATGAGGGGCTTATCAGAGGGTGCGCCATTTGATACACTCTCACAAAATAGAAATACGCCTACAATGTGGAAACAACAAGAGGGTAAACATCTATCCCCTATTAGACCGATCACAAAGACACTTATACCATCCATACACTGTAAGACTAGGCATACCCAAACAGATATGGAAAGGAATGACTTGCCCATAACTGTAGATAAAGCGATCCTCAGCAAACCATATTGGAAAATCTTGGGGTATCCGAAGATAAACAGGAGTCTCCGGGTCTGAGAAGGGAGGAGAGAGGAGATTACCTGATACCACTTTTATCCAATCTACACATTAGTTTGAATTTGGCCTTGAAAACCCTAGGTGAATCCCAAGAGACGATTGGGTGCTCTTTGGTAGGACAACAAGCGGCTTTCAACCAATTGGTGACCCGTCTGGCTTTCTTGGAGGGTATAGTGGAGGTTAAGAACCTTAACGAACAGACTACTAAAGAAAAGAGTCTATTTGAAAAATATAGAGAGGAACTAGATTCTAGGTTAATAACCATGGACGCTAAGATTACTACTCTGTTGGAAGTTATGCTGACAGGAGATCGCCCCACCACGTCAAATATGGTGGCAGAGGATCGAGCCTCCTGGGGAATAGGAGATAATAAAATCAATAATGAAAACTATGGGAAGGAACTGTGCTGTCCAGATAGTCCTTCGGTCCTTCTGGATGCCATAATTATGGCAACAGAAGGGCCCACTCAGGAACAGGACAGTGAAAAGTCCAGCGCTCAGATGCAGGTGAGAGAAATGATAAAAGAGGGGGAATGTCTAAACATTAGTAGTGAGGGCTCAATAATCTCCCAACATAATTCTTCAAAAAAAGGACAAAAATGTAAACAAAAGACAAATTACAGAGAGGAACAATTAGCAGTTCAGGTATTAGAAATAGGTTCTAATATGAATAATGATGTACCTGCTCCAGTTATTAGCTCGAACTACGATATAAATGAGATGCCCCAATCCCCTGTCGGTAGACGAAAAAAGACAAAAAAGCAGTCTATGATGCCCAAAAAAAGCAAAAATATGCCTAATACAAAAATTAAAGGCAGAAATGCGAATCTTAAAGGTATTAGAAATATCCCGTCTCAGGAAGAGCCTGATGATAGGGGGAACCACAAGGTATCTAATAAAGAAGATGGTCAGGTTTGGGGGGAACCTAGTATTAAAGACTCCCTGCCCAGGGGGGAAATCAATACTGACCTAAATACGGAGGAGAATAATATACTAAAAGTTGGTCTGGAGCGCATACAAACTAAACAAACAAAGATGACAGCCTTCGGTAAAATAATTAGTACCAAACATGCTAGAACATCCGTAGGTACACAACAAATTGGGCACCCTATTATTTCTCAAGAAATTCCAGCAGTAGCATCTCCCAGTACTTCCCCCTTACAAGGACCGATGGTGTTAGCTGAGAAGGGGACTGAATTTACTAGTAATAATACGGGAGATACCCTCCAAGATACATATCTATCCAAAACCCAAGAATCTCGAGAAAAGGCTGTGTTTAAATCTAGTACTGACCATATAATGAAGCAATCGAGTCTGGTCGAGCACCCTATAAAGATCGGTACAGGGAAGATACTGGGTTGGATCAATAATAATGATACAGATTCGCAGGATTACTTAAATAGAACTTACCTTTTAAGTCTGTTTAAAAAGATTCCCTTATTACGAGCAATAACAACTGATGACATAGATTCCATCTCTCTACCTAATCATAATAACCATTGTATGGTAAGTTGTTTTCATTCAGCGATGGTAGCAGATATGGTTATGATCTAACTACTCTAGCAGATGACAAAGAGGTTGATAAGTTTCTTCAATATAAGGAAACAGATAACAACCAAATTCAACAAACCTCACAATCAGGCAATAATAAATTAGAAAACTTGGGTCCAGGGTTGGCACTAATTTCTAGCCTTCTAAATAGTGGCCAGGATTGGTCATGGTTACAGCCAGCACTTAAAACCTTGGAGATATTCAGACAAGATAGCGGGCGTTCCTAACAGTTCTAATATAGATGTGATTTCCTGGAATTCATGCGGGGGAGCTCACCTTGATATGTTTTTGAATAAAAGGGATAACTATGTGCACCCCCGTATTTATTTTTTTCAGGAAACCATGATGTTGTCTGATATACATATAGAAGGTTTCTATACTTTTTCTTCTTTAGCATCGCGTGGACCTTTGGGGAGACCTAGTGGTGGTCTGATTATTGCTATTGATCGTGATCTGGGGTTTTATGGGGAGGTGATCTTTAGGAGTGAGTGGCTTTTGGGAATTATTCTCACTTCAGAGCATAGGGTTGAACCGATTCTCTTGCTGAATCTCTATTGGAACCCGTTAAAACTGGCGATTGATGAAGTGGAAGATACTCTGAATATGATTCTGGGAGGATGGTTCGAGAAAGTGTTTGGCAATCGCATTATCTTGGGAGGGGATTTCAACTCGGCCTGCACCGAGGGTTCCTCACTAAATGAAAGGGGGGTGATTCCTAGACTGTTCCCTCCACATATTAAAAGAGGCATACGGTGGGATAATTATCTCGATCATTGGGACCTGGGTCTTTTAGATCATGCTTGGGATTGGTACTTACCGAAATTTACTTGGAAAAGAGGAAGTAATAAGTCTAGAATCGACTTTTTCTATGTTTCAAATAGCTGGAAGCAAGCTTGTGGAAAGTTGACACTTATGGAGGTGGAATTGGGTGATCATATTCCCTTATGTTTTTCTCTTTCCATTCCAAATGTGGGTAATTATATTAATCCCTCGCTGTGTGGTCTAAAGGCTGGAAATAATGGGAGAAGGGTTGTATGGAATAAGAAAATAATTATGAAATTTAATAACCTGGTTTTGGGTCTCCTATCCAGAAGGTCGCCTCATATTACTAGTGGTGAAGATTTAGATCTGGGAGGATTCTACTACAATACTATATTGTCATGTGTTTATAAAATTAGTAGCACCAGCGATAGGGAGGTCACAAAACCTAGGATGAGGGTGGGTGAACCCAGAATCCAAACCTCTAAGCGTAATAAATTTAGTGAAATCAAAGCTTTGAAGAAAATGCCCATTCCCTTCTCCGAATTTCAGCTTAGAAAGAAAAAAATTATATTGAAACATAAAAATCTGATCAAATCACTGAGAATGGATCAATATTATGAAGCACACCAATTGATGATGCATAATCTTTGTAAGGGCATAGATGTTAAATTTTGGGCAACTATTAATTCTGTGCTTATGCCTGCAAAAGACAAACTTGATTGCCCGATCCAAGCAGAAGTGTGGAGTGCTTTTTATAAGCAAAAGTTTGCTTTACCGGTTGACCTCACAAGAGAACAGGACCTGGATTTAGGTCCCCCCGTGGTGGAAGACTGTGGGTGGGATTTAGAGGACATCAAATGGGCCATTAACAAACTTAAACCTTCTAGAGCACCCGGCCCGGATGGCATTCCACCGTTCGTCATAAAGACATCCCCTGGAATATGGGCTGATTTGCTCAAACCAATATTTGATGATATTTTCAAAAACCATACTATTCCTAAAACCTGGGCCCAGAGTATTATTGTCCCTATATTTAAAAAAGGGGACGTCCTTAATCCCCAGAATTATAGACCTATAGCCCTTTTAGATGCAGCTAGTAAGGTCTTTGGCATTCTTCTTTTAAGGGATATTAATAAATTTACTAGAAGGAATGTCTGCTTCAGTAAATTTCAGGTTGGCTTTAGAGAAGGTTTGGGAACAGACTTGAACGGAAATATTTTGGCTCACTTAAGAGACACAGTCCATCAAACTAAAATGGGTGAAGTCTATATGGCTTCCTTGGATCTCTCTAACGCCTTTGACGGGGTCATTAGAGATAGATTGTGGTCCAAAATGTTAGCAATGAATTTTCCACGCAAGACTGTGCAACTCTTGGCTCTATTACATAGAAACACCTCTGTCAGGGTGCGCTTATCTTATGAAGGCTCCCTTTCTGATCCCATTGAGACTGAGGTGGGGGTTAAGCAGGGCTGTTCACTTGCACCCACGCTCTTCAACCTGTACGTCAGCGATGTGGAGGATATGTGGCGGGGTCCTTCCATCGCTCCCATTGGGATGGGAAGTTTGGTTATTGAGTGGATGGCCTTTGCGGATGATTTCATTCTTTTCGATCGGACCCCACGGGGTCTCCGTAGAAGGATGGATATTTTCTACCAATATGCTATGATGAATAATCTTTCCCCCAATGCATCTAAATCTCGAACGATTGTAATCTCTAAGAAGAGAGTTGTCAAATCTTATGTTTGGAAGATGGGGGACAACCCTGTGGAACAAGTGCAGGCTATAACATATTTGGGCTATAATTTCTCTAACAACTCTAGTCTAAAGAGGTGGAAATTGGGTCTCGCAGAAAAGGCATCTAAATTAAAAACTCAAATGAAACTTTTGAGGGTTCGAGTATGTAAATTTTCGCTCCTACCCATTAGACGCTTCTACCTAGCTAAATGTGAGCCGGTTCTCTTATATGGTCTGGATATCTGTACCAAGGATATGAGTTCCTATTTAAATGTGGTTCAGGGAAAACTATGGAAGGAAGTAATGGGCCTTTCCTTGGCAATCCCTAATGCCATTATCCGGCACAAATTATGTCTTGTCTCACTTAAAGCCAGATATTTGTGGAGACAGCTTTCCTTTTTTAGAAAAATGAACGATCCTCTTAAGAATACCCTTTATGAGTTGTTGAATAGGGTGATTAAATCTGGGTCAGTTCAATCAATCAAGGGATTTAGTGACAGAATGAATTCTCTGCTATATATTTTGGGCTCTAGTTTAGACGACTTGGTGCAACGACCCGGCCTAGTTAAGAAATTGTTATTCAAGGCGGATTGGGTGGATACAGTCAATAAAATAGAGTCCTATGCAACTTATAAAGAATATGCTAAATTTGTACATGCAAGGGAATGTATCCCCATTTACTTACTTAGATTCCCCTGCTACAGGGCGAGAACCACATCTATGCGTTTCAGACTCAATCAGATGCCGACCCTAGAAAGAATTCATTATTGTATACATAAAGAAAAGGTGCCTAATTATACTTTACTTTGTCTTACATGGCGTTTCTGTGGAGAAACTGACATGTTAGAAACTCTCAAGCACCTCGTCTTAACATGTGTCCATTTTGGGTCGAAACGAGCTCTATTCCTCACCGATAGATTTGATGAGGATTTAGAAATGTCAAAAAATTTGTTCTGGAGTCGCTGTATGTGGGGAGCTAATATTTCTCTGATTCTGGCATTGAACTCATTGCTCCAAAATATAATGGAGGAATTGGAAGCCAGAAATAGAGAACTGTTTGTGTAGGTAAATAAAGGATACTAATGGGTAATGATATTAACAAGGCATATAATTACTATGTAATCTGTTTTTAGGGCTGGGAAGGAATTTTTTAAGAATTCTTTTAAGAATTTTGTATAATGTTGATGTCTTTGATGTTTTAGATGACATTTCTTGCTGTGTTTCTTCTTTTGTATGGTATGATAACAATCTTCTGTGTTAGTGTGTTCACACATGCTTATGTATTGGTAGTATGAAAGGTAACAATGTGTTTTCTTTTTCCTATTTCTTCGCTTGTGGCATATGTTGTATAAGGTTTTATGCAAACTAATAATACAACAATAAAAAAATAATAAATTAACATTCTAGAATCCTACTCCTATAATTCTACCATTCTAAATTCTAGCTAAGCTACAACTATATTAAACTCTGCAAAGGCAGCACACAACACATGCTATGTGTGTTATGCTACAGGGTGTTGTCTGACTGCAACAAAATGTGGTTATGGTTTGTAGTGTTCTTCTAACACTAGACATATTCCCTTGAGTGGAATTTCCTTTTCACTCATTGTCCAGAGGTGCATGGACTCATTTTAAATATTACACCCAGAAAAGTGCCTCTGTGCTTGGGGACTACTCCTAATGGAGAGGAACTGTTGACTAAGCCCAGTATTGGTATACACTGGGTGTCAGGTCATTTTAGTTTAGTTTAATTTAGTTTAGTTTATTCATTTGTATTGCGCACCAGACCCGAGGGTATGAGGGAGCATGAGCAGCATGGTTATTCAAAGCTTGGTTACAGGTTGCTTATACATTGCATTACAGAATTGCAGTGTGACAATGAAGGACATGTGTACAGACTAACAGGAAGGATATAATGCAGTACAAATATTTTATACATTTACATATTTTTTATAAATTTACATATAAACATACATTACAGGATTGCAGCAGTGTGGTGTTAGAGGTTAGAGGTGTTAATGGTTCGTGTTCTTTATCCAGTGGATATAGTTGCGTCTAAAGTGTGAATATGATTGGGGTGTTCTGAGCGATGGTGGTAGGGCGTTCCAGTGTTGGGGTGCTTTCACCTGGAAGCTGTTGCCGCCCATTTTGGTGCGTTTGAACCTGGGAACTAAGAGCAGGTTTGTGTTGGAAGTTCTGGTGGGTCTGTTGGGGGTGTATTTGCATATTCTGTCTACCAGGTAGCGTGGGGCAGTGTTGTTCAGGCATTTGTGGGTTAGCGATGCTACTTTAAGCATGATTTTGTCTGATGTGTTGAGCCAGTTATGGGATTTCCTGATGTTGGAAATGTGTTCTCTCCTGAGAATGCTAAGCTGCTCTAAGAGCGTTGTTTTGTAGCGTCTGAATTTTGTTGGTTATTTGCTTGCTGGCTCCTAAGTAGAGGGCATTACAGTAGTCCAGTTTAGATAATACCAGGGCTCTGGCTAGTGTAATGCAGCTCTGGGTAGATAAGAAAGGTTTGGATGCTCTTATAAGCTTACATGTGTAGGCCGTGGAGGATGCCATCTAACTAACCTGTTTGTGGAAGGATAGGGAGGAGTCGAGATATATTCCTAAAGTTTTCACTTCTTTGGATACCTTGATTGGGTTCCCGTCTATGATGAAGTTGGTGTAGTTGTGGTCTAGTTTGGTTAGGTTGGAGGTGGAGCCAAGGATGATGAGTTCAATTTTGTCATCATTCAGGCAGACTGTGCAAAGCCATCCATGCCTGAATGATGAGGTACATCTTGTTCACCAAGGCCAAATCCTGGTTGTAATCTCCCGTCAACGGGATGAGGATCTGTGTATCATCAGCGTAGTTGGTGTAGGTGATACCCAGGCCATCTAGATCGTCAAACAGGGGCTTCGTGAACACGTTGTACAGAGTGGGGGAGACGCAAGAGCCCTGTGGGACTCTGCACGTGATGGGGATGGGATCGGCAGCGGCAGAGGTGGAAAAGACACGCATGGATCTGTTGTTGAGGAATGACTCAATCCAGCTGATGGCTTCTTGGGAGAAGTGGACTGCTGAGTCTAAATGATTGCATAGGATTTTATGGTCAACTAGATCAAACGCTGCGGAGAGGTCTAGCAAGAGTAGTAGTGCAGTTTTTCCGTTGTCTCTAAGGGTGTCTATTTGGGCTTTCAGATAAATCAGGGCCGTTTCAGTCCCATGTTGGGGTCTGAAGCCTGATTGTCGTATGCCTAGGAGGTGGTTTATTTCAAGATATTTTTGGATTTGTTGGTATGCTGTCTTGTCTAGTATTTTGAGCAGGAATGGGACGGTGGTAATGGGTCTATAGTTGGTCGGGATGGACGGGTTGAGGGAAGGTTTTTTGAGGAGAGGGAGGACCCAAGACTCTTTGAGGTTACTGGGGACTGTTCCTGAGGAGAATGAGGCATTGATGAGTCTGGTGATGAAAGGCGAGAGGTCTCTTGCCGCATCTTTAATGATTTGTGGGTGGCAGAGGTCGCCTTTGCAGTGGAAGGTTTAAGGCTAAGAATGATTTTTTCTACTTCGAGAGTAGAGACTTTGGAGAAGCTGAAGCGGGCAGTGTTGGGTGTAGGGTATGTGGGTGGAGGGCTCGGGGGGGTGTTAATAGGGTTGGTGGGTTTGGTGAGGGAGTCTTTCTTGTTTTTAATTTTGGTTTAAATGCCTGTGACTTTGTTATTTAGTGCATTTTGGACGCTAGTCCACCATTGTTTGCTCTTTATGCAGGTATCTGGAATTATCACTGGTGTTTCCAATTCTTTTAGGATAGTAAATAATTCTTTGGTGCTGGAGTGGAATGTGAAATTCTCTGGTTATAGGATTCTTGTTTGGCCGCTATGATTTCTTTTTTATAATTGGCCGTTATTTTATTGAGCAATAGCTTGTTATGGTCTGTCAGAGACTGTCTCCAGACTTGTTCCAGTTTACGTTTTTCCAATCTAAGAGCTTTAAGGTGGCTGGAGAACCATTGGTTGAGGTGCTTTTTTGGTTTGCATTTTCTAAGTTTTAGTGGTGCAATGGCGTCTAAGGCTGTGCGCATGGTGTTGTTATAGCCTTCTACGAGGTCATAAGGGTTGGAAGCAGGGAGTTGGTTGAGCGTAGGGAGGATGAGAGGGATCAGTTTTTCCACTGTAATGTTTTTCTTGCTTCTCGTGGGGATGGCTGCGGCTAGTGCCATGTTGGTTATGGGGCTCGAGGCTTCGAGGGAGAAGGAGAGGAGATGATGGTTAGACCAGGATTGAGGGGAGTTGTTGGTGATAAATACGGCACAGTTGTAGTCTGCTATCCAGTCAAGGGTTCTCCCTTTGTTATGGGTGCAGCTGGATACTTTTTGTGTGAAGCCTAGTTCAGACAAAGTGTTATTGATGAGGGTGGCCTGGTTGTCTTTGGGGTCTTTGTAGCCTAAGTTGAAATCTCCTAAGAGGAGGCATTGTGAGGAGTTTTTTAGGTTGTCGGTAAGGATGGCACTGAGGTCTTCCTCTAAGGATCTCAGGGGTCCAGGCGATCTGTAGAGTAGGTGAATGGATATCGTTTGGGAGTTGGCAGTGGGCAGCTTGGCTGTAAGTGTTTCGCATGATGGGAGGTGTGTAGCGGAGTTGAGTCTGATGTTAAGGTGAGTTTTGGCAATGATGGCCAGGCCACCGCCTCTAGATTCGGTTCTGTCCACTCGGATGATGGTGTAGTCGTTGGGGATGGCTAGCGAAAGGGCTGGGCCTGCGGCTGCATGGAGGCAGGACTCTGTTATGGCTAAAAAGTCTAAATCTTCAGCTAGGATGAGATCTGCGATGTCCGTGGCATGGGCAATTATGGAGCGAGCGTTAATGAGGGCACCTTTTATAGGTGGGGTGGTGGTTTTAGTAGGGGTGGGGGTAGTCGCTGTATTGAGCGTTTTGTTTTTGGTTGTCGTGGTATTGAGAGGGTTGAGTTTGGGTTTTATTAGCGTGAGGTTAGCGCAGGTACTAATGGAGGTTGGGTTGGTAAGTTTGGATTGGGTGGAGTCCCTGGGTCGGGGCTAATGTAGTTTGGGTAGTCTGGACTGTAGTCTGGTAAGCCTATCCGAGAGGCATGGAGGAGCGAATTGGGGAAGCATGATTGTGATGCTAGGCTCTATGAAGAGGGGTGAAGTGGTGCCTAGGCTGATCGTGTTGAGGGCCGAGCTGGGCGGGCATGCAGAGTTGATAAGGTGGAGAATGATTCTCAATAGTATAGAATAAAAGCCTGGGAGGAACATTGTGTTGACTCGCTTAGGAGGTCGTATAGTGGGTAAAATGCAGTGCGTGGGTAGATAGTAACAGCTACCTAGAGACAAATTCTGGCGATAGGGCAAATGCCCTGTGCAGGCATAAAACAGGTAGTGGCAGCTGGTGTACCCTGCCTAGATTCAAAATTCTAGCAGTAGGGCAAAGTGGCGCATAGAGGTAGTTAGTGCAGCCTAACTAGAATAGCACTTAATTCAAAGTAGCACATGGTTGCAGATTAGCACCTAAATTCAGAGAAGCATATGTTTGCCGATTAGCACCTAAATTCAGAATAATATATGTTTGCAGATTGGCATCTAATTCAAAGTAACAGAGGCGTGCAAATTAGCACCTAGATTCAAAATAGCACATGTTTGCAAATTAGCACCTAGATTCAAAATAGCACATGTTTGCAGTTTAGCACCTAAATTCGGAATAACATATGTTTGCAGAATAGCATCTAATTCAAAGTAGCACAGGCGTGCAAATTAGCACCCAGATTCCAAATAGCACATGTTTGCAGATTAAAGCCTAAAATCAAAGTATTAACAATGATGTAATTAGCTGGCGGGGCGTCATGTGTGGAGTGCAACTATAGTGTTAGGACGTACCAGTATAGTGAGGCCTGTTATGAGTTTCAAGTAATGCAATGGCCAGTTTTTGATGTCGCTGCAATGATCGCTGGCTGTAGAAAGGGGCAGGGTATGAGCAGTGCAGGAAATGCAGCAGGTGCTTACCGAGCCGGGAGCGAGTACGGGCTGAAGTGAATGTGTACCGCCGTGAGTTCGGCCCAGAGGAGCAGGGGTCCCTGCCTCTGTCTCGATAGTCTCTGGTCAGGCTCGGGTCAGGCGCCTTAGTGAGTGCCTTGGAGGAGTGCCGGCTGCGCCTGCCGGCGCTCGCTGATAGGGTGCTGTAGTACTGTGGTGGCCAATGGGTGTTGGCGGCGTCAGGGGGCCTGGGGCCAGGCGAGTTAGCAAGGTATGGCGGCGGCCATCTTGCAGTGGTTGAAACCTCATGGTTTCATCGGCGCTTCGATAAGGGATCGGTAATATTGATCTTAAATTGGGTTTAAATGTTCAGGCAGATATTCCCCGTTACTCGAAGCACGGAGCTGCAGGCTCGATACGCGCAAGGACAAAGGGATGCAGGTAAGCAGGAGGATGCCCATAATATTCCTCTGCCTTACCTTGGCATCGTGGTGGCCTGGATATTTAGCGGGGTGGCTCCTCTGTAGCGCCCGAAGGTGGCGCGAGCTCCAGCTCGGAGGAGAAGATGAGGAAGTGAGGCACAGGCTCGGGACAGGCGCCTTAGTGAGTGCCTTGGAGGAGTGCCGGCTTGCTGATATGGTGCTGTAGTACTGTGGTGGCCAATGGGTTTTGGCGGCGTCAGGGGGCCTGGGGCCAGGCGAGTTAGCAAGGTATGGCGGCAGCCATCTTGCAGTGGTTGAAACCTTGTGGTTTCATCGGCGCTTCGATGAGGGATCGGTAATATTGATCTTAAATTGGGTTTAAATGTTCAGGCAGATATTCCCCGTTACTCGAAGCACGGAGCTGCAGGTTCGACGTGCGCAGGGACAAAGGGATGCAGGTAATCAGGAGAATGCCCATAATATTCCTCTGCCTTACCTTGGCAATTATCCACATTCCCTCCAGAGAGTTAACCTATATTTAGAGGATGTCTCATTGGGTCCTCTTCTTTCTTAATAATACATTGGCTGTTGCCTTTTTATTTGTGCTATTAAGTGGTGCTTACGCGCCACCTATAAAATGTAACTATTGCATTCGAGTACCGGTAAGAGGGAGATGACATGTGAGGAGGGACACACAGCTGGTGGGTGTTGTTTGGTTATTTCTTACCCGTTGATGGCCCATGGATATGCTAATCCCTAGGGCCATTTCCACCCACTATCAGAACTTCCCAGCCCTAAAAACATCCTCCTGTATTTCTCCTTGATCACTCTATCAAGCAATAATATCACACTGTCGCCTCTCACTGTTTTTATAAGCAGTCTTCTGAGAGTTAATGTCGTCATTGCAGATTAAATGGCTACTGGTGTAATAAAAATGTCTTAACAAAGTGTTCCATCAGCCATTTTTGATAATCTGAGATCCTGTTAATAACAAGCATGTGTCAGGTACTGACATCATAGGCCTGGGTAATTGCTCTATTTTCCAGCTGTTGCAATCTTATGGCCAAGTAGCACCATTACTTCAGCTCTTATCCCCTGACTACACTCAAGCCCATACTGTTGGATTTCCCAATACTTGTTCCTGTTTGAGAATGCTGTAAGGTCAAGACAGGCACATGACAGGGAACAGCCACAACTCAAATCATAATAACCATGTGTGGTTTGGGCAAAAAGAGTTGTCACAATGCAATGCACGAATGTTCTCTGGCAAACAAACAGGAACATCTATCAAGGTCATACATTCTTTAAAACGGGGAGGGGTTATAATGTGGTCCCTCATTTTATCCCACACTCGATTCCTTGCTCTGGGTTGGCTGAATTGCTTTATTCACTATGATTAAGTGAATGCTTTTGGTCAATCTAATTAGCCAAAGCATCCTCTGCTGCCGTGCGAGTGAAGGGCGGGCAGAAAACATGAATTTGAAATGCTGTGCATTTCATTCCAGATGGATTGTGGCACTAAAATCTCTGGCAGCCGTTGCACATCTATGTTTGCTGGATGTCCACACGCTTCTGCTATTGTGCTGGGGCTGATCATGTGTCTTACCGACTCCCAATATGACCATTTTCGGAATGCATACAGGTTGATAAAGTGATCTCTATGCGTCTTGTTCTGTAAGAAAGGTGACTTAAACGATTGAGCATATCATTAAAACTAAATATTTTCGTTGTTTTGGCTGTTCTATGTGTGTACCTACATATAGTGCCCATCAATTAGCACAGTATTCTGAACAAGACTGGCAAGCTCCATGTACCTTAAAAAAATCGGATAGCTCTACCATTTTCTGTCCGGCTACTCTAAATAGTAACCCTTGATGCATTTTCTCATGCAGTACTTTGGCTTAACAAAGGCCATTATAGATTCATTTTCACGAGGAGAGCTAAATGGGTTACTGTGCCTAGTGCAATGATTTGTGGATCCTTGGAAATTCGTAGGATCAAATCCTGGTGGGACAAACGAAGTATTTCATCCTACAAAGATATATAAAAGAAGTGCCAGATGTTTTGTAACACCAGTTGTGCGCCAAACTTCATTCATTGCCTTGGCACTCCAGATGATGCATGATGCACTATATAAATACAGCTCATATTATTATTGCAAACCATGTGATAACTTGGGGCAGAGATATGGCACTGGGGACTTGTTCTGTAGCTGTATCGAAGTATTGAACACCTCCTGGATCTCTTTGAGGAAATGGGATCGAACCAGCATTTATTGAGGCAAAAAGGCGCAGAGCTGGGAAAACCCAATGACCAAATTAATATGTACTCTCATGCATGTAATTGAATTCGAATGCCAATGAATCACAACTCCTTGATTGCAATAATGACCCTTAGATGATATTGTGATCTCAATCCTCTTCATGGAACTTCCTGGCGAGGTGCAATAAAATAGCAACGTATATACAGTAAGTCAGTCAACACACTTTTATTCGATGTAAAATCTACAAGTTATCACATAACACACATGATATACAGATACAAATTAATAATACTAATAATATAAAATCATCTCATTGTCCATATTCAAGTCAGTGTCATTAATCAATCTTTGAGGACAGGGGACGGGCGAACCCTGCTCGCAGCCTCTAGCATTATTTTCTTATCCTCCTAGTTACATAGAGTATCCAGATTTGACAACTTCTTTCTTAATAGCGAGGATCTCTGGGTGTATCTGGCGACTGCATAGACTACATGAGATAAAGTGCACTGCCTTAGAAATTACATTGCTGTTCTAATATCTCTCATTCCAGCTTCAATCAATACCGGCTTCAAATACATGTACTGCAGATGTTTCGTTTTTCCACATTACAGCATAAAATACATCATTGATTCTATCACCTTCTCGCACATCACACATTTGTCAGAGTTTTACTTTTTCCACGTGTGCATAAGGCGGCCACTGGGCCGGTCCCTAGTCTCACTTGCATGTATAAGGATTTTTCATACAGGCGTGAGATAAAGCCTTGGTATAATTTCTTACCTGGGATCATAAGCTCAAGGTTGGCAGGTCCCAGTTTAAGCTTCATAGCACCAGCCACCAACTCGGTCCTTGCTCTTTAGGCCGCACAAACCCTTTGCTCTTTCCTTATTCCCAGCGGTTGGTTTTGAGGGTTTTCCCATAAATTACCTCCCCTATTTCCAGCAGGGACTTTTTTTACATGGCAAAGACAATCTATTGTCTTCCCTCCGTTCATAGGCATCACATGGCTTAAGGCGTCTCTTTATTTCTTCAGCCCTTCTTGGTTCCACAGTCTTAGCCAATAAAGGGCTGGGCTAGAGGGCACTGGAGTTACTGCTACCTCTAGAAGTAACAATTGCAGGGGGTGTACTCTTAGGAAGTAAAACCAGTTTTTTCATGAATTCTAATTCACAAGAAGTCAATTTGTCCAGATGTGCATGCCCGCACAGTTCAGCCCCATATAAAGCAGCAGGAATAGCCTGCTTCCCATGTAGATTTAGTGCCAGCAAGATTGCTCCACGACCGTGGCTTGCATGGAATGCTTGGATAGAACCCTCAGATTTTTCTAAGGTAGAAACATACCGCTTAACCTGGGCTACCCATCCCTCTGACTCTTGGAATCGCACCCCAAGGTAATCAAAGTTTTTCACTTGGTCTAATTGGGTGCCATTCACCTTTAAAACTAGAGGCTTTGATTTTGCAAACCTAGGCTTGAACACCATTGCCTTTGACTTTTCAATGTTCAACTGCAATTCCAGTTCGTTGCACTTGAGCCAAGCCATGCAGGGTTGTTGCCAATAATACTGCATTGTCGGCATAACATAATGCAGGGTACTTATCTATTTCCATTTTAGGGCTGTCCTGGCACTCCTTTAGCAGTTTGTCGATTATTTCTTGTATATATAAATTGAATCGAAAGGGTGCCAGGGGGCATCCCCGCCACACCCCCTTAGTTACGTCAAAGGCTGAAGTGTTTTCACCTCCTAAACCATATCGAACAGTGGCACTATTTCTGGAGTAAAGGAGCCTGATTATCTGGATAAAATATGCATGGGCTTTGCGGCAGGTTAATAATTTCCACAGCATTTTCTTCAATGATGAATCAGTATATACTTCCCTCAACCTCTCTCACTCTCACACTTACCCTGAGAGTGACCTGAAATACAAGTCCCAGAATACTTCCGTCTTCCCACTCCTGGTGTGTGGGCCAAAAACGGGTTTACAGCATATAATAAAGACAACATTGTTATGCTCCCAGTGAAATGATGAATAGAGCAAGTATACTTGACAGTTGCACTGACGGGGCAGTCCAGAAACTCTCTCGGTGGTGTTCAGGCTGGCATGCTGAGAGTTTCCCCACACTGCAAATTCAGTGAAGTTTGAGCTGTATCCCAGCAATTGTTGTTTCACAAGAGTGGGGATGGGACAATTCTGGTTTGAGTCGCATTGATGAAACATGTTATCC
The DNA here is from genome assembly GCF_040938575.1 of Ambystoma mexicanum. NCBI lineage: Eukaryota > Metazoa > Chordata > Amphibia > Caudata > Ambystomatidae > Ambystoma > Ambystoma mexicanum. The sequence goes on along the minus strand of NC_090931.1, from coordinate 491,362,339 downwards.
TCCAGAAATGCGATGCATAGTCGGTAAGAGAGCCCACTTCACTTGTTCTCAGATGTAGGCACCACAGATGGTGTCAGATCTGCATTTCTGATAGCTCCAGATGGCACAGATCCGATGTGAGGTCTCACAGAACTTTCCTCAGAATAAAACGTGCCAAAACTCACACGAGATTGTGCAGTGAACTCCGTTTAGTTTGGGCTGTTACGTGGTGCTCTAGCACCATGCATATGCCAAAGCTTTGCAGTAGAGGGAAATGATATATGAGGAGGTACGTAAGCTTTTGGTGTTGTTTGGCCATTTGCCCACCCATTGACTGCTCATGGCCATGGTAGTCCCTATGGCCATTCCCACCAAGTTCCTGCCCCTGGCTGGCCAAAACACCTCCTCATGGGAACTCTTTGAACTCGCTTTAATCAAGCCTGACTGTCAAACTTTGCACTCAAGTGCCTGCCAGTGTGTTTTCAAAGCAGTCTTCTGGGGGCTAATGACTTAATTGGAGTTGTAAACGCATTACTGATTTAATAAAATGTCTAACCAGCACTGGCCTCCACCAATCTATTTATAAGTACTATGCGTGTACTTCACTGACATCCAGTTAAAAACAAGCATTGGCAAAGCCAACAGTTTTCGCTTGTGTTGCAGTATTAGGCATTTGCCGGGCACTATTATATGCCCATCTACTTGCACCATTTTGCACCTTCTACCATCTATAGTCAGTAATACCACTACGGCAGTGCCTGGAAAGTGCTTTCCCATGCCTACACAAAAGCCCAAATTGTTGGCATTGACAATGTTTGTTTTATAACTTCTGCCCCTGGCATAGGCATGTTGCATTCCAGTTGCTGTTCTAGGTGACTTCTCAAATGGAACATTCAAACCGCTGCTGGCCTAGTCCAAGTTTCCTGAGTCATTATAAGTTCATGAAGTTTATGAGAAAACACTACATACGTCAATTTTGCTCTATGCAGGGCAGACAATGTACAGAATTAAACGGCATTTAGATCTTCTCGATCATTTAGCACACCACCACTTTTAATGATGGACAGAAGGTTCACTAGCAAAAATTACACATAGAAGAGAGGGTCCCAAGAATGCTCCTCCTCACCCCGAGATTCATGACAAGACAAAGACCCAGAAACACTTGCATCCAACAAATTCCGAGTGCACCAATGATTGACAAATACACACAAAGTTATCCTCTCAGCCAGCCATAGAGACCGAATCCAGTACATGTCTTCACTGGTATAGTGGAGGAAACGGAGATGGTGGATTAAAACACCTTGATGGACAGTCTCGATTTAGCACCAAGAAGCCACAATGCTGACGTCACTAGTGACACCACGACATAGCAGAGTTAGTCATGAAGCACACTCGCAGTCCTGCGACGCATTACACAGACACACACTCGCATACATGAAGAACATGCTTACACATTTCTATAGTTAGAAGACAGATATATACACATACTGTCAATGCGTTTATTATTTTTTCATTAGTCAAATGCAGTACCGCAGAAAAGCAAGGCAAAGAAGAGATCCTGAGAAAGCTTGCAGATGCTTGTGCAAATTAATCCTATGGGAACTACAGGAGTATATATGGACCCTGATAGGACCCTGTGTGACTAACTTATAGGTTACCTAGTATGACAAGAGCATGTAGAAATCATATCAGTAAGTTTAAGGAAAATTAGAGAAGGCCTCAAAGCCACAGAGTCTGAGACGAAGAGAGCTGATTCAAGCTGCATAGAGCACGAAGCAGGCTCACAGCTAAGGTCAGAGATACATGGACACATTCCAATCTTCAGATGACAAGGGGACCAGCTGCAGAGAAACGGAATACATTCTCATAAATGTAAGCTCAAGAGCTCAATTTTGTGGTCCCAAGGCATGTGATGCAGCCGAATTAAACAATGGGCATTCACCCGTGGTGGGAAGACAGAGCCAGTCTCAGAAGAGCCAGACAAAAGAAGCAACAAGTTTTGCGACATTGGAGCGCATTCACATAGGCAAAGGTGGTACACTGACAGTTACAATACAGACACATAATCATTCACATCACCTTGAAAAGGTGCACAGCGAGCTGAGAACTTAATCGAGTCCCAGGCCTGGAAAGATCATCTCTAGCCAATCACAGAATAGAAACTCAGGGGTGGATGGTAAAGGGCAAGGGCCAATAGTAAGCCTTTTACTCTGCAACAATGTAATAGATTGTTTCTTGGGGCCGGGACAGGCCAGCTACCTGACATGCAAGGACCAGTAAAATAACCTCTGTAGGTTAACTCCATAGGTAATAGTACTCTTGATTCCCAATCCTCTGTGCTGATAGGTTGTTCAGGGAAGGGCCCATGTGATGACGCAATACTTGTACAAAAATAGAGCGCACGCCATGGAGAGCTGAGATGTACTGGAGAATCTTCATTGTCTTGTATTGATCCCTGTTGGCTTTTAAACTGCAGTTCTAATTTGCCGTTGGCTGAGTCCTCTGTTTATTCTGGAGAAGGGATTTGGGCTCTTGAGAGTCAGGCAGACCCCCAGCCATCCTCTGTTATACCTGGGAGAACTACCCGAACAAGTTGGTAGCAGAGGTGATGGTTAGCTATGCTAGCCCGGCACAAAGCCGAATGCGTGCCCCACAGAAAGGCCGTCAGAAGCCAGCCTGGGCAATATGCTGCCCAAAGTCCATGAGGTGTCCAGCAGACCAGGACGGCAAAGTGCCAGCTATCGGGGATGCGGCAGCCGAGCAGCGGCAGCAGACCATGGAGTGTAAGTATTGACCCAGCCAGACGGCAACTGGGGAGTGTGGGAGGGTATCGAGTATTGTGGAGTATTGTTTAGTACTGTTTAGCATGGTTGAGCATTGTCAAGCACTGTGGAGTTTGGTAGGGACAGGAGCGGAGGTAGATGTCATTATTTGTGGTTAGGGTACATTCGGTTTCGAGGTAAAATGTTCTGCTGAACAACCTAGACTATTGATTTGAGGGCACGGATAACAGAAGTTATGTAAATATGTGGATTTCCTGTGGGTTGGGTGTTTTAGCTTGGGTCCCAGATGACGGTATCCCTGTCAGGTTTAGCAAGTGAGCAGACCCAGATTGCAGAAGGTGATTTGCTGGTTAAGTCTCGAGGAGACGTTTTGCTTGTTAGGAGATGCAACAGGTCCAGATCGAACACAGAAGAATAGTGGTATACTCTGCTAGGAGGCAGGAAAACAGCTGTGGGGTTTGTGTTGGGATTGTTTGTATTTTTGGGGCAAAAGATGTATAGCATTGTGCGCGCTGTATTTGCTTTTTTAGCACTACCTTGTCTAATAAATTGGTGACATCCCCCGTAGGTTTGCACATAGGACTTGGAGAACATGAAATGGTGAGGAGATGGCGTTGGAAAGCTTGAGATTGATAGATGAGGTGAACCAATGGCGGTGCGCGGAAGATGCATGCGTGAGATTTTTGGGTGTTCCTGAGGAGGTGACTATTGTGAAGGGGGCGGTGCACGGAGCACACCTGACAGGGTGTGGAGCCAGAGAGGCTCATATTGAATAAAAGCATTGCGATTACACTGTAGTTCTTCCTTAACAGCAGACTATAAAAACCCTCAATTTGAGGACATGTAAGAGCCCCTACAGCACCTTTGTAAGACCCTCCCACCTTAAAAAGACAAGATTTGCAAATACAGCATAGAATGGACTAAAAACACTAAGGGAAAGTTAACTAAACCATGGCCACCATGCAACCATTTCTCCAAGGATGTGCAACAATCACTGTAACGCTCACTTGGTATCCACAGGGATGCCACCCAATCTGGCTGGACTGCTTCCAATATTGGACCCACTCCCTTGGACTCTTGTTCGGTTGAGGACCAGGTCTGAAAACACAGGAGTTTAGATTTTAGCTTATTGTCTCTTTTAGCCCAGAGCCCACCTCCCTTGTGGACCCAATGACCCCTTGGTGCTCTCCTCACCTTGCTTTTGGGTGTGATGCACTCTCCGTCCTGCTGTTCTGTGCAGGGGTGCGTTGTGGATGGGCACATCTCAACCTAGTTGCTTGACTGGTGCGGGCCCCTCAGAGTCCAGACCTGCTGCGACTCAGTTCGTCAGGTATGTCTGCTGTTTTGACAGCTTGTCCTTTATTTGTAATTGCCCCTATTAATGTCTTCCCTTCTTTTGTAGGTGCGGAAGGAGCTCTGGTGATGCTGTGCTGCCTGGGGCTGTGCACGAGATGGTAAGTAAAAGTGCAGCGCAGAGCGCAGCGATATGTGCTTTTCTTGTGCTAACCTGTGTGTTGTCTCTTTCTTGCAGGCCGCCGTGATGTTCCGGACTGTATTTTGCCGAGAAGTTGGAGAGCGGTGAGTAAAGTGTTGTTCGAACCGCCTTCTAGCACTTATGCGTGTTAATCGGCCTTGTGTTTCTTCTTGCAGGTCGTTGAAAGGCCCGGAATGGACGTGGACCAAAGGCAAGTCCAATTCAGGTAAGCGTGCGCCTTTTGGTTATGTTTTCAATGTGAAAAAGAAACGCTTACTTATGCTGCTTCTCTGTTCTCCCCAGGTTGCAGCTTCCAAGAGAGAGCGAGCGTTCGCCGAGATGCTGGGTGTTTGGGATTCTGGAGCAGATGACAGAACTAGGGCTCGCTAATAGGTAAGCGAATACTAACAGTGTTCTTGTTTTCTTGTTCGTGCAGGTATCGGCCCTGGAATGCAGAGGAAGATCAGACAGACCGTGGTGAGCATGACGCTGCGACTAGCAGAGTAACGCGAAGCGTGTTCTCCAGCTTGGGCGTGGCTTATAAAGCCTGCAGGTATCCCAGGTGCCCCCAGGCCTGACCACACCCTAAAGGCTAGACCGCATGTCTCAGTTCTGGAACTGAGCCATGCAGGGGCATCCATGTTGTGAAAATGCCATTGTGAGTTCCAGTTTTCCAATTTCCCATATGAGCCTGGCGCCAAAGGCGCCAGGACTGACTCCAAGAGAGTCTTGGGGGACATGATGGGGCTCTTGGGGTCATGATGGAAGACCGTGGTGCAGCCCAGGTGGCCTGACTGCCAGGGCCAGGGGCAGGGGTCATGACAGCACTCCCCCCCCAAGGCCCCTCTCAGGGCGGTTCTCCTGTCTGGTCCTGGCTTGGTGGGATAATCACGATGGAAATGCTGTATCAAACGTGGTGCATGGATGTAATCACAGGGTTACCATGTCCTGCCCTGTGGACCACACCCCTTCCAGTCCACTAGGTAGTATAATTTCATTCTGATGTACTTTGAGTCCAGGATGTTCTTGACCACAAACTGCGGTTTTCCATTGACCATTACTGGTTCGGTGGTGTGGTTACCCGTGTTCCAGGTTGAACTGGTTTCAACAGAGACACATGGAACAAAGGATGAATATGCATGTTTGTAGGCAAGGCCAGTTTATCTGCAGCTGGGTTTATAATAGATTTGATGGTGAAAGGTCCTAAATATCGTGGGCGAAATGTCCGGGTTCCTTTTATAGCACATGTTTTGATGCTAACCAAATTTCGTCTCCCATCTGGTAGTTGGGAGCCCTTTCATGACGCTGGTCTGCGTATTTCTTTTGACGGTCTTTGGCTTGATGTAAATGTTTGACGGCTCTTGTGAAGGCCTGAGAAATGATGGTGTGCAATGTTTTGATGGCCGGCATTTCCAGAGTCGTGGGGATGTCCAGTTCGGACGTGCATGGATGTCTGCCGTATATTGTGTCAAATGGGGTCTGTCCCGTACTGCTGTGCAGGGAATTATTATAAGCATACTCGGCTATCCACAGCAAGTCTTTCCAATTCCCTTCCACTTGATGTAACATACAGCGCAGGTACTGGTCGAGCGTTTGGTTCGTTCTCTCTGTTTGGCCATCTGTTTGGGAGTGGTGGCTAGTGGATAGTATGATGTCGATTTGAACAGCATTTTCTCCAGAAGTTGGATACGAATTGGGTACCTCGATCAGAGATCTGCAATGACGGGAACCCATGAAGACTTACAATGTGTTCGAGGAATATCTTTGCCAGGCTAGATGCATTTGGGAGACCTTTAAACGGCAAGAAGTGGGCCATTTTAGAAAACAAGTCTATTACCACTAGAATGGTATTGTATCCTTGACTGGATGGTAGGTTGTGATAAAGTCAAGAGATAATGTAGGCCAGGGTGCCGGTGGAATTTCCAGTGGTCTGAGGAGTCCAGCTGGTTTCTGCTTAGATTACTTATTTTGTGCACGTATGCCCCAAGAGATGATGAATTGAATGACGTCTTTACGCCACGTGGGCCACCAGTAACTTTGCTTTACTTTGGCTAAGGACTTAGCAATTCCAGGGTGGCCCTCAATTAGGGAGTCATGATACCCTGAGATGACCTGTTCCTGCAACTCTCTCTTGGGCAAGAATAGACAGTTCCTAAAATATGGTAGTTGGTCTTTGACTGCATAGTGTTCTCCCCGCGAATCCCATTCTTGTAATAACTAAGGAGTCATCACGTGCCGGATCCCTTGCAGTAATTTGTCCTGAGTCATCGTGGTTGTAATGCCCAGAAGTTTGTCACTCGGAATGATGGCCACGGGATTGGGGGTTGTGTATACCAGTTCATCAGTACCCATGCGGGAAAGGGCATCTGGTTTTCCGTTTTTGACCCCGGGCCTAAACGTGATCACATAATCATACTCCGCAAAGAAAGGGCCCAGCATAGCTGTCATGAGGATTGAGCCTTCGCAGTTTTTAGATATTGTAGATTTCGATGGTCTGTTATCACGGTGATAGTGTGCCTGGCACCTAGAAGATAATGTCGCCAGGCCTTGAAGGCTGATTTGATGGCTAGGAGCTCCTTGTCCGTGATAGCGTGATTGAGTTCAGGTGGTGAAAACATACGCGACCAGAAGGCTACAGGATGTAGCTGGCCGGTTTGTGGGTCACTTTGCGATAGAACAGCACCCATCGCCATGCTGAAGGCGTCTGTTTCCACCACATATGGAAGATCCGGGCTAGGGTGTCGTAATATCGGGGCGGAACTGAATCTCACCTTGAGATCTTGAAAGGCCTTTTCTGCTTGTTGCACTTCCTCAATAATGATGTGATTGGATGTACTATTTGAGAAAATCCAGGAATAAATCGGTGGTAAAAGTTTGCAAAGCCCAACATGCTCTGGATCCCTTTGAATGAACTTGGGGCTGGCCAGTTTAGAATGGCGCCAACCTTATGCACATCCATTCGGATTCCCCTTGGAGTGAAGATGAAGCCGAGGAACTCTACCTCGGTGATGTGAAATGAACATTTTTCAAGTTTTATATAGAGGTGATGTTGGTGGAGCTTCGTAAGAATGGAACTAACATGCTTGACATGGTCCTGTTTCGAGGCAGAGTATACTAGGATATCGTCTATATAGACCAGGGCACAGACGTCAATCAGCTCTCTCAAGACATCGTTCAAGAAATTCTGAAATGCAGCGGGGGAGTTGCAAAGGCCAAATGGCATTACCTGTTATGCATATAGGACATATTTGGTATGAAACGCGATCTTCCATTCATCCCTCTTTTTAATTCGGACAAGATGGTATGCTCCTCTAAGGTCCAATGTTGTGTAGATTTGGGCATCTTTGACTTGGTCTAACAATTCCGGAATAAGCGGCATGGGATAATGATTTTTAACGGTGATTTGGTTCAGTGCACGATAGTCGATGCAAGTCCTCAAATCTCCTTCCTTCTTTGGCACGAAGAATAGGGGAGATGCTGCTGATGACTTTGAGGGGCGGATAAAACCATTAGACAGGTATTGATCTAAGTAGGACTTCAAATGTTGGTTCTCTGGTTCTGTAAGCACATAGATTCGACCACAAGGGATTTGTGCACCAGGTACCAGATCGATCTGGCAATCATAAGGGTCTGTGTGGTGGCAAGGTGTTAGCTTGTTCCTTTTGAAACACATCTTGAAAGTCCTGGTATTCACTTGGTAGGGTACTGATCACAACCATGGCAATTGCAGCTGTTCCCTGGACAGATGGGCTTGTATTCGTTGACTTCCTTCCTTTGTAATAGCAAGTGCAAGTACAGCCTTCGGAAAAGACCAATTCCCTTGCATGCGAATCGATATGCGGATTGTGTGCGACCAACCACGGCATCCCTAGGATCAACCGGAACTGAGGGGCCTTGATGAGATCGAAAGCGATAGATTCCCGGTGGCCATCCAGACATAGAAGGGTTAGAACTGTTGTGCATTTGGATACTGGACTGGAAGCGATTTCTGTACCATCAAAGGTGGTCACGGTCTCGGTGGTTGATTTAGGGCACAGAGAGAGCCCCATCTTTGCTGCATGATCCTGGTCCATATAATTCCCTACGGCTCTGCTGTCGATGTATGCTTCTACAGTATGCATCCTAGACAGCTGCTGGTGGTTGATTAGGATCACAGGTAAGGCAAAATGGGAGGTCTGTAGTTGACTTTCTTCACTCGACAAATGGACCCCTACATTTGCCGGGCTTGGTAGTTTTCCGACTCTTCATTCGTGTTTTCCTTATCCATGGCTCCTACGGACCTCCTTGGTGGCTTTACTGGACACTCTTTGAGGGCATTACCTACTTTTCCGCAGTATAGGCATAGCTGCTGTTCCCTTCCCTTCTCTTGTCTCTTTCAGCTTTGCATTGGCTCCACTGAATTGTCTGCCACTCGTGGAACATGGTCCTTAGACCGCACGAACATAGGGCGAGTGTCCGGTCTGCTCTGATCGGCCCTTCGGTCTTGCAACCTGTGATCAAGTTGAACCACAAGGTTGATAAACTCTGCACAGTCTTTTGGTGGATCCCCCACTTAGGCCAGAACATCCTTTAGCTCCCCCCGTGGGCCCAAGTGAAATAGCGTGGTTCTCTCTTCCTCCGGCCACTCTGCATCGACCACGAGCCTGTTGAAGGTTGCTATATATGTTAATAAGTCTTGGTTTCCTTGATGGAGGGACAAGAGTTCGTTGTCTAGTGCCTATCCATGAGTATGACGGGCGAAGAGCTTTTCCATCTCCTGCTGGAAGACCCCGAAGTCACGTAGCAGTGGGGCATCCTGACTAAAGAAAGGTACAGACCAGTCTGCAGAACTGCCACTCAAATAAGACAACACGAAGGCCACCCGCGATTGATCATTAGGAAAGGCCCCAGGTCTGCAAAGAAAATGGGGGCGACACTGGTTCATGAAGGTTGCATACTTCATAGGGTCCCCCGTGAAACGCTCCGGTGGGGCTAAAGGAAGTGCTCCTGGGAGGGTGATCTGCACCGAATTGATCAGCGGTGCTGACATCGATGGAACGTTCCCAGGCAATGGGGCTTGTCCGGCCTGCGATTGAAGGAGTTGTCTACTTAAATCATCAGTGCGTTCCTTAGCCACTATCAATTCTCTCTGCAAGGCGTTGGTCTCCTACCTGGCTGAATGCACCTCAGCGCATAACTGCCCCAGCATCTGAGCTAACTGGTCGGTTTCCCAGATTTCCGTGACGCCCAGGTGGATTGTGGTTTGTGAGTCTTCGCGTTCTGTAACGCTCCCCTGGTATCCATGGGGACGCCACCCAATCTGGCTTGACTGCTTCCGGCCTTGGACCCACTCCCTTGGACTCTTGTTCAGCTGAGGAGCAGGTCTGAAAACACAGGAGTTTAGGTTTTAGCTTATTGTCTCTTTTAGCCCAGAGCCCACCTCCCTTGTGGACCCAACGACCCCTTGGTGCTTTCCTCACCTTGCTTTTGGGTATGGTGCGCTCTCCGTCCTGCTCTTCTGTGCAGGGGTGCGTTGTGGATGGGTGTGTCGCAACCTAGTTGCTTCACTGGTGCGGGCCCATCAGAGTCCAGACCTGCTGTGACTCAGTTCGTCAGGTAAGTCTGCTGTTTTGACAGCTTGTCCTTTATTTGTAATTGCCCCTATTAATGTCTTTCCTTCTTTCTTAGGTGCAGAAGGAGTTCTGGTGATGCCGTGCTGCCTGGGGCTGTGCACGAGATGGTAAGTGAAAGCGCAGAGCATGGCGCTATGTGTTTTTCTTGTGCTAACCTGTGTGTTGTCTCTTTCTTGTACGCCGCCGTGATGTTTCGGACTGTATGATGCCGAGAAGATGGAGAGTGGTGAGTAAAGTGTTGTGCGAACCGCCTTCTAGCACCTATGCGTGTCAATCGGCCTTGTGTTTCTTCTTGCAGGTCATTGAAAGGCCCGGAATGGACGTGGACCAAAGGCAAGTCCAATTCAGGTAAGCGTGCGCCTTTTGGTTGTTTTTTCAATGTGAAAAATAAACACTTACTAATGCTCCTTCTCTGTTCTCCCCAGGTCGCGGCTTCCAAGGGAGAGCGAGCGTTCGCCGAGATGCTGGATGTGCGGGATTCTGGAGCGGATGACAGAAGCAGGGCTCGCTAATAGGTAAGCGAATATTAACAGTGTTCTTGTTTTCTTGTTCTCGCAGGTATCGGGCACGGAATGCAGAGGAAGATTCGACAGACCATGGTGAGCGTCACGCTGTGACTAGCAGAGTAACGCAAAGTGTGTTGTTCCGCTTGGGCAATGGCTTATATTGCCTGCAGGTATCCCAGGTGCCCCCATGCCTGTCCACACCCTAAATGCTAGACCTCATGGATCAGTTCTGGAACTGAGCCATGCGGGGGCATCCATGTTGTGAAAATGCCATTGTGAGTTCCAATTTTCCAATTTCCCATATGAACCTGGCCAAAAGGTGCCAGGACTGACTCCAAGAGAGTCTTGGGGAACATGATGGGGCTGTTGGGGCCATGATGGAAGACCGTGGTGCAGCCCAGGTGGCCTGACTGCCAGGGCCAGGGGCAGGTGTCATGACATCACTATTGACACACATACAAGGTACCTACAAGGGGAAGAAGCTAGTAAGCCGTATGGCTAAATTTGAATTGTGGAGGATGTTTCTGGAGGACAAGGGGGACGCAGCAAGGCGTCAGTGGATGCTGAGCCAGTAGGAAGTGCAGGGGTCCACGGCCCCACCCTCTGCTCCCCCACCCGCACCTCCAAGCGAGGTCTCTGACAACACAGACGATGAGCAGGGGATGTACCCATTATGGGAGCTAAAGGCAGCAGAGGGATATTCATCCCCGATATATAAACCACCACCATATACTCAGGAGGAGGGACAGAAAGGCACAGGCCAGCAAACCCGCGAGTGGGGAGCAAGCAGTGAGGTGCAGAAGGGCACAAAGGAGAGGCTAGGGGGCATAGCCACAAATGAGTTGGTAGGGGGACAGATCCTCCTGAAACTGGAGGGAAAGACGAATGGAGAGAGAGAGGGAGCAATGAAGCAATAGAAGGCCTTAAGGAGAATAGCGAAGCAAGAGATTGGGCAGAGGTAATGGAGGAGGCGGACAGAAAGGAGAGGGAAAGAGAAGAGAGACTAGAGAGGGAGCGCAGGGAGAGGAAGAGGGAGGAAGTGAAAGAGTGTGAGAAGTGGGAAATGGGGAGACAAGGGAGCATGAAGAGATCGAAAGACGGAGGGAAGCAGAGGAGAAGGAAAAACACATGTTAATAGACAGGGAATGAAGAAAGTTGCAGGTAGAGAAACTAGCAAGAGAGCATGCATGCAAGGCAGATGAGGAGGAGCGCGCAATAAGGGACATAAAGACATGATGGACACTGAGCACGGGAAATGACAGAGTAGGAGGGGGTGGACGAGCAGAGCCAGACAGCACAACCACACAGGGTAGGACTACTACTGCACCGGACAGAGCAGGCCTAGGGTCCTATGGGGAAGGGAGCAAACATGACTTGCGGGATATCGACCTCACCATGAAACCTAACATAGACACCACTGCTAAGAGAGTGAGCTTTGTGGATGACTTTTGCAGTAATATGGGATCTGGTTCGGACAACGAAGGAAGGAATAGTAAGGATGAGGGAAGTGAGAGATTCAAGCCTCAGCCAACAGGGAAAGGTGCAGACACATGTGGGACATTGGAAAGGGGGACTGGTACAGGGGGGACTAAGGGTGACAGGGACGATCGAACACCACGGTCAGTGGACAAGTTATGCAATATTGATGACCTAGTGCCATACGTTGAGAGACTGAGAGATCTTCCAGGGTGAAGGAAGGGGGAGACAGCTAAAGAATGTTCCAGAGAAAGGATCATGGGGGGATCTGACGACTGCTCGAAAACCCATAAGAGCACCAATAGACATGTACACTGACATTAGACATGCCGACAGGCAGATCAGACTGACCAGAGGAGCGAGTGGGGAGGTAGGATTTACACAAATGCCCCTACTGGAAAAGGGAAGGGGGCAACCTCAGTACATTCCATGGAAGCACATTGACAATTAGAACGTGAGGTGTAGGTTACCTTCATTAACTGCGGGTGCGGGGAAATGGATATATGAGATCGAAAGAATGACAACAGGACAGAGAATAGCAATAGGGGATGCAAAAGGGCTACTAGTGGCAATCCTCTGTGAAGTTGTGGATGACGTATGGAAAAGGACGTGGTTCCCTGGCGTGACTATTAATGACACACGCACAATGGTTTGCCGTTTGCAAATTGCAGAGCCGCCGTATGGCAAGCCTTAAGGACACAATACCCTGACATGTCAGACATTGGTGCAATTATGGCCCGCAAGATCGGGCCAGACAAAGACCCTTTACACTATATTCAGGCGATCCAAGAGCTTTGGCACCCTGAAACGCGAGAACCATGGGATAATACAGCAGTAGTATTTTAGCACATATTATGCCAGGGACTACCCGAACCAGTCCAGAAACAGCTGAAGAAGTTAGTAGGGATGAAGGCAAAACCTTGGCCAGAAATACAGCTTACGATAGTACATCACTGTAGGCCCTTGCAGGAGAACATTCAGAAGAAGGGTGAGGAAAGAAATCTAGAGGAAGCGGAATTAGTGCAGAAGAAAATATCGAAGTATGCATTGGAAGGGGTGGTAATGACAAGCTCAGGGGCACAGGGGGCACAACAGCAGCAATACAACGCCGCCTGTGGGGGGAGGACTCATGGGGCTGGGACCATGCAGCAAAGGTTTTGAGGAAGAGGGGGCCCATCCAGAGGATGCAGGTATGGGCCACAGATACATCACAACCAAGGGGGCTTTCCAGGGGGGTTTCGAGGCTATGGGCCACAGGTGCAGCAGGGCCCAGGGGACTATGCAGGGGTTTTCCAAGGGCAAGGGAGGGAACCACCACAGTGCTGGTCATGCGGGCAGATGGGACACATTTTGAGAGTGTGCAGAAGCAGGGGGATGCAGCAGAATTGGTGAGCACACTACCAGCAAGATTATCAGGGGGATCAAGATGACTATTACACCTAAGACCAACCACAGCTACAGCAGGGACAGACACAGAGTGCACATCCACAGGCACACCAGCCCCTGACAAAGATACCACAGATGCAAGCACCCATAGCACAATATTTTCAATCACCCAGATTCGATGCAGCACGCAGCAGGCACCACAGATACAGAACAGTGTGCAGCCACATGATGGCACAGTATCACACATGGACTTCACGGCAACGGTCCCCGTTAGAAAGCTGGGGGGGGTCACCATAGTGGGGAACAATACATTTTCAGGGAATGGGATGTCCTTATACCCTCAGTAGGTGTTAGGGAGAATTCTCCAGAATTGCTAATTACCCTTACCTACTGAGTCCCTTAGCAGCTTTGCTGGATTTGTAGGATTTATTTTTTTCACCTGGTAAGAGTGTGAGCCTTTTTTCCCACTCTTAAATGTGTTTTGGTGTGTGTGTTTAACATTTTCTTGTGTTCATAGACCGTGCAGCATGACCTACTCCATAGGCATCATCTTTTTACTGTGCGTTACACAGCACCTTCAGTGCAGTGACAAAGGGGGTCTTTTTCAGACTTCCCAACTCAGACTCCATTTTCTGGGACTGACTACTGTCTCTCAGAACATGTAGAGTTGCCATTGACTTTATTAGTCTTTTTAAACTCACAGACCCAGTACAAACTATCTTACATAGAGGAGTTTCAGGGGGTTCAGGAGTTATGGTGTCGGGACCGACGGTCCTCTGCGCTCCCTCTCTTGTTGTTAGTTGCTTTTTAGCCTGGCACGTAGTTTGACTTGGGAGCCACTCCTAGGTTCCCGATTGGTTAAGAACTTGGTGGGGAGTCAAACCTTTGTTAGCAGTGGGCGCTGGCTGGGTTCGAAGGTCCAATTGTGAGAAGGGTCAAATAGTAGATTGTCCAGTCCTTGTGTCATGCGAGTTGTGATTTTATTTGTATCAGAACAAAATAGATGATATCTAAAGTTCTTCTTGTGCCAATTTAGTGTTACAGAAAACAGCCATGTTACAAAAACAGCTGACGCGGGTTTCAACCTGGGTCTTTATCAAGGCTGTGATAGTGGTGGGTGGGGTGAATAGGTGTGAGTCAGGTGGTCCGGCGTGGTGACATAATAGGGGTTTCACATAGTTATCATATCTATTGATTACAGTATTGCAAATGTCCAACATTTGTTAAGAGAATATTTGTTTGAGATAAACATGAGTAGCATATATAGTGCATAAGGCCAAACATTGTTGGAGCAGTGAGGTGGGTGGGTTGTGGTGATTATAGAGTGATATTACAGAATTCCATTCATGACATGTTACGGTTTCGCAGACATATTGTTCAAAGAAAACATAGCACACATGGGGCTCCAAATCAAAGACAAAGTACCACGGGATGAGACGGGGAGAGAAAAGGGGGATAAGTTAGTGCCAATTGGTAGGTTGGAAAGTAATAGAAAGTACGGTTTTGTAAGAGTCAACTTGGTGGGGTGCTTACCAGTTGTCCGGTGGCAGCAGAATTGCTGTTGGGTGCTTGCGGCTGGTGGCCCAAGTAAGGGTTCCAGTGGGGCTGGTTAGCCTGACCTGAAAGGTAAACAGTGGCATAGGATTAGGGAAGGAGGGGTGGTTCCATGGGTGGGTTAGGGTGAGTGTGTAGCTGTTAGCGGCCATTGGCGTGATATGATTGGTGGCTGATGTTAGGGCAGCTGTGCGGTGTCCATGCTGGGCCGGCAGCACAGTGCTGAATGCTTGATGCGAATGGTGGTGAGGGGCTATAGTAGGTTGCAGCAAGGCAGCTGGCTGCGAGGAGGTGGGCCGGTGTGGGAGCTGGCCTGATAGTTAAAATCCGGGGTAGCAGCAAATGGGACCCCCTGGTGTGTAATGAAAGGGCTGGTAGGACGGGCAGTCAGGCCTGTTTCGTGTGGCCTGGACGCGGGAGGTGTTTCGTGCATGGGCAGTAGCCCAATAGGACTGCGGGGCGTGTGAGCCGAGCAGTGGTGTGAATGGCGGTGGCATGGCTTGTGATACGGGGTCATTACCAGGGGGATCAAGTTGAAGAGCAAGAGGTTCAGTTAGGACAGGAGGGGTGGTCATGTGGTAGAGATGCAGGGCGTGGAGAGGAGGGTCTCTTACCTCCGGCCAGGATTGGTGCTGCGTGGTTGTTTGTTCAGTCCGAGGTGCCGTCTGGGAAGGTGAATGACACTTCCTGGTTAAGGGAGTGGGTCAGCTGCGGATTGGCTGAGGTATGGTTGGCTTTGACTGGTGGGCCTGGGTCAGCGTCACGGATGGACGTGACGAGTAACCCAGGAAAGCGTAGATGCAGAAGCAGTGAGCCGTAGCCTAGTGGAAAGCCGAGGGCGCTTCCATGTCATTGGTGAGCAGTTGGGAGGCTAGCACAACGTCACTAAGGGGCGTGTCAAGTGCTATAGCAGAGACAGTTTCTCCCGTTGTACACGTAGCAAGGAGCAACAAATTGCTGTGGGAATCTGGTTCATGTGGAATTCTGCTGCCACCGGACAACTGGTAAGCACCCCACCAAGTTGACTCTTACAAAATCGTACTTTCTCTTACTTTCCAACCTACCAATTGGCACTAACTTATCCCCCTTTTCTCTCCCCATCTCATCCCTTGGTACTTTGTCTTTGCTTTGGAACCCCATGTGTGCTATGTTTTCTTTGAACAATATGTCTGCGAAACCGTAACATTGTCATGAATGCATTTCTGTAATGTCACTCTATAATTACCACAACCCACCCCCACCTCACTGCTCCAACAATGTTTGGCCTTATGCACTATATATGCTACTCATGTTTATCTGAAACAAATATTCTCTTAACAAATGTTGGACATTTGCAATACTGTAATCAATGGTTGACCAAGTTGACTCTTACAAAATCGTACTTTCTCTTACTTTCCAACCTACCAATTGGCACTAACTTATCCCCCTTTTCTCTCCCCATCTCATCACTTGGTACTTTGTCTTTGCTTTGGAACCCCATGTGTGCTATGTTTTCTTTGAACAATATGTCTGCGAAACCGTAACATTGTCATGAATGCATTTCTGTAATGTCACTCTATAATTACCACAACCCACCCCCACCTCACTGCTCCAACAATGTTTGGCCTTATGCACTATATATGCTACTCATGTTTATCTGAAACAAATATTCTCTTAACAAATGTTGGACATTTGCAATACTGTAATCAATGGATACGATAACTATGTGAACCCCCTATTATGTCACCACGCCGGACCACCTGACTCACACCTATTCACCCCACCCACCACTATCACAGCCTTGATAAAGACCCAGGTTGAAATGCGCGTCGGCTGTTTTTTGTAACACAGCTGTTTTCTGTAACACTAAATTGGCACAAGAAGAACTTTAGATATCATCTATTTTGTTCTGAAACAAATAAAATCACAACTCGCAAGAAACAAGGACTGGACAATCTACTATTTGACCCTTTTCACAATTGGACCATCGAACTCAGCCAGCGCCCACTGCTAACAAAGGTTTGACTCCCCACCAAGAATCTTACACAGAGGTCTGGAAATGGTTAATATTTATCCCTTTTTGTCTGTTTCTCATGGAACATTGTTTTGTTCCCTTTTCATTAAGATTTGGCTGGTGGCAGTGGTAACAACCCTTTTTTTCCTACCGCGTTTATTTTATATAGCATTGGTATTGTCTAGGCTATCTTGGTAGCCTCAAACTTAAACCCGCTGGACCATATATGTTTTTATACGGTTCCGGCTGGGTTTTTTCGCCATTTCTTTTTGTAAAAGTCTTTCTCGCGTTTTACTCTGCGCGCGAAACCAGGTTTGATTCCTTTGTTCACCGACCTTTGGCGGGCTTCTCCACAGAAGCCCTCCTTAGGCGCCTCAATGTCTGAGGGGGACAGGATGTGACGGAGGGGTTTGAGACTCCCTGCACAGGGTCTTCTTGGAGACCCATGTTGCACTCTGGCATGATTGGCTGAGGTGATTGTCCCGGCGGGACAGCCACCCTGTGTGTGATTGACAGCCAGGCTGTGTGAATGGGTGAAAACTGCATAAAAAGCAGGTCTCTGGGAATGAGAAGGCAGAGTCACCACTGGATTGAGAGAACCAAAGAGAAGCTGACAGAAAAGGACCTCTACCATGACTGAACCTCCCGGTGAAGCCCTGCTGCGGGTCCGAATCTCCAAACTTCGACGACAGGGAAGATCTGCAAGGAATCTTCTCCCCTTGAGCTGTTGGGAACAACCAGTTTGCCGAACTGCAAGCCAGGCCTCCCAAATTTGCTGTACAGAGCTACAGTGAACCGGATAGCCGGGAGGAACGGACCCTGCTTGGGTTTTAAGGAGCGCACCTTTTATTTGTTGCTTTGCTCCGCTGCTGGTTTCTTCCCTGGGCAGTGCAGGACCCTCCAGTCTTCCTCCTTCTTGTCAGTCTGACAGTCGCTTCAGGAACTGTGAGCCTGTAGGACCTGCCAGGAATGTCTGCCTCAGCTACAGCACTCTTCTGCTCTAAAGGCACTGTGCTAACCCAGTTATTCGTTTCGTCCGACCGTGTTGAAAGTGTGTGAAATCTTTCGCCAATCCGAGGGCTTGTCCTTCTCTATTCTTTAAATTAACTTTTCATCCGAGGGTTACAGAGTGAACACTTAAAAGGTATGAGAAATCTTGTTATGTTGGAGTCAATTTATGATGCCTGCTCTCCTGAGCTCAGACCACACTTGGCTGATTCTAAGGAGATAGATCCAAAGAAGTTAGCTGAGGCTGCTGACTAGTAGGTTGCCAACAGGGCTACTCACAAGGATTCTGGGGCAACTTAGAAGAAGGATGAGGGAAAGCAACCAAAGAAAGATAACAAGGAGAATTCAAATACCTTCAATCTATAAGTGGGCCACAAACAGCAAAATAAAGGGAAACCACAAGGGAAACCGAATCAGGCTAGTGCACCATGTGGACCCAAACCAGATGGAGGTCAGAACAAACTCCCATTCATCAAGACATTTGGGAAATGTTATGTGTGTGGGTCAACTGACCATGTGAAAGGGGATCCCAGATGTAAGGGTAAACCTTCAGGGGCCCACAATGTCTCCTTAGCCTTCTCCCCAGAAGAAGAAGTACCTATGGCAAGTGGAAACCTTCACCTACTGGCTGATGAACCCATGAGAGTCTCAGCCAGTGTTTCTTTAGTGTCCCTTGGCCTGTGGCATCAACAGCATTTAGATGTCTATATTTCCATCCCAGATAATACTAAAGAGTATTATAAAGATAGTGTTCTTGTGAATGGCCAGGAGACTTCTGCCATCAGAGACATTGGAGCCAGCATAACTGTGGCGGATGAATCATTTTTCAAGGTGGAGGATGTTGCTAAGGCACCCAAACTCCTCACCAAGTTAGCTGGAGGCCCTGTGCAAATGCTTCCCCAGTTACCAGCTCTCATCCAGTGTAATGATATGACTGTCAAAATACCTGTTAGTGTGCAGAGTGAAGTGCCTGGGAGAGTCCTGTTGGGTAATGACCTGAATTCCTCTTGGAGTTGTGTCCAGTACCGCCAGGCCTTCCAGGAAAAGGAAACAGGAGCTCACTAGGCCTGCAAGGGAGAGGACCTTGAGAGGCTCTCCAGAGGAGTTGGTAGAGGAAACTTTCACTCTCACTCCACAGGAGTTGCTCACTGCTATTTCTGGAAAGAATGAAAGAGACAAAGGGGAAACCCAAGACCTCCAAGAAAAAGACAGATGGCACCCCTCTGCTACCAACAAGGACATCCCCAAGATTGTCCAAGGTCACACCTGTGACCCCTCCACCTGCTGAGGCAGAGTGTGAGGTAAAGCCATGTGTGGTTGATCCAGTTTCTGTAGAGTCAGATCTGGAGGAAGACACTGTTTTGGCTGGAGATCTTGAGCCTGTTGACCATCCTGAGCTGCATTCTTTACTAGCAGAAGGTGGACCCAATAGGGCAGACTTCAGCAGAGGACAAAGAGATTGTCCTACTCTCGAAGGTCTCCGACAACAGGCTGCTTCTCAACTTTATGGGCAAGAAGTTGGAAAGCATAGGTTGAGCTGGGAAGATGGACTCTTCTACAGTGAACCGACGGAGTCTATCCCTGGGGACTGCAAAATAATTGTACTGCCCCTAGCAAACAGATTCCAGTTCCTACAGTTGGCCCATGAGATACCTTTACCTGGTCATTTGAGTTTCAAAAAGACCAAGAAAAGGCTCTCCTTATACTTCTACTGGCCTAAAATGGGTTCAGAAGTTGACAAATTCTGTAGGAGCTGTCACACTTGCCAAACCTCTGGCAAGAGTGGAGCCAAGAATGTGGCACCCCTGGTGCCTCTCCCAGTGGTGGGAGTTCATTTTGAGAGGGTGGGCATCGACATTGTTGGTCCCATTGACCCTCCCACATCTTCAGGAAACAGGTTTATCCTGGTTATAGTAGATCATGGTACTATGTATCCTGAAGCAATACCTATGAGGACTGTTGCGGATCAGGCTGTGTCTAAGGCTCTACTTGGTATTTTCACCACAGTAGGGTTTCCTAAGGAAGTGATATCCGACACGGGATCCAATTTTATGTCCCACTACATGCAAGCCATGTGGAAAAACTGTGGTGTCACTTACAAGTTCTCGACAGCCTACCATCCACAGACAAATGGACTGGTAGAGAGGTTTAACCGTACTATGAAGAACATGATAGGCGCTTTAGAGGAACCCCTTAAAGGAAAGTGGGACCTTCTCCTGCCATGCCTTCTCTTTGCTTA
Organism: Ambystoma mexicanum; assembly: GCF_040938575.1. Classification (NCBI taxonomy): domain Eukaryota; kingdom Metazoa; phylum Chordata; class Amphibia; order Caudata; family Ambystomatidae; genus Ambystoma; species Ambystoma mexicanum. The sequence goes on along the minus strand of NC_090931.1, from coordinate 491,342,329 downwards.
TAGAGAAGTCCCTTGGGAGGGAGTTGGTTACAGTCCCTTTGAACTTCTCTATGGCCATCCAGTCAGAGGCCCCTTGGCCCTGATTAAGGAGGGGTTGGAGATTGCTCCTTCCCCCAAACCAGTCAGAGTGACTGACTATGTGATAGGTCTCCGGAGGAGAATGTCACACATGATGGCAGAAGCTAGTGATTATTTAAAGGCAGGTCAGGCTCTGTTCAAACATTGGCATAACCAGAAGGACAGCATGGTTGAGTTTACTCAAGACCAGCTTGTATTAGTTATGGTGCCAACAAGGCAGAGGGCCTTGCAGCACAAATGGATAGGACCCTTCAAGGTTGTGGGCAACTGGGTGAGAGGTGACTTATTTGGTGGATTTAGGCAGACCTGAGGAGGCTCCCCGAGTCTTTCTCACCAACCGTGAAAGCATATGTCTCAAGATCAGAAGTGGGAGCTTTGCTTCTAGCTTCAGCTCAAGAGGACGAGGAGAGTGAACCTCTACCTGATCTCCTCAGAGGCCAACATTTGGATGAGAACACAGAAGGAGTCAATCTCTCTTTTCAACTGACATCTGAACAATCGGAGGAGTGCAAAGTTCTGTTAAATCAGTTTGCCTCCCTGTTTTCACTTTCACCAGGATTAACCCCTTGGGGCCAGCATGATATTCTCACTGGTGACTGTTTACCTGTGAAAAGCAGAGGTTACAGAATGTCAGAACATGTGAGATCCCACATCAAAGATGCTTGATCTCGGGGTTATAGAGCCCTCTACAAGTCCATGGTCTAGTCCAGTTGTTCTTGTACCAAAGGCAGGATCCAAGGAGTTGAGATTCTGTGTGGACTATAGAGCTCTAAATGCAGTCACTAAGACTGATGCCCATCTTTTACCAAGGACAGATGAACTGGTGGAACGACTTGGTTCAGCCAAGTACCTCAGTACATTTAATCTGACGTCAGGCTATTGGCAAATAGCCCTGACAGAACATGCCAAGGCGAAAACTGCATTCTCACCCCCAGCAGGCCTCTACCAGTTTAAGGTTATGCCTTTTGGATTAAAGAATGCACCTGCTACATTCCAAAGGATGGTCAATCAAGTTCTGAATGGGATGGAGGACTTCTGCATGGCATATCTGGATGACAGTGCAGTGTTCAGCCCTACTTGGAAAGAACATGTTGATCACTTAGGATATGTTTTGCAGGCTCTTGAGCAGGCCCATCTGATCATAAAGGCAAGCAAATGTCGAATTGATCAGAGCAAAGTGGTCTACCTTGGTCATGAGGTAGGAGGAGGCGAAATAAGGCCAATGCCTAGCAAAGTACAAACTGTACAAAACTGGGCCACCCCTACTACTCAAACCCAAGTGAGAGCCTTCCTAGGTCTCACTGGGTACTACAGGAATTTCATAGAGAACTATGGGGCCATAGCTTCTCCCTTGAATGAGATCCCATCTCCAAAACTCCCTAAAAAGGGCAGATGGAATGAGGGGTGCACTCAAGCCTTTGAAAGCCTGAAGAAAGCCCTTTGTCAAGTTCCAGTCCTAAGAGCTCCTGATTATCACCAACACTTCATTGTGCAGACAGATGCATCCAATACAGGTATAGGTGCAGTCCTTAGTCAACTGGATAAGAAAGGTAGGGAGCGCCCCATTTGCTTCATCAGTAGGAAACTGAAGGAACCAGAAACAAGGTGGGCAACCATAGAGCGTGAATGTTTTGCCATTGTGTGATCTTTGAAGAAGTTTAGACCATACTTGTATGGATCTAGTTTTGTGATTCAAACTGACCACCAACCCTTGAGATGGTTAATGCAAATGAAAGGGGAGAACCCAAAACTTCTAAGATGGTCAATCTGCCTGCAAGGGTTTGATTTTACCATTGAGCACAGATCAGGATGTCACCACCAAATTGATGATGGTCTCTCTCTAGGATTTTTTTAACCAACTAAAGTGAAGAGATTCATCCAGGAGTGGATTAAATCCTCCTGTCCCTTAGTCTGGGTGGGGGGGGCGAGTGTTAGGGAGAATTCTACAGAATGGCTAATTTCTCTTACCTACTGAGTCCCTCAGCAGCTTTGCTGGATTTCTAGGATTTATCTTTTTCACCTGGTAGGAGTGTGAGCCTTTTTTCCCACTCTTACATGTGTTTTGTGGTGTGTGTTTAACATGTTCTTGTGTTCATAGACTGTGGACCCTCATCTACTCCATAGGCATCATATTTTTACTGTGTGGTACACAGCACCTTCAGTGCAGTGACACAGGGTTGTCTTTTTCAGGCTTCCTAACTCAGACTCCGTTTTCTGGGACTGACTACTGTCTCCCAGAACATGTAAAGTTGCCATTGCCTTTATTAGTCTTTTTAAACTCACAGACCCAATACAAACTATCTTACATAGAGTTCTGGAAAGGGTTAATATTTATCCCTTTTTGTCTGTTTCTCATGGAACATTGTTTCGTTCCCTTTTCATTAAGATTTGGCTAGTGGCAGTGGTAACTACCCTATTTTTCCTACCGCAGTTATTTTATATAGCCTTGGTATTGTTTTAGGCTCTCTTGGTAGCCTTGAACTTAAATCCGCGGGACCATGTACGTTTTTATACGGTTCCGGCTGGGTTTATTCACCATTTCTTTTTGTAAAAGTCTTTCTCGTGTTTTACTCTGCGTGCCAAACCAGGTTTGATTCCTTTGTTCACCGACCTTTGGCGGGCTTCTGCACAGAAGCTCTCTTTAGGCGCCTGAATGTCTGAGGGGGACAAGATGTGACAGAGGGGTTTAAGACTCCCTGCACAGGGTCTCGTTGGAGACCCATGTCGCACTCTGGTATGATTGGCTCAGGTAACTGTCCCGGTGGGACAGCCTCCCTGCTGTGTGATTGACAGCCAGGCTGTGTGAATGGGGGGAAAACTGCATAAAAAGAAGGTCTCTGGGACTGAGAAGGCAGAGTCGCCAGTGGATTGAGAGAACTAAAGAGAAGCTGACAGAAAAGGACTTCTACCATGACTGAACCTCCCGGTGAAGCCCTGCTGCGGGTCCGAATCTCCAAACTTTGATGACAGGGAAGATCTGCAAGGAATCTTCTCCCCTTGAGCTGGTGTGAACAACCAGTTTGCCAAACTGCAAGCCAGGCCTCCCTCCTCTGGTTGAATTTGCTGTACAGAGCTACAGTGAACCGGATAGCCAGGAGGAACGGACCATGCTTGGCTTTTAAGGAGCGCACCTTTTATTCATTGCTTTGCTCCGCTGCTGGTTTCTTCCCTGGGCAGTGCAGGACCCTCCAGTCTTCCTCCTTCCTGTCAGTCTGACAGCCACTTCAGGAACCGTGTGCCTGCAGGACCTGCCAGGAACGTCTGCCTCAGCTACAGCATTCTTCTGCTGTATAGGTACTGTGCTAACCCGGTTGTTTGTTTCGTCCGACTGCGGTGAAAGTGTGTGAAATCTTTCGCCAATCTGAGGGCTTGTCCTTCTCTATTCTTTAAAGTAACTTTTCGTCTGACCAACTTTGTTCTGAATTCTTGGCAAAGACTTAACCGGGAACTACCCTGAACTGCGTGATCCTCTGCAAAGACTTTGGTCCATTGACTTTGGACCTGGCCTCTTGATCTGATTTCCTCACTGTAGTTCCTTTTTCTAGATTGCCCTGCTTGCTTATTTGTTGGTGCTGCTCAACTTTTGCCTAACGTTGTCTTTCCCTCCCTTTTAATTACTGGAGTGCCATTTTGCTCACACTTCATTTTGAGCCTAACTTGTCCAGAATCTATTGGGTGTGGTGTATTGTATTAGAATCGTGATTTTTCAACTGCTTGATAATAGTGAAATGTTTAGTAACTGATGTGTAAATAAATGTATATTCTTTTACTCAGAAACCTTGAGTCAGTGTTTGTTTGAATCATAGTAATTGCTGTCCTTTGTGTAACTATTGATACTGCTCACTTTACTCTTAAGGTAAGTCTGGCTGCTCAGCCATCGCTACCACTTTACTGTGTAGTACAGGCTTGTACCAAAAGTGAATTTCTACTGTCACTTGTAGTCCTGATTGTGTGTGGTGTTCCCAAAGGGTACTGCATAAACATTCTGCCTAACAGTAGGACAGCCCACAGATGGACTTGATGTGTTCCATCCTGTCGATCACACCTAACCCTGCAGAGGAACCTCGCATAGGGGTGGCGATAGGTGACAAACCTTTTTCCTTTCTTGTAGACACAGGGGTGACTAGGTCCTGCATTCATGAGGGAACATTTAAGTTGTCAGGCAAAGCCATGAATACTCCAGGATTCTCTGGGCTCTGAAAGTGGTTCCTTTTACAGACAATATCTCCCTTTATACTGGGATGAAATATTATGAGCAGACTAAACATGACGATTTAATTTACAGGGATTGTGTGCTCTACACCAGGGATACATTTTCTCAATGTAAGAGAGATCATTCCAGCCTATTGTGGATGCAAGGTACAGAGGGGGGTGCCAGTAGAAGAGAATCTGTTTGAGTACTGGACTGAGATTGCAATTGCATGGCTTCCAGGCAAGCGAAGATGTGGCGTGTTCCAACTGAGTATTTGTTCAGACCACAGATACCATTGGATAAGGAAGAGGGACAATAGTACCAATAGAGATTGAGGCGGTGATTGTTAGGGACGAGTGGATAGCCGTATATGGGATGGACAACACAGGACGACCATGGCGAGCAGTGATCACTTGAGATGAGTGTGACATACTGGTTGAAGATACACTACAGAGAAGTACCGCAGAGGATGGCAATGGGGCTGTAAGCGCCACCATCCTTCTGTGATCAGGATTTGGCCAAGATGCCTGGCATCCTATGGACCACAAGTCCCTATGATGTGGGGCTTTTGAACAGAGTAGGGGGAGTGAAGAAAAAGCTGAAACCAGGAGCAATATTACCCAGAGTAAAACAGTACCCACTATCCAAAGAGGAAGACAAGGGCATTTATGAAACGATTGCAGCACTTGTGGAGAAAGGCATCCTAATACCATCAGAATCATCATGCAACACTGCTGTGTACCCCATTAAGAAAGCAATAGGTGGTCATGGCATTTTATCCAGGACTTGCACCCTCTTAATCACATTGTAGAAGCAGCATATCCTCTGGTTCCAATCCGGCAATGATTTTGTGCAGCATTCTGGCAGAAGCTACCTGTTTCAGAGTCATAGATTTGATGCCTTCTTCTCTATACCACTTCACCCAGACTCACATGATTTGACTTCCTTTATGTATAGAAACCAGAACTGGAAACATACAAGACTTCCCCAAGGGTACTATGAGTTACCCTCCATATTCAATAGGGTCCTCCAGATGGACCTAGACAATGTACAGATGAAGAGCATGGTCATACAGTATGTAGACGACATTTTGATTTGCAGCACGACAGACGCCCAATGTAGAAATGACTCAGTGCACATGCAGACAGTGCTAGCTGACAAGCGATACAAGGTGGACAAAGCAAAACTACAATATTTTCAGAAGGAAGTACTATATATTGCACAGATGATTTCACAAAATGTCTGACACGTGATGCCAGAAATGGCGGACACAATACGCACAACACCAGAACCCATGACAGTGAGAGAGATGCAGCAATCTTTGGGGTTGTATAATTACTGCAGAGCATGGGTCTTTGATTACAGCACTTACACCAGGCCTTTACTGGGTGGCAGAAGGAAGCACAAAAGGGACACAAGACAATTAAATGGACCACAGAAATGACTGAGGCATTTGAAGAGCTGAAAGAAGCAATATGCACAGCTCCAGTGTTAGGGATCCCACATTACAAAAGGAATTCTTCTTATTCTCACACACCAATGGGACGGTGATGAAAGCAGTACTGACACAGAAGACAAGCTTAGGACACAAGCCAATACCATACTACAGTGGGGAGCTCGACCCAGTAATGAGAGGACACTATCCTTGCGAACAACAAACGTTGGCTGCTGCTGCATTTGCAGTGGACAAATTGGCAGGGACTACCATGGGGTGCAGTACCACGCACTATGTGGAGCATGCACTCTTCGCGATACTGGCAAAACCAAAGAGCACACTGACAACACAACGAGGGTACGAGGTGTTACTATGAAAGCCATCACTCAAGGTGGTGAGATGCAGAGTAGTTAACCTGGCGATTTTCCTCACAGACATCTTGCAGGAAGGTGATTACACACATTACTGCACAGAAAACATACAGGAATTCAGTGACACCCGTAATGTACAGGAGGATGCACTTGATGGGGGAGACATGCTTTACATTGACGGTTCTTCCACAATTGATCAGACGGATGGGGCCGGACATACAGGAGTTGCAGTGGTGAGGTTGAGAGAGGGTGGAACAAATGAGGCAGTGGTCAGTGCGCAATTGCCATCACATTATTCAGCACAGACAGCCGAACTAGTGGCCTTAATATTGTTGTTGGAGCACAGCAGAGGAAGGGCGGTGACAGTGTACTTAGATTCCGTGTACGTGACATCAGCAGTACACTCAGGACTGTCTCAATGGATGAGAAGGGACTTCAGGAGGGCAGATGGGTCTCAAGTGCAGCATTCACTCTTATTGGGTAGATTAATTCAAGTTAATCAATATCCCATGCAGGTAGCCATAGTGAAGTGCAAGCACAAATGGGAGGGAAATACCCTATTTTAAAGGGAAACGAAGCAGCAGACTCAGAGGCAAAGTGCACCACATATTTTGGAGAGCTCCTAGAAATGAAGGCCTCGTCACATGCCCGTGACTATGCAAGGACAATGATACTAAAGGAAGGGTAAAATGTATTACCAGAAACACAGATAATGGAGTTGCAGGGAGCTGCACCCAGGGAGGAGAAAGACGTCTGGACAGGGAGGGGATGTACAGTTTCTCCCACAGATACCCTATGGCGGCAGAACAACACTGGGAAAGTGGTCATGCCATTAGCATTATTGCACACTGCACTGACACAGTTACATTATCCGACACACACAGGGAAGGAGGGCAATGCTGTCCATATTGGAGAAACATGGTTCTGTTCAACTTGGAGAAACACGTAGCTGAATTTGTCAGTAACTGTTTGACATGTAAGCAGTTCACTGCAGGACATACATTGAGAGTTGTGAGAAGAACCATACGTCGCCCAGCTGGTCCATTTCAACATCTCCATGTCGACTATGTTGACATGATCCAAGTCTGCCAAGGATACCACTACATGATAGTGGTTGTGTGCGCATCCTCTTGCTGGATTGAGGCATGCCCCTGTTCACATCCTGATGCCCTCAGGGCAGCAAAGTTCTTGGTCCGGGAAGTATTCCCACAATGGGGCGTGTGTAATTGTAATTGTAATTGGATATTTATAACACGCTTAATACCCAGAGGTTTCTAAGCGTGGATCCTGGGATTGGACCTGTGTTGCTCCATGTTGTCTTGCTTCCAAGGCAAGCACGTTGCCCCTGAGCTATCCTCCGAGACCGTGTGTGAGGTCCTACGGTCTGACAATGGCCCTCACTTCACAATGAGATGTTCAATCACATTACAGCGTTGTTGGGCATTCAACATACATTCTCCTGTGTTTATCACCTGCAAGCAAATGGCATGTGTGAACACCTCAATGGTTTCTTGAAGGAGAGCATAGCAAAAACAAAAAAGGTTATGAAAAAAAAACTGGCTCCATTGTTTACCCTTGGGACTCTTCGCATTGGGCAATAAGCCTGGGTCTGACCACCATTTAACCCCACATGAGGTGGTGACAGAGCGACGCATGCAGCTTCCCCTGGCTCCTCTCTCCAGGGCGTTAAATGATGCTGAGAGTAGTGCAACTGTATTAGGACACAACATTTTTTATTACATTACTTCCTTGATTGCTACTGCCTTTTTGATCTCTCACCAGGTACAGCAACACTGTGGAGGCCAAGAAGGCAGCAAAAAAAGGAAGAGGGACAGCAAAATAAAGGACTCTGTGACAGAAAGACTTGTTAGAGTTGGTGACACGGTACTGTTGATGAATTTCATCAGGAGGTGGGATGCAACCAGATTCACAGGATCATACATTGTTGAGGCGGTAGCCGACAGGGCTGTGAGGTTAGAAGGAAAGACGGTTTGGAACCATATTGCAGACATCAAGCCCTACAAAGCTGGGGCCTCATCTGGCAACAAGATCGACAGGGCCAACGATCAGCAGCAAGAGGAACAAAACTATAATTCTGAACTTACACTGCCGAGTGGAGGTTACCCAATGGTTACTCGCTCAAGGGGAGCAGAGTAAGGGCAAGGACTTCCTGAACATCTAGAGTGAGAATACAGTGTCTGTTAGTTTATGCTCTACACACATTCTTTGTGAAAGCAGACTGTGATAGTTGATGACTGTTTATGTTACCCATTGACTTTCACACTGATACTTTTTCAAGCCAATTTGTTCATAATGTTAGAAGACCCAGCCGGTTTCGAGCATGTTCACCTAGAGTATATTATCTTGCTTTCATAGCATATTTGGCCCAAACGTACCCGCAACTTGGACAGGGAAACCCCTCTGTGCTTACAATACTAAGGGACCCTGGAATTTGATATTTGTGGGAGCAGTTATTTATCTTCGCCATAAATGACTCCATGGTTCATGGGGCTTAAAAATGTATCTGGCACTAACACAATAATGCCCAATTTTGCGCATTTCAGGTGGGCAACTGATATTGTCAAGCTGCACAAGGATCCTGAAGCACTGGTAAAAATAAGTTAAGTAATAAAACATGTGTTTATTTTGTCATATCTCTTATTTCCAAGTGGAGTATTGGAGAGGTAAGCAGAGTGCTGACACAAACATGAGGGGGTGGATCTCTATCTCACTGACACTGCTTGAGTGTCTAGTAACATGTGGTACAAGCACATGACCAAAGTAAGTAAGGAAACAACCAGGGAGAGCGGTTATGTCTGCTCATTAATCCCCTATGCCATCAGTGCCTCCAGAACATGCAACTGAAATACCAGCAGCAAGAGCCCAATGCCTAATCTACCTGTCTATGGCAACAACTCGAGGAAGATTTCAAGGGAAAACGGCAACATTGAGATGGATGTCTCGAGTGACCTTCCCATATGAAGACAGTTACATAAAGACTCTTGATATGATGAACAATTATTGGCAGTTAGACCAAGCTATACAGTAGATAACTGACAGGCCGCAGAAAGGAGATACGAAAACAATAACATTGAAGGAGAAGCCCTCCCCAAAGAGTGGGTGAAGGAAATAGGTGGGGAACCAGGATGTTGGGAAAAAACACAGATGCTTGTGTATGGCCAAGTATAGACAAAAGAAGGCTGGAGAGATGGAGTGGTAGGAAGCAGAGCACACACCCTACTACAAGCATCAGTGAATACAGTCCATGTAGAAAATAGCAAGTGCCTGAAGGAATGGGGTGCGAGCGCAAAGCTGATCACCTGGGTGGAGAATGAAGCCAGAGCAATGCCTATAATACCCTTGGAGAAACCAGCATTGTGTTTCCAGAAAGAGGGAGAAGTGAAAGTTGGAGATAACATGGGATGCTGATACATGGAAAAGTACCCAGCAATGAAGATAGGCACTGCAGTACTGATGAACCACTGGGTGTGTGGATCCAAGGCATACGAGAAGATTCCACCCAACTGGGGAGGAGTTTTCTGGTTGTTAAATATCAGTATGCCATCACTGGTAGTGCCCCACAAGGACATAAAGCTCAATGACGTCCCAAAAGTGGACACTAACTCAAGAGGTCTGTGAAAACAGAAGCACAGGGAAGCGAGAAAAGGTCAGAGGATTTGAGTAGCGTGAAAAGGAGCAACTATTTCTCAGAGGCATCAGAAACAGCTCTAGATGACCACTAGATTATAGGTTCTTTAGCTGCAGAAAGGTGACACAAAACAATAACATTGAAGAAGAAGCCCTGCCCAAAGAGGGAGGTCAAAGGAAATAGGTGCGGACACAAATGTTTTTCACATCAATTGTTCCAGCAGTACAGACATATACAAACTCGAAATGGCTGCAAATTACCAGGTGGTAGCTGATGATGACAATAAACCCGACAATGCAATAAAAGAAGATCTCTGGGCAGTAAGGTTGATGGCGCTCCAGAATAGAAATGTTCTGGACCTGCTCACAGCAATGGAAGGAGGATTTTGCGCAAATATTGGGAGTTCCTGTTACAAATTCGTACCTGCCAATGATGGAGAGAATGGCACTCTGACAGAAGCAGTGACTCAACTGTCAAAGATGCATGCCAAAATGGAGGAAAGAGCCAAGGAAACTGGAAAAGAGCAAAGCTTGATAGCGTACCTCTGGCAATAAATGCCTTCATGGCTGGCAGATGTACTGAAAGTGCAACCCAGAAGGAGTATGCAGTTATATGTACTGGACTTTTAACAATCAGGCAAATTATTATGAACACCTCGGAGGGATAAAAAATGTTTTGCAACCACCAATGAAGGGTGGGAAGTATGATAATTTGGTTGACAAGGCGACCAGAGGGGGGACTGAAGAGAGGGTCCCAAGAATGCCCCTCCTCACCCCCAGCTTCATGACAAGACGAAGAGCCAGAAACGCTTGCAGCGACCCATCTTATTTCAGACGAATCCCGAGTGCACCAATGATTGACAAATACACAGAAAGGTATCCTCTCAGCCAGCCATACAGACCGAATCCACCACATGTCTTCATTGGTAAAGGGGAGGAAACGGAGATCATGGATGAAAACACCTTGATGGACAGTCTCGATTAAGCATGAAGAAGCCACGATGCTGACGTCACTAGTGACACCACGACGTAGCAGCATTAGTCATGAAGCACACTCACAGTCCTGCACCGCATTACACAGACACACACACACGCATACACGAACAACATGCTTGTCCAGTTCTATAGCTAGAGGACAGATACATACACATTCTGTCAATGTGTTTATTATGTTTTCATTAGCCAAATGCAGTAACGCAGACAAGCAAGGCAAACAAGAAATCCTGAGCAAGCTGGCAGATGCTTATGCAAAATACTCCTATGGAACTACAGGAGTATATATGGATCCTGTTAGGACCCTGTGCGACTAATTTATAGGTTACCTAGTATAACATGAGCATATGTAGAAATCATAAAATGAAGTTTAAGGAAAATTACAGGAGGCTTCAAAGCCACAGGGCCTGAGACAAAGAGAGCTGATTCAAGCTGCACAGAGCACGAAGCAGGCTCACAGCCATGGTCAGAGATAGACAGACACATTCCAATCTTTAGACGACAAGGGGACCAGCTTCAGAGAAGCTAAATAAATCCTCATAAATGTAAGCTCAAGAGCTCGATTTGGGATTGTAAGCATGTGATGCAGCCGAACGAAACAATGGGCATTCACCCTTGGTGGGAAAGCAGAGCCAGTCCAGCAGAGCTAGATGAAAGAAGCAACAAGTGTTGCGACGTCAGAGTGCATTCTCATAGGCAAAGGTGGTACACTGACAGTTACGAAAGAGACATATAATCGTTCACATCACTTTGAACAGGTGCACAGAGAGCTGAGAACTCAATTGAGTACCGGGCCTAGGGAGATCAGCTCTAGCCAATCACAGAATAGAACCTCAAGGGTGGATGGTAAGGGGCAAGGGCAAATAGTAAGCCTATTACTCTGCAACAATGAAATCGTTTGTCGACGGGACAGGCCAGATACCTGACATGCAAGGACCAGTAAAATAACCTCTATAGGGTACTTCCATAGGTAAAAGTACACTGGATAACCAAAACTCTGTGCTGATATGTTTTTCGGGGAAGGGCCCAGGTTATGACGCAATACTTGTACAAAAACAGAGCGCACGCCATGGAGAGCTGAGATGCACTGGAGAATCTTCATTGTCTTGTATTGATCCTTTTTTGTTTCTGCAATAAACCGCAGTTCTAACTTGCCATTGGCTGAGTCCTCTGTTTATTCTGGGGAAGGGAGTTGGGCCCTTGAGAGTCAGGCAGACCCCAGCCATCCCCTGGTATACGTGGGAGAACTACCCCAAAAACTCACATTAAGCATGGCATTTGTATTCATTTATTTTGCTGTCACCTTTTTCTATACACAGGCACAGTGAGCTCATGTTTATTACATTGTCAGTGTATAATACTCTTTGAGCTAAATGGTAGGGTTGTGCAAAGTTTTAAAACATCCGTTAATACATATTTTTATGGTGAGCAGTTTGTGCACGAAGCAGTTGGGCAGCCATAAAGAGATAATGTGGGGCAATGAAGGGCTGGAAACTTAGGAGACTCTAGCATGTCATTGCTTGGCTATCAATATGTAATGCACAGTTGCCGAACATGTAAAAAGAAAAGTAAAATAAAAGGACTGAGGGTGTGCATCTGTGCAGTCCACACCTGCTTCTCGAAGAGGAACTTCTGCCGTGAGGGTGCGGATCCCAATTCAAGCCAGCTGTACCGGTAATGCTCCATGAGAGATCAAAGCCGCCCAAAGGAATGGGAGAAATATGAACAAACTAGAGCTGTAACACACCGAGGCAGAAAATGGGACACAAGAAGAGGAGTAGCTGAGTTGTGGCACAAACTAAAAGGCACACATCAAAGAGCTGACCGGGTCTGACAATCTGCCCTCGTTGTAATGATGCCTTTATTAATGTGAATACAGAATCCTGAATAGTGTACACACATACAGTTCTCTTCGGTTATCATTCCAATTGAAGAATGTCATTGAAACCATCACCCTAAGCCACCTATATTTCTTATTCCAACTCAGGAACCCCAAAAAACAAGATTTCAATGCCTTTCTCTCTGGATATACCACGTCTTCCCTGAAGCAAGCATTGGCAATGCCGTAAGTTTGGGATTTTGTATAGACATGGGAAAGTCACTTGTCAGACACTGCTATAGTGGCATTAACTAGACGTTGATGATAGCAGGTACACAATGGTGAGAGTACCTGGCCAATTAGCAGAAGTGCCTGCCAAATGGCAAAAAGGTATAGACAAGCCAGAACTGTAGATTGTGCTAATGCTTGTTTTTAACAGGACTTCAGTAAAGGACACCATTATAAATCGAGTGACTGAAGAAAGATCTGGAACTGGGTGGGTATGGCCATAGGGATTAGCAAGACCAATGGGAGGTCAAAACCAACCAACACCTACAAGCTGTGTGTCCCTACTCATATCCACTCTGATGAAAGATATTTGAACATAACATTCAGACAATGCACAGCCTTTTTTGAAACTTTTCTGGGTGTTCGTCAAGGCTGTGTTGTGGCACCGGTATTATTTGGCCTATATATAAATGGAGTATATCAAGCTCTGGTTGAGACCAATGTCGACTTCATTAGGGTAGGCGGAATTCCACTCCCAGTATTGGGTTACGCGGACGATATGGTTATAATTGCACGCACTCCCATAGCCTTACAATGTTTGGTGGATGCCTACACACAATTTATGTCCAATCATGAACCATAAACTGGCAGTGAACTCCAAAAAATCAGCAGTCATGGCTTGTAGGAGCACAGGCGGAAAACGCCTTAAGACGTGCACAATCAGGAGTGGTGGAGTGCCCATACCGAGGGTTACTAAATTTGAATATTTAGGAGTATGCTTTACTGAAAACTGGTGGGGATTTGGCCATGTAGACAAACGATGCTGAAGGATGCGGCAGGCCCTGGGGGGCCTGTCTCGATTCCAAAAGAATTGTTTAGGGCAAACTATTAACTTAATCCTCGAAGTGTATAGATCCCAAACAAAAACTGCTACTAATTATGGGGCCACACTATGGGGCATGGAAAAAATCACCAACATTGAAAATATTGAGAATGCTTTTCTGAAGAAACTACTCGGGTTACCGCAGTCTGCACCTAACTACGGTACACACTTGGAATTAGGGTGCCCGCACATTGGTGATGAGTGGTTGATTGCCCCTTTGTTGCACTGGTAGGCAATTTGGTCAAATCCTAAAGCTACTCTTTCGCACACGATTATAAGAGCCCTGTTGACTAGTCCGTGTAAACAGAAAATCCTGTAGCTCTCTTATATTCAGAAATGTATTGGCCAGCTAAATTGTGAGAATTTATTATGTCCACCAAAGCTTCTGTCTTCTTCTTGGGTGAAACAATATAAGCAATTGTACAATACTATCCTTGTGTTAAATAGAGAAACGCATGCTTTGGGGACCCCAGCAAATAGAAGGCACATTGTCTTAATGACTACAGAGGGCTTCAGCCGTATCTGCTCCATAGGCAAAAGCCTACAGACAGATGGGCCCTGATGTGAGCTCGTTTTAACACTTTATGGCTTGGTACACAAACCAAAAACTGGCCACATAATGTACAGCCCATATCATGTCCTTGCTGTCAGTGGCCTGAGGAGGACCTATTACACTTTGTGTTCTTCTGACCAGCCTACATGGATCTGAGAAGAAAAACAATATTACTATTACTTAAAAACACAGGCATTGCACAGGCTAGACTGGCTTTATGCTACTTGCTATCAGTTGCTACGATGCCCGTGACTTGGGGTTCTGTGGATTACCTGAGAAAAGCATGTTATTGTTGGAACAAAATTACCTCTGGCAATGTTACTTAATTTTTATGATGCTAAGTTTATCTTAGAATTTTATTGATACCGGTGGCCATCACTCTTACTGTAACCTAACGGCAGACATGCACTTTTTCATGTTTTTTCCATCTTGTGTTTATGTTTTTTAATATAACAATTTTATATTGTATTGACTTTGTTTTTATTCTGTAAATTCCGTTTATGGATAATTCTTCCGAATAAACTTATTTTGATTGATTGAAAATTCAGTATTGGTGTGCGTACTATTATATCTTTCACTGTCCCTCCTCATATGCCATTTCACCCAATCTGTACTCTAATGCAATAGTGTTGGTTTATTTGTGTCACAAGCAACAACTAATAGCCCAAACTAAAAAAGAATCCAACATGAAATAGGCAGTGAATAATGTAGTACACAGTGCAAGCCCCAGTTCAACAGATAATCAATCCCCAGCTTAATATGTGTCTAAAACGCCTGGCACTGGTGCAAGTTTGAAATTCATAATACTCAATGCTACTCCCTGTTAAGTAACTTCTGCTTTCTATGGTGTGTTTCTGCTGCTGTCATGCAATATTCATTTTCTTTTAATATTCTTCTGCATGATAACTCTGCACACCATAAGCACTCAGTTTCCTATCTGCAACACTCCAGGGGCCTCATTATAACTATTGCGGAATGGGTTTAACGGCGCCGCTAATGGTGCCGGCGCCGTTAAACCCATTCCGCAATATTACGAGGTTCCCTCGCGGGACCCGCTCTGGACGTCTGGTTTTTACCAGATGTCCTTTGCGGGTCCCGTGATGGAACCAGGGAGCTAACAACGGCCCACTTGTAATGGGCCCGTTGTTAGCTCCTTCCCCATTCCCATTGAGCCCTTTGGGGGCTCGAATGGGAATGGGGAAGGACCGGGCCCGGGTTCCCTGAAGGAGGAAATACCGGGCCCTCCATACTCGGAATGGCCCGTTATTTCCCCATTCAGGGAACCCGGATCCGGACACGTTTTTGGAGGCAGCCATGCCCTTATTAAGGGCATGGCTGCCTCCAAAGTCGTAAGGAGGCCCCATGCCTTTTCCTGATGTTCACTCTCCTGTTCACGGAGCATTTCATCCTCCATAGTACCACAATCACCTTATCCTACATGACAGGTTCCATCACCATCAAAGCCATCAAAGCCACATCAGTACATAAATGGCCATCTTGCACGCTGATTGGGCTGAAAACGCAAACCATGCATTATTGATAAGCGCAGGGATTTCAACACCAATATTGTCTGTCACTCGCCTTTCCCTTGTATTAATGGGATCATGATGTGCCTCACTAACTTCATGCAGCCTGCAGACATATGCAAAACAGCTACTATTTCTATTAATATTTCATATGAACTTAGACATATCTATGGTTGATAAGAGTGAACCGTTTTCTTCAATGGCAACAACGATTTCTGCCGTCAGTGCAAACTGATCTACCACAATATTAACTCACTTGATTGGATGATTGGCCTATGCATGGTCTAGGTGACTAGGTCACCTCTTATTATCCCATGCTGCACTGATGAAAGGAAGTCTGAATTTCAATCGGTGGGACCAGGATGCCATTATTGCTCGTATTTTCCACTGAAAAACCGTTTCGTGAAATTATATGCGTAAGAAATACAATCACTTTGGCTGTAGCATGTACATGTCATCGCCACACCTTTAGTGATACAGTCTGATTACGCTACAGCAAATATTTGATTATACATCAACAAAACGATTGGTTACAGTTAACTATGAACAAAGAACGTGTTCAGGGGACCATTAGCGGCAGACAGAGGTGGCTCATAGGTGGACATGGATGAGGACATTTGCGAAAAGATAATGAATTTAGTATTATTTGTCCATCAGCAATGGGAAATAAAGCACCATTTAATAGACTAGCTTTTGCCATTGCTCGACTACATGTCGGAAACGGCACGAAGGCAAAACACCTGTTAAATAATGAAGCCCAAGAGCCAGGTTGCCAGTGCTTTCTGATGCAGACTGGATTGAGGTCTGTTTACACAGCACTGGTCTCAAGAGGAAATGGAGCATAGATCCGAAGCAAGGATTGGGAGTGGAGTCCTTGTTACAAAATGGCTACTGCTTTGAAGTAGTGAAGGGTTGAGTATTAGCTAAACCGACTACTCTGCCCCGCACTACTACAAACCCAGCAGTGATCCCAATCAGACAAGTGAAACAGTCACAGTCAAGAGATATAGCTCCTTCACCTTTTATGGTAATGCGGGGCGAGAGCAGGAAGGGGTGTAAATGTGATAAACATAGCAACCAAAACAGCAATAGTAAAACTACTCCAAACTAAAAGAATGTCCAATTAAGGTTCTAAGAAAATATATATACTATAAACATTCAAAGCAAATAACTAAAATAAAAACACTGACAAAAATCCAACACTGTGGAAAGAACACATCAAACGCAGAACATATATGTTATACATAGCACTCTGGGTATAGGAGCAGGGGTAAATTGGGCAAGCAATTGCAGCATTGTCACTTTTCAACGGATATGTCTTTCAAGAAAAAAGGTGGAGATGAGTGCTTAAAAGTCACGATGTTCACAAAAGTGGGATAGGGGTACTAGGGGTCTTCAAAGTACCTTATTATTTTCTATGGTGGCTGAACAGATTTGAGCCTGGAGTGTAGGAGTTTTCTGAGGCAATTAGTCAGTGTTGATTTGGTGAGGTGGTCAATTGGGTCCAACACACCGTGCGGTCCAAGAAGCTGCAGCATGTAACACGAAGAAGCCTCGGACGGACAGGCAGTGTCTGGGTCAGTGTAGCTCACGAGCGGTTCAATACAGTAATCAGGATTGCCCTTTGATTTCTGGGTTGTCTTTAAGATATATTTTGTTTAATGCATGCATTCTATGAAAGGTGGGGATCGCCACTTTAATACCCCCTAATTAAACAGCCCCCGCTACAAGTCTTGGCAAGATACAGGCAGTTTTATCAAAACTCAAATGCATTGAAATAAATAAATTAAAGGGGAAATCAAGCCAAAGGTGATCTCCAACATTATGCATACAAACTCACCACAGTGTCACATAATCACAGACAGTTGATCTACAAAAACGAAAACGAACAGGTTGCAGTTTTCGCACTATTTTTCACACACAAACATCCCTTTTTCATAATCAATTATATATTTAGTTCTAAATTACAACAGGTCTGCTAATTTAAGTTCTGCCACTTAGCCAATATTTCCACAATTCTTTTACATTAAAGCATTTTCAAATTACACTTGAAGCTATGTTTGTTAATGGTGCACAATCTTTTCTTTCTCCAATGACACCAGTACATGATACAATCAAAAAACTGTTTCAGGTCCCATACTTCCCTTGTAGATATGGTGCTGTAGTAGGCTGCTAACATGTCTATGCAGATTTCAATAGGCTTATAATAACTTGCACTAGAATTCTGCAGGTTTTGTGTTAGAGAAGTAATGTTTTCAACTTAGACTGCACAGACCATTTTGACTCATCCACCCAATTCACACTATTTGTATGGGGGAATAAATGACACAATTAATCTTGCTTTCATTTTCCATTCCATATTTAATAGCTATGGCATTCACAGAATACACATTTTCAAACATATCTTCACTAGGCCATGATCCATGGTTGTTGAGCATCTTTGTATTTTTGTTTGCTAGTGGTTCATTCAGATGTGACACACCAATTTAATACCCCCATTTATACAATCACACCCAGCAATGTATTTAAAAGAATAGTTCAGCTTCAGACACCTGGGTCTCCAGCTTTACCCTTGAGATCACTACAATATTGTATGTATACAAAAAAACAACCAAATTAAATGTTACCTGTCTATAAGAATCTCTCTAATATAAGTCCACAAAGGCATCCACTTTCAAAAACAAGGTATTCCTCTAAATATTAAGATAATCTAAAAGACACTAGGCATTCTAACATTTCTGCTTGTATTACTTTGCAAACATCCCTAGTTTCTCACTAGAACAATTTACATATTGCAAATATGGTTAAACATTTGACTTTCTCCAGCATCAAGACAAGTATGGCACCGGAGAAAGTGGAAGTAAAAATAGAAATCCCAGTCTTTTTGCTTTCCACCAACCTCCCTGTGTAGGCATTAGATGGTAAATGTATTTATTAGCTAAGTAGGGGCCACGTGACAAAAAGACAATGAGCAGCTACCATATGAGTATGTGTTAAAGCCATGTACATGCAAAAGGACACTTGTTCACATTGGCTCATTTAAGTTTGAATTCTGAAGTGATGTTCTCAGGAATCTATCCATTCTGTTCTGAGTCCACATGTATTCTACATTTTATGAATTTGAATCCAGTTCTCTAAAGACATGCATATGTGACTTTCATGAAACCTGCCTTTAATTTCTTTTTTGTTTAGTGTGTGTGTGTGTTTGTGTGTGTGTGTCTGAATGCCTGTGTCTTACAATATCGAAGCACAGTATTTAATACAAATCTTTGGAATTTTTTGCACCAGATCCAACCCCTTAGAAAGTTTTACTGATAGAACACCAGGGAAGGGGCATCATTATATTTTGCTATTTCGGGTGTCTTATCTGTAATGTTGACATTAAGCTAGGTTTGGCTGCAGTGTTTTTTAACATGGATATGTCTCTTTCTACAGGCGGCTCACGCAGATTCAGTGGAACCCAATGGCATATGCACAACATCGCTAATGATTCACTGGAGAGCTCAGATGAGGAATTCTTTGATGCACGAGGTTAGTACATTGCACATTAAGATACATTTTTTAACCTACAATATTTAAATAAATTGACTAACACATTAAAGGTATAATGCGTACTTATACACACACACACACACACACACACACACACACACACACACACACACACACACACACACACACACACACACACACACACACACACACACACACACACACACACACACACACACACACACACACACACACACACACACACACACACACACACACACACACACACACACACACACACACACACACACACACACACACACACACACACACACACACACACACACACACACACACATATATATATATACCGGGCAAGCAGAAGAGACCCTCTTCATAACTACACGGGTAGTGGATGATTTTTGAGGTCTTTGCTGTTCTTGGGGTTATGTATGGCATTCCATGTAACTGTTTCAGGCAGAAGTATAAAAATGGATTGCGAAGGAGGAAAGCTAGATTGTATCAACTTTGATAGTGGAAAAATACTCAAAGCTCTTGTTAGCAGGGATTCTAAAGTATTCTTGAGTCTGGTGAACAATAACACTGGTCATCAAGCTTCTTCTCTGATAAATCATATCTATGAGGATTTCTGGCTGGAACATTTGAATACTATTGGCATCATTATAACCTTTGCGCTGACGGAATGAAGGGGGCCGGCACGGGACCGGCCCCCTTCATTCTGTCAGGGCTGATTACAAGCTTCCCATCGCGGGACCCGGATCGGACGCCTGGTAAAACCAGGCGTCCTTTCCGGGTCCCGCGAGGGGAAGAGGGAGATAACAACGGGACACTTATAATGTGCACATTGTTACCTCCACCTCCATCCCCATTCCCACTGAGTCCTATGGGGGCTCAAAAGGGAATGGGGAATGGTTCCTGCAAGGAGGACTTACCGGGTCCTCCTATGTCGGAGTGACCCGGTAAGTCCCCTTTGCAGGAACCCGATAATGGAGCCCGGTTTGGAGGCAGCCATGGAGCTAATAGCTCCATGGGTACCTCCAAACTCGTAATGAGGCCCTATGTATTTGGACGGGATGACGATTAAAGGGGGTCCTCATTTGCCTAAGAGTCCTGCATGGGTCTTAGACAAATGTGATAACCTGATATTGCCTTCCTAATAAAAGCTGCTAAATCTTTTAGAGCCGCTGGCCCTGATGGGCTCCAAAATGTGGTGCTCAAGGGAGACCTATCACTATGGCTGATATTCTGTGTCAGCTGTTTAATAATATTCTAGCAATGAAACAATGAAAACAGTCCTGAATTCCTGGTGTACAGCAATGTTGGTCCTTATCTTTAAAAAAGGTGACCAACTGTTACCTGCAAATTATCAACCCATCCCACTCTTGGACTCATGCAGTAAATGTTCAGCAATAGTCCTAAGGGCCTTAAATACTTGGGCAACAACTGCAGGAATAGTAGATATCCATCACCCTGGGTTTAGGAAGGGACTTGGTACATTGTTAAATGGGTTCCTTTTGTCCCTCTTGATAAAGACTAGGAGACAGGAAAGGAAATTCCCTTTTACATGACGTTTGAATAGTGAAAAGCTGAATGCGGTAGACAGTTATACTTACCTGGATTTCTCAATTTATAATGGCCCTAGAAAAACGGGATCGGATGAAAAAGAATTCTGTTTTTTTATGCTGCCCAAATGAGGAGACTGTATTTTAAAAAAGAAGGAAGGTCCATCGCTATCTTGGTGGGCAAAACACAGGGCACACTTTTGTCTGACAGAAGTCAGTAATTACATTCAATAAATTACTCTAGTAGTTAAATAATTTGTCTTTTTTACTTCAAGGAAGAAACTCAGTGTGATTTGAACATGTATATCTTCACCAATTCACTTGTAAATTAAATCAAAAAAGTGTTTCAGACAGTAATCAAATAAATACATTTACATTTTTTTTTAAAAAGTCAGCAAATTTAACAATTAGTCGTCATTATATCTAAACATAAGAGTTCGATTAATTAGCATTGACAAAACATATATAATTTAAAAATATGTGTACGACGCGTTTCGGGACTAGCCTTTCATCAGGTACAATTTTCAAGCTTTGATTTTCTGAAAATAAATAAAATAAAGTCACATCAGACTTCTGTTTAAATTTAAAGAATCTCTAAAGTATCAGATATATAAATTAAATTTTTGGAAGCAAAGAACTGACCTGTGTCTTTGTAGTCTCAACTAGTGACTCGAGAGAATACAGTGGGATCTAGTATTTTGTTGGATTTTCAAAATTACAGCAGCGTCTTGGGCTGATGCCTGATCAGAAAATATATTTATGTCAAAAAACTTTATCATGAGTCTGTATGTCAAAAAACCGTGAGTGGGACACAGTCGCTCTGAAAAAGCACTGGGTTCCACTCCACGGTTCAGTCATCTATGTGGCAAAGATGTATCATTTTGCTCACTGTCTTTACAGTGATGGTTGGTTCAATGTGGTCACTTCCACTTGCATAATTGTTCGCCACAGCCTTCTTTTGCGACTGGCAGTTTTGAAATAACAACTCTCCCTTATCAGTGATTGAGTTCTACAAATAATTCACAAACGTTGTATCAGTGTAAATACTTGGATCTTAACCTTTTCCCTTTGACATTAATTCACCGTGTCATGGCGGTGTACACTGTTTGTTTTGTCTCGCTTACTTGTGGCTCTGGATGCGCGATGTCAGGCTCCGGCTTCCGGACTTGATCGAGCTGCGCTCGCGGTCAGTGTGTGGACGTTCGGATCCCAGCTGAACTAGCTGATTCCCAATGCGATGATTTGTGTGTGATGATTCGTGTTTCTCACAATACGTGGGAATAGTTTCTTTTGTATCGCGTGATGAACAGCGCAATAGTTCCACTGTTTGTGTGGATCGCGGTAATGTGGTTGTCAGGGAAACCATGAGGGTCGATGGGTAATGGGCTTCTCCGTTGTATTTGGTGTCTATACAGGGCGCCATCTTGGAGTGGCGCTGGTATTAATGTAACTTCATTAATTGCTGTGATTTTTACCATTTCGGCTGCATAGTATGGAGACAAAATAGGAAAGAAACACTTTACTGAATGTTAATTCTTCATTATTTGTGTTCTAGTAGTTTACAGGATAAATCCGTAATTGAGAGATATTGATTTTTACATGACTCGATCAGCTGCCAGCAAAACGACTTGCTTTTAGCCGCAACCTTCTGTATATGACGGTCTTATTTCAAAATTTCCAAGTTCCAAATGGAAATGTTTACTGGAAGTCACTTCATTGTGTGACTTGTGGTGATTCATAGATGACAGCTCATGTCCCAGTCAACATTCATTCCTTTGGGGTTCATAGCCTCCAGTTTGTCAATCCAGTATAGCTCCTGTTGTAGTAAAGTTTTTGCCATATTGCCTCCCCTTCTTGATAGTGTTACTTGTTCCAAAATAACAAACTTGATTTGGGCTATTGCATGAGATTCTTTTAGAAAGTGTTGTGCTACTGGTGAGCGGTCATTTTTCAGCCTGATATTGGATTTATGTTCAGACCAACGTGTATTTGCTTTTCTTGTTGTCACCCCTACATAAAACATCCCATAGGGACATTTAATGCCATAGATGATGTTCTTGCTGTCACATGTTGTTGTGTGGCGTAATTTGATCTTGTATCCTCTATGGGGATTGCTCAGGTATTCTCCTTTTATCAGGTTATTGCAATTGTTACAATTATTGCATGGAAGTGTCCCCTTAAAATTTTGATTTGTAGATCTTCTTGCTAAAAAGTCTGCTTTGATCAAGTTATCTCTCATTGACCTACTTTTGCTGTAAGCGAACAGGGGTGGAGTTGGAAAAATGTTGCCAATGTGGGGTCCAATGTCAGGATTTTCCAATGTTTTTTGACAATGTTTTTAATTTTTTTGCTCTGATTGGAATAGGTTGTCACAAATACCAGATTTTCTGATTTCTTTTTCTCTTTGGGTTTCAATGCTTCCTGTCTTTGGATCTGTGTAGCTTTGATTGCGCATTCATTCACTGTAGTCCTGTCATATCCTCTTTGTTCGAATTTCTTGGCTATAACTTGGGATTTATTCATATAGTCAGTTTCTTCTGAGATAATTCTGCGATATCTTAGAAATTCACTCAATGGAATGCTTGAGATCGTATTTCTTGGGTGGAAGCTTTTGGCATGCAGCAGACTGTTTCTGTCTGTTTCTTTAGTGAAAAAAGACCTAAATAAGTTCCCATTTTTTATATAGACTCTTACATCTAGGAAGTCAATGGATGTTTTGCTCACATTTGAAGTCAATTTAATCCTCAGGGCCATTGTAGCAATGAATGTGAAGAATTCTTTGAGTTCTTCAGGTGTACCTTCCCAGATCCCAAAGAGATCGTCAATATATCTCACAAAAAGTTTTAGGTGCTTATTCCATCTGTCATTGTTGATCACATTTGTTTCCACCAGGAATGCCATATATGTATTGGCATAAGTTGGGGCCATTGATGCCCCCATTGAAGTGCCGAAATATGGACAAAATATCTTTTCTCAAACATGAAAAAGTTGTTGTTTAACACAATCTTAAGTAATTTCAAAATGAACAGACGGTCCGCAGCGAATGCTTCTGATGTATTAAGTAGCAACCATTCCATGGCTTCAAGACCACCATGATGTGTGATGTTTGTATAGAGGCTTGTTACGTCCATAGTAAATAAAGTGTCAGCTCTTTCATTGAATTGAATATCCTGCAGTTTCATTAAGAATTCATTTGTGTCCTTGATATATGTTGTACATTTCCGTGTTAAAGGTTGCACCACTCTGTCAATATATTGCGCTAGGGGTTCTAGCAGACTGTTGGTTGCTGCTATAATGGGTCTCCCCGGTGGATTTGATGGATTTTTGTGTATTATTGGAAGCTTATAGATTATTGGCATAAGGGGATGTGAGTTTGTAAGAAATTGTTTTGTCCGATGATTAATGAAACCTTCTGTTTCTGCTTCCTCTAGAACTGATGTAATAATGTTTCGCACTGCTTCCGTCGGGTCTGTGAAGACCTCTAGGTATGTGTCTGAGTCACGTAATTGATTTTCAATCTCTGTTGTGTATTTTGCTGTGTCCATTATGACAAGTGCTCCGCCCTTGTCAGCTGGTTTTATTGTTAGTTCTGGGTTATTTCAAAGACGGTTCAACACCTGTTGTTCTCTGTGTGAGAAATTCATTTGAGATTTTTCACGCAAGTTAATTTTAGATAGATCATTTAGTACCTGTTTTTTAAATGAATCTAGAATAGTATTCTGTATTTGAGGTATGAAGGTACTGGTTGGTCTCATTTCAACAAATGCTGGTACAGTTGTCTGTATTTCATCTATTTCTTCAGATTCAAAAAAGACCTTCAATTTCATTTTCTGGTCTAGTTTGAAAAAGCTGATTTTTTTCTTTCAGGAGGGTACTGTTGTATTGAGGTACAAACGGCAGACCTTTTTGTAATGTCAATTTTTCAAATTTTGTCAAGGTGTGATTTGCGATGTTAATCACTAAATTTTCTTTGGATGAAGTGTCTCTTTCCTGGGTACGTTTTTTCTTTTTACCTCTTTGAGTTGCACCCGTTCTAAAAAAGACGCCAGAATCAATGGAGTTGTGCTTGATGTACTTGGCACTTGTGAGTCTATTACAAGGTTCGTGATCTGTTCCGGTGTGGGGATGTCAGTTTCCCCACTAGAAGCCTCTGATGATGTATTTTCTGGATTCTGAGGTCTCTTGTTCTTTGGATATGTACGACCTCCTGTTTTAGATTGATCTCTTTGATGGTAATATTCTTTCCTACTGTATACAATGTCCAGTTTATAGTCGAGGGTGTCACGCCTAAATTTGCAAATTTTCTTGGATTCTAATTAGTTTTTGTAGGTATCCAATTTTTAATTTGTCTCTTCAAGTAATGAGGTAAGTTCTTCCTTTGTGATAAACGATGACAATTGGATTTTGATCATTTCCAATTTGTTGTCAATGGATTCAAGAGATTTTGAGAGTTCTTCTATCGTGAGGATAATCAAATCTAATGAACATTTGTTAAGAATCTTTCTCCATCTTTTAACAAATTCGGGGTTATCTTTACAAAGTGTAGGTTCTAGGTCAATATGCAACCCTCTAGGAATCCGCTGGGCTCTATAGTATTGGGATAGAGTAGTGGCATGTAGTTTTTGACTTATTTCTCTTCTAATCAGCCGTTCTAATTGCTTCACTAGTTCTTCCGGTTTATTGGTAGTACCAAGGTCACGGTCAGTTGATTTGATCAGATTTAAAATTCTCACTGCTTCTTCATCAGTGAAACCTAATGTTTCAGCTTTGTTGCTTGTTAAGGATTCAATTTTTGAAAATTACATTCCTATGTGTGTTAATTCGTTGGTGCAACCTCTAAGATTGGAATAGCCTCAAAACAAAGATACAACATACAGTGTAGAGGTGCACACTAGATCAGTTGGATACCATTAATTCAATAGAAGTTTAACTTAGAAATAATATAATATAGTTCAGGTGCTCCTATGTAGACTGTATTTTAAACCAGGTACATTTTCACTGTGCCCATTGATTACTTATTACAGAGCCATGGGGCCTCATTACGAGGCTTGCGCTGATGGAATGAAGGGGGTCGGTATGGGACCGGCCCCCTTCATTCCATCAGGGCTGATTACAAGCTTCCCATTGCGTGACCCGGATCGGACGCCTCGTAAAACCAGGCGTCCTTTCCGGGTCCCGCGAGGGGAAGAGGTAGATAATAATGGGCCTGATGTAATCTCCCCTTTATTACATCCCTCCCCATTCCCATTGAGCCCTATAGGGGCTCAATGGGAATGGGGATGGGTTCCTGCAAGGAGGAATTACCGGGTCCTCCTATGTCGGAATGACCCGGTTATTTCTCATTGCAGGAACCTGGTAAAGGAGCCCGGTTTGGAGGCAGCCATGGAGCTAATGGCTACCTCCAAACTCGTAATGAGGCCCATGGTGTTACCTGCCTTACTTAATGACACTGATATACTATCAAAATATCAGGATAGCGATTGGCAAGCTTTGGAAGGTTGTATTTGGCGAAGAGTGTTGGGCTTGCGAAAATGTTCTACCGATGCCAACCATAAGATAAGAATTGGGGCTGCTCTCCATTGCCGTTCATATGAGATGAAAGTCGCTGGCCTATTTAAAGAACATTCTTGACCCTCCAGAAAATTAATTGTTCTGTGGTTTGAATAAGCTACTGAATATTGGAAATGTGCAATGTTTTTCAGAATGGCTGACCAATTTTTATATGGCTGTTTCTGAACTGAACAAGATGATTAATTTTATGGAAGAACCTTCACACAAGATAAAAAAGGCTTTACTTATTTATTTTATTGTTCATTTATAATGCGCTAAATACCAGCGAGTGGCGCGGGATTGGGATTCAAACCTTTGTTACTCCACGTTGTCTTGCTTCCATGACAAACGCGTTGTCCCTGGGATATCCTTCCTCCTTATGGGAACTTGACTGGTATCAAACTTGTGAAATCTCGATGAATTACTCACTTTTCAGTGCATCAATTTCTTGCGAAAAAACGTTTTGTGATGCTGAGATGCATGTGAGGAGGTTCCCCTGTGTCCTTACTAGAGGTCCACGTTTTTAAGATTTCGGTTTTATCTTTTACCAACCATGGACACTGTGCAAGAAAGGAGCTAGAGTTAAGTCAGAGGTGCTGTAGGCTATGCAAGATGGAAGGCACACTTGAGACGCTGGAACACCTCCTGATTGCTTGCCCATTGTCCCATCCTATCAGGCACAAGCACTTTAATAACTTTGTAGTGAAACAGATGCTATACAATCAAAAAACCTTCTGGACAGAGATTTTAAACGCCTTGTTCATTTCACTCATATTAGCCGCTTTAAGATGCACAGAGGAACTATTTTTGCATCATTTAAATGTTCCTGTTTTTTTGGATGTCTTTTATACTGTATATTATTGCAGTTATTCTTTCTGGAATTTTACATGCTTTCATGTTATGTTTTGCTTTCGGTGTGCTAATATGTGCTATAAGTAATACTATGTGTAAGGTTATTTGTTAAAGAAGAACACATACATCAAAACATGGTTTGAAGTGCTTATAACCAGCTAGGGAAAACTCAACATGTAACCACATTTCAAATAAATGATTCGCCACAGAATCCTTATCTTGTAATAGTATTGTATATATTGTAATTGTAATATATTGTATTGTATTGTATTGTATTTGTTATTTTTATAGCACTCTTTCCTCACTTGTGTGGCCTCAATGCACTTTTTCCTTGGTTGAACGACCTTGGTGACCGTAATCGATGTCGTTGGAGAGTTCTAGGGGTTAGTTTAGGAGATGCGTGTGTGCACGTTGCCGTTCTAGGACTTGGGAATCTGGCAAGGCTCGACTAAGAGGCCGAGAGAGGTCAGACACATGGGTGGGTGCTGTTGAGGGTTAGAGATAGATTGCTATTGTTGAGAGAATTTATGTGGGTTTGCTATACCAAGTTCCTTTCGGGCGGTGGTCCCTGCATGGTAGTGGTAGAGGTGTTGAGGTACGTCAGGTGTTTCAGTATGGATGGCTATGTGTGCACTAGGCTGGATGTGCTTAGCCGTAGGCGTATTCTATCATGCATGGATGCTCGGCCGAACCAGCGGCCTGTGTCCATGCTAGTGGTGAGATATATGTACCCTAGATTCGAGAGCCCTGTATAGTGGGAGAGAGGCCTACACCTGACGATGCAATTGAGTACAAGGCTAAACAAGGAAGAGCCTACACTGACAGTGCAATTTGAGTCGAGAGCTGATTAAAAAGTCCTTGGGCCTCATTACAGGTTTGGCGGTAGCCATGGCGCTATTGGAGCCACGGCTGCCTCCAAAACCGGGTCCTGGTTCCCTGAATGGGGAATTACCGGGCCATTCCGAGTTCGGAGGGCCGGGTAATTCCTCCCTCTGGGAACCCGGGCCCGGACCTTCGCCATTCCCATTTAAGCCCCCATAGGGCTCAATGGGAATGGAAGCGGGAGCTAACAACGGGCCGATTATGACCGTCCTGTTGTTTGCTCCCTGGGCCCCTCGCGGGACCCGTAATGACGCCTGGTTTTACCAGGAGTCCCTACGGGGTCCCGCAAGGGTACCTCGTAATCTTGCGGAATGGGTTTAACGGGTCCATCTCCATTAGCAGAGCCTGTTAACCCATTCCGCAAAGGTTATGATGAGGCCCCTTGAGTCCCGGGTATCCCCCTGCAGGATGTTTCATCATATGGTAAGCCAAGGGAGGCTGCGCCTAAATTGAGAGCCCTCTATGGTCGGTAGGTGGCCCCGGTTTCGTGGTGCTGGGGTTCTCCATATAAAACGAACAAACGGAGGAGGCTAACCCTCGATTTATTTGTGTAGGTGGATGGGGGCCTAGACATGAAAGACCATAGGTTACAGCCTATTGTGTAGTAAGTAAATGTAATGTAACTGTAATCGAGGGTTTATTGGACCTAGCTTGGGGAATAGGGTTGTGGAGGGGGGTTGCTAGTGGTGTGAGCTTCCCAGGGTGAGCATTGTGAGTTAACAGTGGCAGTGAATAGTTAATGATGAGCGTGTACTAGCCAGGGTCCTTATCTCATTGTTAGTTGTCTCGCATGTGGACTGGTGGGCAGGATTTTGCGGTGAGTGTGATGCGAGTGTAGCCACAAGTGAAGGCTGCTGGCTTAACACGGGCGCTCGTAGGGTTGGAATGTTGTTGTGGGTGTGATGTTGGTGGATCAGGAAAGCCACAATGAACGCTAATGGCTTACCTGGATGACGGCGGGCAGTGTTGTTGAGCGGAGAGTGGTGGTGTGTCAGGTGAAACCGCTGCAAGAGCTGCCGGCCCCTGAGTTATGATCAAAGCAGAGGGGGTTATTGGCAGAGTATTCAAGGGGTGGAGTGGCTTAGGAGAGTATTGGGAAGAGCCAGGTTTTAAGGGCCTTCCTGAATTTCAGGTGGTTTTCGATGTTGCGAATGTGTAGGTGGATGGAATTCCAGATGATTGCCGCTTGGACGGGTAAGAAGGAGCCGCCAAGTCTTATGGAGTTATGCGGTGGGATCACTAGTCGGAATGCATTGTGTGATCTGAGGTTCCTGGAAGGTTGATAGGGGACAATTTTGTCTAGTAGGAATTCAGGACCAGTGGTGTGGATTGCGCTATGTGCGATACATATGGCCTTGAACGTGGTGCATCGAGCAATAGGGAGCCAGTGGAGGACTCAGGGTAGGGCTGATGTATTCTCTTGCGGGAATGTTAATGAGCAGGCGTGCTGCTGCATTTTGGATTCTTTGGAGTTTCTGTAGTTGGGAGGCAGGGGCTCATAGATAGAGGCAGTTTGCATAGTCAAGGCGGGAGAGGATGATTGAGTTGATGGCCGAGAAATAGTGGGGATAGGTGAGGTAGGGGGAAATCCACCTGAGGATACGTAAATGAAAGAAACAGGTTTTGGGTACGTTGGTGGTGTGTTTGGTGAGGGATAGATCTCAGTCGAATTCGCATCCAATGTTTTTAACCACGTTTGAGGGTGCTGGTGCTTGTCCACGTGATTCGGGCCAGGGGATAAGTTGGGGGATGAGGGATGTTTTCCCACAGAGTAGGATTTTGGTTTTCCCAGGGTTGAGGATGAAGTGGTTCCAGTGATCAATATCAGAGAGGCACGATGATAGGTCCGGGCAGCCGGATCCTTCGGAATTTGGGATTTTGAGGATGATCTGGGTATCATCTGCGTAGTTGTAGCATGTAAGTTTGTACGAACGGATGAATGGGTTGTATGTAAAAATTGAAGATTAGCAGTGAGGTGGATGCTCCTTGGGGAACACCTTTTCAGACTGGACGTGATATGGATGTGAATTGGTCGAGGTGCATGATTTGCGACCGGTTAGAGATGAAGGAAGAGATCCACGACAGGGCTGTGTTTTTGATTCCTAGTGTTTGTAGACTGTCTAATAGAATGATGTGAAGAATGAATTTCTGTGCTAACTCACTTCAACATTAAGAGACCCCCATCGCTGGACTTTGGACTTTTACATTTTAACCCTGGAGTGAGACCTTTTTCTCACTCGTGTTTTTCCCAGATATGTATTTTGTATTTTCCACTGTTTTTGGAGTCTGAAAAACTCCATAGGCCTCTGCTTTTTTGTATGGTGACAGACATCACCTTCAGTGCAGTGTCACTGAGAAATCCTTTAGATTTCTCATAAGGTTTAAATACCTGTTCTTGCAAGAACTACTGTTCCCAATAGTAGTGAAATTTAAGTGAAATTGACTTTAATGATCTTTTCTCTTTGTAGGTCAAGCACACCTTATCATATATGGAGTGCTTAGGGTTTACTTAGTAGCTCCTTTTCCTACTTATTCATGTAAACATGTTTATGTTGCCCTCACTACTTTAAATGGCTGGTGGAAGCTTGCTGCATCCTCATGGACCGTTGAACTGCCCAATGAAGCCCTGCTTCTGCGCTGAAAACACCCTTTCCAGAACGACAAGAGAAGCTTTGCAAGGGATGACTTCTTCCCTTGGGTTAGTGGCACCAACTGACCCCGAGACAAACTCCACTGGAACTCCTTCCCTAACTGGCTATACTTCTTTGCTGCTGCAGGAACTGAGTGCAAGGGGTCGAGAAATACATAGTGCAGTGCAATGTCTGTAAGCTGGCCAAGAGCTCCAGGAGTCTCACCAGAACCTACCAGAAGTAGGCCGACCAGCACTCGAGTCCCCTCACTTTTCCTTTCTACCAACCTCAGAATTTATAAAGTGTACAAGTGATATATAAGGAACAAGTTACTTACCTGGAACTGTTGTTTTCCAGCATGGGACTGGCATGGATTCACACGCTCACGAACACTCCCCATCGCCAGGCCGATGAGATGAGAGTTCAATAAAATCCATTTGAGTTGCAAGTCTACAGATTTGTAGCAGGTCATGTTACCACAAGTAACTTTTCCCGTACCATCTCACTGCAGGGGAAATAGAAGGAGAGTCTTGGTGGTCTTTCCCTTGAGGCAAAATATTTTAACACATACTTGCGTGGCAGCACAAGTACAATGGAAAAGAAACATGCAGTAATATGATCATGAAACTAGAGACTAGTGGCATCCCATTAGGCTCCTCTGCCAACATGTCCCTCTGTTTAACTCAATTCTTTTGCATTCTGTAGTTACTTGAACTAATCAATACCTTATTTCAGCAACAATACCACAAAAGTAAATAAAACAATACAATAATATAATATTACACCATTAAAACAATCTATATAATAACAAGCACAATAGAATAAATATAACAGATAGCAACTTCGTAGGTTGAACGTTAAATAAAGAGTACCCGGATTGTTATGATGAAAGCGAACTTATTATCTTATTGCCTTTGCTAGAATTCTAAGAATTGTCTCAAAGTAGCATGCAAGTGACTTTGCAGTGGAGGGTCAGTCGTTTGTTTAAGATACGTGAGTGCCACAATGCAGTGTCTGATTCCTCGTTCACTCAGTAATGACAAGAGAGTCACTTAATGCACTTAATGGAAAATAATTTCTGTTTTCTTCGAGCGCTTGACAGAACCTACACTACATAACCTTGCATCTGACCATAAGAGATGATCATATAGAGCAAACAATTTGTCATCTTATTTCAACGTCTACCCTAATTTCCTGAAATCTTTCCATGTTTTGTGAGCAGTGTGCAATTCTGTTGGCTAGTGGAAACCTCTGTGCTATGAATAAGCCTGTTTACTCTGTTTACTGTTGGAGGTGTGTCCTTCCTTAAAAGCTGCACCTGGCGCAGTGCATGCATCAAGTGCAAGCAGCGTGCATTTCTGCTGGCTACTGGAAACCTCTGTGCTACGAACAAGTCTATTTATCATGTTTACTGTTGGAGGTTTGTCCTTCCTTAAAAGCTGCCCCGTCGCAGTTTGTGTGTGGTGTGCAAGCAGTGTGCAGTTCTGCTAGCTGTTGGAAACCTTTTTGCTACGAGCAAGTCTGTTTATCGTGTTTACTGCTGGAGGTGTGTCCTTCCTTAAAAGCTGCAGCTGGCACAGTACACACGCGGTGTGAGAGCAGTGTGCAGTTCTGTGGAAGCTCTGGGACTGTGGTTTGTTCATAATTCAATAGCCCCCTTCCACGTTTGTCAGACACTGGGCCTCATTCCGAGTACGGCGCTAACCAATGGCGCTATTAACGCCTTGGTTGACGCCGTACCCGGACCGGCAGCGCCTTGGTGGATGGCGGAATTACCGCCCCATTCCAAGGTTGGCGGGGCGGTAATTCCCCATTCACCAAGGCTCTTCCCCATTCCCAAATGAGCCCCCATAGGGCTCAATGGGAATGGGGAAGATGCAAATAACGGTGACCGTTCATTACGGTCACCGTTATTGGCTTGGAGGCCCCTTTGCGCCCTCGACTTTAACACCTGCTCAGAGCAGGCGTTAAGGGCGAGGGCGCAAAGGGAACTCGCAGTATGGCGGTAAGGGATCACCGCCACCGGTCTCGTTACCGGTGGCCGCTATCCCTTACCGCCATACTCGGAATGAGGCCCACTGTCTTGTATAAGTACATTTTCTGCATGTAGCATTTAAATTTCGGTCTGAGACATTGGGCCTCATTCCGAGTATGGAGGCAGCCTTGCAGGAACCCATCCCAATTCCCATTTTCGCCCCCATAGGGCTCAATGGGAATGGGAAGGGAGGTAACAACTGGCACATTACGAGTGTCCCATTGTTGCCTCCCTCTTCCCCTGGCGGGACCCGGAAAAGACGTCTGGTTTTACCAGACGTCTGATCCGGGTCCTGCGATGGGAAGCTCGTAATCGGCGCTCCCGTAATGAAGGGGGCCAGACCCGTACCGGCCCCCTTCATTTCGGGAGCGCCAGCCTTATAATGAGACCCATTGTTTAACTTTGACCTTCACTACTTCGGAATACGTTCAAACTTTTTGTATATTTCAAAAACATTTTGAACATGCACCCTCGGAGCGGAGCTGCTCAAGAAAGACGTAAGGCATTAATTTGTCCGGATCTCGGATGACAACTTGCTGTTGGCCAATGGAAGGCAATGCAGGGGCTACCACTCCATATGAACTTCATGCCTTGTTGGAGCCACCTGCAACACACCTCCGATTTGAGGAGATGATGGGCCTCATTACGACTTTGGAGGCAGCCATGCCCTTAATAAGGGCATGGCTGCCTCCAAAATCGGGTACGGGTTCCCTGAATGGGGAAATACCGGGCCATTCCCAGTATGGAGGGCCCGGTATTTCCTCCTTCAGGGAACCCGGGCCCGGTCCTTCCCCATTCCCTTTCAAGCTCTCATAGGGCTCAATGGGAATGGGGAGGGAGCTAACAACGGGCCCGTCACGAACGGGCCCGTTGTTAGCTCCCTGGTCCTCTCGCGGGACCCGCTCTGGACATCTGGTAAAACCAGACGTCCAGAGTGAGTCCCGCGAGGGACCCTCGTAATAGTGCAGAGTGGGTTTAACGGCGCCGGCACCATTATCGGCGCCGTTAAACCCATTCCGCAAATCTCATAATGAGGCCCGCTGTCTCTTTGCATCATGCTTTGCCTGGCCCTCATCTATATGATGGCAAAATAAAGTTTTTTTATTCTGTTATGAATAAAACATACAACCTGACGAGCCCATGCAAATGCGCGAGGGCTGAAGAGGCACTGAAACTTTTATTAATGCATTATGTGAAGAGGAAGATTTAACGAAAATGCTGAATACACCTCGGGACGTTACATCAGGTGCGCGCGAGTGTCATCGTTTAACTCCACTCTGTAATGTAGTGCCCCTTAAAATGGGGGCGTGTTGAATCCTGACAAGACATGGGTCATCACTGCGACATGTATGTTAATAAAAGGGGCCACTGCAGGCACGTGCGGCACTGCAGTGGTGACCCAGTTAGTGGCAACTCCTGGCTCCTGTCATCATTTGTGTGCGTCTGATTGCCGTGTGACCACGGCCCTGTAGGTGGCCTTGGCCTGTGTGCTCACAGTGCCAGGGCATCACTGTGCTGGGTGCCCCCAGTATATGACCACCAGCCGGTGATTCGTCTGGCAGAGGGTGCCCCCTCTTGCCTTGTATGCTGCGTGCCCGCAGAGACCCAGGTGCTCCTGGGAACCTATGTCCCGCTCCGGTGCCCCAGGAGCGGGACATAACATTGGTGACGAGGATGGTGCACAGCCTTAGGCCCCCGTGCTGTTATTTGGTGCGGGATGCCGAGGGGCTGTTTATTGCCCAGCGTGAAGGAGGAGCGGCTGTGACAGCACGAAGAGTAGGGGCGTGGCCGCAGGTACACCAAGCCTGCGACAAGGATGGCCGATCCCCCGTGCCTGTCGGGCGCAGGCTGCTGATGGCCGTTGGCCGGGAAGGAATACAGAGGCATCGTTGGCCATGAGGTGAGGAGGCCCGTGGGCCGAGTAAGTGGCATCTGCAGCAGATGAGAAGGGGTGTGGCCGAAGTTTGTGCAAGCCTGCCGCGGTATATCCGCAAAGCCTATGGCCCGCCTTGCTGCTGCTGTGATGTCCCCTAGGAGGGGCTGAGCCACAACGTACAAGTGAGCGGCGTCGGCCGCATGTTGGATGAGGTGTGGCCTAGAGGGAGGCCGGGCCCGCGGCAGTGTCTACAGAAATGAAAGAAGCTCTTTGAAGCTGCCAACACCCTGCAATCCTCGGAAAGACGGTATCCGAGCCAGGGGCAAGGCACTGCCAGCACCCACTCGGCCCCTCCAGCTGTAAAAGAAAAAAATAAGTATATGAAAAAGGGCAGCGACCCTGTAAGCACCTGGGGACAACCCTGGAGGGGAAGGAAAACAAAGGGCAACTTCTCCCAGCCAACCAGAACGTGGGCAACACTCTCCTGAGCCACTAAAACCAAGGAAGGGAGGCGACTGGGGCGTGCCCCTCCCCCAATCAGCCACTGGAACAACTAAAAGGGAAACACACAGGTTGTTGGACAAGGGCACCACAGGCGACGTACTGAAGCAGACCGGTAGGGTTGCGGCTCCGCCAAGGAGTGCTTGTGCGACCTTTGTGATGGTGTGGTGACCCGTAACACAGACCCATCTGTGGGTACAACCAACAAGGCTGCACCAAGGACCCATCATGAGCGAGGAGGAGAGTGACGGCCTTGGGCCATACAGACAAAATGGATAGCTCGCACCTTTACGCATCTTTGACGTAGTGGGAGCACCTGCCAGCTTAGATCCTCGCTGGGTGGCGTGGGATGAAAACCTGGAATTATATTTTGAGGCTGTGGATGTAATGGAAAAAGCGAAACGACTAACCCTCCTGTACTCAGCCGGCACCGCCGCCCAGAGACTGTTTAAAACATTGCGGCCCAGGGACCTAACATATGCAGCGCCCATTGATGCACTGAATGCGTATTTCATGCCCATGGTAAATAGGGACTATGAGAGATTTAGGATACGCAGCACTAGACAAGAAGAAGGGGAGAGCCTGGATGCGTTCCAGGGGAGGCTTCGTGGCATTGCGCTATCTTGTGCCCTGGGACATTTTGAGGAGGACGAGGTGAGAGCACAAATAATATACGGATGCAGCTCCACCAAACTGCGCAGGCAGGTTCTTACGGAACCAGGGCTGAGCCTAGACAGAATCCTGGAGCTGGGCCGGGCCCAAGAGCTGGCGGAAGTGTGCACTTCAATAATGGACAGCTCGAGGCAGTTCATCAAGCTCGAAGAGCCCTTACAATGGGTGAAGCTGGAGGAGGCGTGTGCCGTAGGCAGATGGCAAGGCGGCAAAACAGCCAGAAGAGGGGAATGGCCACGGAAGGAGGCAGGCAACATGTGTCCCCAGTGCGGATGGGACCTGCTGCACGCCAATGAGTGTCTGGCAAAAGGGTACACGTGTGGCAGGTTCGGTAAAGATGGACACTTCGCAGGGGTGTGCCTCGCACCGGCACCGAATAGTGCAGGGAAGCCAGTACCCAAGGAGGAAGGGAAACAAGGACAAACGTCAGGGAGGAAGTCGCCCAAGGGCAAATTTGTCCATGTAGCTGAGAACTAGAGGCAACAGTACAAGCTTGAGGACGAGGAGGATGAAGAGGATGTGTTCCTCCTATTGTGTGGCTGGAACTGACCCGTCCAGCCTGGATAGTTCGACCCAGGGATACAGTGAGCAGCCGCCAGGAAGGAAGCACTCGTGTGAGGGGTGACAAAATGCTTGTTGTGAGTTATTGTAGGTTAGCAGCGGTGTGGACTTTAATGCACCAAAGTTGGCTGCGGCTTTAGGGCCCTTGTTAAAGTTGTTCTGTTTTGTTTCGTTATAATAAAGTAGGGATGTAATGTAGTGCCCCTTTAAATGGGGGCATGTTGAATCCTGACAAGACACGGGTCATCACTGCGTCATATATGTTAATAAAAGGGGCCAGTGCAGGCACGTGCAGCACTGCAGTGGAGACCGAGTTAGTGACAACTCCTATCATCATGTGTGTGCGTCTGATTGTTGTGTGACCACGGCCCTGTTGCTGGCCGTGGCCTGTGTGCTCACAGTGCCAGGGCATCACTGTGCTGGGTGTCCCCAGTATACGACCACCAGCCAGTGATCCGTCTGGCAGAGGGTGCCCCCTCTGGCATTGTACGCTGTGTGCCCGCAGCAACCCAGGTGATCCTGGGAACCTGTCTCCCATTCCACTGCCCCGGGAGCGGGACATAACACACTCCAGCATATGTTCCACCTCAGAGACTTTCAGCAGCCCTTAAGCATCTCATTTGGTGCACAGATGTGACGCTTTGACCAAGATCAACCAAGTGCTATGCATGCTAGTTTCACTATGCAAAGGGTTAAAAACAGAAGCAAAGTCACACTCAGTCTTGCGTGAATCACTCCTCTTCAAATTTGAGAATGTTAAGCACATCATGGAATTCCAGGGGTCATTCCACACTGCTGCTAATCCTATAGTAAAGAAACAGCTGAAAAATCATGATGTCATTTCCGTTCAAGAAATATTGTTCCTTCAATGCCCAGCGTTTGATGGTTTTACGATCAGCTTTTTGTCTGCAAAAAGGGGAGCCCTGCGGCGCTCTTACGGTGGTCTACTCACAATGGTTCGTACATCCAGACATTTGTGCATCGTCAATGCAATTCAGCTAATGTTTGGCATTTTAGCAACTCATCTTAGGTTGATTCATCTATTGACATACTGCTGCTTAATGCTTACTGGCATGCAGAACTAGGTCAGCTTGAGACGTTTATTGAATCAATCACGGCTTATGTTAATGACTGGCTGGAGGAGACCGTAAGAGGACTGTTGATCATCTTAGGTGACCTAAATGCATGACGTCTCTCTATTCAATCCGTGACAGATCTTCCTCACACAGTGCAAG
This sequence comes from Ambystoma mexicanum, assembly GCF_040938575.1. Taxonomy (NCBI): domain Eukaryota; kingdom Metazoa; phylum Chordata; class Amphibia; order Caudata; family Ambystomatidae; genus Ambystoma; species Ambystoma mexicanum. The sequence goes on along the minus strand of NC_090931.1, from coordinate 491,304,734 downwards.
GAAAAAATCAATATTGGCACATTTGGTTAAAAAACCTTGAAGGACTTGGCCTTATGATGTTGAATGGCTCCATTGTAGGAGATATCCCAAGTCACTACGCCTGGACTAATGGGTCCTCCTGATTGACACTTGATTATATTTTTGTAAGCAATGGGCTGTATCACAGATACACTAATCTGCTTATAACACCTAATGAATTCAATAATCACAGTCATCTGTCCACCGTGTTTCTTTTTATCCAGCCGGTCATTACGCTCTCCACATTTATTTCCCTTCTCTTAAGAGTTAATCCAGCCGGCAATCGAGGTTGATGGAATCCTAGCTCTATTGAAACGGTTAATGAGACAGCATCAGCCTGTGTAATTGCCTCATCAATGGACTGGCAGTATAATACCTTTTGGGTTGAAAAATATGGGGATTCTTTGAAGGATCTCTTAATCTATAGCTTACCACAGCATCATCACACTAAGAAACATACCCAAAAAACATCTGCACTCATTTGATTTTAACATGACCAATAAGAATCGGGCCATGTATGCACAAATTAGAACTTTGCAAACCACAGTGAGGCTTAGTTCAGGTTATCCATTAATTAAAAAACTGAAACAAACGTACAAAAATTGGGAGGGGGCCAATCGGGCTCTCTGTTATCAACGAGACGCTGAGAGCATGTTGCACGTGCTTAGAAGCAAAGATGCCTGATCTTTCAGATACTTGATGAACGATATGGAACATAGTCAACCTGACCATAGAATTTTATCCGTTTCAGAGAAACAATGGGTTTCCCATTTTCGTAATGTGTTCACCAAACATGTAGATGTGGAGCAGGCTCGGACTGGCCTATATGGCAATAGGGCAATGCCCGAACCAAAAAGACGAAATGCTAGTGTTGCCCAGTTGTGTTGGTCAACATGGGTGAGTTTGATACATTTCTTCAGCATGCGGTTAGTAGTTTTGACCAGTGTTACTGGATGAATATTCTTTAAAATGCACAATTTGCATCACATGTTATCCAAAACTTCCCCCTTGTGTACTACACAAAAAGTCTGTCACAAAAGGAATGAATTGCCATTTGCAATTGTGGGCCACTTTTGTATTGGTGCCTGAAACAAATGTATGCCCCAGTCCGACCCTGGTGTCTAGGAAAATTTGACTACATTAACTTTACCTGTAACCAGCAATTGGTGCTTGACTGTTGGTCGAGATTTAATACTTGATGCCATCTCGAAGATTAGCTCCTCTCGGGCACCTGGCCCAAATAATCCTTTGAATATACTATCAAAAGATATCCAGCCACCTGGGCATCTATTTTGTCTACCGTATTCAAGAATATGGCAGCTACCCGTACTTATCCTAAAACGTGGTCCACTGCTTACATATTGCCAATTTTTAAAATAGGTTCTCGCTCTGATCCATCGCACTATCCATCCATCACCCTATAGCGATCCTGGATGCTGATAGCAAAATGTTCTCAGCCTTGCTCTCATAGCATCTCAAAGAATGGCAAAAGACATCTGGTAGAATACAGCAATGGCAAACAGGTTTTCGTACGTACCATTGCACTTCACTGAACGGGTGCCTATTTAAGGCCACTCTGAGTCAAGTATGGCAGAAGAAACATGAATCAGTTCATTTGGCCCCAATTGACCTTTCAGCTGCATTCGATGCAGTTGATCGGGGTCAATTGTGGTCAAAGTTGCAAAAATGGGGAATCCCTTATGGCTTACATCGGCTAATTATTGGCCTCCACACTGATTCCAATATAGAGGCATTCCTTGACCAAAATGGAACACTGTCTCACAGAATTTCGACATCCAGAGGCGTCAGGCAGAGATGCATACTCGCTCCATGCCTGTTCTATCTTTATTTGAGTGACATAGCTGAATAATTAACCCCAGCAGCAATGGCCTCACCCAGGATCCATAATTGGAAACTGATTTGACTTGCTTATGCCTATGATTTTTTAATCTTTGATGTCACACCAATTGTGAAGCACCTATTGGCAGCCTTCTCCAAATGTTCAGTGACACATAACCTTAAGATCAACTCAAATAAAACTGAAGTTGTACAGTGTACTTAAAAACAGGAAAAAAGTTCAAGCTTTTACTTGCCGAATTGATCAGGATTCACTTATGAAGGTTGAAAGCTTTGTATATTTGGGATCCCCCATCTTTTTCATACAAGATAACGCAATTGACAAGGACTGACTGATGTCTCGAGGGGTGGCGCATTGTAACCAACATTTTGGGTAGATGTTAGGTATGGTAGATAATCCCTCTTGCCTTGTGTGAAATTCTATGAGAGGAAGATCAAGCCAAAAATCTTGTTTGGTAATGAAATGTTACCACACTGGGCTCTGGACTTTTTGCCTATTTTTGAGGGGATGCTGTGGAGGAAAGTTCTGCAGGTATCAAGTAGCACCGCTCTGGCTGCACTAAGATATAAGCGAGGCCTTCACTCACTTAAGAGCCAAGCCCACTGGAAATACCTAATCTTTCATTTTAAAATATTATGCCCTCTAGTGAACATTTATATGTGAATTCTTCGATTTGTGTATTCAATTACTTGACCTGGGGCTTTTACCTAGTGATCTTGTAGCTAATCCGACAAAGGTTAACCAAATCCTTTACAGACAAGACTGGGCTTCCACAATCAATATATTCCACTCCTATGAATTGTTAAAAGACTTGAGATTTGATTTTAAAGCAGTTGGAGTATTGGCTCCTTATTTTACTATCTATCCTCATCGGTCCACCAGACGTTTGTTTATTAGATTCAGATGGAACTCGGTTTTAACCAAGTAAGTGTTGATTCGCAACAACAAGTTATCAAGTGACCAGGGCATTTGTCGTTTTTGTAACTTAACCAATTCAATTGAGACTCCGGAACATTTCCTACATTTTTGCCCTGACCTCCAAAGCAACCGTGAATGACATTTTAAGCGATTTTCATTGCTATTGGCTTTGGAGCCACATGATTCCTTTTGGCAATTTTGTCTAACGCCATCATTGGTTTTGACAGTCATGGGTTTTTTGACATCGTTAAAAATTGGAGTGAGATGTTGATTTTCAGTGCTTTTTCATCTAATAAAAAAATAAATATATTTTTTAGAACTACATGTGATTAATGTCTAAAAGTGTTTTTAGTGTTTGTGTTTTAACCTATGAACTACTATTTGTAAAGTATTTACATTGAATGTTTATTAATTTGTAAAACTGTAATGAAATGTTTACGTTTTGATTTGTTAAAGATTATTATATAACCATAAAATACAAAAATAAAAATCTTTCCTTAACACTAATGCAAACCTCTTTTCTATTGCTCTGTGAAAATGGAGAATGGCACTGGGCCACGGAGGAAGCACATTGTATATACTTAAACCATGGGATATGGATCAGGTTTTCTCTCAAGCAATGATCTCTTACAATCTACCTTAATAATTCTGCATATGGGATAGTCCACAAGGATAATGAAAATGAGATTAGATCACATTTTTTAGTACTGTTAATTGACTGGTGCTGTGATCTTTAGAAGAAAACATTGACAGCCACTTGAATCATGGCATAAATCTTACGTCCCCGAATAGAAGATTTGTAGAGTCCACTCGCCCTTGACCTGACTTTATACATTAGAATTACCGGTTCAAGTGATTTTTCCCCCCAATAATTAGTTGCTTGAGTAATGGCCCCATTGATTGGTGTTATAGCTATAGTTTGCTTGTACATATTGGTCAAGACCTATTCTCTGTGAAAGCCACTCCCAAATATGTGAATTCTTTCACTATTTCCAATCTCACTCCAATGAGTGAGAAGGAATAGGAAGCACCCTTCCTCTGACCAACAGGACATTTGAATTTTATTATGTTTATTAGCAGACCCCAACCTTTCATGAAGTCTCGATAAACATTAATGAATCCCTGGTGGCTTCTAGGAGTGCTAGCTATTAAGACTGTATTATCCACTTAGCTAGGAAGTGGGATTGATGCCCACATCACAGATGGAACATTAGGGGGTGGTTTTGGGCGCTGCACAGGCCAGCGAGGTGGCCTGCGCATAGTGCGCCGTCGGGTGTATAAAAGGGGGCAGGGAAGGTTCAGGAGCAGGCGACGGTTGAGGACGGGCGTTTGTCCTGGTCGCCTGCTCCCGAGCCCTCCCTGCGTTGGGCCTAATAGCGTTGGCAGGTTAGCGGAGGTGAGGTAGGGCTTGGTAATTGTGAGGTACTGTCAGTTGGGTAGGCATAGCAGCAGGAGTTTTCAATATCTTGTTTGTTTTATAGAGATTAGCATAGCCGGGTTTACCATAGATAAGGTACCCCCACCCTTACCATTGTTTTTGGAGCGGTTCCTCAGGCGGCTTATTTGATTGTAGCAGTGTTCCTGGCGGCAGGGACAGTGTAGGTGGGGTGAGCGCCAACCCGGTCCCATCGATGCCGTGCCTGGCGTGAGAGGGCTAGCAGCATTTGCTGGCCCATGTTACTTGGTAGATTGAGGAGCGAAGTGCGGCCGCGGGATTGGTGAATATCGGAGGATATATTTTACCCTGTTAGCAGGTCCGGGGCGCATTACAAGGGGTTTCTTGGCAGCCTGCGTCGGTAGGCTGCATTTTGGGCAAGGCGCTCCAGTGCAGTGCTGCAGGGCTGCCACCAGGGGGTAATGCAGAACCCTTAAAGGGGCTCTGCTCATTTAAAGAACTGCCGTTACATCCAAGGAAGGCTACCCAAAAGGTGTTCAGCAGTACAGGGCAGAGCTGCTACCTGTCTTTCTGCCAGGTTATGCTGCACAGGGGCAACTAAGCAGCCACAGGGACTAGCATCGGGGTGTGTGGTTAGGTTTAACAAACAAATAAATAAATAAATAATAAGGATAAATAGAGAAATAAACAGAACAGAAGTAGTAAGACGTTACACATTCCATTTCCCCTTGGGTTTCTGTCTGCCTTGCGAGCAGGAGTTTAGTACCCTGTTCCTGGCAGTTATCATTTAAGGCGGGCCACACAAAGGGGAATTTTATTGGCTCGGGGGCTAGCTTAGCTGGGGGAGAAAAGGGGTGGTTACACACAGTTTAAGAAGTGCTATTGCAGCAGAATGGTGGGGCAGGGGTTGAAGAGAAAGGGTTTGGTTGATGCCCAGGCCCTGAGGGAAACCCTAAATATCATCAGCTGGGCAACCAAAGCCCAGCTTGAGGCGGCGGTGGTTGAAGTTACAGGGGAAAAAGGGGCCAGTGGAGGGAGGCCACAGAGGAGAGCAGCGGCGGATGGGGCGCTAGCGGCGGTGCTGGCATGTAGCCCTGCGGCCGGTAGAGGAGAGGTTTTTGAAACAGGGGGCAGGAGGAGTAGGAAGGAGATCCTCAGGAGAGCGTTCAGGGGGGAAGGAGAGGTGGGAGAGGGGTCAGGGAAGAGGTTGGGGAGCAGAGGGCCGGTGGAGGATGCCGGTGGAAGGGGATTGCAAAAGGTTGCTAGGCAGGAACGGAAGGAGGCTAGGGGTGCCGGGGAGCAGAAGGGGGCAGCGGCTCGGAGGGGGAGGGCTTAAGAACGGCCTCTCCGCAGGACTGATGAGGACAGACTAGAGGGCACAGCATGGCCCCTAGTACGGAGGACCAAAGGGTGGAGGAGAGGACCCCTCGCCCGAGTAGGTAGGACCAGGCAGGGGTTCCTACGGCCCCGCTAAGAAGACATAATCGAAGTGGCGGGCAGACGCCCCAGACTCACCTGAGGAGGAGCTGCCTGGCACGAGCCTGAGCTCGCAACAGCCATGGTATTACAATGGGGTTGAAGAGGGGAAGGAGGAGTATGTGGGACAGTGGGAGAATGAGGGCTACAGTGGTGTAAGGGGGAGGGAAAGGGTGCAGGGTGGTTTAAGGTGGGAAGGGGAAAGTTAAGAATGGCGGGACAGGTATGCAAGGGGACGGTGGGGTAGCTGGTTAGGTGAGACTGCTGATATGTTTTGTCCCCGCAGCAGTGGCCTGGTGAGTAAGGAAAAGAGGAGTGTTGGAGTGGAGGCCAGGCTTCGGCTGGGCAACAGCAGGGCAGAAGGTTGTGAGAAGGAAAGGGGATTGGGCAGTGGCTTGGCGAAGAGGGGGCACAGGGTGGGGGACAGTAGGGGAAGGATCTGGGGTACAGGGGATGGGGGAGAAGGGCTTGCGGGCCATGAGGCCACGGAATTGGAGAGGAGGGTATCCTCGGTGGAGGTGCAGACGGACAAGGAGGATGAGCCCGTGACACCCGAGGTACAGGCCCTGAAAGAGAAGGCTGCGGAGGGTACGAGGAAGGATAAAAAGTTGCTATATATGGGTATCACAAAGCCATTGGGCATGCATTTGATGGGGTCAACAAAGGATAAGATATGGGCAGGGGAATTTGTGGACATGTTCAAGGTATTACATAGGGAAGTGAGAGCGAAAGAGGGATCTAAGGAGGAGGCGAGGGAGTTGGCCTTGCGTCCTAAGGTGCCAGTGACAATTGAGAATTGGACGTCAGCTTTTATTATTTACGCAAGCGTCTACTGTGAGAAATTCCTAGAGAGGTGTGTTGCACTGAAGTATATGGATGTGATAAGGAAGGCATTCAGGAGTTTTGGGGGTTTTGTGTGGGTGCTTTATGATGAGGAGTTCAGGGAGAGGATGGCAGAGGACATCCAGGCTGTCTGGGGGGAGATCGACATGGATCTCTGGTTGCAATGGATGGCATGAGAAGGCCAGCTCCAACTTTACACACAGCGAGCGGCTTATCCATGCCTTACCAGCCCTTTCTTGGTCGCTCCGCCCCAGAGGGGGGTGGGGGGAGGAGGCAGAGGTCAGCCCTCACCAGCATGTTGGGCCTTCAACAAAGAAGGCTGCACAAGGGCGGTGTGTAGGTTCAGACATGAGTGTAGCAGATGTGCAGGGCGGCATCCGATCACACAGTGCTTCCAGCAGGAGGACAGGGGGAGAGGGCGAGGAGCAGGTTGGGGGGTTCTGGGGAAAGGCTTATACTCCAGTTAAGGTGGAGGTTCTGGATAAGTGGCTTAGTTTTTACCCGGACAGGGAGGGGGCAAAGATTTTGGGAGAGGGTTTTCGTGAGGGTTTCAGGTTGGGTTGTCAGGGTCCAAGGGTGCTTCGTTGGGTGGATAATTTGCAGTCGGCCAGGTAAAATGTTGAAATAGTCAGGGGAAAGTTGCACAAGGAGATGGCTGCGGGGAGTGTGGTAGGGCCATTTGCAGATTTGCCAGGTGACTTGGTAGTGTCCCCATTGGGGGTCGTACCCAAGAAGGTGCCGGGGGAATTTAGATTAATACATCATTTATTGTGGCCAGAGGGCATGTTGGTAAATTATTTTATTGCCCCGGAGAAGTGTGGGGTGTCATACGCGAGCGTGGATCAGGCGGTGGGTCTGGTGAGGAAGGTAGGTTGCGAGGCGTTCATGGCCAAGTGTGACATCAAGGCAGCATTTAGGTTGCTGCCGGTGCACCCGGAGGATTTTTGGCTACTGGGAATGCAATTTGAGGACAGCATTTACATAGACAAGGCCTTGCCTATGGGCTGCACAATTTCTTGTGTATTATTTGAGCGTTTTAGTTCATTTTTGAAGTGGTTTTTTACATATAGCTTGGGTTCGGAAGGTGTATTACATTACCTGGATGATTTTCTGTTCATTAGTGGGGCGGGCAAAGAACTGGAATGCAGGAAGATGCTACAGATTTTTCAGGCTCTGATGCATGGGTTGGGGATGGCGTTGGCGGAGGACAAAACTGAGGGACCGGCAGTGGTGTTAACCTTTTTAGGGATTGAATTGGATTTGTTGGCCATGACCTCACTCTTGCCGCAAGACAAGGTGAGCAGGCTGGTAGGTTTGCTGGAAAAGGCGGTAGTGGCACCGAAGATGACATTAGTAGAGATGCAAAGGTTAGTAGGGCATTTGAACTTTGCATGTATGGTAGTGGCCCCGGGGTGCACTTTTTGTAGGAACGTGGCAAGGTCTATGGCCGGAGAAAAGTGCCCACATCATCGGGTAAGGGTGTCGGGGGCGGTTCGGGAAGATTGAAGGGTTTGGCTGAGTTTTCTGGAAGGCTTTAACAGGGTGTCCATGTGGCTCCAAGGGGATCCTGTGTCATGGGAAGAGCAAATATTTTCAGACGCGTTGGTGCAGGGGGATTTGGAGTTTTCTGGGGGGTGCAGATGGTGCGTGGAAAATTGGCCGCTGCAATGGCAGAAAGAGGGCAGAAGCATAGCCTTTCTGGAGTTTGTTCCTTTTTTGGTTGCAATGGAATGTGGGGAAAGGAATTGCAAAACAGGAAAGTAAATTTCAATATTGACAATTAATGCGTGGTTAATGTGGTGAAGAGGCAGTCTGCAAGGGACCAAAGGGTGGCGAGGTTAATGAGGGAGTTTGTGTTGCGCTGTATAGAATGGAATGTGGTGTTTAGGGCGACACACGTGCCGGGGAAGGATAATGGCATTGTTGATGCATTATCTTATTTTCAATGGCAGAGATTCTGTGGACTGGCACCAGCAGCGGAGCAGAGGGGGCATCAGATCTTGGAGGAGCTGTGGAAGATAGAAAGTTGACAGCGCTGTCTTTAGTGGGCATACAGGAGGAAAAGGCGAAATTCATAAAAGGGGGCGGTCGTAGCTGGATGGGTAGGGAGGATGCTGGGGAGCGAAGAAGGGATGATGTGGTCAATTTCCTATTGGGGTGTATGTACAAGGGATGGTCGAGAGCAACAATAGCCAGGAAGCTGGCGGGCATCGCTTTCTATGGGAAATGATTTTGGGGCTTTCAGCCGAGCGGTGGGAAATGGCAAGCAGGATGTTTGAGGGCTGGGCGAGAGCGAATAGGAGGGAGAAGGACAGCAGGAGGCCAGTCTCGACAGCTTTGTTGGTCAGATTATGCCGGGCTTTGTATGGGATCTGCTGGTCGGCTTGGGAAGAGGTCATGTTTTCGGCATTTTTTACTTGGTTGTTTTTTGGGGCATTTAGGGTGTCCGAACGGGTGGCGGGAAAGGAGAGGAAGGTGGTCTGCAGTGGGAGGATATTTATTTCTCGTAGTTGGGGTTGGATATTAAGATTAGGCGGTTAAAGACAGATCAAAAATGTAAGGGCAGTTGGGTGTTGCTGGGGTGGGCTAGTAAGGAGCTGTGCCCAGTTAGGACAGGTTTGGCTTGGAAGGAGTTATGTGGGGGGAGATCGGGGTTGGTTTTCCAGCATGAGGATGGGGCGGTAGTGTCAGCAGCTCAAGTGTTGGGAGTAATGAGGAAGGCGTTGGTGGCCGAGGGAGGAGTTTGGAACTCATTCGTTCAGGATGAGTGTGGCATCTGAAGGTAGCCGTTTGGGGTTATCGGAGGATAAGGTTAAAAGCTTGGGTCGGTGGAGGTTGGGGAAGTACAAAGGGTATATCAGGGATCTGGGAAAAGGGGCTGACTGAGAGTGGGACATGGGGCAAAGGGGAGGGCTGGGGGATTTCTGGAGGTTGAGGAGTGGAAAGTGACAATTTCTTTTGCAGATGCGGCTTGGAGGAGGGGTGAGATGCCGCAGATTTGGATTTTTGGTCATTCGATTGTGAAATGTGCGGGGAAAGAGGTGGAGAAAAAGATTTTTGGTACTCAATTGTGGTGCAGTTAAAATGTGGTGCTTGTGAGATGGTCAGCTTTAGGGGGGGCTTTGATGGGATCAGCTGCTGCCCATGTTGGCAGGCTGAAGGAGCGCTATGGGGTCCCAGAAGGGGTGATAATACATGTGGGGGAGAACGATCTGGTCCGAGACACAGGTATGGCTCTGTTGAGGAAAATGAGGAATTTGGCATGGCTTCGGGAGATATGCCCAAGGTAAGTTTGGTATGGACGAAGCTGTTGCCGAGGAGAGTATGGAGGGGAACGGTAAGTGAGGGGCAGTAGAGCGAACTAGGAAGAAAATCAATAGGGAGATGATAACATTTTGCAGTTTGGCGGCGGTGCAGGTACTGGAGCACAGAGAGATAGTGTATGAGGATTTTTCAGTTTTCGGGGAGAATAGTGTTCATCTGTCGGTATTTGGGAACAGTTACTACCTTCTGGATATGACATTGCAGGGAGGGTTTTTCTGATGCCAAGAGCATGGCCCTTTGGATGAGGTGGGAGGGAAGCACAATGGTGAAAAAGCACGGGAAAGGAAAGGGGGTGCTCTTCGCATGAACGGGCTACTCCAGGGTTACAAAGAGGGGGAATAGGTATTGAAGATGGAAAGGCATGGCCCCGGGGAGAAGATGGGAGAAAGCGGGAAGGAGGGCTTGAGAATATGGTAAGGAGACGGTAGGGAGCAAGGAATCGATAAGGAGGAATTTGAACTGATTTAATTATTTAATTGTTGGGGGAATTGAAAGTGTTTAATAATTAAATTTGTTTGTCAAGTTGTTAAAAACAGATATGTTAGTCTGTAAGGGCAGGGAGCCAGGTTAGCGTTTATTTGTTTGGCCTGTCACATTAAAGCAACCTTTTCAAATACAAGCAAGTCTGGGTGTTTTTGTGCGGTAAGCCCAAAAGATGTCTTCTAACCAACTCCTTTTCCATGGGCATTTGTGTGCAAGTTGAACTGGAGAGGAGGCAAGACACAGCCCTACCCGAATTCCCTGGTCTGCTGTCAGTTCTCTCCCTTTAACAAAACTAACACAGGCTACAGTCCCATGGTGGAAAAGTATACATAATTTCAGTAGGTGTTTGGGCCTTTTCAAAGTTTGCAATGATTCCCAAAGTTTGCCCAATATACCATGTCAAAGGCGAATTAAAAGTTCACAAAGGACTAATACACAGGTGATTTATACAAATAATATAGCTTTATAGCCCTGCAGCGAGGACTGTCCCGGGCGTTATGGGCCCTGAAGACCGACGAGTTTAACAAGGTTTGAATCCCATAACGACGGTACGGTCCGAGGGCGAGGTCTATAAAGCTATTAGAACTCATGGGCAAACACACACAAAGTTTATGTAAAAATATATATGTTTAAAATATTTGTTCTTTTGGGAGGGAAATATTCCACGTGGAATATTTAAGTTTATAAAGGGGCACAGTAGGGGGGTTGGAACCATGCCCTCAGAGGGAGGAGTTAGCAGATGTGAGTGTGCGACAGAGCACTGAAACCGGATACCACAGGAGTATTTTGTATTATATTGAATTTATATAGCCCTTTACTCCAAAGTGCTTTACATGAGAACAAGTAAACATACAGCAAGCATAAGATGACAATTGAACCACAACCTGATAACAGCATAAAGAACAACTTACAATATTACAGCGGAGAGGAGAACAAGGGAGTGGCAGGTGATAGAGGAGTTAAGGACGGGGGAAAGAGCAGGAATGTGAGGGAAGAAGGGCAGGGAAAGTGAGACAAGAATCAAGCAGGGGAAGGGAGGAAGGGGATAGGAGGGATGGAGAAGGTAAGGAAGAGGAGGAGTATGAGGTAAGGGTAAAGGGGAAAGGAGGAGATAGAGAAGGTGGGGTGCTAGGGAGGTGAGTGGAGGAGGTACGATTTTAGAGAAGAGGGAAAGGAATGGTAGGAGGGAGAAGAGCAGATGTGAAGGGGGAGGCGGTTCCAGTGAAAAGGAGCAAGGAGTTGGAAGGAGCGGAAGCGGGAGGGGGCACAGGGTGGAGGAGGAGGAGGAGGAGGAGAAAGTAGGAAAAGATTAGCAGAGTGGAGAGGACGAGAAGGGGTGTGAAAGGAAAGAATGGAGAAGAGGTAAGGGGGAGCAAGATCATAAAGGGATTTGAAAACAAGACAGAGGAACTTGAACTTGAGTTGGGAGTGGAAAGAGAGCCAACATAGAGAGGTGAGGGAGGAGGAGATGGAGTCAAGAGATGAGAGAAGGCATAGGGAGCGGATGGCAGAGTGGTAGATGGATTTAAGAGGGAAGAGATGGGAGGAGGGGAGTCTGAAGAGAAGGGAGGAACAGTAGAAGAGTCTGGAGAAGAGGAGGGAAGAAATTAAAAGTTTAGTGGCATGAAAGGTAAGGAGGGGTCGAATTTTACGAATGTTATAGAGGTGAAAGCAACAGGATTTAGTAGTGAGAGAAATCTGGTTGAGATAGAGAGAGGTGGGGGTCAAGATGGAGACCAAGGTTGCGGGAGTGGGGAGAGAAGGAGAGCTGGGCGGGCGGAAAGAGAATGAAGGGGGAGGGGAGGGAGGAGGAACAGTGACAGCAGGGAAGAAAAGGAGTTCAGTTTTATCAGTATTCAGAGTAAGGAAGTGTGAGGACATCCAGGATTTAATAGCAGAAAGGCAAGAAGAGAGTTTATCATGAATGTCAGGAAAGAAGGAAGAGAAGGAGAGGAAGAGTTGGGTGTCATCAGCATAGAAGTGGTGCGAGATGCCAAAAGAGGAGATAATAGGAGCTAAGAATGAGGTGCAGAGTGAGAAAAGAAAAGGGCCAAGGACAGAACCTTGGGGAACTCCGTAGTTGAGAGGAAAAGAAGGGGAGGAGGAGCCACCCCAGGAGACAGAAAAGGTGCGGTTAGAAAGATAAGAGGAGAGCCAGTACAGGGAAGGTAAGCGAGGACCACGGAAGAGTGAGGGATAGCAGAGAAAGGATAGTTGTGAGGGGGTGAGTGAGTGCACAATGAGGAGGGAGGGGGCACAGGGAAGGTAAGTGAGGGAGCATAGCCTGAGGTGCGTGCTTTGGCTAACGGAATGGGGGAGTGAGCAGCACCCTCCTTAGGGCAGGGCAGGGCGGGCCGGGCGACCGCCCGGGGTGCTGTGCCCCCCAAGGCGCCATTAGCCCCCTGCCACGCCAGCTCAGGGGAGTCTTTCAAGCGCTCCCTGAGCAGGCGTAGTGGGAGAAGGTGCGGCAGCTGCCATTTTTCTATTAAAGGCACCCGCCGGGGCACATTTAATAACAACAGGGTGGTGATGCATTGCATCAGCACCCTATTCACATGATTACCTCCTCGCTCCGAAGCCAGAGCGAGGCGGTTTGCAGTTGAATAGGGCACTCACGCATTAGTATGAACGCCATATTCCAGTGATTAGCTCCCTGCGAGGCGCACGAGGTAGAAAAGAAATGTGGCGCATCCTGCACTCCACCCGCCTTGATCAGGGGCGCGTGCGGAGGGGGGGTGCCAATTTGCACAGTGTGCTGCTGCCGCTAAGGCTGGCCCTGCGAGTGAGGGACAAGTAAAGGGGTCCCTCTCTGACTTCACTGCGACCCCCAGCTGTCATGCCTTTAAAGAAAATGAAAAAAGCATGGTATTTGTAGGCAAATGGTATTTTAAAGAAGGCTGCTAAAGGGGGGTGAAGCACTGTTAGTGCTCGACTTTCCATGCTACAAAACAAGCAAAGGACACATTTGCGGGCTATAATGAAACTGCGAGCTATACGGTTTCATATAGCCCGCAAATTGACCAATAGGAAAGTCCTATTCACCAGCCCAGGGTTCTAATGATATTTAGCCATCAGGAAGTATAGGTTCACAGCTTGTTCCATGAATCCAATGCATTTACTGAATCCCCCTTGAGTGGGAACAAGAAAATAATGTTGCTCTAACTGTATGTAAGTCTTGTTTTTACCAGTGGACCAAAAAGCTTTATCGTGGAATCAAGAGGGGACATAGAATGGTATGACTTGGGCAGCCCCCTTTTTATAATAGGGACTATTGGAGCCCTATGCCAACTGTCTGGATTTTGGCCAGTCCACCTGACATTATTAACCGGACACAATAATACAGGTGGCACACAATAACACAGGTGCCAACAACTCGATATGCACCTTGAATAGGTGAGCGGGAATGCCATCTGACGGAGGACACTTATGTGCTTGTTGTGAGTTGATAGCAAAATCCTTTACTCTAACTTAAAACCACCGTCCTGGCTTTGGCCTAACTCTTCCCTTGATGTTTTGTTACATTCATTCCAACCTATGAATCTGACACCATCAATTGGATTGAACATTTCAGAGAAGAAGTTTACAGAACGGCCTGCCATAATATTGGCTTCAACTTGTTCAGTTGAAGTGACGGATTGGCCACAGGTTCCTTTCGTCCAAAATTATTTACTATTGTTAGATTTTATGGCCTTAACTAATCTCTCCCAGGTTTCATCTACCTATTCCTTTTGTGTCTGTTCACAAAAGAATGTATAATATTGGCGGCTGGCCGCTATCTCTGTCAATCGGTGCACTGTTCACAGCCCGTGAATGGTGATCTTTTGCATGCTTACATAATGCTGAAAACTACCTCACATGCTTCCTCAACACTGAGTGCTTGAAATGGGTTTTGTTTTGCGATAGTAATAATTTTATTTTTAAAAGAAATCTTTGAAATGCATTAATAAGTCTAGATCAGGCCCCAATAGGCCCATTTAATTGTTCGCCCATTATTACATAGTGTTGTCCCAAGCTTATCACTATGTACCCTACAAGATGCTTTATAAATAGTTAGGCCCTAGACTGTAAAAAACAATTGGTTATGATCACTCTCTAATCTCCCACTTATGGCTAAGTCAATGTTCTTACCCCCGTGTTTTACCCTAACTATGAGCTAGACAATTATCAAAGAGTATCGACCATTGTTGAAAGTTAGTCTGCCCAATGTATCCAAGAGCTTCTTACCATTCAATGCAGGAATCAGATGTAGCTATTGCTGGTATCCCCATGCTTTCTTGAGCCATGTCAACAGTGTTCAGATATCCGGGGGGCGCTGTTGCGCACGACGAAGATGACCGCCTGAATCCTGAGCTCGTGCTCCAGTGCAAGATCCGTCAGAAAACATCCGTTTTGGAGCCACCTAAGCACCCAGAAATGGCTGTGTAGACGAGCCGAGGTCTGGTCCCCAACGTCTCAAAATCCTGGTGGAAATCGGTCTCTGGCGCCGAAGTTACGCCGCTCTGAATTTGGCCCAACTGGTGTTGGGAGCGCGATCCGGCTCGGAGTTCCAGGCAGAGGCAACGCGGAGCCGTGGACTCTGGCGAGGAGGAGGCCGAGTGGGGGCGGGGCCATTGTCAACGGCCCGCGCCTGACTCGCGCCCACGCTGAGCAGCTGCGGACTGAGAGCTGTTCGGCCGTGAAGACGAGGAGACGTTGAGCCCCCCCTCAGGTACGATACCCGCTACTCCTCTGTGGCCCCCACACCCTGGAATTTGCGGCGGAGACGCCACTAGACACGGCGGTGACATCCTGCTACGTGGCTGCCCGTTGCAGCCGGAGACACTCTCCGAGCTGCGCTTGGCAGGGAGCCGGCACGTGGGGCGCGGAGGAATTGGCCCCAAGTGATCCGACACTCCTGGTGGACGGGAAGCCGGTCTCTGTGTTACGCGCGGGCCCATGCCCGCTAAGACATTACATAAATTTACGGAGGCCAAAGCCCACGGCTTCATGAAGCAGCAGGAGGTGTGGGGCCCCTGTGCCAGTGAGGGGGGATTGACGGAAATGCCCTACTAGCGGGCAACATTGCTCCTGATATTACATTGCACGCCCTACATCCGTGAAGTCCTTGCCTCCCAGTTCCCGTCCAGAACTATCTGTTTGTCATGGGCGCACATACGCAGGAGATTGCACTACCTTTGGCGACTTCAGGCACGGTCGCCCTGGCGCATGAAGCCCTGTGCTGGTGGCCTGGCCGACCCCACGCACTGGTGGACACCCAGACATCTATATAAGCCCTCTTTGGCATAAACTGTGGCGCGCCCCGAGTTTTGACACCTAACTACGTATTAGAAATTATCCATCACTGGTGCCTAACATTGGGCCTTGGTACCCTGGTGCTGGGGGCTCTGCCGGAAAATCTACAGACGTCTTGGGAGCAGGGGGGGTGAGGCGGAGGACCCCTGTTGCCCCAGCGGCAGACTCTGTCGTCCTGATCCAGGTAGCTTCGCCGAATATCCATAAACAACGGGCGGGGGCTAGGGCACCCGGCAGAAAGGGTAACTGAACCAGGTACTGGGGGCCGGCACCATGGGCGAGCCACACAACGCTGGGAAGGGAGGCAAGACGCCCAGTAACAAGAGGAAGGGTCCTATGGATGCATTTACCGGCAGGCAGGCGCCGAACGCCATAACTGAGGTGCACGCTGACGCTAATGAAACCCCACCTGCAGACATTGAAGGACGGGAGGACAAGCTGACCATGCTTGTGGAAAATGGATTCCGAGCAGTGAACATGAAACTGGACGACATAGTGTCTACCATTGGCTCCCTGAAGGCTAGAGTTGAAAAAGAGAGCATACATGTCACTGATGCAGAAAATAGAATTAGCAGTAACGAAGACGCTATCTCACAACATGGTCGTGACATCGCTCAGCTTAAGGAAGCCATGACTAAAATGCAACATAAATGCGAGGATCTTGAATCTAGATCGAGACGCAATAACATCCGTGTGGTCGGCATGGCAAAGTCATTTGGGAAAGGCCAAATGGAGAAACAACTTGAACAACTGTTTAAAACATTATTTGGTCCTGAGTCATTCTCCGAACATTTCTTGGTGGACAGAGCCCACCGTACTCTTGCCCTGGCCCCCAAACCAGGTGCTCCCCCTCGCACAATAATTGCACGGCTGCTTAACTATAGAGACAGGCACACAATCCTGCGGTTGGGCAGGGAGGCTGGAACGCTTCAACACGAGGAGTGCCGAATACATACATACCCAGACTTTTCTGCCGGGTCCAGGCGAGCAGGCGATCATATGAACCAGGCAAGAGACTCCTTAGAGACCGCCAGATCCCATATGCTCTGATGTTCCCGGCAAAGATGAGGATGCAACATGCGGGTAGGGCGCATTTTTTCGAATCCCCGACTGAGGCCACACAGTATATAGAGACTTCCATACCTCTCCCCCCGAGGGGGGGCAGGCCGGCACAGAACAATAGACCAAAACCCGAGGACTAGGGAGCTCGGGCGGCCGGATTGGTCTGTATCCTTATGTAGTATCCACTGCAGCCCTATTGATCCTACAAGCAGGGCGGCTCCATTCCATGTGACTATTGGAGCCAATCAGGCAGCCATGTGAGGCAACAAGGCTACCCCGGAAATGTTCCACAATTGTTTTTGGGTACATCGTCAAGTTGGGGGTGATGATGAGGGTGGGGGTAAGAGGGGTTGGAAATGGGTGTTTTTGGTGTGGAAATTTGGACCACCTGAAGGGGTTTCATTCGAATACAAGGTTGGCTTCGGCCGGAAGTTTGGTCAATGCCAAAACAAGCTCGACCACGGTCATTGAGTGGGTCAATATTCCGCAGTTGATGTGGGCGGTGGGTGGGACAAAGTTGGGGCAGACGTTGTGGGTTCCTGATGTCAGATCGGGATGGTTTGGGGAGTTTCTGTTTAAAGGAGTTCGATTGTTAAAATCAGAGAGCGGTTACATGGCAGAACGGCCGTATCACTTGCGACAGGGGCGAGGCTATGGACAGATGATCTTTACAACATGCGGGAATGGCACAGGCTGATAGGGGCTTAGAAGTCAAGCTACTCTCTTGGAATATTTGCGGGCTTAACAACCCGGTGAAGGCGAGGAAGTTGGCAGCATATGTTACACGTCACGATCCTCATATTCTTTTCATTCAAGAGACGCACGCACTGGGTAATGTCAATTCTGCATTCCTGCCAAGATGGGGCCCCCCAGAGATACTACACGGAATACTCAACACAGTCTAGGGGAGTGTTAAACCTCATACACCCCAAGCTGTGCTTTAAATACCACTCCAGTAAAATAGCTTGGCAGATATGCACTAGTCTGGGGGGGAGTTGGCGGGATACCAATTAATACTTGTTAATACATATGGGCTAAATGTAGACAATCCACAGTTCTATTGCACAATACTTGATATGCTGACTACGTCAGGGGAGGCACTGATAATTTGGGGCGGCGATCTCAATACTATTTTGGACCAGTCCCTTGATCGGTCCTCTAATGCCCCCAGGGCCCCCTCCAGAGCCGCATTGGTTGTGCGGCAGTTGATGGAACAGATGGATGTGGTAGACGCTTGTCGCACACTGCACCCTACTGAGAGGAAATTCACCTTTTACTCTTCTGTCCATGATTCCCATTCACGTATCGATTACTGGTTCATTAGCTCACCCCTTGCCGGCATGGTCACCAGTTGTGAAATACACCCCCGCACCCTCTCTGACCACTCACCAGTAACACTTGGCACTCAGCTGGGTGATGCCCCCCCTTCAGTTAGATGGTGGAGAATGCCCCCCGCCATACTCGGGGACACTAATATTTGCGAAGCCCTTCATACTGAGATCACGGAATTTATTGAAATAAATGAGGGATCGGTAACTACTTATGCTACCCTCTGGGAGGCATTCAAGGTCTGGATCCGGGGTACTATCCTGGGCAAGTTCACGGGTATGCTTAAAGCTGTAACACGGGAGCTGGGTGTAGTTGAAACTAAAATAGGCCTGTTACAAACTGAATATGGCGCCACACAGGACAAGGCAACACTATCGCAAATGCATGTCGCGGTGAAGGAATTCAACGCATTAGCCAGCAGGGAAGTCTTATACATGGCTGCGCCTGCCAAGGCCCGTAGATATGGGGAGAGTAATAAGGCCGGAAAATTCTTAGCCACCATGCTTAAAACAGATAGACATTGGAGTCCAATCCCTGGTATTCTGACACCCACTGGGGCTTTGGTTAATAAGGAGCAAGACATTAATTCCACTTTCGCTGAGTTTTATTCCTCCCTTTATTCCAATCATGACATCAAAAGTAAAGAAGACACGTTCCGGCATTTGGATAGCCTAGACCTCCCTACATTGACCACTGAGACCCGTACCATACTGGATCAGCCCATCACTATTGAAGAAATTGTAGAGCCCATTAAATCTCTGTCAGGGAGTCGCGCCCCCGGCTTGGATGGACTTAGCGCGGAACTATATAAGGAATTTAGGACTGAACTAGCCCCACTACTGTTAAAAGTGAGGGAGGAGGTGATGGATCAAGAGAACCTTCCAGAATCGATGCGCAAAGCTATTATTACTGTCCTCCTGAAACCCCGTAGACCTGCACATGACACGGGTTCGTATAGACCGCTCTCCTTGATTAATACCGATGCAAACATTTTCACCAAGGTGTTAGCCACCAGGCTCCTGCCGTACATGTCGATCCTTGTTCACCCAGACCAGGCGGGCTTTATACCAACTAGATCTACAGCTCTCAACCTGAGGCGCTTGTTTAACGTTATGGCACACATTGATCCCGCAACAAAGGCTGCCGTGGTGGCCCGTGATGCCGAGAAGGCCTTCGATTCTGTGTCTTGGTCTTATCTCTTCCTGGTGCTTGAACGGTTTGGCTTTGGCCGATACTTCATCAAATGCGTACAGCTACTATATACTCACCTGACTGCTAAGGTACTGACCAACGCCACTTTGTCCCCCTCGTTTAGACTCTACAGAGGTACCAGACAGGGCTGTCCCTTTTCACCTATACTTTTTGCACTTACTATCGAGCCGATGGTGGAATACATAAACCAGAACCACTCACATAGAGAGCTTAGGATGTCCGCCCCCCCCCCCCAGATCATTTCACTATATGCAGACGACACCCTGCTATATGTCCGCGACCCAGAAGAGAATGTACAGCACATAATGTCGGACATACATGAGTTCTCGGAATATACAGGGTACAGAATCAATGTTCCCAAGTACGAAATATTTCCCCTTACAGATTGTACGGGTAACATTGCTGCAATTGCTGGGCTTAGGCCCACCCCGACTCAAGTACGTTACTTGGGTATTATGGTGGCCAGGGACAAACAATTGTTATATACACAGAACCATGGTGAACTGTTACTGAGTTTGACGACCAAGTTCCAAACGTGGGCTAGCCTTCCCTTGTCCTTGTATGGTAGAGTGGTTATTCTCAAAATGGTAGTCTTACCCAAACTCTTATATCATTTTAACAACATTCCGATATGGCCCGGCAAGTCCTTTTTCATGAAACTCAAGTCGCTCACCTCTAATTTCATTTGGAATGGGAAGACGGCCAGATTGGGGTGGGATAAAATGGTGGAACCATTCTCACGGGGTGGCATTGCTGCGCCAGATTTTGAACTATATTATCTGGCTGCACAGGCTCAATTTGTTAAACACTGGTTTGACCCTCAGGACACATCTCCCCACATCCCCATGGAGAAACATGCTGATCGCCCCAATGACATCAGATCACTTCTTCTTAACCCTGTCTATGGAGACACATGCCCGTTTGACCCGGTATATACAACCATACGCGCCTGGGCCAAGATATATAACAGATTAGGCCTTGAGACCCCCTATGACCCGGAGGTCCCCCTGTGGAACTTCTCGAGTATATCCCCAACATTTGATAAAGCCATTCAACAATCCTGGGATCCTAACAAGCTATTCACACTAAGGGACATGTTCCCAAATGGCACAGTCTGTGAACTCACTGACTTCATCGGGATGGTGGGAGGAGGCCCACTTAAACGCTTTCAATATCATCGTATGAAAACTGCTTTTGCGGCTAGATGGCCATCTTTCCCATTGGAACCCCAGGTACATGAATGTATTAGGGCAATAGCATCCCCTAATAGTCACAATAAAGGGGTCTTGTTGGTATACTCGTTAGTACAAACCCACTCCCCGTCACGTAATACGATGAGACAAACCTGGGAGCGGGATACGGGCACTCAGATTGATGAAATACGGTGGTCACGCTTCTGTCAACTCACCAGATCTGTCTCTATGAATGCGCGGCTACAGCTGATCCAGTTTAAAGTTCTGAATCAGCTCCACTATGCCCCCGCCAGACTAGCCAAATTTGTTGAGGGTTGCACGGGAGCCTGCCCCAAGTGCAATGCACCAAACGCTAGCCCCTACCACATGTACTGGTCATGCCCTTTGATTATGGAATTTTGGCGGGAAGTGGCAGAACTCCTCGAAGACATAACGTCGATTCCGGCGACTCTGTCCCCCTTGAAGTACTTGCTTGGTGACATTGGTAAGGTGAAAAAAACTACAAGGCGCTTATTTAATATTTCATGTGTTGTCGCCAAGCGCTGTATCCTTAAATCATGGAAGTCTACAACTGCACCATCCAGAGCCAATTTCTTAAAAGACTTATGTTTGGTAAACAACGATGAAGAACTTTTTGTTTTATCGGTCCCGACACAGTGTCGGCCCAAAGACATTTGGTCGCTGTTGCGTATTTATTTGTGTTCCCAGATACCGGACGAGGATGCTACGCCTCTCTCTTCACCATGATGCGGGATGTTTGTTGTGTTTTTCTTGCTACTCTGTATATACGTGCCAATACTGTACATGCCTCAATACCATGTCAAATTCTTTCTTTTTTGGACGGTCTGAATGCTATCCTGCTCTCTTAATAAAATAAATGTTTAAAAAAAAAAAGTGTTCAGATAGCCTAGTCCCTAATTTGAAATAATAATTGCCGCCAAAAAGGAGGCATTCACACTTTACACTAACTTTTCCATCATTTACCAGCACAGATGATGGAAATAACTTATGTGCCATGCGGGGATTTCAAGTTTTCTCTTTCTAATCAGAGTTGTACAAATTACCAAACGGATATGATATCCCAATGGGTCCTGCAGACTCAACTGGAGGATATGAGGGCAGTCTACATCTAATACTTTAACCAGGAAGCCACTGGTGACAGAGACCCACACATAAAAACCCCACAGAGCTACAACCTTTAATGTTTCCAGCTGCTTGTTTACAATAGGTACCACATCCGTTCAGTAAGGGGAAGTAACAGATCAAGGGCCTCATTATGAATTGGCCGGTAAACCGCCTGTACTACTAGCAGGTTACCAACAAACTCGTCTTCCCACTACCGGCACCTGATATTCCAGTGTTAGCAGGATATTAAGAATGCCGGCAAAGGCAGTAAATTCCCATTCCATGGAGTTCCCTTGGACTCCATGGGATGGGAACTACTGAATCACTGGCACCATTGGTAACGGTGCCAGTGAGTCAGTCATTTCTCTAGTAGGGGACTGAACTCCGGCAGGTCAGGCCTGCCTGTAGAGCTGGTAGTACTGGCATTTATTTCCGGCATTTTCACTGGACCGGCTCACCCGTAATGAGGCCCCAAGTCTCCTGTAAACAAACAACATCATTCTTTGCAATTTAAGTCTCTCAATCTTTATCATCAAACTTGTGGTCCACACCTACAATGTTCCACGTTAAGCATGCATATTTATTCTGGCCTGCTATTGTTTCCATGCAATGGCTAGCAATCTTTGGCCCATTTAATTTTGTTCTCCAATTAGCCATTTATTAGCAACTAAAAGAACCTGTCTTAGCAGTCACTCTATGTCCTATAGTCGTTACAATATCCTATGAAGTGGAAGTACTATCAATCAATCAATGATAATTTTATTTCAGCAAATTGACATAAAAGCAAGCATAACATCAAAATACAGTTCCAATATAAAAAATAATGCTAACATACACCTTTTAGAATACATTTCCAATAAAACAAATTACATCTACCTATGATGTTTTTAAAGTACCAGTTCCCAACACCACTTTATAATATTCATTACTCTATTACATTTAAACAAGCACATGGCAGTCAGATAGATTGAAATTCATATAGGATAATTTAGGGAAACATCAGAGATTCAAAAGTTAATTGATTGAAGAATCGCGATAACATCATACAGTTCCCAAATATTAAAACTATAAATAAATGGAAAGCAAAAAGTGCATATTACTAATATTACTAACAAAACAAATCATTCAAAAATGACGCTAATACAGTACAATTGAGTTAACAAAGTGTTGTGTGCACACAAATATGCTAGAGTACCAGGAATAAGATAATCCGCGAATTAGTAAAAGAACGTCCACATTTTCATATTGGTACTATGATTATACTAGGAAGTTACTATTTACATCACTTGTAGCCAAGCTTCATAGGCAATGTGAAGGCATCATGAAATATGGCACAGACAACCGACTTAAAGTTCAAACAGAAGATATTTATTAACTTAAATGTCAGGATGGTTGAATGCCTAACTTGCCCTATTTTAAGGTGGGATTCCCCTAGCTGAAAAAAACTAAGGAAAGTCTGATTCAAAGAGATCATCTGAAAAGTCTGTCCATGTCCAAAACCTATCCTTGTCCTCACAATTACAAGTAACCAATGTGTAGGGATGTCAATGTCAAAAGAACTAGTGTTCAACTCAAAGTTCCGACCTTCTTCCAGCACACAGCTTACGTTCAGCTCCCCTGGCCCAAGCACAAGAAAGTTCCATGAAAAAGTCTCAAAGTTGACCTTTTCCCAGTTCAAGGTGATGTAGTTCAGAACCAATCCCTGGGGTTCACTTTCCCAAGTTTTAAGTAACAACCCAAAAGCAAACAGGGTCCTGAGACTCTGTTCTGAAGACAACAGGTGTGGTTCCTTTTAAGCCTCAGGGGTCCCTTCCCCAAGACTTCAACTCTGCCATTTATACTTGTTACAGTCTTTCCAAAGAAAAGAGTTTTAACAAAAAACCTGGTCAACCTGACCTTCTTTCTGGCCCACTTCGCCAGTTCGTATGCAGTGGTTTCCTTAGACTGTTGCTCACGTGTCCTTATATTTCACCATGTTGGTCTCTGTGGTCTAGGCACAGCTGTAAGACTGCACGGTCCACCGATTACAGGTCGCACAACCAGGACCCCGGGACTCCTCAGCACACACATACACAGGTTCCTTGGCAGTTACTCCTGTGCACCAAGTCAACTTCACTTAGTTCCTTTTAATGGCCTCTTGGCTTTGTGGGCATTCTTACACTGCTCTAGCTTTTCCTCATTATACTCCTGGCCCTGCCACCATGTGCCACCCACCTCGTGCCAAGCTGTGCCCTTGGTGCACTGCATGTACTCAAAAAAGTTAATTGTTTGACTCTTTTCCGCATTTTAATACTCTTGACTTTGATGTTTGAATTAAATTGTTGTGTAACTTATGCTCAATTCGATTCTGTGTTTAATGTACACTTTTATTTGCCAGATTCAAAGTTCTCTTCAGTTTGATATTCAATATACACCTATTGGTTTCAATGTTTAGGTTTCCCTTTTGTTCCATATTCAATGAGAATTTGGTTGTTAATAGTTAACTTTCTCTTTATTTCGGTATTCAAGAAACACATAGTTATTTTCATATTATGGACCGGTATTCCCTTGCAATCCTGTTGGAGTGCCCCAAGCCTCTCTTCCCTCCTGACACTCGGCGGTCTTCTGTGCTTTACTGGCACGAGCACACCTCATCTGCTTTGTGCCTCTCTCCACACACCAGCAGCTTCAGTGCCTCTGTGCACTAGGACCCCAACCGGCCCATAAAGCTGGGGGTTGCCCAATAGCACTTTAAGATGAGTAGCAGCACCCGTGAGACGGATGGGGATGCAGATTAATACTCTAGCATCAAATCAATAATGACAACTCAATGGTTTGGCAAAGGGAGTCAGTTTAAAGACAAGTACAAAAAACGGGGAGTTCATGAATATCAGCAATCGCTCGATCTCCCTTCTCGCTTCAACAACTCCAACGAACTTCATACAATTACATCTTTTATACTAACAACTCGTCATCACTGACGTGTAATGCTTAAAATGTTGCATGCAATTCTATTGGTTATAGGAAGGTAACTTTAATATAGGTACTATATCTGTAAATGGTAACGGTTACTTTTCCACTAGCTTAGCAGTGTGCAGAATAGCCGGCAAGGTGCACGGAGCTCGTCTGCATCTCCAGCCTTCCTCCAATTTTTGCTACAATCCATCATCACCTCAGTGGTCATGTGTCAATTATTTCTTTGTGGTTGGCCTCGAGACTGCTTCTCGGTCTGGAAAAGTTAAGATATCTGTGCATGGCACGAGGCCACGCGTAGGTGTGAAAGTTTCATCCCTTCTCGCTTGGCTGGTCACGTGATTCAGACACCGTGCCAACCATCTGCCTTCTGTGGCTTATCTTGACCTTTCAGAATAGGATACTCTGTTCTTCGCTTCATTAATTGTATCCATTGTTGGTCTATTTCAGCCGATACGACCTTGGCTTCTTGGCATGATTTGCATGCGTCTGAGCTTCTTTCTGCCTTTAGTTTTTGATTTGCTTGCTGAGGGGCTCTTCTCCTGAGACCTTTAGTAACCTTTGGTTGATTCTGCTCTCTCTTGTGCATATTGGAAGTATACTTATATAAAGTGCTCCTCTTGAGGTAGATATGTATAGGTGACGCTTATCTATCTTACTAGTAAGCATAAGCAAGCCTCACGATTCTTTGCTTCTTGCGGTTCCAAGCATATGTACACATGCAAACTACCTAAATATCTTCATTGTGCTCATGGCATAAGCTTTTAACATTTTGACATCATTATTTCACTTTTAGGTTCATGATGTCCCTTATCCATGGTGTTTCATCTCTTTTCATCATTCGCAGGTCGTCATATCTTCTACGTGTGAGTCAGTCTGGGTTCTTGTGACGTCACCATTCGTCTTCCGTCAGTATATTTTGGGCTTCTTCAGAGACTGTGCTTTGATATTCTTCATTTTGTTTCATTTGTCGATATGGCTTTTTCAATGGGTACCTTACTGTCCAGATTTTATTAGGTGTCGGTACTTCAACAGGTGCTGTTCTTTTGATAGGTACTGGACACTGCGGCTCTCTGCTGGTTTATTTGCTCATCATACATCACATATTTTGGCGTGAATGTACCTGGTACATCAAAATCGACAGTTGGAGTGCGGGTCGTGCTTGGGACCTCCTCTACACTCCCCTCTCTGGGCGATTCATCGACCACTTTCACTTCTTCTTATGTATCCGTTTTTACTTCATCCTCTGGATCCACTTTTACTTCCTCCTCTGGATCCACACATGAAGGTTTGAAGAAGTACATCTTTGGGGTCCATATCTTTATGACTCCTGTCAAGCTTCCTGCTGTTCTCTCGTGTTCATTTTTGCTCCATGTCATTAGTTGACATTGTCCATTTGGGCTACAATAGATCCATTTTCCCACATAATTTCTATGTTTCCTTGTATATCGAAACTGTGTTCCTTCTTGTGCATAAATGCTGGCTTTTACAAAGTCCCTTATTTCTTCATCAGTCAGGTCCTTGGGTTTCCATCCTTATTCGACATCAATCATGATCTTCATCCCTATGGCCTTTTTCGCAGTTTTCTATTTATTATCTTGATAACACAGAATCCGAGCAGTATCATCACTAGCAGGGCTCCTAGGAATTTGAATGCATGTGCCATCCATTGTGGAACCCATGAGAATAGTGATCCAAACCAACTGTCGTCGTCCACTTTGTCAGTTTCATCAATCATCTGATTCTGTAATTTCGTCAGCATACCTATGGCCTCTGTTAAGGTTTCATTTTCTTCGTCGTGAGATGGTTAAATGTGCAACATGATTCCCCAATTTTTGCACAAACACCTCCATCCCTAGCTGTGATAATTTCAAGGACATATCTGTTCTGGAGAGTCATTAGTCGGATTGCCCTTAACTCTTCTTTGATTGCGTTGAATCCTTTTATGATCGTGTTGATGGTTTGCAGTAACTCCCATCTGGTTATCTGCAACCATTTAGTATTTGCTCCAACTTGAACTTGTGGCATAAACATTGTCATGAACACTGATGAGGTTAGGCTGAACATTCTGTATTCATACAGGATTGCATGAAAAGCTTCTTCTGATTTAGCCGAAAAGTAATTCTCTCTCTTCATTCGATTCATCAGCTCCACAGATCTCCTCTTCCTCAGTGAGCATCTGCTTTCGGGAAACTGTCAATAATCAGATCACCTTTTGGAATCACCAATGCTGGAACATGGACATTCACTATTGTGCATATACCTCCCAAGTTCCTCGGCAGTCTGATGTATGCTTTGGATCCACATGCCCAATAATGATCCATGATCACTGCAGTACCATGTACCATTCCTGGAGCGTCAGAACTCATCCACAGTTTTGATTCTCTTCCATTTTCCTCGTGCCATTATTCCTGAAGCAGAATTTTGGGCTTTCCAATGGCACTATCTGCAAGGGTCCTCCCCCGTCTTCGACCCATGTCAGTAGTTTAGCAAGTTTTTGCCATAATGGCTTGCATCCATTTCGCACTATGTTAATGGTAGGCTCGTAGTGACCGAAGAGCATCCATGCTCTGCAGATCACCACTCCTTTCTCCCATCCTTCTGGTGAAAGTACTGTTCCCCAAATTTGCATTTGGCTTCTGTTTTTCCACTTCCTGGCTTCTTCTGGAGTTTTTCTTTGGATGTTTAGTTTTTGATTTGCCTCTCTTCTGATCTCGGCTCCTTTAACTTTAGGTTTCTCATATCTGATCACAATGTGCTTTGTTTTTCCTTCGTTCCTTGTCTTTATGTCCTGGACATAATCGTCTTCATTTGGATCAGTTGCTTCAGCTGCCCATTTCAGTGACGCATCGCTTCCCATGAACAGACCTCTGGTCTTGCACATTGCTACGTGTGATAGACAGTGCGCCGTCTCCAAATCTATTTCAACAGCTCCAAAGAATTTTGATTTCCCCATGCTGTAAGGTAGTAGTGCACATACAAAGCATTCCTACTCTGAATTTTGTCTTCCAACTTGTTTTATAAGTTGGTACCAGATGTTATTTCCCAAGTGTGCTGTGCTTTCCAGGTAGTTGTTTAGTTCATTATCATCTCCTTGTGTGCTTCTTTTGATTCTCAAGGTTTTCATGTAATTTGCTATAACCACTTCCTTGAACAAATCCGTATGGCTTCTTCTTGCTGGAGGATTCTCAGGTATCTCAATCCATGGTTCAGGCCTCTTCATCTGTACCAATTGGGTAGAAGACAGTATGGCAATTCTTTCCATGTCCTCTTGCCTTTTCCTAGCTCTGGCTATGAACGGCCATAATGATTCTACTACCATTTGTGCATGTGAGATTTTCTCTGGGCTTGCACTTGACTCTTTCAGTGCTGGATCAGGAGTACTTATCAATGCTGTCTCTGTTGGTTTCTTCTCCAACTCCTTTTGTTTCTATAAAAGGTCAACTTTTTCCATTTGTCTTTTCACTTCACTTGTAGTAGAGCTTCTCATTGTTGGTTGCCCAACCTTCCCCCATTCTTTGGATTGTGGTTCTGCAGTTATTGACACTAGACTTGGTGTATGTGCACTCGTCATTTGTATGCGTGTGGTTGTCAGTAACGTTTCTTCATTCTTACTGTGCCGACCCTGTCTCCAGCTTTTCAATTTGTTTGTCACTGCATGTGTGTCATTGCTAATCACATCCATTTCAAGTTCACTCACTCCTTTGTCAGACCCTCTAGGAACTGGAATCACTATAAAGGGCCTGGGTGCTTTTGTGGGTGTCATGCGTACATCATTAGGTGGGTGCACTGGAATCGGAACACTTTGTGCACCTATGAAAAATGCAGTTCGAATTGTCAGTGACAATAAAACAACGATGAATACAATGCATAGGTACATTATGCCTCTGTAGGGTAGGCGGCAGCACTTAGTTCTGGAACAATAAGTGCGTCTCTACTCCTGAGGGATGACAATGCTGCTGTTTTGATTTCCCATCTCTATCATCTAAGGAAAGAAGACTAACGTTTAATACATTCTATGCAACAATATCTCTGGATTTGCTGTCTCTGCTTGTCGGTTGCAGGTACTGGAACAATTATCCTCCTTTGTCTGGACAATGGATTGTCTATTGTCTCTGGATACAGTTCTCTTTTCTTTATACAAAAAATGTCAACTAAGACAATAAGTTCAGCAAGTCCTTTTTTACTATACGTGTTCAAAATACACAAGCTCCCAATCTATTCCTCTTATCTGTTTCACTCTGGAAGACATGTTGTGTCATTGACAGTATAAACAAGAGTGAAGTCTCTGGCAACACTTTCTCAATCTGTCCCTTGGTGGAAAGTCTTACAGTCTCCTCCGGAAATTCTGATGATGATTAGAAAGTTCAACTTGCATCACAATAGCATGCAGGAGCATGCTCATCTGTGTAGAATTAGCTGGGTCTCTGATTAAAAGTGACTACGTCAACACCGGCGGGCCTCCCCACAAGTTCTGGAGAATCCTCAATTAGGTGGAAGAAGACATTGCTTGCCAATCTGCTGTCTTCTGGTAACAGGGACATTTGTCTTGCCCTTGTTGAATTCTGGAACTGCTCAGTATTCACTGTGAGCAGCTTCTGGGATCTCGATGAGTGTGAAGAGCAACCTGAATTATGATTCCATTCAAGATTACACTCAAACGTTCTGTGTTTGCTGGATCTCGAAGAAATGTCAAGACGTCAGTGTGTCTCCTGACAAGATCTGTGCAGTCTTCAATTAAACGAAAGAATAGCATGCTGACAAGCCTATTCACTTCCTCTTCTGCTTGGGACATTTGTTTTTTCCTCTCTGTATTTCGGAGGCAGGAGGAACTGCTCGGCGATCACAAGGGGGAGCAGCCTCCTTATTGTCTTTTCGTTTTCAGGGTCTTGAAGAAAGTCAGTGATGCCAGTGAGCGTTCCCACTAGTGACGGGTACGATCTCAAGACTAAGTCAAAGTAGTTCAGAACGTCTTGAGTGATGTCGCTGCTGTCGGACACCATAAGTGAGTCCAAACAATAATCCTGTTTGGAACAAGTCTGGATACTGTATTTTCTTCCAATTTGTGTGCCCTCAATCAAAATTTGGCATATCCTTTTCTTATCAAGGCTTCAGTGTGCCTCAGTCCAAAGTTCAAAGTTAATAACCTGTGTTGTGGCTTATGCATGAAATTCTCTTCTTCACCCTGCAACTAGGATGCACAGAGTGTCTGTTTTTTATGTTCTTATCCCCTTTTTTGCATAGAGGAAATGTCAAAAATTAAGCCTCAACCTTGCACAAAAGTTCTTTGCCTTTGCTTTGCTGGTCATGCGTCCTTCTTCCTCGTCATGGATCTCGTCTGCATGTGCTGAAGTTATTCCCCGTCGTCTGTAGTCTCTCCACATTGGAGTGTGGGCAGGGGCCCTTCTCCGATGTATGGCTTGATGTCACTGAGAAAGATCCAAGCTCTTCTTGTAGCTTGACTGCAGAGGGAGTGACGTCTTCCACTGTAAAGGGTCTGTTGAACCTAGGCTCGTACCACTTCTTTCTCGTGTGATTTTTCTCCAGGACCATGTCTCCAGGGAAGATTGGTGGTACACATAAACTCTGAATTGGGTTTGCTATAGTATCTCCTTCTGTGTTCTGTGCTGCCTTGCACCTTTTTTGTCGTTGCTGCAGCTGTCCTGAAATTACAGTAAGACAAGATGTCATGCAATTTAAGTAATTTTGCATTTCTGATCCTAAAATGTCCCCTGTTGGCTGAGCATCACATCTAACTCTAGCTTGGGGTGTCAATGGAGTGTGCTGCCCTCTGCCTGTTGCTATTTCGTGCGGTGTAAGATGATGGTCAGAACCAGGCTGGTTTCTGAGTGCATACAGTGCCAATGGAAGGCAGTGCAGCCATCCCTTCGTTAGAGTAAGCTTCAACTTGGCTATCCTTTCCTTTAACAAGCCGTTGAGCTTCTCACATATTCCATTACCTTGCGGGTGATACGCCAACGAGAACTTGTGCTTTATACCCAGCAGCAAGCTGATCTGCTCAAGTAATGCATTAACAAAGTGAGGACCATTATTTGACCTCATGACCTCACATACTCCCCACCTGGGAAATACTTCTCTCTCTAGAAATTTTGCCGCACAGGTAGAGCCTAGATGTGTACATGGACCTGCTTCTATCCATCTAGAGAATGGACACACCACAACAATTAGATACCTGTACCCGTTACATACTTGAATCATATCAACATAATCAACATGCAAGTGCTAAGAAGGTCTTTTGGGCCTTGGGGTGACTCCTCTAATTACTCTTAGTGTATGCCCAGCTGTGAACTGTTGGCAGATTATACAGTTCACCATAAAAAATGCAACGTGTTCTGTTAATGTTTGGTATAAACCAGTCTTCAGTGATCGTTGCTGCTAGATTCTCTTTTGACATGTGCGCTGAATAATGCAATTGTTCCAATGCTATTTTTAACAGGGATATAGGCATCACCGGTTTACCAGTGCTGTCTTGTCGCCACAAGCTTTCGGAGGGGTTTAAAGAACACCATTGCTGCTTCCACTGGTTCTTTTCCTCCTGTGGCGCTTCCCCTTGGAGTTCCATTAACTGGGTTTGCCCCATGTTACAATAACCCTCCGGTTCACTTCGTGCAACAATCATTTTTTCATGTACATCAGTTATTTCCACATTCATCATGGTTTTGCCCTTGGTCGCCATACACTTGGCTTCCGTGTCTGCTGCTTGATTTCCTCGTGAGATAAAATCTGTCCCCTTTGTGTGGGCGGCACATTTCACGACCGCTATGCTCACTGGGAGCTGTATTGCCTTAATGAGCCTATCCAATAAGGCTGCGTGCTGCACTGGTGTGTCATCCGCTCGGAGGTAGCCCCTCCTTTTCCAGCATGCTAGGCCTGCGTGCACTGTTGACGTTACATAGGCGGAGTCACTGTACACTGTCACTTCCTGGTCCACGTGATTCTTGATAGCGAGTATCAACGTCAATAATTCTGCAGCTTGCGCTGAATAATGAGATGGTAATCGTGCACTAATGAGTACTCAAAATTCTCCATTTGCTGTGTGCCTCACCACAGCAGTGCCTGTGTACCTTTGTCCCTCATTTTGATCGATTCTCGAGGAACCATCAACGAAGACAATTTCCCCTTCTGCCAATGCATTTTCTTTCACTCTGGGAATTTCATCATACAATTCTTCATATCAGTCATGGATTGGCTCTCCGTCAGTGTCTGGCTCTGCTATAAACATAGCTGGGTGCACTATCTTACATCGGATTATCTTAATCGATGGATTAGATATGATAACCAACGTGTTTCCTCCCACCATTTTTTTTAGCTGAGCTGATGTATCCATTTTCCGGCTCCCAATGTTAACATTGGAAGCTTATTTTTCAGATGTTCTCGACCCATGTGTGGCCATGGAATATGCTGTGTCCTCGGTCCTCCTTTTTCGAGCAACGGGAATCCTAATACATGGCACTCCTTTTCCTCTCTCATCATTTTTCTATCCACTGCAGGGGTGATAGTCCTGCATCGCCATCTACCTGGCAATGTCCTTAGTCAGCTCAAATAGAGTGGTGGAGATATCCCCCCTGACCGTAAGATACTCCTTTGTGTCGGTCTGACTGTGTGGCTGACTCTGATGCCTTAGGTGCAGACTCGCTAGAATCTGAACATCTTATCCCTTTTCCTCCAGAGAAGCGTTTTTCGCATCTTCTCTCTTCTTCCTTTTCCTCATATTCCTCTTTTTCTGCGTCTGATATTGTCTGTGCCCAACTCGTGCAACTTCTCTCATCCTCCTCATTCCTGTTTAACGTCAGGGACAGTTCTCTGTTTCTGCTACTTCGAGAGGCGTCCTCAGTATCATACAGCTGAGTGCTCTCAAGCCGCTGTTAAGATGGATTTCTGAACTCTGTCCTGGTGGCGCAGAAGTTCAGAAGGCCAACCTAATTACTTGGAACAGGGTAACCTCTGGACAAGCCAGACCAATCAGGGTAGCGATCACGGCGGTCAAGACTAGGTCCCAAGAGGGGTGAGGGTGACTGAAAGCCCGCAATGAGCACACAAAGCAAGGACACTTACAAACTACTCCAAACAGGTGTAATATTAAAAATATATACACATTTATTCCAAGGCCTTTAAAACAATGACCGTAGCGAGAAATCACAATACGACTCTAGTAAACCAACACATACCATACCAATACAATATATATACAAATACAAACAAGTCTCAAGCGTTAGATGCACGAAATGTGTAGTCCACCTAAAAGGGAAGGAAAACAGGCAGTGCGAAATAATGCTTAGACCCAGTCCGCCTTCAGAGGCACCTAACTAAAAGGAAGTCCGAGCCCTACGAAGAGTGGAGCCTTGTGCTCAAAAGTACCTGCACACGCTGGTGCCAACGGGCAAAAGGGGGAGTCTCTTCGAGGGAATCAGGCAGTTCAGTTTAGTGCACAAATGAAGAAGAACAGTTCCGTGACTCAAGCGCAGCCTCCACTGTGGGCAGAAGCAGAGCGCGAGTACGGAAAGGCGTGCTGTTTTGACACAGCGGGGAAAAGCTATGGGCTCTTGCAGGAGAGCGACCAGTTCCTAGCTATGCTACTCACCGGTCCCCGATGCAAGCAGACCCAGGCTTCTCCGCGTCAGTTTCAGTCGCTGGCAGGTTCAGAAGAGCAGGGGACGTCTCGTCGTCGTGTTGAGTCTGCAGCAGCAGAGATGAGTAAAAGACGTCCCAAAGGAAGGAACCCGCACAGTTTGTTACCACAGCAGGGCAATGGAGCGGCCGTGTGTATCTGAGCCAAATGTACACTTCTCACTTCAGACCTGGGAACGCCAAGTGTACGAATCGTGTGAGAGTGACAAAGACTCGAAATACTACACAACCTGGCGGCGGTTACAGAGCAAGACTCCTGTGTAGGCTGGTCAGTCTGCTGGATGGCCCAGAGACGCTTCCGAAGGCTTACGAGTAGGAGATGGTGAAGATGCCGAGAATAGCTGTTCCCGCTATTCCAAGGGTCGAAGTACCAGTACAGGCCTTCTGGTTCGATCAAAGGTAAAAAGGGTTTCACAAGGCGACAGCAGTGCAGAGGAGCAGTCCTTCAGCGGGTCACCAGCGATTCCTCGGTTCAGCCTCTTGGTTGCAGGATACTTGGCTCCTGTATTCCTTCGTTCGTGAGAACTCAGGAGATCGACATGGTAGTGGTGTTTCCAGCCCCCTCTTATCCACGGTTCCTTTCGCGCCAAAACGGAGGGGACCCAATGGGAGATCCGCTCATCAACACTCACACCATTCGTGGACCTATCACGGACCACGGTGGTCCCAGGCATTCACACCACCCTAGACTCTCTGGCACCCAGGATGTGTATTGGGACCAGACATCCCAGCCCATACCCTGGAGGCACACACCAGGCATGTAGAAGCCCGCGAAAGCATCTGTGTTTCGCGGGAAAGTACATGCCCAAATAAGGAAGGCCCCGGGTCGGCTCGACCTGGGGAAGGTGAAGGGAGCAAGACGGTCAGCAGACAGGACAAAGAAGCCTCGTGGTCTGGCCATTTTGGGAGCCAGGCCACCATTTTGGGCTAAGCGCGAGAAACGCGCTTAAAACGCCAAAAGGAGCTCAAAACACAAGAAACGATCGCTGCCACCATTCCCGTCCGTGAATCACTTGCACCGATCAGTTACAATCCTAAACGAGTATCTAGGGCCTGTAGAAGGCTAGAGACCCAAGAGAGCAGTAACTTAGCTTACAGTGCCCTCTTGTGTCATGTTGCACGAAAGCTGCAACATGATAAAACAAACTACGGAAAACAGCGTTCCCCGGT
Organism: Ambystoma mexicanum; assembly: GCF_040938575.1. Classification (NCBI taxonomy): domain Eukaryota; kingdom Metazoa; phylum Chordata; class Amphibia; order Caudata; family Ambystomatidae; genus Ambystoma; species Ambystoma mexicanum. The sequence goes on along the minus strand of NC_090931.1, from coordinate 491,270,434 downwards.
ACTGACTGTCTTAAGGGCATGTCAGTTTCCCCGTAAGAAAGGAGCGAAAGCCCAGAGGAGTGCGGCAGAAGGCTGCACTTCTCTGGCAAAGTCGAGAACAAGGTGAAAAACAACAGCACAAAGTTTAGGGGTTGCCACATGGAAGGAAAATTACCTACAATTACGAAATCTTTCCTAACAGCCGCTCGTCCTCTCCTCTCCCTTCGGGTACCTGTCCTAGCCCCATTTCATCATATATTCTATCAATCGTTTCTCCGATGCTTCTGGTGTCGAAATCATCTTCGATATTTGCCCTAGACGTGCCTGGTACTGAATCGTACTCAGGAAAGAATTCTTCTATGTCTTCCCAATCTACTACTGGATCAGCTCTCTAGATATTCAAGATCGCGTGCTCTCTGTCTTCGCTTACGTGCTATGTCGTCATCGAATTCTCTGCGCTTCCTCGCTTCCTCTCTCTGACCCTACCTTCTTCCCGTTTCCTTGCATCTTGTCATGCACAACAAATCAAGTACACAACTACGCACAACACTGCCTGATACCCCGACACACACTGCTAGACTCCCCGGGTCACAGTCCGCCTCCCAAGCCATCCCTTCACCTATGATGCGAGGGAGTCGTCATCACCGGCGGATTCGGGCCGTGCGCAGAGGCCGGCCCGGTTTGTTGCCTCGTTTCCATTGGCAACTCCCGTGGAGACTGCGTTCAGGCTTGAGCACCCGATCGCGGTTACTTCCTGGTTCCGCGACGGCTTCCCGATCACGTGTTCAAGGTTCCGCTCATGTGACTGGGAGCCCGCGCACGTAAAAGCCGGGAAGTTCGAGTTGCTCACCGCTTCACAGCTGTTTCACAACTCTGTTTGGCGTTTTTAGGATTTACGTTGTTTGCTGCATCGGATTTTGGACTCAGGCTTATGAACCACGGTTTGGCTTTCTTGCTCCACGGATACTGTCACTCGGAACTCTGCACGGATATTGGTACTCTGGACTCTTTTGCTACGCTCAACGGATTGCTTTCGGATTTCCCCTTCTGGCTTTTGATCTTCCGACCATAGACTTTGTGATCAGTTTCAAGTTCTCTTCAGCTACGGAAGGGCTACAGGTATCAGCCGGTACCTACCATCTGGGACACGGCTGCCCGGATCTTTGACGCTCCCTCGCATCTGACCTCAGGCATCCTAGCTCCATCCCGCTAGACTTGGGTAAGAAAGCCATGCACGCTCTTTCATATCAAAGTACTGTGTTTGCCTGTGCTAACCCTAACTTCCTTTTAAAACAGCCTCTGGGGTCCTCGGCGTCATCAGATCCGGCGAATCATCAAACCACCTGTGGCCTCAAAGCTCGCACAGGGAGTTCCTTTACTCTCTCCCTGTGGGTGATTTGTGGACAGAGGTTCATTTACTCTTCACTACGCGGCAAGTCACGACAGACTGTGAAGCCGTTGCGTTGTGATGAGTATGGAGCCTGCAGCTGAGGATCCCGTGGCTGCCTTGGTACAGGCACTCACATTGCTAAGGGCGGACATGGGTGCAGCCACTGCTGCGATACACCAGAGGCTAGACTTGATCCAAAGTACACAACACCCTCTGCCCGCCGATGCTGAGTTCGGGGAGGCCGCTGCCGCGGTACAACCCCCAGTTGTCCAGCCTATTGTTCCTCAGCCTCCTATTGCCCCTACAACACCGCAGTTGCCAGTACTCATGCCCACGTCTTTTCCCTTGGCCGCCCCAGAAAGATTTCACGGTGATCCCATAAAGTTTCGCACCTTTATAAACCAGTGCAAACTACACTTCCTCTGCAGACCTCAGGCTTTTCCCGACGCCACCACAAAAGCAGCGTTCACTTTATCTCATTTGGCCGGCACCGCTGCAGCATGGGCTAACCCTTTGTTGGAAAACGACAACCCTGTTCGATATGACTTTGAGCTGTTGATCACAGAAATGTCTCGTGTGTTCGACACACGTCACAAGGCTCAGTCCCGGGACCTCGAGCTGTTAGATCTGACTCAAGGAAAGGGATCCCTCATAGAATACATTGCTCGTTTCAATCAGCTAGCCGCTGAAACATCCTGGCCTGAACAAAAAAAAGCAGTTGTCTTCTATAGAGGGGTCAACAACACCATGAAAGACGCTATGGCTGTCGTCCCTTCCTTGCCCACGACCCACACTGATTTAGTGGACCTCGCGTTACAAATTGACGCACAGAGTTCCGAGCGTCGGTTCGAAACAGGAGTTCCCAATACCAATTTGCCTTCCTCTTCCTCGGATACAGGCATTGAGCCCATGCAGATAGGTGGTATTCGCAGCCCAATCACACAAGTAGAGAGGGACCGCAGAAGAACTGACCACGCTTGTTTCTATTGCGGCCTGAATGGCCATTTTGTAAAGTCATGTCCTAGACGCCTTAAGCTCAAGAATCCGGTTTTTCGGAATGCTCGACCCTAGATCCGGGGACCGGCTCGAGCAGTACTTCCATTTCCCCGGACAGGTACCCCAACTTTGGCAGGATTAGGCCAGTGCTAGTACAGGCCACATTAAAACCAACACCCGACATTGTTCACGCTGTCTCGATTTACTTAGACTCAGGCGCCACGGGTAACTATATTGACATTAAACTGGCTGGGTCCTTAAACCTACCTCTGATTACCAAGGAACATCCAAAACCGGTACAGGCGGTGGATGGCTCAGCACTGATTTCAGGCCCAATCAAGCAACAGACAGCCCCGGTCACCCTAACTATTCAGAACATGCATCAGGAAGTTATCACATTCGACCTGATTACAATGCCACAGTTTGGGATCATATTGGGTCTCCCTTGGTTGCATCAACACAACCCTTTCATTGACTGGAAGTCTGGGCAGGTTCATTTCGAATCTGAAACGTGTCAGAACTATTGTCTCACCGCATCTGACGACACTGAATCACCCTCACGAGCCCTAGGGGCCATAGCGCAACTCACACTACACGAAGACGTTCCCATGGCCCTAGAGCCTCATGTGGTGGGGGCTGTTGCCACTAGTTTCCCTACAGAATACAGGGATTTCCATGAGGTCTTTAATAAGGGTTCCTCGGAGGTGCTTCCGCCACATCGTTCCTAAGACTGCCCCATCGACCTGCTTCCTGACTCTGTGATTCCCTCAGGCCGCATCTATTCCTTGTCTCCCTCGGAAGAACAAGCATTAAAGGAGTACATACAGGTAGCCTTGAAGGTCGGTCATATACGTCCCTCCACCTCACCGGCGGCTAGCCCTATTTTCTTTGTCCCCAAAAAGGAGGGCGATCTACGTCCTTGTGTGGACTACCGCCGACTAAATTCTATTACCATCAAGAATCGATACCCGATTCCTTTGATTAACCCATTATTGGACAGGTTAAGCCATGCCACCATCTTCACAAAACTTGATCCCCGTGGGGCTTATAACCTGGTCAGAATCCGCTCCGGAGACGAGTGGAAGACGGCCTTCTGTACTCGTTACGGATTATTTGAATATGTGGTCATGCACTTCGGGCTTTGTAACGCCCCTGCTACCTTCCAACGTTTCATGAATGAGATATTTCATGACCTGTTGGATGTGTGTGTAACAGTATACCTGGATGACATCTTGATATACTCACAGAACATTAAGGACCACATATCACATGTCCGCGAGTTATTTTCCCGTCTCCGCCAACACTCACTCTATGCCAAACTTGAGAAATGTCAGTTCCACACTGAAAGTGTGGAATTTCTGGGTTTCCATATCACCCCTGGGGGTTTGGCAATGAACCAGTCCAAGGTCCGTGTGGTTTTGGACTGGCCGAAGCCATGTAACATTAAGGCCCTGCAATCATTCCTTGGGTTCTCAAATTTTTACAGGCGCTTCATCCAGGATTTCTCGTCCCTTGTAGCCCCCCTTACTGCCCTGACCAGTCCCAAGTCACCTTTTATCTGGTTGGATAAACACCAAGCTGCTTTTGACGCCCTGAAGTTAGCATTTACTACGGCCCCTGTCCTGAAGCACCCTGACCCAGAACTCCCGTTCATAGTGGAGGCTGATGCTTCCTCCTTCGCCCTTGGTGCGGTCTTGTTCCAACGTTGTCCTTCTTCGGGTCAGTTACACCAGGTTGCGTTTCATTCCCGGAAGTTCTCTGCTACGGAGTTGCATTATACCGTCACGGAGAAGGAGCTGTTGGCCATCATGGATGCCTTCCGGGTCTGGCGGCATCATCTGTTGGGGGCAAGGCACCCTATCACTGTGTTCAACGACCACCGTAACCTTCAGGACTTGGCCTCGCTAAAGTGTATTAACAGGCAGGTGCGGTGGCACTTATTCTTCGCAGCCTTTGACTTCCAGATCAAATATCGGTCGGGTCTGTCCCATGGGAAGGCGGACGCGTTGTCTCGCTCTCCGGGTGGGGTTTGCCTTTTTTCCCGGAAAATCTAGTAGACCAACATGTCATTTGTATTTGCACCCCTCCTTTGCCTTTGTTGGATTCTATTCGCAAATGGGTTTCACTACATCCTGATCAGGTTACCGAGTGGGATCGGGTGTTTCATGATGGGCTACCGTATATCCAAAACAGATTGTGGTTACCAACAACCGACACTCATAATCTTGCTCTGGAATGGTCCCACGATAGCGCCATCAATGGCCATCCCGGACAAAAACGCATGTTGGACCTCCTCAGACGTTGGTGTTGGTGGCCCTCCATGAAACACGACGTAGAAGGATACGTTAACACCTGTGCAATATGCGCCCAGTGTAAGCACCGCAGAGGGCGTCTGGTGGGGCTCCTGCTTCCTTTACCCATACCCCCCAGGCCCTGGCACACGGTATCCATGGATTTCGTAACAGACCTACCCCGAACCAAGGGATTCGATACCATTTGGGTGGTGGTCGACTACTTTTCCAAAATGGCTCGTTTTATTCCCTGTTCTGGCATCCCTTCAGCACCGGCTTTGGCCGATCTTTTCTTTAAATCGGTCTTTTGCCTCTTTGGGTTACCCACAGTTATCATCTCAGATAGGGGTCCCCAGTTCACTTCCCGGTTCTGGCGAGCACTCATGGTCCTCTTAGGTATCGATTCCCGTTTTTCTTCCGCATATCATCCGGAGACGGACGGCCAGACTGAGAGGGGGAACCAAGCCATGGAGCAGTATTTGCCTTGTCTAGTGTTGCAACACCAGCAGTCCTGGCTGGGTTTGCTACACCTCGCTGAGTTCTTCTACAACAACGCCACGCATTCCTCCACTGGCTTTTCTCCCTTTTATGCTTTGTATGGTCAACACCCTCGCACCTTGCCTATCCCAGACCTTGCACCTTCTGAGAATCCTGCTGCTGCTGTCTGTGCTCGCAATTTGTCGGCCGTTCAGGCCCAAACCCTTACTCACCTTCGGGAGGCCCAGGAGTCTAAGAAGGCTGCAGCAGATCGGAGGACGCCACCTTCCTATGTTGTGGGGGACAGGGTTTGTCTCTCTTCTTGCCATCTCAGGCTTCCTGGTTGTCGCAAATTACTCCCTCGTTTTGTGGGCCCTTATAGGATTTCCGCTGTGATCAACCCTGTGGCCTATCGCCTCTCGGTTCCTGCTTCCTGGCGCATAGACCCTGTTTACCACACCTCTTTGTTGAAACCTTGTCCGGCCCATACCTGTCTCCGGTCTACGCCTGGTCCTGTTTCAGTGGGTGACTCAATGGAGTATGAGGTCTCAGCTATATTGAGTTCCCGTATGGTTCGGGGTGGTCTCCAGTACCTTGTGGACTGGGTGAGTTTTGGTCCCGAGGAGCGCTGTTGGGTCCCCGCATGTGATGTCCATGCCCCGAGACTTGTGTCACGTTTTCACCGGGAACACCCTTCTTGCCCACGTGGTCGTGGGCCATTGAGGGGGGGCTCTGTCATGCACAAAAAATCAAGTACACAACTACGCACCACACTGCCTGATACCCCGACACACACTGCTAGACTCCCGGGTCACAGTCTGCCTCCCAAGCCTCCCAAGCCATCCCTTCACCTATGATGCGAGGGAGTCGTCATCACCGGCGGATTCGGGCCGTGCGCAGAGGCCGGCCCGGTTTGTTGCCTCGTTTCCATTGGCAACTCCCGTGGAGACTGCGTTTGGGCTTGAGCACCCGTTTGCGGTTATTTCCTGGTTCCGCGACGGCTTCCCGATCACGTGTTCAAGGTTCCGCTCACGTGACTGGGAGCCGGCGCACGTAAAAGCCGGGAAGTTCGAGTTGCTCACCGCTTCACAGCTGTTTCACAACTATGTTTGGCGTTTTCAGGATTTACGTTGTTTGCTGCATCGGATTTTGGACTCAGGCTTATGAACCACGGATTGGCTTTCCTGCTCCACGGATACTGTCACTCGGAACTCTGCACGGATATTGGTACTCTGGACTGTTTTGCTACGCTCAACGGATTGCTTTCGGATTTCCCCTTCTGGCTTTTGATCTTCCAACCATAGACTTTGTGATCAGTTTCAAGTTCTCTTCGGCTACGGAAGGGCTACAGGTATCAGCCGGTACCTACCATCTGGGACACGGCTGCCCGGATCTTTGACGCTCCCTCGCATCTGACCTCAGGCATCCTAGCTCCATCCCGCTAGACTTAGGTAAGAAAGCCTTGCACACTCTTTCATATCAAAGTACTGTGTTTGCCTGTGTGTAACGCTCACCTGGTTCCCACGGGGGCGCTGGTCTAGTCTGGATTGCTGTGGCCTCTTCTAGCGTGATGCGCAGGACCCGGAACACCGATTGGACAGGACCTCCAAATCGTGCTTGCCTGGCCCGTAGGAATATCCTTCTGCAGATGAGAAAGGGGATTAACAGTCTGCAGAATAGTGTGCTAGCTCCCCCCTTTCCCCCTCCGTTCCTCTCTAACTTCCTCCAAACCCCGGTTTAAGCTCACCTTATGGTTTGGAAGGATGAACTCTCCATCCTGCTTCTGGTGCAGGGGCGCGCGTTCGTCCAGTTACTTCACTGGTTTTCAGAATGGCGCTGGCAAAATCCACTTGACTTTCCTGAGCTATGCGCCGTAAGTATGAAAGTTCAAAGTTCAAGTGAGGCCCCCTTTATGTTGTCTTTCTAACCTGTGATCTGTCCTTTATTTTAGGTGCAGAATGAAGGCGATGCGTCGAGGGGTTAAACTGCCGAGGTGAGTAGTGATGAGGGCGATCCCTCTAAATGTCCTTATCATTCCCCAGAAATGTCTCTTGTCCTTTCCCCATAGGGGCCAGGGTACGGTACCTGCCAACGGGGCGGCGCCGACCCGAAATGTGGAAGAAAAGGCGGTAAGTATTATGGCTGTTAATCAGGATTTCCTTCTGTGTTCCTTTTGCTCACCTTTAGTTTCTTCCTCTCTCCCCTAGGTGCAGAGATGCGGACAGCCGCGATGGAGCCGGGAGATGTCTCGAGGACAGGTGAGTGAAGCGTGGCGCTGCAGCAAGCAATGCAATGCTTTTAAATGGAAGTATTTCTTCAGGGAAGCTGGCGAGAAGATTCCGGATGCAGGTAAGAAGTTTGAAATAGTCCTTGGTTTTCACCTTTCTCTTCTCTTCCTTCCTTGCAGGTCTTCCAGGTTCGAGGCGGGCGTGGCTGGAGTCCAGGAGCAGGAGCAGACACGGTGAGCGTTAAGCTGCAGGAAGCAGAACAACGCGAAGCATGAGCTGCTGTCTCGGCGTGGCTTAAATAGCCCCCAAAGAAGTCCCCGGTATGTATCCTTCCCCAACTAGGTATGTATCCTTCCCTGGCCACGCCCGAGTGAAAAAATAGTCCCTATGAAAAAAGTGCACAAAACACCTCCCTTTATGAGCCTGGCGCCTATGGCGCCAGGACTGATGTCCAACATGAGCCTGGCGCCAAAGGCGCCAGGACTAAGTCCAAAGAGCCCCTATAAGGGGCCGCTGGGCTTTTACCCGAGGGCATGATGCCTGCTTCCGGGGGTGCTGGGCCTGGCCTGGTGCTCCGGGGGTAGGCATCATGACAGCACTCCCCCCCAAGGCCCCTCCCAAGGTCGTTACTTCTGGAGGTTTCGGTTTGTTTGGGAAATTCCGATGGAACCTTTTTACCAGCCGAGGTGCATGTACGTGATCACTGGGTTCCCAAGACCTTTCCTGAGGCCCGTACCCTTTCCAATCAATTAGATAGAAAAGTTTTGATTTTGAGATCTTAGAATCCAAAATGTTCTTCACCTCGAATTCAGGTTCCCCATCTATCTGAATCGGTTCTGGTGGCTTTGTCAATCTGGTTCCTGGGTGCACTGGTTTCAAAAGTGACACATGGAAAACGGGGTGAATCCGCATGTTAGCTGGTAGATCAAGCTTGACTGCCACTGGGTTGATTATAGCTTTGATCGAGTAAGGGCCTAAAGACCTTGGATTAAAAGTTTGAGGCCCCTTGAGTGATAGGTGTTTGGTAGCCAACCATACTTGATCCCCTATTTGGTATGGAGGTGCCTCTCTTCGATGCAGATCCGCATTCTTTTTGTATTTCCCTTTCGCATGTTGCAAATGTGCAGTTGCATCCTTGAAGGCTTGAGTAATCGTAGAATGCAAATGGTCCACTGCGGGCATTTCAAGGCTCAAAGGTGAGTCCAAGTCTGAAGTACGAGGGTGATGTCCATATAGGGTATAAAAGGGGCTCTGACCAGTTCCAGAGTGTATCGAGTTATTGTATGCATATTCAGCCACCCATAAAATGTCCTTCCAATTTCCCTCCGATTGGTGCAACATACATCGTAGATATTGTTCAAGGGTCTGGTTCGTTCTCTCCGTCTGACCATCGGTCTGTGGGTGGTGGCTGGTCGAGAGTCTTACGTCGATTTGTGCCAGTTGACAACACTTTTTCCAAAAATGAGAAATAAACTGGCTTCCCCGATTGGAGACTAGTATGGACGGGAATCCATGCAAACGGATGATATTTTCGAGGAATTCCTTGGCAAGAACAAAGGCTGAAGGTAATCCTTTCAATGGAATAAAGTGGGCCATTTTGGAAAATAAATCCACCACGACCAGAATAGTATTGTAACCATTACAAGAGGGCAGGTCTATGATAAAATCTAGTGGCAGGGTGTGCCAAGGTGCTGGTGGAATGTCTAAGGGCTGAAGAAGACCGGCGGGTCTTGTCTTTTGACCTTTGTTTTGGGCACAAACTCCACAGGACATCACAAAAGATTTAATATCCTTTCGCCAGGAAGGCCACCAGAATTGTCGTTTAACCTTTTCCTCTGTTTTGGCAATGCCAGGATGTCCTTCCATCAGGGTATCATGATGACAGGAAATAACCAGTTCTTGCAATTCCTTTTCTGGCAAAAATAAGCGTCCTTGGAAGTAAGGTAAGCCATCCTTGACTGAAAAGTTAGACCCCCTTTTGATCCAATCCTGCAAGGCTGAAGAGTCCAGGAATTGTTTCACTCGTGCTTGAATGTCTTCAAGGGTTTGTAAAGTGGTTATCCCCAAAATTCTTTGTTCGGGAATTATCGGCACAGGTTCTGAGTTTGTGTCTATTTCTTCCATTCCAATTCGGGATAGAGCGTCCGCCTTACCATTCTTATAGCCGGGGCGGTAGGTGATTACAAAATCGAACTCAGCAAAGAACAAAGCCCATCGGAGCTGTCGAGACGATTGAGACTTGGCAGTTTTTAAATATTGTAAATTTCGGTGATCAGTGATCACGGTGATGGTATGCCGGGCGCCGAGGAGATAATGCCGCCAAGCCTTAAAGGCGGACTTAATGGCTAATAGTTCCTTATCGGTGATCGCATAATTTATCTCCGGCGGCGAGAACTTCCTGGACCAAAATGCTACGGGGTGCAGTTGGTTGGTTTCAGGGTCTCTCTGAGACAGGACAGCTCCCATGGCTAAGCTGGACGCGTCGGTTTCGACTATATATGGGAGATCGGGACACGGGTGCTTTAAAATAGGTGCGGACGTGAACTTAGCTTTCAACTCATGAAAGGCCTGTTCGGCTTCCTCGGTCCATTCAAAACGTTTATTTTCTCGCAAGAGTGCAGTAATGGGTTGCACCACACGTGAAAACTCTGGGATAAACCTGCGATAAAAGTTGGCAAAACCAAGCATGCTTTGGACACCTTTCACCGAACTAGGTGATGACCATTTGAGGATGGCATCCACTTTCCGTGAATCCATTCGGACCCCTTTAGCTGTCAGGATGAATCCGAGAAACTCAACCTCGGTGGTATGGAAAACACATTTTTCCAGCTTGGCAAACAGTTTGTGCTGGCGCAGTTTCTCTAGGACGGCCCTGACATGCTTTCTGTGATCAGATTCCGAAGAGGAGTACACAAGAATGTCATCGATATACACGACAACACAGACATCGATGAGTTCCCGAAGGACATTGTTCATGAAGAATTGGAAGGCTGCCGGCGCGTTGCACAACCCGAAAGGCATCACCTGGTATTCGAATAGTCCATATTTTGTACGGAAGGCCGTTTTCCATTCGTCGCCTTCTTTTACTCGTACCAGATGATAAGCCCCCCGGAGATCTAACTTGGTGTATACGCATGCGTCCTTCACCTGGTCAAGGAGTTCAGGGATCAGAGGCAGAGGATAACGATTTTTAACAGTTATCTGGTTCAATGCGCGGTAATCGATACAAGTTCTAAGGTCGCCTTCTTTTTTAGGCACGAAGAACAAAGCTGAGGATGCCGGGGACTTTGACGAGCGAATGAAACCATTGGCGAGGTATTGATCTAAATATTGTCTCAAATGCAGATTCTCTGGTTCAGTAAGGGCGTAAATCCTGCTACAAGGGGGTTGTGCACCGGGCACCAGATCGATTTGGCAATCGTATGATCTGTGGGGAGGTAACGTGTTGGCCTGTTCCTTTTGGAAGATGTCCTGAAAGTCTTGGTACTCTGGAGGTGGTTGCACGGGGACAGAGGTTACTGATGCTAGATTAATCTTTGGATTTTCTGGGTAGCAGGTTTGTGCACAATCCGGGAAGGTTATTCTCTTCGCTCGCCAATCAATTCGAGGATTATGTGTCTCTAACCAAGGGATTCCGAGAATAAGCTGAAACTGTGGAGCCTTGATTACATCAAACACAACTGCCTCCCGATGGCCATCCGGACCTACAAGTGTCTCCTCAGCTGTGGAATGTGTTCCCGGTCCAGAGGCAATTTCGGTTCCATGTACTGTGGTGATGACATCTTTGTTGGTTTTAGGACGCAGAGGGAGGTTTATCCTAGAGACCAATTCTCGATCCACAAAGTTTCCTATAGCCCCGCTATCGATGTATGCCTTTATAGCATGCAACCGTTTAGGCTGTTCCGGATCTACGAGGACCATTGGCACAATGAAATGCGAGGTCTGAGAGTTAGTTTTCAAGCTCGGCAAGCGGACCCCTACGCTTGCCGGGCGTGGTCGTTTCCCGATACAGAGTTTCCATGGATTTTATCAGCGGCTCCTACCACCTTCTTGGGCGGCTTAACCGGGCAATCTCGTAGAAAGTGTCCGGAGGACCCACAATAAAGGCATAATTGCATCTGTTGTCTTCTTTCCCGTTCTTTTTGAGTTAGGGGTCCTTTAACCCCTCCGATTTGCATAGGCTCCGAGGCATCAGCCCCCTTGGGGTTAGCGTGGGTCTTGGCCAACACCCGGGTTTCAAACTTGGACCGATCTGCTTTTCTGTTTTGCAGCCTGTGATCCAATTGGACCATTAAGTCTATATATTCAGTGCATTCTTGGGTCGGATTTACAACTTGTGCCATGACATCTTTCAGTTCTCCGCGTAGACCTCGATAGAATAACGTGATTCTTTTATCCTCTGGCCAACCAGTTTCCACAATTAGTCTATTGAAGGTTGCAATGTAGGATAGATTGCCCTGTCGCAGAGAAAGAAGTTTGTCATCCAGAGCCTGTCCCTGGGAGTGTCGAGCAAATAACCTTTCCATGCTTGTTTGAAATCCTTGAAAATCACGAAGAATCGGGTCATCTTGAGTTACCAGTGGGACTGACCAATCGGCAGCACAGCCGCTGAAATATGACAACACAAAGGCTACCTTGGTCTGATCATTAGGGAAGGCCCCAGGTCTGCATAGGAAGTGCAAACGACACTGATTCATGAATACGGCAAATCGTTTGGGGTCCCCAGCAAAGCGTTCAGGTGGGGCCAGCGGCATGTTTCCAGGTAGATTAATCTGCACAGGGTTACTGGAAACCACAGGAGCGGGGTCCCCCCCGGAACCGGGTAAAGGAGTTTGTCCAGCTTGACCTTGCAAAAGCTGTCTAGCCAGGTCATCAGCTCTATCCTTTATTACAATCACTTCCCTCCTGAGGGCACTAGTCTCTTGACGAGCGGCGTGTACTTCGGCCCGTAATTCCCCCAGTAATTGGGCCAACTGGTCAGTTTCGGAAGTTTCCATAGCGCCTGGGTGGGAATTTGTAGGAAGGCTTCGCGTTCTGTAATGCTCACCTGGTTCCCACAGGGGCGCTGATCTAGTCTGGATTGCTGTGGCCTCTTCTAGCGTGATGCGCAGGACCCGGAACACCGATTGGACAGGACCTCCAAATCGTGCTTGCCTGGCCCGTAGGAATATCCTTCTGCAGATGAGAAAGGGGATTAACAGTCTGCAGAATAGTTGCTAGCTCCCCCCTTTCCCCCTTCGTTCCTCTCTAACTTCCTCCAAACCCCGGTTTAAGCTCACCTTATGGTTTGGAAGGATGAACTCTCCATCCTGCTTCTGGTGCAGGGGCGCGCGTTCGTCCAGTTACTTCACTGGTTTTCAGAATGGCGCTAGCAAAATCCACTTGACTTTCCTGAGCGATGCGCCGTAAGTATGAAAGTTCAAAGTTCAAGTGAGGCCCCCTTTATGTTGTCTTTCTAACCTGTGATCTGTCCTTTATTTCAGGTGCAGAATGAAGGCGATGCGTCGAGGGGTTAAACTGCCGAGGTGATTAGTGATGAGGGCGATCCCTCTAAATGTCCTTATCATTCCCCAGAAATGTCTCTTGTCCTTTCCCCATAGGGGCCGGGGTACGGTACCTGCCAACAGGGCGGCGCCGACCCGAAATGTGGAAGAAAAGGCGGTAAGTAGTATGGCTGTTAATCAGGATTTCCTTCTGTGTTCCTTCTGCTCACCTTTAGTTTCTTCCTCTCTCCCCTAGGTGCAGAGATGTGGCGTCCGATGCGGACAGCCGCGATGGAGCCGGGAGATGTCTCGAGGACAGGTGAGTGAAGCGTGGTGCTGCAGCGAGCAACGCAATGCTTTTAAATGGAAGTCTTTCTTCAGGGAAGCTGGCGAGAAGATTCCGGATGCAGGTAAGAAGTTTGAAATAGTCCTTGGTTTTCACCTTTCTCTTCTCTTCCTTCCTTGCAGGTCTTCCAGGTTCGAGGCGGGCGTGGCTGGAGTCCAGGAGCAGGAGAAGACACGGTGAGCGTTAAGCTGCAGGAAGCAGAACAACGCGAAGCATGAGCTGCTGTCTGGGCGTGGCTTAAATAGCCTCCAAAGAAGTCCCAGGTATGTATCCTTCCCCAACTAGGTATGTATCCTTCCCTGGCCACGCCCGAGTGAAAAAATAGTCCCTATGAAAAAATAGTCCCTTTCCGGTCTCAGGGAGGCCTGAAGCGTGCAGCATGGTCTGCATCAGGTAAGTGCACAAAACACCTCCCTTGATGAGCCTGGCGCCTATGGCGCCAGGATTGATGTCCAACATGAGCCTGGCGCCAAAGGCGCCAGGACTGAGTCCAAAGAGCCCCTATAAGGGGCCGCTGGGCTTTTACCCGAGGGCATGATGCCTGCTTTCGGGGGTGCTGGGCCTGGCCTGGTGCTCCGGGGGTAGGCATCATGACACTGTGCTAACCCTAACTCCCTTTTAAAACAGCCTCTGGGGTTCTCGGCGTCATCAGATCCGGTGAATCATCAAACCACCTGTGGCCTCAAAGCTCGCACAGGGAGTTCCTTTACTCTCTCCCTGTGGGTGATTTGTGGACAGAGGCTCAATTACTCTTCACTACGCGGCAAGTCACGACACATCTCTACATCTATTTGCCCTTTATTTTTTCTCATCCCTTCGTCTTTCTATTCTCTTCTCCCTTATATTTTGTTGTTGTTCTTCTTCTTCTATTCTCCGTTGTTCCTGCCTGCTCTGATCGTAAGCTGTTCTTTGCTTATGAACGTGTTTCCTTTCTTGCTCCTCACGATACAACTGTTCTTGTCTCTGTCTATCTTTTTTCCTGATTCTTTCGTCTCTCAATCCTTTTTCCTTTTCCTTCTCTTTTCTCTGTAAATTGTCTCGCTCTCCCTTTTGTCTCACGTCCTCAATGCCTTTACCATCGAGTTTCAATAGAATCTGACCTCCCATCCATTTGTTCTGTTTGAATGCTATCTCATCAGTTCTATCCTCATCTCCTTTCCATCTCTTGCCCTCACTCTTGGTATTTAGAGATGCACTTGTTTGCGCCTGATCTCCTTTCTCCTTCTCGCGCCTCTCCTTGTCCCTCTGGACTTTGGAGGTGATATCTCTATCTCTATCTTTGTCCGGGTTTTCGTCACTACTTTGTGTAGGTGACTCATATGCTGGATTGCTATATACTGTGGCTGCTTTAAGTTCCCTCAGCAGGTATAATCCGTTGCCTTTACTGGCTTCGATTTCTGTTTCAGATGGGGCGGGTGGCTCACCCCCCTCTGTGCATACGTTAAGTATCCAATCTAAAGGCGGCTCCTCCTCCTTATCCTCTTGGTACATCTTCCAAAGTTCTAAACTCGCTAAGCGTTTGTCCAACTTTTTGCCCATGTATGAGCCATGCAAATATGTCGTCATGTGTTGCAGGACCGTTTTAGATAGCGATCCGCCCTGGGGCCATGGCATAAACATTTTGTGGGCGGTTCCTTTCACCCCTTCTGCACTGTACTTTTTCATCTTAGGTGCATGTTTTGGCAACTGCTTGCACAAGTGTATTAATGGTGTAACGTCTTCCATGCTTAAATCTGTTCACCTTCTCTTTATATAACACTTTGTTATGTTTTTACACTTCTTAACCAACCCCAACAATATGAGCGAGCACAAATTGGCGCAAGGTCCAATCCCGTTTTTTTTCACAAAAAAATGTTTTTTCTTTTTCCAAACAAAAACCATCAATTCATATTATACAATATCTTAGCTAAGCAATCGCATAATTTTCATGCTAATTCCTCCCAAAAATGTTCTATGAAATCAGAAAAAGGAAAAAAAAACACAAGACAGACGTGACAGACTAGACAGACTCCGGCCGGCGACACAAATCTCCTGCCCCTATTATTATTCCGACATGGAATGTAAGCCCATCCCTTTCAAATCGCTTCTTTCATCGATACTGGTTTTCTACTGCGCCCTATTTTTTCAGGACTTTGAATGCAGGCTTCTTCTAACCGCTATATTAAAGCGTAGGTATTTGGGCATATCCTCTCTCTGCTCAGGTATCCTCCTGGTATCCTCTCTCTAGCTCGGGTAACCTCCCGGTATCCTCTAGGCTTGGGTATCCTCCCAGTATCCTCTATGTATTGCTTGGTCACCCTCGAGTCACTTTTTCCTTCCCCTTATATATATACATTCTACTCTACTTCTAACTTTATTTTTGTACTGCCTCCCTCCGTTACGTTCCCTTACTTGTTCTAAGGCATGCAACGTTTTTGCCAAAGCGTTCAGTCTTTTTCACTCACCGTTCGCATGTTTTCCTCTCTGGATCCTACGGATCACCTCCTTTGTCACTGCCTCTCCTGCCTTTTACTTGATCGGCTGCTCGTAGAAGTGGGAAGGGGTTTAAACACAGGTTCCTTCTGACCTCAACCTG
Organism: Ambystoma mexicanum; assembly: GCF_040938575.1. Taxonomy (NCBI): domain Eukaryota; kingdom Metazoa; phylum Chordata; class Amphibia; order Caudata; family Ambystomatidae; genus Ambystoma; species Ambystoma mexicanum. Next base: position 491,254,669 of record NC_090931.1, on the reverse strand, counting down.
CAGGTTTTACAATTTAGTCTAGCCACTATCTACGGGGAGCTTCTCGGGCCAACTTAGCTGGATGGCAAAGGACTTGTGATATTGCCGAGGACCTAGAGTTACTTTATGTCGATGGTAAATGGGTGTCTTATCTAATCGATAATCGATAAACCATCCTCTCCCTGCTACCAAGTGTGCACTAGGACCCCAACCAGCCCATAAAGCTGAGGGTTGCCCAATAGCACTTTAAGATGAGTTGCAGCACCTGTGAGATGGATGGGGATGCAGATTGATACTCTAGCATTAAATCAATAATGACAACTCAATGGTTTGGCAAAGGGAGTCCGTTTAATGACCAGTACAAAAAACGGGGAGTTCATGGATATCAGCAATCACTCGATCTTCCTTCTCGCTTCAACAACTCCAATGAACTTCATAAAAAGTACATCTTTTATACTAAAAGCTATCATCACTGACATGAAACGCTTAAAATGTTGCATGCAATTCTATTGCTTACATGAAGGTAACTTTAATATAGGTGCTATATCTGTATATGGTAACAGAGTGAGGGGATTGGACAAAAACTGTCAGGTGGGGCATCTAAGCCCTACCTTCAAAATGGCTACTGTAGACTTCACTAAAAGTACGATGTCTCATTGGTTCCACTAACTATAGGACCCTAGATTACTTGGTCCACTATGATTGGGTTGGCAACAACCCCACTATACTTTTCCACTAGCTTATCAGCGTGCAGAATAGCCACCAGGTGCAGGGAGTTTGTCTGCACCCCCAGCCTTCCTCCAATTATTGCTACAATCAATCATCACCTCAGTGGTCATGTGTCAATTATTTCTTTGTGGTTGGCCTCGAGACTGCTTCTCGGTCTGGAAATGTTAAGATTTCTGTGCATGGCACGAGGCCACGCAGAGGTGTGAAAGTTTCATCCCTTCTCGCTTGGCTGGTCATGTGATTCAGACACCTTGAAATAGTCTTCTTCATCATGCAATTTGTGTATTTGATTTAGTTTGCCAACCATCTGCCTTCTGTGGCTTATCTTGACCTTTCAGAATAGGATACTCTGTTCTTCGCTTCATTAATTGTATCCACTGTTGGTCTATTTCAGCCGATACGACCTTGGCTTCTTGGCACGATTTGCATGCGTCTGAGTTTCTTTCTGTATTTAGTTTTTGATTTGCTTGCTGAGGGGCTCTTCTCCTGAGACCTTTAGTAACCTTCAGTTGGTTCTGCTCTTGTGCATAGTGGAAGTATACTTACATAAAATGGTCCTTTTGAGGTAGACATGTATGGGTGACGCTTGCCGCAATCGATCTTACTACTAAGCATAAGCAAGCCTCACAATTCTTTGCTTCTTGCGGTTCCAAGCATATGTCCACGTGCAAACTACTTAAATATCTTCATCGTGCTCATGGCATAAGCTTTTAACATTTTAACATTGTTATTTCACTTTTAGGTTCATGATGTCCCTTATCCATGGTGTTTCGTCTCTTTTCATCAATCGCAGGTCATCATATTTTCTACGTGGGAGTCAGTCCGGGTTCTTGTGACGTCACCATTTGTCTTCCTTCAGTATCATTTTAGCTTCTTCAGGGACTGTGCTCTGACACTCTTCATTTTGTTTTATTTGTCGATATGGCTTTCTCAATGGGTACCTTATTGTCCAGGTTTTCTTAGGTGTCGGTACTTCAACAGGTGCTGTTCTTTTGATAGGTATTGGACAGAGCCCCACTGCAGCTCTCTGCTGGTTTATTTGCTCATCATACATCACATATTTCGGAGTGAATGTTCCTGGTACTTCAAAATGGAAGGTTGGAGTGTGGGTCGTGCTTGGGACCTCCTCTACACCTCTGTCGGCATGCGGGCAGCATCCTCTCTGCTGTGGCTCCATGGCAGCTCCTGCTGCTTGCTCTAGGGTAGGAAGGCTCCCGGGCTTGGGGAAATCACACTCCCCACCTACATTGGTACCCCCAAATCCTCTGGGTTTGTTGCGGACATTGAGGCTCGACTGGCTCTGTATAGGACGATCTTACCGTAAAAAAATGGTTGCAATGACCAAAAGTTCTAAAAATGCTACCACCAAAGGTTCGAACACCAAATGTTCAAACCTTTGGTGGTAGCATTGAAAAAAAAAAGAAACAGGGGCTGCGGGGGTGTCCCCCGCATCGCCCCGCTCATTATACTTTATGGTATAGTGAGCGGGGGCTGCAGGGGAGACCCCTGCAGCCTTCCGTTAAAAAAAGAAAAGGACCCTGCAGCGCCGGTTCCTGATCACGGAAATAAAAGGGAACTGGCGCTGCTGTAACCCAGCGTGAAGATGGGGTTTGTTTATGTTGGGAGTGTGGATGGGGGGTGTGATGAGGGTATGGGTTGGGGAGTGTTATGGGTGTGTTGTGTGTGTGTGTGGGTGTATGTATGTGTGTTCGCATGAGAAAGGTGCAAACCTTTGGTAGTTTGCACCTTTCTCATGCAAACGTTTTGCCCGCGGAGGTTTCAGCCACGGGCAAATCACTTGGATTCACTGGCTCCAGTCCCACCATGGCTGCCTCCTCAGACATTGTTACCTGTGTCACGCTCCTTCTCCTTCTCTCTTTCTCTGTCTGGCTGACTTCCATTTATACACCTGAAGCCCCTTAACAGGCTGCAGGTGTGGACATCCAATTAGCCCTGCCTGATCACAATCAAAGGGACATGCCTGACCCTCCCAACTCTTAGTAGGCATCTTCCTCATCCCATTATCAAAGTGGTGAAAAGGTGTCATCTTCACTGCTCTTAGTGGTCTCTTCTTCGTGCCAGTACTGTCAAGTGTTGCATGTGGAGTTGGCTTATAATAGCCCATGAAGTTTGGGGGAAGGTTAGATTGATTGTCAGCAGGGAAAGGGGGATACCAGGTCTTGCCTATCTTACTTAGAACCATTTTTCCTGTGTTTCCGGTACGTTTGGATTGGTGGCACCTGATATCTTTTTCTTGGTCAATGGGACACAGATAACAATATCCCATAACTGTTCTTGGAATAGAGGGTTCTTCTTTGAGTGCGGAACAGTTAGCGAAAACATATGACTTGATCTTAAGTTTCTCTTTGGCTTGTAAAGAAGGATTCTTTCTTTGAAATATTTTGGAAGGTTACCATAAATTGCCTTGTGTGGTAGGACCAAGATTTCGAATACAATTCTGGCTTTAACTGGTAACCAGTGCAGTGCTCTTCTGTGTTTGGAGATATGGTCTCCACGAGACACATTCTTTATGATGCTAACAGCATTGTTTTGGATTGTTTGCAGAATCTGTAAATCCTTCTTAGAAGCACCACCAAGCAAAGCGTTGCAATAATCCATACTAGATAGGATGGTGGCTCTGGCTAGTGTTTCACAATTTTCCTCTGAAAACAATGGCCTAATTTTTCTTAAATGTTTTAAATGGTATTGGTGTTATGTTCTATACCATTTACTATACCATTTACTTGGGCCTATGTACTAACTGAGCAGTCCATAAACGTGCCTACTGTTTTAGCTTTTGATTGCATTCCTGTGATGCTATCATCTAAGGAAAACTTAACATATCTTGAGTCAAGTTTAGTTCTTAGGTGTGTGGCCCCAAAAATCATTGGCTCTGTTTTCGCTCAATTTAAGCACATCCAGTGTTTTTGCATCCATTCCTTTATTGTGTTAAAGATGCTGTTAAAATGTGTGCTATCTCGTTCGAAAACCGCTTATAGCTCAAACAACAATTGTGTATCATCTACGTAATTAGCAAATGTGATGTTACTCTTCCAGAATATTACACATAGGTTTCATGCAAATATTGAAAAGTGTTGACGAGGGGCAGGCTCCCTGAGGAACACCACATGTTATATGCAGGTAGCTTGATATCTTATCACCCCAATGAATAGCAGATACCCTATCTGTCAAAAATGAAATAATCCACTGTATTCCATTAGGAGAGCAATTACTGACTTTCTCCAAGGAGGCTGATTAAGTCTTTTGGTCTAATAAATCGAAAGCCGCAGAGAGATCTAACAGGATTAGCAGGCCACATTTATCGACATTTCATTTAATTTCATTTTTGATCAAGCATGTTGGATTGCAAATCTAGTAAGGCACATTCTGTGCTTTGTTGTTGTCTAAAACCTGATTTTTTACTGTGAAGAATGTTATTATCTTTCAGAAGGATTTGTAGTGGTCCTGTAGCGACTTAATCTAAAACCTTTTACACAAATTGGGTATTTGTTATTGGGCTGAGATTGGCACTATCCTTTTTTCAATTGTTTTTATCCAGAGGGGCTTCTGTAACTTTTTCAAATATTTTTTGTAATTTTTGAATGCCTAAATGAGGCATTTAGAAGTCGGACAAGGAATGGACCAAACATGTTTTTATGATTAAGAATAAGTTTAGAAGGAAGACTATCTCCTAAGCATGAAGTAGGATGCATGTTATTCATGCATTCTAACAAATCCAAAATAATTATGTTTTTAAAAGAGAAGGATTGTGTTTCCTTCTGTAAGATATTCTGAGCACTATATATGTTTTTTGGGTATGGCAACAGAAGCAGATGTTTTAATCTTGTCACGTGCATTTGAGATTTTCTCTGCAAACACATTTTGAACGCTGGAACAGTCCTCTGATGAAGGTGAGAAGGAACTTTTTGTTTACGTGGATTTTCTATTTTCTTTAATATACTAAATAGTTGTTTAGATCATTTTCTTGCGCTTGGTATTTGCTGTTCAAAGATTTGTATTCTTTGTTTCTAGAACGCTATGTTTGTAGGCTTTATTATGTTGTTTCCAGGCTATTTTATGTTCTTTGTTGTTTGTTTTAATCCACAGGCTTTCAGCTTGTCTTTTAGCTTTCTTTAGTTCCTTCAATTCTCTGGTATACCAATTGTTAAAATGAGACCTTTCGCTAACCATAGTTGTTTTCAGTGGGGCCAGCTGCTCTATAATTTGATATATACCTGACTAGTACATTTTTATTAGAACTTCAGGGTCATTTTCGTCCAAGGTTTTTCCCATTACCTGAGTCATGCATAAACTATATTTGGAATAGTATGGTATGGGGATCTGACTATATGCAAGGACTAGTTTTGGCAATTTCTATTTGAAGATTTCTACATACAGTCCAATCCAAGATCTTACCTGATGTGTGTGGGCTCGATATTAAGAATGTTAAGATTTGTATTTTTAAAATTACGTTCCAATTGGATAGCATCTGAATCTGATATTTCTTGGTACCAACGATTAATATCTGCAAGAAGTGAAGTAGCACTTTCAGGTTTATTTAATGGATGCATCAGCAGTTGCATTAATTAGTCATTGAACTCTGGCATTTTCTTGGGGGGAGAATATAGAACAAGATAAGATTAATGCAACTTATTTCATTAGATTTTACTTTAAGGTGCATAATTGCACAACCTGAGCACATTTTTTGAACCTCGTAAAATGGAAGTTCATAAAAATTGCTACGCCCCCACCTTCCATATTTGGATGATTTTTCAGGAAAAACTCATCTTTTTCTGGATCCCCTAATTCCAATATGGGCTACAAGGTTATTTGAGTCAGGTTTCTGTTCGACAGACTATACCCAGATCATGTTCCAATATATAATCATGGATAACTAAAGCGTGAGTATTACCGGATCTGGTGTTTAAAAGGGCACATTTGATAAACTGTCTGTCAGATTTCTCTATATGTATTGCAGATTTCATTTGGTTAAGAGTTTTCGTTTCCGAGAAAGAACTTCAAACGGAATTGTAGCTAATAGCTTCACCTGGTAATTAAAGTGGAAATGACTACAAAGGTGAAAAGATCGTATTATAATCACCAGGATTGTAAGCAGATTTATCCTTAGATGTACTGTATAGAAATGCACTTTAGTAAGATGGGAGAAATACCTGAGTGGGGGTCCAAGTCAAGAACAAGATGTGGCTACAGAGTCACAAACCGGCATAACCGGCTGGGCTTAAACTCGTCAGGCGAACGCGCATGTTAACTAAATAAGTACGCACAGGAACTACAAGGCTGTTGGGTAATGTAGTTCCCAGAACAAAAACACAAATGAAAAGAAAAACAGCACAACTACTGAAAGGCACACTTCTGCAACTAAAATGTTTAAAAGAAGGACGAGGCAAAAACAAGATAAAATAGTCAAGGAAACTATTCAAAATAGAAACGGTACCATCAACACGTATGCGTATAACTCACTCCCAATCCCTAAGGACCTTCCACCCAGGTGAACTTCCCTCGCTTCTCTGCCCTAGGGTCGGGACTCAAGAGCAATAGCTTTCCCTGGTTACCTGTGCAGAGGATTCCAAGGGAGTACCCTCAGGTTTCTCACAGCCATTACTGTCAAATTAAAAGCTACATTTTCTGTTCTTGTACAATCCAAAAAAGGCTTCAGAGAGACTGTGTACGTTTTCCTCCTAGAAGAAGGGTTTCAGGTAATATTCTCTTGAAACCTGATACTTAGAGCAAAACAGTAAAAAGTGTACGCTGGTCTCTTTCTTATTCTAGCAGTGCAGACAGAGATCTGTCACAGTGGAAGTACTAAATGCTGTCAATTCCAGGTTGTCAGCCCAAGGCTCAGCTCTTTCCCGCTGAAGGGAGTCTGAGGAGGCACTCATTGAGGTGATAAGCCAACCCAGCACTGTCTGAAGTCCTCTGTGTACCTTTTTGTTGGCCTCGGGCAAGTTGTCAAATTATCCTGCAACCAAATTCCTCAGTCCATCTGCATTTGGCACTGTTTTCTTTGAAAGCTGTTGGTTTTAGTTCCAAGATACAGTACTAAACTAGGGATATAACACAATGAGCCGTCTCCTCCACAAGGCAACATCATTTACTAAAATATGCCTTACAATCAAGAAAATTGGATGGTCAGCACAACACAACCCCCCAGAACTTCTAAAGGTCTCAGCCCTACCCAGTGCATTTTTCGTGCACCCTGGGGTTTAGGCACCATTCAGACCTGCATCGAGTATTGAGCCGCTGCATAGTTTGTTCATCATTGATTAGGTCCCCTCCCTTAAATCCGATGATAGTGGTGGCACTGCTGTAATGACTATTACAAATGGCCCAATCTTAGGTGGTAGGTGTGAAGTTCCACTGTATGAGATGTGCCCCCTTACACTCTTTTTCATGTAAGGGAGATCTGAAAATCCTTGCGTTGATTGCCTTTTCATGGTCTCTGCATCTTTAATTCTCATATCAGGGCTCAGCACTACTGTTTGTAATCTAACTACTGCATTGTGAATCTGAAGTCAGTCTTGGAGTTGAAGACTATGAGATATCTGACCGCTAGGTTTACCAATGGTAATGTATTTATTTATGTAATACCTCCCAGATGGACAACCAATCAATGGTCTCAGTGGCATGGACGTCATTTCACCAAAATGCCAGGGGTCACGGATTTGACATTACAATGTCACGCCCCCAAGAGTGACATTACAGGAAGTGATGTCATTTGACCACGCCTCCGTGTGACATCACAGGATGTGGCTTCACATAGCATTGTTTGTAAGTACACTACGAACAATATGGTCACGATAACCCTGTAAATTGATGTACAGTTCATTAAAGAATGGATCACCATATGTATCGTTAATATCAGTGCGTATTGGCCCATATTACCAAATCACTGTGAATGCAAGCAGATGTAGATGGCCAACGATAATGATGTTTTAATATGTAGCACTTAAGCACAAGCACTTCATTTAGAACTACTATACATACAATATCACACAACCTGTGTTGGTACTCATTAATCAACCGAAGCAGGATGAAAGGCTGAGTTGAACCAGAGTCCAGTCACTTAACCGACAGGGACAAGTAAACATCAGGTTAGGGTGCTTCTGAAATTGCTTGCTATGAAAGCAATCTGCAGAAAATATTGAGATACAATACGCTGCCCTTGACTATGCAGCCAGTGGTAAAACTAATGGTGGGGCGAAAACACCTGCCGTAAAACCTCTACATTGGCTGCCAGTGGAAGCCAGCGCCACTCTGTGTGTAACCCAGTTCCCCAGTGGCAATGGAAGAAGTCTTACATTCCTAATAGAGTGAGTGGACCACCCACCTACCATGGCTCAGGCAGCCAGGGTCAACACCACACTGCATCCTTGCCCTGGAGTCACAGCCTGCTCCTTTCCGTCAGTTTAGGGGGCAAGTTTAGGGGGCAAGTGAAGAGGGTGCGAAGAAACAAGCTCTGGAACTCCACTGGCAAGGGTGGGTGAGCTCCACCCTACCCGTGTTAACCTGGGCCAAGCCCGGTCAAGCTGTAAGCGATAAAGACTCGCCCAATGCAGGTATCAGTGCCGATTCACTGCATGTGTCTCATGCCTTGTGCCTCATGCCTGCAGGACACCGTTTCATGGCTCCACATTAGACAAGACAAAAGGCGCGTGGAAGTGAAAAGCACTTGCATTTGCAGTAACTTTGAAACAAAACATGTGCATATCAAAGATCCAGGGACAAAAACAGCGCCTTTGGCTCTTGCTAAATGGAAACCACTAAAATTTTATCGCCATCTGGACAGGAGCAGAGGGACGTCTTTGCTATACACTGAAGCCAGCAGATGTGAAAGGGATATTTGTGCCCGTCAGGAGTGACAAATTACAGGTTTGGAGAGAGAAGGTGCCTGAGGAAATACTGTGAAGCTGCCCAGCACTTCTAGAATTCCTACATAGTCCCCCCCTGCTGCCTTGCTTCCTAAACGAAAGGGAAAGCACAAGGCAGAGAATAATGTTCACTTTTTAGGCGGGATCATAGTACAAGAGCACGAAGCTCCCTAACCCACAACATCATGACATAGATGCCACAACAACACACCCCTTTGCTTTTAGCTCTGATTAAAAGCAGTGGCCAGGAGGCAGTCGCCTTTACACAGTAACAACCAGACACGTGTTTCCTAATAGGATAGCTGTTTGGGTCCGGGAGAAAAATAAATAATGATGGATGAGGAGGCGATATTAAAATATCTCCTCACATAAGAAAACAAGAGCAATCATCAGAATTTATCAGCCAGAAAGAAGCAGTATGTTTTCTTGGCACAAAGACAGCCTGCTGCTCTAAATCAGCGGCCGAGAACAGAAAGATGTTGCTGCTAAGGAAACGCCCCAAAGACTGCATCTTGGTCGGGCAGACATTCTGTGACTGGGGTTGCAAAGGAGTGAGGCCGAAAATGAAATGGCAGGCGTAGCAAAGGTGGTAAAAGCTGGCCTCTTTAATCTTCTGCTTAGCAATCTCACGACAGATAGAGCACAAATCAAGCACTTTCTGCGCACCGAGGTAACCTGGCGCATGCCTCGCATGCTGTAAGAGCGGAGACTGTACGGTTTCGGTGCATAAACTCGGCTCGCGGTGACACAATTCACGTGTGGTTTAACATGGACAGCTTTTATTTTCAGACAGTATATAGCCGTGTACTGGGGATTACTACTGGGGATTTCTCACGATATATACACTCGTTCTCCTTTCGGCCTGCCGCCCTGGTCTTTCCAAATTTGGTGTTATACGGCCTCTGGGCCCAGCAGCTTCCTTATTTAAAAGAGGGCTTCTGATATAGAGCTTTAGAGTAACTATTAATGGGAAATTAGTTGCTAGAAAGAAGTTCAAGGCAACGCATGCTGGGTACATTGTAAGTATAGGTATAGGAATAAAGGCATTGCTTTTTTAAAATAAATATTATTTATGTCGCTACTCACCAGACACAGCCCGAGGACGGTGGCGCTCTGCTGCCAGCTGTAGTCGCCTAAAGCCGGGCAATGCTCTGGGTCCCGATGTGGGTGCCCTGCTTACAGAATATGCAGGAAACACAGCGGAGACGAGGTCAGACAAAGCTCATGGTTGTCAGGCAACCATGACCTCGAGTGCCAGCCTCTGGGCCTAGCGGAGCTGTGCCCGCCCCCAGGCAGGCATCATGGAGCTTGCCTTGCAAGTTGCTGTGCGCGTGAATCACCCTGCCAGTGCCTTGCCTCATAATTCTTTTAAAAATAATCAGAGGTCGAAGGCACTGGCAGGCTGATTCGCACGCAAGGCTACTTGCAAGGCAAGCTCCATGACCTCTGTAATCTTTTTGCAACCTCTGATTATTTTAAAAATAATTTTGCAGCAAGGCCTTAATCAGAGGTCGCAAAAAGATTACAGAGGTCGCAAGGGAATCACCAGAGGTTGCTGTTGCGACCTCTGCCGACCCCCAAATGACGCCCCTGCTCAGTGGACTTACTATCTCTCCCGTATCACTACAACCAAAGTGTCCCACAACAGTACAGTTAGTATGCTGTTCAAGGGCCTTCACCCTACCAGTCCTAGCTCCAATTTGTATATTCACGGAATCCAGTGCCTTCTTTAAAAGATCAATCACTAGATTACTTAATTGCTTTGCGCACAGACCCCAGCTCTCTAGACATTTCTCATGGCCACCTTTTACTATGTCACAACAAAGACTTCATAAATATTGTTAGAGGTCAAAACCAGAAAAAGATGGCTCCCCCAGGCTACATCTTATTGCTTGCTGGCTGATTTGGGCCTCGGGCCACGTACTCCTTTTCGATCTGGAGCCTTTGAAAGAAATGCTTTCCATCTTTGGGTCCCTGACCAGAGATTTCTGCCTCATTAGTGGTATCAAGATTTTTCTCAAATTTGCTAAACTGTAAAATGTAGCCATCAGGTTATTTTGTAGTATTAAAATGAAAAGAATCAGAAATGGGGGTGTTGGGCAAGAACACCTCTGCAGAGCTGAGTTTGGTTGTTCTATAGCTTGCATCTAGAAGTGCATCGGAAGTGACCTGTTTGGATGGAGACTCTACCGAGTACGAGTGGCGGTACCTCCTAGTTGACTCCGCCCCCCACAAGGCAGCTACATAAGAGACGGCTGCAAACATCTGCATGTGTGCATCTAGAAGTGCACTGCCTGGCTGGACACTACTGAGTATGAGTACGAGTGGCGGTACCCCCTGGTTGACTCCGCCCCCCCTGCAAGGCAGCTACATAAGAGAAGGCCACGTGCATCTGCGCCTGTGCATCTAGAATTACACCGGAAGTGCACTGTTTGGCTGGAGACTCTACTGAGTACAAGGCGGTACCTGGTGATTATCAGCTGTTTCCAATCCTTTCTGCCTTTACTACCCACATATATGGTTGATGGAACACTAAAAGACTTAAAAAGACTTTTAAGGACTTTAAAAAGAATCTTATACCCTTCATTTTTATTCATACATCTACCGGGATTCTTTAGCTGCTATTACATTGTGATGAAGATGTTTTTCATATTGGAATAATTGATTTCAAAGTGACAATACAATAATACACAAGTGGGACGGACTGGTCCCTGAGATTTGAGATAACTCAATCCATTTCACGCCTTGATAACGACCAAGCTGGTCGAAACACAAGTCGGCTGTTCTGTTGAACAACAAGAAATAAAACACAACAATTTTTGCAATTCAAGATATTGTTTATTTCAAGATTCTGCTCAGTTATTTCAACTATCAATTGTTTAATTACTTTTGATCTACATAGACTAATTTGAGAAAAAAATGTGTACGAAGCGCGAATATTGTCTCGTAACATTCATTCAAACATTAACATTTATTTTGAACCTTAGTGGGTGGTTCTCAGTTATCGAGATTTTCGCAGCTGGTTTTTTGGTTTCAGTGTTCAACATAGTTTGGAGAATAGCGCACAGTCACCTGTATCTAACCTGCTATTTCGTGCATCCTTCAGTCCATATATTGTTCTATAATTCTTATTCCCTTCTAAAAGGTTTCTACCACCTCAAAGTACCTGAAATAGCAGAGTTCCTCGAGGATGCATCGAGGGATCCTTCTTGTGTGACTCTCTTTAAAGCAGGAGCCACGGATCGTCTATGGGCCTCGAAGAAAGTTAACTTGGCATCGAGAATCCTCGATGGAAGTTCGACGGCGTCGAGGCAACAGCTTCGGTCCTGCCGGTGCTCATCGACGGCGGGGCACCTTGATGTCGAGAGTTCCGGACCACAAAGAGTTTGTGAAGAACTGTGGCCCATAAAGGGCGCCGAGTCATCCGCATCTCTACGGTCTTTGGGTGGCGGGAAACCCACAGGTGGATGCTCCTCTGCGCGTCGACCGCCTGGCCTTCTTTGGCGGTATAAGGCAGGCGGAGTTGCGGACGAGCGCATCTGTAAATCACAAAGTCTTGGGCAAATGAGCGTGCAGTTCCAGTCGTCGATGGCACGGCATTAAGCGGTCCCCGCTTCTGGGCAACACGGCTTCGATGGGCCTCCAGCAGTTACAGCAGACTTGCGAACCCTGCTCGATGGCGGTGGACGGAAAGTCTGGTGCTTATCTTCATTCTCCTCAGCGGTCCCCGTCTCCGGTCGGCAGCCTATCAAGGGTCTGACTTCCAGGGAGCTTCGGCGAAGGTTAGCAATGCTCGATGGTCCCTCGGAGCACGGGAAGAGGGTACCTAACTAGGTCCTCTCTCGGACCAGTCCTCGATGAACTCGACAGCTTTCGGATCGGGTCAAAGCAAATGCAGCAGAAAATCTTCTTCTTCCAGCTGGGCTTCAAGGATAAGCTTCACATTTCAATGTTAGTTTCAACTCCAGCTTCTGAACGAATTCTAGCAGTGAGAGACCCCGGATATACTAGTTGATCTCTCATTCATTCTGCTGGATCACACTTAGCAGTCAGTCAGCCAATCAGGCATACATTGCATTTAGGCCATACTCCTCCCTCTCAGACACTCACAACAAGGAATGTGTATTGGGACAAATACTGTTAGACAGAATCCTGTGCAGTTCCCTTAGGAAGCAGTACACCATATTAGGACTACAGGTGAGAGCAAAAAATCCCCTTTGGTATCAGTCTGTACCACAAAGATTTAGTTGGTAGCTGTGGCTGAGCATTCAGACTTATCTCAAGAGGGAGATGAGCATTGTTCAGGGTTTACACAATAGGTAGTACAGCACTATGGAATAAGGAAACACTGACCAAAGCTTTGTATCAAAAAGAGAATATATTTTTCTATACACATCTAGTTTCAACGCATAGATCACAGTTGATAAAGTAAGTTAAGTTTAGTCAAAGAAAAGCATATACAACTCCCTATTCAATTGTAGACAAGTTTGCGGTAGAGTGAAAACTGAGAAAAACGGCACAGTGAAAACCAACTACAAATGGCACTCTAACAATTTAACGAAAGAGAGGGAAAGCACAAGTTAAACCAAAATATCTTCAGACACCCCCTAGCAACACTTCCCTGAAGTTTTGTGAACAAGTAATGCACAGTAACACTTTAGCAGAAAGATAAGTGAATGAAAACTGAGCAAAATGGCACTCCACAAGTTAAAACAGTAGGAAGGAAGAGGGGTTTAGAAGATTTTGGTGCATCAACACATTTCTCATTGAAAACCAATCTAGTGAGAGCAGATCTAACAAATCAGCCAGAGTCAATAGGCCTGAGCCAGAGTCAGTGGTACAGGACCAAGAGCTTAGGAGCAAAAATGTTCTTGTAGCTGCAGTCAAGTGTTTAGTAGAAAAATATTGAAGAGGTAGATGCGAGGTGAAAGACAATGTTAAGAGAGAGGGCGGCCAACCCAACAAGTAGATAAAGGATTTAAAACACCTTTAGGGCTACCACGGGAAAAGGGAGGCCTGGCGGAACAAAATACCTTAAACGTGAAAAAGTGGCTCCTCCGATGGCGGTTGTTCCTGGTAGTTCCTGCAGTTCAAGGGATCCAGCAGAGGAAGAGAGGCTCTCATCGTGGAAGAAGGTTCGAGTCACTGCACTACCCAGGGATGAAACCAGCCGTGGTGCTGCCAAACGAAGTTTAAAAGGTACGCACCATTCAATCGCGGCCCGGGTCGATAGCTGCCTGGCTATCCGGTCTCCAAGTGCTGGGCACTGTCGATTCGACCAAGGCAGGTCTGAGGAAGCGATAGGTGAACTGGTTGACCCCACCAGCTCAAGGGAAGGAGGCTCTTTCGCTGAAGATCTCCTCTCGTCATGTGGAAGAAAAGTGGTGAGACGATCCGGCAGGGCTTCACCAGTGGTGTAGATGCTGAAGATGTCTGTGGCTTCTCTCCCCTTCGGTTCCGTAGTTCCAGTGGCGACGTCTTGCTCTTCCAGTCCTCAGGACCCTGCTTTTATGCAGAAAGAGACCCATTCATGCAGCCTAGCTGTCACTCACACAGTGGAGTGGTCTGCTTGATGGGAGACCCTCCAGCCTATCAGGTTAGCGTGCGACCTGAGTTGCTGTGGGTACTCTGTCCAGGGGTTCTACTCCCCCTCCCAAACAACAGACCCACCCCAGACTCAGAGGTGCCGAAAGGAGGGCTTCTCGGCAGAAGCCCGCCAAAAGAGCGAACAAAGGATCCCCGACCTGGGTTAGGAATATAAGGTAAGACTCGAGAAAGAAGTTATTTCAAAGTTCTGGCAAATAAAACCCACCGGAGTAAAGTTAATAATAAAATAAACCAGCGGTATGTTAGAAGCTGTCAGTAAAAGTATTCGCCTCGAACAATGGGAAAATCCTATAGGAAAATATTCGCTGTCGAATATAAAAGGTAGTTACCACTGCCACCTGCCAGAAACTTTGTATAGGGGGACTTTAAGGTACCCTCTCGAAAATGAACATAGGGGAAAAACTATTAACCCCTTCCAGTAACTTCATAGTAAGATGGTTTGTACTGGTTAAGTTCGTTAGATTTGACTAGTAAAGTCAATGGAGACTTTACATGCCATGGGAGACAGTAGTTAGTCCCAGGGTATGTTTGGGGGTCACTACGAACCCCTGTGTCACTGCACGGAGGGTGCTGTGTAACACATGTGCATAAAGATGGTTCCTATGGATGATAGAAAAGATCCCATAGGCATTAAACACAAAAATAGCCTAGAACACACATAGCAAAATGCCTAAGAGTGGTAAAAAGAGGCTCACTCTTAGCAGGTAAAAAGAAATAAACCCTTCAGATCCAGCAAAGCTGCTGCGGGACTCTATAGGTAAGGGAAATTAGCCATAAGTGAGAATTCTCCCTAAAAAGTACCCAGCCATTCAACACTACACACTGCATTCATACCAGTTTCGGGCAGGGCTGTCTCAGTCATTGTGTCAAACACAAGAAACCAGACATCCACAACGAGAAGTGCATATTGGTCACACACTCCATTCACCCAGGTCCCACCCACAGGGTGTACCCACAACATACAGTCACTGGGAAGGCTCCAAAACACCATATATGGAACTTCCACCCAACAGCCAGTCAGGGGAAGGGACAATGGGCCTCATCACGACTTTGGCGGTAACCCTTAAATCCGGCGGTCGCGCTATTACCGCCGGATTTAAGGGTCCGCCAAGTCAGGACTTTGGCGGATTTCGCCCCAGCACTTGGCTGGGGGGAAATCCGCCGAAAATTCGTGCTATTACCGGTGGCGGGAAATCCGCCGGCGGTAAGAGCGCGAATTTTCCCCATTGAGCCCAAAGGGGAATGGGGCATTCCCGAATGGGCTCAATGGGGAATGGGGAATTACATTAACGCCAAACTTGTGATCTGGCGCTATTAGAGCCGGGGAGTTCAGCGGTAGAGCTAATACTACCGGCTGTAATACCGCCGGTGTTACCGCCAAAGTCATGATCAGGCCCAGTGTCTGGTCTTCCCAGGACTTTGGGAAAACAAGGTAACAGGCAATAGAAAGCAAAAGGCCACATGGGCCATCTTGTTTCCTATCAGGAATCAACTGATTCCAATGGCAGGGCCTGGGTATCCCAAAATGGAGGCTACTCAGAGCACCTGTCAAATTCAGCATGGAGCTGCCACCAGCCCATACCCTGCTGTGTGGGCCACACACAGGTGCCCAGAAACATACACTAGGGGCATAAGGGTATCCCATGGGTCTGTACACCAGCCAAAAACAGAAGAGCTGCACTGCCAGGAGTCCCACATGGACTCCTGAGCAGAAAACAATACATAACACAAATGAAAAAGGACTACAGGATAAGGACAGGGAGGCCCTGTCCCTCCAATGCATTTCCAGCATCAGAGCCTCCTCCCGTGAAAAATGAAGAGTTAAAATCTGTTGCTTTGTCTGCCCCTCCTTCTGTATTTATATTTAGTACCCGGCGAGGGCACAATCAGAATGAAAGAGCAATTCTGACTGGCACTTGCCGAGGCATTACCCGGCCAAGAATCCTTCGATTCTTGGCTGGGATTCCGCCTTGTCCTCACCGGGGGGCATGGCAGCCCCTCAGCCAATGAGGAGGCTTGAAGCGGAGCCATCCCCGCTCTGAACCTCCCCACGGCTGAGAGGCTTCCTTCTCCCCCAGCCGAGAACTCAGGTAAGGCTTTTTTTTCCCCCTTTCCTCCCTCCTCCCACCTCCCTGCTCTCCCCACCCCACTTACCTTCTATCCCTTGGTCCCCGGTGAAGGACGATGGAGACTCAGAGCGGGCCATCCCCAATCCGAGCCTCCACACGGCTGGAGGCTTCGATCGTCCCCTGCCGGAGACCGCTGTACATTTGTTTTTTTTTGTTTTTTTTCCTTCCCCTCCCTTCCACCCTCCCAACCCCACTTACCTTCTTTTTTTTTTCAGGAGTGGACGCGTTGGGAACGCTTCTGTTTCCAGTGCGTCCACTCCAGATGGCCGCCATGGAAATGGAAAATGGACTCCGTTTTCCCTTTCCCGGCAGCCATTTTCTTTAACTTTTTTTTTCTCCGAAATGCTGCAGCGTTTCGGGACAAAAAGAAATCGGGGAATCGACGGCCCTTCTTGAATGCCTTCCCTTTCAAGCGGGAGACACGGGGCGTCGAACGTCCAACAACAAACAGGGTAGAACGGCGTCGATGAGGCGGCAGCTTCGTCCGAGCGGTGCTTGTCGGCGTCGGAGCGTCGGCGTCCTGCAAGGCAGAGGCGTGCGGGGCACCTCGGTGACAATAGTTCTGGACCGCAAAGATTGTGGAGACGGAGGCCCAGCAAGGGCGTCGAGTCGTTCGAGTCTTTGTGGTCTTCGGGTGGTGGGAAACCCACCGGCAGGTTTCTCCTCGGCGCGTTGGTCGTCCTCGACTTTTTCCGGCAGGATAAAGCGGTCGACGGTGCGGACGAGGGAGTCCTTCGATTCGAATGTTCTTAGGCAAAGGAGCGGACGGCTCCGGTCGTCGGCGGCACGGCGTCAAGCGGTTCCCACGGCTGGGCAACACAACTTCGACGGGCCTCCAGCGGTTACACAAACCTGCGAACCCTGGTCGACGGCAATGGACTTCGACGGCGGCGATGTCCGGGTGCTTCACTTCGATCTCCTCGGCGGTCCCTTCTCGGGTCGGCAGCCTTTCGAGGGTCTGTCTTCCAGGGCGCCTCGGCGAAGATGGAGCGGTGCTCGATGGTCCCTCGGAGCACTGGAAGAGGGCGACTTACCAGGTCCTCTCTCGGGTCAGTCTTCGATGATTTCGGCAGCCTTCGGATCGGTCGAATCAAATGCAACAGCAAGTCTTCTTCTTCCAGCTGGACGTTGAGGATCAGCAGTTCCAGTT
The DNA here is from genome assembly GCF_040938575.1 of Ambystoma mexicanum. Classification (NCBI taxonomy): domain Eukaryota; kingdom Metazoa; phylum Chordata; class Amphibia; order Caudata; family Ambystomatidae; genus Ambystoma; species Ambystoma mexicanum. The sequence goes on along the minus strand of NC_090931.1, from coordinate 491,237,186 downwards.
ACTCTTAGAGTGGAGACTCAACTCCAGAACGCTTCTGAACGCTTCTGAACGCTTCTGAACAATTACCAGTGGTGAGAGGTCCCCAGATATACTATTCTGTCTCTCATCCACACTGCTGGCACACACTCAGCAGCCAATCATACAGAGGGGCATTCATGCAGTCAGTCAGCCAATCAGGCACACAGTGCATTCAGGCCACACTCCTCCCTTTCAGACACTCACAACAAGGAATGTGGATTGGGACAAGTACCCAGCCATTCAACACTACACACTGCATTCAGGCCAGTTTCGGGCAGGGCTGTCTCAGTCTTTGTCTCTCATGCCAGAAACCAGACAACCACAACAAGGAGTGTATATTGGTCACACACTCCATTCACCCAGGTCCCACCCACAGGAGGTACCCACAACATACAGTCACTGGGAAGGCTCCAGTCAGTCTAGCTGGGCCTTCACAACAACACCATATATGGAACTTCCACCCAACAGCCAGTCAGGGGGAAGGGACAGAGTCAGGGCTTCCCAGGACTTTGGGAAACAAGGTAACAGGCAATAGAAAGCAAGAGGCCACAGGGGCCATCTTGTTTCCTATCAGGAATCAACTGATCCCAATGGCAGGGCCTGGGTATCCCAAAATGGAGGACACCCAGAGCACCTTTCAAATTCAGCATGGAGCTGCCACCAGCCCATACCCTGCTCTGTGGCCCACCCACAGGTGCCCAAAAACATACACTAGGGGTACAGGGTTGTACCCCTACCCATGGGTGCCATAAGGGTATCCCATGGGTCTGTTCACCAAACCAAAAGAGAGAGCTGCACTGCCAGGAGTCCCACACGGACTCCTGGGCAGAAAACATGACAGAACACACAATAAAAAGCAGTAAAGGACAAGGATTCAGAGGCCCTGTCCCTCTGATGCATTTCCAGCATCAGAGTCGCCCCCCGCAAACTGAGGTGGAGGGTATCTAGTCTCCCACGGGATAGACACCCTCATCCAGACGGTCAACATACCTTCTGGAAAGGCCATCTGCATTATCGTGACTCTTCCATGGTCTGTGCTCTATGGTGAAGTCTAGCCCTTGCACGCTAATGGACCACCTGAGCAATTTCGGATTCTCACCCTTCATCTGCATAAGCCACTTCAGGGGCTTATGATCTGTTTGGACCTTGAAGGTAGACCCCGTAAGGTAGGGCCTAAAACGCCTAAGGCTCCAAACTATGCTAAAACACTCCTTTTCAACAGTAGCCCACCTAAGTTCTCTACCCTTGAGTTGTCTACTGATGAATATGATAGGATGTTCTCTCCCTTTGTCATCTAACTGGGATTAGACAGCTCCAATTCCGGTGTCGCAGGCATCTGTCTGGACGATAAAGGGTTGGCTGTAGTCAGGCGCACACAACACAGGTGCCCTACACAGACTTTCTTTCAAGCCATCAAAGGCCCTCTGACAGTCTTCGGTCCAATTAACCTTCCTAGGCTGTTTGGGTGAAGTTAGAGCTGTCAGGGGTGCAGCTATGGTTCCATAGTCTGCCATGAAATTGCGATAGTACCCAGTGAGGCCCAAAAAGGCTCTCACCTGGGTTTGAGTAGTGGGAGTCTCCCAGATCTGTACATCCTGTACTTTACTGGAGAGAGGTTGGATTTGACCCCCTCCTACCTCATGACCAAGATAGGTAACTTTCCCCTGAGCTATCTGGCACTTGGTGGCCTTGATAGTGAGGTTAGCCCTTTTCAAGGCCTGCAACACCTTATCCAGATGTGTCAAATGCTCTTCCCAGGTGGAACTGTAGACGGCAATGTCGTCTAAGTAAGCCACACAAAAGGCTTCCAGCCCACTGAGCGCATGGTTGACCAATCTCTTGAAGGTGGCAGGGGCATTCTTCAACCCAAAAGGCATGACCCTAAACTGGTAGAGTCCCTCAGGTGTTGAGAAGGCCGTCTTTTCCTTGGCATGGTCCGTCAGAGCTATTTGCCAATAGCCTGAGGTAAGGTCAAAGGTGCTCACAAATTTGGCAGCACCTATGGTGTCCACGAGCTCATCAGCCCTGGGCAATGGGTGCGCGTCAGTTTTGGTGACGGCATTGACTCCTCGGTAGTCCACACAGAACCTCCAATCCTTGGTACGCGCCTGGGAACTTGCCTTGGGGACAAGGACCACCGGACTGGACCAGGGACTGGTTGAGGGTTCAATAACACCCAGATCCAACATCTTGGCGGCCTCAGCCTGGATGTGGTTCTTGACGGTATCTGACATACGGTAGCACCTGCTTTTGACAGGCACACTGTCACCAGTGTCAATTTCATGCCTACACCACGGTGTAAGGCCTGGCGTCAGTGAAAACAGAGAGGCATACTGTTGGAGCAAAGCCCTGCAGGCCCTCTGTTGCTCTGTTGTCAAATCCGGAGAGAGATGTACTCCCTCCACTGAGCCATCCTGAGGGTTGCTATGCAGCAAATCAGGAAGGGGCTCACTCTCATCCTCTTCTTGCCCTGAAGCTAGCAAGAGACATGAGACTTCTGCTCGCCGGTGGAAAGGCTTGAGCCGGTTGACATGGAATATCTGAGGGGCTACCCCAGAGGCTCCCATGTCAACCAGATAATTGACTTCGCCCATCTTGGAGATGATCCTGAAGGGTCCAGTCCACTTGCCTGCCAAAGCTCTAGGCTTGGTAGGCTCCATCACAAGGATTTCCTGTCCCGGAGTCCAATCCACTTGCGAGGCTTTAAGGTCATGCCAGTACTTATTCAATTCCTGGCTGGCCTTGAGATTTGCTGTTGCCTGACCCATCATCTGTGTCATCCTCCGTCTGAGGCCTAACACATAGTCCCCCACTTGCTTGGCGGGACCTGGAGGGGTGGCTTCCAAGCCTTCTCTGATCAAGGCGAGGGGCCCCCTCACGGGATGTCCAAAGAGTAACTCAAAGGGGCTGAAACCAACACCCTCTTGAGGTACCTCTCTGTAAGCAAACAGCAGGCATGGCAGGAGGAGATCCCATTTCCTCCTTAGGGGTTGTTCCAAAGCCCCAAGCATGCCCTTGAGAGTTTTATTAAATATCTCAACCAGACCATTGGCCTGGGGGTGGTAAGAGGTGGAGAACTTGTAGGTTACCCCGCACTCTTTCCACATGGTTTTCATGTAACTAGACATGAAGTTGGATCCTCTGTCAGAGACAACCTCCTTGGGGAATCCAACACGGGTGAAAATGCCCAGGAGAGCCCTGGCAACCACCTTGGCAGTAACAGTCCGAAAGGGTATTGCCTCATGGTACCTGGTGGCATGATCTACCAAGACCAGGATGAACCGATGTCCACCTGAGGTGGGAGGGTCAAGGGGATCGACGATGTCGATGCCCACCCTCTCAAATGGTGTGCCAACCACTGGCAATGGCTGCAGTGGGGCAATGACACTGCCTCCAGTCTTGCCAGACAACTGACAAGTTGGGCAGGTCCTGCAGTGGGACTCCACCTCTACTCCCATCCGTGGCCAGTAGAAATGGGCAGAGAGCCTCTGCTTAGTCTTCTTGGTCCCAAGATGACCAGCCAAGGGCACCTCATGCGCCAACTGCAGTAGGAAGGGCCTGTAAACCTGGGGTACCACCAACCTCTTGAGGGCACCAGGTTCAGGCTTAGTGGGCTCACTAACAAGGAGCTCACCCTCCCAATAAATCCGGAACGTCCTAGGCACTTCTCCTTGTGCCTGGGACAGGGCCTGTTTCCTCAGTCCCTCGAGAGAGTGGCACTCTCTCTGTCCCTTACAGAAGTCTGCCCGGGAGGGTCCCCCTTCAGCTAACAAGCATTGAAGGTCGGGATGATCCTCCGGGTTGAGAACCTCTCCCACAGGAGAGTCTTCTGTCTCTTCTCCCACAGGAGTTGAGTTTGGGTTTTCCACTGGACCCAGCCCGTCCGGAGCATGGATCCCAATGGGTGCTGTCGGAACAGCAGGAAGAGAAGGTGTTCCCTCCACAGAGGTGGCCTTCTTGGTCTTCCTTCTTCTTGCCTTAGGCCTCGCCTTTGGCTCGGGTACCTGACTCACAGCCAGACCCGGTGTCACCTGTGACCTAGTGACTGCAGCAGCAGTCATGGGAAGACCATCCGAGATCAACCCCAACTCTACTAGATCATTTCCTAACAGAATGTTAGCAGGGACATTGTCCTGAACCAGGACAGGAAGCTTTGCTGTCTTGTCTCCAATCATGAGTGTGACTAAGGCTACAGGCGATACTTTGGGAGGCCCACCAGCTAACCTGGTGGTTCTCAGAGGAGCACCTACATAGTCCTCTGGCTTGAGCAGGGTCCTGCCCACCACTGTCATGCTTGCCCCAGTGTCTCTCAACCCAGTAGAAGGCTGGCCATTCAAGAGGACATTTGTCAAAAACCTATGGGTGTTCTGTGGGATAGTCGCCAGTACTTCTGCATACTGGTCCCAGGCCCCAAGGGACACTAAGGAAATCTCTACCGGAGCACCAAATGTAGAGGAGGGGAGGACAGTGGCCTCCACCTCAGACACGGGGTAAGGGTAGGTCAGGCTGACAGCCTGTACTCCAAGTGCCTTACCTTTACACTTGGAGTCACCCCTTTTGTGATCCAGAGCCCCACAGTCCCAACAAGCGCCAGGAGTGCGGGGTACGGTACTGGAACCACTGGGAGCCTGCTTTGCAGCAGGTGGACCACTACTCTTATTCCCACCCAAAGATGACTTATCCCCACTAGATTTTTGGGTCTTGGGAGAGGAAGGTTTAGGTTTACCCGACTGTGACTGCTTGTGGGACTCCTCAGCTTTCTGAGAGGCCCCCTTTTCTTTGTCCTTGTCCTTCCCACTGGAGTCCTAAGGGGACACCCGGTCGGAGACCCATTTGTCAGCCAACCTAGCCAGCTTAAAGGGGTCCAAAATGTTCTGGTCAGCCACATACTGACGGAGCTCTGGTGAACAGGCTTCAGACAAATGCTCAAAAAACAAGAGGTGGGACAATTCAACAAACGTCTTAACCTTGTATCCATTAATCCACCCCATCATGTTCATGTGCGCAGCACTCACCCAGTCAACCCAAGACACATTCTCTCTTTTCTTAAAATCCTTGAACCTTCTAAGGTATTGGGTAGGTGTCTTGCCAAACTTGGCAATCAAAGCAGACTTCATACACTCATACTGACCCCTTTCTTCCACACTCAGCTTCAGAATACAGTCATATCCAGTTTGAGGCACTCTGCTTAACAAACACTTAGCCCAATCTCTTTTATCAACATCATGAATCGCACAAGCCATTTCAAACGCTTCAATCCAATGGAGGATATCTGAACCCTCCACAAATACACCAACCAAATCTTTCATAAACTTGGTGGCTGGGGACCTGACACTCTCACTGGTTTTAGCTGAAGTCTCCACTCTAGCTTTCTCTAGCTGGATTCTCTGACATTCAGTGTTCTGGCTCTTGAGTTCAAGGTCCTTATTCTTGAGCTCCACTTGTTGAGCCAACTCCTCTTTCTTAAGTTCAGCATCTATTTCCAACTTGCGGTATTCAAAGGCCAATTTCATCCTTAATAACTCAAGCTCCAAGGAATTGCTGGGGTTTGGAACAGAGGCAGCAGGAATGGCGGCATTCCCAGAAACAGATTCAGCAGAAACCCCAGGGGCAGAGTCCTCATTGGTTGCATTCCCCCCCTCATCAAGAGTTTCACCATCAGTCTGGTAGTCCACCAGGGCAGCTATCAGCTCAGCCCTAGACTTATCCACAAAGTCTAACTCCCTGGCTTCACAAGCACTCTGGAGAGCCTCCAAGCTCATCCGAGTCAATTTGCCATTTGCAATAGACTCCATTGTTTGTAATGCAGTTATCTTGTACACAACTAAACCTTAATTTAATAAAGTGCAGATATTTTGTAAGTGGCACGGTTATACACTGATTCCTAAAACCATAAGCATCCCACCGCTGCCACCAGCTGTAAAGACTGGTAGGGGGTGTCTGTACTTCTGCTCTCTATATGGTAGAAGAGAGGCACAGAAGACCCCAGCCAAGATTCTCTATTACGGTAGCAATGGACGAGCAATCAAGGCCTAGCTTCTCAGGAGGTGATGCAGGCTGGTTCTTAAGTACAGTGTCCCCAAGCCCCCACAAAGGAATGTCCACACACTGTATTGGTTAGAACACAGTCTTTATATAATCAATATTCAAGGTTATGTACACTTATCATAATAACTCACTTTGTACTTAGGAAAATCAACAATGGCAAATATATACAATTCTAAAGTGGTACCACCCTTTGTATTAGATCTTATTAAAGTGCATCAACAATACTGTAACAATGTCACACAGATCAATAGAGTGAAACCAGCAATAGAGAGAGGAGAGAAAATAAGATGGTTGAGCAATAGGCAGAATACTGGCCCCTACCACTAGACACAGTTCTCTGTGGAGATCCCCCCACCTGGGCAACCTGTAAAATAAAGATATAGCACAAGCCCAGTCCATATATAGTTCAGCAAGTCTTATTCCCTCCTATAATGTTTTTACCCCCCCAATGTACCTGGTGGAGTCGAGTTCTTCGAAGAGGCGTCGACAGATCCTTCTTGAGCGACCCCCTTTCAAGCGGGAGTCACGGATCGTCGAGAGGCGTCGAGAAGCGTCGAGGAACTCGGCGTTCGGCGGCGGGGAATCGACGGCCCTTCTTGAATGCCTTCCCTTTCAAGCGGGAGACACGGGGCGTTGAAGGTCCGTCGAGGAATTCGGCGTTCGGCGTCGGGGAATCGACGGCCCTTCTTGAATGCCTTCCCTTTCAAGCGGGAGACACGGGACGTCGAACGTCCGACAACAAACAGGGTAGAACGGCGTCAATGAGGCGGCAGCTTCGTCCGAGCGGTGCTCGTCGGCTTCGGAGCGTCGGTGTCCTGCAAGGCAGAGGCGTGCGGGGCACCTCGGTGACAATAGTTCTGGACCGCAAAGATTGTGGAGACGGAGGCCCAGCAAGGGCGTTGAGTCGTTCGAGTCTTTGTGGTCTTCGGGTGGCGGGAAACCCACCGGCAGGTTTCTCCTCGGCACGTTGGTCGTCCTCGACTTTCTCCGGCAGGATAAAGCGGTCAACGGTGCGGACGAGGGAATCCTTCGATTCGAATGTTCTTAGGCAAAGGAGAGGACGGCTCTGGTCGGCGGCGGCACGGCGTGACGTGGTTCCCACGGCTGGGCAACACAACTTCGACGGGCCTCCAGCGGTTACACAAACCTGCGAACCCTGGTCGACGGCAATGGACTTAGACGGCGGCGATGTCCGGGTGCTTCACTTCGATCTCCTCGGCGGTCCCGTCTCGGGTCGGCAGCCTTTCGAGGGTCTGTCTTCCAGGGCGCTTCGGCGAAGATGGAGCGGTGCTCGATGGTCCCTCGGAGCACGGGAAGAGGGCGCCTTACCAGGTCCTCTCTCGGGTCAGTCTTCGACGATTTCGGCAGCCTTCGGATCGGTCGAAGCAAATGCAACAGCAAGTCTTCTTCTTCCAGCTGGACGTCGAGGATCAGCAGTTCCAGTTACTCTTAGAGTGGAGACTCAACTCCAGAACGCTTCTGAACGCTTCTGAACGCTTCTGAACAATTACCAGTGGTGAGAGGTCCCCAGATATACTATTCTGTCTCTCATCCACACTGCTGGCACACACTCAGCAGCCAATCATACAGAGGGGCATTCATGCAGTCAGTCAGCCAATCAGGCACACAGTGCATTCATGCCACACTCCTCCCTTTCAGACACTCACAACAAGGAATGTGGATTGGGACAAGTACCCAGCCATTCATCACTACACACTGCATTCAGGCCAGTTTCGGGCAGGGCTGTCTCAGTCTTTGTCTCTCATGCCAGAAACCAGGCAACCACAACAAGGAGTGTATATTGGTCACACACTCCATTCACCCAGGTCCCACCCACAGGAGGTACCCACAACATACAGTCACTGGGAAGGCTCCAGTCAGTCTAGCTGGGCCTTCACAACAACACCATATATGGAACTTCCACCCAACAGCCAGTCAGGGGGAAGGGACAGAGTCAGGGCTTCCCAGGACTTTGGGAAACAAAGTAACAGGCAATAGAAAGCAAGAGGCCACAGGGGCCATCTTGTTTCCTATCAGGAATCAACTGATCCCAATGGCAGGGCCTGGGTATCCCAAAATGGAGGACACCCAGAGCACCTGTCAAATTCAGCATGGAGCTGCCACCAGCCCATACCCTGCTCTGTGGGCCACCCACAGGTGCCCAAAAACATACACTAGGGGTACAGGGTTGTACCCCTACCCATGGGTGCCATAAGGGTATCCCATGGGTCTGTTCACCAAACCAAAAGAGAGAGCTGCACTGCCAGGAGTCCCACATGGACTCCTGGGCAGAAAACATGACAGAACACACGATAAAAAGCAGTAAAGGACAAGGATTCAGCGGCCCTGTCCCTCTGATGCATTTCCAGCATCACAGTCAGTCACCAGTCCCGTTTCAACAAAAGTGTGTGAAGAATAAGCAGTGGGCAAATAGAAGAAAAAGAAGAACATCTCTCAAGCTGCTACTTATAGCTCTACAAAAAATAAAGATGAATAATGGGTGCATTGCTCACAGTGATTTACAACATTCACATATTGAAGGTTAGTAGTAGATAATAGCATATTTGCTAAACAAAGTAGAACTCTTGAATTAGCACCCGAATGCCCTTCTGTATCGATACCCGCAATTAACATGACTAATAAGGCTGCTGGCCACCGTGCTGAGAATGCCTTCTGCCCTAATCTCCCCATTGTCACTTCCGCAACTAATGATATTCATAAATATGTATGTGAATCTATAGGCAAGCCTTGTCCAAAAAGCAAGAGATCTGTAACTATCTGTGCTTCTAATTCAACAAACATGATCAGAAAGAAAAAACAGAAACAAGATACAAGCATACATAACTGCATACTTAAGGCAGTTAAAGGCCTGTTCCTTGACGTCCCAGGTAAAGATACCAGCAGTGCCATCGCCATAGGTGGCGACACTCACTCAACCCTTGCCATTGACAAAACCAATATTCAGACTTCTGATATGAGAATTGCATTCTCGACAAATGTCAATAATGCTAATAGCAATCCTATCACTCTACTTGTAGTGAAAAGTCCAAAGATACCATTGAGCCAGCTAACGTAGATATGACCAGAGCTCTGAGGTCAGTATCTGGTATCGATTGACATCCTCCTCTGAATAGAGCTCTGGTTCTGCACATCTTTCACAGAATTGTTCCATTAAGAATGATAACAACTGAAGATATTGCGATAGTTGATCCATTAGAAGATAGTGCAAATGTGACTTCTAATATATGGTTTTGATCTAATCTAGCCATGGAATATGTCTTACTATATGATGAAGATTTATTCAAAATGGGTTATAATTGCAGAGAAATCCATATGAAAATAATTAAATATACTACGGACACAAAGGCTACTCAGCCTAAACAGTATGTAGTTACTGAAACCTAGAGAATGCATACTGCCTAGAGGCGGCGTATCAAATGAGAATCCAATAATGAGGCATCTATCAGAGCTGGAACAATGCCTGAGCAGGAGAATTTGAGTGATGCCGATGGGTATTGGCAATGGCTACCCAATGTTTTTAAGGCCCACTTTTCTAAAATAGATCGATGACATTTGTGTGGTATGTAAATGGGACACGAGGGGTTTTGCCCACCTGTCAACCAACAACAGATTACTGGCTAATATTGATCTGTTTGGGATAGTGGCTCTTCAGGAAACCTGGATGTTGGCTCCCTGTGAGATTGACAGCCTTAGTACTTTGCAGATTTTGGCCTCAAGGGGGCCGATAGGTCATCCGCGTGTCGGCCTTTTAGCAACTGTACGGCACCCCTGGCCCAATATTGACACCTCATGGTCTACCTCCATGATACATGCTGTATTTATCCTCTGCAATCTACAGGGACATGATAAACTCCTACTCTTAAATGTCTACGACCCTCCTTATGCTGTAGCCACACGAGCTAATGTTGTAACAGTTAGAAACATTTTATCTAAACTCAATTCTGATTTTACGATTTTGGACTTAGGCGATTTACATGCAAAAATTAGTCAAACCTATGACAGTACTTTCATTCAAACGGATTCCCGTCCATACAGTAATATTAACAAGGTAATGCTTGGATTGATTTGTTCAGCGCTTTTTATCATGACCATGCTTAATGGTCACTGCGAGGGTGATGCCTCGAAAGAACACACCCACGTAAGTGGCAAGAGCACATCAACATTGAACTATGTCTTCACCAACGTAGTTGGGCTTGGAATGGTACTTGACATGGTCATATTGCCACTTGAAGAAAGTGATCACTTTCCTGTCTACTTGTTGTTGAAAACACGTGAGCATGTCGAGCAATTTGAGCTGAATGGCGATATTTTTGTGAACAACGTGCCAATCCAATGTGTTGGTACCTGGTAAATCTTGAAAGTGCTAGAGTCCTTGCTGAAGACGTCCTCCCCTCTTTCAAAGATAGATGGCAACATGCATCCACGATCGATGTTACACCCATGCTTGAGGACTTTTCCAATACGATAACTGCCATAAAAATGGTCACCTTAAAAAAACATAGCTACAAAACACCTTGTGAACGCTGGAACCGTGATCAATCACATAGTCGATGATTTTATCACGTGATTCCGACTTCAAAGAAACAACTGAGACATGGCATTGCCTAGTGAATTGAGGAGAAAACTTGCAGTGTGCTAGTGCATACCACATGTTATTAAAATTCTTTAAACCAAATTTCGCTGCTGGCTGAGAATACACTAACTGCCAGATTCATGGAATTATTTGCGTGAAAAACGCAGATTTGCACCCCTTTCTGCCCGAAAATCCCCATACTTCAAGCAGGGATTTTCGGGCAGAAAGGCGCTCAAATCTCCGTTTTTCAGGCAAATATTCCATGAATCAGGCTGTTAATCAGAAGTAAGCATGATTTATGGATGCGCCTAGCTCATAATGCTAGGACCAACAATAACAACGTTCTATGGGCGATCGTGAGGGGAGCATCTGTTACGTGGTACATTTCTGATTCTGCACTTTCTTTTGGTTCGAGATACATCACATCTGAAGCAGGAACACTGGCCTAATGATTTGACATAAGGACTGGCCTAAACATCTAACAGCCATGAAAGCAGATGTCGCAGAGAACCACCAGAGCACAACCAGCCCAGCTAGCTGTGGAATGCCGCAGGCCTCGCAGAGACGGGCATGAACAGCCCTCCCTTCGAGAATGTACACAGTTCGGATGCTGCTGGCTCAAGTCCCAAGGTTGATAAGAGCCTGACTTGCAAAGACAATCTGAAGTTACGAAATGCACTTGATTGCCTTTTCTTCGGCGAAATGAACTATTGTTATGAATACGTACGGCTAATGGGAGGAGATTAATATGTAGCTTTGCATTGTACATAAGTATGAGCCAGGCCTGGGAGGGGGCAGAGTCGATGCAGCCCTCCAGAGCCTGGTGTGTGTGTTAACATTACAGCACTTTTACAACCCCACTTCTGGCTTTGTGGGTTATTTGTGTCCGAGTGCCAAGTGCGTGGAATGCCTGAGACGGTGCGAGGGAGCTGGATTTGCACTAGTATCGGGGAGAGCAGGACGAACGATTGTAACATATGGTGCCGAAACCCGGGAGCTCTTCTGTTCATCAAGTGCACAGAGATAACAGCAATACAACGGGTAAGTGAAAACATTTTCGCGGACCCTGTTGCATGTTGCGGTAGTGGAATTTGGAGTCTTCAGGGACTCTAGGAATAATACAAAGATAGGGCAGAGCATTCTTAGGCACCTGTAATACAGTCAGAGCACCGGGGCGTGGAGAGTGGGTGTAGGGTCGATGCTGTAGAGGGCACAGAGTGGGAGGTCTGTCTGAAGGTTGAGTAAAAGAGGAATAAAAAGAGGAATAAAAGAGGGCAGAGCATTCTTAGGCACCTGTAATACAGTCAGAGCACCGGGGCGTGGAGAGTGGGTGTAGGGTCGATGCTGTAGAGGGCACAGAGTGGGAGGTCTGTCTGAAGGTTGAGTAAAAGAGGAATAAAAAGAGGAATAAAAGAGGGCAGAGCATTCTTAGGCACCTGTAATACAGTCAGAGCACCGGGGCGTGGAGAGTGGGTGTAGGGTCGATGCTGTAGAGGGCACAGAGTGGGAGGTCTGTCTGAAGGTTGAGTAAAAGAGGAATAAAAAGAGGAATAAAAGAGGAATAAAAGAGATTAAAGAATACAGATTACAGAATACAGTTTCAGTGGCAACATGGCAGATGCCGGTCCACTGACAAGGCAAGAGGCGGGTGAAGATCTGTCATATAAGTCGGGGGCAAGGGCTGTGCTGGAAAGGCTGAAGAGCATGTTGCACAATTGGGATGTGATCCCCCAGTCGGTACAAAGGAAGAAGGAGTTTGGGGCTGCCCACGAACATCAGTTACAAAGGGTGGTGAAGGGAATGGACAAGGGAGGAAGTGCTGAATCACAAGAAAAGGTACAGAGTGATCAGAGACGCTCAGATTTTGAAGTAATGCTTACACAAAAGTTCATGATCGGCACAAGATGGCAGCTGCTAGTAGAGATAAGGAGGGTGGTTGAAGGGAATGTGGAGGAAAGGTTAAGATCCGCCAAGGGGTGGGCAGACATTCTGAATGCAGCTGATGACGCATGGCTGAAAATGAAAAAAACAGTGTTAGTAAAGGAGGGGGAGGAGAGAGGACACACAGAGGGGCAGGAATGTGAGGTGCCAGCACCAGTGCCTTTGGGGGTTGGGGTGGATGACGCACAACGCTGTGGGGATGGCTCTATGTATTTCCGAGAAAGGGAAGGAAGTGGGGGAAGATACCGGAGGGAGGACATTTTGGAAGAGAGAGATGGAATGACTGATTTGGCAAACGGGGTCCTGACAAAATGGGGGAAGGCATGTCCAGACAAAGGGGCAATAAATAAACTGAATTTCAGAAGGACAGGTGACTGTGCAGTGTGCACCTTAGACAAGGAATTGAACAAGATGATAGTGAAAGGTGTAGTGTCAAGCGAATACATGCCAGAGAATGTCAAATCACAACAAGACGCTTTCAGGGCATGTGCACCAGAGAAGCACATTGACAGGCCCACATATGAAGTTGGTGGTCAGTGTCAGCGTCACTTAATAGTGTTTGGGGGGGAAAGAGCAAAGCATGGTGAAGCACAATCAGTGGTGCTGCATCTGGGAAGAAAGATGGTAACTGCATCTGAGCGAGAGTGGCCCGTGGCACCTGACAATGATCCACAGCCAGAGCTAATGGCATCCATAGAAGATAAGGAGTGTCATTTGATGGAGGGGCCACAGCTTGAAATGGTGGAGATTATCTTACAGAAGAGCAAGAAGCAGGATCAAAGGAAATGTGAGCGCCTCCTGGGTATTTGGAAAGCAGAGGATGAACTAATGATTCAGCTTCTCAATGCAGAGAAAGGGCAAGACAATGCATTTCAGTGCCCGACAGAGAGGGCCTGGGGGCCCACAGCAAAAGATGAGTGGCAGGAGCACATGGACATTTGTGTGGCTCAATGGAAGAACAAACAGAAAGAGGTGCCCAAGAAGGAGCAGTTCAAACAGATGGATGAGAAAGACACACAGTGGCAAGACTGGCTGTCATTTGTTCTCCATGGACTGCTGAGAGAGTTTTCAGCGACCAGGTATTCACCATGGAAGATGCTACTTGGGAAAAATATGACAAGCACTGACAAGTGGCTGCTGACACTGACTGCGGGTGCACCTAGGGAATGGGAGGTACTAGAGGGTTACTATCTATTGGAAAGTAAGGGAGAGTTTGACTTGGACAGTGCAAACAAACATGACAGGCACATGTATGTGGTGTTGCTGAATGTGAGAGTGACAGGGATGCTCAGAGCTGGAAAGGGCGGGACATGTAGTTATGTTTGTTTTAGATGCACTCTAGATTATGGCTGAGGTTAATAGGTGGCAGTGTTTATGCAATATAGTACAGTGAAGGGCTTTAGATGAGTAAAGACATAAATAAGCTGTCTTAGTTTGGTAATGTTTTTTGTTATTTTTCTGCTTCTTTATTGAGTAAGAATAGTTTTATTACAATGTGCTTATGTAGAAGTAGTGCAAGGGTTTTCGTTAGTGATTGATAGATAAAATAAGAAGAGATGAAAAAAAAGTGGGCACATGTTACGTGGTACATTTCTGATTCTGCACTTTCTTTTGGTTCGAGATACATCACATCTGAAGCAGGAACACTGGCCTAATGATTTGACATAAGGACTGGCCTAAACATCTAACAGCCATGAAAGCAGATGTCGCAGAGAACCACCAGAGCACAACCAGCCCAGCTAGCTGTGGAATGCCGCAGGCCTCGCAGAGACGGGCATGAACAGCCCTCCCTTCGAGAATGTACACAGTTCGGATGCTGCTGGCTCAAGTCCCAAGGTTGATAAGAGCCTGACTTGCAAAGACAATCTGAAGTTACGAAATGCACTTGATTGCCTTTTCTTCGGCGAAATGAACTATTGTTATGAATACGTACGGCTAATGGGAGGAGATTAATATGTAGCTTTGCATTGTACATAAGTATGAGCCAGGCCTGGGAGGGGGCAGAGTCGATGCAGCCCTCCAGAGCCTGGTGTGTGTGTTAACATTACAGCACTTTTACAACCCCACTTCTGGCTTTGTGGGTTATTTGTGTCCGAGTGCCAAGTGCGTGGAATGCCTGAGACGGTGCGAGGGAGCTGGATTTGCACTAGTATCGGGGAGAGCAGGACGAACGATTGTAACAGCATCTAGGAAAAAACTCCCAATTAACAGCGTGCCTATAGATAGTTGACGCTGTCATATTATGTATACCCTAGCAAACACTGATCCCCCTGACGAGGCACCAATTAACATCAACCAGAGCTGGGTTTGCAAATCCACAATCACTGATATTACACACATGATCACTAAATTGCCTACCTCCCGTGCAGTGGGTCCAGATGGCACGTGTAATGGCTTCCTTAAACTTGCTCCCGCCATCTGGGCAAGTGCCCTTCACACTTTTTTTGTATCGATTGGAGTTCATGGGCAAGTACGATCGTCATGGAGGGTGAGCACCATTCTCCCCATGTATAAAAAAGGTTGCCGGAAAAATCCTGGTAATTATCGTATGCTGGCCATGCTGGACATACCTGCAACACTCTTTGAAAAAGTTTTGCTAGAGGAACTGAATCAATGGGTTCAATTAAACAACATTCTTCTACCTGATCAAACAGGCTTAACAGCCAAGTCCAGCACGCTTTATAATCTTATCACTTTGACTACCTCCACCGACCATGCCTGGAATAGACATCATCTGCCAGTCTATGGTGCGTTCATTGATTTCAGCGCCGCCTTTGACACTGTCATGAGGAACGACTATGGAGGAAACTTGTCTCCTGGAATATTCCTCATGGCCTGTTGAAGATGATCCATCTAGTCCACACTGATACCAGTGTTAGAGTGCAATTAGATGGTGAGGGCCATGTGTCTGATCTTTTCCAGACCCTACCGGGTGTGAAACAGGGTTGCATCTTGGCTGCTACCCTACTTATCTTATACTTAGCTGATCTTGCCAATGTCTTTGAGCATGTTCCAACGTGCTCTGTAAAATTGGGGCATTGAGTATTGGATGGCTCGGCTATGCTGATGACCTGTTGCTCCTTGACTATACCCCTAAAGGGCTCCAACTCAAGCTTGATGCACTTGGCAAGTATGCAAAAGAAGAAAGGCCTCTGCATCAATATCGACAAGACGAAGATCGTTGCATTTATGGGAACAATCAAGAGCAAGAAAATGCCAAAAGCCATATGGAAACTTGATTGGAAAGTTGCTTAATGTGTAGTATGCTACAAATATTTGGTTGTCTTAATCGATAATAAGCTGAACTGGTTCCAACAATGGATAGAAAATAAGGCCAATTGCATGCGAATTGCGCATTCTATGAGCCTTTTCATTGGCAAACAAGGTGGATGCTCTATTAAAACTATATTATTGTTATATGCATCCAAAAAAGTGCCATGCTTGCTATATCGTGTTGAAGTATGGGGGAACTAAACTTAGAACTAAGCTGAAAAAATGTGAAGCCAAGAGTCTGCGATTATTATTGCGCATGCCCAAATCCTTACCCATTGAATACATCATGTTAGAATTTGACATCATGCAAATATCGGAAATAATCGATTGTAAATTTCTAATGGTGTATGAAAAGCTGATCCACCTTGATAATGGCACCATTATAGTTGATGTAATGAAGGCAAGTGACTCCCTTGATGAATCCACATGTCCTGGGAACGTTGTTAAAACTATATATAAATGTGGAACAAATGCCCCTGCCCCTGATCTTGCATCACAGCAATGCATGTGCTGGAATAGCTTGACCTAACTAACTGTATTCTGACCTGTTCCCTTGCTCATTTGAGGCTTTAGGGGTACCTTAAAGCATCTCTAGAGCATCTTGCATTTGAATAGGCCTTTTTATTCCTCCATTTGTGTGGAATAAGTAGTTGGTGACCACATTTCAGCTTTCCTCTTTGCCATGGATTGCTATTAGTTGCTGTCCTGTTAATTACTATAAGTCAAACTGCTGTTGCTCCTCACAATTATGCGTCAGCTGGAAGGATGCATTAACTCTGGGCATCTCACAAGTTAAAGCCGAGCCAAATGCAGGCGAATGGAAAGTGAGGCGGAGAAAGTTACTAGAAATATATTATAAACTTCACTTATAACTCAAACCAACCATGACAAATTAGAGAGACCAAGAGGACATCTAAGTATCTGATATTTGAAGCTAAAATATTACTAATACTTACGAATAATGAATAACAGATAAATTCCAATTGGCTAGTTAATGCACTTATTGGAGCGTATGAGCTTTAACATCTTGCAGGGAAGGATGAGGAAAGTAGCAAGGAACGTAGCATATTCCACATTTTGGGTCTCTGGAGGCAACATAGACATGGGGGGATGTACACTGGCTAAAGATACGTCTCCCGAGTGTGTCAGCATCAGACAGTGCAGGTAATACTGCCATGCTTCACTGGCACCTTGTCTCCTCTGTCCTTCCTGTACCATCGCTGGAGCCAGAGTCACTCTGTTTCCACTGCCAACATTGCTCTCTGTTTAACTGAATGTATTTGTATTCTGTATTTAATTACTGAAATTAAAAAGGGCTTCATCAAGAACCAACGTACAAGGACCTTATTGGCTCTGTCACGCTGCAGAAGCTTTACATGGTCATGATATACAAATCAATACATTAAGCTGACTTGTGTTAGGGAAAAGGGTTTGACATAGTACATGGGGACAGCAGAAGGTAGACATTGAAATCATGTTAAGTCATTACAGTATTTACGGATATTTGTATATACAAACGAGTGGTGGCAGTGGTGGGAGAGCATTGACAGAATAAAAACACCATAAGACTCTGCACAGTCTCGTTGGAGAGAAGATGGTTCTTCAAGATGCTCCTGAAGATTTCAATATTGGAATAGCCTTTCATTTTGGATGTAGAGCATTCCAGTGATGGAGAGCCAGGAGGTCGGAGGAGTGAATGTGCAGGGCAGCACAGGGTGGATGAGGGATGGTTAGGCTGACGGTTTCAGAGACATAGACCCATTGTACGCTGTTTTCCATTGTCATAAGGATTTATATGACAACATTGTTCAGATACCTAAATGATGAATTTCAAATTGAACTGTTTGAACCACTATGATGAACTGGTATGATGATGAATTATCACGATGGAGAAAAGAAAATGTACATCTATGAAGGGGATGGTCGGAGGGTCAATTTAGGAATAGAGGATACAGTGAAAGTATATGGAAATAAAACAGCTAAGGCACTATAAGAGGGGTTGGAGTATTAGGTGCACCTTTAGGAGACAGATAAGAGGGTAAAGCAAGGAGCAGACAAAGTGGTTAATTATGGATAGAAAAGCAGAAATGAACACTAGGAACGGGTAGGTTGTGGGGGGTCTGCTTGAGTCATTTAGACAATTTAGCATGCAACCATGTCTGAATTGAGTGTTGGATGAAGGAACAAAACTACTCTCAAAGTAACATAGCCAGCGCCAGCCGTTAAGGGCTGTGATGCTGCGCTAGTTTGCCAGTTTGCAGTCTGCTTGGGACAGGAAATAGAATGTGTTTAGGATTAGCATTCAATTTGTGTTGGTTTAGGGATGCGAAGCCAACCAAAGGTGGTTCCCAACATTTATGCTGGAGAAGTCACCAACAATTTTATAACATTTACAGAAAAATGACCTCCCTGCAAGGATCTTGCTAATTTTCAACAAACATACATGCATCCACATAAATACTTCTTTTGAATTGAATCACATTCTATGGAATAGAAGTGGAGCCATTAAACTCACTTTCTACCTACTAGGAAAGTGGTTTCCTCAAAACTTCTCTTTTTAAATAACTATGGCTTCAATAGATTGAACATTTAAAAATCCACTGTAAAGCTATAGAGTGCTGTGCACAAGTCCTCAGTTTTAGTCGTGAGTGCATTCGTTGGTTCACCCGTTCAACAATTCAGATGAATTATCTGCTAAAGTGCAAATACATATATAAACAGTATAAAAATTCATAAAGACATATAAACATATGTTAGACTGCATACAGACATCATTTAGCATATGTGACCATAAAAGCATCAGGAAAAGAATAAAAATACAACAAATTAGTTTTGCCAAAAATACTCTTAAATTAATCACTAATAACATGATCAATAAAATGCTTACTTCCATCTACCATTACTTAAAATGTATTAATCTGCTTCTCACCATCAGTGCGTGTCTCAAGGAGTCCATGCCATCTGAGAAGTGTCTGCTTTCAATAGAAAGTACAATGCTGGTCTGCATTGCATAAACCCAAAGTTACAAAGTAGGGTGATTATTGTGTTTGATTACATTGGGCAAACAAAAAATGAAATGCATTAAATCCTACGACATGGCATTCAACGGCAGACAACTTGACTCTTTCGTAGTAGCTACAGACCATTTATCCATAGCGGCTCTCAATGGAAGCAAGTTAAGCTCGGCTCTTGGGATCAGAGTCCATTCATGCTTATACTTGGACCATAAAATGTAGTTCTGTATGATATTGTTGGATAGAATAGCAGGTGATCTATTAAAATTCTTAGTTAGCATAGTACAGATTAAACTGGATAAGGAAGCTGGATTTACAAAGTAATTACCGTCATTGATAATGTCCAGATTATTTTTTCATAAAATGCAACCATGCGATTGATAAGCATTTATATATTTATTTGTATTTATTTATTTTCACATTTAAGCGCACACAACCCTCAGGCATCAAGGTGATGTTAACAACCAGGTACACTTAAACTTGTAGAGGGCGGGGAAGGAAAAAACAGTAGAGGGTCAAACGAGAACAATCACATTTAGCTTCTAAAGTTAATGAGTCTCAGAATTTGGTAAGAGAGAATATCTTGCTTAATTCTTTTTGTTTCTGAGCCAGAATCCAATTGTTTCCAGGTGCAACTCGTCCTCAAGATGATGCATGGCAACTCCCATGTGAATATGGCCTTGACCTCAGCAGTAGGGGGCGGATATGGCCTGTTACAGCCTGCCAGCCTGAGCCCCCGAAGGCCGAGGTGAGGGATGGGGTCCGTTATCGGCCTTGTCCTAGCCCCACAGCAGGGGTGAAAGCCATTTGCTCCCCAGGGTTTATCCGGGGTGCAAATGGTTAAATGGTTTATTTATTTTTCATCTCAGAGATTGACTGTGCAAGCAACGCAATATCCCCAGAAAAAAAGAATGTGCCCTCAACAATAGGAAAAAGGGACTATTGTATTGTTTTCTATTAGAAAGGCTGATCAAAAAGATGTGAAAAACTAGAAAGGCAGACTTTGTTCCTGGAATAGTGGTGGATGCCTGGAAGAGAATCTGTGGAGGGGGTAGTGGAGCAGTTGATGCTTATTATGTGTGGGGGAGGGGGGAGTATGATAATTCTGTGGACCATATAGTCCAAAATAGAATAAATAAAAGGTCACTTGCATCAGTTAGCCCTAAAAGCCATCACGTGAGATCAAGTGTGCCCCATTCGGAATTGAACCTCTTTCTACTCTAAATACCCGAGTCAAAAAAAGACGAAAAAGACATCTCAGGCATCTTTACCATGCCCTAGGATTAGAAGCCACCTTGAAAATGAACAATAATATCCTAAGATTGCTAAACCCAACTAAAGCAGCAGTCCTCTGAACCAACTAAAAAGTCTCTGGCAGTTGATGCATCGCCAACATCTGTCTGGCACGCCCAGTCCCCCTAAACACATGCCATGGTCAACACACATTTTCAATGTAAGGTTTCAGATACATGTGAGATGTAATCATTAAACGTGCATTGTGCAATGGAAGCAGTTGATTGGCCCCATGTATTGTCTAGGATTTATTTTGGTTGCACTATGGAAGTACTATGTAACAGACACAAAACATCAATGTTGAACTAAAACACAAGGTGCTGGAATGTTGCCTTTCTGTATTTGAGTATAATTTGCTTCTCCCAACGCCATATAAAACTGGCACAGAGTCTAATGACACTTTGTTAAATAATAGGCCAGTCCATACAAAAGGTGTAGAACCTACACTGAACATTTTCCTCAGTCTTGTGGCACCAACGCATGATAAATATGAGGGAATATACTCCATGGGCTTGGTTTCCTGATTGTGCACATAATATAAAAAATGTTACTATGCATATACAGGAAAACTCAGTTTGAGTTATCAAAATGTGTAATGTTTAAAGTCAAGTGACAAGCAAGCAAAGTAACTAATGTGTATTTCCATAGGCCAACATGCAGTTTGCCCTGTTTCCAATATGTTTTATATTGAAACATTAACAGATACTCTGTTACGGTTCCTCTTGTCCAATAGTAAAGACAATAAAAAAAAGAAATCAACATTTCAAGCAGTTTGTTTTAAAGAATCATGGCTACACGCTTACCCAAAATGTGTGATCTGTGTATATCTGCTTCAACCATATGCCCTTAAAGGCTGTATAACTCCCCCAACCAATGTGTATCACACACAACATAACTTTAAATGCTCTAATGAATCATCTGGCATTTGGCGGCCCCATCACTGGCCCCTGCTAGACAATGCTTCACACTTAAAAACTGTGGTGTCCACCATCGCATCCTGTAGCGCCGGTTAGGGGGTGTCAACATCACTACCTACAGAATTCCATGATTGTCGCCTTGATAGCGTCTGCACCCCTGATGCATGACTCCTTGTGATAACAAGGCAATAGTCAGCATTGCGGGTCCTAGAGCCCCCGGTTAGGTTTCCATTTGTCAAGACATTCCTAAGGTACCTGTTGCCGAAGTGCCACTCTCCATCGCCAGGGCCCCTAAACACTCCATCGACCCTTGCTGGGGGCCATAATCCATCAATGCCGCTTGATGAATCTGAAGAACAACTCCACTGTGTTGGGGTGACCCATCCATTCACCCTTGCAGGGGGGGCACAACTGATCAACGCTCCTTACTGAATCTGAAGAACAACTCCACTGCTTTGGGGTCTCAGCCACTTAGTCGTCACTTGCTCGGGTCCACATCCCAGCAATGCCGCTTAATAAATCGGCATAAATATGCAATCCCATCCTCTGGGCCTCAAAACAGCTGGGGCATTTTGAAACAGATGTACAAATCTCCATGTTGGAAGTGGAGGCAAGTGGAGTTTGTCGGAGTTCGGCGATGTGACATGAGAGGTGAAACTAGCATCGAGCTGAGCTAGTTACAGTGAATCCTCACTGCCATTAGTCCACTGGGAGCATGAACACGCCGCCAGATATGGAGGGGGACAATTGTTATGAATATTAAAGACCTCCCGGGGCTTGAACTACACGGTGGAAAGCGCCATTGTACACAATCTGTAAATATGCATTCCCCAATGGAAGGTCCGAGCAACATACAACGAGCGTCTGAAGAAGGGGAGCGATCAGCGGATGTTGAACCGCGACCGCAAAGCTCGGACTGGAAGGCACCAAGGGAGGGGGCACAGGGGAGAGAGGTGTGCTCCCCCAGTAATCAGGGTCTTAACAACACGACTTTGGCCGTGGTGGTGGGAATAGGGATGGACCGCGAGCCTGTATTGCCCAGTGCAGACACAAAACAAAGAAGCCAAATGAGCGATATAATATCGCCTACGAAAACAGCCCTACTACCATCAGAATTAGAGCAAAGTGCTACAAGCGCCCTAGGAGCTTCGATGAGCCCGAGCAAAGGCTTAAGTGACATAGATCAGGCTAAAAATCAGCCTCAAATAAATTAACATGAGGCGTCATCCAACCCATTAAACCCTATCCACTTGACAGAAAGAGGAGACGAGAAAACCTGCTCCCCAGTGCAAGGTCAAATGTTGATCTGGCAGGCCATATGTCCAGAGAACTAACAAACCTTACTTTAAAAATCGCACAGCAGAAACGACTGAGTATGTCCTGTGTGAATGATAGCTGCTGGCAGTGGACCAATCCTTAAAATGCTGACAAAAGTGCCGAGCTCAAAGAGGTAGAAAAGGGGTCCAGAGCTCCCCTACTGGGAGAAAAGGAGAAATCTGCAGAAACGAAAATCTGAATATCAACAAACAGACGAATGGGACCTAGGAACACAGATAGAATATCCTAGAGAAGTGGATCTGATTGCATCAAAATGGCCCTGTTTAACCAGGGTTGAAAGTGAGCTTATGGAAAGGGGAGTAAATTGGGGCTGGTCATCGGAAAAGGTGACCTGTTATGAGGTGGAAGACAAGGAAAGTGATACTTCAATTCTGTCATCCGCCTATTCAGCCTCCTCCAACCACATCTCTGAGAGCTCAACAAGGAAACAATGGAAGGGTGAGGGACCCCTGAGAATTGAAGATTGGCTATATTTTCAACTGATGGTGATGGTATCACTGTCAGCATCCTTAACACCATTTACAAAGCTATATAAGGCATTGTGTAACACTTTACAGGATCAATCCACCCTCATCACAACTATGTCCAACAAGATGGTGTGATTGGAAATTCTGGTGAATAAAGTGGATTCGCGCTTAGACAATGAGGCTGAAAATTCCTCAAACTGGCAAAATCGACTATGCGACCATGCAAGGAGGGAATCGGCGGACAAATCCCTGTTGATGGACGCTTTATTAGCCGACTGCAAATGGATGCGAGCGCAATGTAAAAAGCCTAACCTAGCGGAAAGAAACCCTTCCATTGGGAAAGTGACAGAAAACGTGAAAAAGAGGTGATTTTGAGTTTGCCCAACAAAACAGAGTCCCAGAAAACTATTGGAGAGAAAAACCTCTTCTCAATGTTTAAATCAAATAAGCCTCTATAAACCACAAATGATCGAACTAGTGGTAATAAGAAAAACATACTGCAAACAAAAAAATCGATAAACATGTAGTTGACGTCCAAGCGGAAATCAAACAGCTCAAGAGCATTCCTAAGGAATCTGCACTCTCCACCGTCAATGGACAATAGACCTTCAGCAAAACGTGCAAGGAAAGAATGAAAGCTTCCAGCAGCGGAGGTGGCAGGTGGTTTTCTGACAGCACCAGCATCTGGGAGTGGCGAGGAAGCCCTTGATTTCTTAGAGACAGGTTTAAGTGATCTAATTGACAAAATTGAAAGGTTGGAGGAGGATGCGAACTGGAATGATATGAGCAAATCAGAACGGGCAGAAATTCGGATACCCCAGAGGACAGTGGGAAAGGATCCAAAGAAAAATTGGAGTGGGGGGGGAATACCCAAAGAGCAAACAAAAGTAATCAAAGATTTCAAGATAAGACAGCCTCACAGTGCAGTCCGAAGATATGCCTCGAATGAATTATAGCTGGAAATATGGTTCCGACCTTAAACAGGAGGAATGTGTTGAGATTGTTGCACTGCATTCTTCCAGCCCGTCAGATATCCAAATTGGATATTAAGGTCGTTGAATTTGTATTGGAACAAAGGACTGGTTGAGTTATCCTCCACCTATACTCTCAGACCAAGAAAGACTTTCTGTTGGCACAAAATGAGAAACTCCTCCCATTAGTATATTAAATAAGTGACTTTCAGGAGAGGATTAGAGTGAACAGGAAGGAAGCGTCGAACAACAAAGCAAAAATAATAAGGGACGCCAGTGTATCTAATTCTAAACTTGAAGAAAAAATATTGAACAAGCCTACAAGTATGAGGGATCCAAAACCTTCTCTCTTTTTAAAAAAGGCCCCGGTATCACTATAATTTACAGTAGACAATCAGGAAAAAAGCAAACTACAAAGGGTAAGGGGCAGATCGATCCTGGATGGGAGGCAAGTTCATGTGACAGGATGCCCTGTGCTCTAGGAAATTCCTGTTAGAAATAGATTATAAGAATTCCATCAATGGAGTCCCTCAGACTTACCCCATGGAACACTAGATGCTTTCTGACTCTTTTCATGGACCAGTCCCCCCAGTTGGATACATTTGATAGATTGTGCTTCCAAGAGACATGGCTCCAAACTTTACCCCTATGTGAAGGATACGTGGCCTATCTAAATCCTACTCCGAAAGGAATCACAGGTCGCCCCTTTTCAGGACTTTTGACTTTGATTAAACTGTAATCTGGCTTGAATGTAACTATCATTGAACATCCCAGCCCCTATGTTCATATCATGTCCCTAGCCGGATCATCTGATCATAAATGTACTCTTTACATCCTAATTAATTGAGCGTTCATGACCTACTGGCAATGTCGATATCCCTGCTTCAACCAGTGAGGTACTAGGAAAGACTGGGTGAGGTCGATTTGGAATGGGGCAAACATTGTTTGAGATTGAGAGGTATAGAAGTGTCCAAAATAACCAGTCAATACAAAGCTTTTATCCAAGAAAACCCAGTTAGAGTTGATTATATGAGTATTCTGAAGGACTTTTCTCAAAAGGGGTTCTGCAAGGGAAAAGGAAACGGGTCCAGAAACACGTATTTGAAGGACAGAATGCAGAAAGCCAGACACAAATATTGCAACTGGCTGATTATCCCTAGAATGAGGAGAGTGCAGAGGGATAGTGAGCACATGCTAAAAGTGATATGTGCTAAGAATTCCCGCAACCTCTGAGAATTGATAAATAATGGGGGCACGTTTAGAGAGGCCAACTCCATGAGTATGGTAGCGGAAGAAGCCTGGGTTTCTCATTATACCACTCTATTTGCGGATCGGGAAATGTAAGAAGTGAGAAAGGTGGTTCTCAAACCCTGAGCTGGAACTTTCTGTTTGATGAGGGAGATGCCCAGCTAATGATTGGTAACCTGAGTTAATCTAGAGCGGCAGCGGGCAATGGTCTGTGCAACCAAGAATTTAAGACAAATAAGGAGCTATGGGGAAAGCTACTTCTTGTTGTTTGCACAGATTATGCAGAATAAGGAAATACCTTCTACCTGAGAAAGGCAAATATTGTCCCTATTTTTAGGAAGGGAGATAGGTTGGATCCGATGAACAACCGTCAAATCGCCCTCCTTGACTCAGTGGGGAAATTGTTCGCAACCGTTTTACTGAAATTTAAAGGCTTGGGCGGAGAGGAGTGGAATCCTGGACCTCAGACAAACAAGGTTTGTCATGGGTGTAGGGACAACCCTGGATCTCTTTAATATTAACATTCTTAAAGAGAGGGTCCAGGATTCGAAAACCTGCCTATATCTTGCATTCATGGACCTCAAACAGGCTTTCGATGGTGTTCTTAGGGAAAAGCCTTGGGCCATGCTGAGAGCTTGTCAGTTCCATTGGAGCTGATCGAGGCCATGGAGAATTTATATACCAACACCTCAGTGAAGATTATATTGTCCGAGAAGGGTCATTTAACAAGATGGATTCCGACACATCGAGGACTTAAACAGGGGTGCGCTTTAGCCCCCCTGTTATTTTGCCTCTACATTGCAGACTTAGCAATGTCACAGAAAGATGTGTTAGCTTTCCCGCCAAAAATAAATCGAATTGAGGTCCCCTGGATTCTTTTTGCGGACGATTTGATCTTCTTGGACCAACTGCCCATTGGCCTTCAGAGGAGAATTGAGACCTTTAATAATTTTCGAACCGAAAATGGGATGAAGGTCAATGTGACAGAGTCTAAAATATTGACTATGAGGTCGGCTCGCAAGAAGAAGGGTAGTGGATTCACGTGGAGAGTGGGTGACAAACCGCTCGAAATAGTTGATTCCATGATATACCTTTGGGTAGCTGTAAATAGGAATTTGAATGAAAAGAGCCAATATATCCATCTAAGGGGCAAGTCAACCTCCATAACCAATCAGGGAATGACCCTCCATCGAGCATATGGGAAATATTCGATGGTGCCAATCATTTCCTTCTATGAACAGAAGGTGGCTCAGACTCTGACCTATGGATCAGAGGCCATCCTGCATATCCCTGGAAAATCTGGAAGAGGTTGGAAGGTTATTTTTGGAAGAGAATATTAAGATTGCCTAACTCGTTATCTATGTGTTCGATTAGACATGAATTGAGATTGCAATCGCTAGAATTCCTGGTGCTACGGAAGACGGTAATCCTTTATAGAAAATGTACATATGAACCTGCAGTCATCCCCTTTGCTTTCTTTGACCTGGAGAAAGAAGGGCATGATAGATTTCTAACTCAATGGATAGGGAAGGCAGAAATGATTGTCGATAGAAAGGGGATTGAAAGGAGTGATTTGGCAGTCAATCTGACTAAATTGAAAAAGAAACTCCAAGCTCTAGACTGGATAACAACAGTGGAGAAATGGGGCCAGGACAAATTGAGACAGCCACTGGATCTAGAGCGCAACGATTTAAACTGCCTCCCAGTATAAATTCCCATCTCCGGCATATCGTGACATCCTACTTATATGTCGACTGAGCACCTTCAACACAAGGGAGGTGCAATGGGCCAGGAAAATGCCCAGCGTAGATTCTGTAAAGAAGTGGGAGGTGTAGAATCATTACTCCAACTGGTAACAGGGTCTAAACCATTAAGGGAAGTGAGAAGGACATTTGTAGATGGGAAGATGACTGGGTGTGAGTTGTTGGGGCCCTCGCAATGGTGGGAATGGGTCCTTTTGAGGGAAACAACCAGCATTGTGATTGCTGTGATGAAGATGGTGGAATTTATGCTAAAAAAAGCCGTAGAGGTAGAGAGTGAGTGAATGGGAAACGGGTGGCAAGGGAGATGTTCCCTTACAAGAGGAGAAAAGAGTAGTATACATCAAAAGAGAGAGATAACATCTACTAACTGTCCTCGGTCATTAGGTCAAAAGGAATTTTTAAGGAAATAGGGAATTGAGTACCTAAGAGAACTATATTTTTAAATTAATTTATTGACTGTAATGTGAACAGTATGATGATCTGTTAATGGAGGATTTGTATGTTAAAGGTTAAAATAAAACAAAATCTCCAACTGTATCGCATCTGCCGGTTGGCGGGTGGTTCATTCCATTTATTTAGGGTCGGCCTTTTGCACCATCCAGCCGTTAGGAATATATGTTGTCTCTAAATAAATACAAAGAGAATATAGAATCAGAATAGAACATCTTTTACACTACGTCAATCACCTATATTGCATTATCCAAATACAATTTTCCACCTGCATCAATACATAACATATTGTAATGTCAGCACCCACATCTCAAATCCAATGTAACAACCAAGCACTTATCCCCATTAAAAAAATCAACAATTCTCTCAGTTTGCGTGAATGAATCTCAGCTACACGGCTTGATCAAAATGTGTGATCTTTGATAAAAAAACAAATCCCACCATGCACGGCCTACCAGAATTGTTGGTTCATAAAGCCCCATAGCTTGGGATGTGTCAGTATCTTGTGAGACACTGCTGGAGTTATAACTGTATTTTGAAAAGACTATCACAGGGTATCTCACTTCTATCTCAGAATTAACAGATTAAAGTGCTGTGCGTCTTCGCAACCCTATTGAAGCTTCCACATGTAAAAGCTGAACCCTAAAACTCTGATCTTCTCTTATGCACAGAGAATAGGCACAAAAGTGGCAAAAGCTTTTCACTGCTTTGCGGACACCGCCTAAGTCATGTAAATTGTATCACTTTGCGCACCCCGCCTAAGTCATGTAAATTGTACCACTTTGCGCACATGAAACAAATAATGTAAATTGAAACTCATACTTAGACATATAAAATGAGTTCAATAGACACTGGCTAAAACATTAATTTGGACAGTCATTGGAACATTAACAAAGCCTTCTACACAGTGTCAAGCACCTCTTTGAAATATTCAAAAACAATATCCCAGCGACTGCAATACACAACATATTGTAATATCAGCACCCACATCTTAAGTCCAATTAAAAAATGCCTCAATTCCATCAATTTGTGTGAATGAATCTCCGGTACACTGCTTCATCAAAATATGTGATCTTTGACAAACACTCGAATCCCACTGTCCATAGCCTGCCAAAAGTGGGAGTTCACAAAACCCATGCATCTTTCATGCATAGCAACCACAACAATGTCACACCAGGTCAGAATCAGCCTGTGATTAATGAGTGAGCTACCGCTTTGAATTTTTACACATTTAAAATATTTTACAATAAGTAGCACCATTCAAGTTTGAAGAAGCAAATATGCAAGAATATGTTGTGCGCAGATGTGTGCTTGTGTGTGTGACGCAGGACCGGACCCGTGATATGAGGAGGTTTTGGACACTTGCAAAGATTATATTTGGCTCTAAAATGTAATCTCTGCAGGGGTGCAAAGTTATAGGGTTGGATGGCCTGAATTTTCAAAAATTTCACATTATTTGAAATAAGAACCCACATTGTTTTACAGTTAAATCTGTATAAGCTTAAATAATTGCAAAGGATCACACACTTTGGGTAAACCATGAAGCAGGGATTTTAACCCACTCAATAAATTTGACCTCATACCTTCCTTCTTCTTACCACTCCTTGCGTTCTTGCAACTACAGTTGAATTTTTGCATGCCTATTTCCATGTACATACCACCTCAAGTTGTCTAAAATCCCCCTTTTGCCATCACCATATCAGTTAATATGGTGATGGCAGCCACAATAAAGAAGAGGTTTCAAACAATTGCATTGTTTAATTGCCAAAATTCTTCAGTGTTAAACAATATAGCCAATACTCTTATTCTCAACACCAAAACAATATGGCCCCCATGCACAGGGTGGCAATATCATCACAGGCTTTCTCAGGGAATCAGCCAGTGCAACATTGACAATTTGTTCAGACAGTAACTCCAAATTAACAATTACAAGGACTGAGCAGTCTGTCTGCACCTGGCGCAGTCTTCTAAAAAACCTTCAAGTCATACACATCCCTGCCTGACTCCATTTAATGAAAGGGTCACCAGGTGTTCTAATCACATCCAAGTTTAATTACATACAAAACACAGAAACTGTATAACATGCACATTCTTATAGCAACATGCTAAGCCAGGAAGTATATTGCAGTGTTTTTAATTTGCACAGCCCGATTGGTAAACTATAAGCCCTGCAATGCATTGGGAATGCAACCATGCCAGACCTATTTATTCCCTTTCCCCCACAGTACTTAAAAGAAGTGGTGTAAAACACAGATCTGGAGATTCTCAACACTAACACTGCATCTGTCCTCATTCTTCTTGACCTTTCCTCTGCCTTTGACATGGTAAACCACAACATCCTGATCGCACATCTACATGTCACCCTGGGAATCACAAGTCAGGCTCTGGTGTGGTTAACCTTCTTCCTTTTCGAACACCCATTCCAGGTGGAACTTGGGTCCTTTCTCTCCACTACCACTCTTACAACATGTGGCATTCCCCAGCATTCTAACTTATTCCCCTGGTTCTTCAATGTCTACATGGCTGCCCTTGCACGTGTGATTGCCATTTTCATATCAAACTTCCAGTGTTATGCGGATGACACACAACTCTCCTTCAGGCTACCCTCAGCCACCTCTTCTACCTCGCTCATATCTGACTGTCTGCCTGCGATTCAGTCATGGCGTGCTGCAAGCGACCTCGGCCTCAATGCCAGTAAGACTGAGATCGTTTGCATTGGGACTCCTCCTCCCGCTTTCCCACTCTCACTCTAGCCGGCCTCCCTTGACCCTGTGCCCGAACCCACCCGCGAGGCAAAAAACCTTGGGGTCATCTTTGACTCCACTCTCTCCTTCTCCAATTACATTTCGGACATCTCTAAAAAGTTCAACTACCAGCTACACCTCCTCAGAGGTACTCTTCCTTTTCTCACCTTTACCCAGTGGCTCACTGTCTCCAAAGTCCCGGTTCTCTCAATGCTGGACTACTGCAGCAGACTCTTTCTCAACTTCCCTGCCTCTGCTCTGTGCAACTCATCCAGAACAGAACTGAAAGACATATCCTTGGTCTCAAGCCAAGGGATTGCATCTCTCCAGTTCTGAAATCCCTCCACTGGCTCCCTGTGGCTGCAAGGATCAAGTTCAAGACCCTCTGCATTGTCCACAAGGCCTTCTGGGGCATGGGACCTACCTATCTGCAACATTGCCTACCTAAATACTGTCCTTCCCAAGCCCTCCGCTCATCTACCGCCAACCTTCTGCGAGTGAGCTGGTTCTCCAAGCAGAGATTTGGAGGGAGATCTTTATCCTCTGCAGGGGCCTCCCTCTGGAATAGCCTCCCTGCCGCACCCCGTCTTGATCCTGATCTCCGTAAGTTCGGGAAACTCCTTAAGACATTCCTTTTATCCTCTTCCTTCTCTCTCTCTCTACCCTGCTAACCTTTCTCTCCACTCTAACCCTCTCTCCCTCCTTTTTCCACACAGCCTGTTAACTGGCCACCTGGCGTACCTCAGAGTCTCACAGGTCCCTGGCACCTTTGCCAGTCCTCTTGCACTTGCCTCTGGGCTTTGCACTTGCCTCATCGTTACTGCATTTGGTCAATGACCCATGAGAGTGGCATCTCTCAGCACTTACCCCAGCTTCGGACTGACTGGGCACACTTGGTCTTTTTTTCTACTAGCATAATGATGTCCAACACTTCTATACAGGGTGCTTTGAAATGCTACATTTTTTAAAATACAGAACCCCACAATACTAACAATGGCACTATCACAGAGTAATAACATTTTCATGACTTTAAACAACAACTCACCTTCAGCTCTGCCAGCCAGGGCCTGGAAGTCCTTAAGCCGATTAGTAAATACAGATCTGGCTTCGAATCAAAGCCCTGCAGGAGGTCATGGCCTGGTGTCCCTGAGCCACGACAGATCCAATTAACTGTTTAGAGTTTTCCTCACAGGTCCTGCCAGCAGCCCCAGGCAATTAGTCACCCAGCATGAGACTCCAATGATGCCCCCAGCTGTCATAATGTTCAACTCCAGGTACAAAATCCACATGGCTCACATGAGATGGGCCTGCACCAGTCAGAAGTACACTTTTTAAGGGTTAAAGAAACACAGACCACACCCCTCCCCCTGCTGTTTTCTTGTCTTTCTGTGTTCCTGTGTCACTTTAGCAAAATCTAAAATTCGCCAGGTCATTTGTTTCTTGTCTCTTTCACATCACCATTCTATCATAAGCTGAAAATAGCCCCCTCCCATCCCTGCTGACTATAGCTTATATAGCTGATAAGCAGACCCTGTGTGTATTTTTAGCAACAGGTATCCTGTCATGCAGATGTGACACATCAGAGCTAAAAATAAAGACCCCTTCTTAGCAGCCACAATGTGTGATCTCTCCTGAGGTCAGCAGAATGCAAAAATCCCAGTGTGATTCATGGGAATTCCTGTCATTCCAAAGCCCCTTAGCTACTGTATTGCATCAGCTGGGACTGTGCTACGCAGAGCAATGCTGGCTTCTTATGTTTGCACTGTCACCAGCTCAATCATTTGCATTTGTCTGCTGCAGTGGCATGGGTCTATCCCCCAAACAGGTCTGGGCCTCATTACAGGTTTGCCGGTCCAGTAACTATGGTACCAGCAAGCTTGCCGTTACTGTAGTTACCGGACCAACAAACTACGAGTTCTGCTCACGGGTTCCTTTTCTCCCACCAGATCTGACCTGGCGGGTGCAACGGCACCCGTGAGCAGAGCATGTCGGATGCACCAGCACCATTCTGAATGGTGCCGGTGCATCCAACCTCCCCATTCCCATTTGAGCCCTTTGGGGCTCAAATGGGGATGGGGAGCATTTAATTCTGGCACCCGCAAATGGGCAATTACCCAGTCTGGCTGGGCCGTAATGACCCAGTAATTGCCCTTTCGCTGGTGCCAAAATAAATTGCAAGTTTTACCGGCAAACTTGTAATGAGGCCCAAGTCTCTACAATAGTCCGACTCCATCTACATTGTGTTAATTTAAAAGAAACAAGCATTGCCCAAGGTAATAGTTTTGGTCTTTTGTATTGACACTGAGAAAACACACTTTGCCTATAAAGCAAATTCAAATAGGGTTATTTTGGCCGCCATCAAAAGGTCTGGGGTTCCATACTGGCATCTTTTCATACTCTATATACAATTTATATCCAAGTTTGATGTTACTCCTTAAAAAAGAGAATTAAACTCTATGGGGTTATTTTTAGATGCTGTCAAATGTCTGGAATGCTGTGATGTCATCTATACTATATATAGATTATATATCCAGCTAATATAACATTTATATACAATTAATATAAACATGATATAAAAACATGTGGGGGTCAATTAAAATTGTTGGTGGGGCATTAACTCGAAATGAAACATTATATTGAAATTATATTAAAATGTATATTCATTTTACATCAAAATGTATATAAAATTGAATATCAATGTATACAAAATATATATAAAAATGTTATATCAAAAATGTATTTAAAAAAATGTATTAGGGCTACTGCTATATCTACAGAATTTGGAGTGTTGCAGGATATTAGAAGGGAGCTGCAGAGGAGTGAGGATGTACTTGCGCAACTGCAGCAGAGATACGTTACTGATCCATCACCCCAAAACAAGAATTACTTTAAGGCAAACTTAGACAAATATCGTGACATAGCCAATAGGCAGTTTCGTTATTTTAATAGGCCTGCTGCAGCGCGCCGCTATGGGGAAATGGATAGACCAGGGAAGTTGCTGGCGTAACCGGTTCATAACGACAGTGGTGGCTCTAATGTTTCATGCGTAATTCGACCTGACGGTGTGGTGGCCAATATGGTTGATGAGGTGAATGCAGTATTTAAGACTTTTATAGGGCATTGTACATCCTGAAAAGCACAGCCATAACACTAGAAATGGACGAATATCTTGCAAAAATCCCCACAACACTTTTGTCTGTTGAGGCGCGGGATACGCTGGACAAGCCGATAAATTTGGCTGAAGTTAAGAAAGCCATCAGAGACCTCCCGAAAGGGAAGGCCCCAGGGTCGGACGGACTAGTGGCAGAATTTTACAAGGAGTTCATAGACAAGCTCTCACCCAATTGCTTTCTGTCTGGTCTGAAGTGGGGATTTTGCTGGACTCTATGCATGAAGCAATCATTATTTTATTGCTTAAACATGGCAAGCCTCCGGACGACTGTGGGTTCTACTGGCCATTATCTTTAATAAACACTGATGCAAAAAATGTTGTCAAAAATCTTAGCATCATGATTGAACCCACTAATGCCATACATGGTGCATGTGGATCAGGCAGGATTCATATTGGGGAGATCAACAGCGTCCAACATACAGCGAATATATAATATAATTGTCCAGATACCACAGGACAGTCATGGGGTTGCAGTTTCACTTGACATGCAGAAGGTGTTTGACACGGTGTACTGGCCCTACTTATTTAAGACGCTGAATATTATGGGCTTGGACCAAACTTTATTAAGTGGGTAACAGTTTTGTATACACAACCATATGATGGAGTGTATGAGAATGGTGTGCTCTCACCCGTATTCGAATTGAGGCCAGCACTAGGCAAGGATGCCCACTGTCACCCCTGTTGTTTGCCCTAGTAATAGAACCACTGGCAGATCTAATGCAAGCTCTCCATGCATGCGCCGGGAATCATATTGCAGGACAGGTAGAACTTATCACATTGTATGCAGATGATATAATGATGTATATCTGAGAACCGGAAAAACATCTTGTTTGTTTGTTTGTTTTATTATTTGTAATGTGCCAGAATACCCTAAGGTAACATGGCGCAGCAGTTACATGCGAAGCTTAGTTACAACAACAGCGATATATACATGTACATATACACAGTAATAGTAATAACAGGATTATATACATATAACAGGTAAACACCTGTGGGTACAGTATGTACAGTTGGCAGGATAAGAAAGACTGAACGACTAGATGCGTTTGAAGGCTTCCGTCTTCAGCCATGAAACAATCTTAGATCAGAAGTTTTGATAACGTAAGTCCATTCTGAGAGTTGGAGGTAGGAAGTTCCACAGTTTAGCCGCTTTCACTGGGAAGCTATTGCCCCCTATAGTGGAGCGTTTAAAGTTGGGGACAGAAAGGCAGTCTTTATGGGCTGTTCTTGTGGGTCTCAGGGAGGCCTGTCTATGAAATCTGTCGATCAAGTAAATTGGAGCAGCGTTATAGAGGGACTTGTAAGTCAGTGACACAGTTTTTAGAAGAATTTTATCTTTAATAGAGAGCCAATTATTCTGTTGGTTGTGTACTGTGATATGATCTCTTCTAGAGATGCCCAATGCCGCTCTAAGAGCGTAGCTTTGGAGGACCCAAGATAGAGAGCGTTGCCATAATCCAGGTGGGACAATATGAGAGCTCTAGCAAGGGTGAAGCAGCGAGAGTCAGACAGAAAGTGTTTGGCTGCACGGATCAGTTTACACTTATAAGCCATGAGAGAGGCTAGGGAGTTCACCTGTCTGTTGAAAGAGAAGTTGGAATCTAAATAAAAACCTAGCGTTTTAACCTCTTTTCCCACCTTGATGCTATTGCCATCGATCATGAAAGATGAATAGGCATGGCCTAGTTTCTTTAAACTGGCGGTAGTACCCAGGATGATGAGTTCAGTTTTATCATCATTCAGGCATAGTCCATGTATGGCCATCCATGCCTGGATGATAATGTACACTCTATTCACCAAGGCCAAATCCTTCCCATAATCTCCAGAAAGCGGAAGGAGGATCTGGGTATCATCTGCGTAGTTAGTGTAGGTGATACCGAGATGATCCACATCATCGAAAAAGGGGCTTGGTAAATATATTGTAAAGTGTAGGGGAGACACAGGAGCCTTGTGGTACACCACAAATGATAGGTATAGGGTCTGCTGCAGCTGTAGGTGAAAAGACCCTCATGGCTCTGCCGTTAAGGAATGATCTAATCCATGTAATGGCCTCGACAGAGAAGTGAGCTGATGAGTGGAGGTGTGTGCATAGGACAGAGTGGTCGACCAGGTCGAATGCTGCAGAAAGGTCAAGGAGGAGGAGTAAGGCGGCTTGGCCATTGTCTCTGAGCTTATCGATCTGTGTTTTAAGGTCAATAAGAGCCGTCTCAGTCCCATGTTGAGGACGGAAGCCTGATTGTCTAGCTCCTAGTAGGTGATGTTCTTCCAAGTACTTCTGTATTTGTACGTAGGCGACCTTATCCAAGATTTTTAGAAGGAATGGTACAGTTGTTATGGGTCTATAATTTGTAGGCGTGGCTGGGTCAAGTGGGGTTTTCTTTAGTAGTGGTAGTACCCAGGATTGTTTTAAATTAGTAGGGATAGAACCGGTGGAAAAGGAAGCGTTGATTAACTTCCTGATAAAAGGGGAGAGGTCACGGGCAGCGTCTTTAATGAGCTGTTCAGGGCACAAGTCTCCCTGACAGTTGGAAGGTTTCAGTGACAAGATGATTTTTTCTACTTCAAGTGTGGTGATTTTAGAGAAATTGAAGCGGTGATTTCCCTTAAAGTAGGCTTCTCAGGTGGTTTGGACGGGTGGGGGTCATTTTAGGAGGCTTTTTTACAGGAGATTTTGTTTTGTAGGGTGGCGATCTTGTTGGCTAAGGCCTTTTGGATTTCTGAGCACCAGTTTTTATCTTTAGTACAAGTATCTGGTTGTGCTTTAGGGGTTTCTACTTCTTTAAGGATGGAGAATAATTCCTTCATATTTGATTTGGCTTGGGATATACGGGAGTTGAAGGAAGTTCGTTTTTGCTAGGTAGATTTATTTTTTGTAAAGGGCAGCTAGTTTAGTAAGTTTGAGTTTATTAGCTACTGACGGGAATTTTTTCCAGGTGGCCTCGCAGTTTCTTTTTTGCTGCCTTAAGTTTTTAAGGAATGGTGTATACCACTTGTTCAAGTGCATTTTGGGCTTACTTGGTCTGAGTTTGAGGGGGCTATTAGGTCCAGCGAAGTGGACATAATTTTATTGTATTCTTCAACCAAAGTTTCAGGATCCAAGTTGTCAGGGAGTGTGTTGAGTGTGGGGAGTAAGTTTGGGATAAGTTTCTGCACAGTGAGGTTCTTTTTGTTTCTCGTGAGTGTGGGTGGAGCCCTGCTGGCCGGCAGGGGTGGGGGTCAGATAGTAGAAAGCATGAACGATACCAGATGGTGGTCAGTCCAGGCTAGTGGTGAAATATCAGTAATGTTAGCTAGACAATTGTAGTCAGCCACCCAATCGAGTATTCTACCTTTGGCGTGTGTGGGTTCAATGCTTCTTTGGGTAAATCCTAATTCAGAAAGGGTATTACGCATAGTGTTGGCAAATTGGTCTTCCGGGTCATTGAAGCCCATATTGAAGTCTCCAAGGGTGAGTACTTGAGTGGAACTTTTAAGGTTACTGGATAATATGGCATTAATGTCCTCATCAAATGTGTCTATTGGGCCTGGAGGGCGATATATCACGTGGCTGTTGAGAGTTTGGGCATTAATAAGGGGGACTTTAACTGAGAGTAGTTCGCAAGAGAGGACGTTGATAGTGTTTGCTAATCTCATGGTAAGACTACATTTGTGGATAACAGCAACACCCCCTCCTCTGGAGTTGGGTTGGTCTTGTCTCAGGATGGAATAATTATCTGGGACTGCAAGCATAAGCATGGGGCCTGCTGCCAGATGTAGCCATGTCTCCGTGATGGCAAGGAGGTCAAGGTCTTCTTTGAGGATCAGGTCTGCAATTTCTGTTGCATGAGCTACTAATGATCTGGAGTTGAGCAGGGCTCCCTTGATTTGGGGGCTCACAGTGGTTGTGGTAGTTGTAGTGTAAGGGTGGTCTTGTATTGTTTCAGGATTGCTCTGATTAGGGGAACTGTGTGGAGGTTTGGGGTAGGAGTTCTGAGATGAGTTGGGTTTTAGGGTATTTAGGCTGATAGTCGTGGATCTTAGTCTCTGCGCCGTAGTCATGGAACGGGCGAGTAGCTCATAGATTTTAGCTAATCTAGCTCTGAGTCTTAAATTACTGTCTATAGTAGGGCGGGTGAGGATGGTAGGTGGCTCTGGATGTGAGTCATTTATATCTAGATGTGAACTACTAGGTGATTTAATGTTAGGTATGGTTGAGTACATAGTGATAGGTGAGTGAGGTGACATGCTAAGCAGTAGTATGTTATTTATAAGTAACAGGAGGCAGGCGATCAGGCTGATGACCAAGGGAAACATGCTAAGTGGTTGTAGCAGATGTGTTCAGATATAAGGATGGTTAGTCTAACGCTTAGGAAAGGTGCTCGGGCCTAGGCCGATGCAGGATTGGGCTCTCGGGCTGGGCAGTAGCTAGGCAAGGACGTAGCGCAGGGCAGGGAGAGGTACTAGCCTCAGTCAAATAAGTAGTGGAGTATAGATTCAAACTTAATACCCTAATGGCGTGTGCCTCATGCACAGGCAATAGCAGAGCGGCAGGCCGACAAAGGGGCGCTAACCACACATTGGCAGTACTGTGCTAGCATGAGAGAGTAACATCATTGTAGCCCACAAGATAACACAAATTGGGCTAAAGTGCGATAGGGCAGCATCAACATTCAGATGACACAATTGGGCTAGAATGTAATGGGGTAGCACCTAAGTTTGAAATAACACAATTGGGGCTAAAATACAATGGTGCAGCACCTGGATACAATAGGACACATTGGGTAGAATGCATAACACAATTAGGCTAAAATGCAATGGGGTAGCATCTACATTCGGATGACACCGTTGGGCTAAAATGCAAAGAGGCAGCACCTGGATACATTAGGACACATTGGGTAGAATGCATAACACAATTGGGCTAAAATGCAATGGAGAATAGCTGGGCACAATAAGACATATTAGGCAGAGTACATAACATAATAGGGCTGAGATGCAGTGGGGCAGCACCTGGGTTCAAGTGACAGAGTTAGGCTAAGGTGCTATGGGCAATATCAGGAATCAATATTACACAATAGGCTAGAATGCAAAGGGGCAGGACCTCGATTTAGGGTGGAGCATTTAGGGTGGAGCAAGTGTAAGGCACAGCTAGGCTAAATGCAAAAATCAAGTGTAAGGCACAAATAGGCTAAATGCAAAAATCAAGTGTAAGGCACGAATAGGCTAAATACAAAAATCAAGTGTAAGGCACAAATAGGCTAAATGCAAAAATCAAACATAGGCATAAATAGGCTAAATGCAAAAGTCAAATATAGGGCACATATGGGCTAAGATCTAAAATCAAGTATAGTGCACAAATGGGCTAAAAGCAGAAATCAAGTATAAGGCAGAAATCAAGTATAAGGCACATATGGGTTAGATGCCAAAATCAAATGGAAGGGCACAAGTGGACAGTGTAGATGGCGGAGGTAGGTCCAGGTGGTTGCATGGTTACATGTGCCTTAGGGTGCATAAAGATACTGCTTGAATGCTGAGGTTGCTGAGGTACAATGGCAAAAGCAGGCTAGTGCAAGATGATTGTAAGTTTCACAGGGAACTGTGGGCAACAACAGGCTCATTCAGCTCCATTAATTCAATTGAGGCAGTAGGCTGCAACGTTGGCATACTGGATGGATAGATAGGGCATGGCGGTCTGGACGCAATAAGATATGGGGTAGCATGTCTAGATAAGCTAGCGGCCAAAGAACTTTGTGACAGAGTCAGAGGGCAGACCATACAGGCGTGTGCGAGGGCAAGAGGTCAATCAGACATGACCAGAAAATGGGTGACATATTTGTAGTGCAAGACATACAATTCCGTGCAAGACATGCATTTACTTACAGCAGTATCCTGATTGACTGTGGATCATGACGAAGTGTCACAGGATAGTCTTGACTCCTAGATATTTGAAGCGGCACGCAACGAGGCATAAGGATTGGAACCAGAGCAGTGTTTGGGGGAATAGGAAAGCGCAACCATGCGCAAACAGGGCAAACAGATTCGAAAGGCCTTATGAGGCCTTCGGATGGCCGCCGGCTCTTCCGCCTGCCGGCGGATGTTTGTATTTAAATATCTATACAAACACACATTGCCTAGCAACGTGGAGGCATCTCAGCCTCGTTTCCACGCTGCATCGCGCCTGACATTTTGAAACTGTTGGATGTTGGCGCGTGTAGATTTTAGAGGATTCTGGGCCCATAGATGTCAGGGAGGCAATGGGGTGCCCAGGCAGGGCAAGATGTGGCATCAGCTGGTAACTGCAGGCGGGGGGGGCAGGCCGCCGCCAGGATGCGGTACGCTCCTTGCAGTGTGTTTGTTCGTTGAGGGTCCTCGTTCCTGGTAAGGGCGGAGGCTCCTGCCCTCTCCACGAGTCGGGTCGCAGATGTGGGTCAAACAGATTCTAAAGGCCTTATGAGGCCTTCGGATGGCCGCCGGCTCTTCCGCCTGCCGGCGGATGTTTGTATTTAAATATCTATACAAACACACGTTTGTATAGATACAGAGAATACTTCTAATAATAATAATAATAATTCTTCAGAGAATACTAACTGCGCTACATGAGTTCGGGAGCTATTCTGGCTTGCGCTTAAATAGCAGTAAGTTGGAAGTCTTTCCGTTAACTGGCGTTACACATGAACCATGTAATATCTTTAGGCTACGGTGGTCACCCTTGAGCATTAGATATCTCGGAATTGAGATTACGTGTTCACCAGCACTTACTAAATCACTCAATTACGACACCCTAGTGACCAGAATTAGCACCAAGCTGGAAAGGTGGAACCATGTTACTATATCGTTGATGGGGCGGGTTGCACTAATAAAGATGACCATTCTACCTAAGTTTCTCTATTTGTTTTGCAATATACCTATATGGCCTGGTAGATCATTTTTTAATAATATAGCTCAGATATGCTCCTCGTTTGTTTGGAAAGGACACATTAGAGTAAAATGGCAACGTCTCAGGCTGGCAGAGTTTGGGGGATTGTCAGCCCCTGACTTTGAACTATATTATTTAGCAGCGCAGGCGTACTATGTGGCATACTGGTTGGACTGCAGCCCGAAGTCATCACAAATGAGGCTGGAGGGTAGGGGGTTTTCCCAGATTCACTGATATATTTAATCATCATCATAATGAGTTTATTCAGAAACAGATTATCCATAAACCATAAAAAGAGAGTAAAAATGCATAACAGTACAAAATCCAATTCAACATTTTAAAAGATCCATGATATAAACTTACAAACATTAGTAGTGTCAAGAGTGTTTTCCGTCTTAGGTCTGTATAATGTGGGCAGAACAACACAAAATGTAGCAGGTCCTCCACCGGCCACTGACAACAGGGGCAGGCTGTGGGTTGTACATTGTGAGTCCAGCTTTTTGTTTGTGCCCCTAACCATAGGCAATCAAACCGGGCTCGAGTCAGGGCCCAACGATCTGCAGGATTATCACTGAGGAGCAATTACGACTGAATAACGTCCGCAGTTGTTAACACAATGTGCCTTCTGTTTGCAAAAATGCCCAGGGCAGCGGACTCCCTATTTGCCGCAAGGGCGGATTTAAACATTTGCTTGTATGCCCTTACCACACACGGGGTCAAGAAGGTAGATGGGCAAACAAGATTAGCACAATTTAACTGTCTAATACATTTCTTTAATCATAGGAAAAGCACATCACCACACCCACCAGCTGGATCCGGTGAAAGCCACACATGATGCATGGGCTAAACTAACTAGATGCCCCAAAGCTATACTAGAACAAAGCTATACCAATCTGGGGCATACCGTTTCTGAATCCAACACGTGATAAATCATTGGCAGCGCACTGGCAGGTGGCTGGTATCCAAAATTTGGGCGACTTGTTTCATGAGGGGGTCTTTGTTACATATGACTTGATTAAGATACGCATAGGTGATATGTTGCTTCGTAGACTCCAGTATTACCGGGTTTGTTGAGCCATGGCTTCGGCGTGGCCTGTTTCCATTAGAACCTGCATCACATCCATGCCTCAGTTAACGAATGTCGCTAGATGTGGGGAAAAAAACTGCATCGTCATTGTATAAACTGGCACAGATGACTTGCACCATGCAAACAGTGGATATAAGGGGTACATGGGAAAGGGATCTTGGCATCACTTTGCAAACACACACTGGATGACAATATGTAGGTTAGTGAGGCAGGGCACTTCAAGATCCTAAACAGATCGCATTTCACTCGGGCAGGCCTTATGAAAATGTTTCCTTCCTTGGAAGGGAGATGTCCCAGATGTAACGGTTCGAAAGCTGGTATATTACATATGTTGTGGTCGTGTCAGGCCCTGTAGGTGTACTGGGATGCAATATGTCATGCGATAGATGAGATTGTTGTCCAGCCTTTATGATGGGAACCCTCAATTTGTTTACTGGGATATGTCAAGAAGTTTAATCCATTGAAGCGCAAATTTGTCAACCTTGGACTTCTATCGGCAAAAAGAGCTGACCTAATGCGCTGGACATGGAAGGAGGCCCCCACGTACGATAACTGGATTCATGACATGCTGTGGGCTAACGACTTGAAAGAGATATATGTCAGTTTACAGGTTCCTGTGAATTGCCCTCGAGAAATTTGGGGCGGTTTCCGGCTGTATTTGGAACGTAAAAGCATTGGTAATGGAGACAGCTGAGTAATATTGTAGATGTGGTGTATGTATTTTGGAATACCTTTATAGGCATGCTATTAATGTTTGATAATGCTCTGTGTTACTGTACACATGTGTAAAGAAAAAAATATGTTTAAAAAAAAAAAACTCTCCTATTTGTAGAGTTGGTTGAGTTTCATCCATCCAGCCCATGTGAATTTATTCAGACGACAGTTCATTTACACAAGCTAGATCACTGGTCCCTTGTTCACAAACCCTTGCTAATTCCGAGAAGATAGTCATCAGCATTCTAACCAACGCAACCATGAGTGCCGTTTGGGGAGTCGTTATAAGTCTAGACCAAAGCTCCTGACTTAGGAACTGTGATGTAGAATGTAAAAATCTACCATAACTAGTGCTTCTCAAGTTTAAGAAATACAGACAGCTCATCACAAGGTGGAACACATTTTCAGGCGCCCCCATATCACACATTCTACAGGTTCCCAGATCTTTATGCACACCCATCTTGGGACTTATTCAAGAGTAGGGAGACATTGTAATTGAAACTTTAAGTACCAGTTCCTAGGTGTTTTTAGAGGGGAGAAGAAGTGCACCATTCCAGAATAAAGCCTTTGTCGGTCTAAATCTTGTAGGTCTCTTATGCCATCCCAAGTTGTAATCCCAAGAGTAATCTTCCTCTTCAGTACTGCATTCGACTCTGAACCTGACAGTTCCAGCTTCTCTCTTATCCTCTTAACTTGTTTTTTTTTATTTGTTTCAGGTAGGGATTTCAATCTGCTGCTATCAGTGCTTTAACATAGAAACCCAGAGTCGATTTATCTTCTCGTTCAAGATTGCCCATTAAAGATAGAGTCCTTCTGGTGTATTGAGCCCACCAGGAATTCAGAGCCAGTTCCAGTCTGTCAAGTATGAACAGCTCCAAGCCAAGTGTAACATTGCATGGTCACTCAGTATTGACTCAACTATCTTGGAGTCCACAGCCTTTTCTACTGTTAGATTCCTAAAGAAAATGTAGTCAATGATAGAAGTGGAAAACACATTTGTCCAAGAGGGAATATCTGCCCAGGCACCCTCAAATAGTTGGATCGATTGAATAAAGGACTATCTGGATAGAAAGATAGACCATATTTTGCCACAGCTTGCTTTAGAAGACAAGCGCTGGAGTGGAGTAACCCCACATACAATGTATAAGTCTTCCCAACCTCCCTCTGTAACCAGACAATTGCAGTTAAAATTCCCTGCTACAATAACCACCCCAGTGGGGGGTGCTCTGCAGTCCATGCTGTTAGAATGATATCCATATCACATGTGGCCTAATCAGCATCCATTGTTAGAGGATTGAAATACACATTGATCACCAGTGTAGATATTAGTTTAT
The DNA here is from genome assembly GCF_040938575.1 of Ambystoma mexicanum. NCBI lineage: Eukaryota > Metazoa > Chordata > Amphibia > Caudata > Ambystomatidae > Ambystoma > Ambystoma mexicanum. The sequence continues at coordinate 491,193,908 of NC_090931.1, read as the reverse complement.
GGGCGTCATTTATATCACAGATCACTGTTGCTATGAAGGCCTCAGATTTCACGGGTATTTACTTCAGACTGCTGTATCTTTTGGTTTTCACTGCTGTCAGCTATCTGCCAGCAGGTCTTCCTTTTTTCACCTTTCTTTGTCAGATATGCATAGATTGAGAACCCGCCCCACATCAGTTTTCTCCTGAGCCATGTCTCTTGCACAAGAATAACATCATAGATGTTTAAAAAAAACAAACAATTCTTAACATTGAACATAAAGGGATTATACCCGTGTGAGTGCCAATTTAGTATTTGAAAATCATTCCTAGAAGCCTGGGCATCTGCCGCTTGAAGTAGGGAGGGTTGCTTCAAGCCAGCTCCAACTCGGATTTTCCAGGTCCCGAGACCCAGACAACCCTGTCTCTTGATCTGATCTTTGTGCATTGATGAAGTTCTGGAATAGTCTCGGCCCGGACTGCTTGATAGCACTCACATCCATTAAGAAGGAACTTCTCCTGCTGTCTAAACACCAGCCTCTCAATCAATTTTGATTGGAAGTGCACTGCACACTTGCCCAAAATCTCTGTCGAACAAATGGACACATTTGAGATCAGGAAATAAGTAATGGACCTAGATATAAATGAGGCTAACGCCAATACTTTCACAATTACAAAACCGTTCTTTCAATAGAAATCTTTTTATTTTCACATACAATTATAAAGTTCTTAAATCAGAACTTATTTACAAAACAAATTCTTTGACATCACACTCTCCTCTTTCATACTTTCATTCATACACAAAATATACAGTATCTTTTCTCTTTCACAGAATAGTGAAACCTAAGTCATCACCTATGAACATAAAACAATCCTGTCCATGTCAGTATTGTTCTTTCTGTATCTTAACACACATTAGATGTTTAAAGAGTAGTTATAATTCCTTTCTCTTGGATCTACATATGTTTCGGTCGATCTTGGACCCCACTGGGTCCGCTATTTATCCGACCTTCTTCAGGATCTAGGAACCACTCATCAGGGTTCCCAATATGACTGAAAGAGTGATGTCTTCTGTGATATATCTCCAAAATAAATACACAAAACAACCTATTAGACTCTAGCCTCTTTACCTTTTGCGACGCAATTAACTGGTCTGTATCTGTCTCACTGATGATACTCATCCACACTCACCTCTAAACAAAATCGTGTCAGGGGTAGTGCTGATGCCGGAAATCAATCCTCCCAGTCACTGAATTAAATTACATGCACCTGGAAACATTAAACAGAAAAGATATTTAAATATCCCATCCTCATCTCTTACTTGTACATATGTATATCTACCAAAAGATTATACACTTACATGTATCTTCTGTTGAAATAGGACCACCGAGGTCATCTCCGGTGGGTGGTGGAGCTGTACTGAATAGGGTTCTTATAGGTAATTCCCAATAGATCTACACAATCCACTGCCACTGCAAGGAAAGTAAAGGGTGCCAGTCAGTCTAATGTCACTGTATGGCCCACAGTTACAGAACAAAAACACATTTGTCAATCACCTGTTTCACTCACCCCCTCTCTGTAGTTCAGAAGTATGTAGGGTAGTCACGGTGCCACATTCAACTGCCTCTAAATGCACTAAAAAGAATTTGAAGGAAAAACGTTTTAGACAAACAAATTTGACATGTGCTCTAGTTCTGTCTGATATCCCTGTACAAAGAATCAGGATGGTACAAGCATCTCCGCAGGGTACACATTCCAGTGAGCACATTACCCCATATGCTCACAGTGCACTCATATAGTCACCACCTCGCAAGTACAGCACTCCTAATCATATTGCCCTTTTTGGTGCAGCATCATCGCATATCCTTGTATTCATAGTATGCACAAATACACGTTTTTGTCCCCACTCACGCGCTTCTTACTCCGGGATACGTCTACCTCTTAGTCAGTATAGTACCTGGGGAGTACACAATACAGTGGGCGGGTCACCCAATATGCTCTTAGTGCACTCTTATAGTCACCAACTTGAGGGCATGGTATAACCTTATTGAGTGCAGCTTCCTCGCATATATTCGTATGAATAGTTATGCACACACACCAGTATTCGTCCCGACTCATAGGTTTCCTCCTCGGGGGGGGGGAGGGGGTGCTTACCTCCTCGTATCTCATCCCTTTCTAGCTGCCGTTCGATTCTATTTCTGCATACGCTGCATGCGCGTCAGCTGCCGAGTTATAGACAACTTGCAATGCGGCAGGCGTGGCTTACCCTACGTGATCGGACATAGACAGAGGACTGATTCTTCATACGGCCATATAGATGAAGGACTTGCTGCTCAACTGGCCGTGAGATGCCTTTCCATCATAGAAAAAGGACTAAACTTAGTGTGGCACGGGACGCCTAACATGATAAGACATAACAAGGGGGTGAAGCTGGTGTGGCCAAATAGGGAAAAGACTCAATGTTCATGCGGCTGCGTGATGCCTCCGCACTCCATATTGCGGGCGCGGCCTATTCTATGTGTCAATACATATCATGGTATAATTAGTCAAGACTGGAAACCATATCAAATATCATTCCAATGTAGATGTATATAGGACTAGTACACCAACTCAGTGAATCCAGCCCTGATATTTAATAATCACAGAAAGAAACTCCAGAGGACCACATATATATCAGTGATCAGGTATGTATCAATTTACTCCATTCGATCGAAACATTCAGACCTTGCTTGACACTATTCAGGGTATAGATCCATCTTTGTTCCGCGCGGTGCAGTATAGTTGACATGTCACCCCCTCTCATCGGTAACTTAAACGTTTGCAACACAAACCACCTTATGTCTCTATCGGTGTGCCCATTTAGATGAAAATGTTCCACCAGGGGTTTATCAGCAACGGGGTCCAAGATCGACTGAAATATATGTAGATCCAAGAGAAAGGAATTATAACTACTCTTTGAACATCTAATGTGTATTAAGATACAGAAAGAACAATACTGACACGGACAGGATTGTCTTATGTTCATATGTGATGACTTAGGTTTCACTATTCTGTGAAAGAGAAAAGATACTGTATATTTTCCGTATTAATGAAAGTATGAAAGAGGAGAGTGTGATGTCAAAGAATTCATGTTTTGTAAATACGTTCTGATTTAAGAACTTTATAATTGTATGTGAAAATAAAATATTTTTCTATTGCAAGAACGGTTTTGTAATTGTGAAAGTATTGGCATTAGCCTCGTTTATATCTAGGTCCATTACTTATTTCCTATATATCTTAACTGGGCGACCTATGGTTTTTACAGGTACCCTTCTATTTACCCCCACATTTGAGATCAGCAGAGGATATGAAGCTGAGGTCAGGAATATTTGCCAGTATAACCAACAATCTTTGTCGGTTTAAAGGGATCTTCTTTTCCTCATCGAAAACCGATTCAAAGATCAGGCTCTGGCTCTCGTTCTTAGATGCCAGACTGCTTTGTGCTGAGGATAGGTAAGCATTCAATGACTTCTTTAGGTTCGGCTCTGCAGGGCACCTACCGCCCCCCCTCTAATCCCCCAGGCTATGTTTACCTGAATTTCAGCGTTCTGAATGTATGGTTTAGAAGGACCACCCCTGTCTATGGTAGATCTAGGATTTGAATCCTCGCTGTATTTAGGCGGTATGTTGGTCTTTGCTTGATTGTCGGCATGCACAGGGTATCGTCACACAGATGGGACTTCTCATTCATTGGGGAGGAGGAACTGTCACTAACTAACATGTAGCGATCAAATCTACGGAAGCCTTACCAGAGAGCTGCCTCTTGGCTGCGGCCATGATTTTCTGCAGAAATTTGCATGAGCCCTTAATTCTGGATTTCATGTCTGCTTTAATTTTTTTCAATTTTTCTTTTTGCTGTTGTCAGTATATTTGAAGCAGTGGTTATTGATTGCTATACCTGTAGTAGTGGTGGTACACGACCCGCCTCGTTGTTCCCAGACAAACTTACTAGGTTAGATGTCAGTTGGGCAGTGCCTTCTGGCTTTCATTCACTATAGTTTCCATCAGAATCATTAGATTGCTGTTCTTGAACTCAGTTACACGCTGAAGAAGTGAGCGAATCTCAGTCATGATACCAGAGTTCTGTCTAAATTCATAAGCCACTGTGTTGTATAGTCTAATGTAGGACTGGAGTTCTACATTTAATGCCACCAGAGAACTCTCATCCATTCCAGCCATATCGAGTAGGACCAAGCCATTTCCTAACGATTTTCCATAATGTTGGATGCATCTGTTATGTTATGTTACTCTGATTTATAACGTGCACACACACCCGAAGGCATCTTGGCGCGAGGATAGTCACAGTAGTATAAAATCAATCTAGGGGCCTAATGAAAGAGCAGAGTTTTTAACCAGCGACGGAAGTGCAGGTGGCTTCTTGTCAGCCTCAAAGTTAAAGGGGGACTATTCCATAACTTAATAGCGACCACGAAAAGGCTCAACCACCCACTCTTTGAAGATGAAATCGGGGGACAACAATCAGACAGTCACTGCTTGACCGAACATCTGAATCAAAGGACTCCAGCTCAACTTCCACAGTCTTTTCTTGGGTTTTGAAAAGGGCTGGGGAGACAACAAGATGATCCCTTATAGCTTCAATTGCCTGGCTTTCAATCTCCAGGCTTGCACATACTTCAAAAATGGAAGCATTCGCTTCTTGCTCCACTTGTGTCAGGACCGAGCCTGAAATCTTGCAATCAATAGTACTGCGAATTATGTCCATTTCTGTGTTTCTCTCATTTTCCAGCCCTTCTGATTGAGTTACTTGAGCGTATGTTTGCCTTGGTTTTAATGGAAAAAAACACTGAAATTGTCCCTTTCCCTGAACCCGTCCGTGCTAAGTTTGGTTTGACTGGCGGTGCCGGCTCGAAGTTAGCATTTGGCGCTGCATGTTGTCTGTGCAGCGGGTATGTTTTATTTTTTGCCGGCAGTGTTTTACTCCAAACTCCCCATTTAGCAGGAGGGATTGTAAGCTGCTCAGCCTCTGATGTCTGTCAGAAGACCACACAGTGCCCCAATGACAGATCACAGATCAAGGTGGGATTTAATTGATGAGACTCACTGCTGCTTGTAGGGAAGTCGAGACAATAGCAGGATTGTCTGGAGCTCGACCATCATTTCAGAACAAAGTAGACACATGTCCCTCCTATAGCCCCACAGGACCTGCAGCGACTGTGCAGACTGCACCCACTCAGTAGTCACCCCAATATAGTTCAGATGTAGTGAGACTCTCACCTCAGACTATGGAAAGTCATTGCCATCACAGGGGAGGTTACTCTGTAGGGCAGAAGCGAGTCAGCACAGCGCAAAATTTCACTAAGGTTGGTGCAGATTCCAAAGGGCCTCTGGGTCTCCCGTGGACTTCTGCCACTTCCCCCGCCTCACAGTGGAAACTGATGAGCCTCAGGCTCCCAGCTCTGGGTATGAAGATATAGAGGAATGCAAAGTACGGATGCATGCACTGCACCCGCTTTACACTAGCCCACAGGCCAAGGGCAAGGACCACAATCAAGGTGCCCCTCACCACGCTCAGTAAACAGGCTCCACCTACACCAGGGACTTCGAGCTTGTGAGCTCAGTATCACGCTGTAGTTTCCCTTTACTTCTCTGCACCCGGTTGCGCTCCGCTGGCTCACTCACCAATCAAACTGGGCCACCGCTGGAGCATGACTCCAATATCTTCAGCATCTCCCGTGAAGTAAACCAGGAGTAGGTACAATTGCCACGGCAACTCACAGAAGCTCATAGAGGCTTGCAGTAGCTCTATCAGCAGCACTTCACTGTCCTTCTCAGAGCCAAGCTCCAGCAAGCTACGGCTAGAGGAATGGTCCTAGCAGCGTTTGAAAACACATGTCAAGCCGCACTGACAGGAGAGGGATTACACAATCAGCCTCTTCCAACACGAAAAATGGAACAGTATTGTTTTAATACTGGTGCCATATTAGGGTCTGAAGGTATGGATGTGTAATTAGAAGAAGTTCCGCAATCATTTCAATCTACAAGAAAAGAAAATCTGAAATTTCATAAATATTTGTCTCAATTATTCTTTCTATTCTTCTGTGACATATGAATCCTCCATACTTATCTGCTATTGCACCATCTGGTGGAAGCCTAGAAAAATTTCTGGGATAGCTATTTCTGAAGTATCTTCTAACTGTGTGGAGAGATCTTTGTTTATTGTGTCTACCTGGGCAGTTGATTTCTTAGCATCAAGATAAATACTTGTGACTTTAAACACGATGTCACCTTCTAGGAACTCACAGGTAACATCCTGTGCTCCATAGGGGCATAAAATCCCCCCTTTGAATATTAATGTTTTCTGGCCCATTACCATCAGTATTGTCATAACAATCTTCTGACATGTGACCATTTATAGGGTTGGCAAACTCCATGGAAAGACATTTAGCATCAACAGCCAATGGTGGTATCTGGGGATAAAATTATGCTTTGGGGGCATTATAATCAACCAGAATTCAGATTGTGTCATCATGGAGATCTACTAATGGGTTGGATGCAGTGACAGGCCTTGTAGCTGAGGAATATTATTTAAGTTAGTAGTAGCTTATTCATTAAACGGGGTCTGTTCTTTTACAATTTTTACCGGCAATGTGTATTGTTGAGTATTTCCTGGAACAGTCACTTTTTCTTTGATTTGCACTTCAGCAGTATAAGTCAGCAATTGGGCTGACAGACATGCCTTTTCTAGATCACTGAGGTCCATCGGGTTTCACCCAATTTGGGACCAGGCGTTATTATTAATAAGAGCCAAATTAATTGCAAATCTATGTAGCTTGTTATTGCTGAAATAAAAATCAGACTTGGCATCTCTCACAACCCAACACTTATGGATTACTTTTTAATTTCCAATTAGGATCTCCAGCAAGCACCTAATAGTAAACATATGCTTTGAATTCATCAGATCGAGTCTAGAATCCCATTTGTCATTTAAATTAAATGTGAGAATCGTCTGATCCTTTTGTAGTTTCCTGAGCAATTTTTTGCTAATTAAATTTATTTTGCGAGTTAAGCAAACATTGGAGAGAATTGAGCTCAATTGAATAGGAAAATATGAGTTCTCATTTTCTGCGTGGTGGAGCTAAATTCATTCTTCTGAATTCTCCAGACTGGAGGTTGCTGTAGATACAAGTCTAGGACATTTACCTCCAGAGTGGAGAAACTCTCATTATTTAGAGGAATATTTATCCTCAAGGGTTCAGTAGAAGTCCCTTCACTTTCATCTTATTCTTTCACAGACATGATAGACTGTGTCCAAGTCTTGCACTTGGATATCTTGGAAATTGATTTCTAGCCAATCACATTGTTTTTCAATCAAATTACAGGTGCCATTCAAACTAACATAGCACTTCTTTTTGGTTTGATCGAGCAGCGAGTTTGGGGCCAATCTATCAAACATGAAAGCCTCCGAAATAAATAGTTTCATAGTAAATCGAAACCTTTAAAAACAGGGATCGGACCCTCCGCAGCAAAGCCCTCGCAGGACAAGGCTGCAGTGTTGTGCGACGCAGGTGTTTGGTGGCAAAGGTGTAGCAGTGCAGTGTACGAGCATGTAGCATGAAAGGTAAGAAGGTACAGGGAGGGAGAGTAGCCACTACTGCGCTCTACCACCTGACTCTACGTGCACTGTCCCCCTCGCAATCTTAGGCTCCATTTCTTCCCGTCCTTGCATGTGTTTACCTTTTCCGCCCGACTCCATGTGCGTGGTTCCCCACGCATTTTAGGCTCCACTTCTTCCCAGCTTGCGTATCTTTCCCCTTTCTGTCAACTCCATGTGCACTGTTCCTTTGCATCTTAGGCTCCACTTCTCTCGGCCTTGTGCATCTTTCCCCTTTCTGCCCATCTCCACGTGAGATGTTCTCTTTCATCTTCCACTTCTCCAGGCCTTGCGTCTCTTTGCCCTTTCTGCCTGACCCTACATGCACTGTTGCCCTTGCATCTTTGGTTTCACTTATTTACCAGCCTTGCGCGTCTCTCCCTTCCCCAACCGACTCCATGTGCGCTGTTTCCCCTGCATTCTTAGGCTGTCCCCCCAGTGATGTACTTTACTTGTGTTCATTTTCGTCTTACTTCTGCAAGTCCCCCCAGTGGTTACTATTGGATAGTATATTTTGTATTTTATTGTGTGCATTCTCCTCTTACTTCTCTCATTCCTTCCCAGTGGTTACTATTGTCTCCCTCTCTTTAGGTCCTCTCCCCCTAACTGTGATTACTTTTGCAATTGTATTCTGCGTTGATTGTACCTGTTCCTCCCCTGTGCTCTCCCCTTTGTGTGTCACTAGTGTGTGACCCCCCACCCTCTTGCTTGGGCTGCCTCCTCTTCTTACTTCTTCCTCGCACCTGCTATGGTGCTTTCAGTCTCCCCCATATTCTCTAGCTGCTACTCTAGCTCCTATCCCTCTCACTAAGTCTGGGAGAAAGAGGTTCAAAGTAGAAATCCTGATCTCCAACCCAGGCATCCCTATCGCTGATACCTACACTAGTACTTCCTCCAGACAGACTCTTACCAACATCCTCTTTCTGTTCCCTCTCCAGGCCTATGGACCCCTCATATGGTCTCTGTTCTCTCTCCTTTTTCCTCCTCTCCCATTCATGGTGGCACACATTGGGAGGTCCTCCTGGCCCCCTTCCACTCATCCAAGATCATCATTAATATCTATTTGAATGGCCCCATCTTAGTCCTGGGCCCTCAGCCCAATCTCCTCCTTTTCGATAGCTTTTATCCCAAGTCTTATCATCTTCCTTCCTTCCTCTGCTACTCCTACTTACACCTCTAGGGCTCCTCTGCCACCCACCTCTTCTGCTTCCTCTCTGGCACCCTCCTCATCCTCTCTGACTACTCTGCCATCTCCCTCTTCCTTCTCTGTCCATTTTCGGGCCCCTCTACCACCTTCACAGTGCATATCTCATGCCTGTACCCCTCCACAGAAGTCTTTCAGATGTGGTCATCTGCTCAACGTCGCAACTCTCAACTCTCGCTCTGCTGTCAAACACTCCGACATCTGTCGACTCCTCGAAGAAATTGATCTAGATGTCCTCGGTCTCACTGAGACATGGTTCACGGGCAGCTCGGTCACAAGTTTTGACGCTCTCCTCCCTGAAAGCTACAAGGTCCTCTCCGAACCCAGAACCAACCTTTCAGGAGGTGGAGTAGCTCTCATCTTCCTGGAGTGGATCCCTGATTCTGTCATTCCTATGCAGGCCTATTACTCCTTTGAACGCCTGATCTACAAGATCTCTAGATCTCCTGGCCTCTGTCTTACTGTGGCCACCATTTACAGACCAACTGGCCAGGTCACCTTCTTCCTCTGAGTGGGCTGACCTCTCCTCCTCTAACCTTGCCTCTACTTCTCCTCCTCAGAGACATCAACATCCAGCTGGATGCTTATAACCTCTCCTTGGGGCTCTTTCACAATCTCTGCGACTCTCTCTCTCTTTCTATTTTACCCTCTGGCCTGACACACTTTGCCGGGCACACCCTGGATGTTCTCATCCCTTCGGATAGCCCCCTCTCTAACCCTCTAACCCACTCACCACTCCTCTCTCTTGGACTGACCACTTTCTTCTCTCCGCCCACCTGACACTCTCTGTCTCTCAGGTGAAGCCGACCCCTGCACTGCCTCCCACCGTCTTGGTCATCCGACTATGAAGCATATGTCAGTGGAGGCTTTCACCACTACTTTCTCTCCTCCTCCTATGCCTGCAGCTGACTCACACTCTGACACATCCCTCTCTATCCTGCATCTCTCTATCTCTAACACTCTTGATGTCCTTGCCTCTGTCATGAGGATACAATTGAAACCCAACTCTAAGTGCAACTCTTGGTATGACTTTGACCTTGCCACCCTTAAACGCAAGTGTAGGAATGACTGAGAGGAAGTGGAGGGCATCAGGCTCGTACTCTGACAAACTTGCCTGCTGCCTGCTCCAAAGCCAATACACACTCTCTGTCCTGTCCAAGAAGAGAACTTACATCCAAGCCTGCGTCTCTGCGGCCTCTAACAACCTGGCCAGACTCTTCAAAATCTGCAAAGAGCTGGCCAATCCTGCTGCAGTCTCCACCTCTTCTGTTCCCTCCCAGGCCCTTTGCATGGCACCGGCTTCTCACTTCAGCACTAAAACTCAGAATATCCTGTCCTCTCTCTCCTCTTCCTCTCCCCTACCTCTCTCGGCACCTCTACAGCCACCCGTCCCTCTCTCCTCATTGCTCCTCTTTCCCTGGGTTCACTCCTAATGATGTTTCTAGATAAGTCTATCTATGAAACTGTCATCAAAGCAGGTGCGCTCATGCTCCTCCAGGACCATCAAGGACCAAATTGACACCCTCGTTCCAGCCTTGGCTGATTTGTGTAATCACTATTTTGCCACTGCAACGTTCCCCTCCCCACTAAAGCACTCCCTTGTGCACCCCCTCATTAAGAAGCCTTCTGCCGATCCTTGCTCTCTGGCAAACTACTGCCCCCTCTCTATCACTCCTTTCCTGGGCAAACTACTGGAAAAGTTGGCCATCTCCCAGCTTACTCTCCATACGGAATGTGTTGGTTGTCTCCATGACCATCAGTCTGGCTTTGGAGCAGACAGAAGCACAGAAACTCCTCTCCTGAACACCCCTGAATACCTGCTCTCTAATCCCAACTCTAGCCTTCCTTTTGTCTTCATCCTCCTTGATCTTTCCTCTGCTTTTGACATGGTCAACCACGCTATCCTGATCAATAGTCTCTGTGACAACCTGGGGGTCACGGATCAGGCCCTAGCCTGGTTGACCTCCTTCCTCTCTGATCTCCCTGGTCCAACTGGGCTCCTTTCTCTCCACCATCTCTCTCTCCACATGTGGCGTTCCCCAGGGCTCTAACCTCTTACCCTGGCTCATCAACCTTTACTTGGCACCTCTGACCCACCTCATCTCTACCTTCTCCTAACTTGCAGTTTTATGCGGATGACACTCAGCTCTCCTTCAGGCTCCACTCAGCCTTCTCTCCTCTCTCACACATTCCTGACTGTCTATCCATGATTCAGGAATGGTGTGCCTCCAACGATCTCTGCCTTAATGACAGTAAGACTGAGAACCTTCTCAGTGGGACCCCTTCTCCCGCTTTCCCTCTTTCACTCTGGCTGCCTTCATTGGGCCCTATACCTGCACCTTCCTGCGAGGCAGAAAACCTTGGTGTTATCTTCGACTCCACCCTCTCCTTCTCTCCTCACATCACAGACCTCTCTAAGAAGTCCCATTACCAGCTGCACTTCCTCGGATGTATTCTTCCTTTTCTCACTTTCCCCCAGAAGCTCACTGTCTCCAGAGCCCTGGTTCTCTCTAGGCTGGACTACTGCAACAACCTCTTTCTAAATCTGCCTGTCTCTACTCTTCACCCTCTGCAACTAATCTAGAACAGGACTGCGAGACTTGTCCTTGGCTTCAAGCCAGGGGATTGTATCTCTCCACTGGCTCCCGGTGGCTGCAAGGATCAAGTTCAAGACCCTCTGCGTTGTCCACAAGGCTTTCTGAGGCTAGGGGGCCACACTGCATCCAACATTCTCTTCCTAAGCACTTTCCGTCTGGAGCCCTCTGCTCATCCACCTTCAACTCTCTGAGGGTCAGAGGCTTCACCAGGCTGAGAGTGGGGGCTAGATCTCTCTTCTCGGCTGGTGCCTCCTCTGCAACAGCCTCCCCGCCTCTCTCAAATTTGAGCAGGACCACCTAAGGATCTGGAAGCAACTCAAGACCTTCCTTTTCGCTCATGCTTTCTCTCTCTCTCTCCCCTTCTGATGTACTTGTCTTCTACGCTAACTGGTTACCTAACCATCCTCTGAACCTAAATGGGCACCAGGCTCCTTCACAACTAGCAGCCTCATGCACTGCCTCCAGCCCTACCATGCACTTAGGTACTGTATTTGCAACCCAACAGTCCCCTACCTCCCTGCACTTACTGAAAGCCAGCCTCCCCGGTGGCACTTACTTGAGCTTTGCCTATTGCACTCTCCCTCCTCCCTGCCTCTGGCACTTCTCCTCTCCCTTCCCCCGTGCACTTTCACAATCAGAATGACACAAGGCCTAGTAAGATCGTTGTTTTCTCCTCCCTTTGTCTCCCCTTCATTGGGCCTCATTACGACCCAGGCGGTAAGGGGTTTACGGCAGCGTAAACAGCGCCGACCCTTACCGCCTGATTACGAGGTCCCTTAGCGCCATGGCGGATTTAACACCTGCTTTTAGCAGGTGTTAAAATCCATGGCGCTAAGGGACCATGGAGTTAATTACGCCACCGTAATTTACGGTGGCGTAATTAACGCCTTCCCCACTCCCATTATGCCCTATGGGGCAAAAATGGGAATGGGGAAGGGTAAATGGGGATTGGGGACTTACCGCCCCGCCAAGGTCGGAATGGGGCGTTAAGTCCGCCAACCACCATGGCGTAAACGTAGTTTACGCCATGGTGGTAAAGTCACGGCCCAGGCGGTAACTTACCGCCTGGGTCGTAATGAGGCCCATTGTCTTGCCTAGAAACACTTGTGTACAGGCGCATTATAAAGGACATATTGTATCGTAATGCAGCCACTGACTCCTTAAATCCAGTAGTAGATTGCAGACTAACAGAAAAAGAGATAAATCCCTGATGGCTCCACAGGAGCAGTGCTTATTTTTTAAAAGCCAGGACGTTCAATCCTTTAACGGAGGGTATTAAGCCGGACCATTGCCACAATGCACCTTTTGGAAGGTAATCTTATTATGCTTATTGGGGTGTTTACTGAAGTTGAGCTACGTTCAGCCACTAGATATCTCAATGAGCACAGTTTCATGATACCCTCCATGGCCTGTATAAATTCAACCTTCCTTGCTTTCGCTTTTAGCTGTTGTTTGTTCATGGCGCCTGCCTTAAGCTCAGTAATATCCACACCTCATTTCTTGCACAAGATGGCACACTTCCTAAACCAGGGGTAATTAACATCAGGCTCTTTGACACCATCTCGCCCATACAATTCCTAACATTGTGGTTTTCTGGGGCGTTGCGAATAATTTCTGAAAGAATTCAAGAAACTTCAATTCAACCTGCAGACTAATGCTAATAATACCTGCCTCCAAGCACAGGGCCACCCTAGTAGCTTCCTCAGAAATGCATGTTGGATACTATCTTGGACTAAACAGTTCTGGGTACCCCATATTTCACTGCTGTACAGGACTCCTGAGAAAACCTTCACCTCCATAACCAGGATGCATTTATCAAACCGGTGGCGACTGAACCTGCAATAAAACCTTGTCAGGCCCCCAAGCCTGTAAGTAGCCTATTTTCCACCTGCTCTAGGTGCGAGGTCCAGGAATGATTACCTGCAAAAAACATCTAGATAGCAATAGGTGCTCACAACCTTGATCTTAACGTTATGAATTCACCAGGGAAAGAAAAAATCCTGAATTTTTATCTCCACAGAGTTCTCTTCTTTTTCAAATGTAATGGTTACATTTTTCTTCTCATTGAATTTCACTTTCTTATTTTTCTCAGGTCTTATTTCAAGGAATAAAGAGTGTTTGCCATTGGTCTTTTTGTGGGAGGTAAAATAAACTTCCGCTAAGGGTTGGCATATCTTTCCTGTCACATCCCTCCTTTATACTTCTCATTGTGCATTTTGATCTTGTCATTGTCTACCCCATTCTGTTGATTCACTCTGGGCAAGGTTTCTATGACCATTATAATCACAATGGGCCTCATTACGTCCCAAGCGGTAACCATGGCGCTAATAGCGCCATAGTTGCCACCGGAACCCTACCGATACCGCCATGGTGAATGGAGCAATTACCTCCCCTTTCCAAGGTTGGTGGAGGCGGTAATTCCCCATTCACCATGGCCCTTCCCCATTCCCATTTTTCCCCCCATAGGGCTCAATGGGAATGGGGAAGGCGTAATAACGGTACCGCAAATTGCTTATGCTTATGGAAGAGGACAGTTTTAGAATGTGAAACAGAGCAGAAAGGAGAAAGGATGTCTCCATCTTGGTTTTGTGTGGTCTTCTCTTTCGTTCCTGTCTCCTACACTTCATGCAAAACATAGCACTTTGGGTATGTTGCCAGAAGGCAAACGTTACTTGCTACCTTAACAGGGATTGGACCCATTGAAGAAGGCTTGCTTTTGCCCAACCCTGGGTTGCCTTTTGCCTCTATAAAGAAGTGGTATTCCACTCCTTTTTTGATTCACTTTTGCACCTTCAAGGACATCAGGAAGAATTCAGTGGGACTTATATTGGGAGTGCAGGCATTTTCAAAGACCCCCACCAGTGAGGTGAAGATGAAGTGTTGCAAGGCAGAGGCAAGCTCTACTCTCTACCCATCCCCGGAGCACATTGTTTCTAAAAATGATTTGATTTATTTGTACCGCAGCGTAAACCCGCAGGCATCCGGGTGCCACATGAACACAATAGACGAAACAAAAAGAATAGGACATATTAATATCATATCAGTCAAGAGGCTGCGTCACCCCTGACTTTGAGCCAGCAGATTATTTGAAGAGAGTAGTTTTCAGCAAGGCCCTAAAGGTTTTGAGATGTCTGTACAACCGTAGAGTGCTATGGAGAGAGTTCCATATCAGTGCAGCCTGACTGGGGCAATCCCTCTCTAGGCCACCCAGCCCTTTTGAATCTATCTTTATTAATCGTTCCCAAGTTGGCAGAACAGAGAGAGCCAGTGGGAAGGTATGGAGAGATGCAGGTCTTCAAATAGGCTGGTGCCTTTCCATATAGACACTTGTACACTAACATTGCAACTTTGAAGTGAATATGGCCAAAATGGGGAGCTAGTGTACTGATTTCATCTCAGATTAGATGGGATCCTGCTTAGCGATTCCCGTGATGATACAGACTGCATCATTTTGGACGATTTGGAGCCGGTACAAGCATTTTTTACTGGCCCCGATTAACAGTGAGTTACAGTAGTCGAGACTAGAGTGAATGATAGCTCGACCAATTGAGGCACAATTATCTTCTGAAATAAAGGGCTTCATATTTCTAAGAAGTATTAGATAGTAGTTACAGTTTTTTGAGATGTAACTGGTTGGAGTCTCAGAACCCAGAGTAGAGTTTAGAAATACCCCCAGAGTCTTAACTTTTTCTACTACTGCTATAGGGCAGTCCTTAATGCTTAAATGCAAGCATTCTTTCCTCGCTTAGCTCTGGCCCCCAGGCTGCCAAACAGTAGGAGTTAGGTTTTTGCTCAGTTCAGACAGAGCCAATTCTCCGTCATCCAATGTTCGATGACTCCGTAGATGGAGTTCAGAATCTTGATGTCCTTTTCATAGTCCCCACTAATTTCCAGAATCAACTGGGTGTTGTCAGCGTAATTCGTAAAAGAGACCCTGAGGGTCTCTAACAAGTGACAAAGAGGTTTGATGTATAGATTAAAAAGTGTGGGTGAAATGCAGGCACCTTGTGGGACACCACAGGAGATGGGGGCTGGTTTAGAGGAGGTTTTTTCCCCAGCATACAGATGATTGTCTACCCACCAAGAATGATTTAACCCAACTAGAGGCTTGTGGGGAACAGTTCCCTATGCCTGAGAGGGTGTGAATCAAATGGTCATGATCAAGCAGATCAAAATCCTCAGACAAGTCAAGAAGGACCAGGAGGCCGGTTTTCCCTTCGTCCACCAATTCAAGCATATTAGTCTGCAGGTCAAGGAGTGCCTTCTCCAGGCTATGGTCTGCTCTGAAACCTGATTGTTTACTGTGGAAGATGGAGGCTGATTCAAAGTGAGCTTGAAGTTGGTTTGTGGCTACTTTGTCCAGAACCTTCAGCAGGAAATTGCTGTTAGTAATAGGTCTAACATTTTTGGCATCTTTTGGGTCCAGACCTGCCTTCTTCAACAGTGGTGTCACAGAGACAGCTTTAATGGCTTCGGTAACTTCACTCTAATCAAAAGACACGTTCACTAGCCTAGAGAGAAAAAGCGTGAAAATCCCTTTTTGGGTCAATATCAATTTTACCGGGATGATGTTCTCTCGGCAAGAGGTGGGGTGCATGGAAGACAAGATTGAATCTATCTCCAAATTAGTTACATGTCTAAAAGTGAAGTGAGGTTGATCTTCATGTTGCTTGCGCATAAGCACAGGCGGGCCTTGATTGATTATGCCATTTTCCAAGTCATTCTGAATTTTATCACGAGCTGTTGTGATTTTATTGGCAAATGCTTGCTGAATGTTATCATAATCTTGGTTTGTTGGATGGACTGAGTGTACTAAGGCTTTAGGTTTTTCCAGATGATTCAAAAACTCGAAGAGCTTCTTTGAGTTGTTTTTTGCCCCAGCAATTTCTTCATTGAAGAAACTATTCTTGGCAGCCATGAATTTAAATATATATGCTGCTTCGAGAGACTTCCAGTTGACTTATGGGCTGAAGGGTTGTTAGGGAGAATTCTCCAGAATGGCTAATTTCCCATACCTACTGAGTCCCTCAGCAGCTTTGCTGGATTTCTAGGATTCATTTTCTTCACCTGGTAAGAGTGTGAGCCTTTTTCCCACTCTTACATGTGTTTTGCTGTGTGTGTTTTAACATGTTTGTGTTCATAGACTGTGGAGCCTCACCTACTCCATAGGCATCATCTTTTTATTGTGTGTTACACAGCACCTTCAGACTTCCCAACTTAGACTCCATTTTCTGGGACTGACTACTGTCTCCCAGAACATGTAAAGTTGCCATTGACTTTTTAGTCTTTTAAAATCCACAGACCCAGTACAAATCATCTTACATGGACTACTGGAAAGGGTTAATATTTATCCCTTTTTGTCTGTTTCTCTTGGAGCACTATTTTGTTCCCTTTTCATCAAGACTTGGCTGGTGGCAGTGGTAACTACCCTATTTTTCCTACCGCGGTTATCTTAAATAACCTTGATATGTTTTAGGCTAGCTTGGTAGCCTCGAATTTAAACCCGCTAGACCATATACGTTTTTATACGGTTCTGGCTGGTTTTATTCGTCATTTCTTTTTGAAAATGTCTTTCTCGTGTTTTTCTCTGCGCGCCAAACCAGGTTTGGTTCCTTTGTTCACCGTCTTTTCGCTGGCTTCTACGCAGAAGCCCTCCTTAGGTGCCTGAAAGTCTGGGTAGGCAGGCTGTGAGGGAGGGGTTTTAGGACCCCTGCCATGGGTTCGCTTGGTAACGCAAGTCGCACTCCTGTTTGATTGGCTAGGTGACTGTCCCGCCGGGACAGCCACCCTGCTGTGTGAGTGACAGCCAGGCTGTGCGAATGGGGGAAAACTGCATAAAAAGCAGGTCTCTTGGTCTGGAAAGGCAGAGTCACTGCTTGAACGAAAGAACCGTTGAGGAGCTGACAGAAGAGGACCCCTACAACAAGTGAACCACCCGGTGAAGCCCTGCTGCAGGTCAGAATCTTCAAACTCCAATGACAGAGAAGATCCTCCAGGAATCTTCTTCCCCTGAGCTGGTGGGACCAACCAGTTTGCCCAAACTGCAAGCCAGGACTCCCTCCTCTGGTCGAATTTGCTGTACAGAGCTACAGTGGGCTGGATAGCCAGGAAGGTCGGACCCTGCTTGAGTTTTAAGGAGCACACCTTTTATTCATTGCTTTGCTCTGCTGCTGGTTTCTTCCCTGGGCAGTGCAGGACCCTCCAGTCTTCCTACTTCATGTCAGTCCGACAGTCGCTTCAGGAACCATGAGCCTGCAGGAACTGCCAGGAACGTCCGCCTCAGCTACAGCTTCTCCATTTAAATGTACTGTGCAAATCCGGTTGTTCGTTTCATTCAGCCGCAGTGAAAGTGTGCGAAATCTTTCTCCAATCCGAGGGCTTGTCCTTCTCTACTCTTTGAACTAACTTTTCTGCCGACCAACCTCGTCCGGAACTCTTGGCAAAGACTTAACCGCAAACTACCCTGAACTGTGTGATCTTGAGCAAAAGACGTTTGTCCTACTGACTTTGGCCATAAGCTTTTTTTTATTTGATTCCATCACTGTAGTTCCTCTTTCTAGATTGCCTTGCTGACTTACCTGTTGGTGCTGCTCAATTTCTGCCTAACTTTGTCTTTCCCACCCTTTTAAATTGCTAAAGTGCCATTTTGCTCCCACTTCATTTTGTGAGCTTGGAAACTATAGGGAGTGGTGTGGTGTATTAAGAGTGTGATTTTTGAACTGCTTTACTTTAGTGAAATGTTATACAACTGGTGTGTAAATAAATGTATATTCTTTTACTCAGAAACCTTGAGTCAGTGTTTGTTTGAATCATAGTAATTGCTGTCCTTTGTGTAACTATTGATACTGCTCACTTGCTATTGAGATAAATCTGGCTGCTAAGCCATCGCTACCACTTTTACTGTGTAGTACAGGCTTATACCAAAGGTGAATTTGTACTGTCACTTGTAGTCTTAATTGTGTGACATGTTCCCAAAGGGTACTGCATATAATTCTGCCTAACACTGGTGTACAGCAGTGATTATCAAGTATAGTAATTACACTTAGAGTGCTGGTATTACCTTGGATCAACTAACCAAAGGCTAACATCGCTAAAAAGCAATATTAATCATGTCTGATATGGAAAGCTACAGTCAGAAGACCCTCCTTAGTTACACTGTGGATTATTTAAAAAATCTGTGTAGAGAAAGGAACCTCTCTGCCAAAGGCAAAATGTCTGAATTGATTGAAAAGTTGTCAAAGAACCAAAGTCTGGGGAGTGGGTCTGAAATACCTGACTCTCCAGCAAATTTGAAAAATAATGAGGATGATAATGTGTCTATTATTCATGAGTTAAAGGAAGTAGATGTGTCTCCAAATGTAGGCCTCACTGCTCCCTTGTCTGCTCAGCAACCTCAACCTTTGTCCACTGGGACCCCATCAGGTCCTACACTCAGTCCTGAATTCATTTCTCTAGAAAAGATGAGGCTTGAAATGGAATTCAAACGTTTAAATGCTCAAACTGAACAAAAGCACCAAGAACTTAAGCTCAGAGAAATGGAGTTGAATCATGAACTAGAATTGAAAAGGTTATCTCTTGAAAATGCTTCTCTCCCAGAGTCTTCTAGGTCTTCCAGTCCTAAGAGACCCTATGTGCCTAAAGAAATTGTGGGCATGTACGAGGTTAAGCTTGATATGTTGGATTGGTTGGCAATGTTTGAATATAACCATGGGATTGAAGGTCTCACAGGGAATAAGTTGCTTCCCTGGCTCTTCTCTAGGCTACCCACTGTTGCATCTGATGTTGTGATGGAGTTGGGGGAGGTGGATAGGATGGATTATGAGTGTGTGAAGCTAGCTATAATTGCTAGATTTGGGAAGACCCCTTCCCAGTACCTTAAGAGGTTTAGGACCCTCAAAAATCATGATGGTACCCCTTGGGCTAACTGGGTATGTAAATGTTTGAAAAACTTAGATGGTTGGGTTAAGGGTTACAGAGTAAACACTTATGAAGGTATGAGAAATCTTGTTATGTTGGAGTCAATGTATGATGCCTGTTCTCCTGAGCTCAGAGAGCACTTGGCTGATTCTAAGGAGATAGATCCAAAGAAGCTAGCTAAGGCTGCTGACTGGTGGGTTGCCAACAGGGCTACTCACAAGGATTCTGGGGCAACTCAGAAGAAGGCTGAGGCAAAGCAGCCAAAGAAAGATAACAAGGAGAATTCTAATACCTCCAATCCAAAAGAGGGCCACAAACAGCAACATAAGGGTAAACCACAAGGGAAACTGCACCATCTGGACACAAACCAGATGGAGGTCAGAACAAACCCCTATTCATCAAGACATTTGGAAAATGTTATGTTTGTGGGTCAACTAACCATGTGAAAGGGGATCCCAGATGTAAGGGTAAACCTTCAGGGATCCACACTGTCTCCTTAGCCTTCACCCCAGAGGAAGACGTACCTATGGCAAGTGGAAACTTTCACCTACTGGCTGATGAACCCATGAGAGTCTCAGCTAGTGTTACTTTATTGTCCTTGGATTGTGTGACCAACATCATTTAGATGTCTATAATTCCATCCCAGATAATACTAAAGAGTATTATAAAGATAGTGTTCTTGTGAATGGCCAGGAGACTCCTGCCATCAGAGACACTGGAGCCAGCATAACTATGGTGGATGAATCATTTTTCAAGGTGGAGGATGTTGCTAAGGCACCCACACGCCTCACCAAGTTAGCTTGATGCCCTGTGCAAATGCTTCCTCAGTTACCAGCTCTCATCCAGTGTAATGATATGACTGTGAAAATACCTGTTAGTGTGCAGAGTGAAGTGCCTGGGAGGGTCCTGGTGGGTAATGACCTGAAAAAAATTGGAGTTGTGTCCAGCACCCCCAGGCCTCCCAGTAAGAGGAGACAGGAGCTCACTAGGCCTGCAAGGGAGAGGACCGTAAGGGGCTCTCCAGAGGAGTTGATAGAGAAAACTATCACTCCCACGCCACAGGAGTTGCTCACTGCTATTTCTGGAAAGAAAGAGGCAAAGGGAAACCCAAGTCCTCAGAAAAAAGTCAGACAGCACCCCTGTGCTACCAACAAGTACATCCCCAAGATTGTCCAAGATCACACCTGTGATCCCTCCACCTGCTGAGGCAGAGTTTGAGGTGCAGCCTTGTGTGGTTGAGCCAGTTTCTGAAGAGTCAGATCTGGAAGAAGACACTGTTTTGGTTACAGATCTTGACCCTGTTGACCATCCTGAGCTTCATTCTTTACTGACAGAAGGTGGACCCAACAGGGCAGACTTCGGCAGAGGACAAAGAGAGTGTCCTACTCTCGAAGGTCTTCGACAACAGGCTGCTACCCAAGAAGTTGGAAAGCATAGGTTAAGCTGGGAAGATGGCCTCTTCTACAGTGAACCGACTGAGTCTATCCCTGGGGACTGCAAAAGAATTGTAGTGCCCCTTGCTAACAGACTCCAGTTCCTACAGTTGGCCCATGAGATACCTTTGGCAGGTCATTTGAGTTTGAAAAAGACCAAGGAAAGGCTCTCCTTATATTTCTACTGGCCTAGAATGGGTTCAGAAGTTGACAAATTCTGTAGGAGCTGTCACACTTGCCAAACCTCTGGCAAGAGTGGAGCCAAGAATGCGGCACCCCTGGTGCCTCTCCCAGTGGTGGGAGTTCCTTTTGAGACGGTGGGGATCAACATTGTTGGCCGCCTTGACTCTCCCACATCTTCAGCGAACAGGTTTATCCTGGTTGTAGTATGTCATGCACACGTCCTTACCCTCACTAACACCTACTTGTAGGCTGTCTGTATCCTGGTCCCGGCTCCACCCTGGCAAGCAAACCACATTCCCCTATGGGTGTCATGCCGCTCACCTGCATCACCGGAGATATAGGAGGGTACGCCCAGGATCCTGGATAGCAGCCCGCCCGTGGCAACTTCCATGACACTTGTATGCACGAGGGGTGGTCCAGTGGGGTCCCGTTGCGGCAAGATTCATCAGGAGCGCCAGCCCAGGAAAAGGAACAACTTACGTACGGCCGCAGAACACTGCACGTCCATGTCCGCTTCCATGACAACGAACTATGCTGCCATCACGTGACGCACGGACCATGCATTCAGTGCTTCTCAGCTGTATTCACAGTGTTTGGCGTTCTACTTCGTTGGACCTTTCTCTTTGTTGCCTTGACCACGGACTTCGTTTCTCTTGGATTGCTTTGCTTCTCCCTTATGGCTACGTTGCATTTCAGACTGACCTATTTGGCTTTTGATCATGGACTTCCTTCCTGGATTGTTACCGCCTAGCCCTTCACTGTTTGTCTGAATCCCTTCTTGTTTTCCTACGGCCACGGGCTGTTTCACGGATTGTGCATTGGATTCCCATTGGTTTTTCTGGACTGCTATTTAGGACCACGAGCCCCAGTTAGTCCGGTCTTTCGGATTGCTACTACATCTACTCAGGTGCTGCCGGTGAGCTGACTGGGCTCTTAACGACTACCTCCTGTTAGGGAGAATTCCCATTCTATGGCTAATTTCCCTTACCTATGGAGTCCCCCAGCAGCTTTGCTGGATTTGAAGGTTTTTTTTTTCTCCTGCTAAGAGTGAGACACTTTTTCCCCACTCTTAGGCATTTTTGCTATGTGTGTTCTAGGCTATTTTTGTGTTTAATGTCTATGGGGTTTTTCTCACCTCCATAGGAACCATCTTTAGTCACATGTGTTACACAGCACCCTCCATGCAGTGACATAGGGGTGTCGTAGCGACCCCCAAACATAGACTCCATACCGTGGGACTGACTACTGTCTCCCAGAACATGTAAAGTCCCCATTGACTTTACTAGTCAATTTTTGTGAACTAAACCAGTACAACCCATCTTACTATGGAGGTACTGGAAAGGGTTAATAGTTTTTCCCTTATGTTCATTTTCGAGAGGGTTTCGTACAGTCCCTCTCTCAAAAGTTTTTGGCTGGTGGCAGTGGTTGCTAGCGTAAATATTCGACCGCAAATATTTTCCTATGGGATTTTCCCATTGTTCGAGGCTACAACATTTTCTGACAGCCTCTAACATACCGCTGGTTTATTTTAATATTAACTTTACTCCGGTAGGTTTTATTTGCCAGAACTTTAATATAAATTCTTTCTCTAAACTCCTAACCCAGGTCGGGGAGATCCTTTGTTCATCTGTTTGGCGGGCTTCTGCCAAGAAGCCCTCCTTTCGGCGCCACTGAGTCTGGGTTGGATCCATTGTGTGGGAGGGGGAGTAGGACCCCTGGACAGGGTTGCCTCAGCATTTTATGTCGCACTCTATCCTGGTAGGCTAGAGGGTCTCCCGCCAAGATGACCACTCCACTGTGTGAGTGACAGCTAGGCTGTGTGAATGGGGATCTTTTTGCATAAAAGCAGGGTCCTGAGGACTGGAAGAGCAAGACGTCGCCACTGGAACTAAGAAGCTGAAGAGGAGAGAAGCCAAAGACATCTGCAACGACTGAACCACCGGTGAAGCCCTGCTGCGGCGTCTGACCAGTTTTCTCCACACAACGAGAGAAGATCTTCATCTGCAAGAGCCTTCTTCCCTTGAGCTGGTGGGGCCAACCAGTTTGCCAATTGCCTTCCTGGACCTGCCTGGGTCGAATCACCAGTACCCTGTACTCGGAGGCCGGATAGCCAGGCACCAGTCCACCCGGACCGAGATTTAAAGGAGCGTACCTTTTATTCATCGGGCAGCACCGCGGCTGGCTTCATCCATAGGTAGTGCAGTAACTCGAACCTTCCTCCACGATGAGAGCCTCTCTTCCTCTGCTGGATTCCCCAAACTGCAGGAACTACCAGGAACAACCGCCAATGCAGGAGCCACTTCTTCATTTTAAAGGTACATTGTTCCGCCAGGTCGCCCTTTCTTCGTGGTAGAGCTAAAGGTGTTTTAAATCCTTTACCTACCTGTTGGGTTGTCCGCCCCTCTCTCTTAACAATGTCTTTCACCTTCTGCATTACCATTTTCAAAATTGTTAACCAAACACTTGACTGCAGCTACAAGAACATTTTGCACCTGGGCCCTTGCCCTGTACCACTGACTCTGGCACAGGGCTACTGACTCTGGCTACATTTGTTAGACCTGCCTTCTTTAGACTGATTCTCAACTAGAACTGTGTTCTTATAACTACCCTTTTCCTCCCCCTTCTAAAACGTGTGAAATGCCATTTTGCTCAGTTTTCATTTAAGTATTTTCTACACTGATGCACTGTCTTACTTAATCTGGTTCACAAACTTATGGGAAGTGTTGCTAGGGTGTGTAAGAAAGTATTTCTGAATAGCTTGTGTTTTCCCTCCCTTGTGAGAAATTGCTAGAGTATCCCTTGTGTGTAGTTTTCACTGTGCCGTTTTGCTCAGTTTTCACTCTGGTTCACTTGGTCTACAATTTAACTAGGGAGTGTGTATATTTTTCCTTTACTTATTTTAACTTGCTTGATGACTTTGATAAATGTGTTTTACTAGAAATGTATAAAATAAATATATATCTACTTTTTAATGCAAAGCTTTGGTCAGTGTTTCCTTGTGCCATAGTACTGTAGGCCTATTGTGTAAACCCAGAATACTGCTCATCTCCCTCTTGAGATAAGTCTGACTGCTCAGCCACAGCTACCAACTAAATCTTTGTGGTACAGACTGATACCAAAGGGGATTTATTGCTCTCACCTATAGTACTAATCTTCTGTAGTGCTCCCTAAGGGAACTGCACAGGATTCTGCCTAACTCCTCCCTTTGCTGTCCATCCACCCAGGCTCACCCACTAACCAGGAACTATAGTGAGGACCCCCAGTCCGTCACTTTCATTACTCTGACCAGGCTTCCATCCCCCGGTAGGTGCATTGTGGTATCTCAGATTCTGATAGTGAGACTTATATTGACCAGTTGCTTAACCTGCTCATTTTCCTTTCAGCAGCCACTTGGAGGACCTGATGTTCCTGTTTTCATCACTTGTGGCCCTAATCCTCGAACAGCGAGTATCTTGTATCTCGCTGCTGGTTGCTTAGGGACGGAGGTATTCATATTCCACGCTACTCTCAAGGCCTGACATAGTAGACCATGCTACAAGATACCCAGAAGCCATACTGATGAGAACTGTTACGGCTCAGGCTGTGGCTAAGGCTCTACTTGGTATTTTCTTTTACCAGAGTAGGGTTTCCTAAGGAAGTGATATCCGACAAGGGATCCAATATTATGTCCCACGACATGCAAGCCATGTGGAAAAACTGTGGTGTCACTTACAAGTTCTGTACAGCATACCACCCACAGACAAATGGACTGGTAGAGAGATTTAATCATACTATGAAGAGCATGATAGGTGCTTTAGAGGAACCCCTTAAAAGAAAGTGGGATCTTCTACTGCCATGCCTTCTCTTTGCTTATAGAGAAGTCCCCTTGGAGGGAGTTGGATACAGTCCCTTTGAACTTCTCTATGGGCATCCAGTCAGAGGTCCATTGGCCCTGATTAAGGAGGGGTTGGAGAGTGCTCCTTCCCTCAACCCAGTCAGAGGGACTGACTATGTGATAGGTCTCTGGAGGAGAATGTCACACAGGATGGCAGAAGCTCGAGATAACTTAAAAGCAGGTCAGGCTCTGGTCAAACATTGGCATGGCCAGAAGGACAGCATGGTTGAGTTTACTCAAGACCAGCTTGTGTTAGCTATGGTGCCAACAAGGCAGAGGGCCTTGAAGGACAAATGGATAGGACCCTTCAAGGTTGTGGGCAAACCTGGAGAGGTGAACTATTTGGTGGACTTAGGCAGACCTAAGGAGGCTCCCAGAGTCTTTCACACCAACTGTTTGAAGGCATATGTCTCGAGACCCGAAGTGGGAGCATTGCTTCTAGCTTCAGCTCAAGAGGAGGAGGAGAGTGAACCTCTACCTGACCTCCTCAGAGGCCAACCTTTGGATGAGAAAATAGAAGGAGTCAATCTCTCTTCTCAACTGACATCTGAACAACAGGAGGATTGCAAGATTCTGTTAAATCAGTTTGCCTCCCTGTTTTCACTTTCACCAGGCTTCACCCCTTGGGGCCAGCATGATATTCTCACTGGTGACTGTTTACCTGTGAACAGCAGAGGTTACAGAGTGTCAGTACATGTGAGATCCCACATCAAAGGAGAGGTCAACAAGATGCTTGATCTCGTGGTTATAGAGCCCTCTACAAGTCCATGGTCTAGTCCAGTTGTTCTAGTACCAAAGGCAGGATCCAAGGAGTTGAGATGTTGTATGGACTGTAGAGCTCTGAATGCAGTCACTAAGACTGATGCCCATCCTTTGCCAAGAACAGATGAACTGGTGGATAGACTTGGTTCAGCCAAGTACCTCAGTACATTTGATCTGACGTCAGGCTATTGGCAAATAGCCCTGACAGACCATGCCAAGGAGAAAACTGCATTCTCAACCCCATCAGGCCGCTACCATTTCGAGGTAATGACTTTTGGATTAAAGAATGCCCCTGCTACATTCCAAAGGATGGTCAATCAAGTTCTGAATGGGATGGAGGACTTCTGCATGGCATCCTTGGATGACATTGCAGTGTTCAGCTCTACATGGAAAGAACATATTGATCACTTAGGATATGTTTTGCAGGCTCCTGAACAGGCCCATGTGACCATAAAGCCAAGCACATGTCAAATTGATCAGAGCAAAGTGGTCTACCTTGGTCATGAGGTAGGAGGAGGTGAAATAAGGCCATTGCCTAGCAAAGTACAAGTTGTACAAAACTGGGCCACCCCTACTACTCAAACCCAAGTGAGAGCTTCCCTAGGTCTCACTGGGTACTACAGAAATGTCATAGAGAACTATGGGACCATAGCTTCTCCCTTGAATGTGATCTCCTCTCCAAAATTCTGTAAAAAGGTTATATGGAATGAGGAGTGCACTCAAGCCTTTTAAAACCTTTGTCAAACTGCAGTCTTAAGAGCTCCTGATTATCACCTACCCTTCATTGTGCAGACAGATGCCCCCAATACAGGTCTAGGTGCAGTCCTTAGTCAACTGGATGAGAAAGTTAGGGAGCACCCCAAGGGGGGCAACAATAGAGTGTGAATGCTTTGCCAATGTGTGGTCTCTGAAGATGTTTAGACCATACTTGTATGGATCTACTTTTGTGATTCAGACATACCACCAACCCTTGAGATGGTTAATGCAAATGAAAGGGGAAAACCCAAAACTTCTGAGATGGTCAATCTGCCTGCAAGGGTTTGATTTCACCATTGAGCACAGAGCAGGATGGCACCACCAAAATGCTGATGGTCTCTCTAAGATGTTTTTAATCGACTATATGTAGAGATTCATCCAGTAGTGGATTAAATCCTCCTGTCCCCTAATCTCGGGGGGGGGGAGTGTTAGGGAGAATTCTCCAGAATGAGAATGGCCAATTTCCCTTACCTACTGAGTCCCTCAGCAGCTTTGCTGAATTTCTAGGATTTATTTTTTTCACCTGGTAAGAGTGTGAGCCTTTTTGTTCCCACTCTTACATGTGATTTGCTGTGTGGGTTTTGACATGTTTGTGTTCATAGACTGTGGAGCCTCACCAACTGCATAGGCATAATCTTGTTACTGTGTGTTACACAGCACCTTCAGTGCAGTGACACAGGGTTGTCTTTTAGACTTCCCAACTCAGACTCCATTTTCTGGGACTGACTACTGTCTCCCAGAACATGTAAAGGTGCCATTGACTTTATTAGTCTTTTAAAATCCACAGACCCAGTACAAACCATCGTATATGGAGTACTGGAAAGGGTTAATATTTATCCCTTTTGTCTGTTTTTTTGGAGCACTGTTAAGCTCCCTTTTCATCAAGACTTGGCTGGTGGCAGTGGTAACTACCCTATTTTTCCTACCGCGGTTATCTTAAATAACCTTGGTATTGTTTTAGGCTATCTTGGTAGCCTTGGTAGCCTCGAACTTAAACCCGCTAGACCATATACGTTTTTATACGGTTCTGGCTGGTTTTATTCGTCATTTCTTTTTGAAAATGTCTTTCTCGTGTTTTTCTCTGCGCGCCTTTGGTTCCTTTGTTCACCGTCTTTTTGCAGGCTTCTACGCAGAAGCCCTCCTTAGGTGCCTGAAAGTCTGAGTAGGCAGGATGTGAGGGAGGGGTTTTAGGACCCCTGCCATGGGTTCGCTTGGTAACCCAAGTCAGACTGCTGTTTGATTGGCTAGGTGACTGTCCCACCCGGACAGCCACCCTGCTGTGTGATTGACAGCCAGGCTGTGTGAATGGGGGAAAACTGCATAAAAAGCAGATCTCTGGGTCTGGAAAGGCAGAGTCGCCACTGGAACGAAAGAACCGACGAGGAGCTGACAGAAGAGGACCCCTACAACGACTGAACCGCCCGGTGAAGCCCTGCTGCAGGTCCGAATCTTCAAACTCCAACGACAGTCAGCCATCGCTACCACTTTTACTGTGTATTACAGGCTTGTACCAAAGGTGAATTTGTACTGTCACTTGTAGTCTTAGTTGTGTGTGGTGTTCCCAAAGGGTACTGCATATAATTCTGCCTAACAAGGATGCTTTAGCCAAGTTTGTTCAGCACTTCTTTTAAGTTTTTCTAAGAATTGTGAGGTCAGGTGTAAACAATTATTTATGTTTGGAGCGCCGTGGTACTGATTTCTTGATCATGGGGGCATCTTTGTCCAGCATGCTAGTCAGGGCATGGTTGTATGTTTCTACTAATCGTTCAGGGGAGTCTGAAGTGTTGGAGGAGGACATAATATCTGTAAGGCAATTCTGAAGATGATGTGATTTAACTTTTTTGAAGTTGCGATTGTACACAACTATGGATGCATTGGGTACTTTTCTTGGGACACCTTGAAGACGTAGGGTAAAATCAATTATGCAGTAATCTGACCAAATACATGGGGAGGTGCTTTTTGTAACAACCTTCAGATTGGGCCCCGCCGCCAATAACAGGCTCAGGCCCGTTGGGTAAGCCATGCTTTAGCTTTGGAACAGGGCAGGACAACGAGCGTGAGTGATTTACTGCTGACCCCGACCTGTAAGGCAAAGAGCAGTTCAGACCTGCTGTCTGCAATTCAGTAGTCGTATTAAACGATCAGCAATGTGTGCAGGTCGCCCAGGGAGTTCCCTGTTTGTTAATAATAACAACAGGAATACCGGCATATACCAACTCCAACTGTAGGGCCTGTGTTCCGTTCGCCATAGATGCCGTGCGCCTGATCACCTAATTAGTAGAGCTCTGAGGCAGCTGGGAGATGTAGTTTCCCTGCTTAACATTCTATGACTACTGCTGGATTGGAGAAATTAAGTGGCTGCTTTACAAGAGTTTCCAGCCACTTGCATGCAGCAAGTAATGACAGATGATGCAGTCAAAAACTAGCGTTTCAACCAAAAAAGAAGAAAGCAAATATGCTCAATAGCACAGAGTAAGTTCACCAGAAGATTTCAGTATGACACACGTACCGTGTGATTTCCTCTGCACAGTGACAACAATACTTACAAACCCACTTCCCTTCTACAGTCTAAATAAGCTGCCTATGAATAATGGTAGCTGGGCACAGTATTTATACCAGCGAAGACTGGGTTTGACTCAGGTGTGACGGCGCTGGTGCGCCTGGTCACCTAATTAGTAGAGTGTTGGAGCAGCTGGGAGATGTAGTTTCCCTGCCTAGCATTCCATGGCTACTGCTGGATTGGAGAAATTAAGTGGTTGCTTTAAAAGTGAGTTTCCAGCCACTCGCATGCAGCAAGTAATGATAGATGATGCCGTAAAAAACTAGCATTTCAAACAAAAAAGAAAAAAGCAAATCTGCTCGAACGCACAGATTAAGTTCACCAGAAGATTTCAGTAATGACACACACACCGTGTGATTTCCTCTGCACAGTGTCAATATTTACAAACCCACTTCCCTTCTACAGTCTAAGTTAACTGCTGTTTCACCAGACCTGCCTCTTTCTGCCAGCTGCACTGGTACCCAGACCCCTCACTGGAATTGAAGGACTCCTGCAGGTCCTAGCTAGTCTCTACCGGGAATGGAGTGAAGAGAACAATGACCAATCTTTCGCCTGAACCCCTTTATTAGAGTTCACAGGTCACAGTGCCAGAAGACGACAAGCAGCTGGTCTTCTGCATTCTACAGATTTGAACTGTCATCAAACTATAATTTGAACACGTTTGAATACCTTCACATCTTTCACCACCAGATCCTGTGGTGCTGCTTTATACATTTCTTTGAACCTTCTTCAAACTGCTGTTGCTGCATTCACTGAACCGCCATGACTGCCGCATCATTCCTGCAGAGCATGTCAACTGTTTGGCTCGACTACCTGCTCGCCACTGCAGAGGACTTCGAACTACCACCTATTCGAACCTCACATTGGACTATCAGGATCACAGCTTCGAACAAACTCGACATTCACTGGAACCACTGGAAACATTGCATCACCCATCAACCCGACCCAGAGGTTACCCAAGTCTTTAGCTAACTTGTCCTTTGGGCCGACTCTTGTGAGCCATCAGAACTGCATCATCGAACAACTCCTTCGAACTGCGTGGAGCTCTGCTTTGAACGGACTCGATTCCGTCGGGCCATCATGACTTGCTAAATATGAATATGGTTCGACCCACATCTACAACAACTAGAAGCCAGTTTCAAAAGACACTGTTGAGAGGACCCAGTCCCCTTGGGCCACTTTTGGGATCCTAAAGACTTTTAAGCCACCCATCTGAATCTGTTATCAACAAGACATTTCCTTTTTGCGGACAATGTTGTGATTATTGCTGTGAACCCGTACTACATTAACCACATTGCATGCATCCTCTACATAATGCAAATTCTGTGTTCTTTCAACAAGACTGGCATTTTATTAGTTTTTATGTAGTATACAGTTTGAACATGATGTATTTAAAGTATGTGTATTTTTAGAAACCTGGTTGTAGGGGGCCGCTGCTGAGCAGCAAGAAAGATGGCGGCCTGAGACAGAGCTCCAGCCCCAACATAATCCTGTTTAAACACTGATCCTCTTGTGCACCACAGATCTGAGTGCTGTTGGTGTCTGCGTAAAGCAGACAGCACGGAGCGCTTAGCGACTGAGTTTCACTCTCATTCATCCCGTGCAGATTCGCAGACTCGTTGAAGTGTGCGGCGGAGCGAGGTAGAAATGCAGCAATCGACATCTCCAGGGGCTGGAGCACTGATTTGCCAAGCCGTGCTGTCTACGCGAGGAGGAGACCCTGCTGCGCTGAGATCAGTGCTGCATATGGTGAATCGGGACGCTTTGCCAGTATGATACTGCCAGCCATACTTCATTATCTCTGCTTAGTGCTTCACTCCTAAGGAACTTTCGTATGAATGCCTATGGCTGTTTGCTTCAAGCTTCCATGTTGCTGACTTCTCAGTCATGATTGATCTCCCGGCGTCGCACTCTCTTGGGGCTACCAGGATTGCAAGGAGTATGATCAGGTACCACCCTGTACTGGGGCGCCTTTTCGGGTACGACACTGCACTTTATTATCATTGATTGGGTCTTGGTGTCGCTGTTTTGTCACTTCTTGCCTGTAAACATTTGATGGCTCCTGTTGGCCTTTTCATATGTGCACGGCACGCCCCTAATATGTGTGGTGATGGTCTGTTGCTGTGCCGGTACAATCGTTTGTGGTGGAGGACTGATGAATACTTTGATATTTGCTGACCCATACTGATATACCTAAAACAATAAAAGCACACTC
The DNA here is from genome assembly GCF_040938575.1 of Ambystoma mexicanum. Classification (NCBI taxonomy): domain Eukaryota; kingdom Metazoa; phylum Chordata; class Amphibia; order Caudata; family Ambystomatidae; genus Ambystoma; species Ambystoma mexicanum. The sequence continues at coordinate 491,162,779 of NC_090931.1, read as the reverse complement.
ATTGCGACCCATTCCTCTTGGCGCGCTGCATATGCGTTGTGTGGGCACACTACTATTATGCATATTGATTGCAACTGGAGGATACCGTCATCGTAAACAACATAGAGAACTCATTCTGAACACCACCTGGGGGTAAACATATGGCCTATACATCCTCCCGCAGCTTGTAACACCCGATAACAGACCAATACTCAGGAGCGGTGGTTGACATATCCGTGTACAGAAGGTGGCATTGTAGTTGCCTTCCCTGTTGAAGACACAGGCGCTGCACCCTAATGTGACAGGTCTCTTTGACTACGACGGACTTAAGGCTGAATCATCAACATTCATATCTGTGTCTATACTTTGGACTGGGAGTACATCGCCTAGTGAACTGAGAGGCTACTCTAACCACGAACTTATTTCAGCTGTACCCATCCAACCCCAGTGGTCTTGAAACCCAGATATTCGGATTGCTCGGCGCTCCAGAACCTAGGTTACTACCGATGACTTCAACAGGTTTAATGTAATGACGAAAAGAGCTGGGAAAAAACAGAGACCCATGGATTCATTCACCAGCACTCTGGCAAAATCTTCTAGGTCTGAAACCCCTATTTCCAACAGAGAAACTGGTACGACCTCAGGAGATGCCTGTGATGATCACTTGTTAGTGGCAATGCAAAACGGCTGTATGTCAGTTAATGTGAAATTGGATGATATTGTGGCTACCATTGGTTCATTGAAATCCAGATTGTAAAAGGAAAGTAGCCGCATCACTGAGGCAGAGACCATGATCGGGAGACAGAAGACCAGGTCAATAGACATGATTGCGACATAACAAATATAAAGCTGGAAGTGAACAAAATATGCAGTAAGTGCGATGATCTTGAGTCGCGCTCGCAGCAAAATGATGTTCGCATTGTTGGTGTCCCCGAGGCAGCATGTAAAGGTCCTATGGTGACATCTGTTGAGGAATTATTGAAAACACTGTTTGGAACTGCAAAATTCTCTGCACATGTTTTGGTGGACCAGGCTCATCGCGCGCTTGTGCCTAGACCAGTGGCTCCCCCGCACACCACCATTGTAAAGCTACTTAACTACTGTGATACAGAACTTATTCTTCAGATGTCCAGGTAGTAATAATAATATTTACATTTATCCATATATTTCTGCTAATGTACAGACTTTATAGAAATCATATGATTCAGTTAAAAAGCTTCTTTGAGCCAGACATGTTCCATATGCACTTATGTTCCTGGCAAAACTGCGGATACAATATGGAGGTCGTGCACATTTCTTTGTGAATACATTGGAGGCCAACCGCATATATTGAAGCAACAATCCCTTATCCGCAGCAAGACCGTGGTCAGGATCACAATACACGACTGCTAAACGATGGGCTGCATGATGACGTGGGTGACTGAACTGTACCAGTCATGGCTTGAGTCTGCTTACAACATGAATGCGCATTGGCGCACAACACTGTTATATACTGGGGCCAGTCACTCTCCTGATGGGCCATCGTATGGACATTATGGCTGTTCGAATCGCTTCCCAGGAGGTCTCCATAGTTGTTATTGGGACACATTATCAAGTTGGGGATAGTGATGAGGGAGGTTTGGTTGGTATTCATCAAGTTTGGAATGGCAATGAACAAGGGAATCAAGTGTTGGGTGTTCTGGGTGGGAATGAATTTGAGTTGTTACTTTTTGAAAATGAGCAGACATTTTTTTTGACAAACGAGAGAATAGAACTGCGTGCAAACATAAGAGACTGTAATATGACTACTGTAAGAATAAAGTTAGAACATACGGGTGAAAATGTTTCTTTTCTTACATGGAATGTCCGTGGACTTAATAACCCTATTAAGGCAAGGAAGGTACTTGCATATTTAAATCACCACAGTCCCAAAATAATCATGCTGCAAGAAACCCAAATCCACGGGGCGTTCAATAAGGGATTTGCACCCAGCTTGGGAGACCAACAATACTATACTGACTATTCATCACAAGCCAGCAGAGTGCTTACTGTAGAGAAGGAGCCAAGTACCCCCACCTCAACCACGTCACCCATATTGCCCATATATTGGGAGCCAGAGTGTGAGACACGTGCTGTACCAGTTAGAATACCGATACCAAAGAGAATCCTAGAAGCAAGGTTCCCATTGAGAAAACCAGACCTGCATACAAGAAAATATGATGGCCATTTGAATGAAATCCCGGAAGAAGCAGAGCAAGTCAATGGTCAAGATGAATGGTGATGTCATACAGAGTCGAGCTGACAAGCACAGAGGGGATGCAGAGACAAGAGAATGGAGAGATTCTAGAAGGCATGAAGAGAATGTCAAGGAAAAGTGACATCTTAGGATCAAGGTGAAGAAGCTTATGCCACTGAATGGATGAAGATATTAAGTCATTTTACACGTGTGCAGATGCAAGGAAACGCAAGCAGACGAAGTAGAGAGTAAAGGATGGATGTTTCCACTACGTGTTATAGCAGAGCTGGACTAAAAAAGAAAGCCCTCTTTTCCAGTGTGTCGCAGTGCGAAAACAAATGAATTACAAAGTGAATCTCAGAAAGGCAGGCTGGATGAGCCATGAAGCCAAGCCAAGAAGCCAAGGTCGTATCAGGCTGGGGTGAGCTAACATTGGATACAAAATCGTGTGAAAGAACAAACTCCTGTTCAGAAGGCATGATCACAACAAGGAAGACGTCAGATACTTATTAGAAAATAGTATTTTTAATACACCAGTAGCTTGAAATCATGGTCTTCAGTCACGTGGAAGGATGAAGTTGGATGAACAGGACTATCACACCTACGCATGAGGGCAGGGCGTGCCTTCACTCCCCTGAATTCTCTAGAGCTAAGAACACTCCCAAGGTCAAGTTCAAAGTCTTAATTGCCAGCAGACCACTGAGGTGATGATAGATGTATATGCTAATTGGTGGGAAGCTCTGTTTGAGATGAGCTCATCAGCACCTGGAAGTCCAGTCTGAGTGCTGCTAGACGTAGGTGGAAAAGTACTGACGAAGGTTAGAGTGTCATGATGCCTATCCCCGGGGAACCAGACCAGCTCCAGCAACCCCGGAAGCAGGCATCAAGTTATTTTGAGCAAGCCCAAAAACCCCTGGTAGGGGCTGCTTGGGAGCGGTCCTGGCGCCTATGGCACCAGGCTCATATGGAGAGTCACTCCTGGCGGCTATGGCGCCAGGCTCATAGAGTAGAACTTACCTGATGCAGACCATGCTGCAAGCTTACCTGATGCAGACCATGCTGCAGAGCTTCAAGCCAAATGAGGCTTGGAAGGGACTATTTTACCTAGGGACTATTTTTTACTCGGGTGGGGCTGGGGAAGAATACTTACCTGGGACTACTTTGGAGGCTATTTAAACCACGCCCGAAGAGCAGCACACACTTTGTGTTATTCTGCATCCAGCAGCGTAACGCTCACCGTGTCTGCAAGCCTGCATCCAGTCTTCTGCCACGCCCGCCTCGAGGCTGCAGCTCCTAGAAAAAGGGAGGAACAGAAGGAGAAGAGGTTAGAATAAGAGCAAAACCTTCGATCCTTACCTGAATTCCGGATCCACCGCCCCTTCGAGCTGGAAGAAAGAAGCATTCATTTTACGTGCGCCGCCTCGCCTGCTGCAGTGCCGCGCTGAACTCACCGGCCTTTGCAGCATCCTCACGATCCACCGCATCCTTCTGCACATTCCCGCCACACTCTGGCACCTAAGGGGAACACAAGAACAGCAAAGGTGAGCCAAGGGAATAAACAGAGGCAATAGTAACTACCCCCATAGACTTACCTGATTACCGCCGGGGGTACTATTCCTCTTCACAAGTCGGCGCAGTCTCCATTGCATCCTTGCCGTACCCCGGCCCCTAAGGGGAACAAAAGGACAACAAGGTGAGATGAAGGGACAAACAAGGGGAACTCTTCTCACCACAATAGACTTACCTAATTTTACCGCCGGAGGCATTATTCCCCGAACTTCATATTTTCTCTCCACACCTGAATAAGGGAGCAAGCCACAGGTTACATTCTGGCCTTATTTTATTGAACTGTGTAGGATAAGCCAAATCCTTACCTGAACTTAGTCAGCTACCACGAGGAACTCTTCGCTGGGGTCAAGCTGCAAACTGCAAGGAATCGGACAAGAGTGAAAGTCAGACATGTGAACTCTTACGAACTACATACTTTTCGGAGTCAATATTGTTCTGGAACTCACCAATTCCTTCGAGCCAGTGAAGCAACTGGTTATCAACGCGCCCCTGCGCTCAATGCAGGATGGAGAGCTCATCTTTTCAAACCATCAGCTGAGACTATAAGAGGGGACATCAAAGGTGATCTGTGGGGAGAACAGCAGGGGTGGGGGGATTTACGCTTAACCCCACGGGTGGTTAATTCCCTTTCTCCATTTACAGAAGAATATTCCTATGGGCCAAGCAAACAAAGCTAGGTGGGCCAGTCCAGTCCGTCATCTCGGCCCTACGCGTCACATTGGTGGAGACCGCAGCTGTCCAGTTCACATCGACGCCTCTGTGGAAGCCAGGCGAGCGTAAAATAGAGTGCCAACCAATTGTAGGGGATCACGTAATTAAGGGTCCTATAGTTTGTAGAACCAATGGGATGTTGTTTATTTAGTGACGTTCACAGTGACCCTTTTGAAGGGAGGGCTTAGTTGCCCGCCCCGATGTTAAGAAACCAATCACTTTCACTCACTGTACCATACTAGAACATATACTTAGACATTCCCTTAGACCCTATCACTTTCTTCAATAGGTTTTTGTAGTTTGCCACGTAGGCTGATGTTAGTAATACGTAGGTTAACATCATCAATGATGATTTCTTGCTATAAAAGAAAGTTTTTTTTTTGTAATGAATGGATAGAGTTTGCGCTGAGATGTCCGTTGATGTCCGTTGTACTCCCTGTTTTAGATAATTGATATTAAAACAGTTATCCTTTTTGCCAACTACCTTAGTCGTTTAGATTATTGATGTATGAATAAAGTCTGCATCCCCATCTCATCTTATAGGGCTGGAGATCACCCAGTTCACGTGGTAGCAGAGGGTGGTTAGATACCCATCGAGATAAGTAAGCTTTAGGGTCTCGACAATATCGCACAACCTCTGCCATTCGGCTAAAAGGACATGAAGCTCCCTGTAGATAGCGGTATTAGTTAAAAACGTTATGCTTGCAAGCTAGGGTGTGAAGGGTCCCCCGGTTTCCATGGAATCTCCTCCCGGCGTCTACAGGAAGCTGAACGAATGAAAAGCTGAAGAGGCGACAACGAGGCAGACGATCCCGAGAGTCGGAAGCTGAACATACGAATGGTGAGTAAAACTGAGTGAGGTGGCAAAATTGTGTATGGGCAGTGGTGGAGAAAAAGTGATAAGGGGAAAATGAGTAATGGAGGAAGGCTGGGGTAAATGCAACTTAAGAAAGTGTTAAATATTGAGTAAATTGACTTGAGGAGAGGCCAGGCATTTAAGAGGTATCGTGAGGAGAGTCCACAATAAAGAGTAAGCCTAGTTTACCTGCGTTTTAAAGAATGGAACAGAAGGAACAGCACCTAGAATCCCATAGCGGATGACGTAGAAGACAAATCGGTTAAAGACGGGTTTAAAGAGGGCAGTTCAAACTCCGTAGGAGTATTTTTTAGAGGCAGGATAGGTCTTGAGGAAAAAGGCTAAGATGCATGTTTCCGGCCGAGTATGTTTGTCCGTCTGTTTTTGTTTTATGTGATTGTGTAATGATGATGAAATAACAGACGAGATTGATAAACATAAAGAGGAAAAACGCAAGAGTTAAATAATTAAACTTTAATTGATGACATTTTTAGCAGATTCAAGTCAAAAACGTGATATAGCCTGCGACGATTGGTGCACGCTCATATTGTTTTGTTTTCTTCAAAAGTATTATTGAAATTTGCAAAGAGTAAACAGTGAGTATTGACGGTCAAAGAGTGACGTGTCAAAATGGAGGATATTACTCCACGTATACACCTTTGCAAGCAGTTGCCGAAGCACGCACCTAAGCTTAGAAACTACAGTGTGGAATGGGTTAAAGGAACGGCAGACAAAATGTTCGTGTCATGGCCTCAAAGGGGATCCCTATCAAAGGTAGTGCTGCAGCATATGACGACATATTTGCAAGCTGCATACAAACGTTAGACAAGCCACTATCGAGCTTAGAGCTCTGGAAGATGTACCAGGAGGAGAGAGATGAGCCGCATCCACTGGATAATTAATGTATGCAAAAGGGGGGGGGTGAGGAGCATTCTGCTCCACCTGCCGCGCCTGAAGCAGACGGCGAGAGTAAGAAAGATGATTGGCTGTACCCATTGAGGGAGCTCAAGGCAGCGATAGGATATAGAAACCCGGCATATCAGTCGCCTGCACAAAGCAGCGACGAGGGCCCAGAGAAAAATACTGAGAGAGATGTAATCTCTAAGGTCTTGAGGGACAAGGAGAGATGCGATAAAGAGAGAAGTGATTGACCAAGTACATCTTTAGATATAGGACGAGAAATAAAGAGATGGAAAGGAGAAAAAGATAAGACTGATGAGTTAGCGCTTATACAGAACGAACGGATGGGTGGTCAGATTTTGCTCAAACTCGATGGTAAATGCATTGAGGACGTAAGGCAAAGGGAAGATCAAGACGAGCGGGATAAAAAGGATAAAGAAAGGGAAGAAAGATTGAAACACAAAGGGGCAACAAGAAAGGATAAACAAAGACGGTAACAATTGTATCAAGATGAGCAATTAAAGAAACAGGAAAGACCAGAGGAGCAAAGAAAATATGACAATAGAAAGAGAGCAATCGAAGAGCGGGAAAGACTAGAAAGGAAAAGAATGGAAGAAGAAGGACAGAAATGAAGCGATAAAAGAATGGAAAGATGTAGAGATGAAGAAATATGAAGGGCAAATGAGAGAAGAGAGATGAAAAGAAGAGAGGAAGACAGGGTACGAGAGGAAGAGAAAAAGCGAAGAGACTTTGATGATGAATTAGAACGAAAGATAAGGCAGAGAGCACGTGATCTTAATCAAATGAAGATGGAGGTAATGGATCCTGATCCAGTAGTGTTATGGGAAGATTTAGATGAGTTCTTCCAAGAACACGAGTGAATACCAGGTCCGTCTACAGCAAATCTGGAGGATGAATTCGACTCTAGAAGCATTGGGGACGCAATCGATAAAGTCTATCATGACATGAGAACTAAGAAAGAATTGAAAGGGAAGGGCAAAAATGATTGACTTGAGAATACACAGTTGTACAATAAAGAGGGAGCCTCATGTTGTTTTGATAGACTGATTCTGTATAGAGACGAGGAGGAAAGCGCTCACACGAGTTGGGCACAGGAGATGTCAGACGAAGACAGAGAAGCCTTCCGTGGGGAGGAGGAGGTAACGCATATGGACCTGAGGGATGTTTTACAATGGATAAGGAAGTAAGATGGTTGGATTTAAACCTACCTATATCTCGGGCGTCAGAATCATTGACGCGGCTAGAACTACCTAAAGGGCGATCCCATGGTCAGTGGGGGGGACTCGCCACCTTATGTGAGCAGGTTAAGGTCACTGCCAGAAAGAATGCAGTGCAGAACCATTGTCCCTCTTCTGGATAGACAAACAATGGCAGAAGAGGGCGAATTTGGGGTGTCACAGTTCCCCTTGTTGGAGAAGGGAGGGGCCAGACCACAGTATATACCTTGGCCGCAGATGGACAAGGATCATTTAAGGTGCAAAATCCAGAGTTTAGCTTCTGGTGCTAGGAAGTAGATACATGAGTTAGAGAAAATGACAGGATGTAACAGGTTAGCTATAGTGGACATTAAGGGTCTCCTAATTCCCATTCTTGGGGAGAGGGCTGATGACGTTTGGTGAAGAGCAGGATATTCTGTTGTTACCACGGTAAACACTGCTCATGATGGAGCACCATTCAATATTTGCAGAGCTGCAGTTTGGAAAGAGCTTAGAGAGCTGTCAGATATGGAAGCTTTATTGACGAAAAAGATGCAGGAAGGGGATGATCTGCTTGTTTACATTCAGAATTTTCAAGAGCAATGGGCTTTGGAGACACGCGAGACTTGGGGGAAATCTATACCTGTGTTTTATCATGTACTATGTCAGGGGTTGACAGACCCAGTACAGAAGCAGCTTAAGAAGTTAGTGGGTATGGAAGCTAAACCATGGTCCGACATACAGCTGGCCATCTCACGTTATTGAAGGCTTTTGCAAGAAAAGAATTGCAAAAAAGATGATATTTGGAAAGGCGAAGAGGCAAAGTTAGCGCAGAAAAAATTATCCGAGTACGCCATTGAAGGGGCAATGTTAATTAGTGGAGACGGATCGAGCTCGCAACAAGCAGTAAACATGCCACAAATTAATAACCAAAGGCAGTTTGACCAAGGTAATAATGGGTTTATACCACGGGAAAGGGGAGGTTTTCGAGGAAGAGATTTTCAAAATAATCAGGGGAATTTTAGAATAATGAAGGTGGGTTTCAGAACAGGCAGAATGATAATCAAGGCATGCAGGGAGGACAGATGGGGAGACCTCCACCTATATGTTGGACATGTGGTATGACAGGTCATAATGCTTGCACATGTAGTCAAGGATTCATAAAGAATAATTAATTTTCGAGAGGGGGGATGTTAAACCAGCCTGTATATTCGCAGTAGAATGGCAATGGGTTTGTTCAGAATCAAACAGTGCAGCAGGCACAAACGCTGACAGTGCAGCAAGATTTACAGACACAACAGACAACAATGAATCTGCCACAAGGGCAGTCGCAGCATTCGCCTATGCAGATACAGCAAAGCACGAGCACAGGACAGCTAATGACTCCTAGGATAGGGGGAATCACTGTTGATGGAGGGAATCCGTTCACCAGTACAGGGATGAGGTTGTATCCACAATAAGACAGCTCATTGAGAGACTTGATGTGTTCGATACTATCAGTGACGCCCAATCCTCAAGAGGAACCGAGGGTTGACGTCAGTATAGAAGGCAAGAATGTTTTGTTTTTAGTAGACACAGGTGCAACACGCTCATGTATACGAGAGGGGACATTTTTGATGTCAGGAAATGCCATGAATACTCAAGGTTTCACAGGAGCTACAAGCAGAGTTCCTTTCAATAAAGATCTACCAGTTTCTATAGGAGAGTGTGATATGTCGGTGCCATTGCTATATTCAAGGCAGACACCTGTTAATATATTGGGTTGAGATTTAGGGGCCGATTCATGGAACAAACGTGCGGCAAAAATCCCAGCGAAGGCAGGTGCAAGGAGGCGCAAGCGTGAGAAAACAAGCGCACGCGCACGCGTGCGATTCAAGGAAGGTGCTGCGCTACTTTCCCACTGGTTGTGTGCCAAATCCGTGCATCGCGCACGCTGGCGCACACGTCTCCAAACAGCGTGCACTAAGTGCACAGCGAAAGCACACATAGCGCAGCGCACACAACAAAAGTAGGCGGAACAGGGGGCGTAACACACGGAATGGGGAATAACGCGTGAAAAAGAAGGCGTAACGAGGGAAGTACTGCTGGGAAGTACACGGAACGCCCACACGCACGCGAACCACACGTATTCATGGAATAGAATAGGGCAGACCCGAGCACGGGCAAAGACATGCACAGGCCTAAACACATCTGCTACACGAAGGCAGGCCGTAGCGTCCCTGCGCATTACAAAAGTGTGCACAAATAAAAAGCATGCATATACTGAGTGGGGTACGTGTATTCCTGGGGTTCGCGGGAAGTTTTACTCGTGATAGGCCCTGTGCGAGTGGGGTACGTGTATTCCTGGGGTTCATGGGAAGTTTTACACGCGATTTCAGCAGGGTATGTGTATTTCAGGGGTGCGCGGGAAGTTTCACACGCGATTTCAGCAGGGTATGCGTATTTTGGGGGTGCGCGGGAAGTTTCACATGCGATAGGCCCTGTGCGAGTGGGGTACGTGTATTCCTGGGGTTCGCGGGAAGTTTTACACCAGATTTCAGCACGGTACGTGTATTTCGGGGGTGCGCGGACGGAAAGTTTTACACACGATTTCAGCAGGGTATGTGTATTTTGGGGGTGCGTGGGAAGTTTCACACGCGAAAGGGCCCTGTGCGAGTGGGGTATGTGTATTCCTGGGGTTTGAAGGAAGTTTTACACGTGATTTGAGCAGGGTACATGTATTTCGGGGGTGCGTGGGAAGTTACACACACGATAGGCCCTGTGCGAGTGGGGTACGTGTATTCCTGGGGTTCACGGGAAGTTTCACACGCAATTTCAGCAGGGTATGTGTATTTTGGGGGTGCGCGGGAAGTTTCACACGTGATTTCAGCAGGGTACGTGTATTTCGGGGGTGCGCGGGAAGATTCCCACGCAATTTCAGCAGGGTATGTGTATTTCGGGGGTGCGCGGGAAGTTTCACACGCGATAGGCCCTGTGCGCGTGGGGTACGTGTATTCCTGGGGTTCGCGGGAAGTTTTACACGCGAAAGGGCAATGCCCGTGCGCGATACATCACAGACGCGCTTACGCGCTAAGGGCCTTTGGTCCAATGAAATCGCGTACTTATGCTGACGTGCTTACGCGCTGAGGGCCTTTCCTCGAATTACACGCTGACGTGCACTTTTTTCATGTGCCAAATCACTCCGTTTCAAGCTGGCCACGCGAAAACACATGGAAGACCACGCTCCTGCACTGAAGGCCATTTTCCTGCACCCCAGAGCCCCGAGCATGCTTCCACCTGCCATCTGCTGCTGCCTGACTGCCTGCTGCCCACGTGCCCTGCTATTTGGTGCCTGCACATCAGCCATCTGCAGGGGTCCAGTTGCTGTGTCCACCCCTGCTGGAACAGAAGACTCCCGACTGGGATACCATCGCTCCACAGCCCAGCCTCAGGACATAGTTGCCCAACCACGCCTGCCTCGGGGGTCCCCATGTCGGGGCAAACACCATCTGAGACCACTGGCGACCCCCAGCCAGAGGGGCAGAGGGCCACCAGCTTCAGTCAGAAGGAAGTTGGTGTCCTGGTGGAGCATGTCCTGGGGCATTATGATGCCCTCTTCAGAACATCACGCCCCAACAAGGAAGGACGAAATAGGATCTGGGAAGACTTTGTGGTTGCCATCAATGCGGAGGGGGTGGCAACCCGCAACATCAAGCAAGTCAAGAAGTGCTGGGAGGACTTGAGGTCCAGGACCCTCATAAAGTCCCGGCGTCTCGTGGAGTGTGGCCGGGGCAGCATGAGTACCATCCAGATGAGGGTACTGGAACGCGTAGGGCCAGCGCTCCACGCCCAGATCCTTCAGAGCCCGACGCGTCTGGAGTTGAGCGGTAAGTGGCCAAGCATTGCTGTGTGAGACAGGGCATGTTGCAGGGTGCTGGTTGTCTGATACTTACCTGTATGTGTGACATAGGCCATGTACGTATGTGTGTGTGCAGGGACATCATGGTCATGCATGTGAGGCCAGTAATGTGTGAACCACATGGTAGGTGCATGTGTTACAATGCAACATGCGGAGCAGCATGCGGAATGCACACATTAATGCATGCCTGTCTCTGTTATTGGAGATGGATGGGGTGTGAGAGATGGGTGCTGCTGTCATGGACATGTATGGTGTCCATGTCTGTGTGTCTGACTTGCGTGTCTGTGACTTGTAAATGCCATGGATGCATGACACATGTCTGTGACAATGTTCAGATTCACTGATGCAGCCTACTCATCCTTGTATCCACTGTGTCTGTGGTGTACGAGGCCAGATGGATGAAACTACGGTGAAGTGTGTGCATGTGATAGGCATGACCCATGATGCATGTGAGTTTCAAACCAGCATTGTATGTTTCAAGAGTTCCTTGGACATGTATGCTAATGTTCATAGCATGCGCCATGCCTGTTACTGCATGTGTTTTGCCTGCACTGACCCATGTGTTGTGGAGGTACATGATGGAAGTGATGTTTGACAGTGCCACTCATCTGCTATTGCTTCCTGTCTAGGGGACCATTGTACAGTACCCTGATGCTTGTTTTCTATGTCTCCCTCTACACAGCGGCAAGTGATGAAGAGGGCGGAGACGGCGCTGTGGAGCAAAGCGGCGGGGATGCCCCCACCGGCTGGCGACGCAAGGCCCAGTCACCCTCCCAGAAATTACCATTGTCCGGGAGTGAGGGGACTGGTGCAGCGTCTGCCACTACGGCTGCAGCGGAAGGGGTGGGTGAGCCCCCACAGGGGCTTGCAATTGCGGAAGATGGTGTGGAGCCATCCAGGTTGGTGGTTTCCACAGAGGAGGAGGAGGCCGCTACTGAGACGCACATGGGGCCTGGTGGGGGTGGTACCACTGGTGCAAATGGTGCAGTCCAGGGGCAGGGTTAGGAGGCAGCACAGGTCGCCGTGGAGGGGCCTTTGCATGTCACTGTCCCTGACACTGTGACTGCACCACCATGCACCAGCAGGGATGCCCCATCCCAGGCCCGTCCGCAGGTAGGGGGGATGTCCATGTCATCTGACACTCCTCTACCTGCGGACAAGGGGACCCCTGGCCGTATGGAGAAGGTCCTGATTGGTGTCGTGTTGCGCACGCGTGACATTCGTGATGATGTGCGTGCATCCCGGGGGGAGCACGCACGTCATCACGAAGAGCAGCGTGCCAACGTGGACCAGTTGGGAGTGTCCATGATCCGGGGTTTTGTACATGTGTCGGCCACTCTCCCGGCCCTCTCCTCCTCTGTGGAGACTATGCGCCAGTCGTTCTCCATGCCGTCTTCTGGACCAGATGCCACCAGGGCCACCTGTGGACCTGCCCTGACCAACGCAGCCAGCTCGGTGGACACCCCAGCAACTGGACCCCAGCAGATGGAGGATGTGCCGGCATCATCGGGCAGGGCACGTGCACGACGGCGTTGGTGGATTCCATCAGCCTGGATGCCGTCATGCTGGCAGAGGCAGTTGCGTCGGAGGCAGCGGCAGGCTCAACGTGGTAGGCATCATGGCTCGGGGCCATCTACATCAGAGGGACAGGCATCGGCCGGAGGGCAGGAGGACCCTGGAATGGGAGTGTCTTCTGTGTGGCAGCGGTTGGGCCAGCAGATAGGTGCGGAGCGGCGGCGGGCGGAGGTGGCACGGCTCACAATGTTCAGGGCGGAGAACTCCATGCGCAGGGCGCTGAGGCGGGCTGAGTGCCTCGAGGGAATTCGCAGGGAGTTGGAGGTGGACATGGCGTTATCCCTGCGAGACCTCGGGGCCAGAGAACAGGCCCGCCTCCAAGACATTGAACAGGAGTTCGATGATGCACTGGCCCATGACATCAACAAGTGAGCCGTTGGACTTGCCCGCCGCCATTGTATATAGTTCATTAGTGTTAAGTTTAATTTCTTTTTTCTTTCATTTGGGGCGCATGGACTATGCCCCACATTTTTGTATATAGTTAGTAATTAGGTAGGTTTCATTGTAGGTTTCATTTATGTCGTTGGGTCATGGACCCTGGATTTGCTATTTGTACATAGTTTTACAGTGGATTTTTCTCCGTCATCTATTTTTTTCACCATGGAGCAATGGATATTACGCTTTTCTTTCCCTTTGGATTTGCTTTGTTGGACGGTGACTTTGGACACATTTTCATTTGGATTCTCATTTTATTTATCAGTTTTTGGGACATGCTGCATTTTGATTATTATTGGCATTATTGTGTGTTTTGATTTCATTCCCTTCATTTTGACTTGAATACATTTTTGTTTCTTACTTCAATGTGTGGTCTTCTCTCATTGGTTTCATGCATGTCACAATGTGGGTTTTCTCATTCATGTGTTGCCATTGTGTGGGTCTGACAGACTTGTACTCATGGGCATACTGCTTATTTGTGATCTATCATGTAATGGGGATTTCAATTTGGAGTGGATGTAAAGCTTGGTTGGGTGTTTGGACTGGGGTGGCGTGGGGTGGGATTTGGGTGGCCATAAGAGCCAAGGATCTAGATTGTGATGACGTGTTGGCTGGGGGACATGTGTCGGGGCCTGCTGGCAGGTGCCTGTCAATGATGGGGGGTGGAGGGGCTGGGGGACATGAGTGGGGGCCTGCTGGCAGGTGCCCCTTACTGCTGGGGGGTGGGGGTGCTGGGGGACATGTGTCGGAGCCTGCTGGCAGGTGCCTGTCAATGATGGCGGGGTGGGGGGGCTGGGGGACATGTGTCGGGGCCTGCTGGCAGGTGCCTGTCAATGATGGGGGGTGGGGGGCTGGGGGACATGAGTGAGGGCCTGCTGGCAGGTGATCCTGACTGCTGGGGGGTGGGGGTGCTGGGGGACATGTGTCGGGGCCTACTGGCAGGTGCCTGTCAATGATGGGGGGCTGGAGGGGCCTGGAGGACATGAGTGGGGGCCTGCTGGCAGGTGCCCCTGACTGCTGGGGGGTGGGAGGGCTGGGGGACATGTGTCAGGGCCTGCTGGCAAGTGCCTGTCAATGAAGGGGGGTGGGGAGGCTGGGGAACATGAGTGGGGGCCTGCTGGCAGGTGCCCCTCACTGTTGGGGGGTGGGGGTGCTGGGAGACATGAGTTGGTGATCATATTGCAACGTGACATGTGGGTTGGCTGGGGGGCATGCCCATGGTGGATGGGCTGCCTGTGGGACATGACCAGGGGTGCAGGGTAGTCCCCTGTGGTGTGTGCTGCCTGCAGGGGCCATGGAGGGGATAGAGGGGACACATGGGAGGACCCACACTGCCAATTCACGTGTAGGACTCCCCGCGCACCCCCGAAATATGCGTTCCCCGCTCTGACAGCAAAATCACTGTCAAACTTCATGCGCAGCCCAGTAATACACGTACCCTGCTCCAATTGCGTGTAAAACTTCCCGCGTACCCCTGAAATACACGTACCCTGCTGAAATCGCATTTGAAACTTCCCGCGCACCCCTGAAATACACGTACCCTGCCCAATCGCGTGTGAAACTTCCTGCGCACCCCTGAAATACACGTACCCAGGCCAATCTACAATAGATTGTAGAGGATGAGTTCCTTCTAGTTCCTAATCCTTCAGCAATCTTGCGTTATATGCCTGTTGAGGCACAATATTTTACTGTGATTGACTTAAAAAATGCATTTTTTATCAATCCCACTGCATAAAAATCTGCTGTCATTTACGTTCAGACAAACTCACCTGAAAAGCACTTGTTTACCCCACTGGTATTGTGAGTCTCCATCGATTTTCAATGGTGTCCTGCAGATAGACTTAAGCAATATTGATTTAGAAAGTGTTGTGCTATAATACGTAGATGACATATTGGTCTGTATCAGGAAAAGTGCAGACGCGATTCTATTCAACTAATGATTATTCTTGCTGACAAAGGATATGAAGTCGACAGAGAGAAGTGGCCAGTTAATTTCTCATGAAGGAAAGAAGGTTGCTCCTGAGAGAGCTGAGGCTATTTTGAGGCTATTTTGAAAACAGTAAAGCCACAGACAATAAAGCATATGTAACTATGTGAAAGCATGGATCTTTGCTTATAGTTCATACATAAGGCCCTTATTACAATTGTTTGGACTGAGTAAATGGAAGAAGGGTTTGATGAATTGAAAAAGGCAATTTGCATAGCTCCAGTTTTAGGGATTCCTAATTATGCTGAGGAATTCTTTTTGTTTTCGCACACGGATGGCACTGTTATAACAGCAGTCCTCACGGAGAGAACCACGTTGGGGTACAAGCCCATTGCATATCACAGTGGGATTCTAGACCCAGTAATGATGGGTCACTTTCCTTGCGAACAGTCTTTGGCAGCGGGCGTGTTTGCCATTGAGAAGGCTGCCAGTATAGTGATAGGGTGTTCTATGACGTTATTTGTTGAACATGCATTATTTGCCATTTTGGAGAAACCTAAGGGCACGTTGACATCTCTAGGAGCTTCTGCCTATGAGATGATCATATCGAATCCGGCAATTAAAATAGTCTGATGCAGAATAGTGAATCCTGCCATTTTTATAGCTGAACCACTGGCAGAGGACGAACATGCACATGATTGCTTGAACTATGAAGAGTTCTATGATGAAATCCCAAGGGTAAAAGAGAATGCGTTGGCAGTTGAGAAGATTATTTTTATTGACGGTTCTTCGAGAATCGATCAAAATGATGGACAAAGATATACAGGTGCCGCCGTGGTAAAGCACACGGCCAATGGGGAGTTTCAGGTACTGATAAGTCCACAACTACCATCTAATTTTTTGGGACAGGCTGCAGAATTAGTGGCGCTCGAGAATCATGCAGGTCAGGAAGTAACCGTGTACAGTGACTCTACCTATGTGACGTCGATAGTGCACGCAGGTCTAGCAAGTTGGAAAAGCAGGGGCTACCTCCGAGCAGACTGCACTCCAGTACAGCACGCAGCCCTATTGGACAGGCTTATTAAAGCACTCCAACTCTTAGTAGCCATCGCAGTCATTAAGTGTGCAGCACACACTAAAAGGGCAGATTTTATTTTATGTGGAAATCAAAAAGCAGATGAGGAAGCAAAACGTGTTGCATGTTCAGATGACATTATATTGTTTGAAACACTGAATGTGAATAAAGCATGGTGGTGATGATGAGTGTATCTGACTGTTATAATTACCTGTCTAGAGCTCAATTTATAGAGATCCAAGGGGAAGCACCCCAAGATGAGAGTGAACTTGTGGACACGACGAGGCGTGTTCTTTAAACCCCCCTGAAGCAATGTGGTGATGCCTATAGCCTTTTTAAGGGTGGCGTTGGACCAGCGCACACAACTAGAGAGAACCTTGCTGCAACTATTGCAGAGGATTGGTTTGTTCCAAATTTGATAGAACATGTTGCATTTCATGTAATAAATTGTATCATATGTGAAAGGTTTACTGCTGGGCACACATTGCGCACAATTAGGGGAGTTATTCCTAGACCGAGTGGTCCCTTTCAGGATTTGCTTATCAATTATGTCGACATGCTGAAAGTTTGTAATGGATATAGATATATGATCGTAGTGGTATGTCTTTTTACGAGGTGGATTGAGGCTGGACCATGTACACACCCATACTTCCCTCCCCTGTGCAGCACAATTTCTAGTATGAGAAGTGTTTTCCAGATGGGGAACATGTGAAATATTGAGATCCGATAATGGCCCTCATTTTGTTAACACCTTCTTTGAGTAAATAAGCTTGTTGCTTGGCATAAAGCACAAGTTTCCATTGAGTTATCACCCGCAAGTGAACGGTTTCTATAAGAGACTCAACGGTTTGCTTAAAGAAAGAATAGTCAAATTGAAGCTTACTTTGAAAAAAGGATGGTTGCATTGCCTTCCACTGGCATTGTATGCGTTGAGAAATCAGCCAGGGTCAGATCACCATATTACCCCGCACGAAATAGTGACATGGATGCAAATGAGGACACCTCTCACACCTCTAGCTAGGGTTAGAAGTGATGCCCAGTCAACTGCAGAATTGTTAGGAAAGGAGCTATGTGATTACCTTATTTGTATGACTTCAAGTATCTCCCTCATGTCAGATCAGATCAAGGGAAAAGAGTGTGGGGCCACACAGAACACAGAAGGAGATGCTTCAACAAGTGGAATTAAAGAGTTATGTCTTCCCAAACTTTTCCCCAGAGAAGCAGTCCTAATCCGCAATTTCACTAAAAGGTGGCACGAACCTCGCTTCAACAGCCCTATCATAGTGGAGGACGTCACGCCGTCTGCAGTCAAAGTGTAAGGCAGGCGCACTTGGACATTCCTTGGTGAAGGGAAAGTCTATGCTGGAGAACCTCCTTCACCCCCACACCCATTGGAAGCAAGCATCGGGGAAGAACCACAGCACGTGCAGACTAGAACTATGGTGAGGAAGAAGGATGCATAAGCTGTGAATAAAGATAAGGAGTTCATTGGACTGTGGCTTATTTCTTTTCAGTCATTTAAAAAGGAGTTAGGGGAAGTTATTGTGTTCTTGAGCCACAGGAGTTTGTTGACATTGGACTGAGGCATGCTTAAGCCTTGATTGATAAGAAAAAGATATGCCAAATCTGGAGTTCCTTTTTGACAACTGGAAGAGGAAGCAGTACCCAGATTCGTTTTTCACTGAGTTCCTGTTCAGAGGCACGCATGGTGGTGCCCAATGACAACGTTTCACGTGTCATTCTTGCAGTTTTTGTGTTCATATTGCGCACTTACCCTGCACTTGTGGGGAGAACTACTAGTGTTCATGTTTTCTTGCAAGATCCTAAGAATGGTCCAATCGTGAGGAGATTGCTCATAGCCAATGTTGAGCAGATTCTCCAGCATCCTGAGTTCAGTGGGGAAAACGCAAATGCCCCTGTCACTGGATAATGCACACAGACTGGTCAGCTTAGTATTCTACTACCTGATTGAGGAGTGCACACATCTTGTTGGGAGGCAAACTGACGTCCGAACGTTCCTGGGAGACCCTAGAAAAAATGCAGCGCTAAATGAAATTTTTAGAGACATCATAATACAAGTGAATGGGTACTCTATGAGAACATTAAGAACTGAATGAGACTTTCTTTCGAGGGACAGATCCGAGGTCTACTGGTTAAAGAACTTTTGTTTCATGCTGAAAATGAATTATCATGTCGTCTGGTGAAAGGCCAATTCGTGGCATTCATTGGGAATTCATATTCATCATCCAGTGAGCAGTCTGCTGATCGAGGAGATTTACAGAGCCGATTCAGCAGCTTCCAGAACTAGTGCATAATGTTTCACCATTAAAAAATTGTTTTTCCTTCCTTAAAAACGAAAAATGGGCAGCATTAGTAGCACTATCGTTATGCCAGATCCTGAGAGACGTCCGCGATGTATACAAATCCATTGCCGCAAGTGGACATACCTTTGCATGATTTATTTTTGCATTTTGTTCATAGTGATATTACTCTCACTTACAGTGTGCACATCTTATTACATATTCGTAAGTGGAGCAAAGACTCCTGGTTATCCTCCTGTACAAGAGAAGGGTACCAATGTGGCAACTACAAGGCAGCTGAGACCTTATGTGATTATTCCTACTCTAGACACGAGAGCACCTGGTCCTGTGATGAATCAATCTGGGTTAGCTTTTAGAAAAAGGTTGAATATGGAGATTATGCATGACATTTCTATGCCTAAATCTTATGTTGATAGGATGAAACTTCTGGAGCTTTCTCCTACACAGGTAGCACATGTAAACACACCCAGTCCACTGATGAATGTTTCTATAAATGGTCTAGTAAAGAAGAACTATGCTGACATGTTACATGAGATGGTCCAGGAAGCTCGTAAGAAAAGAACCATACCAAAGAGAAATGCTAGGGAGGATAATAAGCTAAATGATCACCTAGATAGTACAGCATATTTGGGGAATAACATATGGTATCAGCATATGAAAGAAGTGGGAAGGAGCCCTCAAAGGAGGAATGCTTTGTATGTGCAGTCCTGCCTTATAGCATGGAGTAGTCTAAAATCTTCATAGCTATTGAAATAGACGTCCAGACAGCACATTGTCTATCACACATAGCACTCTGCCGCACTAGGGGCCAGTTCATGGGTCGAGATGCCTATCTCAAATGGGCAACTGAATGGACAGATCCAGATGAAGATGACTATGTCCAGGACACAAAGACAAGAAATAGGGCGCATACTAAGAATCATGTGATCAGATATGAAAAACCTGGAGTGAAAGGAGCTAGAATCAGATGGGAAGTAAACAGAAGACTTGAGAGTCCAGGAAAATCTGCAGAAGAAATTTGTAAATGGAAGAACAGAGGCCAGATGCAGATTTGGGGATCAGTGCTATCACCTGATGGATGGAAAGAAGGAGTGGTTATCTGCAGAGCCTGGGTGGTCATTGGTTGTTATCAACCAACCATTGACATAGTGCAAAATGGATGCAAACCATTATGGCCAAGACTTGCTAAACTACTGACCTGGGTCGAAGATAGAGGAGGACCCTTGCATATAGTGCCTTTGGAGAGTGCAAAGCTGTGCTTCAGAAATAATGGCACAAGAAAAGTTGTAGAAAACCAGAACTGTGGTCAAATCTTTGATCAACCAGGAATTAACTTGGAACAGCAGTGATCATGGATCACTATTGGGATTGTGGATCCAGAGCATATATGAGGCTACCCAAGGATTGGGGAGGATGATGTTCACTGGTGAATGTTCATGTTCCAGCGTTGCTGATTTTTAAAAGTGACCTGAATCTTGACAGTTTCCCAAAGGCAGATGCACACCTGAGGAAGAAGAGATCTGTGGAGCTGATCAATCGAATGAAGAGGGAAAATTATTTCTCTGCCAAGTCAATAGAAGCTTTGACTCTATCTCGTATGTACACAGACTGTTCAGCCAGACTTCATCGCTCTTCACATTGATCTTAATGCCGAAAATCCAGGTTGGAGCAAATACCAAATGGCTGCAGATTACCAGATGGGAATTACTGCAAATGATCAATACAACCATAAAGGGATTAAATGTTATTAGAGAGGATATGAGCCATAGGACTGATGACTCTCCAGAACAGATACGTCGTGGACATGATCACAGCTATGGATGGAGGTGTTTGTGCAAAAATTAGATAATAATGTTGCACATTCATACGTGCTCATGATGATGAGAATGGAACCTTGACAGAGGATGTAGAGATGCTAATGAGGCTACATGTCCAGATGATAGACAAAGTAGAAGATATTGCTGATGACAGTTGATTCGGATCACTTTTCTCATGGGTTCCACAATGGATGGCAGACATGTTCAAGTTCTTTGGAGCCCTGATCGTGTTGGTGCTGCTTGGATTCTGTGTAATCAAGATAATAAATACACAATGTAAGAAGACAGCAAAGAAAGCCATAGGGATGAAAATCATGATCAATGTCGAATCAGGATGGAAGGCCAGAGACTAGACAGATGAAGAAATAAGAGATTTCGTGAAAGCCAGTATCCATGCACCTGAAGGAACGAAATTCCTGTATCCAAAAAACTATAAGAAGTATGTGGGAAGATGGCTCTATTGCAGCCCAAGTGGATAGTGCATGATCATGACATGGAACAAGGATGAGCATGTGAAATCAGCTGGATACCTGAAGAAGGTCATAAAGATATGGATCCCTAAGAAGCATTTCTTCAGAAAGGGATGTCTAAATGTGAAGGATGATGGGAGAGTGGTCGATGAATCGCCCAGAGGGCAGAGTGTAGAGGAGGAGACAATTACCGCCACCTCAGCCATGGTACCCATATTGTGTATATATTGGGAGCCAGAGTGTGAGACATGTGCGGTACCAGTAAGAATACTGATACCAAAGAGAATCCTGGAAGTAAGGTTCCCATTGAGAAAACCATACCTGCATATGAGAAAATATGATGGCCATTTGAATGAAATCCCGGAAGAAGCAGAGCAAGTGAATGGTCAAGATGAATGGTGATGTCATACAGAGTCGAGCTGACAAGCACAGAGAGGATGGAGAGACAAGAGAATGGAGAGATTCTCGAAGGCATCAAGAGAGTATCAATGATAACTGAATCTTGGGATCAAGTTGAAGAAGCTTATGCCACAGAATGGATGAAGATATTAAGTCATTTACACATGTACAGATGCAAAGAGATGCAAGCAGACGTAGTATTCTTGAGGCTAGCTTTATAGTGAATAGATTGCAGTTTGCGCCAATATATACATATATGCATAAGTGAGTAAAGGATGGATGTTTACACGATGTGTCATAGCAGAGCTGGACTAAAAAAGACAGGCCTCTTTTACAGTGTGCCGCAGTGAGAAAACAAATGAATTACAAAGTGAATCTCAGAAAGGCGAGGCTGGGTGAGCCATGAAGCCAAGCCAAGAAGCCAAGGTCTTATCAGGTTGCGGTGAGCAGACATTTGGTACAAAATCATGTGAAAGAACAAACTCCTGTTCAGAAGGCATGAACAAAACAAAGAAGACGTCAGAGGCTTATTAGAAAATAGCATTTTTAATACATCAGAAGCTTGAAATCATGGTCTTCATTCATGTGGAAGGATGAAGTTGGACAAACAGGAGTATCACACCTACGCATGAGGGTAGAGCATGCCTTCATTCCCCTGAATTATCCACAGCTAAGAACACTACTAAGGACAAGTTTAAAGTCTTAATTGCCAGCAGACCACTGAGGTGATGATAGATGTATATGCTAATTGGTGGGAAGCTCTTTTTGAGACAAGCTCACCAGAACCTGGAGGTCCAGTCTGCGTGCTGCTGGATATAGGTGGAAAAGTACTGACGAGGTTAGAGTGCCAACCAATTGTTGGGGACCATGTCAGAGGCTTATTAGAAAATAGTATTTTTAATACGTCAGAAGCTTGAAATCATGGTCTTCAGTCACGTGGAAGGATGAACTTGGACAAACAGGAGTATCACACCTACGCAGGGGGGCAGAGCATGCCTTCACTCCCCTGAATTCTCCAAAGCTAAGAACACTACCAAGGACAAGTTCAAAGTCTTAATTTCCAGCAGACCACTGAGGTGATGATAGATGTATATGCTAATTGGTGGGAAGCTCTTTTTGAGACAAGCTCACCAGAACCTGGAAGTCCAGTCTGCGTGCTGCTAGATGTAGGTGGAAAAGTACTGACGAGGTTAGAGTGCCAACCAATTGTAGGGGACCACGTAATTAAGGGTCCTAAAGTTTGTAGAACCAATGGGACCTTGTGTATTTAGTGACGATCACAGTGACCATTTTGAAGGGAGGGCTTAGTTAACCCAACCTGATGTTAAGAAACCAATTACTTTCACTCACTGTCCCATACTAGTATAGAACGCATACTTAGATATTACCATAAACCCTATCACTTTCTTCAATAGGTTTTTGTGGTTTGACACGTAGGATGACGTTAGTAATACGTAGGTTAACGTCATCAATGACGATTTCTTGCTATAAAAGAAAGGTTTTTCTTGTAATGCATTGAGAGAATTTGCGCTGAGACTTCTGTCGATGTCCGTTGTACTCCCTGTTTGAGATAATTGATGTTAAAACAGTTATCCTTTTTGCCAGCTACCTGAGTCATTTTGATTATTGGTGTATGAATAAAGTCTGCATCCCCATCCATCTCAAGAGTATTGCTACTCATATTAAAAGGCTGGACATCACCCAGTTCATTTCTATGATACATTGATTGGTGTGCTTCCAAGAAGAAAAATGCTGTATAGACCCTCAGGGGCGATATGTGATATTGTGGGGGAAGATCTCCGTTATAACAGTTTTATTGATTAATACGTATGGCCCCAATCTTGATGGCCCTGAGTTTTATGGGCACTTGTCCGAGAATTTATTGGGATGGACTGCTGCATCGATTATCTGGGCGGGTGACTTTAATACAGTCCTTGACTGTGTACTGGACCGATTGAGAGACACTCAGCGTAGTATGTCTGGTCCAGGGTGCATGATTCATCAAATACTATCACAGATGGAGTTAGTGCTTGTCTGAAGGGACCGGAACCATGGTGTGCGTGAGTTCACCCATTATTCGACGGTCCATGATGCACAGCCAAGGATTGATTACTGGTTGATTTCTGCTCAGTGGATGTCTCCGGTACATGGCTTTGTGATCCACCCAAGAACCATGTCGAATCATTCACCAATGTTGATGTTGATACTGTGGGAGGGCCATATTGTTCCCTGTCCATTATGGAGGATGTCCCCTTCGTTTCTACTGGATACAAATCTGATGGCATTTTTATAAGACAGGATTGAGGATTTTTTTCAAAGGAATGAAGGATCAGTACTTCGCTATTCAACTGTATGGGAAACTTTCAAGGTGTGGTTGAGGGGGGAAATGTTTTCTATGACTACTGGAAACTTTTAAGAGATTGGACAAGAATTACGAGTTGTTGAAATAGATTTAATACAACTTGAAAACGACTATGGTATTTCACATGACAGGGATTAAAGGGCAAACAGGTGACATGACCACGCATGAAGAAATTAACTGTGAATTGCGATGATACTATGAGGCTTTATATACTAATACAGCTACATGCACAGATGACGCTTTAGCCCAATATATACAGGGTGTTTCTCTCCCGGGCCTTTCTTTTGAGGCACAAGTGATTCTAAATTAACCAATTACACTAGAGGAAGTAACTGGCGCAATCATGGTCTTGTCGTCCGGGAAGGCCCCGGGTCCTGATCGGTTTGGTATTGAGTAATACAAGGAATTTTGACAGATATTGGCACCTAAACTATTAAAAGTTTGGGCAGAATCCCTACAGTTCGGCCGATTACCACCAACAATCTCCGAAGCTGTAATTAGTATTACTGAAGCCGAATAGACAGGCTTCTGAAATGGCCTGGTCAAATGTTATCGTCTTGCCCGTTATCATATATGTCAACACTAGTTCATCCAGATCAGTCTGGATTAATCCCAGATCGATCAACTGCGTTTAATCTACACAGACTCCATGTATAATTTCTCAGATAAACCCGAGGGCCAAGGCAGTCACAGCCTCGCTGAATGCAGAAAAAGCCCTTTGATACTGTCTGTCTCATGGAAGTTCCTTTTTGCAGACCTATGTCGATGCGACTGGGTGATGATTTTATAGAGTTTATATGATTGTTATACACTGATCCAACTGCTAAAGTGCACACCAATGGCATGCTATCATCAGTCTTGGGATGGACTAGCCGAGTCATTTCATCAAGGGGGCCTAACGGTGCCCAACTTTGAGCTCTATTATATTGTCTCGCAGGCACAGTATGCTAGCTATTGGTATTCTATGGATCCGGCCCCAATACATCAGGCACTGGAATCATGCAGTGCTGCACCATCACATTTGAAATCGACTTTGCTGATTGACACACAGATTCGTGTTTGTTTGATCCGGTGTGCATGCCAGTAAACGCATGGTTAAGATTATTTGAGAGGTTAGGTGTGTCAGCCCCATATTGTGGATCTTTTCCATTGTGCCCAGGACTTCCGGCAACATACAACAATGCAATTAGGAGTACATGGGATGCTCGGGAATCAATTACCTTGCACAATGTGTTCCCTAATGGGAACGTTGTTACACTTGAGGATTTCGTAGCCAAACTGGGAGACAATCTGATTAGGACACTACAATACTTTAGGATGAGGGCTGCAACTCATTTGTTCACTCATGAGCCAGATACTTGCGAGCCTGTTGAAATGGTAGTATGCAGTGGGAACCCTAAGAGACTTGTGTCTAGACTTTACAAAATGGGCCCGGCTGGTCAGATATCGATCAATAAGGCAAGGAAAAAGTGGGGAAAAAAATCTACATATTGAAATACAAGATGATCAGTGGTAACACTGGTGTCGCTTGATGAATGAGGTTTTCCTTAATGCAAACTTCTGTTTAATACAATTTAAAATATTGAATCAATTACATTATACCCCTGCACGCTTTTCAAAATGTGCTCTGAACGTTAGTAATGAATGTGTAAAATGTGGTAAAACAGGTGCGGACGCCTTTCATACGAACTGGAACTGCCCGATGATTTCTGGTAAGAGGTTGAAGACATCTTATATGAAATTGTACATATATCTCTTGTACTCTCTCCCCCTAAGTACCTCCTGGGAGACATTGGGAAGGTCATTGTAAAGGTTCGTAGGTTCTTTAATTTGAGTTGTATGATTGCTAAGAAATGTATTTTGAAATATTAGAAATCCAAAACAGCTCCTGTTGGAGCAGAATGGCTCAAATAGCGAACCTATGCTAACAAAAGGGAGGAGGGATATACTGTTATGGTTGTATCCAAATGCAGACCGAAGGATATTTGGGGACCTTTTTGAGATTATCTTTTACGGACAAATGAAAGTGAGGAACCGGTTGGAGTGACCCTTAAGTTTGTATAATTGTGAGATAACCCCCTATGTGCGATACTGTGTCATTCAGTATACATGTGTTTTACTACAATTGTGAGTTTTTATATTAACGTATCACTGTTTGTCTGCCTGTGTGGTTTGTCTATACTGTAACATGTCTGCTGACTTCTTAAATAAAGGTTTACAAAAAAAATAAAATTGATTGTATATTTCTTTATTTGGGACTCTTATACTATTGCTGTTTGGGTTGCTGACATTCAAACCTCTCTTAAGAGTACTGCCTGGCCTTGCCCATGTTACCACAAAAGGCGAAGTAAGTATATCTCTTGACTGTGCCTCTTTCACCTTTAAGAGTGGGATCACTGTTATAGTAGCAAAGGGCTGAGTAGGAGGTTTAGCAACTACTCATCCTTTTACTCCTGCAGGGCCATAGTCATCATCATAAAATAATGATGTATTTTGGTAATCAACATACCATAAAATCATATGCAAAACAAAACATGCATTTTAAATTGTCTCGGGAGGATAGTTCAGGGGCAACACGCTCACCGTGGCAGCAAGACAACGAGGTACAACACAGGGTTGATCCCTGTGTCCGCGCTTAGAGACCTCTGGGTATTAAGCACGTTACAAATAACCAATTATAAATACAGTTGCTGATATACCATTCAATTAAAACAAGTGCTATTCAGTGCAAATTAATTCATGCTAAAACAGCAATACAAAGACAAATAGAAACATCAGATTAGAACTTCCTTCAAATTACTTCTGTATTAACTTTCTCCTTAAATTCCATGTTATCCTTATATGTCTCCCAGTGGCCCACTGGGTACATTTAGTGGCAGAATTATGACACAAAAAATAATGTTTGTTTTACAGTCCAGATTTAATATTTCTTAAAACTCGTTTTAAGTTATTTAATTCTTAATGAGACCAAAGCTATACAGAATAGCATAAAGTGTTGTATATTTTTTTTCATGGTCCAGGGAGAAGCCACATTCCTTTTTGACATTTGGTTTCCATTTACCTGAGATGCATGCTAAAGGTCATATTCCAACGAACATTTCAAAAATAATATTCATGTCTCGTTATCTTATAATGAATTGCATGGTTATTTTATTAGAGTAATCTTCCTGTCCAAATAGTTGGCTATTATACCTGTTGTAGGCACTACTCCAAGTTTAAATGTTGTAGACCATTCCTCGTGTGTTCTTTTCAGCGTATCTTTATTAGGGAGATTATGGGGCTGATTTGCGCATACAGTGTGCCATAAATGCTCTAGGCCCATTTTTCTGGAAGACTTTACAGATATATTTGAACCAAGCAAGCCCATATCAGCCAGTCCATGATACAATAAACATCTGCACTGCTCTATAGGATTCCAAGGCATCATTTGTCCATAATTTCAACCAGAATAGAAATGGTCTGAGTGCCATCTCATGTACAATTCCTGTTATACCTAGTTCTAGCTGAAGCAGTAAAGTAGTTATACTCATGGGAAGCCCCAAAAATGTTTAATGATTTTTATTTCTCTTTTTCCTAAGTTTGTAAAATTTTAGCAGCTGCAGGTCTCAGCTCCATATAGAGCAGCTGTTTGGGCCTTAGCTCTATACATTTGGAATGTCTGGATGATGGCTTTACCGCCATAACATTTGGAAACTCTGTTTATGGCCCCTCCATGTTTTGCCAAAGCCAGTTTGCTCTTTAACTGCTTTGCCCCAGGAACCTCTTTCATGTATTGTTAACCCTAGAAAGTCATACAATTCAAACATGTTAGGATTTTTACCTTGCAGATCCGTTTAAAGGTTATTTGTTGATATATTGTACAACATTATGGCTTTCACCCGCGCTGTGGAGGGTGGACATGGCCAGTAACGGTCTACCAGCCCAAGCCTAGGTAGGCCTGAGTGAAGCAACGACCTTTGCGAGGTCGGGTGACCATTACCGGCCAAGTCCACCCCCCACAGCGGGGCTGAAAGCCATTCACACCTCACGGTTTAACCAGGGTGCAAATGGTTTATTTTATTTCCTTGGGTGATTGGCTGCACAAGTGACACCAATCTCATGAGGAAAAATAAAACAGAACAGGATGGCCACTGCCATTAGGAAAAGGGACTAATTTCCTTTTCCATTTCTATGGTGCCGGCTGAGAGCAGGAGGTGCAGCAGGAGTGGTGAGTGAGGGAGGGGGTGCGGAAGGGGAATGGTTTGTTTTTGATGGGGATGGGGGTAGGGTGGCAACAGGGAGAGGCTCCCTGTTGCGTCTCCATATTCAAATACATAAAAAATGGTGCCACCCAGGCAAGGGCATCGGGTAGCTGGAAACAGGGTGGAGAATGTGTATTCTCGCCCACTGTTCCAGCCACTTGATTGGCTGAACGCCCTTCCCCTGATGCAAATAAGTATTTCGTTTTTGTTGTATTGATTTCTAAACCACTCTTTATGTAGTGGTGTCCAAAATGTCCTATATCCTTTTGCAATCCTTTTGGGGTCTTTTTAATCAAGAACCACATCATCAGCAATTAGTAGAATGCGAGTACCTCCTAGTCTTCGTGCATCTATCTCAAAAGTACTCATGGACTCTGCTAAACTGTTTATCTAAAGGCCGAAGACCAGTGGGGTCAAAACACAGCCCTTCCTATCTGCTCATGTGACGGGAAAGGAAGCAGTGCACTGATTGCCAATTCCATAATATACTGAAGCAATAGAACCCAAGGAGGGCTTTGCGGGGGTTTGTAATTATCAGACTGGTAATGGCCCCCTCTGAGGGTTCTATTGCTATTAGTACTCCGCCACAATGTACCGGGGTACTAATAGCATTTATTTCACCACCTAAGAAATGACATTGGAACCATTTCTCAACTCAAGAAAACAAAGCAAACAAAATGGTCACAAGGGATCGGGGAGAATGGGTTACATTTGCAGAAAATAACTGGAGAAAAAACCCTACAATCCCCAATAAGCAACAATTCACCTCCTTAGTGTCCGACTACAGAAAAGCCACCTATCAAGCCAAAAGCAATGCATACAACAAGCGCATAGAAAATGCCAACACCTGTTCCAAAGAGCTCTTCTCAGTCCTAAGAGAATTAACAGCCCCCTCTCAGACCCCTGATTTATGTATCAAAGACCAAGCTGGGTGTGAAAATATACAAAAAGCCCTAATGGATAAAATTACATCACTCCAGCTCAAAATCAACAACAGAAAGTTGAAACAACACCTCCAAGTTGCACACTAATAAACTCAACCTACCTAAACCATTCTCCAAATTTGAGTTTTCCCCGATTATGATAGAAGATACTACCAAAATGATAAAGGCATCAAACCTTCACATTGCCAAGGTGACATATGTCCTGTAACCTTAATCAAAGACTGTGCCGATAACCTTGCACCCTTCAACACTGCATTAATGAACAATTCATTCAGCTCCAACAAAGTACCAGATAACGTCAAGGAAGCTTGGGTGATGCCATTATTAAAAAACCTACACTAGACCCGAATCTGCCCACTAAGTACCGGGCCATTAGGATGGTACAATTTTTGACAAAATTCAGGATAGAGTGGCATATGTTCAGATACAAAAATATCTTGAAACTCATCATTTGCTGGGCCCCCCCCAATCAGGTTTATGCCCTGGCCATGGCATGGAAACAGCCTTTGTCAACCTTAAAGCACAATTGGACCAGATCAGAGATAGAGGCGACTTAGCCATTCTCCTCCTTTTAGACCTCTCAGCAGCATTCAATCTCGTTAATCAGAACATATTCTGCCGTTACCTAGCCACTGATGCTCACTTTTCGAATAATGCTATAGCATGGATCAAAACGTTCCTGTCTTCTCATCTTCTGCAGTGGCTAGTCCCACCTCAGTCACTTACGGAGTGCCCCAGGGTTAATGCGTATCACCTACCATGTACAACGCATTTACTAAACCTCTCTTTGATAAACTGGACAATTTGGCCGTCACATATACAAATTATGCTGACGACACCCAAATGCTAGTTGCTATCACCACTGACACTAATGCCCTAAACACAAGCTACCATACGATCCAATTCTGGATGGCTCAGAATGAGTTATGTCTTAATGACGATAAGACTGAGATTCTGATCATGGCCAGCCAAGCCAAACTCAAAAATCTCTCACCTCAGTACCACTCCTTCAATATAGATGGAAACCTCATCATAACTGCGAAAGAGGTTAAGACCTTAGGAGTCTATCTTGACTCTTCCCTCACCCTCTCTTGGCAAGTTAACGCCATCACATCAGCATCCTCATGCACAGCCAAACGTATTACGGCTTGCAGACCATATCTTGCAGAAGTTAACCAAGTCACCCTGACAAGAGCACTAATCCTGAGCAGGATTGACTACTGCAATGCCATCTTTGCAGGTTCCTCATCCAAAAACATCTTGAAACTCCAAATTGTGCAGAATAACGTCATAAGAGCTGCATTAAATATCCCCAAATCAGCCCACATCTCCACCTTCAGAAGAAATATCCATTGGCTACCAGTGAAGGACCAGATTAAATTCAAAGTACTCACACTTACACACAAATTCCTATCCAACACTGCTCCATACTACCTCTCCAGTGTGATGACAAAAAAAACAGTCCGCCAGACACACCCGCACACCCTACCTCGGCTATCTGACTAAGCCTAGATATAAAAGACAAAGAGCAGGCGGCTCAAGCTTCCCAGCCATGGCTACCAACTACTGGAATGCCCTACCAGTAGCTATAAGACTGGATCCTGCCCTTCTCTCATTCCGCGAAAAACTAAAAACCTGGCTCTTTACACAGGACAGTAGCTCGCCTTAAGTCTGCAACAATACATCCATGCATACATCATAAGTAAGCCTTTTAAGTATGTATTCCCTACGATCTGCATATCTATGACCTGTAACCAAATTCTTAAGCTTGCCAAAAATGTAACCATTACTTGAAGTTTGCCCATCCTGTAACCATATTTCTAAGCTGTACATGAGACCTGTATAACCTGTAACCTGTTATGCGCCCAGTCGCCTGAGGGTTAGGTGCGCAATACAAATGTAATAATAAATAAATAGCCCCTTCTGCGTTTCCATGGCAGCGATTAAGAAAATAAAAAAAAAGCAAAACAAAGTGGCCACCATGGAATGGGACAAGGGACTACACATAATCCTTCTCCCTTTCCATGGTGGCCACGGGAGAAAGGACACAAACTCTGCAGGACTCGGTGCTCTAAACAGAGTGCCTCAGGTGAGTCTTTCCCAGCCAGATTACAAACTGGCCAGGGCCAATCAGATTGTTAGTAATAATCTGATTGTCCTTCGCCAGGTACTAATTTGGCATAGTTATCACTGTACATATTTATGATAGCTGTCAGAAGATTTGCTCTTTATTGATTCCCACAATTTACTCCTGGGTACAGCATCAAAAGCTGTTTGAAGATCGATGAAAACAAGGTATAGAGGTTGGTGGTTGCTCTGAATACATTTTGGATTCATTAAGTACGATCTAAAAACATGGTCAATTGTACTAACACCTACTCTAAATCCAGCCTTCAGATTTGAAAGGATTTGATTGTCCATTGCCCAATTTTCTAATCGATGGATTATGATCTTGCAATACGTTTTTGCAGGACCACCTATCAAGGAAATGGGGCAATAATTAAAGGTGTCATTTCGATCAACTCTTTTAAAGATTGGAATAATTTCTGCACCTGTTCATGACAATGGGATATATTCCTTACCTTTCATATTGTTAAAAGGGTTATGTAAAAGAGGAATACAAATTGTGGGTTCTAATTTGAAAAAATCACCTGGAAATGTATCCAGCCGAGGGGGCTTATTTAATAGCTGTGTATGCAATGCTCTTTCCACTTCGCTCTCGGAAATCAAGAATGGTGGAGTCATTTTGTTAGTTGCATTCTCGATATCTATTTGAGCGTGTGCTAAAATGGCTTTCCCACTTTTCACTCATAACATGAATTTCTTTATCCTCATCCATGTCTGTATTACCATTGGAGAACATTCTCCAAAACATTATTGTATCTTAATTATCACATGCATTCTTCAGACCATCCCATCTGTAAGATGGCTCAGCGGGTTAAACGCTTGTTGCTCTGATCTTTGTTTGATTTGCAGGTGGCATCTTGGCACGTCAACTCAACCTTTTTCCTTCTGAGGTCAATAAATGAGTACTAATTTCGATTGGGTAATAATAGTAATGTATGTAAATATGTCATATGTAAAGCACTATATAGAAAACAAATTATTATTAAAAAAACAAATGATTACTTGTCTAAAATGTGTTGTTTTTTCTTTTTGGAAAATAGATTTTCATATTCTTTCCTCAGTCTCATACCTCTGTGTTTGCCGGTCTCCTTTTTAGTGCATTCATGTTTTCTTGTTTTCCTTTATTAAAGTGCATATAGTTATTAACAACTTTTTACACTATCAATGAAATCCATTTTTTCAAAACCAATTTTCATTACATACGTTTCTAGTTTTAAACATCGTCCAATGTAATGCCAATACTCAATACAAATCGATTTGTTAAAGATGATAGAATAAAATAAAAAGCCCCCAAAAGAGAGGAAAACATTCCCACTTGTTCTTCTAAGATACCTTCATAAAATTCCATAGCACACATTCTTATTTCTCCATCTCCATAACAACTATTAAATGAACTTTATGTGAAACAAGGCCCAAATAGAATCCACCCTATAATTCCAGCATAGTTTGCACTCTGAGCCAGATATGGTGCGCGACAGAAACAATCACGTATGACTCAGCTGCAAAGAGCATACTCCAAAATTGGTTGCTCGATATTTTATTTCTATCGCGCCCATACGCAAGTGTTTCGCGGCGCGACGAGGCAAGGGAGGGGGCACAAGGGAGGACAGAAACAGTGATCTTACTAGGCCCAGTGACATTGAGAACGCACAAGTGCAGGGGAGATGGAAGGGGGGAAATTTGCCAGGCAGGGGAGGAGTGAAAAGTGCTGAACACGTGATCAAAAAATAAATATGGCAGTGCGGCCAGCAGGCGGCAAGTGCATGAATTAAGCGCGAAAGCTGGTATGAATAAGTGCAGGTAAGGGGACCGTAGGGTTGCAGATACAGACCCAAGTGCAAGGGATACAAGGAGGCAGTGCGGGTGTGCAGCTGGGTGGGCAGGGATCTGGGACAGAAATCAGAGGGTAGCCAGATGTCCAAAGGAGAAGCAGACAGAGATCAGCAGGGGAGAGGAACAGAGAAGGCAGAAACAAAGAGGAAGGTCTTGAGGTGCTTCCAGAACCGTAGATGGTTCTCCTCATTTCAGAAAGGCAAAGAGGCTGTTCCAGATGGAGTCCCCCGCCAAAGAGAGAGATCTACCACAAACTCGTTGTTTGGAGAAGCAACTGACCCTGAGGGAGTTGCAGGAGGCGGAGCAAAGAGCTCAAGTAGGAAGGTATTTACGAAGAGAGAGTTGGAGGGATTGAGGGCCTTGTGAACAATACAGATGCGTCTTGAACTTAATCCTCACAGCCACTCTGAGGCAATGCAGAGATTTCAGTGCTGGAGAGATACTATCCCTGGGCTTGAGGCAAAGGACAAGTCTTGCAGTCCTGTTCTGGATGAGTTGCAGAGGGTGAAGAGTAGAAGCAGGCAGATTTGGAAATAGCCTGTTGCAATAGTCCAGCCTAGAGAGAACCAGAGCTCTAGAGACAGTGAGCTTCTGGGGGAAGGAGAGGAAAGGAAGAGTTCCTCTTAGGAAGTGCATTTGGTACTTATCATAAGCTTTGTCATAACTAGCACTCAAATCTGGACAGGACGTCAAGATATATTTTGTGGTTTCAATTTGTCGCTTACAAATCCGACAGTCGCTGCTCAAATGGGATGATGTGTCATGCTCCCATGACACCAAAAACTGGGAAAATGTCCAGGTGCAACTGTAGGACAAAATAGAGCAGAGCGGAGAGACGCCACTTGATCAGATACTACCTTGGGCCATGAGAGAACCCCCATTGTTGGGCATAATACACATGTTTTGGGCTTCCCTCTAGGGACACAAGAACCTAGATCCTATCATAGTTCCTACTTACAGCATCAAGCTTGCTCAGAAAAACAGAGACCTTGTGCTCCGAGCTGCATGGCAAGGATAACTCTGGGCAATACGTTTTTACCAAGCTCTCTGATTCTTTGTAGCATGTACTCCGTGGGTATCATTCTGCATGTGCCACACTACAAGGTAGCAGCCAGAGGTACCTGTCTCCGCCAAATCTTATGGTGACCCAATGTTTTCAGGCAGCCACTGTCCAGGTGAAGACAAGTGACTGCAAACCCAATTCCAGTCTTATCATCTCCACCGGGACGTTACCGGGAAAGCCCAGCTGAGGCCTCAGGATCTTTCCCTCTAGTTTTGGTAGCCAATGTATTGCTCTCCTGGGAGAGTCTCCAGGGCATACAGGATCGCATTCACAAGAGGAGTTTTATATGGAATTATCGTTGCCTCTATTGAACCTTCCCCCCACATGTTGATCACCTTCTTAATAGCCAGCCACTTATTATGTGGTCCTTTAGAACAGCGATAAGTCCACATTATTGAATCAGCATCATGCTGTTCAATAGATATTTGAAAATAATGGGGGAATGTCTATCGTATATCTCCACTATCTTATTGGATATAACAATGTTTGACCATTTTATCCTTTTACTTGTCGACACTATCATGGTGTTGGTTCAATTTCTCATGAGTTGTGCATTTATATTTGATCTTAAATTCCACCACTCTCAAATCTAGGAATGACCTTGAGGTTCTTTATTATATGCCAGCTTTCCATCTTTACCAAAATATGATCTATTTTGTAATTACGTGATGTAGTTCTAAAAGTAGATTTTGCTGGAATGTCAACTGGAAAATGTCCATTGAATGATCAATATCCTCTATTTAATGCTGACTAGATTAACTTGTCTGCATACTGGGGATCATGTTATCGGGTATCACAGAGGGCACAAATTCAAGTAGCAAGCCACTAGTCAGCCATAAAAAGTCACTCACCACCCCTATTCTATACATACAGACAGCACACAATTTCTTACTCGCCAAGAGCCAAATATCACTAGGCCATCTTGGGTATAGTCCACATTTCATATGTTTCATAATATAGAACCTTCTATGTTTCAACATATTCGATCTGACAGTTGAAATCTCCTGATAATATTTTATGACATCTCCTGATAATATTGTATGACAATTCATAGCATTAGTGCTCATACTATCTATCAGTTATACAACATTCCAAACATAATAATTATGTGTCTTTCAGTTTGATGTATACATTAACAATGAACACAATTGCATCTATATCATATTTCCAATGAATTTTCTGAATTCTGCATTGTTGGGTTCTATGCAAGAAAATGTAGGCTATGGGATACCATTGTTAAAAGACTACCACTTGGTCTACCTCATTGTCCCTTCTTGGCCAAAATGTAAAAGCTCAAGTAGCCCTGTTTATATATCTTATTCAACAGCCATGTTTCCTGGAAACACGCTATTTTCAAATTATCGATAGATACAACTCTGCCACTCTAGGTCTTCATATTTACTTTTTAGACTTGCTACATTCCAAGAGGTAAAAATTACCCCATATTCATTGGGATTAGGTTTAGTTTTTCCAGCGTTTGAATTTAAGACTGCTTTAGACTGCAGTGATTCGAGATACTCTGCATTCAGGTTGAGAACAAACTTATATCAGGTTTTATAAAGAATACCCCTGTGAATGTTGCACTGCATTTGATCTTGCCTGTATTTCATGGTGTTTTCAGTGGGGTTGCATTAATTAAGCAATATGGCCCGAGCGGCGGGGACATTACCGACTCTGGTAATGCCCTGGGGCCCAAAACCCACTACCCATTCCAACTCTTGGTTCACACCTGACCTCCTCTCACTCCGCAATGAGAAAAAAGCTGCACTCACACAGTGGCAAACGTCCCACTCTGAAAAAGATAAGATGATCTTTAAAGCCCTTTCCACCAAATACAAAAAGGCAATCACCCAAGCTAAGGCCAAATCCTTTGAATTCAGAATCTCGGAATCCCAATCTAGCACTAAAGAAATATTCGCCATCTTCAGAGAGCTCTAGACACCCACTCCCGCCCCCCAGAATTTCACAAAATACAAAGACTGGTGTGACGAAATACAAAAGACCATGCAAACCAAACTAAGCCTACTCAAAAACAAAATACTAGCCACTAAACAAGCCCTACCGAACAAGCACATCTCGGTCCCTGATCACCCCCTACCCTTCTCCTTCAAACCCATTCATGAAAAAGACATCATCAACATAATGAGGAACATCAAACCCTCTAACTGCAAGGGTGATGCCTGCCCAGCCTCCATTATCAAAGACTGCACGGAAACGCTAGCTCCCTTCCTAACAGCCTTTGTAAATGCCTCCTTTACCACAGGGAAAGTCCCTGCCTCCCTCAAAGAAGCTTGGGTCCGCCCTTTTCTAAAAAAGCCAACGCGCGATCCCACCTCCCCCAACAACTACAGACCCATCACCACTGTCCCTTTCCTCCTCAAAATACTGGACAAAGCAGCCTACCTGCAGGTTCAACAATTCATTGAAGAGAACAAACTCCTTGGACTCCGCCAATCTGGCTTCCGCCCCAGACACGGGACCGAAACAGCCCTTCTTGACCTGAAAAACCAGATGGACGATGCTAGAGACTTGGGTAAACCAGCACTTCTTCTACTCCTCGACCTTTCAGCGGCCTTTGACCTCGTGGACCATGGCGTCCTATGCCACCACCTCTCCTCCACTGCCAAATTCTCCCCAGAAGCCACAGCGTGGATCACCTCCTTCTTACAAGACAGAACCATGCAAGTGTTCTCTGACCTAGTCGCCGCATCACCAACCATTGTACTCTGTGGGGTGCCCCAAGGCTCCTGCCTCTCCCCCACGCTATACAACATCTTTACACGCCCCCTCTTCCTCATCCTCGACGCCATGGGCATCTCATACACCAATTACGTGGACGACACACAGATCCTCCTCACTCTCACAGGTAACTACAATACTGACTCCCTGACCCTCAACAACCTCTACAACACCATCCAAGCCTGGATGGCAGACAACGGACTATGCCTCAACTCTGACAAGCGGAACTCCTCCTGGTAGGTTCTCCCGACACCCTAAAAAATCTTGATGCCCAATTCAGCCACTTCACCATTGATTCCATTAAAATTCCAGTTTCTGACTCTGTCAAAACTCTGGGAGTTTATCTGGATTCCAGCCTATCCATGGACAGACAAATCAATGCAATAGCCTCTGCAGCTGCATATCATGCCAAACTTATCAATGCGGTCAGACCCTTTCTCTCCAAAGAGAACTGCACCAACATAGCCAGAGCCATCACCGGCTCTAGGCTAGACTACTGTAACCTACTCTTTCTAGGAACCTCCAATAAAAACTTAGAGAGATTACAAGTAATACAGAACAATGTGCTCCGGGCAGCCCAAGGCATTGCTAAAAGAGAACACATCTCTGAGGCCAGAAAACTAGCCCACTGGCTCCCAATAAAAGAAAGGATCTTATTCAAAGCCCTGACACTGACCCACAAGTGCATTCACCTCACTGCTCCTGCATACCTCTCTCAAAGGATACACCCCGTCTCCACTACCAGGCCAACTAGATCACTGTACACCAACATGCTCTTGGTGCCACTAGTAAAAAGAGTAAAAGCGGGCGGATCCATCTTCCCTTATCTCGCGCCCTCTCACTGGAATGGCCTACCACCCACTATCCGTGCTGAGGCCTCCCTCACCACCTTCCGCAAAATGCTGAAGACTACCCTCTTCACATAAGGCCAGACACACCAGCACAAATACTTTTCATGTATACTGTATTATATGACCAAAAGCAATATCTGTAATAACGGTATGTTTTCCTGTAACATTCACAATGTGTCAACAATCTCTATCATGCCTGTACCATGTAACTAAGTTATTGCAAGTAACAGCGCCTCAATGCCCCTGGGCTGCTTGCGCGCTATATAAATGTAAATAAATAAATAAATAAATAAACATAGTTAACGAAGGCCCCGGGGCATTACCTGAGTCGGTAATGCTCCTGCCGCGAGGGTCATATTGCTTTTAGTAACCCGGCCCACAAGATCTGTGTAACCGGGGCACTAAAAGCATTTTTTCTGTCCCGAATCATTTTGGGGGAAAAAAAAAACAACCAAGAAAATGGCCACCGGAGAAGGGAAAACGGAGTTCATTTTGCCTTTCCATGGCGGCCATTGGGAGTGGACGTACTGGGAACACTTATGTTCCCAGCGTGTCCGCTCCCAAAAAAAAAGACAAGAAGGTAAGTGGGGTTGGGAGGGAGGGGGAAGGGAGAAAAAAAACACACGTACCTTGGTCCTCAGCTGGGGGCGATGGAAGCCTCCAGCCGTGTGGAGGCTCGGAGCGGGGATGGCCTCGGCGAGGGACAATCAGAAAGGTTCTCTCATTCTGATTGCGCCCTCGCGGGTACTTATAAAGGAAAATGATGGGCATGGTTTTATTTGAATCATAGATCCGGGGGGAGGTGGCAGTCTAGCATCCATACTGAGTAACACTTATGCCGGTTTAATAGTATTGTGATGTATGGCTAAAGAACTGCTATGTCTAACGCCATCAACTACATCACTTCTTATTATTGTCTTACAACCCCAGGGAATGTGTGTCCCTTAAAGAACGATGGCAGTAACAACAGACTGTTTGACAAAAATATAAGGGATATGAAAAGGGAGATGCGAAGAAATCTGAGACAATGTAATAAGCTATGTCTGAGTCCTGAAGCAAGTCAAAAAGGTAGAAGGGAGATTTGTGATAAGTACTTTAATGCGTTCAAAGCGTATCAGACATCAGAGAGGAAAGCCACCTGGCAATCTATGATTCGGCTGTTAAATGAAGGTGATTCTAGGAAGTTCTGTGCCTGCTTTAGAAATATAAATAATGCAGGTAAGCCAGAGCTGTGAATCCCTATTGACAGCCATACTTGAGCAAACATCCTAACAAAAAAGTTTAAAGGAGAATCTATAAAGCTTGAAATATGTCCCATAGCCAACATGAACATAAGCAGGGAAGACATTGGGCCTCATTACGAGGCTTGCGCTGATGGAATGAAGGGGGCCAGTACGGGACCGCCCCCTTCATTCCGTCAGGGCTGATTACAAGCTTCCCATCGCGGGATCCGGATCGGAAGCCTGATAAAACCGTGTCCCGCGAGGGGAAGAGGGAGATAACAACGGGACACTTATAATGTGCCCATTGTTACCTCCATCCCCATTCCCATTGAGCCCTATGGGTGCTCAAATGGGAATGGGGAATGGTTCCTGCAAGGAGTATTTACCGGGTCCTCCTATGTCGGAATGACCCGGTAAGTCCCCATTGCAGGAACCCGGAAAAGAAGCCCGTTTTGGAGGCAGCCATGGAGCTGATAGCTCCATGGCTGCCTCCAAACACGTAATGAGGCCCATTGTGTTAACAATTAAGAAGTTAAAGAGTTCTCGAGCCCCGGGACCCAATGGTCTATGCAATATCATCCTAAAAGAAAATCCAGAAATTTGGGCGGATATTCTATCAATAATGTTCCAAAAAATGATTGATACTGGAAGAATGCCTAACTCCTGGAGGACCTCTAATATCATACCCATTTTTAAGTGTGGCTTATTCTCTTCCCGAGAATTATAGGCTAACCGCCCTTACCAATGTCTCTAGCAAGATTTTCTGTACTATGATACTAAAGGAAATCAATAAGTGGATTGCTAGGGAAAACATCCTAGATAAAGTCCAAACAGGATTTATGAAAGGATGTGCAACGGTAGATAATATCCTCATACTAAATACAGTAATTGAACAGGCAAACCAAGATAAAAATCTACCTTTATATGTACTCTTTGTACATTTTACTTGCGCCTTTGACTCGGTTGAGAGGGGGCGACTTTGGATGAAACTTAAAGCTTGTGGTATGCCTGCAATTGTTATATTTTTGTATGATGATATATGATGACAGCAAAGCTAGGATTCGCTTAGATAATCGAGGTACCCTATCCGAATGCTTTAACATCTCTAAAGGCGTAAAACAGGGCTGTGCAGTAGCGCCCACTTTTTATAATTTGTTCATGTCCGATTTTGGTTATATCTTCAAAGACAAAATGAACGCCTTTCCCAAAATAGGCTCACATAAGGTGGAGGATCTGCTATGCAGATGATATCATAATCATGGACAATACTTATGTGGGCATCTGTAATAGTGCATCAGCCCTGTGTGAATACGCAGAAAAGAACTGTCTCACAATCAACCTGAAAAAAACACAATTTATGAGCTTTGGGGTACACTGCTGTAAAAAAAACCACCATACTATGTTCACTGGGATCAATAAGGAAAGTTAACAGCTATAAATATCTGGGCCAGGAAATATGTGGTGATAGGAAGAAAATGAACCCACTAGTCCAAAAGAGCAAACGAACTAAGATAATGGCAACCCTAGCAGCAGTTGTGAGCTTTTCTAAGAAAACAGCGGGCTTTAGTCTATTAGGAATTATTAACATCTATATGCAAAAGTTGGTTGCAATGTTTTTGTATGCCTTGGAAGCCTCTTTCTCTGACTGGTCAGAATGGGCGGATGTGACAGAAGGTGTGATATGGAGGAGAATATTAGGTCTCTCTAACTATACACATATACAGGCATTCCGGTTAGAAATGGGGCTGATTTATCTATCAACTCAAATTGATTACAACAGAGCAAAGTTATATATCAAAATAAGGTATGCACAGCAAGGTTCATTACTGCATATATTACATAAAGGTTTAAAGGGAGGACATATGGGGCCCCTGAATAACTTCCAGAAAAAAATCCAGGATGTTTTTGAGAGAATTGCTTTGTCCCAAAATGGGATCATGGTGAGGGGGTGGTGTTGAAGACCTTCAAAAATGCCTTGGAAAAGTGGGACTGGGCCTTCAGCAATGATAGGGTTGCTGAATATGGCTCATTATGGTTGTTTGCAAAACTACCTTTCCTGTATAAAAAACCTCAGTTTTACCTAAAGCTTATGCCCTCGATGGTAAATTGGAAAATATTCCTGGATATGGGGTTAAATCGACTAAATATTGTGTGGGTACGGGGGGCCTGGCTAAAAATCCCGTAGGAAAGGAGAATGTGCAGACTGTGCTGTAACGAAAATGAGAAAGAAACCATAAGACATGTGCTTACCTGTTGTAAGAATATGGGCTCCATCTATGAGAAATATTTTGAAAAATATTTCGAAAAATATGAATATGATCTGACTTACATTGCTAGTGAAAGGTTTTGGCTGAGATTTTTAGCAGGGTGGAATAGGAGTCTAATAATTGCAACAACCCAGATATGGAAGGTGGTGAACTTTCGCCATAGGCAGTTTGAAGAAAATGTGAAGTTACTAACAGAATTATAACTACATTTGTTTTTTCTCCCTTCTGAGTTTGGGTTGCGTTAAGTTACGATGTTTCTATTATGGTCACCCTTTCTCCTAGTTGATGAATTGAATGAGATTCAGATGTATTTAGGTGTGGTGGGTGTTTTTGTCTGTTTATTGTATCTTATAATTAGATCATGCAGTGTATGCAATCAATTTCCTTTTAACTAATGTATATTATACCCTGGTGACAAATTTAAATGCAGCTATTTTATTGTATTTTATTGGTTAATAAGCGTGTACTTTCTTATTTTCTCTGTTCTTATATAAATTGTTTTCTATATGTTCATTTTTTGTGAAAAGTTCTTTTGAACTAAAACACAATAAAGAAAACAAAATATATTGACTTACATCTTCTAAAACAACGTATCCAATGGACACGAATATTAACCAGTGATTCTTTTGATTCTTTCTGGCTCGGGCCTAAGGGTGTCACACAAGTATTAAAAAACAGAATTACTTGTGCTTCCTACATACATTCAGTTTTGAATTTTTTTTTATACGGATCTCTAAGGGAATATGTTAACATTTCACCAGAAGGAATTGGGCAACAACAATGTATTGGTTCCATCCCTGTGTGGGTACTCTTCACTTGAGTGTTTAGAACTCAAAGTATCATTAATTAATCTTTTGCAATGCACTTAATACTAAAGACCAGTCTCTAAGCTCAGAACGAAGGTTTGAACCTGTGTTTCTCTGCAGTGTCTTGCATTCAAGACAAGCACGTTGCCCCTGAGCTATCCTCCGGCTCTAATTAATTGCGCTAATTTGCTTACTACAGTCGGCCTTGACAACTTGTAGATCATTGGCACTCATATAGTCATTGTGTCGCTGTTCAGAAGTCCTCAAATTATCTGTGCTTGCAACATTGGTTGTCACTAATGAGAGCAGTACATTCTCTTTGTTGAAAGCTGTACATTGGCATTTATTGCTATAAACAGTGTCAGTGAGGAATGGAGGAAGTTTTGTTTTTATAACTACGAAATGTGGCAGCACTTGCTGTAGCAATAATTCACTAGTTGTAGCTTTTGTGTTAGATTCCTATGAACATAAACAACTAGAGTTCCTGTTAACTTCTTATGGTCTGTTAGCTGATATTAGCTCAGTTGACTGTCCATGGATAGATACAGACTGATTTACATTACAGGAAAGTGCTGGCTTTTTTTCCTTTCCCTTCACAGTGGTCTACTCTTCCATTAATAGTAAATATCTATTCTGTAATATAATGAAATCTACAGTTACTGGAGTCAGAGTTTCAGGGTGATGTACTCCTCTATTAGTTACTTTCTTAACATCAGATTTCTCTATAGGGGAAGCGGTGGGGGACAGATATGAAGGGGATCAAATTGCTGTGCTCTGCAATTTGTGGTGCTACAGCTTCCATCACTGTCCATGGTAAGTATTTATCTCTGTGGGAATTGCCAATGACCTACCACCCCGCTGGTTGGCACCACGGAGGATTTCGACTGCACCGGGCGAATATCCTATTTTCTTATGTGTGTTCTCCCATGGCTACTTATTTGTCTTGTGAGTACTTGAGGTGAAGTATGTATACTTGAGCAGATATGGAGTTCTAAAGCAGTATCCTTTGGTGAATAGCAGATCGCCAGATTAAACAAGTTAGGCACATTTTTTGAAGACGCTGTGCTGCTGGTTAATTGACTCACTGATGGTGTACTTTGCTTAGATTTTAAAAAGGCAAATTTAAGTTGAAGTTGTTTAAGAGGTTTAGTCCTAGGTTAATTTCACATCTGTTTTTCTATTGTCATGCTCGTTACAATGATAACGACTTGTCAGAAGACTTTCTAAGGGTATTTGTTGTAAGATTTAACTAGATATGGTCTCTATCTCAGTGCTGCAATTGGTTCGTTAACATTTGGAGACTGCCGGAGACTGCCCTTTGTGCCGTGCTTCACACAGCATGGGGATTTTATAGTGGAGCTGGCTTCAACACGGGTCCTCCAGGATCCTTCCAGGTGCATTAGGCATCTCATACACTGCCTCATGCATATTTTGTGAATGAATATTTGTGGGTTACAATTAAGCTCTGATGTATGCTGTTTTCAGCCCTGATGAAGACCTCGTGGAGGTCGAAACACATGTCAGCTTTGCGTGTTGAACTGATATTACATTCTTAAGATATGTGAGGCTTTGTGTGTTGAACTGATATTAAATTCTTGAGATTTCTGATCAAATATTATTAAACAGTAAAAGTACTTATCAAGATTTCTTTCAAGAAGCAGTTGATGGGAGCTAAGGAGAGCATGGATCCCAGCAAACCCCTGGAATTTTGTTATGTATTGCCTTGGGCTTAGGCCATTTGTGGAAATCCATGCATGCACCCTCCGATTGGTCTAACAATTGATTTTAAATTAACCAGAAAACGTAGAACTAATTAGGTAGCTAGCGCCGCCCAATAGCAGCCTACTCAGTACACATAAAAAGAATAATTTCGGCACATGGAAGTTTCCTGAAAACCATTGCACAGCATCTTATTTTAACCCACTGTATAACGATATCACAAATCTCATCTTACTTATAAGCCTTACATATCAAGCAAATTATTATTCAGTACCACTGTAAATGTACATGAGCCTAATACTGACTCCAATAAAATGTCTGCCTTTCTACACAGATCCAAAACAAACCACACAGAGTTTGTTGCAAATTTCAATATTTCTTTGGACCCCAAATTATGCAGAGCTTCTTTTGAAAGATAGGCATGAAGAGATCATCACTGGGGTCTAAACATCCTTTGTATGTGTAATGCTGAAAATGCATCACAGGGACAGAACATCTGAATCCTTGTCCTTTATTATCATGTGTTCTAACTTGTTTTCCGTGCAGGAGCTCATGTGGGACTCCTGGCGGTGCAGGTCTTCCTGTATTTGGTTTGGTGAGCAGACCCTTGGGATACCCATGGGTGGGAGTACAACTCTGTACTCCTAGTGTGTGTTTTTGGGACACCTGTGTGTGGCTCTCTCAGCAGGGTACGGGCTGGTTGCAGCTCCGTGCTGAATTGACAAGTGCCCTGAGCGTACTCCATTTTGGGATGCCCAGGCCCTGTCATTGGAATCAGTGGATTCCTTATAGGAAACAAGATGGCCCCTGTCGACGTAATCTCAAGGGAAAACATGATCGAGATCTTTGGCATTTACCTTCACGTTCCAGTGGACTGAATTCCTATAGGAGATAGTAGAAATCTTTGTGGCCGTTCGGTGGTGCTGTAGTTAGCTGACAATCAATACACAGCTTCAGTGCTGAAAAGAGAGACATATGGGATAGCTCTAATATACGGTCTGTGAATGCGTACAGCAATGGTGCGGCAATCGTGTCTAGTAAAATGGTGGATTTTAAGTACATTCAGATGAACTCTGCTGTAATTGCAAAGTTGTCTTGCGCGTAGCA
Source organism: Ambystoma mexicanum (assembly GCF_040938575.1). Lineage (NCBI taxonomy): Eukaryota > Metazoa > Chordata > Amphibia > Caudata > Ambystomatidae > Ambystoma > Ambystoma mexicanum. Next base: position 491,118,133 of record NC_090931.1, on the reverse strand, counting down.
GCTAAAGTGCACTGCTCGCGTATATTTTAATGATGCACAGTGCGAGCCGTCCGGGTCGCGTTTGTAGTCTGGAAATGTTTGCTGTGTGGTTCCCATGGAAACATGAGATGATAGTCCTTTCTTGATAACGGTGGCCCATGCCCAGTGCGCCATCTTGGAATGGAGTGAATACCGTGATGTTCCATAGATAGAATTACAGTGTATCCCACAAAAATAATTCTTAAAGTAAAAAATGATTCTTAAAGTAAAAAAGAAAGAATGAAAATAGGTGTTGTCAAAACTGGCGATAGAATAGAATGGGTAGCCAACTGGAAACCTGTTCGATATGTTGTTAAATCTTGATTTTATGCCATTCGATAGATTTGTTGAGACCATTGACGTCACTTTTCATCATGTATATCATTTCTTGTTCCTTTTTGAAAAATCTGTTCTCTTGTGTCTGTACATTGCCTTCCTTGAAGACTTGTAAGACCATCCAGGTGAAGTCTTTGTGGCCGTGGTTTATTAGAGTAAAGTGTTTGACCATCGAGGCTTTCTCTGTCTTGTTTCTAATGCCGCTCTGATGTTCCATGATACGTGTTTTTACTTTTCTATTAGTCTTGCCCACGTATGGTAGCACGCACGGAAAAGTGATCAGATAAATTACATAATTACAGTTAGATATGCTCTTTTGTTGCCATAACCTTCCAGTGCCAATTTCAATTTCTTTAGTATTCTTAGTGAGTTTGCAAACTCCACAGCTACCACATGGGTAGTGACCAGTGGGGAGTTCCATGCCCCAAAGGGTGGAAAATACTGGGCATGGGCATATTGGTAGATCTTAGCTTGCTGCTACTCACCCTATTGCCGATTGACATGCTCTTTTTGTTAGGCAAAGATAGGTAAAGGAATTGGGTTTTTAGCCGTTTTAAAAGTTTTCCAATGCTTGTTGATGATGCTTTTGATCTTCAATCTTTGATTGGTGAAAGCATTCACACACACTAGTCTCTCATCCACCAGTTTTTCTGGTCTGTTCTCCAACAGTGCTTCCCTGTTATTATTAAAAGCATGTTTGGCGGCTTGCTTGACAATTTTTTTAGGATATCCCCTTTGTCTTTGCTTGGTAGTTAATACTTGAGCTTCAGCCTCATAGGTTCCGTTGTCAGAACGATTTCGTTTCAGACGTATAAACTGTCCAAAGAGTAAGTTGTCCCATATTTTATGATTTGGTGGCTCTTGTAGTCAAGTAAGGAGTTTTTATCGGTAGGTTTGTGATAAGGTTTGACTTTTAAAGTACTGTTCTGGTGAAAATGGTAAAGTCAAGAAAATTGGTTGTTAGGTTACTGAGGGTGAGAGTGAATTGGAGATGGGGGGTTGAGAATATTGATCCAGGTAAAGAATTATTTGGCAGTGTCCATAGAACCTTCCCAGACAACAACAATGTCGTCTATGTACCTTGTCCATTTTCTAATGTTCAGTTTGTAGGGCTTGTTGTCACTGTAGATATGGATTTTTTCAAAAGTCTCTACATAAAGATTTGCCAGGCTAGGGGCCATGCTAGCAAGGTAGCACCTATGGTGGTGCCTTCAATCAGTTGATACAAATTCCTGTTGAATTCAAAGTAATTATGTTTGAGTGCCATCTCCACACACCACATGATGAATGATGTAGGTACAGGGTCATTATCTTGTCTATTAAGTAGAATCTCTTCCACTGCGTCTAACGTGGCCTGTTGAGGAATATTGGTGTACAATGGCATGATATCCAGGCCAAGTAATATAGACGTCTCAGGGTTGAATTCTAGATCTTCAAACTGGTTAATTAATAGGATCTGTGGAGTTTTTGAGGTATGATTTCATGCCTTTAACGTATCCTTTGAAGTAATGATCAGCAGATTTAGATAAAGATTCAAGCACAGAGTTGATGCCTGCCACTATAAGTCTACCGGGTGGTTTGACAAGAGTCTTGTGTATTTTGGGAAGAGCATAAAACGTGGGATGGCAGGTTTGGTATTAATCAGGAAGTCACTTTGGTGATGCTGTAATTCTTTGGTGGGGTCCTCATGTAGGTAAGTATAGTAATGCGTATTCCGGAGTTGAGTTTTCGCATTCATTGACATAGTCTTCCCTATTAAGGATGACTATTACTCCACCGTTTATCAGCCTTCTTAATGAGGATAGTAGGATTAGATGCTAAAGATTTTAGAGCCACTTTCTCACATTTAGTAAGGTTTTGGAAAGGTTTACGTTGGTTACTTTCCAATTTGGTCACATCAGCCAACACTTTCCTTTCGAATATCTGAGATCCAGGTGAATAGCTGCAACAGGGTGGACAAAAGGTGGAAGGATTCCTTAGCCCGGTACAGTTATTGAATCTTTCATAAGGTACGTCTGTCTCTTTCACGAAAAATTCTTTAAAAGAATTCTTTAAGATGTATCTTCCTCATATATTGGTTAAAGTCAATGCGGAACTCAAAGGTATCATGCTCTTTAGTAATAACAAATCCTAATCCTTTGTTGAGGACTTGTTGTTCAATCTCTGTGGGGTCGCAATCTGAGAGATTAACTAAAAGTGATTGCTGCTTCGGGTCTGTCTTGTCCCATCGTCCCAATCGCTTCAGTTTTGGCCCTGATATAAAAAAGGCTGTGAATTTCCTCTGCGTCCACCATTGTTCTGATGTCTGTTTTGTTGACCTCAGCTTCTTGTGGTGGATTTATCAGTTGTGGTAGATGTACCTTTACCTGCATCGACTTGGTCGCTGCTGTTGTGACTGGTGCAATATGACGTGTTCCTGAACCTGACCCGTCTGTTGGTTTTGTTAGGACTAGCTTGATGAGAGTTTTATTTTGGTAATCTTCTTTCAGATAAGGAAATGCTCTTTCATGTGTAAATCGGGCTAGATCTTTTTTCTTTCTTTGGATACGTTCTTGAGTGTTATTAATCTTGGATTCCTTCATTTCTTTTTCTATTTCATCTATCCTGTTCTTGAAGTTGTCTAGTGAAAGAAGTAAAGATACTAGATCACCTGGATTCTAAAAACCTCACATGACTCAAATAAACGGATGTGTGCACAGTGTGCATTAGCAGTCTGTAATCACTCTAGAGGGACATGTGTGCAGTGGCTACAACCGCTTCTGAAATATCTTTATAGAATGAAAATAAAACTCATAATATGTTATAAGGGTATGTTGGTGCTTCGACAAATCAGATCAATAACAATGGGGATGATTATTTTTTGTTTTAAAAATAGTATGTTACATAGATCTTTGAGCTTTCCGCACATCTTCCACCTTCAATCACACTATACAGACGTCTGGTGCTTCCTATTATAAGCCAAGTGTTTTAGATATTACGCAAGGACAGCAGTTTTTGTTTTGTATTGAAATCAATTATTTTTGTCATTGTTGTCCTTAACATTTCCATTTGTCAATTTCCTCATATGGGTGATTTGTTAAGTCTTTGCCTATTGGCTACACAATATGATTGATTCCCAGTACGAACCAATAGAGAGTAACAAGGTATCATTTTTAAAATGCAAACCTTTCAGGATGTTGTTTCAATTTTTGAATATATCTTCATCTTTCGGCGATGCACACCTACTTTTTAAAAAATTACCCTTTTCTGGTTTCCCATTAACCTATTTATAAAAAACTATTTTTAATTCTCTAATAATCTGTATTTTCTTAGTTTTATTACTTCTTTCTTGTAGCAGTTTACAGCTGCAGTGACATGTAATGTTTCAAATGTAATAAGAAGCAAGGATGACATTTTAATGAGCTGAAAGGGTATCGATATAATGAGATGTACAATTTCAGATGTAATGAGTTACATGGTTATCTCTGTTATGAGATGTAAAGCTGCAGATGTAATGAGGTGAAGGCTATGTGTATAATAAGATGTATTGATTTGTTTGGTTTCATAAAGCGCGCACCAGACCCATCAGGGATTTTCAGAGCGCTGCAGAAGGTGGAGACACAATTTACAGATAAAGCCATGAGAGAGGTGATACACACAATTGCACATTACAATTATTGTTTTTGACAGAAGTTGAAGAATGTTGTAATTGTGCTCAGCCGGGTCTAAAATATCATATAAGTCTATGCATCAGACAGTAAGTGTTAATGCCAAGCATGACTAATGTGTGCTTGGTGTGCATCAGATAAATCATCCAATCGTATGGATGGGTGGGTTTTCATCTGGCTAAAATTACCTATTAGATACATGCTCAAACAAAGTAGTCATTTGCATGATGGTGTTGCATCATCCAAATAAGCCTATATAAGCAGGTTGAAGGCAAAATGTGCTGTGTGCTTTTCCAGAAGTGTCTTGTAACCTCATCTCCTCATCTAATAAAGGCTGCTGTGAAAACCACCCAGGTGCCTGTTCTTTTGCTCCTGTCTTTGCCACAAGATAAATTCACAGATGCCAGAAAGCCTGATGAGAAGAAGACCCCTATTCACTTTGCGATTCAGGGACAAGGACCCATGCTTCATGTTGATGTGCTAACGGAGGTGGGGAGATGCCTTAGGAAAATGGCAAGGTGAGTGCCAAATCTGCAGTATGCTCTCGTTCCTGTCAGGGGAGTCTCCCCATGACCTTCAGCATGACACACTTAGAATATGTGAATTATGGTATGTCTTATGAGGGACAGGGGCAAAATGAAAATGAAACATGTTTATGTATATATCAAGGGGACTGTGGTAATTTTAAAAGTAACGGGAGTAACAGGGGATTTTTGTGAAGAGAGAGATATAATGCCCAAGAGTCCTATCCCAAGGAGGTTTTAGAAGAGGCTCTCTCACACTCCAGTAGGAATAAACTAGACTATGTGCAGGACAGGTCCACATAAAGTGACAATCTAAACTCTGTGATCAGAGTATTAATTGGGGCAAAAGAACAAGGGTGATCACCAAGGTTTCTATGTGAAGAGTCCACTAGTCTGTCTGTGTATTTGTGTTGAATTAAGGTGTCGAGGAGCGTCACAAATAGTTGTGTGAGAATTGAGACAAAGTAAAGAAGTTATACTATCTAGGGAAGTGGTTGGTACCAATCTAGAGATAGAAAGAGGTTTTGAGTGGCGACTGTTGGAGCATGCTCATATTTGTTGTTTTGAGATGTTTGGAGACTGTGTTTAAAAGACGTGGTTAAAAAAATGCAGTCAATTGTGATTCTCCTTTGAACTTTTAAAATAAGCAAGTGAAATCAAGTAAAGGGTTAAAAATAAATAAAATGTATATACGCACAATTAGAAGGCTTTTCACAAACTAAAAGGCTTTGAACGGTATTGAATTCAATAAGTAGAAGATTTAAACAAAGGAGAAAACAGATAACGCATGGGGGCTTTTTTGCAGCCTTGAGCTGATATAAAAGTGCGTAGGTAAAAAAGTCTTTAAACTGAGTTATTGGCCAAAAACCGACAATAATTTCCTTTTCTGTTTGAACAAATAAAGATATTTTTGTACACGACATGCTTTAAAACTGCAAAAAGAAAGAAATGTATTCATTTTTAGAAAGTGCGTAGCTAATAAAAAAGCTACGCACAGATGATATGCACAGTGAGATTTGTTTCAAAACCGTGCTGCTGAAAGTTAGCCAAAGCTCTTTTTCAAAACCAAGATAAGAACTGATACAGAGCCAGGAAAGAATTAATTGCAGGAAGCCAAGGCTGCGTGCATTTTTGAAAATAAGAGATAGCCCTGCAAGTCAAAGCAGATATGCATCAGCTTTGCACACAGAAACAGTAATATGCTGTAGACAATAGCTTTTATAAAACACTAGCGAAATCATGGGTAATTTAGGAAAATGTATGTATGTGTATTAACATTGAAACAGGAAAATACATAAAAAGTCATGAAGATGTGATTGAAACATGTCACAATCAGTAGGGCCAAAACTGATGTATAAGTGTTTGCTTGAAACAAGTAGTAGGTCATTTGTATATTTTTTTAAATAGTCATATTTTTTGTACAAAGCTGTAAGTGAGCCAGGGCTGACTCACACCCTTATGGAAATATAGTTTTGAACCAGAACTCATTGAATTAACTTTAGTTTTTTGGGGATATTTTGTGATATACACATGTAATGCTTGTATTTTTGATTAGAGAGGCTCAGCTGTATGTCTGTATGAAAAACATTAGATGAAGAAATTGACAATTGAGTAGGTTTTGAGAAACATCGGGGCTGATTCATGGAACAAACGTGCGCTGAAAATCCTAGCGCAAGCAGTCGCAAGGTGGCGCAAGCGTGAGAAAGCAAGCGCATGCGCAAGCGTGCGATTCAAGGAAGGCGCTGCGCTTGTTTCCCACTGGCACACACATCATCAAACGGTGTGCGCTACGCACACAGCAAAAGCACTCATAGCGCGGCGCACACAACAAAAATGGGCAGAACAGTGGGCATAACACGCGGAATGGGGAATAACGTGTGAAAAAGAAGGCATAACTGGGGAAGTACTGCAGGGAACTACACGGAACGCCCACACGCACGCGAACAACCCATATTCATGGATTCGAATACGGGAAACCTGCGCACAGCAAAAGACCGCCACACGAAGGCAGGTGGAAGCATCCCCGCGCACAGTATAAAAGTGCGCGCAAACAACAAACACATATATACAGCTACGATGAATGCCCCATTTGTCGCAGCACTGATCGTGGGACACCGCAGGAGGAGGAGAATAGCCAGGGCACGCATTTTTTCACCATGGACAAGCCTTTTTGGGATGCCTGACAACCAGGTCTATGGCAGGTATAGGTTTCCACCCCGTATCATCCTAGACCTGGTCACGGAGTGGGAAGATGCCCTTACATCCCCCACCCTCTGCTCCCAAGCATTGAGCCCCTTGGAGAAGGTGCTCAATGTCCTGCATTCTTTGGCCACTGGGTCTTTCCAGCAGACTACTGCCATAGTGGGGGGGGTCTCACAGGCCACGCAGTCACGCTGCCTACACCAGGTCTTGGCGATCATGACAGCGCGCCCCTCAGTCCACAGGCACATATATATGCCCAGAACACCTGCAGAAAGGCAGGCCGTTGGCCAGGACTTTTACAGGGTGGCACACTTCCCCAAAGTGCTCAGTGCCATAGATTGCACCCATGTGGCCCTACGTCCACCTAGGGCCACTGAGCACATCTACCGAAACCGCAAGCACTGGAATTCCATCAACGTACAGGTGGTATGCGATGCAAAGGGAATCATCACCTCTGTCTATGCAAACTACCCTGGCTCCACCCATGACAGTTTCATATACAGAATGTCTGCCCTGAGCCGGGCCATGGAAGCTGGGCAGCATGGCGACACATGGCTCCTAGGTGAGTACAAATGCCCGTACACATGCATGCATGTCACACACACACACACATACACAAACCCCAATAATCACAACCATTGTCACCTCTCCAGGGGACAGTGCCTACCCTCTGAGCAACCACATGATGACGCCAATCCGGAACCCCACCACACCACCCCAGGTAAGATACAACGCGGCCCATATTGCAACCAGGATCATTGTGGCAGCATGGGTCCTGCACAATGTTGCAACACGGCAGGGCGTACCGGTGGACATGGTGGTGCCCCCACACCCCCAACCACAGGCACAGTTGCTGCCCATGAGAGGGGATAGGGCGCATGGCGAGGCAGCCGGACCCAGCTTGTGACCACATTTTTCACCTAAACTCCCAACCCTGCGGAGTGCACACAGGCCTGGCACATACCAGGTGACAATCGATGATGACAAAGAGATAGTCAACTGTCACAACCTTACCACCCTGAGATTGTTGCCATGGAATTGCCACATTGTGTGCATCCCTAGCTACTTAAACACAAGCAATCCTGTGTGACTAAAAGGCACACATGCAAGGTGTGAATCACACAGACCTGCAAAACAGGCCATGACTATCACTGGTATGTCACTCAAACCCTCCCAAACCACACATGACATGGCAAGCAATAGCCATACACCAACACAGTACCAATTAGGTACACATTGCCATGTGAAAAATGTAAATTGGCATCAGACAATGATGCCTGACATGGAATCAGATGAAATGACTGACCAACAACCTCCCACCCAAAATATGTCATATCCAAATGCATTCCAAAAGTTGTAGTTGTAACATAACAATGAATGCCTGTCTACATACACAATTTGCATTGCAAAATCAACACTGCAGCTTCTGTGTGCCGTGTCCACCTCCTGCAACACACTGCTCAGTGCACAGCACAGTGAACAGCCATTGTGTGTGATGCACACCCTGAGCATCACATCTAAGCGACAAACTACATCAAAAAGTAAATTAGGCATGTACAGGATCCACAATTGGTCATAGAACATGTGCTGCAGGGACACAGTGGGCACCAGAAGGCAAACAGAGTGTACACGTGGGCATGGAAGGGTGGTTGTACATGTAGTAGATTATAGTGCGAGTGTGTGGGTCAGTAGGGACATGCACTCAACATATGCATGTGCAATCAAGCGACTATCAGTGTCCTCTACACATCACATGTGAACATTCACCATGTGTATACCCCAGCATGTCAAACCACAACTATGCCCTCACACCTGAAAGGTAAACACAACACATGAACAGGCATTGATCATCAGAATACATCATGTACATAGGATACCACAATTGCAATGGGCCTCATTACGAGTCCGGCGGTAACCGTGGCGGTAAAACCGCCTGGTTACCGCCGGACTCGTATAACCATTCCGCCTCCGTGACTCCCGGAATTACCAGGGCATTACAGCCCCGGTGTCCTGGGAGTCACGGAGGCGGAATGGTGTTAATCCCCATTCCCATTGAGTCCCATAGGACTCAATGGGAATGGGGAAGTGGAAACACCAGCACCATCTCGTGATGGTGCTGGTGTTTCCACGTCCGCCTGCAGGCGGGAGATGTTCAACCAGCCAGGACAGACCTGGCAGGAAGATCACTTTCCGCCAGCAGGGGTTGGGATCGGGCGGTCCGGAATTAACAGTGGCGACGAGTTTACCGCCACTGTTAATTCCGGACCGCCCGACCCGTAATGAGGCCCAATGTCAGGGTGCCCATCACACTGCAGGGCAAGGCAACTATCAACAACAAAACACCCCCCTCCCTCACAAATCACCACGACCCACTGAACAACTGCACCTGGGTTATTCAGCCTCATCCTTTAATTTCACCTGGCCACATGATCACCCTTCCCCTTTGTCAACATCTCCCACCTTGTGTGTAAAAAGTTGCCAGCACCCTCAGAGTCCACCTTGATTTGCAAAAGCACCAAATCCAAGAGAACTCAAAGCAGGCCAACTCAGAAGCCAAGCAAATAGCTTGCAGGCAGTAAAACAAACCAGAACAGCCTCCAGTAGATGACTTGAAGTAGCAGTATGCCACAAAGGCCAAGTACTACCACAATGGTGTTAACAACCAAGGTAGCACAGTAAAACAATGTCACAACAGGATGTGTACCATGTGTGGTACATAACATAGAATGATGCACCATGAACGGATGTGTACTGTCACAGCTCCCGTGTACAGGCGCAGGAGTGGCACAAACCAACCACCCCCACTGTGGTCTGGATGCCTGCAAGGTCAAACTCACACAGGCTTCTGAGACCCTGGAGGGTCAGGGATATGCAGTCGGGACAGGCATTGGCACACTGGATAACTGGAATGAGGGGGAGGAGAGGGGAGTAGGATTGACACAGGAAAGTAGGGAATGCCCAAAAATGTAGTACTCACATTAACACTTACACAATTAGACCAACATTGTTCATCATGCACATAGCAGCAAATTACTCAAATGGAAGTCAAAGAGAAACTTATCTCTGTGGTGAGTGCTGGCCTCCTGCCTGCGCACTCTGAGGTCCGGTAACAGGAGCAGTTCAATGCTGCAAAGAGAGTCACAGTTAATAATCTGTGCGTGGCCAAAACACACAAACACACCACCAAATATGCCCCAAAGTAACAAACTACTCTACAAACAGACAATCTTGTGTGGATGCTTCGTACCCATATGTAACATTACCCCTGTGATGGTTCATACACAGTAAATGCAGTAAGTCAGGCGCCGCTGGGTGCGTGGCAAATGGAACACCAATGTGTCACAATTCACACAACATGCAATGTTCCCTGGGTAAGCAGACAGACCATATAGCAAGGTATGACTTCAGAACAAGTCGTGTACCACCATGACCAAAATAAAGTAGGCAGTGTATGTTTGTAATTCTACTTGGAAATGAAATGCACTGCACCCGAGTCTGTCCCTTGCTGTCTGTCCCTGTGAGCTGCTTCTTCCCATGTCTCGGAACGCTACATGGCTAATACAAGTGCCTCAATGGCCCATGGTGGACCGGAGGGTATGTGCCACTGCCCCTGCAGGTGCCCCAGACAACTTTCCCTATCAACTAGCCATCAGTCCACTAACACATCTGAGCTGTATTGTGCGCTTCAACACCAATATTTGTCCAAGCTCACCGTCAGTGCTGCTACTAAGCATGCATGTGCAACTGGCCTGGTGGAAGGTTTGCTGTGTTGTGAGCCCCCTTTGCTGCTCACCTTGCCTGGAGTCCCTTGAAACACGGCAGCAGTTTTCAGATGTATGATCGCAATCCCTGTGCATCTGCTTGCGCACACACGCGCATGTCGGCACCACCAAACGTGTCCAGATTCCAGATGTCCAATGGCCCATGTCTGCTGGCAAAGGTGGTCTGGAGGCTCATCCCCCTGCAGAAAGGCCATGAAACACATGATTAATGCTTTAGATTCATCTGTGTGTGTCTCTTCAGGCATTTCATGACTGGACCATGTCAGAGACGTACATCAAAAATCACACCATCAGTCCGTCTTTCACAGCCAAAATGTGGAACACACTATCTATGGCATGAATTTCAACAAGCACATGTACAGTAAAGATAAGAAACATACTACACAATGCATAGCAATTAATGTACACATGAATCATGAAACACCCCATCTAGCAAAAGAAGAACAGTGGTCAATTACACCCCAATCATCCCCACTAGGGGTGTCAACACAAGTTCCACAGCAGCAGACATGCCACATATATGACAGTCCAAAGCCCTTGTGTAATAGGCTGTTACACCGAACCGTCCTTGCAAGCCCATGGATAAGGGAAGCAGGAGTGGCATATGTGAGTCAAGGTCCCCAAGCAGCAAACACATACACAAGACCAGCTTGAAGGGCCCAGCTGGAACAGACAGTGGATGCTTTCAAAAGCCACAAAGCACCACACTGTCACATGAAAGCACAATAGACAAGCAATTTTAAACTATATTAACTAATTATACTAACTATGAAAAACTTACATTACCTATTTAAACTAATTATCAAACAGAAACTTAACTAACTAAACTAAAAGAAAAATCAAAAATGGCCACATACGAGCAGGGTGGGGGGAGGTACCCAGGAGGGGGGAGGTACAGGGTGCTGCTCAACACCCACATGCGATGATGCTGAGGAAAAAAAAAAACTCCATGGACTCAACCCCTGCACAGCCCGACCTATGTGGGAGATAGATTGTCGTCCGAGTCTGGCTCTTCCGGGAAAGGAGGACGTGGCACAGGAGCATGACCACGCCTAGCCGCAGCTTGCCCCTCATCGGCAGCAAGTCTGCCAGACGGGTGAGCCTGGTTCTGTGTGGCGATGACACGTAGGTCTGCATGCAGAACCACCCGTGATACACGTGCTTCCTCTTGCAAGGTAGCACGTGTAACAGGAGTTCCTCCTGCAAGGCCTGGCTGGACAACCGCTGCACCTCCGGCAAGCATGTAGCTCAGCTGAGATGGTACGCTCAAGCTGTGCAAACCTCTCCTCTGCCCGCTCCCTCTGGGACATCAGAAGGACACCCAGAGTGGATCTGAGGGAAACATACTCCTCCCTCAGGGCTTCCATGTGTGCCTCTGCGTGAGCAGCAATTGCTTGACGCAGAGACGACATTTCAGCCTGACGTGCCCTGTCTGAGGCCGCCATGCCCAGCCTGAGCGAGCGGGCCATGGACCGTGCCGCCGACTGCTGGAGAAGCACCTGCTTAGCAGGGGGGAGCACGGATCGGGCCACAGGCTACACGCTCCCAGCGATGTTCTCCATTTCTGCCCCCTGGCGTTCAGAATTGGCAGTCATGTCTTGCTCCCACTCAGTATACAGTGGTTGTGCGCGGCGACCGCGTTGCTGGGCTTGACCCCTGCGGGACCCAAGGACCGGGTGTCCTCGTTATGTTGGCACCGCCCGCGGCTGCACGACTACATGCCCCCATCGATGTGATGTCCCAGGCACATCAGTGACTGGTGTGGAGGGTGACCCTGAGTCCCGATCCACCACGGGCGGAGGTTCCAAGACTGTCTGACCCCTCAGTGCAGGTGTCGCGGACAGAGGAGTGTCCACATCAGAATCACTCACCCCTGACATATGGACTTGATGCTCATCCAACTCGACATGGTCGTCAGAGTGTTCATCAGGGCTGGACTCACAGGCAGCCAGAGACAAGATGGACTGTAGCACTTGGGGGTTTTCGTGGCCTACCACCCCACGATCCCCACTTGTGCTGGGTTGCTGTAGTCATAACAACCCTGTGCCTGGCATGACAACACCATCCTCCGGCTCCATTGCATCATCACCGGAAAAATAGAGAGAAAAAAGGTCACTACACATGTTAGAAGCACACAACACACACACACACCGACACCAAACACATCAGGCAGACATGTGACACACAAAATAGAACCTGGCATGCATGCTGGGTCAAATTGAAATTGCTTCTGTGATTAGACCTGTGGAAAGGTGCAGTTTGCACTGAAGTGGGTCTATGCAGTGCAGCAAATATGTATGTTACTCACTATCTACATGTACAAGGACTTCATGGTGTGTGTCAGAAAATGTGAAGGCAGTGCAAGGCCAACTTCAGGCATCAAGTGCAATGTGCATTCAATGGGTAGCATGTCCACAAGCAAACCACCCCTCCCCCAAGTGCAAAAGCAGGGATGCCTAGCATGGTATCAAAAGGCTGACCATAGACCTGTGTATTGACAGTGTTGACTAGCATCAACAGCATCATGCGAGTCAAGTGACAACACAGCAAATGATGATGGGACAGTAAGCAGGGCACATGATGAAACCTCTGGAATACACACACATGTGAAGAAGACACAACACCAGTTGGACAGAGTCATTGGCCATTAAACAGGCTGAGGCCTGTGACCCACACAGATTGTCAGACCCTAAACATGTGTGCAACGCAGTACTGAGCCACAGTTGACATGGGAAGGCAGATGAAATGCATGCAATGTAGGTCATCCAGGACTTGTATTACAGTGATCATCCAGTCATGGACACATAGGGGCATGCGTGGAATGCACATGGACCATGAATGGGCACTCATGTCCCTGCGGGGCATCTGACCTCTGCACAGTCCAAGTGAGACACCCTGCATCAAGTACTAAGGATGTACCACACAGCATATGTCTGGCAGATTGGCCGCTGGATGCTAGCATGTACACAGGAGGCATGAACGGGGAAGTACCCAACGGCAATATTGTAGCAGACCAGTGCTAAGGTGGAATTGGGCTGCAGAGCGGGGGGTTGAGGGCCAACGGAGCATGCCTACATTGAGTACCCGCTTGCAGGCAGAGGACACATGCACGTCAGTCATGTTATGCATAGTCCCTGGGCTGAGAGGAAGGTCACCCCACGCTACATGCAGAAGTGCCAGTGAGCTGGAACATGGACCAGAGGGGCATACTGGTAACCAGCATGTGAGTAGGGTGCAATAGTGGTGATGCAGACAGTCCCCGTCTGCTCCACATGTCCACCATCCAGCAGAGTAGACATGCATCAGGGAAACATTGCATTACTTGCACATCAGAACCATGTACACGTGACATGTAGTGGCAGTCATGCACAACACATCACACAAGTAAAACACACACGTCCTCGACAAACACGCATCAACACTGACTGGACTGGGCATCAAAGTCCGGCATCTCTCCCACTCTTTCGACCGATTCAGATGGTATGAACTCCGCAACGAGTGACTCATGCAGAGTGAGGTCTTCCTCCTCTGGTGCAGGCCCACTGCCAGTCACCAGAGTCAAGTTGTAATTTGAGGCACGCTTAGCCTTAGCGCTGCGTTTGAGGTCATTCCAACGATTTTGGCACTCTTGTGCCGTGCGCACCTCATGGCCGAATGCACTCACATGTTCCGCAACTTGCTTCCAGTGGGTATTACGGTGGGCAGCGTAGTCTGACAATTAGCACCCACAATTAGCACGCATGTCACGGCTGTAGTCCCGCACATAGTCCACGAGGAATTCCAGTTCCTGTTTGCAGAAAGGCTTCTTCCTCGACGTGCCAGAGGTCATGGCTGTGTGTGGGGTCCCAGCCTGTGCTGCAGGTGCAACCTTCCTCCTCTTGGATTGTGGCGCAGACCCTGGCTGGCTAATGCCGCCCTGATCAGTATGGCCAGTGGGTTCGGTGGATTGAGCCAAGGGAGTGGCAGGTGGAGGGATGACCAAAGGCCTGACTTGTGTCAGTGGCAGCTGGGTGCCCTCTAATGGACCCTGCGCACAACATCCGCTGTGGCAGGGTCATTGACCGCAACTGTCCTGGTTGGCAGACTCACAACCAGGGTGTTGTTGGGTGCATCTGCCCCTGTACTTGCCAACACCCGGCTGTTCGGGGCAGCAGATGACATAACTGCCCCAGGGACACGTGTCTTGGTCAGGGCAGCCCTGCGTGCCCCTACGGTTTCCCTCCTGGCCTGTTGGAAATCTTCCAAGGGCTCTTCAAGTGCCAACGCAGCCTACGCCGGCAGACCCTGAGCCTGGGTGCTGCTGTCCACAGCTGCACCTGCAGCTACCACTACCCTTAGGCCCGTGGCAGTCGATGAAACGGACTGCCGGGTCACACGGGCGCCAGTGCCAGATGCAGAAGCTGCATCTCCCGGAACCACAGGGGGTGGTGGCATGACTGCACCGACACATGGCACAACATCGTGATCAAGTGGCGCACCCCTGCCTCTTTCCCCTCTGCGGCCACCCTGGACACCCTGGAGTCCCCCTAGTACCTGGCCACCCTGGCCATGTCCCCAACCACGCCCGCCACGAGGAGGACACCCAGCTGAGGTGCCCCTCACCTTTGGTGGCCTCCCAACCATGGCACAGATTTAGTAGTGCCGGCACAGATGGAGTAGTGCCAATGGGAGGTGTACAACACAATTGACCTGGGCAATTGGGGTGAAGAGGGTGGGATGCAAGATGTTAACAGCCCCCCTGCACCTGCAAGGCTGTATGTGACCCCGGTGATGTAGTGACGGATCACGCAACACTCAGGCACCCCAAAACTGCAGTAAAACTGTGCACGCAACCCTGCCGCCTACGTGCGTGGAATCAACCTCCCGCAGTACGCGGTGGCACCCAGTAACACGGAAAACGCGTACGCGTGGGACACGCAGGCTACTATGACCTTGAAAACGGGTGCGATACACAGGGGCACCCGGAGTGGGAAAAATAGCATGCGCGACTCACCGTCTGACTAGCGCGATGCAGAAAAACACGCGTAGCCAATACCCCCGCCAAAAGAAGAGATACGTCCTTGATAGCTGTGAAGTTGTGATGGCGCGCAAAACAACACGAAGCAGCAACACACGTCGGTCTCCACGAAAGGCACATACAGCAAACTGCTGGCCCCGCTCACCTTTAAGCCGTGCTGAGGGAAACGCCTGTGCGCGTCACGTCACTTACGCCCGTAGGCCCTTTCCTCGTATTACACGCATTCACACGCGGACGTGGAGTTTTTTCATGCGCACTGAACCACTATGCCCATGTCACGAGGGAAGCGCACACGCGCGTAACGTCACAGACACGCTTACGCGCTAAGGGTCTTTCCTCGAATTACACGCTGACATGCAATTTTTTCACGTGCCAAATCACTCCGTATCAAGCTGGCCACGCAAAAACACACGGAAGACCACGCTCCTGCCCAGAAGGCCGAATTACTGCCCCCCAGAGCCCCGAGCACGCTCCCACCTGCCATCTGATGCTGCCTGACTGCCTGCTGCCCACGTGCCCTGCTATTTGCTGCCTGCACGTCAGCCAGGGGTGCAGTTGCTGTGACCATCCCTGCTGGAAGCGAAGACTCCCGACTGGGATACCATCGCTCCACAGCCCAGCCCCAGGACCCAGTTGCCCACCCACTCCTGCCTCTGGGGTTGCCATGTCGGGCACAACACCATCTGGCACCATTGGCAACCCCCAGCCAGAGAGGCAGAGGGCCACCAGCTTCAGTGCCAGGGAAGTTGGTGTCCTGGTGGAGCAAGTCCTGGGGCAGTATGATGCCCTCTTTGGAAGTTTGCGCGCCGACTATGAAGGACGGACCAGGATCTGGATGGACATCGTGACTGCCATCAACACGGAGGGGGTGGCAGTCAGTGACTTACAACATGTCAAGAAGTGCTGGGAGGACAAGGCCAGGTGCCTCTCGAAGGCAGTGGATGCCAAGGGGCACCGGGGCCACCTGTCCGACCACCAAATGAGGGTCCTGGTATGCATATGCCCAGCACTCCACATCCAGGTCCTTGAGAGGCAGACCCGTCTGGAGTGGAGCGGTAAGTGTACATGCATACTGATTGAACGCTGTGCGTGTCGTGGTGTGCCAGTAGTGTGCGCAGGTTGCACATGTGTTTTTGTAGGGCCATGTAGAGATGTGTATGAACATGGGCGTGAGGCTGCCACATGTGAGTCCTCTCAGGTGTGAGACCCATCGATGCTGTATGTGTTGGTAAGCATGCTGGGCAAATGCAGGTGTGGGAGCACACATGTTTGAATTTCTGTGTATGTACGTTGGCATGGTTGTGGTGCCACACATGGATGGTGGTTCCTGCTGCATGTATCAGCACTGTGTACATGTGCATGTGTGTGTATTTGACAAGTGTGCAACTGTGATGCAACTTGGATGCATGTGACACTGACATGTAGAAGGCTGAATGCCAGATGTGACATGGATGGCGATATCATCACTGTGACAGTTGGTGGACATGTACACATGCATGTAAGTGTGGTGGCGTGTGTGCATGTGTTGTGCACTCCCCTTGTTTCATGTGACGTAAGGCTCACCTTCGGATGCTCATGCTGTTGTATGTGTATGGATGGTGCTGGCTGATGCAATATTGCTGTGGAATTGCTCATGTGTGTGAGTACAAATGACATGTGTGTTGGGGAGTGTGATGCCATGTCTACACGGCCACTCATGTACAACTGTCATGTGTGTATCAGTCCATTGTACAGTGCTCTGATGCCTGTGTTTTATCTCTCCCTGTCTGCAGCGTCAACTGATGAAGAGGGCGGAGATGGTGCTGTGGAGCACAGCGGGAGGGATTGCACCACCAGCCGGAGACGCAAGGCCCAGCTCCCCTCCCAGATTGTCATCTCGTCGGGGAGTGAGGAGTCTGGTGCCGCGTCACAGGCCGCAACTGCTGAGGGTAGGTCCAAGAGGCGGAGGTTGGAGTTGGACTCCTCGGCAGCAGAAGGGGCAGCTGAGACCCCACAGGGTCCGACGGAGGAAGATGGCACAGAGTCATCCAGGTTGGTGGGGGGTTTGGTGGAGGAGGAGGCTGCGGAAGGGACACACACGGGGTCTGGAGGTGGGGATTCCACTGGCGCTAGTGGTGCAGTGCAGGGGCAGGGGCAGGAGGCAGCACAGGCAGCCGCGGAGGTGCCTGTGTGTAATCCTGTCCCTGATCCTGTCACTGCATCATCTGGCACCAGCAGGGATGCCTACG
Source organism: Ambystoma mexicanum (assembly GCF_040938575.1). NCBI lineage: Eukaryota > Metazoa > Chordata > Amphibia > Caudata > Ambystomatidae > Ambystoma > Ambystoma mexicanum. Next base: position 491,100,379 of record NC_090931.1, on the reverse strand, counting down.
TCCAGACCCGTTTTCAGGGAGGGGATGAGTGCACAACAACTGGCCTTCCTCTCCCTGCAGACATGGCTATCCGGGACCGTGTTGAGCCTGTCCTGAGAGGGATAGCGGTGCGTCAGCGGGGCATGCGAGGTGACCTGCAGTCTTTTCGTGGAGAGACTGCACGTCGTCTCGCATGCCTCTTTGACCACGTTGACCTACTGGGACGGTCACCGGTGCTGGATTCCTCTGTGTGCTGGACCTTCTTGCGACCCCCTCCTCACCTGAAACCCCTATGCGCCAGTTGTCCTTCATGCCATCTTCCCACCCATGTATCCCCTGGGTACCCTGTGGAGCTGCCTCTGACCCAGCGGCCAGGATGGTAGAGGACACATCCCTGCCACAGTCGGGAGTCGGACGTCCAGCAGGGGTGGCCACCATGACAACTGCACCCCAGCCGGAGGAGGACATGCAGGCAGCAAGAGCCAGGGCGCAGGCACAGGCACAGCAGCAGCAACATGGTGGTAGCAGTGATGGCTCGGGGCCTTCAACATCGGAGGGGCAGGCATCTGCCATAGGGCAGGAGGACCCCGGATTTCAAGTGTCTTCCGTGTGGCAGCGGTTGGGCCACGCCATAGATGCGGAGCGGCAGCGGGCGGAAGAGGCACAGCTCACAATGGTCAGGGCGGAGGACTCCATGCGGAGGGCCCTGAGGCGGGCCGAGTGCCTCGAGGCAATTCGCAGGGAGTTGGAGGTGAACATGTCGTCGTCCCTGCGAACCCTTGGGCCATGGAAGAGGACCGCCTCCAGGACATTGAGAGGGAGTTCGATGATGCCCTGGCCCGGGACATCCAAAAGTGAGCCATTGGACTAGCCTGCTGCCATTGTAAATAGTTTTTAGAGTTAGGTTTCCTTTTCCTTTTCCTTTGATTTGTGGTGAATGGACTATGCCACACACATTTGTATATAGTTTTTTTATTAGGTAGTTTCTTAGGTAGGTTTCATTTCTTTCGTTGGGCTCATGGACCCTTGACAATGAATTGTACATAGTTGGGGGGGGTCTGGGGGTGCTGGGGGACATGAGTTGGTGATCACTAGTGAAAGGTGACATGTGGCTTGGCTGGGGGGCATGCCCATGGTGGATGGGCTGCCTGCGGGACATGACCAGGGGTGCAGGGTAGTCCCCTGTGGTGTGGGCTACCTGCAGGGGCCGTGGAGGGGGTAGAGGGCACACCTGGGAGGACCCACACTGCCAATTCACGTGTAGGACTCCCCGCGCACCCCCGAAATACACGTACCCCGCTCTGACAGCAAAATCGCGTGTGAATCTTCCCGCGAAACCCAGTACGACACGTACCCCACTCGCTCAGGGCCTATCGCGTGTGAAACTTCCCGCGAACCCCGAAATACAAGTACCCCGCTCCAATTGCGTGTGAAACTTCCCGTGAACCCAAGTTATACACGTACCCCACTCGCACAGGGCCAATCGCGTGTGAACATTTCCGCGAACCCCAGTTATGCACGTACCCCACTCGCACAGGACCTATCGCATGTGAAACTTCCCGCGAACCCCAGTAATACATGTACCCCACTCGCACAGGGCCTACCACGTGTGAAACTCCCCGCGAACCCCAGAAATACATGTACCCCACTTGCCCAGGTCCGACCGTGTGTGAAACTCCCCGCGAACCCCAGAAATACACGTACCCCGCTCGCACAGGTCCTACTGCGTGTGAAACTCCCCGCGAACCCCAGAAATACACGTACCCCGCTCGCACAGGTCCTACCGTGTGTGAAACTCCAGGCGAACCCCAGAAATACACGTACCCCGCTCGCACAGGTCCTACCGCGTGTGAAACTCCCTGCGAACCCCAGAAATACACATACCCCGCTCGCACAGGACCTACCGCGTGTGAAACTTCCCGTGAATGAGCAGGGTACGTGTATTTCGAGGGGTGCGCAGGGAGTTTTACACGCGATTGGCCTAGCGCGAGCGGGGTACGTATATTCCGAGGGGTGCGCGGGGAGTTTTACACACGTTTTCATGGTTGGGGGGCTGTATGCTGGTCCACTGGACTGTGCGCCATGTACTGGATTTGTGCGCTGTTCATGGCGCGCGGGGCGGGGTTGGGGGCGTAACTGGTGCTGCTGCAGGGTCACTGCACCACTCTGCGCCACGGCTGCTTAGGGATGTTAAAATCCATGAATACTCTATTAGCCAAAATGGGTTTTGGCGCACGCGTCTGGCGCAGACTGCCGCACGCGCACACTGTGCACCAGCCGCGTGTGCCACTTGTGCGCTGAATTCTATGAATTACCCCGATCATTTTTTCATGGCATTTGTGCATGTGTATTGAAGCCAGGTGCTAGAGAAGCAATGGATTGAATTATGACATTGTGGGATAATTAAGCCCCTGGTTGTTCAGTCAAGCAAAGGTATAAAGAAGGAATTCAATACTGCAATGAGAGAACACACACACACACACATACACACACACTGCTTTCGCTTGACATTAGGAATACCAGTTAGGGACATTATGTTTTGTTAAAATATGATATAAGAGTAGCTAGCTTTTGGAGACTATGGGCCTCATTACACGGAAGGCGGTGAGCCATGGCGCTATTAGCGCCATGGCTAATGCCGGTAAAATACTGGCACCGCCTTGGCGGAAAGGGGATTTACCGCCCCATTCCAAGGTTGGTGGGGCGGTAAATCCCCCTTCCGCCATTGCCCTTCCCCATTCCCATTTCTGCCCCATAGGGCTCTATGGGAATGGGGAAGGCGCTAATTACGGCACCGCAATTTTGCGGTGCCGTAATTAGCTCCGAGGTCCATTAGCGGGTTGGTTTTTAACGCCTGCAAAAAGCAGGTGTTAAAGCACCAACCCGCTAAGGGACCTCGTAGTAAGGCGGTAATGGTTAACGGTCACCGTTACCATTAACAGTGGCCGTTAACCATTACCGCCTTCCGTGTAATGAGGCCCTATAAATAGAAGAGAGATAGGGATACTCTGAAATTACCAGCTCATGAAGAGACAAGAGAAGGTTTCTCCCAAGATCAGACATTGTATCAGATGCCGGCGCTGAGATTGCAACAGGTACACTAGCCAGAGTGAGTGTAAATAAATTTACCACAGGGGCAATTGAAACAAGCCCCCATGCAGACACAGCAATACACAGGACAGGTGTCCCAGAATAGGAGGTGCCACTGTAGAAGAAGGAAATCCTTTCACAGATACGGCGGTATGCATGCACCCACAATAGGACAGTTCACAGGGTGACTTGATGTGTTCAGAATTATCAATGACACCAGACCCCCCATGAGGAATCGAGGGTTGATCTGATGGTAAGAGGCAAAACCTTTGCTTCTAGTACACACAAGGGCTACATGTCCATGTATACAGGAGTGAAAGTATCCAATGTCGGGAAATTGCCATACATGATCAAGGGTTCTCTGGAGCTACAAGTCGAGTTCCTTTTACTGATGAATTACCAGTCTCTGTAGGAGAGTGTGACATGACTGTTCCTTTGTTATATTCGCGACAGACACCAGTTAATATTTTGAGAAGGGATTTGATGACAGAACTTAACATGACGATTTCATTCATTGACCAAGGTATAGTGTGTTCCACTTCAGAAATAAACTATTAAATGTGGGCAAATTTATGCTGACGTTCTTAGGACAAGTGGCTCTGCGGGGCATTCTATAGAGCCAGAGGTTTTCCTTCATGGGGTGAGTTTCTATTAACATGGTTACCTGGCTTAGTGGGGAAGACTGTGAGTATTCTGACAAATTATTATTTAGACCACAGATACCTATGGATGGAGAGGGAGGGACAGACAATCCCTCTAGAAATAGAAGCAACCATAGTACAAAGGGAAATGGCAGTGTTTGAAAGAACGGATGATTAGGGTAGACCACGGAGAACAGTGATAGCTCTCGAAGAGGGTTCTAGGTTGAGTAACAATACTGATGACGACATGTTTAGAGAAGATCAAACAGATGATGAAGTAGTGTTTTATATGAGCATCACATACTGGATAAAAATAAAGAGAGAAATTCCACAGCGCATGGTAATAATGTAGCAGCACCCAGTATATTTTCAGGAAGACTTGGAGAAGGTGCAAGTGTCCTGTGGACCATGGGCCCATAAAATGTGGGTCTATTGAAAGGAATAGGGGAACAAAATAAAAGTACACACATGTAAGGGAATATAATATGAAAAATATGAGGGTTTATGTTGTGATTAGACTAATTAATGTACGATAATAATAAACAGTTAAAATTAAAAGCGCCAAAGTAAAAAGTTCAAAACCAAAAGATTGACTTCAATTCAACGGTTGAAAAAAACAAATAAGTAAATGAATGAATGAATGAATGGATTTCAAAGCAGCAAAAAACACAAGTTGATAGAAGGTGCAAATAAAGGAACAAAGAATAACAATATGAGACAAGAGGATGATGGAGGAAGGGGTGGATAAGATATCCAGATTTTCAAACAATGAGCACAATGGATGGTGCTTATTTAAATTAATCAATGTAATATATTTGATAAGGATAAAATGTAATTAATGAAATGCCAAGAAGGTATGGATGGCCAAGATTGATCTAACAATATGAGAGAACTTTTAGTAGAACTGCACAAAAGAACATAAAAGAGTAAGTAACAAGAACATTGTTTATATTTATATGAAGATGTTGATTTATGTTTTACAGATGACAAATATTGCCATTTTTGGAGAACGGGAAGAATGTCTATATGGCCTTAGTGGAGTATAGCAAAATAATGGGAAGAAACATTATATTATGACAAAAGTAAGTACTAGTGGACAAGTAGAGAATGAAAAGGTAAGTACAAGTTGACACAGTAAGTGTGTGAACAAACCTTAGTGATCATTATTAGGAGTAAGAAGACCCAATTGAGTACAGAAAAAAGGTAGTAAGGGATACAGTCCTTTTGAATAGGTAGCAATTTCCCAAGAAAGGTGCAAACAAGTGTGAGCACAGAATAGCATATACATGCGAGTATGGGCATATCTAATGACGAGAATGAAGAAGACTTTTGGATTGAAGGTGGAGTAACCCTGTCGTAATTCTAGTGATAAGGAAATGCCAAAAAATGTACATTTGGCAAACTGCATGAAGCTTTAAAGATAGGCAAAACAATGGGCCTCGTTACGAGTCCGGCAGTAGCCGTGCCGGAAAAACTGGCAGGCTGCCGCCAGACCAGTAATGCCATTCCGCCTCCGTGATTGCCAGAATCACCGGGGCATTACAACCCTGGTGACCCAGTAATTCTGGAGGCGGAATTCTGCCAATCCCCATTCCCATGGAGACCCATAGGACTCCACAAGGATGGGGACCATGGAAACACGGGTTCCGTCTATGACGGAGCTGGTGTTTCCATGTCCGCATGCAGGCTGGTGGTGTTATTTCCGCACGGTCAGACCTGGCGGGAGTGACACCTCCCGCTTTCATGACTTGGAATCAGCCGGTCCGGAAACAACAGTGGCAGCGGATTTACCGCCACCATTGTTTCCGGACCGGCTGACTTGTAATGAGGCCCAATGTATTCCTATATGCCACACTTGCATGCATTTAATAGATCCCTGCTGGTTTCCAAATAACATGGGTAGATAAGATTAGTGCAGGAAGGGCAATGGAATATGTTAATTATGTCACAACAGAATAAATAAAAGCAAAGAAAGAGGAGACTGTGGTCCCACGCCATCAGGAGGACGACTTCAAAAGTACAGAGAAAATGTTCAGCATAGGATAAGAGATTTAAAAAAAAAAACAGGCCTGTCACTAAACTTATGAGAATTCGAAAGAAATTAAAAGTGCACCAACATCTGTTTTTCAGAAAAACAATCCTGGATTTTATCGGGCTGAAAATACCAAAAGATTACCTCAGCAACATTATGATGAAAGAAAAAACAAAGGCCTATTTTTAAGAAGTAACTGATCGATTTGCCAGCTTAAACATGACTTTGCTTCTATTTAGGTTTCTACAGGGAGCAAGAACCCACACCAGCGTCTTCTTCTTCAGCTACGGATGCACCAAGAAGAAAGGGAGTGATGGAGGACCACATCCATTTTTTTTAAAAATGCTTTGAATCTATTATGTTGTTTGTTTTGTCTTTTATTATTTTGATTATAAAGGAGACTGTATAACTCTATGGTGTGAAGAATGACAACCACAGAGAAAATATTTCCTTTGTCATTTAATAAGTACACTATATAATTTTTAGAAAAAAGCCCATGAAAAAATAGGACAATGCCAGGAAAAGGCATATATGCTTTATGGTCTCATGGCATAGCCACATTCAGGTATCAACCAATATGTATGAAGTATAAATGACACCAAGACATGCAAAAAGGGGATAAAAAAAGCTGTCATTTTATTATGCTAGAAAAAGAGAGAATTCAGTAGCAATTGTTTTTAGGAGGTAGGAGTGTTTAAAGGAAGGACATGGTTATTCTAAGTCTTGGGTTTGAGGAGGCTGTACTGACAATAGAAATTCACTTATTTTTCAAGAAAATCATTCCGTTTTTATATTACAGGTGGACGGGAGGTACCTGCACACCAGGTGATTGACGGCAACTGATCCTGCGAGCAGGGAGAAAATACCATCATGAAAAGGGGTTTTGAGGGACCCACACAGATGCTCAGTTGCAACCACCCTTGAAAACATTTTTCCCATAAGACTCCACCATCCTTGTGTTACCCAGAAACAATCAAATGCCCCCCTGATTATCCTATGTGAATAAACAAGATTGAAAGTTTGAGTCCTCTCTGGTCACAAAAAAACAGTGAATTCAAAAAGGCTGCACTATGAATTAATGGGCCCTTGAACTTGCTGCAAAGTAGCCCAATGGACAAATAGAACAAACATAAATACTAAAAACAAGAAAGTGCTTGGACACAGAATAAGGAAAATAAGAATCGGGTGGAGGATGTGCCGTTGGAAGAAGAGAATGAAATTAAATGTCCATGAGGAAAGGGCAGGAAGCAAGGAAGTGTTGTGGGGTGGGAGAAAGGAAAAAGTGTACATGAACAATGAAATGTTGCACGTGGAAGAAACAGTAGAAAATGGGCTGATGGGTTCCCTCAAGGAATGATCCCTCCCGATTCTCGTGGTGGCTGAAATCACTTGTTGTGCATGTTGTTTTTATGTTTAATTGGGTAACAAGGGGTGGGATACCGACAGGAGCAAACAAAGTTATTGTTTGGGGATAAATACATATAAAGATTTAAAGAGGGTGAAACATATGCCATGATTTTTTGACAGAAAAGAGATACATATATATATATATATATATATATATATATATATATATATTAGATTAGGAGACTACAATATGGTTGAAGACACTGTTGATTCTTTAGGAGTATCTTTTATGATACCTCCCATGTTGAGAGCATTACGTTGAGGGGGTGATTGAGTTAGGGATAAATAGTTACTGGAGGTAGGGGAGGTTGGACACTTGGTGTAGTGGTTTTATATTAAAAAGTGGTTGAATATTCACCAGAGTGGGGTTTGTATAGGGGTGCCGAGCCCTCCCCCCTCAACTGAGTACAGATAACATGATAGGCATATCAATGGTTCCATTATTACAGAAATCAGGATTATAGTGCCTTTATCTTAAGGTGAATAGTGCACATGGCGCAGCGCATATTTGGCTTAAAACAACTGAGGAAGTGAAGGGTACTTTAAATATCAGACATATATCATGAGTATATAGAAATATGTTATGAATTAGGGATACAAAGTAAGAAGTTCTTAAATAATGAATGGCTCCTTGAAGTATTAAATACAGTAGGCAGACTGAGAGATATTTCAAAATGGATACCTCAAGCACAAAATGGTATCCACTTCTAAAGCCAGGTGCAGAACTTTGACTCATACTGATAAAGCAACATAAACTGACACAAGAAATGGTCTTTGGCAGCATCTCTCTGTGAGGTTATTGAGTCTGGGGGTTAATCTTGGAACTTGGCAGGAAAAGCAGACAAGATTGATGATGGAGTCAGATAAAGGCAAGAGAAACTACCAATTTGAACAGACTAGCTGCATTACTTGGCACCATATGATTGAGCTTATTTGTTTCTCCACAGTATAAGGGCTAACTAAACGTGACAAGACCTCGAGAAGCAGAAAATGGATTGACAGTGATGTGATAAAATAGTTTTTGGCAAAAGTTGAAGAATTTTGTAATTGTGCTCAGCTGGGTCTAAAATAGCTTATCAGTGTATGCATCAGTCAGTAAGTGTTAATGCCAAGTATGACTAATATGGGCTTGGTCTGCATCAGATAAATCATCCAATCGTAGTGAAGGGAGGGTTTTTCTCCGGTTAAAGGGACCTATTAGATACATTCTGAAACAAAGAAGTAATTTGCTTGAGGGTGTTGCATCATCCAAATAAGCCTATGTAAGTAAGTTGAAGGAAAATGTGCTGTGTGCTTTTCCAGAAGTGTCTTGTTACCTCATCTAATAAAGGCTGCTGTGAAAATCACCTGTGTGCCTGTTCTTTTGCTCCTGTCTTTGCGTCAAGATGAATTCACAGATGCCAGAAAACTTGATGAGAATAAGACCCCTATTCACAATGCATATATTTTCGCTGTGCAGTCTGTAGGTTGCCACCGTGAGAGACAAAGTCAGGATATTATAAAACGTTGAGAAAATGACATCAAAAGTGAGCAAGTGGAGTGTGCGTGTGGTGAGAGGGAGGTAAGACACAGTGGGAGCAGATCCGTAATGCCAGAGGAGAACAAAAGCAAAGCCAGTGAAAAGTAAGTGCTAGGTATGGAACGCAAGGGAAAGTTAATGGCGATCCACAGCGAATGGTAAGAAGACCAATTGGGGAATTCAAATACAATGTTAACCCCATTTATAGGTCCACAATAGGCAAAAAGAAGCAGAAGAGGCAGGAGTAAGCCAATAAGAGTACAAACCATGTGGTTAACAGCATTCAAGATAGCAGGGGAAGGTGCCTGCAGACAACCAGGAAAATAAAGAAAAGCTAATTTGGAAGAATGAAGTAAGCACAGTAAAACCCATAACAACAGTATGAAGTGGTGGACGAATATAAGCAAATGCTAACAACATTAAAGTGGAGGAAAGAGGGTGGATGAAGAGAGGGTGTCTAAACAGAACTCATTGCACACGTGATTAGACATGAACATATGGTATGTAAAGGGTTTATAAAGAACAAACTCATCTTGGAAGCACTGTATATTGAGGGTACGTGCAGAGGAATGCAGGTAGGGTGCACGGGTAGCAGAGGTAGCTGGAATGGACAGGTGGAGTAATGAAAGTAGGGTTGAATCAAGAGTTACTAAGTAAAAGAGTTATGTTATGTTATTGTGATTTGCATCGCACACCACTGCCATTTTCATGGTCTCCAAGAGCTCAGTGGCTGATGGAGTAGGAAACTGAGAACTGCTGAACAGTAGTGGCTGAAAATAAAGAAGCACAGTTTGTGGGTGGAGATTGGGGGAGATGCGATGTACGAGAGCTTTTGTGTTGGTGACTGCTAGTACACTTTACAGTCGCTAGGATAAGGGTAAACATCCATAGCACTCAAAGGGACTCAGAGGGAGAGCCATTAAATTGAGGCAGAAGGAAAAAGGAAAAACCTACAGCGAGGCAAAATGCGTACTTGGGTAAAATACCATAGGTGAGCTTGTCCTGGTGTTGAAAGTGAAGGAAAAAAATATGTTTTCTATGTGAGGTATTTCTTCAATAGTAGGGCCCTGGCTACTTTCCTGAAGGTGAGGAGAAAATGGTCAGTAGCAGTTCAAGAAAAAAGTGTACCTGATTTCAGAATTAGCATATGTTTCCAAGTGACATCACGTTACTGTTGAAGGATTTACTGGCTGCTGAGATCCAGATTGAGATGGAAGTTTACATAATTTATGTGATGAACGGTTATCGTTAGACTGGAATGGCAGGTTAGAAATGTAATGATTGCTCAGACCTTTGTTGATGTGACATTTTCTTGCTATCATTGTGTAGGTGGGATGTTTCCTGGTTACGTTATTAAACGCAACACGTTTGTATATGAACATCAATTGCACATTTTAAGCACAATAATCAGTGACTATAGATGCGTGTGTGCGCACTAAGGCAGGGCTATATCACCAGGTGGACTAACAATCCCTCTGGTTTATTCATAGGGAGGTGGACGAAGCCATCATTGTATGGTAGTATTGAAAGCAGTTAGAAATTCCAGGCATCTTTGTATTCGTTGGCATTCTTTGGGATTGTTTCTTTGTCTATTAGTGCTTTCTAATTTACTTTGAATGTCTGTTTCTTTTAGAAGAAGTGGTGGAAGGGAAAAGTGCCATTCTCGTTGGAATGAGCCAGTGGAACTCCAATGACCTAGTGGAGCAAATTGAATCCATTGGAAAATTAGAAGACAGTCAAGGTAATGTCCCTGCTAAGACATTGTGTTGCAGAAATATCAGTGAAATCACCAAACATCTACAAGATCAACTTAAATCATTTGTGATTGATACACTGTGCATATTATTACTTTAAAGTAACATTTAGGTAATGCAAATGCTGTCCAATTTACCTGGGAGGCGAGTGGTATTACAGGTACTATTAGATCTCTCAGCGTTTGATGTACGGAATCCTTGGTCATACTGTTTAGTTATACATGCCAGTGGAACAATTCAACTGAGTTTATTTTAAAATGTTCATTTAAATATTTAGACTATGGTTAGTTGTCTCTCATGGTGTGATTTATTTTATAGTGCAACTCACAATAATGTGTCTACTCTCTCTTGAAATGGATGTGCTGTGGTATTCATTTTGCAACAGCATTTTTTGATTGCTTGAGCATACTATAGATTCAGAGAAGCGTGGCTACCATTCTTTTGAGTTTTGTGGTGGTGTTTTCCCGAGGGCTTTTCTCTTGGTTATCAATGTATGGGAGTCCAAACAGGTTTGTTTACAGTTTTGCTGGGGTAAAGCAAAGCCCAAATATAGATTCTAGGGTGTTGTTATGTATGCAATGGAAAAAGAGGTTCACAGGAGAAGGCTCTGCTAAATGGTACAACAAAGGCCTTTATCTGAATACTGTGTGCTTTAAGATACCAATGATGGGTGTTATGGTAAAGGCCATCGAGAATTCAATACATGTAGTTTTGGGCCAGCTATGGTAGATATTTAAGAGGTCAAGGTAAACTGAGTTGTGCTATCATAGCTAAAAGTACAAACAGTTCATGAACACTGAAACACTTTCTGGAAAGCTGAGGAAGAACATTCAGGGCAAGATTCTCAAAACGACTCTAAATAAAATTGTACAGAAGATGGGCTTTCTATTTGAATGGGTTATGCTGGGTGACCGAGTGAATGAGCACATTAATGTTGTGTGGTGGTGTGTGTTATTGCCAGGCTCTGCCACTGATTGGGGGAAGGAGATTGACGGCAAAATCAAAGATGACCAGTAAAAAATTATGCTGTGGCAGCATAACATTTTACTTTTCATCTTTGACAAGGCAAGCATGATACGTCTTAGTACGTGGCTAGACTGGCATTTTTGTGCAGGCAGTCGAGGCATTTTTTACTGTGACATGACATTTTTTACTGCCCATCTTGTGATAAAGCAAGCATTATAAGTGTTACTATGTGGCTAGACTGGCATTTTGTGCAGTCAGTTTAGCATTGTTTAATGTGGCATGACATTTTTACTGGGAATCTTTGATAAAGCTCCCATGATAAGGGTTTTTACATGGCTAGACTGGCATTGTGGTACAGCCAGTCTAACCATTTATTTGGCACAGCATTTTCTACTGGGCATCTCTAATAAAAACAAGCATGGTAAGTGTTTTTATGTGGCTATAGTGGCTTTTGGTGCAGTCAATCTAGTTATTTGTATGGCATGGCATGTTTCTGGGCATCTATGAAAAATCAAGCAGGATATGTGATATTATGTGGCTTGCCTGGAGTTTTGGTGCAGCCAGTCTGGCAATTTCTTACTGCGGCATGGCATTTTATTTTGACTAGGAATCTTTGATAAACGTAAGCATGATAAGTGTTATTACTTGACTAGACTGGCATGTTGGTGCAGCCAGTTTGCCTATTTATTTGGCATAGCATTTTTTACTCAGGATCTATGATAAATCAAGCTTGATGTTTTATTATGTGGTAGAATGGCATTCTGGTGCAGGCGGTCTGGCCATATCTTACTGTGGCATGCCATTTTATTTATTGGGAATCTTTGATAAATTAAACGTGATAAGTGTTATTTCCATGGCTAGACTGGCATAGTTTACCTATTTTTTTGACATGCCATTTTTTACTCAGGATCTATGATAAATGAAGCATGTGTTATTCTGTGTCTAGACTGGCATGTTGGTGCAGCCAGGTGGGAATTATTTTAATATGTGGCATGGCAGTTTTAATGGCAATGCAAACTGGAGTATGTTCTTACGTGGGGCGTTGCCATATATTGGCAGAACCAGCATTGACATGTTTTCTTATAGTATCATTGCTGGAATTATGTGCAAAACAAGCACAAGTGTGTTCTAATATGACAATATTCGCAAATATTGGTATAGCAAGCATGACAATGTTTTTATACTTGTATGTGTTGTGGGCAAAGACATCATGAAAATGCATTGGAAAATTCTCCTGTGCACTTTTGGTGACTTGCAACTATTGGATATATTTTTTTGGTTAGCCCACGAAACCTATTGGAAACAGTGTGACTTTTTACCCAATATTTAACTTAAAGTGTGCTGTAAATTGCATCCATTTAACCCATTATTAAAAATATTTTATCGGGACAAAACCCCTCCCCCACACTTCCCAAAGTCCATCCAATTAAAACATTCACAGTCGCCACTGTTCAATTCCGATTGTACATTGATTCAATCTTAATACGGCTTTCAAAACAACAGAACAGCTATACAAATAAATGAAGGTTGCACAAACTCAAACAACAATTGTTTCATTTGGAGAGATCGTGCTCTCAGACGTAACTCAGCGCATGTGTTGAGGGTTTCGCACCCGAATTTGCCAAAACCTCGCATTTAACACTAGCTTCGCCCTTTCTTCCAAATACCTCAGCAGCAGGTGAAAGCCTCATGAGAGCTCCACAGAATAACTGCGTTACTAATACATGAATGCCCATATTAATCACAACACCTTGTTAAACAGATGATAGTAGAACGTGCCAATGGGCAGATCCTATACACTGTGTGCATGCTAATATGTTTTTCTAAAGGCCAGCAACTGACATATATGTGTATCCAAGGCGTGAGATGTCACTTCATGATTGGAGAAACGTTGAGCCTTATGCAGTTCAGAGTTTCATCGATATCACCAGTTTACCCGACCTGCACTCAGATCGCATCCATGGATGCCATCCTGCCTCTCCTCTAATGGCATGCTTTCTAAGAGGCACCTATCTCTCCTCTCTAAGTACTCTCTCCACATTTCTGGGCTGGCACAACAGCTCATCTCATCTCACTCCTCGTGCATTGTAATATAGTTTGCTCTAGCCTATGCACTAACTGATATTAGTCCCCTGGGGAGTGATTCGGCACTTCCCGACTGAAGAAACGTTGTTCTTTATCTCTTGATGCAGCTCATAGTTTCGTCCATTTTACCACGGTCAGCACTCGCCATAGCTGCTATGATCCTTGTGCTGCACTGCCTCCATGCTTTCACATAGTCGCTCGCCTCTTGTCTCTCGGTATTGGCTTTTGAATTTCCAAGCTTGCCCAAGGGCTCATCTCTTCTCACTCACATTGCTGGCTGTCTGGCTCACACGGGAGATGCTCTGTGCAGACCTGCTTCTCCTGCTGGTCCAACAGCACCTCACCACTGTAGTACCTCGTGTTTGCAGCACCACTGGCTGCCTGTCCTCACAGGGCCATCTCAAGCACTTTTGGGGCCCTGGCGCCGGACATCCACCAAACCAAAGGAATTAAGTGATCAAGAATATCTGCCTCCCCCACCCCAACAGCCCCCCCCTGCAATCACAACCCATAGGTTGATATGCTGCCTCACAGCATTAAAAATAAGGATTTTGACTCCATTTAAATCCCCTTACCATCTTCATTCTTGCTCTAATCAGACTGATAAACAAGTACCATTTGAAGGCCAACATTATCAGTCTACGAAGAGGTTACTTCTGTTCTAGCATAGATCTGGAGACATTTTATCAATAGAATCCAGGGAGGTATCCAGCCTGTAGTATTAATGCAGGACTGTATGACATGTAACCCATTATAGACAGAGAATAAAGATTACCCCTGCTAACTGCGCAGGGAGTATTAATTCTATTAAAGACTAGGAGGCGAGCATTATGCTTCAACTTCTTTAATTTACTACTCTTCACAGCAGTTTCAACAAACTCAAAACTATACAAAACTCTGAAAAACAGTCTGAACAGACTTTTTCTTCCTTGAACTACAATCCCCATAGTCTCTGTAGTCCATCCTACTCCAGCTCAGCTATGACCATATCCTGTCCCTGAGCTCCTCCTCTCTTTTACTCGCTCTGAAAGTCCCAGAGAAAACTCCACACTTAGTCCTGCAACTGGCAATGACTTGAACCTTTCCAAACGAATGTCGCACTCCTTGAACTCAGGCAACGACTTCTACTCGTCTATCCCTTCAATTATTCTTCTGCTCCTCTCCTAGAGATAATAGAAAAAGCAGAAAATCAGGGAGGTGTCCATGTATTGCCGTCACTCACATATTATTATCACATATAAACATTCAATAATATGCACAATACATTTCTCGGGTGGGAATTTAATGCTCGCCTCCTAGTCTTTAATAGAATTAATACTCCCTGCGCAGTTAGCAGGGGTAATCTTTATTCTATGGCAAGACTGGAGGCGAGCATTATGCTTGTTCAAAGCTGTCCCAATACTGCACTCGCCATACTCTCTGTTGGTTTAAAATAAAATTCTCTAAATGTGCGATCATTCGCCCAGTCTGCTGCTGCCATAATATCTTGCAAGGGAACCCCTGTCCTATATGCTTTGGACGCCATAGCCCCTCTCACTGAATGTGCACCGAATTGTTGCAAATCGATCCCTGCTGCAAGCATTACTTCTCTGACCCATCTCGCTATAGTAGCTGTCTTTACTGCCTGAAAGGGCTTCCTACGCGCTATTAGCAACTGACTTGTACTACTCGCTCTATCTTCTGCCGTCCTGGCCTCGTATTCCTTGATGCAGCTAGCTACGCACCATTTGACATTATTGGGAAAATAGGGATAGTGCACTGCGGATGTACTTGATTTCGTCCTCTGCACTACTACGAAGGTCACTCCTTCTGGACCGAACCTCCTCCTATTGATTTCTAAGGCCCTGACATCCGACACTCTCTTGCAGGATATGAGACATAACAGCATAGCCAATTTGCCTGATAACTGCTTGAGAGACAAAAATCTATTCACCGGCCAACTCTCTAATAAATCCAAAACTCTCGTGACGTCCCATAACACCGTATATCTGGGAACCGGTGGCGCTTTAAATTTAGCTCCTCGAATGAGCCTACAGACTGCTGGGTGTTCACCCGCTGGTGCCCCTTCAATCGGCATATGACCAGCGGAAATCGCTGATCTGTACACTCCAATAGTGCGGAAAGCTTTCCCATCTTGCAGCAGGTTCGCCAAAAAATTCAGGATGACCACTATAGGAGCAGAAATGGGATGAAAACCTCTCCCTCTGCACCAACTCGTCCATTTGGCCCAAGCCGCGTCGTAGCTCCTCCGAGTCGATGGAGCCCAGGATTCGGCAATAAGCTCTGCTGCCTGCATCGAAATGCCTGGCAGTTCCCATCGTCTCCTGATATCCTGCACGCGATGAGCGGGAGTGTCTTCTTCATTCTCAGAGGATGACACTGCCCAGCTGGGTCCGTGAGCAATCGTTCCCCTTCCGGGAGGATCCTCGGCAGGTCTATCAACCGTTCTATCAGCGTCGGGAACCACACTTGGGCTTTCCACAACGGTGCTATCAGCACTAGCTCTGCACTCTCCCTCCGACACTTCGCCAGCACTCTGCTCAGCATCATGAACGGAGGAAAGGCGTAATGCGTGCCGCCTGTCCAGTCTTGCAGGAATGCGTCCGTACCCCTTGCGTCTGGGTCTAGCCTCCAACTGAAATAGCTGGATATCTGGGCGTTGAGACGAGACGCAAATAGGTCCGTGTGTAACGGACCCCATCTCTGATCTATCATCTGAAATACTGCTGGGTCTAGCTTCCAGTCGCTGGAATCTGTGAGGTACCGGGAGTTCCAATCTGCTATCACATTCAGTGAACCGGGTAAGTACTCCGCTGTCACTGATGTCCCCGTCCTCAGGCAATAGTGCCAGAAATCTTTCGCTAACTCGGCTAGCAGCCTGGACTTTGTCCCTCCTAAGTGGTTTATGTAACGCACTGCCGATATGTTGTCCATCTTCAGTAGGACGCAAGACTTCACTCTGTCTCTCGTGAATGTCTTTATTGCGAAGGAGCCTGCTAGGAGCTCTAAGCAGTTTATGTGCAGGTTCAGCTCCTCTGCGCTCCATCTCCCTCCGGTCTGCAACTCTCCGCAACGCGCTCCCCATCCTATACGGCTGGCGTCTGACTCTATCACGAGGTCTGGCCGGTCCCCGAATATGGCACGCCCATTCCAGGCATCCATATTCTGCAACCACCATTCCAGTTCCGTGATTGATTCCTGATCTAGTGGTATCGATTGATGATATCTCAGCCCCTGTCGCAGGTGTCTGATTTTCAATCTTTGTAAAGCTCGATAGTGTAAGGGACCTGGAAAAATAGCTTGTATCGAGGCTTCCAGTAAGCCCACAATCCTCGCTAGGATCCTCAGGGATATGACTCTCTTCCCTAGACATGCTCGGATCTCTCTCTTGATATCTCGGATCTTCCTCGCTGGAAGTTCCAGGGTGGCTTTCCTCGTGTCCAGGATGAATCCGAGAAAATCCAACCTCTGTGCCGGCTTCGTATCCGACTTCTCTGTGTTCACTAGAAACCCCAGTGACTGCAGGAGGTCTAGAACCCACTGTGTCTGATATTCCAGTACCTTCTGATCTTCCGCTAGAAGCAATAGATCGTCTAAGTATATGATCAGCCGAATTCCTTTTTCTCGGATGGCTGCGGCTACCGGTTTCATCAACTTCGTGAACGCCCAAGGCGCTGACGCAAGTCCGAATGGCATAGTCCTGAATTGCCAGAACTGTCCCTTCCAGCGAAAAGCTAGAAATCCTCTGAACCGCTCCTGTACTGGGACTGTAAGGTAGGCATCTTTCAGGTCTAACCTGGTTAGCCAGTCCCCCTCCCTCAGGGAGTCTCTGAGCTGATGGATTCCCTCCATCTTGAAATGATGGTACACTATCCATCCGTTTAGCTCCTTCAAATTGATCACTGGGCGTACTTTCTCCTTCCTGTGAACGAGAAACATGTTGCTGAGAAAACTTGGCACCCCGGGGCATCTTTCTATGGCTCTCTTCTTCACTAAGAGCTCTAATTCGGTATTGAGGGCTGCTTGCTCCCCTCTTGCTAGCTGCTGGCGCTGGGGGACTCTTGTCTGCACTGGGTCTTGGATGAACTCTAGCTGCAGACCTCTGACGGTTTGCAAAATCCAGGCATCGCTGGAAAGCGCGCGCCAACTTCCCCAGAACCTCTTCGTTCTCCCTCCCACTGGAGGGTATGTTATCGCTCTTACCTGGTGTAAACCCTTGGCCTCGTCCGAAGCCTCTTCCTCGCCGTCCTCTGCTATTACGACCTCTGGCCGGGAAGAACGTGTCCTGTTGCCTGTTCTCCCAGTACTGGGCCCTGTGATTCGGGGGTCTTCTGCCTCCCTGTTGGCGACCGGTCGAGCTACCCCTGTAACGACCGGTCCCGGCAAAAACTCTCTGCGGGAAGATCTTACGGATGGAAGCTTGCGCCTTCTCCAGAGATGTGTACGTTCCTACAAATCGGCCCATCTCCTTTCCGAAAGTCTCTCCAAACAAGAGACCTTGCGCTGACTCTCCGGCCTCGTAGGATGCCAGGTCGCTGAGCTTCGAATCTATCTTCAGGAGCAAACCTCTTCTCCTCTCGGAGGCTATTGCGCAATTCGCGTTACCAAGGAGGCAAACTGCTCTTTGCGCCCATCCAGCTAGGGCCTCTGGATCCACCTCCTCGCCTGTGTCTCTCGCTCTTTCAGCTAAATCCATGATCTTGGCGAGCGGACCGGCTAAGTCCAGGACCTTCTCTTGGCAACTCTTCCATGATCTATCAATTCCTTTACGGGGGTCCTTACTCGTCTTTGAAACAAAAGTGAGCATCTTTGGATCCAATTCGGGGGCTTCCGCCACCTTCCCCGGTAAGTCCGGCCTGGGACATTCTGCACGAAGCCGCTGGCGGACTTCCTTATCCAAGGCTTTTCTGAGCCTTGCTGTCATGTACTGAGCCACTCTTGGGGAAGGCTGCCAGTCGGAAGATCTCGGATTTCTGATTGCGTCCGGATCAAACATATCCTCTTGCTCCTCGTCGAGGTGCTTCTCTTTGCGGGCTTTCTTACCCCCGCTGGGCGTAGCCCACTCCTCCTCGACTGGTTCCTCCGGCTCTTGAGGGGACAAGTCTTCCTCCTCTGGCTCTTCTTCCGAGCCTGGGTCATCATCTCCCACATTATCTTCCCCGGGAGAGGGGGTCATGAGGTCCGGCACGGCCTGACGCTGCAAATATGCTCTCTTGAGCTTCGCGAAAGCGTCGGCGACCTCCGGGGCCTTATCTTCTGCCCCATCCGATGGGCCCTGGGGGTCTGCAGAGGCTTTCCTCTTGCGGGCCTTAATACTCCCCTTAGACCCTGCTCCAGAGGGTTCCATGGGCAGGCTGCGAGTCATCTTGGTGCTTTCCTTAGGCTGATGAAGCATCGCTTCTAGTGTCTCTAGCCTTTCCTGTAAGGGTCTCACCCCTTGAGCCACCGCATCTACCAGGGAATTCCCCAGCACCTCCTTGAAACTTGCAGCCAAGTCTGGGGACTGCTCCTCCTCGCTCCACTCATATTCAGACATGATAAGGGGTGCTGCGTGCCTCGGTACCTGCGTGCAGGTGTCTTCTGCTGCCCACTTCCTGATAGATGCTCTGAGACCTCTCCGAGTCTCCAAATATCTTAGATCTGTCTTTCTTCTTTTTTTTTTTTTTTTTTTTTTTTTTTTTATAGTATGTGGCTGCACCGGACTCTTCTTGGGATATTATGCCTGTGGTGGCTTGCTAGCTTTGTAATCGGCTGTAGGTAGCACTTTTTCTCTTTCCTTTTTTTTTTTTTTTTTTTTTTTTTTATTTTCCAAGATTTCGCTCCTGCTGCCTCTTATGAGGTAAAACAGGCCCACTCTCGCTGGGCGCTTCGCGTGCGCGTGGGGAAGTCAGGGCTCTCGTCCTGTAGCTTCGGATCGTTCCGAGCGTGTAATCCCTTTCAGCTGAAGTCGCGTCGCGTAATGGAAGCGACGCGGCTCCGCGCATCTCTAGCTCCACCCCCCCAAGGGTGGGGGAACTCTTCCTGGCCCTCCGCGAGGGCTCGCCGCGTACGGCGCACGGCTCCTCCCCCCCAAGGGAGGGGGCCCGCTGCAGCGTGCCCGCTCCCACTGAGCGAGGGGAGGCTCGGGGAGCTCCAAGGCCCGGCGGGGCACCCCTCGCGTGCCAGTAGTGTGGCACGGGGCTGAAGGCCTCCGGAGCTCCCGATGCTGCTGTGAAGCAGCTAATTACGATCGCTCCGCGACGATGCGTAAATGCGGCGTTTCCGACTCGCAACGCAGTTCCGTATATCGCGCATCAAACGAAACTTTACAATTCTGTCCTAAACACTGCCCCTCATTGTAAACATGCCATGGAGACACCTACAGCCTTCCAAATAACTTAAAATCTACGCTAATGTACACAAAAACCCACAACATACTAAGAGGTAAACAGAAAGTCACTTATCTGCTTGAAGAGCAGTAAAAGAAGAGGAGGAGCTCAGGGACAGGATATGGTCATAGCTGAGCTGGAGTAGGATGGACTACAGAGACTATGGGGATTGTAGTTCAAGGAAGAAAAAGTCTGTTCAGACTGTTTTTCAGAGTTTTGTATAGTTTTGAGTTTGTTGAAACTGCTGTGAAGAGTAGTAAATTAAAGAAGTTGAAGCATAATGCTCGCCTCCAGTCTTGCCATAGAACTCACATTTGCTGCCTCACAGAATGCAAACGTGCTCAAGCATGAATGGAGCGGCCCAATTGGTAGGAAGGAGAAAGCTACACATAGCATGGATAGTGGATGCAGATTACAAACTACCAGGAAGGTGTCAGTATGCAGAGAGACTGAGATTATAAGTGGGACATGGTTTTCAAATAGTGTTGCCATTAGAGATCAAAAGAATAAAGTGCCTCTGGTCCCACATATATAAATGCTCACTATTATAGTGGAAGCAACACTATAGCTAGTGAAACCATGAGTGAGGCTGTTTTGAAGATCATACCCTGAGAAGAAAATCTCTCAGAAGGGCTGACAATTTTGAAATGTTTAGGGACTGGCAATTTTGAGAGTCTAGGCAATACAAGATTAAATTAGATGCCCAGCATTACACAAACTGGTTAAGGGGTGAATCAGGGATTTGTGCCAACTCTGCAATTCCTACATTTGAACACTTTCATTACCAGTTCTTACCATGAACTAAAATAATCTCATTTTATAAGACTGACTTGGAAAGTACACACAGCACATTACCAAACATGACCATTTTTTAAAAACAAAATATTATAGTAGGGTGTAACACAGAATGATTCTAGCTTCATTCTCTCCATCATCAAGAGACGTATATAAGTACCAGCATACCAATCACTATAATTTAACAGATTTCATCTGGGTTGGTCTTTTGTATTTTAAAGCTTTACATACTTCCAAAACACTGGCTTGTCAAATTGTCATTTATTAATTTGCAGAAAAAACCTTTCACTTTTACAAAAATGAAAGGCGTTTTTTTGTTTCAAACGAGCAGACTTTAAAATATGCTTGCCCGAGTCCTTTACCATATGGTCCGCTCCCTTCTGTCTACCACCCCTTCCACTTAAATGGCCTACATAAGAAGAAAGATCAAGTAATGGGTTAAACGATGCCACCAGCATGCGAGGAGGCAGATGATTGATCAGGATCACTGTATTGTCTGCTGGCAAAGCCTGAATGCTTTGGTTCCAAATTCTGATACTTATTAATCCCTTGGACTAACAGTTTATGCTAATCATTGGAGGTGATTGCCTAGGTTTTACAACACCCTATCTGAACAAACCAATTTCTAGACCTTCACCATAAGGATGACCTGTTCATGTTTATAGCAACCCTATCTGGTGCAGGCATATTGCTGATAATAGCACCTGTTGTGCTGCAAGACCAAGTACATAATGAGGATGGTTCATAAACTACAGACATAGGAAAGGCTCAGCCAGCCTTACAGGAGTGTGCTATTATAATCTTGCATAGGAACACTAATTGTTCCTACTCATTGCAATCAGTGCTTAACACACTGAGCTAACTTCTGAACCATTGTGGCACTCAATTTACCAGTATGGATTTCAAATTTGGCTATTGCACATGAGCAACATAATTCCCAGAGGAAGGAAAGAATGCTACAGGAGTTGTGCCACAAGGAACACACACACAATACATACCACAGTGAACACAAAGCATTACATGATGAATTGATCGAGGCAGAATGTACTTGCCAAAACAGATAGGCAATAGGTTTGGAGCCTCCGCATCATGCAATACAATATCCTGATGTGTGCTATTTAAGTCTGGTGAACAAAGGAATCTTACTTCTTTAGATCAGACAGCCTTGTGGGCCCCCTTCAAGGTGGGGGCCCTGGGCAAGTGCCCTTTTTGCCCTCCCATAAAAACGTCTCTGTGTCCTCGTGTACTAATTGCTATAGAGATCCAGAGCTCTTCCTTATTCTCCTTCAGAACATGTTAAATGTCTATTTTAACTCTTTCTCTCTTCCCATAATCCCCAGTGCAGCCCTATTGTGGGTGTATAATTCCAATTGTTCACTTCTTGCCATCTAGTTCTGAAGTCTCATAATGTAGGCAATAACTATAAATATTGACTGCCTTCAGAACAGTCTGAAATAACTCAATTGTAAAAGAGAAAAAGGACTAGAACATCATGCCTAGAAACACTTGTGTACAGGTGTGTTATAAATGCCACATCATATTGTATCATAACTGTGCAGGCTTGAAAGAGCATCCAGATGAGAGTATACATGTTTGTTACTGCATGTGTGCCTGTGTCCTACCCTGTTTGCTATTTTGTATCTGCATCACGTCTCCTTCCCTACCTCACTGGGAGCTGTCTGTACCAAAGAGTAGGAATATCACTGGGGGTGTACCGCCAGAGCAGTGGCAGAACCTGGTGGAGAGAAAATGCAAACTGGACAAAGCACTTGCGCGTGCACACACACCACACACAAACACAGACACCGAATGTAAGGGTGTTGAGAAATTAGGGTAGAGACGAGATTCTCTTTTGGGTGATTAACCAATTTACTAGAAACCTTTCAAGGGAGCATAAATCAGAGAGCTATATGAAGTAAGGGAAGCCTTTGTGAACAAAAGGGTTTCTATAAAAACAATGGTCAAGATGGTGTAAACACACAAGTGGAATTGGGTAACCCAGTTTTCTGGGGAAAGAATAGTATTTTCCCTACTCATAATACATCTGTTCTCTTCCAGGCATCCTACTCTAAACAGAAGAGTTCCAAATCAGTGGCCAATCATAAGTTCAAAGTCATGTGCTCTTGTATTCTCTCATGGGATTCGTTATTCCCCTTAGGAGCCTTATTTTTTTTCCCTGTTTATGCGATTATTAGTTGAGGTCAATGATTGCTTCATGGGGTAATCATTACTAATAGGTTTTAATTTGAACCACAAGGTTTTTAATAAGTGCCTGAGATCTGCTCTGCCATCTTGGAAATCTAGTGGATGTTTTCTATGGCTCTGTGGCATTCAGCATTTCACTGCAGTGAAGATTCCTTAAATTAGGATAATGAAGATTGCCCATGCTTACAGTGCAGGGTAGTCTTGATTCTATTAAAGACAAAGGGCAAGCATTATGCTGTACTTTATTTTAATACTGCAACTCACAGTTTTTCAAATTTTGAACATTTAAACTTCAACTTTTTCGTTTTGTTCCTTACATCAAAGAAAAGTACAATAGTTTAAAGGGTTCAAAGTTTTTTTATGTTTAAACATTTTTATTATTATTTTAACAATGACAAACAGATGTGCAAAAGCAGGAATATCATTATTGAACATTAGCTAATCTGGAAATTTACACAAAGCAAAAATAAACAAATAAAACAGTTGATCAAGAACATGTTGATCAAATTAGGATCAATAATCTATTAAAATTGTATAATAATAGAGACCACAAACAGGGGAGGACAAAAGACACAAGGACATGACAGAAAACAAAAGTAAAGGAGATGGTAGGGGTACAGCATCAACAAGCTAATAATATTTATTCATGAGTGTTAAGGTACTGAACAAATATTTTCAATTTTCTGTTAAATTTATGCAAATCATCAAAAGAATAAGCATGGCATTTCTCTATTCGCTGGGTAGAGCAAATAGGGTTCCACCAAATACTATACAATAGGTTGGCAGCATTTTTCCAATGATATGTAATATTCTGAAAGGCAATGCTTATGAACAAATAAAACATGGAAGGGGAATCAATCTGGCTTATAATTGGATTAACAATAGATCCATTCATTAGGTTGGCAAGTGTTAAGGGCACTGATAAGCGAAACATAGATTGCATCCGAGACCAAATCAAATACCAAAAAGCATGCACATGTTTACATTTGAAGATTAAACTAATAACGTCTGCATTAGGTTCAGTACATGAACAAGAGTTGTAAGGCATATTGATTACAGCTTTGGCAATACGTAACAGGGTAAGGAAAGCACAATGAAAAATGAAAAAAAAACGGGTTTGAGTAACATTGGCGGCAATAGATGTTGAATGACATATTTTCCATATTTTGTTCCAGTGGTCCGGGGTAGATTGTAAATCCCAGTCAATTTCTCATTGTCTAACAGTACTAGTGTTAAGTGAATTTGGATAAGAGGGATCATTCAGCAATGAATAAAGTTTGGAAGCATTGATTGAGGGACTGCTGAGCAAGAAGTTTAAGAAGGTGATAGGGGATTTTTGGTTGAGAGTGGGCATGAATTTAGTAATAGATTTTAATGAGGGAAGTGTGAAAAGGAAGATCTGAGGCAGGGAGTTTATATTGTAAACATATCTGTGGAAAGGGAGTTACTTCGGAAAAATGAAATAGTTGTTTGACAAATTTGATGCCAGAAGAGTACCATATATGAATAATGGTGAGATTGGATTTGGTGGAGCTTTGTTGATTGAACCAGAGAAAAAGGTTTTCAGGGTGGGTTCTAGTGAAAGAATTAGGAGGAAACATATTCCAGATGGTTTTAAAAAGTGTAATGATGGAAAGGC
Source organism: Ambystoma mexicanum (assembly GCF_040938575.1). NCBI lineage: Eukaryota > Metazoa > Chordata > Amphibia > Caudata > Ambystomatidae > Ambystoma > Ambystoma mexicanum. The sequence goes on along the minus strand of NC_090931.1, from coordinate 491,075,899 downwards.
AGTAATGTTGGACCATGAAGAGGTCATTAAAAAATGGGAATGGGAAAGGAAAAGTGGACAAATAAGACTAGCTTCGATATTAACCCCCGGGGCGACCAATCAAGGTGGTGTTCATAAAGTTTGAAAATATTTAGTTGTTTTAGAACAAAAGCTCAATAATAAAGTAAAAAGTTAGGAAATGTAACTCCTCCCGAGGATTTGGGAAGTCTTCATTTATTAATGGCAATACGCTGTACTTTATGATTCGATAAAAATGTAAGAATGAAATCAAGTTTTTTGAAGAAAGAGGCATGAATAATGGTACAGATGAAGGATATAGAATACAGAATAATGGGACTGATCATCATTTTAATAATATCAAGACGTCCCCACCAGGAAAGGAAAAGACGGAACCATTTTGAAGTCATTTCTGTTACTTTTTCAATTATAAGATTAGTGTTTAGATTAATAGTAGTGTGAATATATTTGGTAATTAGGAGCCCTCAATATTTAATATGAGATGGTTGCCAAGACAATCCAGATAAGGGGGTATTGGAGAGATTACAAGAATTAGTGAGAGGCATAACTTCAGACTTATCAAAATTCAATTTGTATCTGGAGACTAGGCAACCATTATTTGTAGTATGATATGATATGATGATATGATATGGCATTTGTAACGCGCCTATACACAAGCGTTTCAAGCAGTAGATATTAGATGCTTAATAGAGGAAACAAGATTAGAAAGGTAGAGTAAATTGTCATCTGCATAAGCAGATAGTTTAGTTTCTATATTATTTATGCATATGCCTTGGATGTTAGTGTTCATTCGAATATTTTGAAGGAGAGCTTCTAAAGCGAGATTGAACAAAAGAGGAGATAAAGGACATCCTTGACGAATTCCTCTTTTGATTTGAAAAGAGGAGGAGAGGGAATTATTGATAAGGATACGAGTGGTGGGAGAAGAGTAAAGAATTTTGATTAGATTGATGAAATAAGGAGGGAGGCCATGCCAGGATAAGGATTGGAACATAAAGGGTCAGGAGACACGGTCAAATGCTTTCTCAGCATCAAGGGCAAGTAGGGCTGGAGGGTGTGAATGAGAGTATGTTAAAAACGGGTCTGGAGTTAGATGATCAGGGTGTATAAGTTTGGGAAGGAGTGAATCTAGATGTTTTGCGAGGATCTTAGCAAAACATTTTTGAGTCAGAGTTAATAAGAGAGATGGGTCTGTAGTTTCTAATTAAAGAGGGGTATTTATCAGGCTTGGGAAATAGAATTATAACAGCCCCACCAAAAGAGCCAAGGCTTTGACCTATTTCAGCAAGGTAGGAATATAAATCTAAAATGTTTGATGCAATGGAATCAACAAAAATGTTATAAAAGTCTATGGTTGTCATGATGCCTACCTCTAAGGTGCCAGACAAGACCCAGCTACCCCAAAGGCAGACATCATGTCTTCAAGGGAAGTCACAACAGCCTCAACTAGGGGCTCTTTGGACTCAGTCCTGGCGCCTTTGGCTCCAGGCTCATATCGGGCCACAGTCTTGGCGCCATAGGCGCCAGGCTCATAAAAGGGGACTTTGTGTTAAAGGTGCTTAGTGTTAACTTACCTGATGCAGACCATGCTGCAACATCCAGGCCTTCTGAGGCCTGAATGGGACTACTTTATCTTTGGAACTACTTAACCACACGGGTGTGGTCAGGGGAGGAATACATACCTGAGAGGAAGGATACATACCTGGAACTACTTTGAAGGCTATTTAAGCCACGCCCAAGCAGCAACTCACGCTTCGCCTTGTTCTGCATCTAGCAGCTGGACGCTCACCGTGTTTGCTCCTGCATTCTGTCTTCTGCCACTCCTGCCAGCATCCTGGAACACCTGCAAAGAGAGAAGAGAAGAGAAAAGGGTAAAGAAGAGTCCTTACCTGCTAAATCCACATTCCGGAGACATCTCGCCGACGGTCCTGAAAAGGAAGACATCCATTTAAAAGCACATTGCATCGATCGCTGCAGCGCCGCATCTCACTCACCTGTACAAGGTGCCACCATGTTCTACGGCGACATCTGGACTCGCAGACACATCACCGCGCCTAGGGAGAAAAAGACAAGAATAAAGGTGAGAGGGGAAAGAAAACAAGGAAACCTTAATTTCCATTACAAAGCTTACCTGTTGGGTTATTCCAACTTCATTTCGGGTCGGTGCCGCATCCTGGCATTTCCGGACCCAGGCCCCTAAGGGGAAAAAGAGACATCAGCGTTAGTGGGCGCATGAAAAGACGTTACCCAACGCCCATTAAAGACTTACCTGATTTCTTCTGGATTGATCTTTGTTTCGGGTCGGTGCCGCATCCAGGCATTTCCGGACCCCGGCCCCTATGGGGAAAAAAGACATCAGCGTTAGTGAGCGCATTGATACAAGGACACTGAGAGAACTCTCATCAAGCTCACCAGAGTCTCATTCTTCGGTTCCACAGCTCTTCTCGGAATAGTTTCCGCACCTGAAAAAGAGACAACGAACAATTATTATTGCGGAATCATACTCATTAACAGAATCCTTACGGTACTATACCGGGAAAACAAAACTTGAACCCTCTACAATCAAAATCCCAGTGAAGTAACTGGATACAACGCGCCCCTGCATGAGAAGCAGGATGGAGAGCTCAACCTTTCAATCCCTAAGGTGAGACTTCACGTGGGGGTCGCAGGAGGGTTTCGTAGAGGGGTGAGAAGGGAGCGGGAGGCTTATACTTTCTCCCGCAGATTGTTAATACTCCCTTTTCACATACAGAAAGATATTCCTGCGAGCCAGACAAGCCAGATTCGAAGGTCCGGTCCAGTCCATCTTCCGGGTCCTGCGCTTCACCATAGAAGAAGCAACAACACTCCAAACCAGACCTGCGCCTCCGTGGGAGTCAGGTGAGCGTAACAGAACGCGAAGCCTACCTACAATTTCCCACCCGGGCGCTATGGAAACTTCCGAGACAGACCAGCTGGCTCAGCTTTTGGGGCAATTCAGGGCAGAAGTACACTCCGCCCGCCAGGAAACTAATGCTCTCAAAAGAGAATTAATCTTATCCAAGGAAAGAACTGATGACCTGGCTAAACGATTGTTGCAGGGTCAAGCGGGACAAACTCCTTTACCTAGTTCTGGGGGTAATGCCTCGTCAATGGTTTCAAATAACCCGGTACAAATCAATCTACCTGGAAACATGCCTTTGGCCCCGCCTGAACGTTTTGCTGGGGACCCCAAGAAATATGCCGTTTTTATGAACCAATGTCTCCTACACTTTCTATGCAGACCTGGGGCCTTCCCTAATGATCAAACCAAGGTAGCCTTTGTATTATCTTATCTCAGTGGTGGTGCTGCCAATTGGTCTGTTCCGTTGGTAAGTCAGGATGACCCAATTTTCCAGGATTTTCAAAGCTTCCAGGCGAGCATGGAAAGATTATTCTCTCGACACTCTCAGGGACAGGCCCTTGACAACGAACTACTATCCTTACGACAAGGTAACCAAGATCTCTTATCTTATATTGCCACCTTTAATAGGCTGGTTGTAGAAACGGGGTGGCCCGAAAATAAAAGGATCACACTATTTCATCGAGGCCTGCGCGGAGAACTTAAGGATGTTCTAGCTCAAATAGTAAATCCACCTCAAGCCTGCACAGAATACATAGACTTAGTGGTCCAACTTGACCACAGACTGCAAACTAGAAAAGCAGATCGGTCCAAGTTCGAAACTCGAGTGCTGATCAAAACTCACGCTAACCCTAAGAGTACCGACGTTTCAGAACCTATGCAGATCGGCGGTGTTAAAGGACCATTGACGCAGAAGGAACGAGAGAGAAGACGGCAAAAGCAACTATGTCTCTATTGCGGGGCTTCTGGTCACTTTCTACGAGACTGCCCGGTAAAGCCACCTAAGAAGGTGGTTGGAGCCACGGACAACAATTTAATAGAACCTGATTCGGGAAACGGTCAAGCCCGACAAGCGTAGAGGTCCGCTTGCCGAGCTTGAAAACAGACTCTTTGACCTCGCATTTTGTCATGCCAATGGTGCTCGTGGACCCGAAACAGCCTCAGTGGTTGCATGCTATAAAAGCATACATTGACAGTGGAGCTATTGGAAACTACGTAGATCGTGAATTGGCCTCCAGGATTAATCTTCCTCTCCGTCCGAAAGTTAACAAGGATGCCATTACTACAGTAGATGGAACCGAAATAGCCTCAGGGCCGGTAACACATTCCACTACAGAAATGACACTAGTGGGACAGGATGGACATCGGGAAGCAATTGTGTTCGATGTAATCAAGGCCCCACAATTTCAAGTAATTCTAGGAATCCCTTGGTTAGAAACACATAATCCTCGAATTGACTGGCGAGCAAAGAGAATAACCTTTCCTGATTGTGAACTGACTTGTTATCCAAGAAATCCAGATATGGGTCTGGCCACAGTAACTTCCACCACGATACAACTACCGGTTGAATACCAAGAGTTCCAAGACGTTTTTCAAAAAGAACAGGCGAAACGTTACCTCCCCACCGGTCGTACGATTGTCAAATCGACCTGGTACCCAATGCTCAACCGCCCTGTAGTAGGATTTATGCTCTTACTGAACCTGAGAACGTTCATTTGCGTCAGTATTTAGATCAGTATCTTGCCAACGGTTTTATTCGCCTGTCAAAGTCTCCTGTTTCCTCAGCTCTGTTCTTCGTGCCGAAAAAAGAAGGCGACCTTAGAACATGTATTGACTACCGCGCCCTAAATCAAATAACGATTAAGAATCGTTATCCTCTGCCTCTGATCCCTGAACTTCTTGACCAGGTAAAAGATACTTGTATATACACCAAGTTAGATCTCCGAGGAGCTTATCACCTGGTACGTATAAAAGAAGGCGACGAATGGAAGACTGCATTCCGCACCAAATATGGGCTCTTTGAATATCAGGTGATGCCCTTCGGATTATGCAACGCACCTGCCGCCTTTCAATACTTTATGAATGATGTTCTTCGGGAACTTATCGATGTTTGTGTCATCGTATATATCGATGACATCCTGGTATACTCCTCCTCGGAATCCGAACACAGAAAACATGTCAGGGCAGTTCTTGAGAAATTGCGCCAGCACAACCTGTTTGCGAAACTCGAAAAATGCGTTTTTGATACCACAGAGGTCGAGTTTCTCGGATTAATCCTGACACCTAAAGGAGTCCGAATGGACTTGCGAAAGGTGGACGCCATCCTTAAATGGCCATCTCCTAACTCTGTTAAGGGGTTTCAGAGTATGCTTGGCTTTGCCAATTTCTATCGAAGATTCATCCCGGAATTTTCTCGAGTGGTTCAACCCATAACAGCCCTCTTACGGAAGAATAAACGTTTCGAATGGACTCCTGAGGCAACACAGGCCTTTCAAGACCTAAAGACCAAATTCACCTCCGCCCCTGTATTGAAGCATCCGCGCCCAGATCTCCCTTACATTGTTGAAACCGATGCTTCCAGTTTGGCCATGGGTGCTCTCTTGTCTCAAAGGGATCCAGAAACTAACCAGATGCACCCTGTAGCCTTTTGGTCCAGGAAATTCACGGCTCCTGAAATCAATTACGCAATCACCGACAAAGAATTACTATCTATTAAGTCCACCTTCAAGGCTTGGCGTCATTACCTCCTCGGCGCAAGACACACCATTACGGTGATTACAGATCACAGGAATTTGCAATGTCTAAAAACGGCCAAAGCCCAATCATCCCGCCAACTCCGATGGGCTTTATTCTTTGCAGAATTTGATTTCATAATCACCTACCGCCCTGGTTGCAAGAATACCAAAGCGGACGCTTTATCCCAGATTGGAATGGATGAAACAAATTCAAACTTAGAACCAGTACCAATTATACCCGAACAAAGAATTTTAGGCTTGACCTCTTTACAAACTATAGAGGACGTTCAAACTCGAGTTAAACAACTTTTAAATTCCACAGCCTTGCAAGAATGGACTCAAAAGAGGTCACACTTTTCCGTTAATAACGATTTACCGTACTTCCAGGGACGGTTATTTCTGCCCAACAAAGAACTGCAAGAATTGGTCATTCCTCACTATCATGATACATTAATGGAAGGACATCCTGGTATCACAAACACTGAGGAAAAGATCAAACGACAATTCTGGTGGCCCTCCTGGAGAAAACACATAAAATCTTTTGTGATGTCTTGCAGAGTTTGCGCCCAAAATAAAGGTCAAAATAAGAGACCAGCCGGTCTCCTACAACCCTTGGATATTCCACCGGCCCCTTGGCACACCTTGTCAATGGACTTTATTACCGACCTGCCTCCTTGCTATGGATATAACACTATCTTGGTAATCATGGATCTGTTCTCCAAGATGGCCCACTTTATCCCTTTAAAAGGGGTACCTTCAGCCTCCATCTTGGCCAAGGAATTTCTGGAAAACATAGTTTGTATGCATGGTTTTCCATCCATATTAATCTCAGACCGAGGAAGCCAATTTATTTCCCATTTTTGGAGGAAATGTTGCCAACTGGCACAAATTGATGTACACTTATCCACTAGTCACCACCCCCAGACCGATGGTCAAACCGAGAGGACTAACCAAACCCTTGAACAATATCTTCGGTGCATGTTGCATCAATCTGAAAACAGCTGGAAAGATATTCTATGGATCGCAGATTATGCATATAACAATTCTGTACATTCTGGAACAGGACAAACCCCTTATTACACCTTGTATGGTCATCATCCTAGAACCTCAAACCTAGACCCTCCTCAAAACCTGGAAATGCCTGCAGTTGATCATTTGCATTCTTCTATAACCCGAGCCTTCAAGGAAGCTACAACTCATTTGCAACAAGCCAAGAAAAAATACAAAGAAAATGCTGATCTACATCGGAGTGAAGCACCTTCGTACCAGATTGGAGTCCAGGTGTGGCTTGCAACCAAGCATTTGCCTCTCAAAGGACCGCAGACTTTTAATCCCAGATACATTGGACCCTATCCCATCAAAGCTATAATTAACCCGGTGGCCTTTAAACTCGATCTACCAGCCAACATGCGAATTCATCCCGTTTTTCATGCATCACTGTTAAAACCGGTGCAGCCTGGAACCAGACTAAGCAAACCACCTGAACCAATTCAAATCGATGGGGAATTAGAATTTGAAGTTAAGGACATATTGGATTCCAAAATGTTAAAATCAAAACTCTTCTATCTAGTTGATTGGAAGGGGTACGGACCTCAGGAAAGATCTTGGGAACCAAGTGACCATGTACACGCCCCGCGATTAGTGCAAAGATTCCACCGAAAATCCCAAGCAAGCCGAAACCCCCGTAAAGGACGACCTTGGGAGGGGCCTTCGGAGGGGGTACTGTCATGATGCCTACCTCCAAGGTGCCAGACAAGACCCAGCTACCCCAGAGGCAGACATCATGTCTTCAAGGGAAGTCACAACAGCCTCAAGTAGGGGCTCTTTGGACTCAGTCCTGGCTGAGCAACATCCAGGCCTTCTGAGGCCTGAATGGGACTACTTTATCTTTGGAACTACTTAACCACACGGGTGTGGTCAGGGGAGGAATACATACCTGAGAGGAAGGATACATGCCTGGAACTACTTTGAAGGCTATTTAAGCCACGCCCAAGCAGCAACTCACGCTTCGCGTTGTTCTGCATCTAGCAGCTGGACGCTCACCGTGTTTGCTCCTGCATTCTGTCTTCTGCCACTCCTGCCAGCATCCTGGAACACCTGCAAAGAGAGAAGAGAAGAGAAATGGGTAAAGAAGAGCCCTTACCTGCTAAAGTCCGCATTCCGGAGACATCTCGCTGACGGTCCTGAAAAGGAAGACATCCATTTAAAAGCACATCGCATCGATCTCTGCAGCGCCGCATCTCACTCGCCTGTACAAGGTGCCACCACATTCTACGGCGACATCTGGACTCGCAGACACATCATCGCGCCTAGGGAGAAAAAGACAAGAATAAAGGTGAGAGGGGAAATAAAACAAGTAAACCTTAATTTCCATTATAAAGCTTACCTGTTGGGTTATTCCAACTTCATTTCGGGTCGGTGCCCCATCCTGGCATTTCCGGACCCCAGCCCCTAAGGGGAAAAAGAGACATCAGCGTTAGTGGGCGCATGAAAAGACGTTACCCAACGCCCATTAAAGACTTACCTGATTTCTTCTGGATTGATCTTTGTTTTGGGTCGGTGCCGCATCCAGGCATTTCCGGACCCCGGCCCCTATGGGGAAAAAAGACATCAGCGTTAGTGGGCGCATGAAAAGACATTACCCAAACGCCCATTAAAGACTTACCTGATTTCTTCTGGATTGAGCTTCGTTTCGGGTCGGTGCCGCATCCAGGCATTTCCGGACCCCGGCCCCTATGGGGAAAAAAGACATCAGCGTTAGTGGGCGCATGAAAAGACATTACCCAAACGCCCATTAAAGACTTACCTGATTTCTTCTGGATTGAGCTTCGTTTCGGGTCGGTGCCGCATCCAGGCATTTCCGGACCCCGGCGCCTATGGGGAAAAAAGACATCCGCGTTAGTGAGCGCATTGATACAAGGACACTGAGAGAACTCTCATCAAGCTCACCAGAGTCTCATTCTTTGGTTCCACAGCTCTTCTCGGAATAGTTTCCGCACCTGAAAAAGAGACAACAAACAATTATTATTGCGGAATCATACTCATAACAGAATCCTTACGGTACTATACCGGGAAAACAAAACTTGAACCCTCTACAATCAAAATCCCAGTGAAGTAACTGGATACAACGCGCCCCTGCATGAGAAGCAGGATGGAGAGCTCAACCTTTCAAACCCTAAGGTGAGACTTCACGTGGGGGTCGCAGGAGGGTTTCGTAGAGGGGTGAGAAGGGAGCGGGAGGTTTATACTTTCTCCCGCAGATTGTTAATACTCCCTTTTCACATACAGAAAGATATTCCTGCGAGCCAGACAAGCCAGATTCGAAGGTCCGGTCCAGTCCATCTTCCGGGTCCTGCGCTTCACCATAGAAGAAGCAACAACACTCCAAACCAGACATGCGCCTCCGTGGGAGTCAGGTGAGCGTAACAATGGTAAAACCATTGCGGTCTGAGGCTTTATTAGGTTTGAGATCGAGTATTTTTTAATTGTTTAATTTCAGCAAGGGAGATAGGAGTATCAAGAAGAGATAGATCAATCGGGTTGGAAGGATTTACTTTTTTATTTGTTTCAAAGAAAGAGTTAATATCCGTATTGCTGATAGAAGGATCAGGTATATAGATTGGAGTAGAAATCAAGAAAGGCATCGCTAATATCTTTTGGCCTGGTCAGTCTGTTACCATCGGAAGAGAGGATTTGGGTGATAAGGGATTTTTCTTTTTTCCTTTTTAAGTAAGAGGCTAGCATTTTTCCAGCTTTATTGGATCCACAGTGGAGTTTAGTTTTGGATTTCAGCAATGAGCTAGCGGCTTTATCCGTGTACATTTTGTTGAATTCAATGTGTTTAGACATAAGAAGTTTCATAGTGGTAACATTCGGGTTAGCACAGTAGGATTGTTCAAGTTGGTTAATTGAGGTTCGAAGATTGTTGTGAATGGAATCAGATTGACATTTTTTGATGGCAACAAATTGTATTATGAAGCCACGAAGGGTGGCTTTAAAAGCATCCCAAAATTAATTGCTGTTAAAGGAGGTATGCGCTGGATGCTTGTTGAGAAAGAATTCTTTAATAAAGGAATTCGTTTTTTCTATGAAAGAGTTATCTTTAAGCAGGAACAAATTTGAATGTCCATCTAGGAGAAAGTTTTTTAATGTGTATTCAATCAAGGGTGGTGGATACAGGTGTATGATCAGAGATTGTACTAGGGCCAGTTTCTGAGTGCAAAATGGTGAAAATGGTGGGAGTTAGTGAGGAGTTAACAAAAAACTAATCTAACCTGGAAAATGATTGATGGGGGGAGGATAGAATGTAAAATCTTTGGTATCGGGATGACAAAATCACCAGGAATCAATTAGATTTCGGGACTTGGAGTTTACAAAATTCGAGGAGGATTTTCGATCAAGGGCAAAGTCAAGAATCTGGTTCATATCACCACAAGAAATGAGTTTATCAGAGTTTTTTGGTGAAAGCTTAGTGATGAAACTAGACGAGAAGATGGGGTTGGGAGCATTTGGACCGTATACATTGACAATAGTAACAGATAAGTTGTTGATGTGAATCAATGATGATCCATCAGCCTTCAGGGTCTTTATCCTCATCAATGCCAAATTTAGATGTTTATTTATTAAGATAGAAACTCCACCTTTCTTACCTAGCGCATTAGAAAAAAGCTTATGACTAATCCAAGGGGCTCTGATCTTGAGGTTTTCAAATCTGAACTGAAACGAGTTTCTTGGAGGCATATGATATCAGGTTTTTGTTTAACAAGTTGGGATAAAATCTTACTACGTTTAATTGGATGACCCAAACCTTTAACATTACATGTAATAAATTTAATAGACATTTGTATATATAAAAAGGATAATGACGAAAGAAGGGTAAGATGCATAAAAAAGCAATATATTCATAACCTGCAATGCATATGAAATTAAGTATTTTGAGGTATTTATGAAATAAAAAGTACCAAATACATTATTAACATTGGAGTATGAGGACTAACACAAAAGGAGGGGGAGATGACAATAGAGGAGAGAATAAGTAAAAATGAAAAAGTTGGATAAGAAGTGATATATAAGAATAAGTATTGACATAATGGTAGAAGTGAGATTAGCTAGAAAGAAGGTACGTAATAGAGTATCATGGGGGGAACCAGAGTACAGAGACGGAGTAAGCATAGACTAGGAGAAGCAAAGAACAAGGAGAGAGAGTCTCAACAAACTGTTGAATGAGCATGAACGCATTGAATAGCTTATGCTATCTAAGAAATAACTAGCTTAATAGATTAAGTAAGCAATAACATAGCTTTTTGGTGAACGTGACATTTGAGGTATATGAGCCATATTCTGAGTAAATCAAGTTTGCAAAGAAGTAAGAGATGGGTCATTTGATTTAAATGGAGATCTTGATTTATCCTTGAGATGAGTTGAAGTGGATGAAGCATCAAGTGGGATAGAGGATGTTGACCTGCTGCGTTTGGGAGTGAATTTGATATGTTGATTCTTGGGTATTCTGAAAGTCAGCAAATGAAGAGAAGAAACCGAGTTGGAAGTGTTGACCAAAGGGGTTCGGGAGGTGATATCCATTGGTGTAATTTGTAAGGCTTGAATAAAGTTATGAAGATCGTTTGAATCCGTAAATTCTTTGGTGGGGCCTTCTGGGATGAAAATAATCATTCTAGCAGGGTCTAATAGACCGTACCTGATGTTAAGAGTTTTCAAGAGAGGTCTCATATCCAGAAGTCTTTTCCTTTTGGCTTGGGTGATGCTGGAGAAGTCCGGAGAGATAAAAATTGTGTTGCTCTGCAAGTGGACGGGGGGAGCTTTTCCTGGCTGCAAGTAGGATTGGGCGTGCTTGTTGATGCCTAAGAAAGCATGCAATTAAGGGTCTAGGTGAGGAGTGGTTGCTGGAGAATCGGGGTCTGATTCTGTGGGCACGTTGCAGTTCAAGTGGTGGAGAGAAGGTGATCCTTAGAGTTGAGGGAATCCAATTAGTAAGAAACTGATGGGGCCATCGCCTTCAGTTTTCTCAGGGATTCCGTAAAAATTAAGATTGTCTCTTCAATTTCTGTCTTCCAATTATGTTACTTCATTTTCCAATTGCGCAATTCATCCTTGCATGTTCTCGAGTCACTCCACTCTATCCTCCACAAGGCCTATTCTTTCTTCCGTTTCCACAAGTGTACCAGAAAATGACTTCATTTCACATTTAAATTCTTTAATCTCTTCTTGTATGGAGGAGGAGCGGGAATCTAACGAGGAAATGGAGGATCGTATATTGCCAAGTTCCTCAAGGATTTTCTCCATGCAGGCTTTGAATGGTGCAATGTCAGCTGAGTCGTAATTTTAGTGAGATCAGCCATTGTAACAGGTTAAGCTGAGTTAGGATGATGAAGACGGAAGAAAGTGTGTTCAAATAGGTGGTTGGAGTAGAAGGCGCAGGCAAACATTGGTTTGAATGGGCTGAGGAAATGATTAAAATGGGCCGACAATAGGGAATCAGCCTCAGGAAATCCGAAGAAAGTTCCATAACTACTGGAAACCAGGCTTGGGACTTCCACAACAGGATTATCACCAATATCTCTGCTGATTCCGCTGATTCTCTGCAGACTTTCGCGAAGACTCTAGTCAGCATGACAAAAGGTGGGAAGGCATAGTGGACTGCTCATTTGGTGTAAAAAGGCGTCTGTCCCCACTGCCCCCGGGTCTATCCTCCAGCTGAAGTACTTGGGAGTCTGAGCTTTCAATCTGGATGCAAATAGATCATTGTTTAGGGGCCCCCAAACTTCCTGAAGACGTGTGAAAACTGGCAGGTGAAGCTTCTAGTCGCTGGAGTCCATGAGATATTGTGAGTTCCAGTCTGCTATGAAGTTCTGTTTCCCTGGTAAGTATTCTGCTGCCATCGTTATGTGAGGTTGTAGGCAGTGGTGCCAAAAATCTTTGGCTAGTTCCGCTAACATCTTGGATTTGGTACTTCCTAATTTGTTTATATTGTGGACTGCTGATATGTTGTCCATCTTGAGTAAGATCCAACAGATGCCCTGCCTTTGGTAAAAGCGTGCACTGCGAAGGACCCTGCAAGAAGCTCAAGACAATTGATGTGCAAACGCAGCTCTTCTGCTGACCATTTCCCTCCTGTCTCTATTTCTCCGCATCTGGTTCCCCAGACGGCTCTGCTCGCGTCTGACTCTATAAGTATGTCTGGAGTGTCGCTGAAAATTGCGCGGCTGTTCCAAGCTTCCATGTTTTGGAACCACCATTGAAGCTATGTCAGAGCGTCTTGATCTAGGATTACTAGTTGGTGATAACCTACTCCTCCCTGCAAGTGTCTGATCTTGAGCCTTTGTAGGGCTCTTTAATGGAGAGTTGCAGCGAAAATTGCTTGAATCAAGGCTGCTAATAGCCCCACTATCCTGGCTAAACTGCAAAGCGAAATAATCCTCTTTGTTGTGAGTCGGGAGCTCGAGAGATGCTTTCTTGGTATCTATAATGAATCCTAGGAATTGTATCCTCTAAACTGGAAGTAACTGGGATTTGTCCAAGTTTACAATGAAACCTAGAGAGGATACTAGGTTGTACACCCAGCCTATGCTTTCTTGCAGAGCTACTTTGCTTTGAGCTAGAATGAGAATATTATCCAGGTAGATGATAATCCTGATCCCTCTCTCTCGTATTGCTGCTGCTGCTGGTCTCATTATCTTGGTGAATGCCCAAGGGGTGAACGCTAGGCCAAAAGGAAGACATGTGAAGTGCCAAATCTCTTTGCTCCACCAAAAATGGAGGAATCTCTGGTGCGCTGACACTATCAGAATAGTAAGATATGCGTCCCTGAGGTCTAGACGCATTAGCTCATCTCCTGTGCATAGGAGGTCTTGGAGGAGGTGTATTCCCTCCATCTTGAAGTGCCTGTATGTTAGCTATTTGTTCATACCTTTCATGTTTATCACTGTCCTTACCTTCTCTCCTCTGTGTACCAGAAACATGTTGCTGAGGAACCCTGGGCCACCTTCTGGATTGTGCTCTATCGTGTTTTTGTCTGCGAGCTTGTCGAACTGGCCTTGCAGGAGTGCTAATTCTTCCTGGGGCATGTGTATCATTATGGGTTCTGTTCTCTGGACTGTATTGCCTGTGAATTCTAGATATACTCCCACTATCGCTTGAAGTACCCAAGTATTGTTGGAGAGCACTTGCCATTCGCAAAGAAAAAGTAGAGTCCTCCCACCTACTTTCAGCAATTTTGCGCTTTGCGTACTCACCGCCTGGTGTGCTTTGCTGTCTGTAAGGACCTCTTCCTCTGCGAACTCTGGTGAACCGGTGTCTGGCTGGGAGGAACGTATCCTGTTGTTCACTTTCCCAATATTGCGCTCAAGGCCCTTAGGGTCTGCGCCGCGAGTTGAAGCGACCGGACGATCAACCCAGATGTCGTCCGGTCCCTGCAAAAATGCATCCTGGGAAAATCTTGCGGATGGAGCTTTGAGCTTTTTCTAAAGAGGAGTAGGTACCCACGAACTGCGCCATCTCTTTGGTGAAAGCTTCTCCGAAGAGCAAACCTTTAGCTACTTCTCCCACTTTATAGGATGCCAAATCACTCAATTTGCTGTCAATTTTGAGCAGCACCCATCTTCTCTCTGAGGAGAGTGCGCAGTTAGCATTCCCTAGAAGACATACTGCGTGTTGCGCCCAGCTACTTAGAGCTTGAGCGTCTACAGGGGATCCGGGATCTTTTGCCCTCTCAGCTAGATCCATTATTTTGGCCAAGGGCCCCGCTATGTCTAGCAGCTTGTCTTGGCAGCCTCTCCAGGTGCAATCTATGCCTTTACGAATATCCCTGGCCGTCTTCGTGATGAAAGTTACCATCTTAGGGTCGAGATCGGGGGTGTCTGCCAGTTTCCCAGGCAGCTCGGGTCGTGGACATTACTGCCTTCATTCTCGAGCTAACCTCTTTGTCAAGGGATTTCCTGATATACTGGGACATGCATAGGGCATTCTCGGGGACGGCACCCACTTTGATGATTTGGGGTGCCAGATAGTCTAAGGGTCAAACATGTCACCCACATTATCTTCCTCTTCCGGAGTTGGGTTATCGTTGTGAGGCTCTGACAGTCTCTTCCTCTTCCTCATCTCCTTCATCATTCGGCGAGTAACCGACATCTTCCTCCCCCTAATTAGTCATCGCTGGGGTAGGGGATCGTGGGTGTTGCACCGTCGATTTCATCAGGAAGGCCTTTATGAGCCTGCTGACTGGATCGATCACCTCTTGGGGAACTGGGTTAACCCCTTCTTTTTGGCTCAGGGGGTCGAAGAGGGCGGCCTCTTCCGAGCTTTCTTACACCCCTCGTGGTCAATCCCCGCATGGGGGTGTCTGGCTGATGTCCCTTTGCCAGGGCTGTCTGCTCGTCTTTTTCTGGAAGCTTCCTGGTCCGCTCTCTGCTTGGTAAGCATAGCTTCCAGCACCTCAAAGTGCTGTGTAAGAGGCTGCACTCCTTGAGACACATCTTGGGATAGAGAGTAACCTAGGACTCTTTTAAAACTAAGAGACAATTCTGTATCTTCCTGGGTGGGTTCTTCTGCCCACTCTTCTTCACTCCACTCTGGTGAGGTAGATTGGGAAAGCTCTGCCTCTTTGCATTGAGCCAAGGTGCATTTGTTGCTTGGCAAAGCCAGCTTCCGTGGATACTCAGCTTGTGCAGTGGCTCTGACTCTTACAATTAATATTTCCCCCTTTATTTTTCTTCTCTTTTTTTTTAAATATGAGACTTTATTCTTGTGATGTGCTAGAAATCCAATCCTCTGCACTTTCGCCGAGACGTTGGCGGTCAGAATTATGCTAAGGAGGATCCAGAGGATGTTGGGAAGGCTTTGCGCCACCCCATCGTCTGGGTCCTAAAGCCTCCTCTGTTCGCTGGCGCTGCTACGCACTCAGGAAACGAGAAGGCAGGTAAGCGAACAGGGCGGGCCGGCAGCCTACTGAGAGCACGTTTGCTTGTGGCTCCGGCCCCGACTCTCTGAAGGACTTGAAAGGGGGAAACACACAGCTAGAGAGAGAGAGCTCTAACAAATGATACGCACGCATACGCAAATTCGATAAGGTAACCTGTGAGAAAACTGGAAACTCAGTGCTAATACATATACTTGACTGCCTACTAGGGGTAATGTTGTGAAGAATAATGTTATTCTCCCGTTTTAAACAAACATGCGTTATAGAAAAAGTAAGTACGACCAAATACACTTATCTGTTGAGCTGCAGCTTAAAAGAAAAGGGAAATGACCCGGGCCAGAAGCTACTTGGTGGAAGATGGGCGCCTCAGGACTATTAAACACTAGAGGCTCATGGGGACTAGTAGTTTTTTCAGTTAAACCTTTGAGCTCTTTAAACTATTAGACTTTTCTTTGATCTAAGGAACAAAACGAAAATGTTGAAGTTTAAATGTTTAAAATGTGAAAAGCTCTGAGTTGCAGCATTAAAGAAAGTACAGCATAATACTCGCCTCCTGTCTTGACATAGAATGTGTAATTTATTATTTCTTCCCACTCCAGCACTGTATCCACTGTATCATTGTTGTCTTACGTTCGACAGTTTATTTGTGGCAGAGCATTTGTGATTCTCTTTGGCACTGGCCATAGCATTTGCTAGCACCCATTAATTTATTTTTACAAACCTCTGAGGCTCACAGGTCAGGTGGTCCTCTGCTCATGTTTCCCTCTTTATACCAGATGAAGAGTGGGTCAAACTCATGGCAACACACGCGTATGTGCACACACTCACACAATGCTTTGCCTGGGGCCTCTTTCTGCCCCTTTCCATTCTTTATCTCCTCCCTAAATAGTACCCTTCATTGGAGCAAGCATGGCTGGTGGAGGCTGACAGCACTTGACATAGTTTAAGGAGGTTTTCAAGTTTTTAGAAACCTGTTAACGCCTCTTGGGGTGATAACAAAGTGCTAATTGGCTTATAGACATTGAAAACACTCTGTAGTGCTTGGGAATAATTGCTCTACCCATTTAATGGCCGTTGGCCTCATCCCAGGCTATAACGTGTGAACAGCGAATTAATATAGCATTAACTACCTGTTTCACCGGTTATACCGGAGGGTAACAGCCCGAAAGCCAGAGTTAAAAGCCTGAGCAAAGTGAGGGTGTTTAACGAGGGCACCGGGACGTTACCCCCTAGTATAACCTGTGGAATGGGTAGTTAACGATATTAGCATCCCGGGTTACCAAAGTGGTAACGCAGGGTGTTAAATAAAAGTATTTTCATTCAAAGAACGAGATGCGCGCTGCGACCAATTCAGTGAATGAAAATACTGTGACAAGATGGCCACCATTGATGTGGAACGTGGGGCTCCATACTGAGCCTCTCTTCCATTTCCATTGTGCAGACAAAGCAAAATGCAGGGAAGCTGCAGCCATAATCAGGTAAGTGCGGCTGGGGTTGGGATTAGTTAAAAAAGGATGGGTAGGGTGGATGGTGAGAAGATAGCGTTGTGGGGATGGAAGCAGCCTTTGGGTTTCGTGGCACACGGGCTGAGAATGGAAGTATCAGCCTGCAAACAAAGGAACCGGATTTGCTGCATCCCCTGCCCGGTAGCTAATAAACAATTGTGCCAGCTCATGAAAAGGCTTCATGTACGAGCAAAAATGGCACGATTTCTTCTGGGATTCCCTACATGTCCTAATCTTCACCTGTTTCCTTTCATAACGGCATATGTATCACATGGCTGATAATTTAGTGAACTTTCATTCCTGCAAACTTGAGTTAGCACATAATTATACAAATTATGCACAAAATAAATAGAATGCCCATATATTTATGGTATCGCATCCTTTTGCCGACATCCGCTTTTCCGACGGGTATTTTGCCGCAGGAGTTTTACCGAAATTCCCATCTAAATTTCTTGGGGGGTAGAAACAGGAAAAAAAGGGTTGGGGGGATTAAAAAACAAACATTCATTAACGGGGGCCTGCAGGGGAAACACCCCAAAAATATTTTTTTTTAAATGTCAATTAATTTTTTGGGCAAAACTCCTGCAGCAAAACACCCGTAGGAAAAAAGGGGGTCAGCGAAATGACATGGAACCATATTTATGCTTAAAACATGACACTTTCAGCTGTATCTGCATTTATATTGCATTCCTGCCTTGACTGTGATTACTTTAATTTGTATTCTTAAAGTTAGTGTTAAAATACAAATATCAAAAAATTAAATTGTGGCAACAATTAAATGAAAGATTCAGAAAAGTGATACAGGAAATAAATCGGTGATTTATGCATCAGACTTTTTGTAAGAGGCACCAAATCATAACCCATTGCTCTTAATTGTTCTACTTCAGTAAGAAGTATATTAGCAACTATTTTGGAGTGCACAGTGAGCTCAACCAAATTAGTTTGTGCATATTCTGGGAAGAACACTCTCTAAATATCCTTAGAGGAAAGCAGTTATACACAGAGGATTTAATGCAATAAACATAGAACATTCTGCCTATTTAAAACAATCATGACATCAGATACAAATACCAGTGCCAATATGATTTGTCCAGATGTAGGGAAGGATTGTCTATCTTGATCTTATCGCCTTTTGAAAAAGTGTTAATAGTAGCGGCAGATCCAATCAGCACCGAGTGGCTCGCCAAATTGCCACCATCGGTGGAACTATCACATTGTTTTTTGTCATGCCTCTTAGAATACCAAATTTGATCAGGTTCTGGAAATTAGCAAGGGACGGAGAAAGTAGCCTCTCAGTTCACTGGTCGCTGACTTCTACCAGCAGGTGAAGCCACTGATTTATTGGCAGATAAGAAAAACATTGATGCGATTGAAGGTGTAGGCAGGCAAGAGTTAAAGAGTCCACCAATTCTACTATATTTTCTGACGGTATTGTTTTGCCCAAGGATTCAAGTTCCCTCGTTTGGAGCGCAACATCTTGTTTGCTACTATATTCACTGAATTTGGAGTTCTTTAAAATGGTGCTTGTAGCATGGCTTGCAGCAGTATTATTCTCGGAACTAGCCCCCACTGTTTGGGACCCACATTCTTTTCAGGATGGAAATTAAGTCAATTATTTCCTGAGCAGATAGAATTAATAAGGGGTTCATGATGGCACTGAGACTGTCGTGGCTGGCCCCCGATGTTTGGGAGCCACAGTCTTTCCAGGACTGAATTGGTTCCTTAGATAGGTCTGTTATATCTTGTGGAGAGGAACAGGGCCACCGAAACTGGAGTAATGGTAGACACAGATTTAGACCTTTGACATTTCTTAGTAGAAATTAGCAAAGCAGGGAAGTGAATATTCTTAAAAAGCATTTTTACCACCGCGCATCACCCATTTTTGGATTTACAGTAGGCCGCCTTTGGAATATTAGCACCGGAGTCCGTTTTTTTAAGGGAAGTGCCCTCAGATTCCACAACAGTTGGTATTGTAGTATCAATCCATTTTGTCTGGTTTCCAACGTCGATAGAGGTACCCGCAGTCTCTTTGGAGGACACATCTATTTGCGGAGAGTTAATGCTTTGTGTGTCAGCTTCAATACCCTCTAGTTTCAGTTTGATCTCACTGAGCCGTATCGCAGGGCAACCAACTCAAATGTAATATTATCATAAAGTTCCGCAAATGTGCTTAGTACTAATCTGAGAGTGGCAATCGAGAGAGATGTTAGCTTGACCTTTCCCTCTACCTCTTTCTAAGTATGATGTAATGTTTGATTAATTTTCCCGACTTCACCAAAGAAAAGCCAGATATTGCTCCTGGAGACTTGGAGGATGTCTGGTGTTCCGTCAAAAATGAGGGTGCATCAGTGGAACAATTCATGTCCTTATTGTCAATTCCAGACATAGGATTCTGTGTTGAGCCATCCTCGGAGCCACCTATAAAGGCAGCATCCAAATCAGTTTGCAGAGGACCCACAGCTAAAATGCTTTCATCCACAATATAGTTACTTTTCACACCAACCAGCGATATGTCTAATTGATCACCAGCACCGTATATAGAGAGTCTGCGCATCGGCTGTGGACGCAATTATATGCTCATCGTGGTAAAAGAAACTGAGTAAAATGTATCAGTATTGCTTTGTGTCAGGGATGGCAGTCGTCCAACTGGGTTCTGATAGTCTCTCTTGGGGCTGGCCCCTATACTCGGACTGTACTGTACCAAAGAACCTGATGTCTCCGAAGCAGGCATAACTAAAGGCTGTTCAGCGCAGGCTAAGCTAATCACAGAGGTAGGTGATCTATCGATTGTCATCAAATTTGTTGAAGATGAGAGAGAATCCCCCATTACCTCCTCCGCACACATACCCGAGGTGGCTATGAAAGTGTCCATCTTTTGTAGCAATATATTTGGGGTCCTCTCGGTTAAATCCGGGGTATCCACTGGAAGTAAATCCAAATTCGGCGGCAGCGGGAAGGGCAGTCTGAGGACTGGCATCATTAACATTCTTGCTCCGCAAATTATATATCATGGGCTAGTTCGATAAACAGTAATAAACACCAAAGACTCACTCACTAGGGGGCGTGGCCGGCCATCGGACAATGCAGACGTGAGTCGCATGTAGCTCCCGCGGCCGATTATGAAATCCTGAAAAATATCCTGTTTTTGTGGTGAGAATAGATAGAGCGACACCTCAGGAAGCGACAGGTGCAAGATATTCCATGGTGCTTGCCGGAGGGGAGAGCTTCTGACGAGAGTAGGCATAGCCGCCGGGACTGAGCACTTCCACAAAATGGCGACGAGCACCAATCGGAGCGAGGGAGAGGCTTCCCAGGAGATGAGAACCTAGCAGTAACAACGCCAACAAGACCAGATCCCGCCGTGATTTAGGCAGACATGGTGCACAGAATACCCGCACCCACAGCACCCGTCCTGACCTGGGAGTGTGTCCGACCCCCCATCTGACCAACAGAGACCCACAGAGAAGCTCCCGCAATAACCACCTCGCCAGCGCAGAGAGGAAACGGGCACCGCGCCAGGACCATACGGCACCAACATAGACACTGCCTGCCGTGGGGGACATATATTGACAGCCTAGGGATACACTATGGCAGAAAACCTTGGCCAAACATAGAGAGAGAGACGCCTGAAGCGGCTACGGCCCCCATTGGGTGAAGAACCAATCGCTGCCTGAAGGTCTGGAACCAAACCGCCAACCCGACAGTGAGTCTGGTGTCCCGCCAGCTCTGCTACATGGCATTCTGCACATGCTGCACGCTACCCGATACTGCGGGATACGGTTCCGACATACGCCGCAACCCGATAGGGGGACCAATGTGCGGGCTCCAGTGACATTGGGTCCGGGGGCAGCCGGCCCCCTCCCGGGGCCTTACCTGAGGTTAATATCGGCACTGAAAACTGTGGGCCCACGCGGCAGCAGACAACCCAGCCCGAGGATATTACCCACCCTTGGCTGACATCAGGTCCCAGGGGCTTCGACCGACAACTCCATCGGGAAATGGCCAGGTACATGCAATAGAAAAAGGGCCCCCCCTCCTTTTTTGCACGCTCAGCCCGCACGACTGTAACATCAGCACTGGGCAGCATATAGTGAAGCGCTCCCCCGCAGCTGACACAGACACTTGCCGCACTCCCAAAAGTGGGCGATGGGGTGCTAAACCACTATGAGCGACATCTACGCTGCTAGGAACAAGTGACACACTGGGCCTGCTGAATCTGTGGGAGAGTCTGGTGGGAGGACCCCCCAGAACGCGTGGTAGAGGAAGGTGTAGTGAATCAAAGGGTGTCCAGAGAGGAGAATCCCTCCTCATATCCATTAACCAGGATACAGATCATAATCCTGCAGTGGATTAGCGTGTAGACTCCGGGCTGCAGAGTCGTGATTTGCTGCGACGGGATTGACACATCTAGAAGCCGCCGAACAGCAACAAATGGTCCAAAGCCTCTTGGGAGGCACCAGTTGCCCCGGATTACAATGCAAGGTTTAGTACTCTAAGACACTTACCTGAGTCTCCTCCAACTGAAAATTACGCGACCATGGCATCTCCTGGCCTCGCTACTCCCGTTCTGACAAGAGTTCAGCTTTGGTCCGGGATCTGATACGCACCCCCGCCTCTCAGAGGAGCACTCCCGGGCCAGCCGTACCACTGCACCGGGAACAAGACCATGGCTAGACCTAGCTTGCATGATCCGAATTGAAGGGACACATGTGACAGCAGGTCTCATGGGTGAAGGTACGCTGTAACTGACCAATCCCTCACGACCAACCGATGAGCTCAGCGTGACCACTAGTAAGCGTTCCCCCTGTGCCCTACCTCTGCGGATGGAGCAGTTATGCCCTGGGCTTCAATCTACATGAGAGAACACCAAAGAGGGATTGTAACAATGGGGGATCTATCCTGACCTCCAGCATCAGAGCCATCGGGTAATAGGCACAGCGGGCCGAGGGGCAGAGACTTTGTTTTGCGTCTAACGAGCACCACAGTAAAGACTTTAGAACCCACAAGAACGCATTATGACATCACACCCACGACTTTGGCCTATTCCTGGGAGTGCAAGATCCAAAACTGGGAAACAGTGCAGGGCCAAGTATGCCCGTCCCAACACCATTAACAACCATGTGGATAAACCAGATGTCAACTTGGAAAAGCTGCGAGGCCCGCAGGCTGGCACTACGGGCAAAGGGCAACCTTTTAAAAGGTGAAAAGCGCCCCATGGGAGGGATAGCCCAAATCGGATTACTAGCCGCACCGGGGCAGTGGGCTGCCTCTATGACACTCTCTCACACAAAGCCTGCCAGCCAAGCGGTACCCTGTTAAAACCCCCGAGCCCAGCATTTTGGACACTACTGACACTTGCAGAGGCCTGCTATATTTCCTGTAATGTGGAGGGGATGACGAATCCTTCCGCTTCACAATATGGGCACGGACAAACCAAAAACGCGCAAAGTAGGATGGACCAATACGCCATTACCAGCACCCCCGTACTTGCAGATCAGCTACCACAACCGGAAACCTCAACCGCAGAGGACACCCTCTCACCGAAAGACGTGATGGCTGCCATAGCCAACTCCCGCTCCTCAATGGAGAAGAAGATGGACGGCATTACAACAGAGGTTTCCTTCCTCCGCCATGATCTACAAAAGCTTTCCTCCCGTACGGGGGAGGCAGAACACCGTATCTCAGGGGCAGAAGATGGTGTCAGAAGCATCAACCAGCAACTGTCACAAGCCCTGACTCGCCTGAAGGCTCTAGAATCTCGAATCAATGAGGGAGAAGGCAGGTCACGCCGCAATAATGTGCGTATCCTCGGACTCCCGGAGGGAAAGGAGTGGCCCAGCATGGAACCCTTCTTGGAGCAGTGACTGGCGGATATCTTCACACCCAAATCCTTTTCTGAATTTTTCTCCGTGGAGAGAACGCACAGGATTCCATCTGGTAAACCCTAGAACTTAAACTACTAAATTACTGAGACAGGGACACACTTCTCCAGATGGCTCGCACGATGGGGACGATTACCCACAACGGCTCCCGAATTGCTTTCTTTCCTGACTATACCCGTGAGGTGCAGCGTGCCAGATAGTAATTTGAACCATTGAAGAGGCAACTATCCTTCATGAAATATAGGTTACTCTTCCCAGCCTAACTCAAAATTTACCACAACGGTACCATGGTGCACTTTGCCGACCCGCGGGAGGCCTGGAGATGGGCTGAAAACCCACATTGAAGGTGACTGTACTGTGAGGCACAGGGGTCAGAGTGGAACGAATTGGCCCGGAACAAGAGCGGACCCCGAGAGACAGCTACCTGGATGAGGACGACGTGGTGAATCGTGGTGTACCATGACGATAAGTACTAAGGGCCCCCTCACTATATCCTTTGAACAGCAGAAGCTGAACTTGCCACAAAATTACCATACTGAGCCGCGGCAGCTAGCAAATTCCTCCACCCTCTCCCCTTTATCTCCCCCTCTTTTCATTCTCTCTCCTCCCTCTTCTTTGCCTCCTCTTGTTCAATATACATTGTCTTAGCCGGTAGCGGAGTTGGAACTGACTACCAGGCATTGCCCACGTATCCCAGGGAGTGGGCTTGTGGCGGATTATGTTTTGGGATGGCTCCCACCGTGATTGATAGAGTGGCAAGCGTTGTTGGGGTGACAGATGCTTCGGGTTGGAACAGAGTATGAGGCGGGGCAGGGGGATTGTCATTTTACAGTTAAAGTTGTTCTTTGAGGCCTATGCATACAATTACCCAGACAGATCCAGATACCGAAACAGCACCTCCCATACTGTGCCGACGATCCACAAATACAGATGGCACCCACTCACGACCCTTTGACGTCTATTGTGGCTTAAATCCCTCAAACTATTGACATGGAATGTCAACGGCCTGGGATCCCGGATCAAGAGATGCCTGGTCTCCCAATTCTTGAACAGACACTCCCCGGACATTGCCGTCCTTACCGAGACACATCTAGCAGGCACAAACTGCACTCTATTTCGTAAAACACAGTACCGGACGGCACTACATGCAGGATTTACCATGGGATGCCGCGGGGTCCTGATCCTCCTGCATAAACGTCTTCCTTTCACACTAACCTTAGTAGAACAGAACCCCAGGGGGAGGTTTGCGGTGATGCTGGGCACATTTGGGGAAGAAACCCTGGGCATATTGGCTGTCTATGCGCCACTGACACTTGGGGGTGAACTTATAGAAGATATAATGACCATATATGCAAAACACCAACCGGACCTATGGATTTTTCTGGGGAATTTTAATGACGTGATGGACACGGCTGTAGACCATACCCACATACGTGGACGGAACCCTAACACCCCCACTAGGCTGGCTACTTTTGTATCTGCCATGGGTCTCTGTGATATATGGAGGCAACTTCATCCACATGATCAGGGTTATTCGTTCCACTGCGGAGCCCATGCCTCGTTGTCCAGATAGGAGTACTTTTTTCTCCCAACTCAGGAGGCACAAAGGGTATCCACTGCAATGATATTATCATGAGGTATCTCAGATCACTTGCCCCTATTGATAAAGTTAAACACATGCAGACCTAACCCCCCCAAGTCCTGGAGGCTAAATAGCTACTATCTGGTATTCCCAAAATTCATTGATCACCTCCAAGGGAAAACCACTGAATATTTTTCGAAATTAACTCCCCCTCAGTCGATAACCCCACTGTGTTATGCGAAGCCTACAAAACAGTGCTCTGGGGAGATATTGTCTCCAGGACATCGGCTAAAAAGAGGAACAACTAACTAAACTAAGGGAAGCTGAAAACACAGGAAATGACTGTGAGGCACACTATGTACTGCATGCCACTCCGGATATGCACCGATCCCTCCTGAAGGCCAAAGAGTGTCTCCGAAACGTGGCTCTGGATAACGCCAGACATGCACACGAAGTGGCACGGGAACAAATGTACGAACAAGGTGATAAGGCTGGCAAGATGCTGGCCTGGCTAGAAAAGAGGGATGAGGGCCACAGACACATTAGAGAAATTGAAAACGCACAATACAAGCGGGTTCAGCAGGATTCTGAGATGCGGACGCATTCGCACACTATTACGCAACACTCTACGAGGGCCCGGTTGGTCCAACCGACCCCTCCATACTGAATGACATTGAGATCCCCCAACTGTCAGAGGTACAACATAACCAATCGGACATAGACCTTACCGACTCCGAGATAGCTGACGCCATTGCCCAGCTGCACTCTGGGAAAACGCCGGGCCCAAATGGTTTCCCGGTGGAAACCAGGAAGAGGCTGGGTGGAGAGACCATGGCACCTCCCCTCGTGAGTTGTTTCTCCATAGTAGAGACCAGGGAACCCTCCCCCCAGACCTGCATAGAGCCAGCACAGTGGTGATTCCAAAACTGGACAAGCCTCCGGAACGATGTGCATTTTATAGGCCAATCTCCTTGATTAAGGGAGAGGCCAAGATCCTTGCGAAGATCCTTGGGACCAGATTGCAGACAGTAATGCCCTCGCTGGTACACCCCGACCAATGCAGTTTCATGCCGGCAAATCCACATGTATGAACATAAAGCGACTTCACTTACTTTTGGAACGGGCCCCGATCTTGGATACTCCCCTCGTCCTTCTAGCGATTGATTTCAAGAAGGCGTTTGACACCGTAATTTGGGAGAGTCTCTGGGAGATCATGCGCAGGATGGGCTTAGGAGAGACCTTTTTGGGGTGGGTGAAACTACTTTACAACGTCCCACTAGCAGAAGTTAGAGTCAATGGGTAGCCTTCTAGATCCTTCCCACCGGGCACGGGAACCCGCCAGGTATGCCCCCTATCCCCCACTCCTATTTGCCCTGGCTACGGAGTCCTTGGCTCTATGACTTCATCAGACCGAAGCGTGGTTGGGATTCCACTGGCCAGAAGGGGGAGAGGATAAGCTCTCCTTATACGCCGACGATCTCCTAATATATATGGGTGACCCTGCACACTCTTGCCCAGTGGTCACAGAGATGCTGGCGCGTTTTGGAAGGTTTTGTGGTCTGAGGGTCAATTGGGGGAAATCCGTCTTCTTCCCGGTGAAGGGAGGAGACTATGCTCTGCCACTAGACAGCCCCTATCAGATTGAGCGTGATGCCTTCCGATACTTGGGAATCCAGATAGCACGAAACAGCTAGAACTATGTTCCCAATAACCTACATCTAATTGTTAACCGATTTGTGAGTGATGACCGGCACTGAATGCTTCTACCCATGACACTACTGGGCAGGGCAGCACTCTTCAAGATGTTGGTGCTCCCATTCTTCCCCTACATTTTACAGAACGCCCCGCTCTGGGTCCCAGATGCAGAGTTTCATCGTATAGATGGTGCCTTGAGGAAGTTGCTGTGGGGAGGGGGACACCCCGGTATCGCTCTTAACACACTACAGAGGTCGGTGTGGGAGGGAGGGATAGGGCTCCCACGGCTTCAGCCTTAATACTGGGCCAGTCAAATGACGGCAATAAACTATGTATTTCACAGAGACGAGGCATTGCCTCACATCAGAGCCGAAAGGTTGGGACAACAAAACATGACACCGACGGAATGGCTCACATGGTTATGATATGGAAGAAGGCACATAGACACATCGGATGGGAAGAGCGGGCAACACAGATGCAGCCCATGTGGAACAACTCTAACCTTACGGAGACGGGCAAATTACCAAGGTGGTCAAAATGGGCCGAGGCCCAAATTGCAGTGGTGGGGGACGTTCTAAGTGAGGGAAAGCTCACCCCTTTTGAAACACTTCAGAACAAATTTGGACTCCCAGACACAGAGCATTACCATTACGTACAAATGGCCCACGCACTGCAGAGATACCTGCCCTCGCTTACGGATATGCCTCAGACCACTCCCTTAGAGCGCAACCTCTGGGTAGAGCGCATACCCACATCCACTCTATACTCTGCAATTACAGCCTTTGCCACCCTGGAATTAACTAATCGGAAACTGAGATGGGAAACAGATGTGGGCAGTATTGACCTGGAAGATTGGATACTGGCCTTAATGCAACCATGAGAAATAGCGATAAACTCCAGGCTCCATGTGATACAACTGAAGATTCTGCATAGAGTGTATTACCGTAGGGTCGCGCTGCATAGATGCAACCATGCCCCGGACCCAAACTGTTTGTGGTGCCGGGGAGCAGAGGGCACCTTTATACACATCTTGTGGGAATGCCCTCAGATTCAGCCCTTTTGGCGGCAATGCTGCAAACGTTTATCTGATGTTCTGGGGAAAACGGTTCCATTGGACCCCAAGCTTCTGCTACTGGGTGTCCCGGGCGAGGACTCTACTACTCACTGGGAAAAATTGTTTCTATCCACGGCAATTGGCCTAATAAAACATAACATAGCGCAGCTATGGGGCTCACCTGAGGGCCCACCCTTGGCACAATAGGCTGCAGAGATGGACATGTGTGCAGCAGTGGAACACCAAATTTATACCGTACGGGGTTGCCCAGCCAAGGCTACAAAAATCTGGGGCAAATGGGAGGAGGGAAACTGAACTAGTGTGGACAACCTGAGAAAGCCGCCAGGTGGGAGGTGCGAAATACTGTACTTCATTTCAAGTGTATAAAGTCATTTATAACGCGCCCCTGTACACAGGTGTTTCTAGGCCTGACAAGACAAGGGAGGGAAGACAGAGGCAGGACAATAAAGCAATCTTACTAGGCCTTGTGACATTCAGATTTTGCAAGTGTGACAGCGCCAAAGTGCAGGGGGAGATAGAGGGGGAAGTGCAATCAGGGCAGCAATGCTCTGAGTAAGTGCATACAGAGCAGCACAGCGCTGGTGTTAGGGAGAATTCTCATTCTATGGCTAATTTCCCTTACCTAGTGAGTCCGTCAGCAGCTTTGCTGGATCTCTGGAGTTATTTCTTTCCACTTGGTGAGAGTGTGAGCTTTTCCCCCACTCTTACACCTATTTTGCTATGTTTCTTTTACCTGTTTTTAAGATTGTGAGCTCTGAAGTACACCACTTCAGTAGCCCCCTTCTTTGTGTGTGTCACAAAGCACCTTCAGTGCAGTGACACAGGGTTGTCATTCAGACTTCCCACCGACTCCATTTCTGAGGTGACTACTGTCCCCCAGAAAAGGGTAAAGTTACCATTAACTTTACTTAGTCAAATGTAATCACAGATCCAGTACACACCATCTTACATGGAGTGCTGGAAGGGTTAACTCTTAACTATGATTATCTGTACCTCCTAGAGCATTGTTTTGCTGTTTTAACATTTAGACATGACTGGTGGCAGTGGTATCTACCCTAAATTGCTATCGCGGTTATCTTATATAACCGTGGTAATATTGTAGGCTATTGTGTTAGCCTCAAACTTAAACCCGCTTCACCAAATCCTTTTTCGTTTGGCGCCGGTGTGGTTTATTCACCATTTCTTTTTGTTAAACTCCTTCTTGTGTTTTACTTTTCTTTGTTCACTGTCTTTTGGCGGGCTTCTACCTAGAAGCCCTCCTCAAGGCGCCTGGATGTCTAGGTGGGCTGAATGTGAGGGAGGGGTGTAGTCACCCCCTGCACAGGGTATCCTAGGAAACCCAAGTCGCACTTTGTCATGATTGGCAAAGGTGGTTGACCGGACTGGACAATCCCCCTGCAGGGAGATTGACAGCCAGGCTGTGTGAATGGGGGTTTTTCGCATAAAAGGCAGGTCTCTTGGGCTGGAAGTCAGAGAGTCGACCACTGGAACTACAAGGAACTGACGAGAAGTGGAGGAGAGGTTGACTGCTGCAACTACCCCGTACCGGTAAAGCCCTGCTGCAGTCCTGAGCTATCTACCCTTCAACGACTAAGAGGAGATCCAGTCCGGAGTCTTCTTCCCTTGAGCCTGGTGGGGATAACCAGCTCATCTTCTTCAGCCAGAGGTCGCCTTCGTGGTCAAAATCGCTGCACACTGCTGTAGTGGTCCGGATAGCCACCTGAAGACCCTCTCCTGTTTTTAAGGAGCAAACCTTTTATTCATTGTCGCTGCTGCCGGCCTCATACCTGTGTGGTGCGGACCCCCTCATTGTCCTTCTTTATGCTGAAGCTGCAGGAAAGCGTGGGTCTGGGGGAAACCAACAGGAACAACTGCCGTGGCACCAGCTTTGTTCTTTGAGAAAGCTACTGTGTCCTGTTTGAGGAATTTTGGGTGAAATCCCTATTTCTCTACTTTAAGGCTTCTCCTTACTTTTCCCTCCTTATAACTTTTGCTTCAGAACATTGACAATATGGGCAATTATTGACTCTGGGCAACGTTGAAACTTGAACTGTCGACTGTATGATCCTCGACAACAGGCACCCGGTGTCATTTGACTTTGGCTCCGGCCCTTTGACTCTTGAATTCCTGTCTATGTGTGTTCTTCGATTCTGTCTGCCTAACTAACATATTGCCTGTGATGTTTGCCTCCAACTCGCTCTGGGTATCTCGGGTGCTAAGTGTGATTTTGCCCCGGTAGAATTTCTTGCCGCGGATACGCGTTTATCTAGTAGACCGAACTGTCAAAAAGTGATCGCAATTGTATTCACGGTAACGTGTTCTGTTTCGTAACACCGGTCCATTCAAACACATGGTACTTACCTTGAGTAATACTGTACAAAGTGAATTGGTTAGTTGTAGTATATTTTACGTGTGGTTTTTGAATTAATAGAAGTGTCGTGTTGATAACAAATGGTTTAAAAATAAATGTACTTATATTTTTTTACCTGAAACCTTGAGTCAGTGTTTGCTTGAGACACAGTAATTTTGGTCCCTTTGTGTAATCTCTGCTACTGCTCATATACTCTTGAGATAAGCCTGGCTGCTCCGCTACTGCTACCATTTTAACATAGTAGTACAGGCTTGTACCAAAAGTAAAACTTGTATTGCCATCTGTAGTCTTAATTGTGTGTAGTGTTCCCTAAAGGCACTGCATAGGATTCTGCCTAACAGCTGGGTAAGTGCAAGGAGGCAGAGGACTTTAGAGTTAACAGCGCCTAAGTGCACAGTGGCCCGGAGGCAGTGCAGGGGAGACTGATCATGGAGGAGCCTGGTGCCCATTATGCTCAGAGGGTAGCCAGGAAACCAGTCAATGTGGCAGACAGGTAGGTCAGCAGAGGAGGGAGAGAGAGAGAAAGCAGATGAGAAAAAGACAGTCTTGAACTTCACGTGGTCCGGCTCAGGTTTGAAAGGGGTAGCAAGGCCATTCCAGAGGGAGGCTCCAGCAGAGGAGAGAGATCTACCCCCCACTATCTGCCTTGGGAAGCGTCTGACCCTCAGAGAGTTGGAGGTAGTTGAGCGAAGGGAGGTATTTTGGAAGAGAGAGTTGGATGTGGTGCGGGCCTCGGCCCCAGAGAACCTGATGGATGATGCAGATGGTTTTGAACTTGATCCTTGCACCCACGTGAGCCAGTGGAGGGATTTCAGTTCTGGAGAGATACGGTCCCTGGGCTTGAGGTCAAGGATAAGTCTCGCAGTCCTGTTCTGGATTGGTTGCAGAGGGTGGAGAATAGAGGAAGGTAGATTGAGAGAATCTTTTGCAGTAGTGAAGCCTAGAGAGAACTAGGGTTCTGGAGACAATGAGCTTCTAGGGGAAAGTGAGAAAAGGAAGAATAACACTGAGGAGTTCCAGCTGGTAGTGGGATTTAGCGAGGTCAGAGATGTTAGGAAAGAAGGAGAGAGTGGAGTCGAAGAGGACACTAAGGTTTTTTGCATCACAGTAAGGTGCAGGAAGAGAGCCCAAGGAGGGCAGCCAGAGTGAGAGGGGGAAAGTGGGAGCAGGGGACCAAATGAGAAGGATCTCAGTCTTACTGGCATTAAAGCAGAGATCATTGGAGGCACACCAATCCTGAATCACGGAAAGACAGTCAGGAATGAGCGAGCGGGAAGAGGGGACTGAGGGGAGCCTGAAAGAGAGCTGGGTGTCATCCACGTAACACTGAAAGTTAGAGGAGAAAGTAGAGATCAGATGGGCCAAAGGGGCCAAGGAGACATTAAAGAGCCAGGGAGAGAGGTTAGTAACAGTTGCAGCAGCACCTCCTGGATTGCTTTAAAGTGACACACCACTGCCTTGAAGAGAAACAAACTCCACAGCTGCTCCTGCTACACACTTCTGTGGTGGCTGTAATAGGTTTGAGAGATGGATGGTAGCAATGATACCCTAAACTCTGGTCTGGCTTGTTTTTACAGTTTATAACTGCCACCAGGATAGCAACTCTCATAATTGTGTAGTTGAGGAAGAAAAGGTGCATATCTTAAATGCATCCCCTGCACTGCAGTGCCTTTGCTGTCACTGCATCTATTAAATGGGCACATGTGACCCCTGAACTTGCTCTTTGTCACTGGAGATCAGACACTACAGATCAAGAAACTGATTCAGCAGGGCACAGGACTACATTGTGCTTTTGACATAACGCTTATTAAAAGGAGATCTGGGTGCAGAACACCCGTTCCCAGATGGAATTACCTACATCATTTGTATGTATTCATGAATATAAATGTAAAAATCCAAGGCTTATACAAACTTGCCAGATGGCAATTCCTCACACAGAGACATAACTAACAAAACAGAAATATAACAATAAACAGTTAAATGTTTACTGAACCATCCTCTGAATAAAACATCTCTCTTTCAGTTAACAAAAAGGCCTCCCAGTGTATGAATCTTTCCCTCAGCGAGGTCCCATTAAGACACACATCTTACCTTCTTTAATGGGCCTGGGCAATTAGTGTGCAGTCCATCCACAGGTAGTCTGGTGCACCGGCCACTTATGGCATCTGAGTCACAGGCACCACTTTGAAGAAGAAAATACTTTAGGTGAGATTAGCCAAGCACATGTCTAATAGCAGCAACAGCAGATGAATACACAGATATGTACACAACCTACAACAAGTTCCAATCCTGTACACACCTCGCCCTCTGTGTCTCACATTGTATAGGTTTCCAAATATATTGGAGTCTTTTAATACAGTACAGCATGTATGACTTCATTTAAGGAAGTTCCTCTAGCTTCCCAATAATTGTCATGACGTCTTCACATGCAAACAAACAATTCAAGGTTTTCCTGGAACATTCCCTAAACCTCCTGAATTTTATAAGTGCAGTTGTTTGCATTCATTATACATTACAGCTTGTATCAGAGCTCGGCTGAAAATGAACGGCATGAGCAAGAATACATAACCATCGTTTTTTGTGATTGCTAACAAGCGAGTGAGAATATGTATGGTTCAGTGTGCCAAAACCAAGTAGATCTTGCAGGCAGGCGTATATACCTACTACTTGCATGTATTTATATATTCAGCATTGATTCCTTTAACCAAAGAAGATCAGTTAGGGATTGTACAGTCTGGTCTGAAAGTAGTACACTAATCCCCATCTTCCATTCTCATTGGTTTCAATAACATTGCATCCATACATCCTCATATCTCCTCATTGCAACTTACTTTATTTTCAATGACAGGGGTTGTTCCCAAATACTGGCCCTGCACATAGTAAACACCCCCAACTGCTTGTTATGGTGGGGCCAGCAACAGGGTGTGGGATGTATTAACCCACTTATGCTCTGCCCTGCGGCATCACTGTGTGCTGATGGTGCCAGAATTATCAAAATGGCTGCAAAACCCCTATGCGCGCCAAAACCTATGAAAATTGCACTCTACAAAGCACAAAAAGTTGGCGGTCAAATCTACCATGCATGTTGTCAGTGGTGGAATGGAGAGCACACTCCTGAAACATGTCACTGGGCTTCCCAACACGTAAAAATGGAGCACAGATGAAAAGCAGTGCTTTACTGAAAGAAATCCAGAATCTTGTTTTCAAATCTTTTTCGTGGTTGCTGAAAATACAGAGTGCCTGTACAAAACACCCACAAACATCCAATATTCTTGCTGGGTGTCACAATTCACTGAGTTCAAGAAATCCTTATGAAATTGCAGTATCCTCAAAAGCTGAATTTGTCATAAAAACATCCACAGCCAGAGTGCCTGCCTGTGAAATCTGTCAAAATCTGGGCGCAGTACCCCCAGCCGCCTGAATGACTATTTTCAAAAGCCTGCATTAAAACTGTAAACTTGTACCATTGAAATCTAATGTCTGAAATCTAAGTACCTGTTATCAAGAGTAACCTAGGTTGTAACTATTTAAATCCCATGGTTTAGGAGCTGGAATAAGTGTTCTAGCTGCTTGTTTGAAAATTGCAAGTTTATTTTAAACAAAGAAAAATGTAACAAAATGACATTAAATTTAAGCCTGACTCCAAGCCAAACCAGTATAACAACCTCCCACAAGAGGCCAGGCCTCTCTCTCTACAAGGAACTCACACCCATGTGATGATTAAGGGGTGGGAGGAGAACTTGCGCTGCTGTGGGAAAAGCACAATGGACTTCCTCCAACTCAAGGAGATGCTAATCAGGAAGGATCGTAAATGGCCTCTGCCAGAAGGAAATGGGAGGAGATTGCTCTTGAGCTGCAAGAAGAGGAAGAAGGCGGGGACAGACAAACATTTGTTGATTCACAATGACAAAAAGCACATTTTAAAAAGACTGATAATTTACTGTGTAATATTGTGACAAATATGTAAACCCCAGAATTGTGAATTCAATTTTTGGCTGCACATTTTAAGAGGTGCTAGAACTCTGTGCTATGTTTTGGGAAGTAGTAGCGGAAAAAGGGGTTTTACACCAAATGTATTTGTGCCAGAAGTATGAAATGTTATACTCTTATGCCCATGTTCAACACACATATTTGCACACATTTTTGGATAAACTGGACAATGTGTTCAGGACAAAAAGTGCGAAATTCTTTCAAAAGCTGACCCAAGATCCTACAGTGATGGGGCTTGGAAGAGTATCTGCTCCACAAAATATGTGATCTGGATATGTTATTGTTAGAAAGGTTGCACATTTGTCAATATGCATTGTACTAAAAGTAGATTTTATGTGCAAAGGGGCAAGGGCAGGATTCTCTGACTCATAAACCCACATCATCATGGTGACACCCTGTTTTCTCCTCCAATCAGGGGAGAGAAGAGACTCTAACCTATAGCCTGCCTAGGAGGCACGCTTAGGACAGTCCAGCACACACACCCCTTTATGATATGCATAAATAGAGAAAGCTGAGGACTTAGGGACTTAGAGAGCACACACAGATTCACCCACTAACCGATTGCTGGCGGAGCACCCTGCGGGAGGACCAGACATCTTCCTTGCTCCAGACTCCAAAAACTTGGCAAGCAGAAAGGCCCCTTCTATAGCTGAACCATTCTCAGGTTGGCCTTAAAAATCCAGAAACAAGAATTTACCCCAGACACCTAAGGGGAACAAAAGAAACAGCCGGGCTGTGCTGTAACTGCTTTCCTGCTAAAGAATTATTACCAGAATCAAAAGACCCAATCCAGCTGTGCCGTGCGTGCCATGCTGTGACCAAATAGCTGTGACCAGAGCCATTGCAGACCCAGTCCGGTGTGCCCAGCAGCCTGTCCCGTCTGGTATGCCCAGCAGAATTTCTGAGCAGAATCCCTGATCTTGACAGACCAGAATTGCTGACAGTTCTGTTCAAACCTATATAGTGAGTATTGTCCATAGTAATCCCTATCTAGATCCATCCTATCTTGTCTTTAGAACCTGCATTGTTAGAAATCCTTTTGAATTGCCTGAACTCTCTATCTTATCCCTACTCTCTTCCTTCTGTAATAGTATTGTTAAAAATATCTTTGCGCTGATATAGTTCATCTGAAGAAGGCAATCTCCTCGGCAGGCTGTCACCCTGATTCAGTGGCGCCCTGGTCTAGTGGCTGTGCTTCCGTGTGTTATTTGCTTCTTCATAGTCATCCCCTAGTGTAAAGAAATCCTGTTTGTCTTTTGAAAGCGCATCCCTGTTTTCCAATTTTACGCCTATCCCAGAAAAACGACCTCCACTAAAATGTCCATAACTTCCTCAGATGTTATGCTAGAAACAAAATTTCAAATTTCGCATTCCAAATCCATATAGTTTTCCCGCAATCGCGATTACCGCCCACAGAAAAGTTTGCTGCAAATTTTGTTTTAGGTAAGATTCTATCACGTGTAAAACAACGGTTGATTGCACCCAACCTCGATTTTAAGGTTTCACATTGCTTATTAGTGTCAAATCATTGCTAGTGTTTGTCTGCAATTATATAAAGCAGCTCTTATTACAATGTCAACAATTTCAGCAATTTAAACCATATTTAACTTTAAAACCATTTTGACAGTTTGCCAATCAGTTCTGTTTCTCTCTTGTGTTGCTGGGGGGAAATTGGGATTGACATTTGGTTTGAATTCTGCATTCCTGAACACCTGCTCTCTCTCCTTCTATCTCTTTATATTGCATATTGGGGGGTTGAGGAGTGTGCAGGGGAAATAGTAACCACACTGCTATTTAATTCGAACACACACCCACAAAAGTATTACTTCTGTGCTGAATTGTTTGCTCATTATTACTCCTTGTGATTAAAGAGATTGCTTAGTGTTACCTCACTCTTTGGTGATTATTGTATACCCATTAAACATAGTATGATTATATTGTGAACTACATAAATAAATATTTTAACTTTGCAAACCAGCCTGATTCCTGGTTCAGTGTGTGGGATGTTTTACCCATGCAACCAAGCCCTACCACAAAAAACTGTGCATTACTGGCATTGAAGACATCATGATGGCCAGAACTACCCAGAAAATGCACAGGTAAAACATGAAGAATAGGCTGCCACCCATTTTTGCCTATGTTGTGAGCACAGGAGGGCACTGGCTAAAACCACCATTGGGCTACACACACAGTAGCCTGAAACCATTGGGAATGGCAAGGCTGATTGCCAAAAGCAACCCAGAGCTGTTGGGAATTCATTTTCTTGATGTCAAAAAGTTGCTAAAATCATGGGGGTGCAGTACCAGCTTTGTCCACAAACCGGCGCTAGCGGTCTAAACTCTGACAGGATAACTGCTACTTCAGAAGCTAATCAGCCTCCTGAGACAGCTGGAAGCTTCAAAGGCCTGCTGGTTAATTAAAACTCTTAACCACCTACTGTTCCCAGAGACAATCTGATTGCATTAACAGGCCAAGAGGCTGGGAAACCTTCTCAGCCCAGAGACCCACACAACAGCCCAGGAAATAACAGGTTTCTGTTAATCAAATGCAGAGTGGCCCCCTTGGTCTGTTGACCTCAGCCTGCCGGACACAACACAAAAGACTCTTTCCCTTGAATGGGGTATGTTGATTTTCAGTGTGGACTGTAAACAGAGCCCTGCCTGGGAGAGGAGAGACATGTGGTAGTCCCAAGTTTCTGGGGGTGGACTCAGACACTTTTGTGGAATCATATTGCAGCAAATATATGTTTAAGTTAAATGCTTCTAAAATATTGTATTAAGCTCACAAAAATGTGCAATTTGGAGAACCTCAATCTAAGAAATGTACCCACAATTCAAGACTTGATTCAACTTTGTACCATGTTCTGAGACAAAACCCTGCTATTTATTGATATTACAGACACTGGGTTTATGCTAGAGACCTAGTAAATTACTGGAATGTGTGTAGAAGGAGGGTGTACATGTGTGTCATTTTTGATACAGATTTAACATTGGTAAACCAACTAAAAACGAAAATAAGTTGTCATTTTTGAATGCAAGCCCCCAGGAAGATCAGAGTTGGGCCAGAATGTACCTTAAGTAATCTGTAATATGTACATGTAATGTCAAACAACTGTGTATTTGGGAAATATGTGTAGTT
This sequence comes from Ambystoma mexicanum, assembly GCF_040938575.1. Lineage (NCBI taxonomy): Eukaryota > Metazoa > Chordata > Amphibia > Caudata > Ambystomatidae > Ambystoma > Ambystoma mexicanum. The sequence continues at coordinate 491,039,096 of NC_090931.1, read as the reverse complement.
ATGAAAAATGATTTCTCAAGCAAAAGTAAAGGGGCGTTCTTCACTAGATCATAAATGGCTGACATCACTCTGACACTCCATTTCCTTCCCCCAATCAAGGAAGAGAGGAGGAACTGGCCAATGATAAGTTCAGAGGGTTGGGCATGCAGAATTAGCCGACCCACCCACTTTCTGAACACCTAAAAAGAGCCACTGGAAGCCAGATAGGACTTTCTTTTTCACTTTCTGCAGAGAATTTTGACAGACAACTCCACAGCCTGATTTCAGACTTCACATCCAGAAACTCCAAGAACTCTAGAACTCAACAGCTGAACTCCTATCAGCAGGCGTTCAAAACCTAGCAACCAAACCAAACTATTCAGACAGCCGGGCTGAGCTGTCTGATTCTGGCTAAAACCCTGTGCCAGAAACACCCAGAAAGCAGAGCTGTACCCGGAACCAGAGACCAGACCGCCGTGCAGTGCCAAGAACTTTTGTCAGAACCAGAGATCCAGACCGCTGTGCAGTGCCGCTAGCAGAGCTGAACCAGATCACTGTGAGCAGAACCAGGCAGAGATCGTCCGTGGCGAGAGAACCGCCAGGAGTCCAGTCCAACCGGTTGACCAGATCTGAGACGAAGTCTCATTCCTGTCCAAAATCTAGTGTGAGTACCCAGCTAGCACAGTGCCAAAACCAATCTCTTAGTTTAAAATAATCTAATCCAAACTATTTTAACCTATTAGAACTGCCTCCTAGAATCGTGTCATTCTGTCATCTTTAAAACTGAAAACTGTCATCTGTCATTCTGAAACTGTGATTTCATTTCTGAAAAACGACCTTCACAAAATCGTCCGTATCTCCGGAACCGTTTGTGCTAGGAGCGAGTTTTAACTGTCATCCTAAAGCTAAGATTCTAAGCTTTCCAACGAACCTAAAACCGACTTGCTAGTTATAGTGCCTCTGTAATTGCGCTCGACGCACGCGACTAAATTGCCGCGATTTGCGATTTGGCTAAATTTCTTCACGTGTCAAAATAGCAGCTCCTTGCTTTCCTTTGCTGAAATTCGTTTGCCATCTGACAATCATTCATAGAGCATTTCTAAAGTGATCCTGAACTAATACAAAGTAGCTGTCACCCACCCTGAACCTCCTACAGGGAATTAAAAGCAATTTTAGCACATTTCTCACTTCATTGTCATCACATTCAAAGCATTTTGGGCCTGTGTTTAAAACTTCTACCTGTTTTCCTCTAAGCTTGCTAGGGGGGAGCTGAATTATATTTGATTGCATTCCTGAGAACTGTGTGCTTTCCTTCCATCTCTTTACATTGCATAAAGGAGGGGGGTAAATTGCTACCAGGGGAAAAGTGATTACATTGTTTTGGTTGAAATCATATCAAGTTTATTTTCTGTACTGCATTTCATTCATCATTGCATTGTCTTTGAAGCCATATGAACATTCTCAGCTACTTTATCCTCTCTATATCAACTTCTAAGCCATTAAAAAGAGTGTACCACTATAACATTATCCATTGTTGATCAACATCATATTCGCAAGTGTGATATCAAATATTAATTTATTATAAAAGTGTGATATATATATATTGTTTAATTTTCAAATAAACCTTTTAATTTGCAAAACAAACCTACTTCTTGGCTCAAGTGGGGTCATGGAGATTGTAAGAGAGGGGTGTTAAATAAGGGTTGTCATCCAGAGTACACGAACTGGACATAAAAATATATTAATAAGGGCTTTCCTTGAGCAATCCCAGACAAGGCACTGACTTAGTGGGACTGCTTGATTGGAGTCTTTAACAAAGTGGGGGCTCGTAGCCGGGGATTCTGGATTAGACCTACCACTTGTGCAGCTTAATACAGTGTGCCAACTGACCAGATACACATATCCGGTTAGATCACCATGCTGTTTTACACTGTGAAAGCACCCCTCAAAGGAACGCTCTAAGGAAACTGTCTGTTTTGCAAAATAAAATACAAACTTCTGTAAGTCAGGAAGGAACTCAAATTCCAGAATGACGACACTGGTAGACATCAAAATAGCCAGAGAGCACTTCTTACATAAGCTATTTGTGAGAGGTGAATGGACTGAGCAGGGCCAGGATGCGTGGTTGCAGGCAATCACACAAGAGGTCACTGCAACTGGGTTAGATATCTGGAGAGATCAGGGTCCCTTACATGTGGCCCTGAGTGAACTATACATGGCCCCTAAAGCTAAAGATGAACACGACAAGATGGTTAGGATAGAGGCATATTTGTATCTATATATGGGAGCCATGCAGGACAAATGTGCTGAAGGCCAAGATCTGGCAAATAGGCAACAGATCGCGTTAGAGAAGGCCCAATCTGACCTGGTCTCTTCTGAGCAGAGGATGCACAGAAGCCAGGAGTCAGAAAATGAGAGCAGACAGTATCTCATTAAAATCAAAGAGGACATGTGTATCCTCCAACAGGAAAAGTCTGACCAGGATCCCAGATTTCTGGCCTTGCAAAGGAGTACCAAGAAGGTTTGGACTCCCTACTGCAGAGCCAGAAAAAGCTGGAGCAACAGATAGATTTCAACAGGGCATGCACAAATCAGGTAGCCACCCTGCAAAGCCAATTGGACAGAGAAAAAGAGGAGAGCAATAAACTGATTCTGAAAGACCTGGACACCCAGACAGAATTTCAGGAAGAGCGCCAGAAAGCTGGTGTCTTTCAAAGGCAGAGGGACGATCTGGCAGCACAGATGCAGGCTCTTAGTCAGGAAAGGGACACCTTAGGCCAGGAAGTCTGCCAATTAAAAGAAAAAATTGAAGAAAATCACCTGGCCCTCCAGGGGCTGGGTGACCTCCAAAAAGAGCATCAGGACTTGCTAGAGCACACCAGGAGGGTGGAAGATGCTCTGACAAGAAAGGAGCAGGCCAGTAGGGATGGGACTCAGGAGGTAACCCTCCTGCAGCAAAGACCGGCCCAGTTTTCCAGGACCAATCAGGAGGCACAGAGAGATAATGAGGCTCTCTGTCAGCACAATGATAGGCTCCAGCAACAGGTAGACATGCAGGAGAGACTGATAGAGTCTAGTAAGGCCTTAAATGAGGAACTGAAAGCGCAGGCTCTTGTATTGCAACAGGGAGCAGGGGCTGATAGAGATGAGGTTCGCTGGGAAAGGGAAACGCCTGAGCATAACCTCAGGAGCCCTAGTACCAGAGGCTTTCATCCCTCCCAGTCCCTGGACTCTGCCACCCCCATGTCCCCTGGTGCACATGAGCACAGGGCCACAGGGATGGCAGATTACTATCCAGCCAAAAGGATGGGGCTCATAGGCCAGTACAACCCAGGAATGGATGGGCGGGCATCCGGGTATGGGCACCTAAGTACAGTGCAATTTAGTGGGGAACCCCAGGAGAGTAGGCCCACTAAGGGCATCCTGAAAACCTCTGCCCAGTTAGGTCAGTGGGGGTGGGTACCCATCAAATCCTAGTAGCAAGGAGGGATCTGAAGACTCCTCTGAGCGTCACAGGACACAGGAGACCAGGTCCCCACATTCTGCCAGCTATTCCCAGGCTTGCAGAATCCAGGAAAACCTGGAAGATCAGACGGGCACCTCTGAAAGCAGTGCTTCTGAATCAGAGGATGAATGGACCAGGGTTACCCGAACCAAAAAGGCCAATAAGGTGAAAAGGGCCTTGCTTAAGGACTCCTTAAAACAGATTAAGGCAATCAGGAGTGTCATCACGCCTTATCATAAGCACGCCAAGTATTCTGTTTGGGAACACTTGGAGCTCTATGAGCAAATGATGGAGTCTTTCCATTTGAAGGACAGCAGTAGCTGCATCCAGTACGTCAAATGGACATTCTCCCCTGAATACTCCAGTTTCTTTGCGGGGCTGGAGGACCAAAACCATTCAAGATGGTCCACATATAGGGCGGCCATCTTGAAACATTTTTCTGTACATAGAAATCCCCAAGAGGCTCGCAAGGCAGCCTACAATTTGCAATGTGGGGAGGATCAGTCCCCACAAGAATTTGTGCAAGAATTGAAGCGTGCCTTTGCGCAGACCACCAGAAGGGTGCGCACGGACAGCAGAGAATTCATCAACACATTTTTCCATGCTCTTCCCAAGTACATAATGACCCAGCTCGTGAGAGATTTTCACGAGAAAAGATCTTTAGACTGGGTCATTGAGCAAGCCACCCGCATCTATGAGGTGCAGAAACCGGTGGAAAACAAGAATCAGCCAAAAAAAACCAAAACCAACAGCACCCCTGCTGTTGCCAAGGTGGCAGAGGTAAAGGTTGCCCCCATTTTAGATTTGGAGATGGGGGACCTAAACACCTGCCTGCACCAAATAATTCACAGCCCAGAAGGCCCTCGGGCAGTCACAGACAGGGAGTCAAGGAGGTAGTCCCACAAATGGGGTCCCTCGCTCCCCTGATTATGTAAGGCCCCGCTACAAGGGAAACCGACCCATCCTGGGTTATGTGTGGACTCCTCCAGCCCAAGGAGGGGGATCCAGCCAAGCGCCTAACCCGGGGAACTTCCCTCCTAACTTCCCCCAGGAGGGCAGAAATTCACCAAATCCTGGGCAGAACTTTTTCCCCAGGTATCCACCCAATTTCCAACCCCAAAACCATCCATCCTTCTTTCCCCAATTCCCTGAGCCCAGACAACCTAATCCGGTAGAGGGTAGGCCAAGGGTGGAGGGGTACCCAAATCTTCCCAACCCAGGGTATTACCAGAGAAGGGATAGCTACCCTTCCCGGGATCAGCCCAGGGGAGAAAACTGGACCCCGTATCAGCCTGAGCGGGTTTCCCAGTTAGAGCGCCAGGATCAGAACATGGCACAGGATTTGGGCCGCATGCTGAGGGCCCAACAGAACCCTCAGATGGGCATGCTGGCACAGAATGCCCAAAACTCTGGACCTACTGCTCCAGAACAATGACGGGGGCAGCACCCCGATAACCCACCGGTTCCCAGGGAGGAGGCACAAGGGGAAGGGGGGTGTAAAGCCTTGGAGGAAGCTTCCTTCCCAACTTGTAAACAGCACCTGGAAACCCAGGAACCGGAAACAAAATCTCCTACCCCTGAAAGTCTGCCAACCAAGGAGCAGAGAGGAGGTAGGAGAAACAAAGGACCCAAACAGACCCACTTTGTGGAGGAGGTACAGGTCTTCCAATTTGAGGGAGAGGGATCCTCAGAGGATCCTGGGAAAAGGATCTTCTCCTTCAGAGATGGGGGAACTCCTCCCAAGGAAAAATGGGTCCCAAGAGAGTCCATTCCAGACTGGGTAGATGTGGGGATTGAGTTGTCGCCGCCCATCATCCTATCCCAGAACCAACAATACCAAAATCCCATGGTCAAACCCATCCTGATGACTGCCTCCAAAAAGGGAGGGGCGGCCCAGAACCCGAAACCATTTCCAGCTGCCAACTTTTTCTTTCAGATTCGCCAGGCTCTCCACAGAATTCTGTCCAAATCTCTTCTCTCGCCATGTCAAAAACCAGAAAGTTAGCCCACCAGTTGTCCAAAAATGTGCATTATCTGTGCCTCCTTGAGGAGAAAGGGGGAAGATACTATGCGCCGGAACAAGTACAGGGGCAGGGTACAATTTTGGCACTGGTGGATACTGGATCCCAAGCTACCCTTCTGTTCAAAAGGGCCTTTAATGAACTGAATGCAGGAAGGGGGGAGAATTACCAAATTCCCCTCAACTCTCTTCCTGGACAACTCCAGAACTTTGACGGGAAGGAAATTCCAGTCGAGGGGACTGCAGATTTGGACATCAAAATTGGGCGACACAAGGTGAAACACCCGGTAATAGTAGTGACTCCAGAGGGCACCCCTTGTTTACTAGGGAATTACCTCCTGAGAAGGTTGTCACCCCTAATAGATTGCGTAAACAAGGTCCTCTGGACCCAGACTAGCCGACCAATAAAATTAAAACAGAGTGTCAACCATGTTAGTTTAAACGGCACCTGCCACATGGTTGAACAAAAATCTGACCAAGTCGATTTTCACTTCCAGAACAACCAAATTCCAGATGTGACAGTAATAGCAGTAGGACAACAGACTGGTGATGGGGGGTCCTCTCTATTTCTGAAAATCAACCTTCCTTCCAGTTTAAGGTGGTATTCCTCACTGGAAGGAAACACTCTGAAATTCTTTACTAATCCACAATCAGAAACTCCCACTCCTATAGTCCAGAAAGATGTGAAATCAGCTCAGAGCCTGGCTGATATTCAGCAAATTGGAGATCAGTTGTTCATCCCTGTTCAGTTAAATGATGGGAAGGACTCTGTTCTCACCCGAGTGTGTGTGAACAACGGTAAGAGCTTCATCAGCAAAGCCATGTTCCGCCAACTCCCAAAAGATCCAGCCATTCCCACATTCAAACTGATAGACAAATTGGAAATGGACCTGGAAGCACCCAATACCAAAAATCTCCTGCCAAGCAGGTGTATGCTCAAAATCTCCATTGGCAACAAGAGCATAGTCCATAATTGTTGGGTCGTGCGAGACGTCACTGCCTCCTTTTACTTAGGCAGCGCCATTCTCAATCGCTTTGCCATTACTTTGGACCTAATAAACTTCAAAGCTTGGTCCCGATAAGCGGATAATCCCATGGGCTTTGAGGATCAAGAGAAAGCATTTAGGTCAGCTCAATTGCTGCCTTATGCAGTTGAAATTCAGCTTAAAGAGGAAGTCACCATCCCAGAAACGACCCGACAATTCTCCCTGGAAGTGAAAGTTAAAAGAGGACAAAAATTGAAAAACCCTGATGCTTATATTCATCTAAATGCTTCTCTCCAACAGCAGGGGTTGGGGGTAAACCCAACACCATTAGTCAACATAGAACATGACACCATTCCAATAGAGGTGGATAACAGCGACTTACAGAGTATTACTCTAGCCGCAGGCACCATTATTGGAATGGCGGTTGATGACCGACATTCCTCCATTGATTTAGGAAATGAACTGTTAGGACTAATCCCCAAGGACTGTTTTGACAGTGACAGTGATGACAATACAACACCAGACAGGATCTTTACCCGGCATGGGGGGAACTTCCTGGTGTACACTTCTTGCCCTTATGCTAAGGAAGACGTGACTTGTGACTTTAGAAGGGATGAGGAGATTTTCCAAGTCCATGAGGGCTGCCTTTCCCACCTGAAGCCGCCAGTCCAAATCAGCACTCTGACCAGGGACTTCTCCACCCAGCTGGAGGAGGCCGCTGAGATAGCAAAACCAGAAGTCTTTCCAGGCTCAGGCAGATGGTGGAAGAGAGAGTCAACCTAGCTGATGCCTGCGTGACTCTGGAACAGAAGCAAAAGTTGAAACAAGTTTTCTTGGATTTCCAAGATCTCTTTGCGGTAGACTCATATGACTGTGGTTGCACCGACATCCACACAACAACAATTCCCACTGACCCTGGAATGACTCCAGTGTTTGTGAAGCAATATCGTTTGCCTCTCGCATCCATGGAGTCCCTTACTGAAATAATTAAGAACCTTGAGTCCCAACATTGACCAAGGGCTGGCCCAGATCCAGGGGTCACAGGTATTCACTGCAATAGACCTGACCTGACCAATGGATACTGGACCGTGCCTGTCAGTAGGGAGGACCAATACAAACTGGCTTTTACCTTTGGGGGCCAGCAGTACAAATGGACCCGGACTCCCTTCAGATACCTCAACTCCGGCAATTAATTCAACATTTTCCTACATAAGGCCATGCCCGACCTGGGTGCGAGGGGTAACCTGGCTTATGTAGATGATGTCCTCATCAAAAGTTCATCTGTGGAGGAACACATAGCAGAGATCTGTTATGTTCTGATGCAGTTGAGGGCCGCCGGAGCAAAACTTTCCTTTCAGAAAGCACAGTGGTGTAGAACCTGTGTTAATTTCTTGGGGCATGAGATCACTCCTCAGGGTCTCTGTCCCCAAGAAAAGAAAGTGGAAGCACTTCAGAAACTGAAGGATCCCACAACTCTGCAGGAACTAAGGAGCCTCCTTGGACTGACTAATTACAGCAGAAAGTACATTGAGGGCTACGCAGAGGTCACCAGACCCCTGATTCATCTTTTGAAGGGGGGGTCAAGTGGGAATGGGGTCCAGAACAATCCGAGGCAGTAAGACAACTCAAAAGAAGCCTCTCACAAGTGCCTTGCCTAGCTTACCCTGTCAGAAACAAGGAGTTCTTCCTGGAGACAGGGTTCTCTAATACGTGCTTGACGGCAGTATTATACTAAAAGCATGACAAGGTCAATAAAGTAATCTCCTATGCGAGCAAAACTTTATCCTCTGTGGAGGAAAAATTCCACGATTGTGAAAAGGCACTCCTGGCAACGGTGTGGGCATTGAAGAATTACCTCCCGTTCATCCAGGGGGGAACACATCATAGTGGAGACTCCACACTAGCCTCTGCAATATCTCCAAAGTGACAGAATCCGGGCCGGAAATGTGAGTAATTCCCAAATTACTTCCCGGATTATGTCAATGCAAGGCTTTCCTGTGGAGGTCAGATATGGCCAAAACAAGAAGAGTCCCCTCGCGCAAGGTCTGGCTGACTTGCATGATTGTGCCAGAGAAAACTGTCTCGAGGACGAAAGTCTAAAAATCAAGGACAACATGGAGGCATACCTTAATTCCCCCCACAAAGTCTTTGAAGAAGACAAGTGTGAGGGAATGCCCACTGTCTATGTGGATGGATGCTCTTACCATGTTGACAACAACGGGGAGAAAGAACTGGTGGCCGGCGTAGGGAATGCATGGGTGAAGGAGTTTCCAGAACCCTCCGCTGGGTACAAAATTGGTCCCCGAAGTAGTCAGGTGGCAGAGTTGATGGCTGTGCATCAGGCCATCCTCACTGCTGTCCAACATCAACTCCACGAACTGGTCATAATCACAGATTCGGATTATGTACGGAATGGGTTCGTGGAGCACCTGGTTAATTGGAAAACCAGAGGCATTTTATGTGCTAATAACAAACCCTTGAAACATGGGAAGTTAATCGAAAACATTGATGACCTGGTCACCTCGAATGGGATGACCACCTCCTGGAAGAAGATCAAGGGTCATTCCAAAGTAGAGGGACCAGACAAAACTGGAAATGACTTAGCTGATCAGCTGGCCAAAACCGGGGCCATCCAATGGGATCTAATAGAAATAGAGTCCCTGTTGGGGGAAATCCAGGTCACTGCTATCACTAGGTCTGAGACAAATGCTCACAATGATCTTTCAACTGCACAATGGAGTAAGGAGACCCCTGATGCTGATTTGATTACGGCTCAAAAGGGGGATCCAATAATTGGTAAGTTTTATCAACACATTGAGGACCCTGAGAACTTTCCCCTGACGGATACCGATTACATTGGGAAGGAGGACCTTAGAGTATTGATGAAATGTCCAAAGATGTTCCGAATCCAAGACGGTTTGTTAGTAAGGAAATCCCAAGCTGGCCATGATCAGTGGGTGGTCCCTACCTCATTCCAAAGCCTGATGTTAAGTCACGCCCATGATGCGGCCACAGCCGGTCATAGGGGGTTTCACACAACACTTGAAATCTTAAGAGAGGTTGCATACTGGCCACACATTGGGCAGGACCTCGACCAATACTTGAAGGGGTGTCTTGTGTGTGCACAATTTCAGCCAACATCCCTCACACACCGGGCGCCTCTCCAAAAGAGGGGGATGACACTGCCATGGTCAGATTTGCAAATCGACTTTGTAGGCCCTGTAATTTGCTCGTCTAGAGGAAACAAGTACATGTTGACCGTCACATGCTTGTTTACCAAGTGGGTGGAATGTCTCCCGGCCCCAAACTGCAAGACGGAAACAGCAGCTGCCCTGATGATTAACCACATCTTTTCCTGTTTTGGTCTACCTCAAAGGATTGAGTCAGACAGAGGTAGCAATTTCACCAGCGAGGTAATGACAAAGATGTGGGAGATACTGGGGGTCAAAAGGAAGCTACATATTGCTTACCGGCCAGCTTCTTCTGGAGCAGTAGAGAGATACAACCAAACCATTGTGAGCATATTAAAAAAGTTTGTGGCGGATTCTGGGCCAAGTTGGGATATCCGATTACCTCTGGTCCTAATGGCCATCAGGTCTACCCCTTCATCTGCAACTAAAATGTCACCATTTGAGCTGATGACTGGACGCAAGATGGTGCTTCCCCAGCATTTGCTCTACAGGACCCAAGAGCAGACGTTGATAAATGCCTCCACAACTCATGAGTATGTGGAGAATTTAAGGAAACACCTTCAACATGCTTTTGCCTATGCTCGGCGGAATCTAGAAAGACCAGCTGATAGCATGAAGACCCATTACGACCTGAAGACCACCAGGAAGGAATATAATGTGGGAGACCGGGTTTATTTGTACAATTTCCAAAGAAACCAGGCCAAACAGCGAAAATGTTTGCCTATATGGAAGGGACCATTTGAAATTATAGACAGAGTCTCCCCAGTAGCGTGTAAGATCCGCATCCCCAAAGGTAGTCTGGCGGAAGGGGAAGACAAGTGGGTACATATAAATCAGCTAAAGTGTTGCCATCCCAGGCACACTCTGCAGCAACTGGAGGAGACCTCTGCAATACCAGAGGGGATCGCTCCAGATTAATTCAGTTCCAACCCTAAAATATCCCACATATAGGGCCTCATTATGACCCAGGCGGTAAGTTACCGCCTGGGTCGTACCCTTACCACCATGGTGTAAACTACGTTTACACCATGGTGGATGGCGGATTTACCGCCCCATTCCAAGGTGAGTGGGGCGGTAAATCCCCATTTCCCATTTTACCCTTCCCCATTCCCATTTTTGCCCCATAGGGCATAATGGGAGTGGGGAAGGCGCTAATTACGCCACCGTAAATTACGGTGGCGTAATTAGCACCATGGTCCCTTAGTGCCATGGATTTTAACGCCTGCAAAAAGCAGGTGTTAATCTCACCATGGCGCTAAGGGACCTTGTAATCAGGCGTTAAGGGTCGGCGCCGTTTATGGCGCCGTTAACCCCTTAACGCCTGATTCGTAATGGGGCCCATAGACTTTAAAATATTATGATTCTTGTATGCAACTGTCTTTGAATTATATCTTGTTTTCCAAAATAAGAATGCTATGTCTCTTGATTTATAAAATGTACATGCCGCCCCACTATATCAATAGTGGGGGAGAAATGTCTACGAATAGGTATTGCCGCTTTTGCTTTATCATCCTAGGAGAGATGAAACCATGGAGACTGACCAAGGAGAACGATCCGGGGACCGGGAGCAGAGATCCGAGGGGCCCGGGGTACTGCCCAATATTCCCATCAGGACCGGCGAGGAGAACCGATCGATCCACCTGATGGAGGAAAAGATACAGAACTGTGCCATCTACCGGAAGAAGATGAGGCGAACATCCCAGATCTTGCGAGTTCCATCAGTGAAAGATCAGAATGGTCATCGCAAGAGGGGGGCTTGTGGGATGTTTTACCCATGCAACCAAGCCCTACCACAAAAAAACTGTGCATTACTGGCATTGAAAACATCATGATGGCCAGAACTCCCCAGAAAATGCACAGGGAAAACATGAAGAATAGGCTGCCACCCATGTTTGCCTATGTTGCGAGCACAGGAGGGCACTGCCTAAAACCACCATTGGGCTACACACACAGTAGCCTGAAACCATTGGGAATGGCAAGGCTGATTGCCAAAAGCAAACCAGAGCTGTTGGGAATTCATTTTCTTGATGTCAAAAAGTTGCTAAAATCATGGGGGTGCAGTACCAGCTTTGTCCACAAACCGGCGCTAGCGGTCTAAACTCTAACAGTAGAACTTCTACTTCAGAAGCTAATCAGCCTCCTGAGACAGCTGGAAACTTCAAAGGCCTGCTGGTTAATTAAAACTCTTAACCAACAATAGAGTCTTTCCCTTGAATGGGGTATGTTGATTTTCAGTGTGGACTGTAAACAGAGCCCTGCCTGGGAGAGGAGAGACATGTGGTACTCCCAAGTTTCTGGGGGTGGACTCAGACACTTTTGTGGAATCATATTGCAGCAAATATATGTTTAAGTTAAATGCTTCTAAAATATTGTATTAAGCTCACTGAAATGTGCAATTTGGAGAACCTTAATCTAAGAAATGTACCCACAATTCAAGACTTAATTCAACTTTGTACCATGTTCTGAGGCAAAACCCTGCTATTTATTGATATTACAGACACTGGGTTTATGCTAGTGACCGAGTAAATGACTGGAATGTGTGTGGAAGGAGGGTGTACATTTGTGTAATTTTTGATACAGATTTAACATTGGTAAACCAACTAAAAACGAAAATAAGTTGTCATTTTTGAATGCAAGACCCCAGGAAGATCAGAGTTGGGCCAGCATGTACCTTAAGTAATCTGTAATATGTACATGTAATGTCAAACAACTGTGTATTTGGGAATATGTGTAGTTATGAAAAATTATTTCTAAAGCAAAAGTAAAGGGGCGTTCATCAATAGATCATAAATGGCTGACATCACTCTGACACTCCATTTCCTTCCCCCAATCAAGGAAGAGAGGAGGAACTGGCCAATGAGAAGTTGAGAGGGTTGGGCATGCAGAATTAGCCGACCCACCCACTTTCTAAACACATAAAAAGAGCCACTGGAAGCCAGATAGGACTTTACTTTTCACTTTCTGCGGAGCATTTTGACAGACAACTCCACATACTGATTTCAGACTTCACATCCAGAAACTCCAAGAACTCTAGAACTCAACAGCTGAACTCCTATCAGCAGGCGTTCAAAACCTAGCAACCAAACCAAACTATTCAGACAGCTGGGCTGAGCTGTCTGATTCTGGCTAAAACCCTGTGCCAGAAACACCAAGAAAGCACAGCTGTACCCGGAACCAGAGACCAGACCGCCATGCAGTGCCAAGAACTTTTGTCAGAACCAGAGATCCAGACCGCTGTGCAGTGCCGCTAGCAGAGCTGACCCAGATCGCTGTGAGCAGAACCAGGCAGAGATCGTCCGTGGCGAGAGAACCGCCAGGAGTCCAGTCCAACCGGTTGACCCGATCTGTGACGAAGTCGCATTCCTGTCCAAAATCTAGTGTGAGTACCCAGCTAGCACTGTGCCAAAACCAATCTCGTAGTTTAAAATAATCTAATCCAAACTATTTTAACCTATTAGAACTGCCTCCTAGAATTGTGTCATTCTGTCATCTTTAAAACCGAAAACTGTCATCTGTCATTCTGAAACTGTGATTTCATTTCTGAAAAACTACCTTCACAAAATCGTCCGTATCTCCAGAACCGTTTGTGCTAGGAGCGAGTTTTAACTGTCATCTTAAAGCTAAGATTCTAAGCTTTCCAACGAGCCTACAACTTGCTACTTATAGTGCCTCCGTAATTGCACTCGACGCACACCACTAAATTGCCGCGATTTGCGATTTGGCAAAATTTCTTCACGTGTCAAAATAGCAGCTCCTTGCTTTCCTTTGCTGAAATTCGTTTGCCATCTGACAATCATTCATAGAGCATTGCTAAAGTGATCCTGAACTAATACAAAGTAGCCGTCACCCACCCTGAACCTCCTATAGGGAATTAAAAGCAATTTTAGCACATTTCTCACTTCATTGTCATCACATTCAAAGCATTTTGGGCCTGTGTTTAAAACTTCTACCTGTTTTCCTCTAAGCTTGCTAGGGGGGAACTGAATTATATTTGATTGCATTACTGAGAACTGTGTACTTTCCTTACATCTCTTTACATTGCATAAAGGGGAGGGGGGGTAAATTGCTACCAGGGGGAAAAGTGATTACATTGTTTTGGTTGAAATCATATCAAGTTTATTTTCTGTACTGCATTTCATTCATAATTGCATTGTCTTTGAAGCCATATGAGCATTCTCAGCTACTTTATCCTCTCTATGTCAACTTCTAAGCCATTAAAAAGAGTGTACCACTATAACATTATCCATTGTTGATCAACATCATATTCTCAAGTGTGATATCAAATATTAATTTATTATAAAAGTGTGATATATATATATTGTTTAATTTTCAAATAAACCTTTTAATTTGCAAAACAAACCTACTTCCTGGCTCAAGTGGGGTCAGGGGGATTCTAAGAGAGGGGTGTTATATAAGGGTTGTCATCCAGAGTACACAAACTAGACATAAAAATATATAAATAAGGGCTTCCCTTGAGCAATCCCAGACAAGGCACTGACTTAGTGGGACTGCTTGATTGGAGTCTTTAACAAGTGTGACCGGGGGGGGGAGTTCCAAGAGAGGGGCGTGATATAAGTGGCACATCGTTCAGAATAAAAGAACTTTTAGACAAAAATAAATATGGATTTCCGTTGGGCATTACACGCTAGGCGTTGACTTTTGTGAAGTGCCGGAATGAAATCACTTACAAGGGACTTGACACTACACAGTTCGGGCAGACAGGACAGGTTCAGGTTTTAAGTAGATGTGCCTGATGTCACCACAATATTGAACCCTGCCCATGGGAAGTCCTAGGACCATCTACCTTTTCTTCACCACCACTTGAGAGGGCCATGATGGCAGCCAGGTCAGTAGTGAGCTCTTGGGAGGCAGAGGATGTATTTCCCTAACATTTTCTTATGCTACCTGAGAATTTTGTGGCTCATGGCAGTTATCCTTAAATCGTGGCTCTCGACCTTTCCCTTTTTTCCACTACTTCACCATCTTCCCACACGATTCATCATGCAGACGAACTCTGACTCCTCTTCCCTGATGGCAGGCCAAATTGTACCTACTTTCAGGACCATGTAGGCTGGTTTATGGGGAAAGAGGTTGTCTCACCCTGTGGCTCTGCCGGTGTATGGCTTTCCCCAACTCTACAGCAGTCGCCGAAAATGTCTCGTCTTCCAATATCTACTTGCACCTCTCCTCTACCTGCTCCTCTGTAGGTCTGTTCACCATATTCTGCTGCATCTCCACAGCATTAGTGTCCCCCTGTACCTCCTCTTGGTGGTCCCCTCTCTTCTTCAGAAGTACTCTTGCCCTGCTGGGTAGAGATCACTTGCTTCACAATGTCCCTTACCCAGTCACAAGCCATCCAATGCTTCCCCTCCAGGGTGCTTGCTGTGGCTGTCTTCTCCCATGTTCATTCACTGGCACCATCTTTGTGGGGCATCAACTGGAGGGCTATGCCTCTTATTTCTGAGGGGGCATTCACAAGAGTCCCTGTTTCAATGGGGGCATGGACAAGAGGCTTTGTTTCTGTTGGTGAATCTTCAAAAGACCCTGCCTTTCTTATTCCTCCTGTATCAGGGAACATGATGATGGCAACACACATACAAGAGGACATTAGGAAAGGGTAAACAATATTTTTTGGTGGATGGGCTTCTTTAAATTGAAAAGAGGGCGCAAGATAAAAGGAGATTTTTTTTCTTTTTTCATATTGGCAACACTAACAGCATACTTACAACGCACAGAACAAACACTAAAACAAGCCCGTGGAATAGCCTCATTGCTGTTTCCCCACTGTCTGGATTTGGACTGCTTTGTTCCCAGAAGCCGTTGCACAGAGAGAGCATGCCTCTGCAGCGCCAGCACAAGTCACTCCAAAAATACTGTCAGCTCATTCTTGGGTGAAGCCCCACAGAAAAACCTCATTGCTGTTTTCCCGCTGTTGGTGGTGGTGCCCAGGGTTCTGAAAAAAAAGCGGACACAAGTTCATTTTCCAGGGGGAGCGAAGGATGAATTGACTTGTTTGGGTTTGCTCACACGAGTACTGAATTACCAACTGAGTATCTTGTCACTTCTGTTGAAGTAATTGATGCAGCTGACATCTATCTGTGGTTCATGGACGTATGGTTTCACAACCTTTACGGGGGTGCTGGTCTTTGAAGCTCTAAACAGAGAATCTTTGCAGAGGCATGTTAAAATGCACCTGCTCTGAAAGCTCAGCCCAATATCTATAATCAACAGTCATTGAAAGTACACGCCCAGGAGTCACAGTTGGATCAACTGATTAATTATGTAAAAAAGAAAAGCTGAAGCAGCCTTCTCCCCTGGGGGCGGCAAAAACAAAATATTCAGGTTATTCAAACCAATCAAAGATGTGAATGTTCTTATAACAGAAATAAAAGACCTCCTACATGATATTGATGGATTGGAAAAGTCCAATTGAGGAAGGGCAAAGTAAGGGGGCAATTAAAACAGGTAATCCCCCTTATCTGTGACTGGAATCAACCTGTGTGGCCACACCTGATGATGATATAGTTTCATCTAGCCAAGACCCCCCAATTAAAAGGTTCACACCATAAGAATTGTGCAGACCAAAAGCTCAGAAAATTTACCCATTGGCCCCCTTTATAGCAAATTCAAAGCCTGGCCAGGAAGGAGAAACAAACTATATCCTTCCGTTCAAAAATAATTGTAAAGGTAAGGAGCCAGACACCAGCTATGGAACTTCAAACATTATCTAAGTTCATTGCCAAGGGGAGAGCCTACATGTTGGAAATTATGTTGATATGAGTGGACCTTAGACTCATCCAATAGTAGCAAAAGTTGGAGCAGCAGGAGGTGCAGCTTTGCACGATAGTGCAGAGGTAGTCCTGGAGAAAGAAAAACTGGAAATCAATCCCCAAGTACGACTCTTAAATAGGTTAGATCCCCTTCGCAAATACCTCCCTCTCAAGGAGTGTTTAGCAAATGGGTCAAAATGCAAAGGCAAAGGTGAAACCTATGGGGGTACCTTCAAAAGTAAGAATATAAAGGAACTGACCTCGCCTTGTGTTTATAAAACCTATGGAGATTGCGGTTGCCAAACCAATCTAGAGGAAGATGGAGTGGATCAACATCATGAATACAAGAAACTAAATACCAAACTGGAAGCAATATCCTCCATTTTAAAAAGCTCCATCCTAGACAATACTGACTCCTGGTTCAAAGAGTTGTCCAATCAAATCAAGGATGTTAAGGAATGGGTGATCTCTTTAGGTGTGTAGCCTCTGATACAACATAGCCCCACCATGGATGTCATAGAGCCTAGGAGGAATCTATCCACACAGACCATTAGACTCCCCTTTAGCAGGGCCAGAATAGCTATATCCAAGGAAAATGTAAAGAAAAAGACCACTCTGCAAGAACTAAACCCTTGCCCTTCTGGTAAATCAGCCATAACATCCCTAAACCGAAACAATAGGCCTGGGTATAGCAGAACTCCTTTATCTGGTGCCAACACATTGCCTTTAGGAAGGACAGAGATGCCCTTGGGTTGGAATTAACTCTGATAATACGAAAGAACGGGGGCTAACAATCTCTGTTGGAAAATGGAGACGGATAAAGATCAGAAGGGGTACCAAAGCTTGAAAAGTTGTATTTTAGCTGATGAATGGAGTACCCTTTTTTCTGACCTTTACAAGTCCCATGAGGGAACGGAAATGGACTGGAATAATGAAATGTTGGGAAATTGTGAGAGATAGACGTATTTAGGCCCTAGTGAAATGGAGTAGGAGTAGCTATAAGAAAAGCATCAAAGCTGTGGGTCCCAGCTGTTCCCATCGACCTATATAAGGGCAAGGAAGTTGTGTGGATACCAGGTCACTGTAAAGTTTTCTGCATTTCACCAGACCTGGTTGGCACAAAAGCCTTATCTAGTAAAATACTGGTTTAAACATCGCCTGTACGCCTATAGAAGTAATACCATATTGCAGAAGTGTCGGGGAAGAGGGAGCACTCTTGGGGAGTAATAAAAGTTGTTTTAAGAAGATATTTTCTATTGAAATAAGTTTCCTAATCTTCACATAACCCCAAATTGCTGACCCATACAACACAGCTGGCAGGACCTGTTTGTTGTAAAGGTCCAGGGTGGGGGAAACAGCACTACTGCTGTGACTGAAAAAGTTGGACCTAATGGTGCCACTTAATTTAGCCAGGTTAACTACTTCCACCCAGCCAGGGCACTCATGGAACCTCACCCCTAAGTAATCAAAATGAGCTACTTGTTCAATCATGACGCCATCTTCTTTTAACTGGACTAGCTTATGCTTTAGGCAATGCTGGCTAAGCACTATTGATTTTGATTTGCCAACATTCAGATTTAAACTCAACTCTGTGCTTTTAGAAAGAAAAATAGATAAAGATTTTTTAGATCTTGTGGGGTAGTTGAGATGATTAAAACGATGTCATTCGCATAGAAAAGGGAAAGGTATTTATAAAAAGCCAATCTCGGACAGTCCTGGGCCCCGCTCAATAGATCAATTATCTCTCAGATATAAATATTGAAAAGGAGCGGGGCCAGGACACATCAAAATGACTGGTTGTCTCAATGCTTAATCTGTAGCGTACAGAGGCTTTTGTGTTTGAATATAGTTGAACTAAAATGTGATTCAAATTAGATGGCGCCCCCTGAATGATAGCATTTGCCAGAGCTTACCCCTAGACACAGAATCAAAAGCTGTTCTTAAATCAAGAAACGCTACATATTGATTGATTTTCAGTGTGCTGTATACTTCTGAATGATCAAAAACAATATCAAACATTGATCCAGTGTGCCCCTGTTTGTCTGAAAGCCTGCCTGCAAATCTGTGAGAATATTATTGCTGTCGACCCTATAAAGCAACCAGAGGGGGGTGTCTGTACTCCTGCTCTCTATCTTGTAGAGGAGAGGCACAGAGGACCCCAGCCAAGATTCTTTATTGTTGGTAGCAATGGACAAGCAATCAAGGCATAGCTTCTCAGGAGATGATGCAGGCTGGATCTTAAGTACAGTGTACAAGCACCCACAAAGGAATGTCCACACACTGGGCTTCATTACGAGTCCAGCGGTAGCCGTGCCGGAAAAACCTGCAGGCTGCCGCCGGACCCGAAATACCATTCCGCCTCTGTAATTGCTGGAATCACTGGGGCATTACAACCCCGGTGACCCGGTAATTCCGGAGGCGGAATTCCGTAAATCCCCATTCTCATGGCGTCTCATACGACTCCATGGGGATGGGGACAATGGAAACACTGGTTCCGTCTATGACAGAGCCGGTGTTTCCATTTCCGCCTGCAGGCGGGTGGTGTTACTCCCGCTGGTGGGACCTGGTGGGAGTGACACCTCCCGCCTGCAGAATTCGGAATCAGCTGGTCTAGAAACAATGGTGGCGGTGGATTTGTTTCCGGACCGGCAGGGTCATAATGAGGCCCACTGTATTAGTTAAAACACATTCTTTATATGAATAAGGTTTGAGGTTATATACACTATCACAATAATACACTTTGTGCTCCAACTATTCTAAAATGGTAAATATATACAGTTTGTAGCTGGTACCACGATTACTCTGATTCCATTAAAATGCATCAACTGTACTCAGTTCAAATAGCATACGAAATCAACACAGCAAAACGATATAAACCATAGACTTAGAAGGAAGACGAGTTGGTTAGAAAATTGGCAGAATACTGAGCCCCTACCATCAGGCACAGTTCTGTATGAGGATCCTCCCACCTGGGCAACCTGTAAATGAAGATGCACTACAAGCCGAGTCTATATATTGCCTATTAAAGTCTTATCTTCTGATATAGTTCTGTAACCCAAATGTACCTTGTGTTGTAGAGTTATTTGCCAGGGAATCAACGGGCACTTCTTGAGTGGGCTCCCTTTCAAGCAGGAGCTACGGGTCGTCGAACTTCTGAGATGAAGAAAGGGTGAACGTTGTTGTTGAGGCAGCAGCTACGGTTTTTGTGGTGCTAGTAGACGAGTGATCGAAAACATCCTGCAACAGGGGAGGCGTGCGCTGCACCTCGAAAACGATGGTTCATTCCTGCTAAGAGTTAGTGAAGAACTTTGGCCCAGCAAGGACGTCGAGTCGTCGGCGTCGGCGAATGGGACGTGACCACGGCTGGCTTCAGTAGCTTTGGCAGCGTCTCTGCGGTCTTCGGGTGGTGGGAAACCCACTGGCGGATTCTCCTCGGTCGTCGATGACCTTGACTTTCTCCGGCAGGATGAAAGCGGTCGACGAGGGTGAACAAGGGAGTCCTTGGATCAAATGTTCTTAGGCAAAGGAGCACATCGGCTCCAGTCGGCGACGGCGGTCGTTGACGGTGGACGGCTGTCCGGTGCATATCTTCATTCTCCTTGGCGGTCCCCTTCTCCGGTCGGCAGCCTTTCTAGTCTGTCTACCAGGGAGCTTTGGCAAAGATCAGCCGGTGCACAATGGTCCCTCGTAGCTCGGGGAGAGGTCTCCTAGCCAGGTCCTCTCTTGGATCAGTTCCTTGAAGGCACAACAGCTTTCAGATTAGCAAAGGACAACAGCAGCCTTCTTCTTCCAGTGGGCTTCAAAGTTAAGCGTCAGTTTCTACTTCAGCTTCTGAACGATTTCTAGCAGTAAGAGGCCTCCATATATACAAGTTGATCTCCCATTCATTCTGTTGGGTGAGGTCACACTCAGGCAACCAATAACTCAGTAGGGCATTCAGGCCATTCTTCTCCATCCAGCCACTCACAACACAGAATGTGGATTCGGACAAGCACTCTGCCATTCAGCACTACACACTGCATTTATACCAGTTTCGGGCAAGGCTGTCTCAGTCATTGTGTCAACCCCCAGAAACTAGACACCCATAACACAGAATGCGTATTCGTCACACACTCCATTCACCCAGGTCCCACCCCACGGGCGTACCCACAACATACGATCGTTGGGAAGGGTCCAGCCAGTCTGGTCGGCACTTCCCCACACTACCCTATATGGAACTTCCACTACGTTTACACCATGGTGGATGGCGGATTTACCGCCCCATTCCAAGGTGAGTGGGGCGGTAAATCCCCATTTCCCATTTACCCTTCCCCATTCCCATTTTTACCCCATAGGGCATAATGGGAGTGGGGAAGGCGCTAATTACGCCACCGTAAATTACGGTGGTGTAATTAGCACCATGGTCCCTTAGCGCCATGGATTTTAACGCCTGCAAAAAGCCGGCGTTAAACTCACCATGGCGCAATGGGACCTTGGAATCAGGCGTTAAGGGTCGGCGCCGTTTACGGCGCCGTTAACCCCTTAACGCCTGACTCGTAATGAGGCCCAATGCCTGTCACTTAGCTACTCGAAAGGCCACGTGTTTCTTTATGTCACCCTGCCAAGAATAAAAACTTCACACCTCTCACACCGAAATTGTAAATCTGAACTGGTGAACCATGACATTATTAGCCATAACAACACTTTTATGGCCTAGTTTATGTGCTGCTTGTTTGGTTTCCAAAATATTTGTTCCATGATTAGTGTTGATGTCGGCAGCACCCTGAGGGACGGTGAGGAGGGATCCGTGACGTGGCAGTGCCGTGAAGACACCATATGAATAAATGCTATTTTGACATGTGGATACATTATTTGTATTTGTATTTATTGAATTTACAGAGCGCTTTACTCCAAAGCGCTTTACATTACAACAACAGGATACATGAAATAATTGCAAGCTTAAATGCAAAACATGAGACAAACCATCAAAGCAATATACAGAACAATTAGATGAGGTCAGTAAAAGAGACAGAGGACAGAGGAAGAGAAGAGTGAGGAGAAGATGTTAACAGGTTGTGTAAAAGACAAGGTGAGATTTCAAGGAGGAGCGGAAGGAGGGGTAAGAGGAAATGGAGCGGATTGAGAGAGTTAGAGAGTTCCAATGAAGGAGGGCGAGGAGCTGAAAGGATCAGAAGCGGGAAGCGGCGCAAGGGGTAGGGGGAACAGTAAGAAGGAAGAGATCAGCAGACCTTAGGGGACGAGAGGGAGAGTGCAATGAGAGGAGAGAGGAAAGATAGGGAGGGGCGAGATCATGAAGGGATTTAAAGACGAGGCAAAGGAAGTTGAATTTAAGTTGAGAGTGGAAAGGAAGCCAGCCAAGATAAGAGAGCGAAGAAGAAATTGAGTCACGAGGAGATAGAAGACAAAGAGTACGGATGACAGAGTGATAGAGGGATTTGAGAGGAGCAAGACGGGAGGCAGGGAGCCCAAAGAGGAGAGTGGAGCAGTAGAAGAGACGAGAGAAGATGAGGGAAGAGATTAAGAGTTTGGTGGCATGGACGGTGAGAGAGAAACGGATTTTGCAAATATTGAAGAGATGTACCGACAGGCGCGGGAGGTAAGAGAAATGTGGAGGGAGAAGGAAAGGGAGGAGTCAAGGTGGAGGCCTAGGTTTGTGGGCGTGGTCAGAGATGGGGCGATTGGAGGGGGGAAGAGAATGAAAGGACAGGGAGAAGGAGGGGGAGGTGAGGTGGAGGGAAAGAATAAGACTTCAGTCTTGTCAGAGTTGAGGGAGAGGAAGTGGGATGACATCCAGTTTTTGATGGCTGTGAGACAGGAAGAGAGATTGTGGTGGATGTCGGGTGTGAAAGACGAGAAGGATAGAAAGAGCTGGGTATCATCAACATAGAAAAGGTGAGAGATATCGAAAGAAGCGATGGTGGGGGCCAAAAGGGCAGTGTAAAGAGAAAAAAGGGAAGGGCCCAGTACAGAGCCTTGGGGTACACCGAAGTCCAAAGGGAGAGTAGGGGAGGTATGGCCACCCCAAGAGACAGCGAAATAACGGTTGGAGAGGTAGGAAGAGAACCAGTCAAGAACAGGACCTTTGAGATCAAAGGAAGATAGAGTGTTGAGGAGCAAGGGTGGTCAATGGTATCAAAGGCAGCAGAGGTGAGGAGGGAGTTGAGAACAGAGGTGAGGGAGATTTCAGTGCAGTGTTTAGGGCGGAATCCAGATTTAGAGGGGGGGAGAAGAGAGAGATTGGAAATAAAAGCTGAGAGTTGAGAGTAGACTAAGCATTTGAGAAGCTTAGAAAGGAATGGAAGAAGAGAGATAGGATGAAAGTTGGAGGCAAGGAGGGGGTTAGCAGAGGGTTTTTTCAGGATGGGGATGATAGTAGCATGTTTGAAGACGGCTGGGAAGGGGGCAGAGGAGAGGCAGATGTTGAAGAAGGAGGTGAGATAAGGAATAAGAAGAGGGTAGATTTTGGGTATAAGATGGGTGGGAAGTGGGTCAGAGGGGGCAGCAGTAGGGTGTGTTTTGGACAGGAGGAGATATACATGGGAAGGAATAACAGGGGAGAAATTAGACATGTAAGATGTAGGAGTGGTGAGAGAGGGGGGAGGATGGGAGTGAAGAATGTTTTGCCGTAGAGTGAGTATTTTAGAAGAGAAGAAGTTAGTGAAGTCGGACGGAGAGAGAAGAGAGGTAGTTGAATGGTCATGGGTAGGCGGGGAGAGAAGACGAGAAAGGGTCTGAAAGATGTGATGCGGATGGGAGGATTGAGACTGAAGGGGGTTAGAGTAGAAGGAGCGTTTGGCTGAGCGGAGGCAGGAGTCATAGAGAGAGTGGTATGAGAAGTAGGAGGCTTGATTAGCAGGCGAGCAGAATTTGAGCCAACGTCGCTCAAGGCAACGGAGAAGGCAGCACATAGACAGTAGTTGAGGGGAAAGCCAGGCTGAGAGGGTTTGCGGGTAGGGTGGAAAGAGGAGAGTGGGTGAAGCAGTTCGAGGCTGGACGAGATAGATGAGGACAAAGAGGATAAGGCTTCATTGGCCAAGAGAGGGGAAAAACACGGGGAGAGAAGGGTGGCAGGAAGAGCAGGTGTCAAGAAAGAGAGAGGGGTTAAAGTTACGGAGATCCGTTGAGAGAAGGAAGTGGGGGAGGGGAAAGGAGTGGAGGGAGGGAGGAGGCGACTGAGGGAGTAAGAGAGTAAGGCATGATCGGAGAGATAGTTGGGAAGAGTAGAGACAGGGGACGAGGATAAGGTAGAGATAATGATAAGGTCAAGAGTAGAACCCGAGGAGTGAGTAGAAGAAGTAGGGAGAGGGGAGAGAAGGTAGGAGTCTAGAATGAAAAGAAGAGGAGAAGGTTGAGGCGAAGGGGGGAGGTGAAGGTTGAAGTCGCCAAGTACTATCAGAGGGGAGGGAGAGGGAGAGATGAGGGAAAGAAGGTAATCAAGGTCATCATAGAAGGAGGAGAGGGGGCCAGGAGGCCGGTAGATTATTAAGAAGGAGATAGCGAGAGGGGAAGCAGAGGATTTGTACAAATATTCAAAGGAAGGGAAGACAGGAAGAGTTGGTGAGGAGGAGGAGGGGAGACAATTAGGGTGATAGAGGAGACCCACGCCACCACCGTGGCCTGAGGGGCGGGGAATATGAGAGAAGGAGGAGGAGGTGGTAAGGGAAGCAGGAACAGTGGAGTGGTGAGAGGTAATCCATAATGAAGGTTGAGTCTCAAAAACATTCCCAGTACCACTGTAGTCTTGTTGCAGAGGGATCTAGCATTCCAGAGGGCAATATTGAAAGAGCTGGAGGGTTCGAGAATACGGGGTAGATGAGGTTGGAATGCTGAGGAAGCGAATGAAGGGGATGTTGCGGGTGGGGGAAAAGGTTGATAATGGGTGTGGTCATGAGGATGAAGGAGAGAGAGATGAGAAGGGGCAAGGAGTAGGGGTTCATAGAGGGGAAGGAGAGAGGGGATACAGGAGGAAGAAGAGAGTGAAGAAAGGGAACACACATGTCAGAGGGGGATGTGAAAGGGATGGAGTGATAGGAGTAGAGGGGGTGACTGGCAAGAAAGGTAGATGAGTGGAGGGAAGAGTTGAGAGAAGGAGCTCAAAAAAGGGGAGGGGGAGTGGAGAGCGGGAAGACGAGGGAGCTAATGATATAATTAAATAGTACTAGTGTAGGCATGGGAAGGAAGGAGGGGAGAAGCAGGAGGACCGGGAAGGAGGATCACAGGTAGATACATGGGTAGAGAAGGTCAGAGCAGGTGGTGACAGAGCCAAGAGTGTAAGGCGAGTCACACGGAGCTGGGGGGACTAGGAGGCGGACAAGGTCAGGGTAAAGGGGAAAGAGAGGGGAAGAAAGTCAAGGAGAGATGGGATAGGGCAGGGGGAGGCTGAGGCAGAGATGGAGGTGGGAGTGGGTTAAGGCAGAGATGGAGGTGGGAGTGGGTTAAGGGGGGGACTAGGGATGAGGCCACAGTGCTGGCTGGGCTGAGGTGAGGGGTGGTCACAGGGTTGAGAGGGCAGCAGTGGATAGGTCATCAAAGAGGACAGAGACATGCTCAGGGGTGGTGGAGGCTAGTGGGAGGAAAACACTGATGGTGGCCAGTGGACAACAAGGAGGAGTAGAGACGGGCTGGAGAGATAGGTAGACTCCAGGTGGCGATGACCAGTTGCAGCAGTGAAGTTTCCAGGAGAAAGCTGATAGGAGACTAGGTCAGAATAACACAGTCAGGTAAAGTCCGCTTGATTGAGAGGGCAGCAGGGGACAGGTTATTGGTGGAGTCCAGCAGAAAACAGGTGGTAGTAGAGGCTGGCTGCAGGAGACAGGTAGATTCCAGGTGGCAAGGACCAGTTGCGGCAGTGGAATTAACAGGGGAAAGCTAAGAGGAGAACTCGGTCCGAAGGACACAGACAGGTTAATGTCCACTTCAGAAGAGTACAGTCAGAGGATGCAGATGAGTAAACGGAAAAGACTGGCTGGCAGGATCCAGGCTGGTGAGGAGGAAGACAACAGGAGCCGAGCAGGCCCTGAGTGGAGAGAGCTTTCGGGGGTCCATAAGCAGAGAAGGGAGGCCAGCAGGAGTCAGGCAGGAGCAGAGGCGGGCTGCAGGAGGAGGGCTGGCCAAGGTGGAGAGGGCGCTCAGAGTCCAGATGCCAGCAGAGATCAGGCTAGAACAGTGGCGGGCAGCAAGAGGAGGGCAGGCCCAGTGTGGAGAGAGTCACGGTGACCCAATGCCAGCAGGGCCCAGGCTAGAGCAGCGGTGGGCTGCAGGAGGCGGGCAGGCCCAGTGTGGAGAGGGCCCGGGGTGGTAATATGCATCAGGAGGAGTACTCTCAGCCTACGCACAGCAGCAGAAGGCAGCAAGGGCCAGAGTAGTGGCACCGCAGCCCAAGTCAAGAAAATCACCCCGCGAGGAGGCGGGCCACAGCAGGACGCAGGCCAGTTCAGAGGTGGGCTGCAGGAGGCGGGCAGGCCCAGTGTGGAGAGGGCCCGAGCAGTAACAAGCAGGAGGAGGCAGGCAGTCACAAGGGGAGGGCCGGAGGGGTCCCGCAGCAGGAGACGGCAGTGAAAGTCAGCAGCCATGGAGATATCTGCTGCGAGCGAGGCAGGCAAATGCCCAGACGGCTGGAGCTGAACAGGGAAGGAGCCGCCTGCCGGCGGTGAGAAGGTCCAAGACAGAGTGGGAGCTTGGAGAGCAAGACACCGCAGAGAGGCAGAGGTGTCAGCAGGAGGAGAACAGCTCAGATGAGGCTCAGTGGCAGTCCGCTAGAGGGAAGGCAGAGTGGGCCAAGGCAGATGCCATCACTATGCTGGAGAACGAAGACGGTCCAAGGAGGGCCACCCCGCAGCAGGAACAGAGTTGGAGCAGTCCGGAGGGTGGGGGCCAGCTAATGCAGCCACGCGTCCATAAAGGAGACAGAAGGGGCTCGGTGTCAGGGCTCGGGCCTCACAGCATACTCCAGAGGGTCGACGCAGAGGCCAGCTCCGGCAAGCCACCACCGCCACAGGAGAAGGAGGGAGCAGCGGAGAGCGGAGCAACATCAATTATGATGTTGGGAGGGGTAAAGTGGTATCCATCGTGAATGATCTCCCTGGACATTGAATAACTGAATCAATATTAGCATCATATGAGCCAGAGGGTTTATTATTTTCCTTTAAATCACAGCTGACATTTGGTAGAGTAATCCCCATCTATGGACTTTAGGCAAGGCTTGCACTTGAGGGCTCTCTGGCGGGGCATGTGCCGTAGGGATTGCTGAAACAGCGCTTTAAGAGGCTCTTGATTGCACTGGGTGAAGGCCACTCAGCTGCCATCTTTGGATCCAGCCGTCCATACCGGCTGTCACAATGGATCATTATTTCTCAGCGGAAGATCGTCAGGAGTCGGTGGCTCAATGACCCTCACCTGAGGATGTGGATACCGGACATTGTCAGAATGATGCATCGACCCAGAAGGAGAACATCATCTGACTACATGTAAGGAACTGTAAATACAGGAAGGATTCAGATGGGGTACAAAGAAGTGGCCATTGTTAGGATAGAAGGCATCTATGTAATCACTGCACCACCCATAATGTTGACTTTTAAAATGCTGTCTTCCATTATGGCGCGGCGCAGTGATAACATAGATCACTAGTTCCCTGCATCCCCTTAACCGCTCCCCCAACCTACTTACCTTTCTGGCGGTACACTTATGTTTGTTCCGCCTACTCCCTTTTAACCCTGGAATGTCAGTTCCTACCCACTTATGTGCTGACATCGCAGAGTCCCTTTTAAAAAAAAAATGTGTGTCCTTCGCTATCCTTCTAAGAGAAGCAGGGGCCACCCCTGCAACCCAAAACTCACATTACAACAACTAAGGGGAACGAGGGACATCACGTTGCAACCCCTGCTCCCCTTACTCATTGAATTGGGAGTCAGGATTTTCATTCTGCGCAAAAGCGCAGTTATGTTATGTTATGTTAATTATATTTGTACAGCGCCCCTACGCTCAAGGGCATCTTGGTGCTAAAAACAGTAGATATGAGGGTGTAGTTGAACAGGATAAGTCCTAGAAAAGAAGGGTTTTCAGGGACTGGCGAAAAGCCAGATGGTCAGCAGTAGCGCAAAGGGCCCAAGGTAGGTCGTTCCACACCCTTGCGGCTGCCGCGCAGAAGGCGCGGCCATCTGTCCATGACAGTCGAAACCGAGGTACTAATAACAGGAGGGCGGACTGGGATCAGAGAGGCCGAGCAGGAACATAGTGGTCAAATTTGTCCTGAAGGTACTCAGCCCCTAACTTGTAGAAGGCCTGATGCACCAGGCACATAGATTTAAACTGGATCCGCTAGCGAAAGCCTGTGAAGCTGTCTCAGAAGCGGTGAGATATGAGATTGTGCCACAGGGCGCAGGATTGCTCTGGCTGCGGCATTCTGGAGCATCTGGATCCTATTGATTATGCAGCGTGGTTGGCCAGAATAGAGAGAATTATAGTAATCGGCAGTACTGAGGACCAGCGCCGCTACCACAGGGCATGAAAATGAGGGGGAATGAAAGGAAGAACCTTCTGCAAGGTGGGCAGTTTGAAATGGCCAGATTTGCACACCGCATCCACTTGCTCTGACAGTGACAGGGAGGATGAAAGTTTAACCCCCAGATTTTTAACCACAGAGGAAGGAAGAGGAAACAGACCTAGAGAGGCAGCCCAGAAATATGGGGTCCAAAAGGAAAGTGCCCGACCACAAGAACCTCAGTCTTGTTACCGTTAAGTTTAAGGCCATTTCCAGTCATCCAGGCACTGAGATCCTCAAGACAGCTCCTAAACCGGGAGGCAGTGTCGGGACAAGCGAGATCCAGGTGAACCAGTATCTGCATATCGACCGCATATGAGTAGTAACGGAAGCCATGTGACAGGAAGAGAAAGAGGAGAGAAGGAATATAAATGTTAAACAATATTGGTGACAGGTCAGAGCCCTTTGGGACTCCGCAAAACAAAGGAATGGATTTAGAACAGAAAGGAGGAATAGAGACTGAATGGGACCGATCAGCCAGGAAGCCGGAAAACCAGTTCAAGACTTGGCCCCCAGGCCAGCGTTCGACAACCGAGTGATCAGAGTGGAATGATCTACAGTGTTGAATGCTGCCGACAGATCTAGCAAAAGGAGGGCACCCACCCAGCCCTTATCAACTAGGCGGGTTAGGTCATCAAGTACCGAATTGAGCACAGATTCAGTGCCCCTCCCTGGCTGAAAAGCCAGAATGGAAAATATTTTAAAAAATTGAAGATTCCAGAAAGGAACAGAGAAGGGGAGAAACAAGAGCTTCCTTCACCTTCATAATAGATGGAAGGAGAGAGATGGGGTGGAAGTTAGCAAATACACCAGGATTCACCAGGATCAAGGGAAGGCTTCTTCAGAAGAGGAAGCACTTAAGCATTCTTCAAAAAAGTAGAAATAAACCCTTCTTGAAATGACGGGTTAACTGCTGTCGTGATATGGACAATCAAGTCTCCCGCAATATCTTTGAGCAAAATTAGTGGAATGGCATCAGCTGGCGAGGCCGATTTAAGACTGTGAATGGCTTCAAGAATGTTCGGATCAGAGAAAACAGGGAAAGAGAGCCAGGAGGCATTAGGGGATGGCAATTCAGGGAACAGCAGCATGGAAACAATCTTAGTAGAGTCGGCACTAATATAATTACGAATAGATTCCATTTTTGAGTGAAATAACAATGACAGATCATCACAGAGAGCTTGTGAGGGTTCTATGGAGGCACACGCCTTCGTGGGTGTAGACAGAGACGGTACCAATTCGAACAGCGCTTTGAGCTTATCAACTGCTTGTTCAACCTTTTTACTAAAAAATCCTTTTTTAGCAGCCAAAATATCCTTTTGATACAGTGACAGTGCCAAGCTAAAGGCATATTTATCAATAGTCAAATAGCCGACACGCCATTTCCTTTCCGCCTGACAACAACTGAGTTTAAGGGCTCTAATTTCGGGCGAGAGCCATGGTTCGGATACATGATTTCTTTCCTTGCCAAGCCTAACAGTGACCAGAAAATCCCCAAGCCCTTGTAAGGAATCCTCCAGTATTGCTAGAGTACAAGGACTCTGACTAGTACAGCGAGACTGGAGGGAAGCAGATAACACAGATGTTTCCACCATATGCCAGTTACGTTTCAGAGTGGGATGTTTAAAAGGGCGTAAGGCGGGACTGGCCACCAGGGGCCGCAAGGATGAGCACTGCCTCCATGTGAGCTCTGCCTTCATGGTCCCAGAAGCAGTTTGAGCCCCCACTTCTGGCCCCCCATGGGCAAAATGTGGTGTCAGGCTGCATGAGTGTGCCCCCTCCATCCCTGCAGGAAGAAACCCGGCGATAAAAGGCAAGGATTTTGCAAAGTAACGACCAAATGAACATGCCGGCCTTCCACGCTGCGGCTACACACGGAAGTGAGAGTGAACCTGATCTACATTAATCCTGTTGGAACACTTACGGTGGACAGCATAGTCTTGCAGCCGTCCCGCACGCCCTCTGAAGGGTAAGCAGTGAATCTGGTGGATGGTGGAATAGGAGTACTGCGAATACTTCGAGGCAGTGGAGGTGAGCCCGGCTGGCGCATCTAGATGCTTCATCGTTCCGCCTCCCTCGTCCAGACCACATCAAACTTTCCTTGGTGGGGCCTGGCCTGCTCTAAGTGGCCAGGGGCCCTCATAGTGCACCACGCAAGACTACCCGAGGGACAGCTGACTCAGAGGAACTGCTGTATTGACCCCCAGATGCAAAGAGGGGTCCTCCCTCGACCACGAGTTCCTGCGGTGATGCCGGAGAGACGCCCTGTGGACCCAGCCGACCTTCGTGGGCCTGCACAACTCTAATGGGCCTGAATCATGCTCAATTGAAGAACTGGAGTACAGGAAGCAGTGCGCCCACCGACCGGAGGACATCTTGCACAACACGGACCGCACCACGGGGCCTGATATGTGAACAGTGGCGAATACAGTAAGTGTTGGTCACTAACCCCTGGGGGTAAATACTGGTGAATCCAAGCTCAACTCGGATATACTGGGATAGCAAGGGCTCTAGACTTGCCAGGTGCTATACGATCTGGGGAGGGACCTGGTCACCGGGAGCAACAAATAGAAACTGCAATTTTAATGAACACGTAGTTCAAACTTGGTGCAGAACTTTACATGCTAAGCACCACATGTATGCTCAACGAACAGGGTACGAAGCAAACATTATGTCCCTGTGTTCACTCTGAAGCCGTACAGAACCTGGAAAGTTGGTACTGCGTGTGACAAATAACTCACGCGCACGGACCCCTGGTCCACTACATCAAAGAGAGAAAAGTGGGAAATGAGAAATGGTAATCCCTGCTCCTCATAGGGAAAAGACACTGGGCCTCATTACGACCCAGGCGGTCCGGAAATAACGGTGGCGGTAATCCCGCCGCCACCATTGTTTCCGGACCGCCTGAGTCCGACCCTTGCAGGTGGGAGGTGATGTTCCCGCCAGGTCTGACCTGGCGGGTTTAACACCTCCCGCATGCAGGTGGACGAGGAAACACCGGCAGCATTACGAGATGCTGCCGGTGTTTCCATGATCCCCATTTCCATCGAGTCCCATAGGACTCAATGGGAATGGGGATTTACACCATTCCGCCTCCGTGATTCCCGGAAAACCAGGGTTGTAATGCCCCGGTAATGCCCCGGTAATGCCCCGGTAATGCCCCGATAATTCCGGGAATCACGGAGGCGGAATGGTAATACGAGTCCGGCGTTAATCAGGCGGTTTTACCGCCTCGGTTAATGCCGGACTCGTAATGAGGCCCACTGAATTTGTAACTTGTTGGACCCAGACTCTGTTCCGCCCTCGAGAACAAACAAAGATCCTTTCCCAAGTGAACTCCAGCATCGCAGTGTGGATCCTGCCCTGGACAGCCATAAAGTGTGGGCAACCAGGAGACCCTCTCTTAACACAAATGTGAATGGAAGGCGGGGCTCCGCTGCATCATACTACACCCCATCGAAGGACCTAAATAGACCACTGCAACTCCCCTATCTTAGGGGACCGCTACATATTCGAGTGGTGAACTCCTAAGGCCCCTTATTCCTGGAATCATTCTGGACACATCCGTCCTTCACCTTGAATGTTGACGACGTGACCAGCTGGCTTGAAATCATCTCACGGGTGGTGTAACATGATCCTTCTTAGGTAGGGCAGCAAAAACAGTCAACAAGGGAGAACCACAGGCATCCCACTCAGCGACAAAGAGGCTTTCCCATGCCACCACAGGAATCTGATGAGACCCACAACACTGCCGAATGTGAACGACTGCGCATTTTAAGAAGGCAAGCAACAACCTGGCGATGGCAACATTCCTAAGCGCTCCCCCACAGAGCCGCTCATTAGGCGGCTGTGCCCCGGCCCTACAGTGTGGGCGCTCACCCTCTTGACAATACAAATCACAGATCATATTTCTCCTCGCTCCTGTTGTTCCCTCGTGCTCTTGTCAGACCTCACACTCTACCCGTTCCCGATAAAAAATCTCTGGGGCACGACGAGCGTGCGCTAAGACCTGTTGTTTCTCTCATCAGACGCAGTGACCAAGTGGAAAATTAACCCTTGCTGCTGCTCTTGAACCCCATACTCTATCGAGAAGGTTGGGCCCACTTATTATAGGGGCGTGTGCCCTCTTCTCTTCACGTGGAAGGAAGACAACGGATCAGCTCGTGCAGTGCCCTCGCACATTCTCTCAAATATCACCCTTCCAAGTGCCTTGGGCTTTGTGCAAATGAACATTAAGGAAAAGCTTGCATCTTATAAGTTTTCCCTGCATCGCACTCACAGCACTCCCCCCTGCAACGTCACAATGGCATCATCAGGACCAGAAGCGGCGGTAACCAAGGCAGATGTGGCTGACCTGTTGTCTGAAATGAAGAGTATGAGAGCTGATATAAGTGGAAAAATAGACAAAATAACTCATAGAATGACAAAATGGAGGAGAGGCTGGAAGAAGTGGAGCACAACCAGCCTGCTTGTCCACATTGGAATCACAGATGGACGCCAGGATTGCAGATATTGAAACTAGGGAAGAGGAATAATCGCCTGAAGGTCGACGACCTGGATAATCATGAGCGACACAATAATATATATGCGTTTTCTGCGTCCCGAAAGAGAGGGGGAGACAGAGACTGATCTAAAAATAACTTTGCACGCACTGATGGAACTTCTTTTTGAGGATGACTCCGTAGATGAGCCGAAACTTGAGAGCATCTATTGTGCTGGTCTCTCAGCGGGGGGCCCAATAACAATATTAGCTCGATTTCACAACTATGTGGACAAAGCATGAGTTATTGATAAGGCCAGACGTGGCACGCAGATCCCCTTGTACACAGCAAGTGTATCTATTTACCAAGATCTCTCCTCTCTCACTCTAGCCATGAGGAGGAAATGCCTCCCACTCACCAAATTCCTGAAAGAAAAAGCAGTACGATACCGGTGGAGATACCCCTTCTCGCTGACATTTAAATGGGAGGAGAGCACGATAAAGCTGAAAACTGAAAAGGACATTGGCAGCTGCATAGCAGACTTGGTCGGAGATCAGGAGGAGAGATCGGTCCCGGATGGAGCAAGGAATAGAGACAGAGAGGGGTAGATCAAAGGGCCAAGGCGAAGAAAGATACCAGGTTGAAGGAAGTTTAGGAGGATGAACACATCCCCAAACATGGAACATTGAACTCTTTGCTTCATACTGATGACGTTGCTGGAACGTCGGCCCGGGTTGACAATTCATTGACCTTTTCCAAATAAGGAACTCCCGTATCAAGGTTGGTCAAAACAAAGCAACGGGCGATGACGACAAGGATACCAGAACGTAGGATTCGTACGTAAAGATTTGTGGTACAAAACAGGGGGGCGGAGAACCACAAGGGGCTCATTCATATTAGAAGTGTTATGTTAAAGGACCAAAAGGGGTATGATCTTCACCGGTGGTCCGAGACTGACTGGGTGATGATAACCCAGATGGATCGGATGCCGCATAGGGACAGTGCGGGGAGGGAGGGAGGGGAGAGAGAGAGTGCTTAAGGCAGGCAAATATATTGATACACGCAGTGTCATTGCATGGGTGTTGAATGATTACTGGTTGGGGCCTGTGATCAGACATTTAGATAGCAATTATGTCCCAGACAACTGACAGTTTAGCAGGCAAATCGGATTCCTTAGGGCTGGC
This sequence comes from Ambystoma mexicanum, assembly GCF_040938575.1. Taxonomy (NCBI): domain Eukaryota; kingdom Metazoa; phylum Chordata; class Amphibia; order Caudata; family Ambystomatidae; genus Ambystoma; species Ambystoma mexicanum. The sequence continues at coordinate 491,005,441 of NC_090931.1, read as the reverse complement.
ACCTTGAATGTTAAGGGTCTTAAATCCCCCACCAAATGGTCATTAGTCTCTCGGGAATTCAGGAGGGCCAACCTCAATATACTCTTCCTTCAAGAGACTAGGTACATACGTGGGGAGGAACGTAAGGTCCTTTATGCCAAAATGGGACTTGAACTGGGGTTCAGGCCCCTAAGAAAAGCGGCCGTGGGTATCCTGGTTAGAAAGGGACTCAAATTTGAAATTATAAAGACTTGGTCAGACGGAGGAGTTAGAGCCATTGTCCTGGTAGGCAGACTGCACAACACAACTCTCACTTTAGCATCCCTTTATGCACCCAACACAGGACAGTCCCGCTTTCTTCAGAACATGATCCCAAAGATTATGCTTGAGGCCGAGGGGGAGGTCATTCTTGGGGGCAACTGTAAAGACTGGAGGGTGGTTCTGTACATCTGCTCTCTATATGGTAGAGGAGAGGCACAGAGGACCCCAGCCAAGATTCCCCATTACGGTAGCAATGGACGAGCAATCAAGGCCTAGCTTCTCAGGAGGTAATGCAGGCTGGTTCTTAAGTACAGTGTAGTCCCCAAGCCCCCACAAAGGAATGTCCAGACATGTATTAGTTAAAACACAGTCTTTATATAATTATGGTTCAAGGTTATATTCATAATCACAATAACTCACTTTGTGCTCAGTTAATCTACAATGGCAAATATATACCATTCTAAGTGGTACCACAATTATTATCAGATTTCATTAAAGTGCATCAACTGTACTCTGGTTAAATGTCACACAAATCACTTAATACAGGCAACCAACAATAGACATAGGAGGGAAAGCAGATGGTTGGAACAATTGGCATAATACTGGCCCCTACCACTAGACACAGTTCTGTGTGGATATCCACCCACCTGGGCAAGCTGTAAAGTAAAGATATACCACAAGCCCAGTCCATATATTGTTCTAGAAGTCTTATTTCCTTCTATAATGTTTCTACCACCCCAATGTACCTGGAATAGCAGAGCTCGATGACGAGTCGTCGACGGATCCTTCTTGAGCGGCTCCCTTTAAAGCAGGAGCCATGGATCATCGAGATCCCTCGAAGAAAGTGAACTCGGCATTGAGGCAGCAGCTTCGGTCCCAGTGCTGCTCGTCAATGACGATTCGAAGTCGTCCTGCAAGGAAGAGGCCTGCTGGGCACCTCAATGTCAATAGTTCAGGGCCGCAAAGAGTTTGTGAAGAACTGTGCCACAGCAAGGGTGTCGAGTCATCCGGCGTCTCCATGGTCTTTGGGTGGCGGGAAACCCACCGGCGGATGCTCCTCGGCGCGTCGACGGCCTGGCCTTCTCCGACAGGGATAAGGCCGGTGGCACTGCGGATGAGCACGTCCGTGAATCAAAAGTCTTAGGCAAAGGAGCGTGCGGCTCCGGTCATCGATGGCACGGCGTCAAGCGGTCCCCGCTTCTGGGCAACACGGCTTCGACGGGTCTCCAGCGGTTACAACAAACTTGCGAACCCTGGTCGACGATGGTGGACGGAATGTCTGGTGCTTATCTTCGTTCTCCTCGGCAGTCCACGTCTCCGGTCGGCAGCCAGTCGAGGGTTTGACTTCCAGGGCGCTTCGGCGAAGGTTAGCGGTGCTCGATGGTCCCTCGGAGCACAGGAAGAGGTTGCCTAACCAGGTGCTCTCTTGGATCAGTCTCGACGGCTTTCGGCATTCGGATTTCGGCAAAGGGAGACAGCAATAAATCTTCTTCTTCAGGCTCGGCTTCGAGATTCAGCTTGAGTCTCAATGTTAGTTTCAACTCCAGCTTCTGAACGATTTCTAGCAGTGAGAGGCCCCCAGAGATACTGGTTGATCTCTCATTCATTCTGCTGGGTCACACTCAGGCAACCAATCACTCAGAAGGGCATTCAGAAGTCGGTCAGCCAATCAGGCATACAGTGCATTCAGGCTATACTCCTCCCTCTCAGACACTCACAACAAGGAATGTGTATTGGGACAAGTACCCAGCCGTTCAACACTACACACTGCATTCATACCAGGTTCGAGCAGGGCTATCTCAATCATTGTGTCAAACACCAGAAACCAGACATCCACAACAAGAAGTGCATATTGGTCACACACTCCATTCACCCAGGTCCCACCCACAGGGTGTACCCACAACATACAGTCACTGGGAAGGCTCCAGCCAGTCTGGGCTGGACTTCACAAGAACACCATATATCCAATTTCCACCCAACAGCCAGTCAGGGGAAGGGACAGAGTCAGGGCTTCCCAGGACTTCTGGAAAACAAGGTAACAGGCAATAGAAAGCAAGAGGCCACAGGGGCCATCTTGTTTCCCATCAGGAATAAACTGATTCCAATGGCAGGGCCTGGGTATCCCAAAATGGAGGATAATCAGAGCACCTGTCAAATTCAGCATGGAGCTGCCACCAGCCCATACCCTGCTCTGAAAAACATACACTAGGGGCACAGGGTTGTACCCCTACCCAGGGGTGCCATAAGGGTATCCCATGGGTCTGTACACCAAACCAAAAACAGGAAGAGCTGCACTGCCAGGAGTCCCACATGGACTCCTCGCCAGAAAATAATACAGAACACAAATGAAAAAGTACTACAGGACAAGGACAGGGAGTCCCTGTCCCTCCAAGGCATTTCCAGCATCACAGCAACTTTAATATGTGGGCTGACCCCGCACTTGATAGGAAAGCTGGTAACCCAGAGTCGAACGAACCGCCTGATGGTGGTCGTGCCGAGGTGACTAAAATGACGACGTATATGGATTACCTGATATATGGCGCCAGTTACACCCTCTCCAGGCAGGCTTTACATTCTATTCGGCCCCATACTCCACATTCACGAGAATAGATTATATATATCTTACTGCTGGTTTAAGTGATGCAGCATCTGCATCAGAGATTTCCCTGATCTGTTGGTCGGACCACAATATCGTCACCACTGCTCTTAACCTCCTGGCCCTTCTGCATAAAAACTCGATATGGCAGCGCAATGAGTCACTGTGGAAGGACCCTGTTTTTCGAGAACAACTAGCAAAAGAGATCACAGAATACTTTGAACAAAATGATACGGGGGAGGTGTCCAAAAACACAGTGTGGGAAGCTGGAAGGCGACCTGGAGGGGCATATGTATTGGGGAGGGTGTTGATAAGAAAAGGGAGAGGGCCTTAATAGAAAATAATTTCAGAAAAGAGATTGCACAATTAGATCTTCTGGCGCAGTCCAGCGATGAGGGCAGAAGAGATAGAATTGCTGAGGCTATCCAAAAGAGGGAGGAACTTCGGCGATTGGAGGAAGGCCTAGTCATTCGCAATCTCTAATTTCTAAAGCAAAAACACTATGAAAAAGGAGACAAGGCTGGTGCACTCCTGGCTACTAGACTAAGACGGCAAAGAGCCGAGCGATGGGTTGCAGCCATAGAAAGTGAACATAACTCCCAACCAATGGAACCTAAAAGTATTCCTGAGGCTTTGCTGACTTTTATGAACACCTCTACAAGTCTGAAGCCATACAGGGGGAGGCGGAAATAAATCATTAGATGAATGGGATCAATATGCCAAAACTCCCCCGGGAGAAGGCTGAATCACTGGAATCTCCCATAACCTCTGATGAAGTAGAAGATGCCATCAAAAGACTACCGATGGGGAAAGCACCTGGAAATGAGGGGTACACCGCAGGTTTTTAGAAGACCTTCCTTGGACCCTCCTCCCCTTTATTCAATCATATTTTGCAGACGGGAGTGGCACCCGAATCCTACTCGCAGGCATTAATCTTAGTAAATCCTAAGGACGACAAAGACCCCAAACAGTGCGCATCTTACCGCCCCATCTCCCTCCTTAATATTGATGCCAACATTTACACACGTGTACTGGCAGCAAGACTGGAAACCCATATGCCATCCTTAATACATTCTGACCAGGTCGGAATCATCTTAGGTTGACAGGGTGCCGACTCAACCCGTAAGACTCTCCATCTAATACATGAAGCCAAAAAATGTCAAACGCCCCCTCGCTACTGTCCATTGATGCAGAGACTGCCCACTCAGGAAATAGAAAGAGGTCTGCGCCGAGCAGCGGCGTCCTCAAGGGAAATAAGTAAATGTAGCCAGGCAATTGTAAAACACGTATTCAACTATAAGAGCATAAAGAACAATACCATTTAAAAGCAACATAAAGAGGGACTTTAAAATGGCAATCCCACAGGGGACAGCCTCACCTCTCCTGTAAGCGAGGCACAGCACAGAGCTCGACACTTATAGGGCCATAGAAGATCTGAGTGACGCAGAGACCGCCCACTCCGGAAATAGAGAGGACTAGGGCGAGCAGCGGCATCCTCAAGGGAAATAAGTAAATGTAGCCAAGCAATTGTAAAACTATTAACTCAGTAATGGGCATGTCACAGAGGTTCCCTTTCTGTACCTCCCCTATTCAGATTGGGCACCCACTTCTCCTAGTCCTAGAGTTCCAGTCCTGCACTCCGCTCCTTCACTCATCGTGCTTCCTCCTTTTCCTGACTAAAAACCTCCCACCCACTTCTACTCGATCACCATGGAGCAAACATTCAGTTTTTCAGAAACAGAAATCAATGACATCATACAAGGCCCATTCATGTTCAACATGGAAGGGGCCCAACAGCACTTAGCATCGACAGCTACAGGAGAATATCTACTAAACCTCAAGAAACGCTGTTTCAGAACCGAGGTGCACAGACATTTTCTCAGAGAATACCTCCGCGTAAATATGATCTCCCTCGGGCTCATAATATGGAACGAACCGGCTTTATTTTTGGATGATCAAGAATACCTCCAGGGATTCAGCAAAATAGCAACTAAATGCAGCCGAGACCTCATGGCCCTCACAATCACCACTGCACAGAGAATACATTCCCATATTCTCAAAGATCTCAAGACGGAAGAAACAAAATTTCTCACTGATGAAACTCTAACCAACGCACACAAAAAAACTTAAAGAAATCGACAAAGAACTAGACACCTTCATGGCCTCAACCCTTGAAAAAAACCACAAAAAACTAGCAAAGGACATTAAGAATTTCAAGATAGAACACACCTACCCGTACCTTGCTGCTGATTACAAAGATATCAAGGATAAAGAACGTATGGCAAAACAAGATGGAACTTCAAGAAACAAACACAGGGGTGTGTCTTTCTCCGATACCTCTAGTTCTGACTCCTCAACTGGCGACCAATCACAGGCCAGAGGGCGTCAAGCCAACTTTGGCCAAAATCAACCATTCTTGCAACCTCCCATCATGCCTTTTTTAGGCCGGGGGGCCCCAGAGTAGGGTACTGGGGCCCACCCCATCCTCCTCAATTTCCCTTCTACAACTTCCCCCATCTTTAATCTCTCCGGCTCTCTACTGTCAAAAGATGAAAACTCATTATTAGCAAAAGGATTATCTTTCGTGCCCACCAACCACACCGATTGGTTTAAACTGGACCTTGAACTCAACAATTTTTTTCGCAACATCAGGAGAAAGGTCTATTTTCTCGACAAAGACATCCCGACTGGACCCGAGGACACCGGCCTAAGACTAAAATCAGACTTTCAACCAAGAGACTCTGAGACACCTGCTTCCATTTTATCTTTCGAGAAATGTATCCGGCAAGAGATTGGAAAATTGCAGTCCACTACGGACCATCACAGGCAGAACCTGACCTCAGGAGAAAGAAAAGCCCTAGCTACTCTAGGGGCCAATAAAACACTTGTGATCAAACCAGCTGACAAGGGAACCGGCATCGTCATACAAAACATCATCCAGTACAATACTATGGTGATGTCCCTCCTCAACGAGGAAGGCAACTACAAGAAATTGAAAAAGGATCCCACATCAGAAATAAGACACAAGATCCAAGAAACAACAGGATACGCACAGGAACACAACTGGATCACCGATAAGGAAGAGGCCTTTCTTAACACATCGGAAGGGAGAACCCCTGTCCTCTACGCCCTTCCCAAAATCCATAAGGACAGCCACACACCCCCTGGTAGACCCATTGTATCGGGCTGTGGTTCTATTCTTGAACCCATTGGAACATTTATTGATTATTTTCTCACAAAGCCCTGAGCCAACAGACTCCAACTTACCTGAGAGACATGATGGATACAATTACCAAGTTCGAAAACCAGCCATTCCACCCTTCAGAAGATCTTCTTGTATCGCTAGATATCAAAAGCCTTTATACTTCAATCCCGCAGCAACAAGCACTGGAATGTATCAGACAGCATTTGACACAGCACATGACACAGAGACGGGTGCCCATCAACTTCATCATCGAACTTCTGGAAATAGCACTCACCAACAACTTTTTTGAGTATAACAACACCTTCTATCTTCAAACATGTGGGACCGCCATGGGTGCAGTATTTGCCCCCAGCATGGCCATCATTTTTATGTCCAAATTTGAACTGACACATGTCCTTAAAATGACGAACCCGTACCTTGACTCTGTCACTTTATGGTTTCGGTACATTGATGACATTATCTTCCTCTGGAAAGGGGAAGACAACACGCTGACGGAATTTTTCAATGGTTAAACCTACGTACCACAGAAATTCAATGTACCATAAACAAGAGCAACCAGAAGATGAACTTCCTGGACCTTACCATAATACCTAAGAATAACAGACTTGAATGCTCAATTTTCAAAAAAAACACGGACCGCAACACGGTCCTGCATTACAGCAGCCATCACCCCAAGAGCCTACGAGATAATCTCCCGTATGGACAGTTTTTAAGGATCCTCTGCAACTGCACCCAAATGGATGATTTTGAAAAACATTCCACTGATCTACAGCACAAACTGATGTCAAGAGGATACCCTAAGAAACTTATAAAAAACACCCAGAAAAGAGCAAGATACACACCGAGAGAGGCCCTTTTGACACCCAAAGACCACACTGCCACTCATGAGAACATTCTGACCTGTGTCACCACCTTCTGCCCCACCAACTCCAAACTCAAATCCCTCATCAAAAAATTCTGGCCCCTCGTTCAACTCAATCTTCCAGAAGAACCCAAACTACGCATGGCACTCAGGAGGTCTAAAAACCTCAAAGAATTTCTCACCAGTGCCAAATCCTACAAAACCCTGGGTCGCTCCACGCTTTGGGAAATGAGAGATATCACTGGACATCACCCGTGCGGTCAATGCACAGGGTGTAGACAAACCAAGAAACTCAATTATTTTATGATTGAGGGAAAAGAGTGGAAAATCAGACACTTTTCCAACTGCAAATCTACCAACGTCATCTATGTGATTCAATGCCCCTGCGGCCTTCGGTATGTATGCCAAACTTCAAGACCCCTTCATAAAGGCATCAGCGAACACAGAACAAGGATACGTTGCAAAACCTTAACTGCTCCTCTGGTTCACCATTTCATTGAATTTCATCATGATCGAGACTCCTTTTTCTGGTGGGTGGTGGACAAAGTCCAGAATAAAACCAACATTGCTAACGCCCTGAATTTCAAAGAAGCATGGTGGATGCATAAACTTAATTCCACCACCACTGGCCTCAACGAGTCCTTACCGGGACCATTCAATATCTAGGTTTTCTGGCGATTACACAACTGAGTCCCCTCTTGTGGAGCTCTTTTGAAAACCATCAGCCAGATTTTGGCCCTCCTGCTGATTTCGAGCACCCTCGGGCCCATGACACAACCCTACATTTTGCTCATATTCAACCCTTCGGGTCCCCTTCCCTGAATCTGAGACCCAGTCACATGTTTTGTTTCTGCAACCCAGCCCTACCACCTAGAACCACCAACCCCCCCCTTGTGTGTCTAGCACACACACCATATGTCCAGCACGCACATACGGTGCCAAGCATGCTAGCAACTATGCAATTACGTACTTTATGGGACAGTAATTACCATGTCAGTTGCCGTGGATACATCCTTTTGTGCTTCTTTCATATCACTTTTGACTCCGCAAATGTGCTGTGATACAATTCTTCCATCATGTGCTACAACCTAAGTATCTGTACCCAATAGGGACCAACGTTCACTATGCTTTGGGTCACTGATACATGTTCTCTTGTGCCTATATTTGTTGCCTAACTCCTGCATTATCATTATCACTTGTTGAGACCCATATCTAATCGTTATCACAATTATGCTTTAAGTTCCGCGCCTGCCATGGATCATGGTGCGCCTTGTATGTATGTCAAAATAATTTGTTGTTCTGTTCACATACAGTTGCAATGATGTAATTGCAGACCCTGCAAACTTCCGCTCCTACCATGTTACATGGTTTGCTTTGTATGTATGTCAAAACAATTTTTAACTTGTGCCGTCCACATATAGCTGCAATGTTGTTGCAGATCATTCCGGTGTACACACATTTCAACTCTGGTTTACATCCACTCAAGGCACTTCTCCCTCGACAGTGATACATTTCTCATGCTTATCCCCATGCCGAGTGCACTGACCTTGTGGATTCCCCCTTTTTCATTACGGACCAGATTATCCCACCGGCCGCCCACTTCTTGCTGCTCACAAGACCTCCATTCACGTTCCGATGGAGGTCGCATAGAAGCGAGCCACTACCCACCTTAGCCCGCGCACCAATGCCGTGACCACAACAAGACACTACTCCCGCACGCATGCGCAGTACGGTCCTGCATGCCAGCGCATATACACAGCTCTTTCTTTCAGAGCAAGCACAGGCGCCATTCCGAGACGCCGGTCCTGCTGCAGCTCGCCTTGACTCACTGCAGGTATGCCGCCCTTCCTGTTCTGAATGCCGGACGGCATCCCCATCTATCCCTTTGACAGCATTCTATCTCTAATGCCAGGTTCTCCATTCACGAACCCTTCTGCCTTATTCCTACATATTTTTTTAACAGGGCAAGCCAGACGAGATTCACTCCTTAGCCACCGAGCCCTGATGACTTCTCTCCCGGCTCACTTTGCTTCAGCCCTCCTCCACTATTGGGCCCTATTTTCCAGCTAGCTCCAGGTACTTTTATATACACCTCCACCTTAGTGACTGGACATGCTCAGTCACCCTGCTTCATTCTGTCTCCACAGCCACTAATTTACAACCCCCCCTTTCTCTTGTTTTTCCTTTTTCTTCCCTTTCCTTTTCTTCCCCCTCTTTCCCTTCCCCCCTCACCCTTCCCCCCTCACCCTTTCCTCCATTCCCCCCTGTTTCCCTTCCCCTCCTTTTCCCCTTTTCCCCCCATCCCAACACCCCCCCTTTTCTGTGCATCCCAGGTTCGTCACACTCAGACTTCCATCGGACCTCGCACTCAGTACCAGGGATTTCCTTTTTGTCTCCCACAGGCCGCCCGCCTGCATCACGGCCGCCCCTACAACCTACGCCCACACAGGCTACCCCTGTTTCTCCATCTGCCCTATGATGAAACCCCCTGTGTTCATCTGCTCCCACCCGAAGCATGACCAGTGGTGAGTGGGGTCTGACTCTGGAACCCTTCAGGAGATGTTTTTATGTATTTAGATACACTTTACTGACCCGCTCCAGCATCCTGCTGTTGTTTTAACACTGCTCTCCCATTTCTTCCTACCCTTTCTGTCTTTCTAAACACAGAGTTTCCTGACTTTTTTTGGCCCCAGAAGGCGACTACCATCTATTCTGCCAAAACGTCAGCGGACCATTGACCCAGATTTTCCATGGGTTCTACTCAATGCTGTAATTCCATTCCTAACATTTTACTCAGACGTAGACCAAATATGAGGTCAGACTCTAGCGGGGCTTTGTACTGTTATCCTGTGTTTTCTACACCCAATGGCATGGGACATTCCACTTACAAGAAAATTGCCTGTTAAATGCACAGGTGGATGACTCACACCCTATGTCATTTGTAATCATGCTATAGTGAATTTTCAACTATATGTCTGTTTACCACAATGTACACCATGTATTGTCATGTATATATAAAAACTTAAATTCTTTGCAAATTGAAAAAAAGCATCAGCTAACTAATAATTAAAAGCTGAAATTCTGATACGAATTTGAGATATGTGTTTGTCAGCAGCAAGTATGTTGTTTCCAACAATGGTTGCTCAATTTGCATAGGCACCCAAAAGGGTCTAAAAACCAGTGTGCACTAAATTCGCTTTTCACACTCCATAAGATTCATAGAGGGTAGGACAACCCTCTTGTTATAGCAGTATATAAGTCAACATGTTGGTATGATACCATCAGAAGTCACGTGTTCATGTGGTCAGGGTGGGGTCGGACCACATGGATATTATAAGGGCAGGTGTGTTGGGGGGCGGGTTGGGTTAGCTCAGGTGGTTGGGCATAGAGGGATACTGTCTGTTTGTTAGCATGAAAGTCTAATAAATGGGACCCAATTTGTCAAATCTTTTCAAAGCTTCTGGGGCTAATTTTCTATAAAATGTTATCTGACGGCCGGGAGCCGTTATGTTCACACAAACCTAAGCGGCTCCGCGTTGGCAAATCTTCATCATTTGCACTGCATGGTGCAAATGTAAAGGGAAAAAGGCGGTGTATGTCGCCTTTTGCCCTTTAGATTTACACTACATAGTGCAAAGTGAATAAACACTGCCTGGCATACTAGCATGCCAGACAGAGTTTGCTTTTGTTTGAGAGTGCTGCTTGCCATGCTCGCATGGCAGGCGGCACACACAAATTAAAGAAAACCCTCCTTGACATGCACGCATGTCGAGGAGGGTTTCATTTGAACTGAGGACACTGTGTTCCCAATTGAAATTACAACCTCCCTGACAGGTTTGCACGTCGGGAACGGTTTAATTGTAGTTGTACACGCACACTGCCATGAGAGCGTGGCAGGGAGTGTGTATAATGGATCCCTATGATGCAGACGCAAAAGGGTCTCCAGCATTTGTGGCGGCATGAAAATGCATGCCAGAGCAGATGCTGGAGCATTTGTATGGTGGAGTTAAAGGAAGCAGCGGAAATGCAAGTTGTGTTCTGTCCCTCCTCTCCGCCAAATGATTGAAAATGTGGGATAATGTTCATGATCTTTACACCCCCATGGAACATGAGCCCCTCAGAGTTATTCCTTTATTTACTTCAATGGCTGGTGACCATGACTTAGACTGTTGCGCAATGCTGTGAGCCTCTACACCCTGAGGGCCACCTTCTGGACACCCCGCATGAGCACTCAAGACATACATATAGGAGACCTGCATTGAAAAATCTCCAAGAGGGTTCTCTAGAGGAGGACACCATGTGATGCTGGAAATGCATTGGAGGGGCAGGGCCTCCTTGCCCTTGTCCTGTAGTCCTTTTTCATTTGTGTTCTGTATTGTTTTCTGCCCAGGAATCCATGTGGGTCTCCTTGCAGTATAGCTCTTCCTGTTTTTGGTTTGGTGTACAGACCCATGGGAAACCCTTATGGCACCCATGGGTGGGGGTAAAACCCTGTGCCCCTAGTGTATGTTTTTGGGCACCTGTGTGTGGCCCACAGAGCTGGGTATGTGCTGGTGGAAGCTTCATGCTGAATTTGACAGGTGCTTTGAGTATCCTTCAATTTGCAATACCCAGGCCCTGCCATTGGAATCAGTTGATTCCTGATAGGAAACAAGATGGCCCCTGTGGCCTCTTGCTTTCTATTACCTGTTACCTTTTATTCCCAATGTCTTGGGAAACCCTGACCCTGTCCCTTCCCCCTGACTGGCTGTTGGGTGGAAGTTCCATATATGGTGTTGTTGTGAAGTCCAGGCTAGACTAGCTGGAGCCTTCCCAGTGACTGTATGTTGTGGGTACAAATTAAAAATTGAATTGATGTGAGATATAAAGTTTTACTCAAATGCGCCAGCCTTTAAAGTTAAATTTGTTGCGGTGAGTATTCAAATTATAGATCCAGTTAACAGATTTTTGAAAAAGAAAGAGAAAAAAGTCTTCAATTCAATGCATTGTTTCTATTCTGTAGTGCTTTTTATTTTGATTTCCACATGTTACCATCACATGTATGATTCCATTTAGTCCAAGTGTTTAGTCCACACTTAAGAATTCAATAAGCAAAAAAGTTCTCAAATAATAATATCTGTTTTCTCACTTGATTATTTTAATTCCCACTCCCTCTCGACACGTGTTTCCCAATGCTCGTTGCAATGATTCAACAGGAGAGCAGATGCTAGACAATTTAACATTATTGTAGGAAAAGAAAGGGAAAAAAAAACAAGGACCATTGTCACAATTGTAATTTACAAAAAAAACCTTTTTGATGATGTGAAATAATGTATTGTTTCTTAACTCACCCTTTTTAGTTCCTTCATAGACAATTTTAATAGTGTGTTCACTTTTCCAAGTTGGTTTAACTTTCAATCAATATGGTATCTGGAAGTTGCTTTTGGTTTGGTGGCGCCCCACAAGGATTTGTTTGGTTTATATGTGAACTTTTCCTGTGCCTCAAAACATCTTCCAAAAAAGGACAAGTTCTAGGTTCAATAATTTGATGGTCTTTTGATGTGTTGTCTTTAGTTGGCATCGAAGGTGCCGGAGTAGATTAATTCTCCGGTGTTTCCTTCTCACTGGAAGTTTCAATGGCTGAAGAGGATGGTGTGAAGCAAAGCTTTTATTTGTTGGACTTTTTTTCTTGAATTGTTGTTTAGCATTGGCATCATATGTCCTTTGAAATGTAAAGATTCTATTCTTTACATAGTCTTCCTCATCTCTTATGAATGTTCTTTGTTTTTTAATTTTTAGCTCCTTTTCATAATTATTTAGATATTCATCTAAAATTTGATAGTTCTTGAATGTGATTTCTGGGCGTTCCAAATTTTTAAGAGTAGGGTATGGGCTGGTGGCAGCTCCATGCTGAATTTCACAGGTGCTCTGAGTATCCTCCATTTTGGGATACCCAGGCCCTGCCATTGGAATCAGTTGATTCCTGATGGGAAACAAGATGGCCCCTGTGGCCTCTTGCTTTCTTTTGCCTGTTACCTTGTTTTCCAGAAGTCCTGGGAAGCCCTGACTCTGTCGCTTCCCCTGACTGGCTGTTGGGTGGAAATTGCATATATGGTGTTGTTGTGAAGTCCAGGCCAGACTGGCTGGAGCCATCCCAGTGACTGTATGTTGTGGGTACACCCTGTGGGTGGGACCTGGGTGAATGGAGTGTGTGACCAATATGCACTTCTTGTTGTGGATGTCTGGTATCTGGTGTTTTACACAATGACTGAGACAGCCCTGCCCGAAACTGGTATGAATGCAGTGTGTAGTGTTGAATGGCTGGGTACGTGTCCCAATAGACATTCCTTGTTGTGAGTGTCTGAGAGGGAGGAGAATGGCCTGAATGCACTTTATGCCTGATTGGCAGACTGACTGCTGAATGCCCTTCTGAGTGATTGGTTGCCTGAGTGTGACCCAGCAGAATGAAGGGAGATCAACTAGTATATCTGGGGGCCTCTCACTGCTAGAAATCATTCATAAGCTGAAGTTGAAACTGACGCTTAATCTCGAAGCCGAACCTGAAGAAGAAGGTTGACTGCTGTCTCCCTTCGCCGGAATCCGAAAGCCGTCTAGACTTATCCAAGAGAGGACCTGGTTAGGTGCCCTCTTCCTGAGCTCCAAGGCTGCAGACCTAGAGACTGGGACCGCCCAGGATGAACGAAAACCAGCACCGGACATTCTGTCCATCGTCGTCGACCAGGGTTTGCAAGTTTGCTGTAACCGCTGGGGGCCCGTCGAAGCCGTGTTGCCCAGAAGAGGGGACCGTTTGACGTTGGGCCGCTGCCAACTGGAGCCAAACGCTCCTTTGCCTAAGCCTTGTGATTCACGAACATGCTCGTCCGCACCACCGCCTGCCTTATCTCGCCGGAGAAGGCCAGGCCGTCGATGCGCTGAGGAGTATCCGGCGGTGGGTTTTCCGCCACCCAACGACCGTAGAGATGCCGGACGTCTTGACGCCCTTGCTGGGCCACAGTTCTTCACAAACTCTTTGTGGTCCTGATCTATCAACATCGAGGTACCCCGCACGCCTCTTCCTTACAGGATGTCTCCGCTTCGTCGCCGACGAGCACCGCTGTGATCGATGCTGCCACCTTGACGCCGAGTTCACTTTCTATGAAAGGATCTTGACGATCCGTGGCTCCTGCTTTAATGGGAGCCGGACAAGAAGGATCCGTCGATGACCGGACGTCGAACTCTGCTATTCCAGGTACATTGGGGTGGTAGAAACATTATAGAAGGAAATAAGACTTATAGAACAATATATGGACTGGGCTTGTGATATATCTTTACTTTACAGGTAGGGGATCTCAACACAGATCTGTGTCTAACGGTAGGGGCCAGTATTCTGCCAATTGTTCTAACCAACTGCTTTCCTCTTATGTCTATTGTTGGTTACTTTTATTAAGTGGTTTGTGTGACATTTAACCAGAGTACAGTTGATGCACTTTAATGAACTCTAATCATAATTGTGGTACCTCTTAGAACTGTATATATTTGCCATTATAGCTTAACTGATCACAAAGTCAGTTATTGTGATTGTGTATATAACCTTGAACCTTAATTATATAAAGACTGTGTTTTAACTAATACAGTGTGTGGACATTCCTTTGTGGGTGCTTGGGACTACACTGTACTTAAGAACCAGCCTGCATCACCTCCTGAGAAGCTAGGCCTTGATTGCTCGCCCACGTTTACCAAATAGAGAATCTTGGCTGGTGTCCTCTGTGCCTCTCCTCTACCATATAGAGAGCAGGAGTACAGGCACCCCCCTCCAGTCTTTACACACCAGAACTGGTGAGCGTGCATGCGGGCCGCAGAGGGAACTTGGTGTCTCTTTTGGGACAATGGGATAAACAACCTGGGGTGGGATGTCATATGGGGATATGCTGAAATGGGATCAAGGTTCTTGGTTGGATATCGGATATTGGTCGTAGGATTTTTCTGTTATATAGCAGTGCTTCTTATAGTCCTGTCTTTCTTTTACCCTGAAATAAATCTGGCAAAATATCGATGATACTGGGTCCGGTGTGAGGATCACCTGATAGAAAACAGGGCCTCCAAGTCATGTATGACACACAGGTATTAGTTAAGATTAGGGAAATAAGAGGTAAACATTGGTGTATAAAGGATAATGAGAAGTAAGGTAATAAACCAGAAACAAAAGGGAAAGACGAGCGAGTGTCTTGGGAGTGTTCTTATCCCTGTCAGGACAACTCTGGGGTACCACTTAGAACTGTATATATTTGCTATTATAGCTTAACTGATCACAAAGTGAGTTATTGTGATTGTGTATATAACCTTGAACCTTAATTATATAAAGACTGTGTTTTAACTAATACAGTGTGTGGACATTCCTTTGTGGGTGCTTGAGGACTACACTGTTCTTAAGAACCAGCCTGCATCACCTCCTGAGAAGCTAGGCCTTGATTGCTCGCCCACGTTTACCAAATAGAGAATCTTGGCTGAGGTCCTCTGTGCCTCTTCTCTACCATATAGAGAGCAGGAGTACAGACACCCCCCTCCAGTCTTTACACTGGTGGCAGAGGTGGGATTTGTATGGTTTTAAGAATCAGTGTATAACCGTGCCACTTACAAAATATGAAGGTTTAGTTGTGTACAAGATAACTGCATTAAAAGCAATGGAGTCTATTGCAAATGGTAAATTGACAAGGATGAGCTTAAAGGCTCTCCAGACTGCTTGTGAAGCCAGGGAGTTAGACTTTGTAGATAAGTCTATGGCTGAGCTGATAGCTGCCCTGGTGGACTACCAGACTGATGGTGAAACTCTTGAAGGGGGGGAAGCAACCAATGAGGACTCTGCCCCTGGGGTTGTTGTTGAATCTGTTTCTGGGAATGCCACCATTCCTGCTGCCTCTGTCCCAACCCCCAGCAGTTCCGTGGAACTTGAGTTATTAAGGATGAAATTGGCCTTTGAATACCGCAAGTTGGTAGTAGAAGCTGAGCTTAAGAAAGAGGAGCTGGCACAGCAAATGAAAATCAAGAAAATGAATCTTGAACTCAAAGACAAGGACACTGAATGTCAGATAATCCAGCTAGAGAAAGCTAGAGTGGAGACTTCAGCTACACCCGTTGAGAGTGGCAGGTCCCCAGCCACCAAGTTTATGAAAGATTTGGTTGATGTGTTTGTGGGGGGGACAGATATCCTCCAATGGATTGAAGCATTTGAAATGGCTTGTGCAATTCATGATGTTGATAAGAGAGATTTGGCTAAGTGTTTGTTAAGCAGAGTGCCTCAGACAGGTTATGACTGTATTCTGAAACTGAGTGTGGAAGAAAGGGGTCAGTATGAGTGCATGAAGTCTGCTTTGATTGCTAAGTTTGGCAAGACACCTACCCAATACCTTAGAAGGTTCAGGGATTTTAAGAAAAGAGAGAATGGGTCTTGGGTTGACTGGGTAAGTGCTGCACACATGAACATGATGGGGTGGATTGATGGATACAAGGTGAACACTTTTGTTGAATTGACTCACCTGTTGTTTTTTGAGCATTTTTCTGAAGCCTGTTCACCAGAGCTGAGTCAGTATGTTGCTCATCAGAACATTTTGGATCCCTTTAAACTGGCTAGGTTGGCTGACAAGAGGGTCTTCCACCGGGTGTCCCCTAAGGACTCCAGTGGGAAGGACAAGGACAAAGAAAAGGGGACCTCTCAGAAAGATGATGAGTCGCAAAAGCAATCACAGTCGGGTAAGCCAAAAACCTTCCTCTCATAAGACCCAACATTCTAGAGGGATAGGTCATCTGTGGGTGGGAATAAGAGTAGTGGTCCACCTGCTGCAAAGCAGGCTCCCAGTGGTTCCAGTACCGTACCCCGCATTCCTGGCACTTGTTGGGACTGCGGGGCTCTGGATCACAAGCAGTGTGACCCCAAGTGTAAAAGTAAAGCACTTGGAGTACAGGCTGTCAGCCTGAGCTACCCTTACCCCATGTCTGAGGTGGAGGCCACTGTCCTCCCCTCCTCTAAAGGGATCACATTTGGTGCTCCTGTAGAGATTTCCTTAATGTCCTTTGGGGCCTGGGGACTATCCCATATAACATTCAGAGGTTTCTGAGAAGTGTCCTCTTGAATGGCCAACCTTCTACTGGCTTGAGAGACACTGGGGCAAGCATGACAGTGGTGGACAGTGGTGGACAGGACCCTGCTCAAGCCAGAGGACTATGTAGGTGCTCCTCTGAGAACCACCAGGTTAGCTGGTGGGCCTCCTAAATTATCGCCTGTAATCTTAGTCACACTCATGATTAGAGACAAGACAGCAAAGCTTCCTGTCCTGGTTCAGGGCAATGTCCCTGCTAACATTCTGTTAGGAAATGATCTAGTAGAGTTGGGGTTGATCTTGGATGGTCTACCTCTGACTGCTGCTGCAGTCTCTAGGTCACAGGTGACCCAGGGTCTGGCTGTGAGTCAGGTACGCGAGCCAAAGGCGAGACCTAAGGCAAGAAGACGGAAGAACAAGAAGGGCACCTCTGTGAAGAGGGCTACTTCTCTTCCTGCTGTTCCTACATCACCCATTGGGATCCATGCTCTGGACGGGCTGGGTCCAGTGGAAATCCTAAACTCAACTCCTGAGGGAGAAGAGACAAGACTCTCCTGTGGGAGAGGTTCTTAACCCAGAGGACCACCCAGACCTTCAATGCCTGTTGGCTGAAGGGGGACCCTCCCGGGCAGAATTCAGTAAGGGACAGAGAGAGTGCCACTCTCTCGAGGGTCTGAGGAAACAGGCCCTGTCCCAGGCACAAGGAGAAGTGCATTGGACATTCTGGATCTATTGGGAGGATGAGCTCCTTGTTAGTGAGCGCACTAAGCCTGAACCTGGTGCCCTCAAGAGGTTGGTGGTACCCCAGGTTTACAGGCCCTTCCTGCTGCAGTTGGCGCATGAGATGCACTTAGCTGGTCATCTTGGTACCAAGAAGACTAAGCAGAAGCTCTCTGCCCATTTCTACTGTCCCTGGATGGGAGTAGAAGTGGAGTCCCACTGCAGGACCTCCCCAAATTGTCAGTTTCTGGCAAGACTGGAGGCAGTGTCATTACCCCACTGCAGCCGTTGCCAGTGGTTGGCACACCATTTAAGAGGGTGGGCATCAACATTTTTTCATCTCCTTGACCCTCCCACTTCAGGTGGACATCGGTTCATCCTGGTCTTGGTTGATCATGTCACCAGGTGCCCTGAGGCTATACCCCTTCGGACAGCTACTGCCAAGGTGGTTGCCATGGCTCTCTTGGGCATTTTCACCCGTGTTGGATTCCCTAAGGAGGTTGTCTCTGACAGAGGATCCAACTTCATGTCTAGTTGCATGAAAAGCATGCGGAAAGAGTGCGGGGTAACCTACAAGTTCTCCACCTCGTACCATCCCGAGACCAATGGTCTGGTTGCGAGACTTAACAAAACTCTCAAGGGCATGCTAGGCGCTTTGGAAGAGCCCCTAAGGAGGACATGGGATCTTCTCCTGCCATGCCTGCTGTTCGCTTACAGAGAGGAACCTCAAAAGGGTGTTGGTTTCAGCCCCTTTGAGTTACTCTTTGGACATCCCGTGAGAGGGCCCCTTGCCTTGATCAGAGAAGGTTGGGAGGCCACCCCTCCAGGTCCTGCCAAGCAAGTGGGGTACTATGTGTTAAGCCTCAGACGGTGGATGACACAGGTGATGGGTCAGGGACTGCAAATCTCAAGGCCAGCCAGGAATTGAATAAATACAGGCATGACCTTAAAGCCTCGCAAGTGGATTGGACTCCGGGTCAGGAAATCCTTGTTATGGAGCCTACCAAGCCTAGAGCTTTGGCAGACTGGACCCTTCAGGATCATCTCCAAGATGGGCAAAGTCAATTATCTGGTTGACATGGGAGTCCCTGGGGTAGCCCCTCAGGTATTCCATGTTAACAGGCTCAAGCCTTTCCACAGGCGAGCAGAAGTCTCATGTCTCTTGATAGCTTCAGAGCAAGAAGAGGATGAAATTGAGCCCCTTCCTGATTTGCTGCATAGTAACCCTCAGGATGGCTCAGTGGAGGGAGTGCATCTCTTTCCAGATCTGACGACAGAGCAGCAGAGGGCCTGCATGGCTTTGCTCCGGCAGTATGCCTCTCTGTTTTCACTGACACCAGGCTTCACACCGTGGTGTAGGCACGAAATTGACACTGGTAACAGTGTGCCTGTCAAAAGCAGGGCTACCGTATGTCAGATACCGTTAAGAACCTCATCCAGGCTGAGGTCGCCAAGATGTTGGATCTGGGTGTTATTGAACCCTCAACCAGTCGCTGGTCCAGACCCGTGCTCCTTGTCCCAAAGCCAAGTTCCCAGGCAGGTACCAAGAATTGGAGGTTCTGCGTGGACTACCGAGGAGTCAATGCCGTCACCAAAACTGACGTGCACTCCTTGCAAGGGCAGATGAACTTGTGGACACCATAGTTGCTGCCCAATTTGTGAGCACCTTTGACCTTACCTCAGGCTATTGGCAAATAGCTCTGACGGACCATGCCAAGGAAAAGACGGCGTTCTCAACACCTGAGGCATTCTACCAGTTTAGGGTCATGCATTTTGGGTTAAAGAATGCCCCGCCACCTTCCAGAGATTGGTCAATCATGCGCTCAGTGGGCTGGAAGCCTTTTGTGTGGCCTAGTTAGACGACATTACCGTCTACTGTTCCACCTGGGAAGAGCATTTGACACATCTGGATAAGGTGTTGCAGGCCCTGAAAAGGGAAAACCTCACTATCAAGGCCACCAAGTGACAGATATCTCAGGGGAAAGCCATGTAGCTTAGTCATGAGGTAGGAGGGGGTCAAATCCAACCTCTCCCCAGAAATGTACAGGATGTACTTGACTGGAGACTCCCACTCCCACCAGCCTTTTTGGGCCTCACTTGGTATTATTGCAATTTCATGGCGGACTATGGAACCATAGCTGCACCACTGACAGCTCTGACTTCACCCAAACAGCCTAAAAAGGTTAATTGGACTGAAGACTGTCAGAGGGCCTTTGATGGCTTGAAAGAAAGTCTGTGTAGGGAACCTGTGTTGTGTGCGCCTGACTGCAGCAAACCCTTTATCGTCCAGACGGATTCCAGCGACACCAGAATTGGAGCTGTCTTGTCCCAGTTAGATGACAAAGGGAGGGAACATCCGATCATATTCATCAGTATACAGCTCAAGCGTAGAGAACTTAGGTGGGCTACTGTTGAAAAGGAATGTTTCAGTATAGTTTGGAGCCTTAGGCATTTTAGGCCCTACCTTACGGAGTCTACCTTCAAGGTCCAAACAGATCATAAGCCCCTGAAGTGGCTTATGCAGATGAAGGGTGAGAATCCGGAACTGCTCAGGTGGTCCATTAGCCTGCAAGGGCTAGACTTCACCATAGAGCATAGACCAGGGAAGAGTCACGATAATTCAGATGGCCTTTCCAGAAGGTATGTTGACCATCTGGATGAGGGTGTCTATCTCGTGGGAGATTAGGCACCCTAACCTCAGTCTGGGGGGGGCGACTGTGATGCTGGAAATGCATTTCTTCCCAGAAGTCCATGTGGGAATTCTGGCAGTCCAGCTCTTCCTGTTTTTGGTTTGGTGTACAGACCCATGGGATACCCTTATGGCACCCATGGGTGGGGGTACAACCCTGTGCCCCTAGTGTATGTTTTTGGGCACCTGTGTATGGCCCACAGAGCAGGGTATGGGCTGGTGGCAGCTCCATGCTGAATTTGACAGGTGCTCTGAGTATCCTCCATTTTGGGATACCCAGGCCCTGCCATTTGAATCAGTTGATTCCTGATAGGAAACAAGATGGCCCCTGTGGCTTCTTGCTTTCTATTGCCTGTTACCTTGCTTTACCAAAGTTCTGGGAAACCCTTACTCTGTCCCTTCCCCCTGACTGGCTGTTTGGTGGAAGTTCCATATATGGTGTTGTTGTGAAGTCCAGGCCAGACTGGCTGGAGCCTTCCCAGTGACTGTTTGTTGTGGGTACACCCTGTGGGTGGGACCTGGGTGAACGGAGTGTGTGACCAATATGCACTTCTTGTTATGGATGTCTGGTATCTGGTGTTTGACACAATGACTGACAAAGTCCTGCCTGAAACTGCTATGAATATAGTGTGTAGTGTTGAATGGCTGGGTACTTGTCCCAATACACATTCCTTGTTGTGCGTGTCTGAGAGGGAGGAGAATGGCCTGAATGCACTGTATGCCTGATTGGCTGACTGACTGCTGAATGCTCTTCTGAGTGATTGGTTGCCTGAGTGTGACCCAACAGAATGAACGGGAGATCAACTAGTATATCTGGGGGCCTCTCACTGCTAGAAATCATTCAGAAGCTGAAGTTGAAACTGACGCTTAAACTCGAAGCCGAGCCTGAAGAAGAAAGTAGACTGCTGTCTCCCTTTGCCGAAATCTGAAAGCCGAAAGCCGTTGAGACTGATCCAAGAGAGGACATGGTTAGGTGCCTTCTTCCCATGCTCTGCGGGACCATCGAGCCCCACTAACCTTCACCGAAGCGCCCTGGAAGTCAGACCCTCGAAAGGCTGCCGACCGGAGGCTGGAACCACTGAGGAGACCGAAGATCAGCATTGGACATTCCGACAATTGTCATCGACCAGGGTTCGCAAGTTTGCTGTAACCGATGGAGGCCCGTCGAAGCCGTGTTGCCCAGAAGACGGGACCGCTTGACGTCATGCCGCCGACGACCGGAGCTGAACGCTCCTTTGCATAAGCCTTTTGATTCACGGATGCACTCGTCCGCACCGCCGCCAGCCTTCTCCCGCCAGAGAAGGCCAGGCCAACGATGCGCTGAGGAGCATCTGCCGGTGGGTTTCCTGCCACCCAACGACCATAGAGAAGCCGGACGACTCGACGCCCTTGCTGGGCCACAGTTCTTCACAAACTCTTTGCGGTCCTGAACTATCGACATCGAGGTGCCCACACACGCCTCTTCCTTGCAGGACCTCTCTGCTTCGTCGCCGACGAGCACCACTGAGACCGAAGCTGCTGACTCAACGCCAATTTCACTTTCTTTGAGGGATCTCGATGATCCTTGGTTCCTGCTTTAAAGGCAGCCGCTCAAGAAGGATTTGTCGACGACCCGACATCGAACTCTGCTATTCCAGGTACATTGGGGTGGTAGAAACATTATAGAAGGAAATAAGACTTATAGAACAATATATGGACTGGGCTTGTAATATATCTTTTCTTTACAGGTTGCCCAGGTGGGGGGATCTTGACACAGAGCTGTGTCTAACGGTAGGGGCCAGTATTCTGCCAATTGTTCTAACAACTGCTTTCTTCCTATGTCTATTGTTGGTTACTTTTATCACGTCATTTGTGTGACAGTTAACCAGAATACAGTTGATGCACTTTAATGAAATCTAATAATAATTGGGGTACCACTTAGAACTGTATATATTTGCTATTATAGCTTAACTGATCACAAAGTGGGTTATTGTGATTGTGTATATAACCTTGAACCTTAATTATATAAAGACTGTGTTTT
The DNA here is from genome assembly GCF_040938575.1 of Ambystoma mexicanum. Classification (NCBI taxonomy): domain Eukaryota; kingdom Metazoa; phylum Chordata; class Amphibia; order Caudata; family Ambystomatidae; genus Ambystoma; species Ambystoma mexicanum. Next base: position 490,983,036 of record NC_090931.1, on the reverse strand, counting down.
AACTAATACAGTGTGTGGAAATTCCTTTGTGGGTGCTTGAGGACTACACTGTTCTTAAGAACCAGCCTGCATCACCTCCTGAGAAGCTAGGCCTTGATTGCTCGCCCACGTTTACCAAATAGAGAATCTTGGCTGGTGTCCTCTGTGCCTCACCTCTACCATATAGAGAGCAGGAGTACAGGCACCCCCCTCCAGTCTTTACACACCAGAACTGGTGAGCGTGCATGCGGGCCGCAGAGGGAACTTGGTGTCTCGTTTGGGACAATGGGATAAACAACCTGGGGTGGGATGTCATATGGGGATATGCTGAAATGGGATCAAGGTTCTTGGTTGGATATCGGATATTGGTCGTAGGATTTTTCTGTTATATAGCAGTGCTTCTTATAGTCCTGTCTTTCTTTTACCCTGAAATAAATCTGGCAAAATATCGATGATACTGGGTCCGGTGTGAGGATCACCCGATAGAAAACAGGGCCTCCAAGTCATGTATGACACACAGGTATTAGTTAAGATTAGGGAAATAAGAGGTAAACATTGGTGTATAAAGGATAATGAGAAGTAAGGTAATAAACCAGAAACAAAAGGGAAAGACGAGCGAGTGTCTTGGGAGTGTTCTTATCCCTGTCAGGACAACTCTGGGGTGTGTCTGGTTATTAAAAGTAAACCCCTTCCATCTCAGGACCGCACAGGAGTGGAGTTCAAGAACGAATAGAGCATGGGTGCCTAGGCAACATTTCAAGTGTTTAAGTGAATGGTGAAAATGGGCAAACAACAATGGTGCAGGGGAAAACCCCCGAAAGGGTTTGCCTGCCTGTAAAGACTGGAGGGGGGTATCTGTACTCCTGCTCTCTATTTGGCAGAGTAGAAACACAGAGCACCCCAGCAAAGATTCTCTATTTGGTAAACGTGGACGAGCAATCAATGCATAAGCTCTCAAGAGTTGATGCAGGCTGGTTCTTAAGTACAGTGTAGTCCCCAAGCACCCACAAAGGAATGTCCACACACTATATTAGTGATAACCCAGTCTTTATATAAATAAGGTTCACGTAATATACACAATCACAATAACACACTTTGTATTCTGGCAATACTATGATGACAAATACATACAGCTCTATTTGGTACCAGTCTTAACTATCGATTCCTTTGAAATGCATCAACTGCTAACAGTTCAAATGGCATACGAATCAAATTATAAGATGAATCAACAAAAGACCCAGAAAGAAAACAAGGTGAATTAAGCAATGGCAGATTACAGGGTCGCTACCGCCCGACACATTTCTGTGTGAGGATCTCCCCATCTGGGGCAACCTGTAAATAAAGCGTATTGACAAGCTCAGTCCAGATATGCTCAATATAGTCTTGCTTCCTCCTAAAAGGTTCTATGACGCCAATGTACCTGGTTACGTAGAGTTGTTCGATGAGTCATTGACGGGCCCTTCTTGAGTGGACTCCCTTTCAGGCAGGAGCCATGGGTCGATGAGATTCCAAGTGAAGAAAAGGTGAACGCTGTTGATGGGTAAGCAGCTTCGATCCTTGTGGTGCTCGTTGATGAAAGATTGTGAACGTCCTGTGAAGATGAGGCGGGCGGTATACCTCGACGACGATAGTTTGTTGCCGCAAAGAGTCACTGAAGAACTTTGGCCCAGCAACGGCGTCGGGTCGTAGGCATCTGGCGTAGGTGATCAGGACTTGACCTCGGCTGGCTCTCAACTCTTCGTCTGCATCTTTGAGGTCTTCAGGTGGCGGGAAACCCACCGGCGGATTCTCCTCGGTCGTCAACGACCTTGACTTTCTCCACCTGGACAAAGTGGTTGACGATGATGTGCAAGGGAGTCCTTGATTCAAATGTCTTAGGCAATGGAGTGTTGCAGCAACGGTCGTTGAGCAGCACGACGTCAAGTTGTCCCCACACCTGGGCAACACACTTTGCGGGCTTCCAATGGTTATAGCAAAACTGCAAACCCTGGTCAACGACGATGGACTTGGATGTCCGGGTGCTTCACTTCGGATTCCGTGGCAGTACCCTCATCCGGTCAGCAGCCTTTCGAGCGTCTGACTTCCAGGAAGTTTTGGCAAAGATCAGCTGGTGCACAATGGTCCGTCATAGCTCAGGAAGAGGTCTCTTAGCCAGGTCCTCTTTTGGATCAGTTTCTTGAAGGCACAGTAGCTTTCAGATTGCGTCGAAGGGAAACAACAGTTAACCTTCTTCTTCCAGCTTGGCTTCGAGAGTAAGCATCAAGTTTCGACTTCAGCTACTGAACGATTTCCATAAGTGAGAGGTCCCCAGATATACTGTTTGGTCTCTCATTCACTCTGCTTGGTCACACTCAGGCAACCAATCATTCAGAAGGGCATTTAGGTAGGCAGGAGGCCAATCAGGCTCACAGTGCATTCAGGCCATTCTTCTCCATCCAGACACTCACAACACGGAATGTGGATTCGCACAAGCACCCAGCCATTCAGCACTCCACACTTCATTCATACTAGTTTCGGGCAGAGCTGTCTCAGTCATTGGGCCTCATTACACGGTAGGCGCTAAGGGATTACCGGCACTGGTAAAGTCACCGGTGCTGGTAATCCCTTAGCGCCCTACTACGAGGTCCCTCAGTGAGTCCCATCCTTAACGCCTGGTCTAACCAGACAATAAGGACAGGACCCGCTGAGGGACTTCAGAGCTAATAACTGTACCGTTATTAGTTCTTTCCCCATTCCCATTGAGCCCTATGGGGGCTCAAATGGGAATGGGGAATGGTATTTGGCATGGGGACTTACCGGGTCCTCCAGGGTCGGAATGACCCGGCAAGTCCCCATACCACCTACCTGGACCCGGAATGCGGTAAGGGGGTAGCTATGCCGCTAATAGCGGCATGGTTACCTCCTACCGTGTAATGAGGCCCATTGTGTCAAACACCAGAAACTAGACACCCATAACATGAAATGGGTATTCTTCACAAACTCCGTTCACCCAGGTACCACCCCACAGGGCGTACCCCACAGTACTATATGGAACTTTGACCCAACAGCCAGTCAGGGGAAAGGACAGAGTAAGGGCTTCCCGGGACTTTGGGAAAACAAGGTAACAGGCAATAGGAAGCAAGAGCCCACTGGGGCCATCTTGTCTTCTATCAGGAATCAACTGATTCCAATGGCAGGGCCTGGGTATCCCAAAAGGGAGGATACTCAGAGCACCTGTCAAATTTAGCATGGAACTGCCACCAGCCCATACCCTGCTCTGTGGGCCACACACAGGTGCCCAAAAACATACACTAGGGGTACAGGTTTGTACCCCCACTCATGGGTGCCCTAAGGGTATCCCAAGGGTCTGTTCACCACAACCAAAAAGAGTAAGAGCCGCACCGCCAGGAGTCCTACATGAACTCCTGCGTGGAAAAAAAAACAGAACATACATGATAAAGGCATAAAGGACAAGGATACGGAGGCCCTGTCCCTCCGATGCATTTCCAGCATCACAGTCGCCCCCCCCAGACTGAGGTTAGGGTGATCTAATCTCCCACGAGATTGACATCCTCATCCAGATGGTCAACATACCTTCTGGAAAGGTCATATGCATTATCATGACTCTTCTCTGGCCTATGCTCAATGTTGAAGTCTAGCCCTTGCAGGCTAATGGACCACCTGAGCATTTTCGGGTTTTCACCCTTCATCTGCATAAGCCATTTTGAGAGCTTATGGTCTGTTTGGACCTTGAAGGTAGACCCCTTAAGGTTGGACCTAAAATGCCTAAGGCTACAAATTATGCTAAAACATTCCTTTTCAACAGTAGCCCACCTAAGTTCTCTACCCTGAATTGTCTACTGATGAATATGATAGGATGTTCTCTCCCTTCGTCATCTACCTGGGACAAGACCGCTCCAATTCCGGTGTCGCAGGCATCAGTCTGACCGATAAAGGGTTTGCTGTAGTCTAGTCAGGTGCCCACAACACATGAGCTGTACACAGACTTTCCTTCAAGCCAGTAAAGGCCTTCTGACAGTCTTCGGTCCAATTAACCTTCCTCATTTGTTTGGGCGAAGTCAGAGCTGTCAGAGGGGCAGCTATGATTCCATAGTCCGCCATGAAGTTGCGATAATACCCAGTGAGGCCCAAAAAGGCTCTCACCTGGGTTTCAGTAGTGGGAGTCTCGCAGTCATGTACATCCTGTACCTTACTGCAGAGAGGTTGGATTCAACCCCATCCTACCTCAAGACCAAGATACGTGACTTTCCCCTGAGCTATCTGGCACTTGGTGGCCTTGATAGTGAGGTTAGCCCTTTCCAAGGCCTGCAACACCTTATCCAGGTGAGTCAAGTGCTCGTCCCAGGTGGAACTGTAGACAGCAATGTCGTCTAGGTAGGCCACACAAAAGGCCCCCAGCCCACTGAGCGCATGATTGACCAATCTCTGGAATGTGGCAGGGGCATTTTGCAACCCGAAAGGCATGACTCTAAACTGGTAGAGCCCCTCAGGTGTTGAGAACGCAGTATTTTCCTTGGCATGGTCCATCAGATCTATTTGCCAATAGTCTGAGGTAAGGTCAAAGGTGCTTATAAATTTGGGAGCACCTATGGTGTCCACAAGATCATCCGCCCTGGGCAATGGGTGCGCATCAGTTTTGGTGACGGCATTGACTCCTTGGTCATCCGCACAGAACCGCCAATCCTTGGTACCTCCCTGGGAATTTGCCTTGGGGACAATGACCACTGGACTGTACCAGGGACTGATTGAAGGTTCAATAACACCCATATCCAACATCTTGGCGACCTCAGCTTGGATGTTGATCTTCACAGTGTCTGTGACATCCTGTAGCATCTGCTTTTGACACGTACGCGGTCACCAGTGTCAATTTTGTGCCTGCACCACAGGATGAGGCCTGGAGTCAGTGAGAACTGAGGGGCATACTGCCGGAGCAAAGCCCTGCAGGCCCTCTGCTGCTCTGGTGTCAGATCAGGAGAGAGATGCACTCCTTCCACTGAGCCATGCTGAGGGTTGCTATGCAGCACTCTCATCCTCTTCTTGCTCTGAAACCAGCAAGAGATATGAGACTTCTGCTCGCCTATGGAAAGGCGTGAGCCTGTTGATTTGGAATACCTGAGGGGCTACCCCAGGGACTCCCATGTCAACCAGATAATTGACTTCACCCATCTTGGAGATGAACCTGAAGGGTCCAGTACATTTAACCACCAAAGTTCGTGGCTTGGTAGGCTCCATCACAAGGAACTCCGGTCCTCGAGTCCAATCCACTTGGATTGCTTTAAGGTCATGCCAGTGTATGTCCAATTCCTGGCTGGCCTTAACGTTCACTGTCGCCTGGCCCATCATCTGTGTCATCCTCTGGCTGAGGACTAACACATAGTCCCCCTCTTGCTTGGCAGGACCTGGAGGGGTGGCTTCCAACCCTTCTCTGATCAAGGCAAGGGGCCCCCTCATGGGATGTCCAATGAGTAACTAAAAGGTGCTGAAACCAACACCCTCTTGAGGTACCTCTCGGTAAGCGAACAGCATGCATGGCAGGAGGAGATCCCATTTCCTCCTTAGGGGCTCTTCCAAAGCACCTAGCATGACAATGAGAGTTTTGTTAAATTTCTCGACCAGACCATTGGTCCGGGGGTTGTAATGAGGTGGAGAACTTGTAGGTTACTCCGCACTCTTTCCACATCGTTTTCATGTAACTCGACAAGAAGTTGGATCCTCTGTCAGTGACAACCTCTTTAGGGAATCCATCTCTGGTGAAAATGCCCAGGAGAGCCCTGACAACCACCTTGGCAGTAACAGTCCGAATGGGTATAGCCTCAGGTTATCTGGTGGCATGATCAACCAAGACCAGGATGAACCGATCTCCACCTGAAGTGGGAGGGTCAAGGGGACCGACAATGTCAATGCCCACCCTCTCAAATGGTGTGCCAACCACTGGCAATGGCTGCAGTGGGGCAATGACACTGGCTCCAGTTTTGCCAGACAACTGACAAGTTGGGCAGGTCCTGCAGTGGGACTCCACTTCTACTCCCATCCGGGGCTAGTAGAAATGGGCAGAGAGCATTTGCTTCATCTTCTTGGTCCCAAGATGACCAGCCAAGGGCACCTAATGCTTCAACTACAGTACAAAGAGCCTGTAATCCTGGGGTACCACCATCCTCTTGAGGGTACCAGGTTCAGGCTTAGTGGGCTCACTACAAAGGAGCTCACCCTCCCAATAAATCCAGAAAGATCTAGGCACTTCACCTTGTGCTTGGGCACTCTCTCTGTCCCTTACAGAAGTCACCCCTAGAGAGTCCCCCTTCAGCCGGTAGGCATTGAAGGTCGTGGTGATCCTCTGGGTTGAGCATCTCTCCAGCAGGAGGGTCTTCTGGCTCTTCTCCGGAGTCGAGTCTTGGGTCACCACTGGATTCAGCCCATCTGGAGCATAAATACCTGCGGATGCTGCTGAAGCAGCGGGAAGAGAAGGGGCCCCCTTTGCAGAGGTGGCATTCTTACGCTTCCTTCATCTTGCCTTGGGTTTCCCCTTCAGCTTAGGTACCAGACTCTCGGCCGGACCTGGTGTGACCTGTGATTGGGTGACTGACGCAGCAGTCATGGTTAGACAATCCGTGATCATCCCCAATTCCACCAAATCATTGCCTAACAAGATATTAGCAGGTAGGTTGTCCTGTACCAGGACAGGAAGCTTCGCTGTCTTGTCTCCAATCGTAATGTTGCCTAAGGCTACAGGCGATACTTTGGGAGGCCCACCAGCTAACCTGGTAGTTCTCAGAGGAGCAACTACATAGTCCTCTGGCTTGAGCAGGGTCCTGTCCACCACTGTCATGCCAGTGTCTCTCAAACCAGTGGAAGGCTGGGCATTCAGGAGGACATTTCTCAAAAACCTACCGGTGTACTGTGGGATTGTCACCAGTACTTCTGCGTACTGGTCCCAGGCCCCAAGGGACACTGGGGAAATCTCTACAGGAGCACTGAATGTGTTCTCTGCAGAGGAGGGGTGGACAGTGGCCTCCACCTCAAGCATGGGCTAAGTGTAGGTCAGGCTGATAGCCTGGACTCCAAGTGCCTTACCTTTACACTTGGAGTCACCCTTCTTGTGATCAGAGCCTCACAGTCCCAACAAGTACCAGGAATGCGGTGTACAGTATTGGAGTCATTGGGACCCTGCTTTGCAGCAGGAGGACCACTACTCTTACTCCCATGCACATAGAACTTATCCACACTAGATTTCAGGGTCTTAGGAGAGGAAGGTTTTGGTTTACCCGTCTGTGATTGTTTTTGGGACTCCTCAGAATTCTGAGAGATCCCCTTTCCTTTGTCCTTGTCCTTCCCACTGAAGTCCTTAGGGGACACCCGGTGGGAGACCCACTTGTCAGCCAGCCTAGCCAGCTTAAAGGGATCCAAAATGTTCTGGTCAGCAACATACTGACTCAGCTCTGGTGAACAGGCTTCAGAAAAATTCTCAAAAAATGTAAGGTGGGACTATTCAACAAACTTTTTCACTTTGTAACCATCAATCCACCCCATCATATTCATATGCGCAGTACTCACCCAGTTAACCAAAGATACATTGGGGGTCATTACAAACTTGCTGGTCCGGAAACAATGGTACTGGTAAGCTTGCCGGTGCCATTGTTTCCGGACCAGCAAACTATGAGTTCTGTGGGCGGGTGCCCTCCTGCCCGGCAGGTCCGAACTGGCGGGCTGAACGGCACCCGCCCGCAGAGACTCTTAATGGTGCCAGTGCTACCATCCTCCCCATTCCCATTGAGTCTTATGGGACTCAAATGGGACTAGGGAGTAATACTTTCTAGCGACTGGGAATGGGCAATTACCGGGTCCACCGGGGCTGTAATGCCTCGGTAATTGCCCATTTCCTACTGCCGGACTCATAATGAGGCCCATTCTCTCGTTTCTTATATTCCCTGGACCTTTTATTGTATTGGGTAGGTGTCTTGCCAAACTTGGCAATCAAAGCAGATTTCATGCACTCATATTGACTCCTTTCTTCTACAATCAGTTTCAGAATACAGTCATACCCAGTCTGAGTCACTCTGCTTAACAAAGATTGAGCCCAATCTCTTTTGTCAACGTCATGGATTCCACAAGCCATTTCAATCGCTTCAATAGATTGGAGGATATCAGAACCCTCCACTTACATACCAACCACATATTTCATAAACTTGGTGGCAGGGGACCCGACACTCTCAACTGGTTTCTCTGAAGTCTCCACTCTAGCTTTCTCTAGCTGGATTTTCTGACATTCAGTGTCCTTGTCTTTGAGTTCAAGATCCCTATTCTTGAGTATCACTTGCTGTGCCAACTCCTCTTTCCTAAGTTCAGCTTCTGTTCCTAACTTTTGATATTCAAAGGCCAATTTCATCCTCAATAATTCAAGTTCCGGAACAGAGGCAGCAGGAGTGGTGACTCTCCTAGAAACAGATTCAGTAACAACCCCATGGGCAGGGGCCTCAATGGTTGTATCCCCCCCCCTTTGCCAAGAGCTTCACAATCAGTCTGGCAGTCCACCAGGGCAGCTATCAGCCCAGCCTTAGACGTATCACAAAAATCTAACTCCCTGGCTTCACAAGCACTCTGGAGAGCCTCTAAGCTCATACTAGTCAATTTAGCATTTGCAATAGATTCCATTGTTTGTAAAGTAGTTATCTAGTACACAACTAAATATCAATTTAACAAAGTGTAGATATTTTGTAAGTGGCAAGGTTACACACTGATTCTTAAAACCATAAGCATCCCACTGCTGCCATCTCAGGAGGTGATGCGGGCTGGTTTCACAAGTACAGTGTAGTCCCCAAGCACCCACAAAGGAATGTACACAGACTATGTTATTGATAACACAGTCTTTATATAAATAAGGCTCACGTTATATACACAATCACAATAACACACTTTGTGCTCTGGCAATACTATAATGGCAAATATATACAGGTGTACGTGGTACCAACCTTAACTATCGATTCTTTTGAAATACATCAACTGCTAACAGTTGAAATGGCATACAAATCAAATTGTAAGATAAATCAACGATAGACCCAAAAAGAAAACTAGGTGAATTAACCAATGGCAGATTACTGGGTCGCTACTGCCCGACACAGTTCTGTGTGAGGATCGCCACACCGGGGCAACCTGTAAATAAAGCGTATTGACAAGCCCGGTCCAGATATGCTCAATTTAGTTGCAATTCCTTCTAAAAGTTTCTCTGACCCCAAAGTACCTGGTTTCGTAGAGTTCTTCGGTGAGTCGTCGACAGGCCCTTCTTGAGTGGACTCCCTTTAAGGTTGGAGCCACAGGTCGTCGAGATTCCAAGTGAAGAAAAGGTGAATGCTGTTGTCTGGGAAGCAGCTTTGATCCTTGCGGTGCTCGTTGGCGAAAGCTTGTGAGCGTCCTGTGAAGATGAGGCGTGCGGTATACCATGATGACGATAGTTAGTTGCCACAAAGAGTCACTGAAGGACTTTGGCCCAGCAAGTGTGTCGGTCCGTCAGCGTATGGCGTTGCTGATCGGGACATGAGGATGCCTGGCTCTTGGCTCTTCATCAGCATCTTTGAGGTCTTCGGGTGGCGGGAAACCCACCAGCGGATTCTCCTTGGTCATCGACGACCTTGACTTTCTCCAGCCAGACAAAGTGGTCGACAATGATGAGCAAGGGAGTCATTGATTCAAATGTCTTAGACAATGGAGCGTTGCTTCTCCAGTCATTGAGCAGCACGTCAAGTTGTCCCCACTTCTGGGCAACACACTTCGACAGGCTTCCAGTGGTTATAGCAAACCTGCAAACCCTGGTCAACAACAATGGACTTGGATCTCCGGGTGCTTCACTTCGGATTCTGCAGCGATCCCCTTCTCTGGTCGGCAGCCTTTCGAGGGTCCCTCGTAGCTCGGGAAGAGGTCTCCTAGCCAGGTCCTCTCTTGGATCAGTTTCTAGAAGGCACAGCAGCTTTCAGATTGCTTTGAAGGGAAACAGCAGTTAACCTTCTTCTTCTGGCTCGGCTTCGAGAGTAAGCATCAAGTTTCGACTTCAGCTTCTGAACAATTTCCATAAGTGAGAGGTCCCCAGATATACTGTTTGGTCTCTCATTCACTCTGCTTGGTCACACTCAGGCAACAAATAATTGAGAAGGGCATTCAGGCAGGCAGTCAATTAGGCTCACAGTGCATTCAGGCCATTCTTCTCCATCCAGACACTCACAACACAGAATGTGGATTCGGACAAGCACCCAGCCATTCAGTACTCCATACTGCATTCATTCTAGTTTCAGGCAGGGCTGTCTTAGTCATTGGGCCTCATTACGAGTTTAGAGGTAGCCATGCCCTTAGAAAGGGCATGGCTGCCTCCAAACTCGGGTCCGGGTTCCCTGAATGGGGAAATACCGGGCCAATCCCCTTAAAGGGGCAATGCACATTGGAGGGTCACCCATAACAGGGCTCAGTGCGAATGGGGAGCATGCTAACATTGGGCCTGTTAATGACGGGCCCGTTGTTAGCATGCTAGCCCCCTCGCGGGACCCGCTAAGGACGTCTGGTAAAACCAGATGTCCAGAGCGGGTCCCGCAAAGGGACCTTGTAATAGGGCAGTACGGGCTTAACGGCTCTGGCACCTTTACCGGCACTGTTAACCCCTTACCGCCCACCTCGTAATGAGGCCCATTGTGTCAAACACCAGAAACTAGACACCCATAACATGAAATGTGTATTTGTCACACACTCCTTTCACCCAGGTCCCACCCCATGGGCGTACCCACAACATACAATCATTGGAAAGGCTCCAGCCAGTATGGCCTGGACTTCCCCACAATACCAAATGGAACTTTCACTCAACAGCCAGTCAGGGGAAGGGACAGAGTCAGGGCTTCCCGGGACTTTGGGAAAACAAGGTAACAGGCAATAGAAAGCAAGAGGCCACCGGGGCTATCTTGTCTTCTATCAGGAATCAACTGATTTCAATGGCAGGGCCGGGGTATCCCAAAATGGAGGATACTCAGAGCACCTGTCAAATTCAGCATGGAGCTGCCACCAGCCCAAACCCTGCTCTGTGGGCCAGACACAGGTGCCCAAAAACATACACTAGGGGTACAGCGTAGTACCCCCACCCATGGGTGCCCTAAGGGTCTCCCAAGGGTCTGTTCACCACAACCAAAAAGCGGACGAGCCGCACCGCCAGGAGTCCCACATGAACTCCTGCGCGGAAAACAAGACAGAACATACATGATAAAGGACAAGGATATGGAGGCCCTGTCCCTCCGATGCATTTCCAGCATCACAAGCATCACACCTCCCACTATATGTTTAAACAATTTAGTGACAGTGGCTGTCTTTGCCTCCACCTACTCTTCTCATCCCACTCCTACGGCTGACTCCCACCCTGACACAGCACTCGCTAAACTCAACCTCTCTATCTCCGACACTCTTGCCCCTGCCATGAGGGTCCGACGAAGCCTTCCAAAAAGTGCAACTCTTGGTACAAATCCAACCTAGCTGCCCTTAAATACAAGTGTAGGGCAGCTGAACGGAAATGGAACACATCGGGCGGACCATCTGACAAACTGGCCAACAGGCTCGTTCAGGGACAATATAGACTCTGCATCCAGTCCAAGAAAAAAGTCTATATTAAATCCCACATCTCTGCAGCATCAAACAACACGGCCACACTTTTCAAAGTTTGCAAGGAACTGACCAATCCTGCAGTGGCCTCTTCTTCTCTCACACCCAACCAGGACCTTTGCTCGGCCCTGGCTGTACACTTCATCTCAAAAACACAAGACATCCTGTCTTTCCTCTCTTCTACCCCACAGCATACACTTACACTGGAGCCTCCCTTGGCCCACCCTCCTCTTACCCTCTCCTCTCTCACCCATCTCACCTGATGAGGTCACAGACAAGTCTGGTCTATGAAGGCCTCATCCAAGCAGGTGGACCCCTGCCCCTCAAAAACCATTAAGGACAATATTGACACCAGCGCCCCAGCCTTGGCTGATCAGTGCAATCTCTCCTTTTCCACTGTAGTTTTCCCAATGGCCCTTAAGCACTCCCTTGTGCACCCCGGACTCAAGAAACCGTCTGCCAACCCCACCATTCTGGCAAACTACCACCCTATCTCCATCACTCCCTTCATGGGCAAACTCCTGGAGAAGTTGTCTATCACTCAGCTGATCCTCCACACTGAATCCATTGGCTGCTTTCATGATCATCAGTCTGGCTTTAGAGCATCCAGAGTCACGGAAACTGCTCTTCAGAGGACCTGTTCTCAAATCTTGACACTAAAACTCCCTCTGTCCTCATTCTCCTTGACCTCACCTTTGCCTTTGACAGGGTAACCACAACATCCTGATTGCACGTCTCCGTGACATCCTGGGAATCAAAGGTCAAGCTCTAGCGTGGTCAGTCTCCTTTCTCTCTTACCGGCCATCCAAGGTGGAACTCGGAGCCTTTCTCTCAACTATTGCTCTTTCAACCTGTGGTGTTCCCCAGGGATCTAACCTCTCTCCCTAGTTTATCAACGTCTATATGGCTGCCTTAGCATGTGTGATTGCCACTTTCACCTCTAACTGCCAGTGTTACGCAGATGACACGCAACTATCTTTCAGGCTACCCTCAACCACCTCCTCCTCCTCGCTCATATCTGACTGTCCGTTATTCAGTCATGGTGTGCTGCAAACAACCTCTGTCTCAACGCAAGTAAAACTGAGATCATTCTCATTGGGACCCCTGCTCCCGCCTTCCCACTTTCGCTCTGGCCTACCTCCCTTGGCCCTGCGCCCACACTCACATGCAAGGCAAAAAACCTTGGGGTCATCTTTGACTCTACTCTCTCCTTCACGCACATCTCTGACATCTCTAAAAAAAATCTAACAATCAGCTACACCTCCTCAGAGGTACTCTTCCTTTTCTCACTTTCCCCCAGTGGCTCACTGTCTCCAGAGCCCTAGTTCTCTCTAGGCTGGATTATTGCAACAGCCTCTTCCACAACCTCCCTTCTTCAGCCCTGTACCCACTGCAACTCATCCAGAACAGAACCACAAGACTTATCCTTGGCCTCAAGCCCAGGGACAGCATCTCTCTGGCACTGAAATCACTGCATTGGCTCCCTGTGGCTGCAAGGATCAAGTTCAAGACCCTTTGCATTGTCCACAAGGCTTTCTGGGGCCTGGGTCCTACCTACCTGCAACGCTGCCTACGTAAATACTGTCCCTCACGAGCCCTCCGTTCATCTTCCTCCAACCTTCTGCGAGTGAGCTGGTTCTCCAAGCAGAGATTTGAATGGAGATCCTTATCCACAGCAGTTGCCTCCCTGTGGAATAGCCTCCCTGCTGCCCTCCATCTTGACCCTTAAGTTCAGGAAACTCCTCAATACCTTCCTCTTCTCCTCTTCCTTCTCACTCCCTGTTCTTACCCCAGACTCCAACGGCCGGGTGCACTTGGACCTCCCCAGCCCTGTTGACCTTCTATGCACTTGCACAACCCAAATGCAACATGGCTGTCTGTTCTCCCTTGTCTTCCCCCTGAACTGCACTTGTAAAACTGCAGAATCACTGTTAGGCCTATTTGCTGTGTCTCAATTTGTTAATTGTATTTACGCACCTACTCTGTACAGGCTTTTATCGTCTCAGAAATTCAAAGACTGAGTGATTGTTGTTTTTCCTCTTGTTCCCACCCTTTTTGAGCACTTTGAAACACTATCATGTCTATTGGCACTATACAAATATACAATACAGTAGTACTAAGTGCAATCTTTTTCACTCATGGCTCTTTTTAACTTCACCTCGTAAACATACTCAATTTCCCATTGAAGGGGCTTTTAATTTAGATAAACTAGGGGTCAGGGCTTTGGAGAAGGAGGGGACAAATATATCACAAGTATGGTGAGGAGCTTTTGCCACATGGCTAGAGGAAGTGATGGCTACGAGTAATTACAGTAAGATTAAGGGACTGGGGGATGTGAAAGACCAGTTGAGAGGACAAATAGAATTCTTACGAAATCGAAGGGGGACGGAAAAGCTAGTCCACTTGTGCCCCAAAAATACTTCAGGACGGGAGTGCGATTATAGGTAAGGAAGAGAATGAATGGGAAGATGGGGATAACGAAATATCCTCCAGGGGGCGGGGTATTGAGACAAGATCAGATGCAAGAAGATGCACAATTTGTAGATAAGTTGCCTCTGGTGCCTTCTGCCCCAAGGACACCAGGACAGTAGGACAAGGGCCTATGATGGGGCAGGTGCCTATGGTATGCCTCCCTCATTTGCTCCATCTTTGACAAGAGAAGGTGAAATGTACATTAGGGATTCACACATTTCCAGGCTCCCCTCAGGCATGTGCCATCTTGCCATGAGGATGGAGAACAGCAACAACCAAATCCTGTCACTATGCACGTACCCTGGAAACCCTGAGGAACTCAGGACATTGGCAAATGTGTTCCCTAATGTCAGGGAGGAGCCCCAAGGATTTGTGGTGGAGCTGCAGACAGTTCTGCAGTAGTGTAACACATCTTGGGCAGGCATGAATCAACTTATTAGAATAGTGATGCCACTGGAGGTGAGGCAGCAGTTGATAGAACATGTGGGTTGGCCAGCCTTTGACACAGTCATAGGGGTTACCCTGATGCAGGTAATTGAAAGAATAGTAACAACGGTTAGAAGTATGCCAGAGAAAGACGGTTTGGGCTATGATATCAGACTGTAAACAGAATAAAGGAACATTTCCTGATCATAATTTGGACAGATTAAAGGTGGCGTTCACACAACAGTGATATTACAAAGCCGATGAGACAGGTCAGAAGACTATATTAAACTCATTTGTTTTGATCCCCTTAACAAAAGTCCAAGCACAGCTCAAAAATGTGTGTATAGGATGGCATGCCAAGCCATTGGCAGAGCTGGTGGCAGTTGCAAACATTGTGTCATGTGCCATGATGCTGCAAATGCAGAGCCTACAGGGAAGTTATAGGTACAGCTCCAGTGATTAGAGCAAAATACTGTGCACCATGCAAAAAGGGGGGGGTGGGCGGAACGAGGTACCAGGGAAGGTGAGGGGGCCAGATGGGACGGTAGGCACAGCAGAATCAGTAAAGGGTATATATTGGGCAGCAGCAACACCAAAAACCATAGCGGCAGTTTTATCAGCAGTGGGCTTGGGGGGGGCACAGGATCACCAGGGACAGGGAGGGTGGCAGAACCACCAAACCCCAAGAGCTGCAGTGCCAAACTCCTTAACCTGCAATTATTGTAGACAGGAGGGTCATTGGAACAATGAATGTCCATTTAGACCACAGAGACCATATCAACAAGGGAACACAGGACCCATAACAAACGTCACAGCAGGGTAGACAGGTCCAGATGCAGGCAGCCCCTCACGGCACCATGCCTCAATTTCTGATATTCAATGGTAACCATTTTTATCCCTGGGGACCATAATGGACCCAAGGGTGGACGTCAATGGGTTCTGACTCCGGAAGCACCTATGATTCCAGTAGATTAGGAAGGTCTGTGCTTGCAATGTCTGGTGTAAGGGAAATCGGCAGCTTGCTTAGTGGACATCGGAGCAAATAGATCTGCCTTGCAAATGAATGCTTTTCCATTGTTCCCCTTAGCCCGAGAGACAGTCAGGGTCTGCTGGGTACCTAAAATACTACCATTGCCCACCCGGTCACTGAGCCACTCACGGTTATGCTAGGGCCTGTCATGGACCACAGTGCTTCACTCAAGTCCCACATCACCCGTAAATTTGCTAGGGAGAGATTTGTTATGGAAAATGAGGTGCAACATATATTGCTCCTTGATAATTTATTTTTGAGTATGCCCTCAGTCAATATTGAAGCTGTCATGACAACTCTCAGGGAAGAGCAGGATGAAAATCGGGGGATGTAGATAGACAATGGTCAAATGATCTTCAGGTTTTGAATGAGTTGGTGCCTGATCTTTGTGGGCCACCCATGATAATAAAATGGGATATGTACATACAGTTGAGCCAGTATGAGAAAATGGAGAGCCTTTCAAGAAAGTGCCCCGCACTCTCCAATACCCATTGAAACCCAAAGTGGAGACAGTATTCACACCGGTCACCGAATGCTCTTAATCCAAGGGATTATAGTCCTTAGTAGCATTCCATGTAAAAGATGTTTCAAGTGAAAAAGGAAGTTAATTGTTTAGTCCAGGACATCACGGCTGACAATGCTGTGGTGATTCCATCCTTACAGGTAGTTTCTGAGCCCAGCTACCATATTGTCTTGCATTCCATCAGAGGCAACCCACCTCATGATAGTTGATCTCAGTTCAGCTTTCTTCTCAGTGCCCATGCACAAAGATAGACAGTATTTATGTGCATTCTTGCTTAGAAGGGGTCCAGTACTCCGGGAACCATTTGCCCGAAGGGTATGCAGAGTCCCCCACCCTCTTCACAATAGCTAAAGAAACATCTTGTTAACATAAAGCTGCCAGGTAAATCGCTGCTGGTACAGTATAATGATGATTTGCTGATCGCCTCACCATCATATGAGGCTTGTAAGGAAGACACTATAGTACTATTGACAGCGTTAGTAGAAAAGGAGTACAAACCATCCAATAAACTCCAGTCGTGTGCCGGTACTTTACAATATTTAGGTCATGATATCATGGAGGGATATCGGCTGATATCCTCCTCCCGGAAAGAGGCTGTTTATATGATTTCTGAGCCTCAGGCAGTTACTTAAATGCAAGCATATGGATGTCAGTGGATAATGGGATATGAAGACATAGTCAAACCACATCAAGCATATACCTGTTTGAATACTGTAAAACCCTTTCATTGGACACCAGAGGCAGAAGAGGCTTTTACCAAAATTACGTCTTGACTGGCAGAAGCACCTACTCTGGTCTTGCCACATTATAAAAAACGATTCACTTTGTATTGCTGTGAGAGGAATAGTTTTACTGTGGGTGTCCTCACTCAAAAGCACCGGATCCATCATAGACATGTATTCTACTATAGCAAGGAGTTAGATACGGGGCATCTGGATGCCACCCTGTTTGCAATCAGTGGCTGCTTCTGCGCTAGTGGTAGAACAGAGCAAAAATATAGTGTTAATGTTGCCTCTAGAGATGACTCTCCACGTGCTGTTGTATCCTTATTGCTGAAAATCAAGACTCAGCATTTGTCTGTATCTCAAGCAAGCAGCTATGAGTTGTTTTCACTGAATTTCTCAAACATTACTTTATCTCGATGCTCTGCCTTGAACCCAAAATCCTTACAGCCCACCATGCGGTGGGGAGAGCCACATGAATCTACCCCTCATTACTGTTTGTCTGTCACTGATTGCCTGATGATGATAAGGACAGATCTTTCCAAGATGCCACTGCCAGTCAGACCATGAGTATTTTGTGGATAGATCTTGCTTTAGAGACCAAAGTGGGCAGGTGGTCATGGAGTATGCAGTCTGTAACCCAACGGAGGTGGTGGAGAGTGGAAAATTACCTCAAGTGACATCAGCACAGATAGCCAAGTTGGAAGCCTTTACTGGTGCCAATCGTTGCATATTTATACAGATTGATGTTCCACCTAGCCCACAACTTTAGCCAACTCTGGAAGCAGAGAGACTTCAAGACCTCGACTGGAATGCCCATAAAAATAGTCAGTATGTGTTACTGCTGTTAGATGCCATAATGTTGCCTGAACAGATTGCGATTTGTTAAATGTGCAGCGCTCCAGTCTCTGGATGATCCATTAGCTGTGGGAATGATTTTGCTGATAGAACAGCTAGTTTGGCAGCCACCTCAGAAGAGGTTGTTGCATATATTCTGCCTGTTAAATCTTCCCTGGAAGAAAACCCAAATAGAGCACTGGGGGACTAAGCAAATATGCAGAAAAAAGCACCCTTCAGTGCAAAGGAAAACTGGAAAAAAGGGCTGCCGTTTAATGAGGACTCTATGTGCAGAGATGAGTAGGGTTGGTTAGTGGCTCCAAAAATATTAGTGTCACAACTTGTCAGGATGTGTCATGGGCAGACACATGTGGGAAGAGATGGGATGACAATGCTGGTGGATCATTTTTGGTTTGCTTCTGTTGTTACAATTATTGCACAGGAGTACTGTCAGAGATGTCTTATTTGTTTGCAGAATAATGTGGTGAAATTTGTGACAATCATACCAGAGGCACATCCTCTCCCCTATTGTCAATTGATCAGTCTGCAGGTTTGTATTGTTACCGTGCTATAAACAATGGCAGTATTTGCTTTTGGCAGTGGATGTGTTTTCTTGTTGGGGAGAGGCTTATCCTTTCAGGAAAGCAGACATGGTGACATTAGCAAAAATACTGATTTGTGAATTTATACCTATATTTGGGTTACCGATGTGCATTAAAATTGGTCAGGGCACCCATTTTGTAAACAAAATTACTAAGACATTGTTGTCAACTTTGACAAATCAGTATAATTTACATTGTCCCTACCACCCCAGTCAGCAAGATCAATAGAGAGATGAAATAACGTCTTAAAGAACAACCTAGCCAAACCTTGTCAGGAGACGGGACTGAAGTGACCAGAAATCCTCCCTCATGTCTTGTTTA
This sequence comes from Ambystoma mexicanum, assembly GCF_040938575.1. Lineage (NCBI taxonomy): Eukaryota > Metazoa > Chordata > Amphibia > Caudata > Ambystomatidae > Ambystoma > Ambystoma mexicanum. The sequence goes on along the minus strand of NC_090931.1, from coordinate 490,964,502 downwards.
GTGTGAGAAGTACCCCGAATGGGAAGACTAGGCTCAGTTCTCATGGGGTCCTTTATGGACGAGCTATGAGATTACCTGTATCTCCACCCTTGAAAACTGTAGCTGATCATTGATTACTGGAATATGTGAAGACGTAAATACATTCTGTCAGTTTTGTTCATTATTAGATTCAAGCTACTCTGCCATTCCAGGTCATTTGTTACAGCCCAGTGACAGCGTCCTTGTAAAGGTTCATCAAAGAAAGACAGCTCTAGCCCCCAAGTGGAAGAGGCCATTCCTGGTTTTGCTGACCTCCAATTGTGCTGTAACAGTTCAGGGGCACCCAACATGGGTGCACGTGTGTCACTACAAGTGGGCGGTGGCCCCAGCCCTAGCAGTATAGTTTTTGTGGAGTTAATGTCCTGTATGCTTGTACTGACTTACACTGATGTAGCTGTATGAGAACATGATTCTGTTGTACAGACTATCTTAGCTATGAAGAATTTGACTAATGTAATAATGTCTTTAGATGTCAGGGCCTGGTCATGGTATAGGAAACGCTATGTAGTACATTGGCTGGGTGGGACATGTGATTTGAAATGTGCTTGGGAGGAAGGGGTGGATCACTGGTTAGGGTTTATACAACGTCCAGCTGAGCTGTGTATGAGTGATGAGGGCTACCTCAAAGCTTTACATGCTGAGTTGGAAGAAACCCAACCCCAACCTTATCTTAGGGATAGTTATATCTACTACTACTAACATACCTACTACTACTGAAAGTATAACTGTTAAGTATCTGCACTTACCCTTGCCACAAGCTGGCCACACTTTTTGCTACCATTTATTATTCTATTATCCCATGTATTGCACTGTCCCCTTCCCCCTACACTTTTCCTCTTCCCCTTTCCCATGCACTCGCGCAATCTGAATGACACCTGGCCTAGTAGGATCATTGGCTCTGTCTTCCCTCTGTTCCCCCTCCCTTGCCTCGTTGCGCCTTGAAACACTTGTTGTATAGGCGCATTATAAATGACATATCATATCATATCCTAAACCTTCCCATATTTCGTATTTACTTTGCTACTGTTACTCTGTACTTTTTACTAGGAGAAGAAACAAGATGATTTCCAAACTAATCTGCTGGTACAAGCAATAGCCTGGAACCGCAGTGGTGGCAGCCAGGTGAGAAGTTGGTGGCAATGTCAGTTTGGTAGCCTAAGCTTTGCCAGGGTATTTTGCCATGGTATTGCGAGTTAGAGGATCTCAGTGCTATTCTAGGAGAAGTAGGGAACAACCAATGCATTTAGAGTGTAATCCCCTAACTATTCTAGATTTGAGAAATGGCACCCAGATGGTGAAAGTATGCTCCCAGATGGTGAGAATATGCTCCAATTCAACAGGTGCCCAGTGTCAGTTTGCATGGGATCTAGATAATAGATGAATTACTATGATTCAGCATTTGCAGTTTTCAGAAATGGATATAGAGGAGTTTATTAAATGTGCACAGGTATAAAATCAGAAGCTGTGGTACACATACAGTGTCGAAATGGGATAACACTGGATACAGGTATTTAGTGCTAAATGTACTGGTAGCCACCATGTTATTTACTGTGCCCCTGTCTGCTTTTGAGGCTACTGCTCATTTTCCAAATTGCACAAGGGGGGCTGGACATCAGTTGGAACAACAGAGAGAACATCTAGCTGTTTGGAGGACAACAAAAAGGGAATTAATTGGTCAAATGTGGAATAGGGCTATTACTGCTCTTGGAATGTGGGGTATTGACAAAGGGTCAAATTTAGATGAACAACTCCTATCTGAGGCAGCGCTTTATTGCAGTGAGGCACACTTTAGAGAGTTACATGTTATTGGCACCCTCAGCCAATTGACTCGAAAGGCCCTCCAACGATTGATGAGTGGTGTGCTGTAGGCGGGTAGGAATCAGGAGTGGGACATGGCATGCAAGGAATTGCAAGATTACCTGAAATTGCAACTGCTGTCCATCAGAGAAGACTATTTACGTGACAGCTGGACAAGACTGTTGAAAAATGACTCTGTAGTGCCAAAACATTTATCATCCTGGAGAAATGTTTGGAAGTACAGCGGCTCGTACTCTGAATCTGAGGAGTGCTCTTTCACTGCACAAGGTTGATCAAAGGATTGTGGGCTTTGGCGATTAGTATACTGCCTAGTTGGTATAGTGCCATTCACCATAATTAGGTTCCCAATACGCTGGTGGTTGAACACCCTCAGAGGGACCACTGGGAATGGGTGACCCATCATGAAGTTTGGGAAGTCAAGCCACCCACAGGGCCTCCCAATACTTTGTCTCTGTCCTGGGGATGACCCCTGCTTTGTGGTTTAGGATTTGCTCGAAATGGGAATTATGGCCTTTGAAGCCCCCACAGTTGCAATGTTTAAATAAGTTGAATGTAGGGCAGATAATGTTAGTAGGGAATAGTGTGTGGTGGAAAGGAGAAGGATACAGTTTGGTAGGGAGAAGGTTGTTTAGGGGAAAAGATAGGTATGTGGAATTGGAGGTGCCACCTGAGGCATATATGCAGTTCGTAGTCCATACGGGACAAGACGGTTCACAATGTATTGGCCAGCAAAAGACCAGTAAATGTTTAAATTGAATTTTTCATTTGTGAAGGGACAGATATAACAACAAATCTGCACTTTTTAGGACCCATATCTAATGAGGAAAAACATTCTTTTGAGGTTTCTCATTGCACTGCTGCTATCTGCACTCCAGGGGATGTTTTGTGTGCAGTAAATCAAAAGGTGCCTGAACAACCTTACATTACCACCACTGTGTGTCTCAGCGTGTTCATTTTTATGTATATATTTTTTATTCACAGAAATGTATATAACAAAAGAGACAATTACGGTACAATCAACACTAATGGTAAAAGCCGGATCACAAGCCAATACAGCAACAATGTTACATAGAGGATTCAGAAACAGACTGAAGAAGATGGAGTTTTAGACAAAGTTTGAATTGAGAAAGATTAGAAGTACAGTGAATTGGAAGAGGAAGAGAGTTCGAGAGAGAAGGTGCAAGCAGTTGGAAGGAGCAGAACCAGGGGGCAGCACAAGACAGCTGTATGACAGAAAGACAAAACTAAGAAGCATAGCGTACTTCTCTAGAGGGATGGTATAAAGAAACCAAAGAACATAAAAATGGGGGGGCCAAAGCATGAATACATTTGACAGCTAAGCACAGACCATGGAGGTCTAGCAGTTGCTTAATTGGGATCCAATGGAGCAGTGCCAAATAGGGAGAAATGCTGGCCAACTAGGGAAGACGAAATAGAATATGAACCGAAGAGTGACGAATGGAACACAGGCGGAAAATAGCAAAATTATGCATGCCAATATAGGGGCAGCAGTTAAGATGAGACACCACGGTTGATTGAAGAAGGCTTTTGGTGGAATAGAGGCCTAATTCTCTGAATATTAGAAAAATAAAAACAGCTCAAATGAACAATTTGCACAAATGAAGCAATTTGGGGTTCACACAAATTAAGCAATTTGGGGTTGTAAAGAAAAGGAGGAATCAAAAATAATACCTAGGTTGTGAGCCTTGGGTCTAACCACAAGCTGCAGAGGGGGAAAGGAAATAGTTAAAGTAGAACAAAAAGATTGATTAGCTGGGAAATATAAGATTTTCATCTTTTTGGATTAAGGCAGAGAAACCTAGAAGCCATCCAAGATTTAACAGCAGAGAGACAAGAAGAAGGCGAGAATGAACAGTGTTGGTGAAAGAAGGAAAAGAGGGAAAGATCTGCATTTCATCAGCATCTAGATGTACTTGGAAACCGAAGACACAGATCAATAAGGGAAGGGGATAGGTGTGCAAAATAAAAGGAGAGGGCCAGAACGGAGCCCCAGGGAACCCCATAGGAGAGAGGAAATTACTGAGAAAAATTACCTTTCCAAGAGACAGTTAATGAATACCCAGACAAGTAGGAGTTAAACCAATCGGGCGACTGGACAGAAATCCCAGGGAAGTGAGTGTAGAAAGAAGAATTAAGTGATCCACAGTGTTGAAGGCAGCCCTTAAATCAAGAAGAGCAAGAATGAAAAAGAATTTGAGAATCGGGCATGGATAATAAAGCTGGATACAGTAAGAAGTGCAGTCTCAGTAGAAAAAACAGGCCCAAAGCCATATTGAGAAGGGGAAGAAGATTGTAAGTAGTGAGTTACAAGCTAAATTGTGAGTAAACAAGGCACTCAGGAATTTGAGAGAGAGGGCAAGAGAGAACAGGGCTGGACATTAGAAGGGTCAGGAGGATTAAGGGAAGGTTTTTTGAGAAGAGGAAGAATAGTTGCAGCTTTGAAGCTAGATGGAGAGCTACCAGAAGAAAGAGACAGATTGAAATGAGCAATGAGAACAGGGATAAACAAAGGAAACATTAATTTGACTAGAGAAGCAGGGGGAGGGTCAAATGGGGCGGCAGTAGGATGAGATCGTGAAATAACCATACCAACTTCAATCTCAGAAATTACAGAAAAGGAGAACGAAGAATGGTGAGGAGGTAGTGCAGTGGAAGAAGCGATACAAGGCAAAGACAGACCAGCATATTACAGAACAGGAAGAGAGGATTTAATTCTCTTCATTTATTTTAGCAAAAGGAGGTAGCAAGATCTGCGGCTGTGATAGACAAAACCCTTGAGGGATTAGAAGAAAGAGGGGAAAGAAGTTTATTCATAGTAGAATGCAAAGGTTTAGGAGAGGAACTTCAAGCTTGAATCAATGATTGAAAAGAGTCTGCTTTAGCTTGCTTGAGAAGCTGAGAAAAAGATTCTAAAAGCTCAGCGAAAAAATTGAAATTAGAAGTGGACCTAGATTGAAGCCAGCAGCATTTGGACTTAAAGGACTCAGAAAGCCAGTGCCGAGGAGGATTCCCTTTGATTTAAAAATTTGACATGGGACAGAGAGCATCACGAGATAAAATAATGGCATGATGCAAATCATCAACAGTGCCATTAATGCCAAGATGGAAAAGATGAAAAGATATAGGCAGATGAGAGGAAATGGAGTTGATCATTGCAGAATGATCAAGATTTCAGGAGTGTAGTATAATTTATTGTGTTTTGAAGAACAGCGCCAATGCATGGGATCACATTTTTGCTATAATGTGGCACACATATAGCCAGCCATATGTCGCCAGTGTAACATATGGGTATGCAAATGGAGACAGGTTACAGATTTAAAAGCATAATAGAATTTTTTTTTCTCTTTCTTATTTGAAATGCCTCATTCACAGGAGACCACATTAGTTATCTAATTGACTAACTTAATTAACAAAAAGTAACACCAATGCTAACTAAATAACATTATAATGTGCTCTCCATGTAGAAAAAGCAGGCAGGAAAGATGTGTTCTGAGATTCAGTTTAAACATGCATTTTTCTCTGATTTTCTCTGGCTGTGCTGAAATGTGAAGGACGGAAAGGCAACAGGAAATCAAACAGAAACAGTTATTACAGTATGAAGATCCCATTGTTTGTGCAACAGGGGTGGCAACCTAATACACTTTCTGTTAATTTGATTGGAGGGAAGTATATCTGAAGACAGGCTACGTAAGCCTGGGGGATGTAACAGAGGTTTGCTGGACAAGCTCTGACAGAATTAAGTTCAGATGACTTTTGCTGAGCTGCGGTGAAGAGATGACTTTTGCTGAGCTGCGGTGAAGAGATGACTTTTGCTGAGCTGCTGTGGAGATCACATTTGCTGAGCTGCGGTGAAGAGATCGCCTTTACAAATGCTGTGAGGAATCGGGCTGCTGACCTTCAGAGACTGGGTATTTCTGGTCTCACTTGGCGCAGGCTTGAAAACTGTGTGTTTTCGCCATGCCCTTCAAATTGCAAGCTTACGAGGGCAACCCTGGGTCGTTCCTCGGAGGCAACCAGCCAAGGGAGTTCGCGTGTGGGAGAGCTACAAATAGCTGGTAATTATCAAAAGTAAATTGAGGGTGTACCGCGTGGATGAAGTGTTTCTCAGGCAGGAAAGATAGCAATAGGGAATTCCTGTGTTTAACTGCCACGTTATTATGTTGCAATGAAAATGCTGTCCTATTGATGTAACTTTTCTTTTTCTTGTTGCAAATGTAAAGTTAAATTCGTTGTATTATTGCATTTGTTTCTCTTCTGTTGATTTCAGAAAGGACTGTTTCACCAGAATGTTAATGTATTATTTTGAAATTATAACACTCAGTCTGTGTAAGGGTGTTTTTGCTTCTGTTTTTCTTTGGTGCATCTAAAATAATATCCTGCAAGAAAGGGAACGATGTTCACATAATACATGAGCCAAGTTTCCTATACAGATGAAGCAATGTCATTAGCAATTATAAATAGCTGTGTGCGTGATTCCACTCAGTGTATGTGTGTGTGTTTTCTGAGTGGAATATAATAAAATAGTTCTTGCTGAGCGTACATGAATTAGCAAAAAGAGGCCTATGGAAACATAATCTCACTAATGTAAATAAATTAGTGATAATACCACAGGGGATTGAGAATGCTATATGTGAAAATGGTGGTATCTGTGAATGCAGGTCTGAGGCCTCCAGTGATCACACGAACAGTCTAAGCAAAAAGAAGGGGTTTTGTATATTGGGGCTACAAATAAAACAGAAAATTATGCTCACCAAAATACCACCAACAAAATGTATACCATCATTTCATTCTGTATACTGAAATAAGGAATGGCCCCTGAAAGGAAATAAGGCCAAACCCAATCTAAATGCAAGGAGTAGTCATTGCCAAATTACCATTATTTTTGGCGGTAAGACAATACCGTCAGGCCCCAAATCTACACAAAATACTCAACAGGAGTCACAGTATTTTGGCAGAAGTAATATGGTGTTGTAGAGAAGGTTGCCACAGACAAGGATCACTGGTAATTAAAACGGAACCCTCCAGTTCACCTCCCCTTCGGTCGACCCTTGACACTTGTGCTTCTTTTGCTCTGTTATAAATCCAGCAGGAAATGCAGATGTTGCAACACGAATTGGGGCAGTTATTGAAGCACCATAAAGATGTCTGTTCGTACTGTATTGAATGAAAATGTTAGAACCACTAGGTATTGTAGATGTAGGTGGCTGATCAAAGCAAATGAAAAGCTGGTTGAACCATAGATTAGGTATAATAGGTAGAATTCCCTGTGCAAAGGAGAAACAGGTGACTTTAGCTTGAGAATAGGGATTGGCAAGAGGAGCCAGTTTAGTTGTGCAGTAAGCGCAAAAGGAGAGTCTTTTGATGTTGGCAGCCCCCGGAAGGCGGGATCAGTGACATGGTAGTGCCAGGAAGGCAACATATGATATAAGCTGTTTTGACATGTGAGCAAATAATAATGTTGGCAGGGTTAAAGTGTTATCCATCACAAATGGTGACCCCAGACATTGAATACCTGAATAATATTAGTATCATATGAGTAGAGTGTTATTTTCCTTTAAACCACAGTGAACATTTGCTAGGGTAATCCCCATCTATGGAGTTTAGGCAATGTTTACACTCAAGAGCAACACTATGAGAGGCTCTTGAGTGCACTGGGTGAAGGTGACTCAGCAGCCATCTTTCGATCCTGCCGGTCCATACCTGTTGTCACAATGGAACATCATTTCTCAGCGGAAGATCAGCAAGAGGCAGTGGCTCAAGGACCCTCACCTGAGGAGGTGGATACCGGGCATTGTCAGATGGAGGCCATCAACCTGAAGGGGAACATCATGTGACTATGTGTAGGGAACTGAAAATATAGGAAATATAGGAAGGACTCAGACAGGGTACAAAGGGTGACCATTGTAAGGATGGGGCGGGGAAGGTTAAATGGAAGTGACATGTTCAGGATGTGTTCAGACCACAAGGCTATGATAAGGGCAGGTGAGTTGGTGGGCAGGTTGGATTGGCTTGGGTAGTTGGGCATAGAGGGATACTGTCAGTTTGTGTTTGATGCCTTTCAAGTCTAATGAACGGGCCTAATTTGCCAATTCTTATCAAAGCTTCTCAGTTACTCCTTTCTTTACTTCAATATTAGGAAATTATGAATTATACTTAGGGATATCAAAACATGCTTGGGCATTTTAAAATCCATGACTCCAAATATCCTCTATCTGTTCATTTTGTCGATCACCTTGGGTGTGACTCAGAATTGCTGTCAGTTGTGACCATTTTTAAGATCAGAACATAATCCGATTCTTGAAATAGAGGATTACTCTATGGAAATTGGAAAATAAATTAATCATTGCATTGAGCTTTTGATGCCAAATGGTCTGAATACGTGTAGAGTAGATAACAATTGTTTGTTCTTACGAGATGAATACAAAATGGTTAATACACTTTGGGTCCCCCATTTCTTCTGAATCTAATTCAGAACTAAAGGTATTTCACTCTGATATAGCATGTTATGTAGAGGGGAAAGTTTAGAAGAAAACAAAATGGAAGGAGTAACAAAGAATATTTTTTTAATTCATCCATGGCACCGAATATGGTGAATTATGCAATGTAAATAGAAATGAAAAGTACAAACGAACTCGGTTAATAACGATGGTTGGACATTTTATACTCATATTGGTTGGTTTCCACAAGTATGCCTTTTTCTCCCAGAGGACTGGTAGAACTTTGGTGTGGACGAGCAACGACAGCTAATTTCATTAAGAAATATGGCATGAACGAAAAATAGTTTTTACTGCAACATATGCTCAGATTGATTCTATGAAGATGACTTTTCAGTAATTTAAATAGAATGGTTTTTCATGCAGGGCTGCCTGTTGGTATCGACTGTGTTGTGTGATGGCTGTCATTCTCACTAAAACACATGTACGTGTCTAGAACCCTTGTCCAATGCACACAAAAACACAGCATCGTTACACCTATCATTCCCAGGAGCGCACTGAACACCACCCTTGTTGTTTAATTTACATAGCACAGATGTGCGTTCAGTCGTCTAGCCTACGAATGAAGGTATGTTGGACTGAGACTGGCCCTCTCATTGAAATTCCATAGTGAAGGTACATTTACATATAGAAGAGACTGTTTTATGTCCCTTCTGGTGTACATATAAAGATATATTGTGAAATCTCAAGACAAGACAATATTACTCTGATTGGGAGAACGTTTGTGTGCGATTCATTTTCAAAACATTTTTGACCGGCATTGTTCAATCTTAGCTTGTATGTAAATAAACACAGTGCAGCAATAATACACTTGGGTGTTCTTTACAAAACCTGTGGATTCAATGTTTTAAAAATATTCCAGCAAGGTCGCTATCTGATTGGGAAAAAGGAAGTATAGAATTGCTCTACACCAAAATGTATAGGCAGGCCCTGTGATAAAGTTCCATTTTGCTTCCCTCTGTTAGGTCACTCTGTTCTGGGTCATCATGTCACCTAATCTCAGGGATTGACGCAGAGCCACCTCACATCACAGCCTGAAGGTACGACCAAGCAGTGAGTATAGCCCACAGTTTGCCACACTGCTGGTCTTCCCAATACAACAGCCCTGTGCCCACCCACCCCTCAGCCTACACGACTAGCACCACAACATAGATCTCATCAATAAAAAGGGAATCACAGGCTATGTTTGTGTACAAACCATTGCTTGTCTGCACCCCTTCACACGCCAACGAGAGAGAAGCTCACTTGCAAGCTGCAGAGCAGTATGTAGTCAGCACACCCACACTGGCATGGCGCCTACTCCAACAACGTAGTTGCTTACAAAGCCATTACTTTTTCCTAACTGAGGCAGAACATTTCAAGCTTTCAGTCACTTCAGAGCCATTTGTGACAATCACAAATATTGCATCAGGAATCAGCCACAATGGAGCCAGTTAGGTGCTGGTCAGGGGAAGAATGGAACAAGGAACACCCAATCACTGAAAGGGATTTGGTAGAGAAGGGAGTGAAACCTATTAGACATCTGACTGAACATTCTGAATACTTAACCACCTTAGAAAATGGCACAGGGCTTGGCGGGGTGTGTAACAGATGGATGTACCATCTTGGAGGCAGAGAAAAAAACCCACAAAAGTATACTTCGGAAAGAAGGATTTTATAGCAAATGAATCAATATTTTAGACAGAAGAGACCACCCACATATGGGTATACAAGATCAAGAGCCTGCTGAAAGCTATATCTCAGACACTAGCAGAGACCTGACCCAATGGGGGAGTAAGCAATATCCAGAGGAGGAGAGAACATTAGGAGCATAATGTAGGCTGTTTGTGAGACACTGGCAGATACCCAACCCAAAGGGGTAAAGAAAGCAAAGAGCCTAGAGAAGGGCAGATCTAAAGCTCTGGTGGAGTTCAGATCTAGAGCTGGAAGGAGAGATAAGAACTGTGTGAGGGGCTACAAATCAGACCATGCATGAGCCCATGGACAGAGAAGACAGAGAACTGGCTGAGGATTCTATTTTAGACTCTGACAGAGATGAGACATGTGCCTTCAGAGAGCTATATGTCAGACCCAGGTAGAGACCAGGCACGTAGGAGAAGATAAGGCCAAACACATGCTGAGTGCTAAATCTCAGACCCTGGCAGAGACCAGGCACAGAATAGGAGTAAAACCAGAGAGCTCACTCAGGGCTATATACCAGATGAAGGGAGGAGAACAGCAACCCAGACAGACAGATAACAGAGAAAGCATTGACCCAGAAGGGAGACACGGGGCTGGACCATTACAATATTGCAATTTGGCAAAATAATCCAAGCAAAGGCAAATAAATAACTGCTGGTAGGAGTATGAAAAAGTATAAGCACCAGCCAAGAAGTTCAACGTGCAGCTAGAAAGTGATAATATCTGAGCCTGACACATACCCCAAAACAAGTAGAGAGAAGTAATTGCAGGTAGGTGCTAGGACACTGGAGCTGTGGCAAAAATTGCTCTCCTTGACACTGCTCTCTACGAGGCTCTTCACTCTGTTCCTTTCAGGTGCTTATCCAGAGTGTTCATGAAAGCCTTCTCATCTACAGCCTAAACAACATTCAGGAGCGCAGTTTGCAATTGTGTACATAACACATTTATGATGCCTTAAACTAAATATATATACTTACATGTATGTTTCTCCTTTTGTGCAAAATGAATAAATGCAAAAACTGATGGCATCTGTACAAGAGTGTATACTTCCAAGCTTTAAAAGTGGAAAACAACATCTAACAGCTAGTTCTAGCAACCAGCGACATGGTGGATCCTGATCTGTCTTTGGGTCTCTTGGCGACACACTCATTCGATGGTGGTCCTTGAAAGCTACATGACCTTCTTAACGCTTGCACTATACAATTAACATTCTGGTCCTGTCAGTTCTCGATGGATACAGCCAAAATTGGATATGTGATAGCCAACATGATGGGCAGTGTCCTTTCATCAATCAAGTCCTCATGCCACATTTGTGCGTAGTGTAAGAGATATGTATGACTGTTCAGAATTGTCATATACTTCCCAAGTGTCTCTAATAGACTTTCGCCAAGGCTCTGCTGATAATTTGACCTATGTGGCCAAGTTCAAGCCGCTGGCCGCAGTATCCAATTTGTCCGACTCAGCATTGATGACGCTGTTCCGGAGAGGTCTACACAATGACCTTAAGGATGAACTTGCCTGTGTATCACACCCAAATATCTTGGCCTCTAATCTTTTAATCCTACAGTTGGATTACCATCTACAATAGAGATGTAATAAATGCTGCAAGACCAGACATAGTGGGAAAAGAAGCATGTTTCCTGAAGAAAGAAGCATGGAAGCACCTGAGCATGCAAGTAGGGACAGCTCATGGACGATTGACTTCTGAAGAACGCAATCAGCGAAGGTCCTTGGGCTAAAGTATGAACTGCGGTCCTTCCAGGCATTTACTCTGCAGCTGTCACCTGGTTTCTCCCAAATGGTCGTGAACAAATTCCTCTCAACCCTGAAAGGGGCAATGGATCGGAAACAAGAATCTCTTCTCCCTACCTTGACTCAAACATGGGATTCAGCTCCATCCTCATTGATCCTGAAGGTGGCTTTCCTTATGGATGGCAGATGAACAATTTAGGCTCCTGCATCAGTCTACTGGGGCGAGGCAGTTGTTTTGTTTGGAAAACGAGTGGGCTTCCACACCGCACATGCCTAAAGCAACCAAAGAAGTGGGTGAGCCAGTGGAAGGGGTAGATGGGAGACCCTTGTCATCAAGGCCCATTAAAAAACAAACACTTCCCCAGCTCATAAAGATAACCCACCACATGGAACAGATCTCTTTCGATTTATTACAAGCTGCTCATTTTCCAGTGATCCTCAGAATTGCTTGGATCAAACTTCACAATCCATACATAAACTGTGCAGCAGGAACCGTGTTCTTCAGATCAGAGTTCTGTATGGAAAACTGCATGTCGGTCCCAACCACAGAGAAGTATGTCTCTATAAACTTCACAGCTATAACTAACTTAAACATCATCCAAGAGGAATATCAGAGGTATATGTCTATGTTCTCTGATCTTAAGGAAAATGAATTACCTCACCATGGACCGGCGGACTGTAGCATTGCTCTCCATCCTGGCTCGACTGTTCCTTTTGGAACCCTTACTGACCCTGATAAGAGGTCCCTAAAAGAATACCTTTAGGTGAATCTACATAACGGCTAATTACAGTGTCCAAGTCGCCACCTGAGGCTCCTCTGGTTTCCTAGAAAAGTACCCACTCTCTCTAATACCCGATATTCTTGATGCAGTAAGGGGTGTCCCCTTCTTACAAAATTAGATTTCAGAGGGGCACATCATCTTATGTGAATAAGGTACAGAGATGAATGGAAGATGGCTATTCATGCCATTTGGACATTATGAATGCTGCATAATGCATTACGGGTTGTCCAACACACTGTCCTCCTTTCAGAGCTTTATGGACCACATGTTCTCTGACCTCCTATTTCACACAGTAATCGTTTATATAGATGATATACTCATCTATTTAGCAACACCTGAAGACCACACAACATGTTAAGGTAGTCCTGCAACATCTACAAGACCACAAGTTTTTATCCAAGCCTACAAACTGCCAATTCCGTGTTACCTCATAGCCTTTTTGGGTATTATATTCTCCTCCACTGGTTTTGCCATGGACCCTCCTAAGGTTTCTGGCATCCTGGAGGTACCGCCCTTTCCATGTGTCAAGGATGTCCATGATGGGTCGTTCCAACTTCTATTAGAAATATATACCACATTTTTCAGACTCTGACCTTCCCGTCACCAGGCTTCTGAAAAAAGGGGTCCAATTCCAAAGGGACAATTGAGCTGAACACACTTTTCTTTGATTTAGAATAAAATCACCACTGCCCCTATACTAGCACAACCAAGCCTTTTATCATTGAATATGCTGCTTCGTATAGGACATTAGTAGTGGGTCTCAAGCAGCTCCAAGTGGAGAGTTTTGAACACCCAGTGGCATACTCTCTGACCCTCATAAGTCATGAGTTCAACTCCACTGTCTTGGAAGACAGTTGTTAAGCATTGAACAGGCATTTACAGAATGCAGACATCTTCTCTTGGGATCTCTTTTTTCTGGTGGAAGTAAGAACCAACCATAGGAATCTGGAAGCCCTTATACAACATGAATGTCAAAACAGTCGCAAGGGACATTAGGCCTTTTTCTTTGCACTTAACACATACTACCTTGCTTATGTACCAGGAAAACAGAATGTTGTGGCTGATTTCCTATCACTGAAATACTTACCGTGTGTGACTCCTGCATATGCAGAACAAATCATTCCTAACGAAAGGATACTTTGTCACGTACTTTCATTTTTGCATGATGTTGCAGAAGGCAGCAAGTGTATCATTATTGGGACCAAATCTCCCTGAAAGCCCAGGATGGACTGTTGTTTCTAAAGAATGATTGTTCATGCCAACCCTAGAGCAACACGACCAAACTATTTGCATGTGTCATGACAGCCGGGTTTGTGGTCACAGTGGCATCAAGTCTATGTTGGTTATAGCGAAACATACTTTTTGGTGGCCTTCCCTAGGACAAGATGCTCACGGTTATGTGTCTTCCTGCAAGACATGCCTTCAGTCCAAGGCGCTCAAATACACGCCATATGGGAAACTATGGCAACCTCCACAGTCTACACAGCCTTGGTAGACCATCTCAGTAGACTTCATAGTCAACCTTCCCTCCTCACATTGCTCCAGATCAGATTCTGAAGTGGGAGTCTTTTACTCCCTATTTTTAAAGTTGGTATCAAAATGATTTTTTAGGGAATACAGTAGTAAATCCCACTTCAAATGGGAGTATTTAATAAGTAATTTAGAAAAAACGTGTATCTCAAAACTGAAAGGTTTTGTAATAAACATTTCTCTGCACCATTCATGCACTTTACAATATATGTTTTTACCTCTTCAGATCAGGCAGTACTAATAAGAGTTTCTTCCTGTGTCATTGCGTGAACTACTGGTCCAAACATATTCATGGAGGTGTGTGGATAAAGCAGTGCCAGCTTCCTTTTGTTAGGAGTATATCCACCCCTATTTTAATTTTTGTGAGTATTTACCTATTTTTAGGAAGTAAAAGTGGCTCATAGTCCCCTTATCAGTAGTGTCGTAGACACAAATGAATGGGTCGGTGGAGAGAAACCCATGCCAACCCACCAACAATCTACTCACATGAGGAAACCAATTTCCAATCAATGATGATCACACCCCTTCATTGTTTCAAGATGTTCATTGTAGTTAGAAACAATCACATAGAACAATGTCTACTAGGAGACACAACACAGAATTACAGTAATGTATAGGTAAAGCAAAAATGAATTACAGCAAGTATTTTTCCCAAAGTACATAATTTGGGCTAAGTACACACAGTCTAACAAATACATATCCTACTGTCGAGATACATTAAGACACAGGTCATGGAAATTGAACAGGTTCGACAAAAAATACAGATACAATTGAACATAGTTACAAAGCAAAACCGACAGTGAGTATTTTCGCAACACTGAGACTCAAAGAGTCACAGTCTACGCCCCCTCAGGAAAGAAATGGTAATTATGGTAGAGGTCAACTGCTTTACGAACACTGTACATTTTTAACATGCAGAAGGCCCTCTCAGAGCTACAGAAACTGACAAACTGTTTTGTTGCCCTCAAATGTATCTGACAGAGGGCCACAGTGCACCTCAGGATTCGGCTCTGCCCTTTCTAAGGCTTTAAGAATATAGCATTCCTTATCCTCAGGATACCATCTGCAATCAATATGGCAGACTGAAAGGCTGAACCAGGGTTTGAAACAGCATTTGTATTGCTTTGCCACAGAGGACAACTGGGTAGATCTCTTACCTAATGCCAAAGTCGCATACAACAACACTAAGTATACGTCAAGCAAATACAATACTTCAAGCAAATACAGTCCCTTTTTCAGCTCCTTTGGGTTTCATACCCACATCTTTCTAGCACTCGATCCGACAGACTGTGTTGCACCTAGTGTGTCGCACTTACACAAGCGGATATACACGACTCACAAACATGCTCTGGCTAACCTTCTGGAATCAGGCCGAAAAATAAAGTTATGCAGCTATACATCGTACCGACGCCCCATTCTGTGAAGTAGGTGACAAAGTTTGGTTGTCCTATCGTTACCTGACAGAGAGTAAACTGCTTCCTAAGTACTATGTGCCATTTGCTACAGTCCGTAAGTTTAACCCATTCACGTTTGGCCTGGAACTCCCTCTGGCTTGGCATCGCACCCACTCTGTTTTTCATGTCTCCCAGCTCAAGTCGGAAGATATACATAATTCTTTCTCTCGCTATGCTGATCCTCCTCGTCAAGTCCAACTGTTTGACATACCTCAATACGAAGTTGCCAAAATCTGTGATGCTCAGCTATTTTAAGGTCATCTTCAATTGAAAAGCATATGCTCCTTGCAATCATACCTGGAAACCCATTGAGTCTGTCCATGCCCTGGCTTGTCTACGTGCCTTCTGTCATCTTTACCCGTCCAAGCCTGGCTCCCCCTGGCAAAGAAGGGGGCATACGGTCACAGCCATGCAAAGCCTGTTTTGGTTGCAGTTGTCTCACTTCAGGATGTGTCCCCATCCAAGATGGTGTTCATAATACATGCCTGACTTCCTACCGTACAATTGCTGGTGCGTCACAACCTTGTTTTCCTCTCTTTCAGTGATGCTGTTGCCTTGCTCCTCCGAAAGGTAATTGTGCTCCCTCCCTTCCTTCCTTCCTTTCTTCCTTCCTTCCTTCCTTCCTTCCTTCCTTCCTTCCTTCCTTCCTTCCTTCCTTCCTTCCTTCCTTCCTTCCTTCCTTCCTTCCTTCCTTCCTTCCTTCCTTCCTTCCTTCCTTCCTTCCTTCCTTCTCCTTTTTCTTTCCCATCCTTGATCCATGTCCTCTCCTTGACACCACCTTGGATGGTGCTTTTCATGTCTGCTCCGGATAACCTCAAACTGAGTTATTGGCTGTGTTGAAACAGGTCTCAAAGGTTTTTCCCCAGCTCAGGGGTTTTCATCCTCAATTGGACAGGTTTTCCTAGGCTGCTTTCATCAGCCTCCGTACCTTTCAGGTGCTGTTGCAGAGCATTCGTGAAGGCCTGCTCACATAGAGCCTTAGCAAAATTCAGGTGAGCAGTTTCCAATTGTGTACATAAGAGTTAGGTCTTAGGGAAAACATCATTAGTCAAAACCAGCTATTAAATAATAGGGGTTACCATTCTGTAGCACTAACCAATGATACGGAAGCCTGGGTTATGGAGCAAATCCCACGGGAGATGATAGAGAGAGAGAGAGGAATGTCCTAACGCCACTCCCCTAACTAATTTCGCAGGCCGGATGCTACCTTGAAGTGCCTGTCCATTATTTAAATGAAACATCTGAAATTAATCCTTACTGTAAACTTCTGTGGAAATCAAAAAATAATTAAAACCCTGTTATCCTTCTCAAAGTCCCTGCAAGTTAGTATGGCCATCTGTGACACAATCTCTATATAGAAAATGACAGAATGGTCACCAGACCCAGCCACCATCCCCACTTTGGTGAACAGGGGAGAGTCCACATCCAAAAGAACTGCTGTCCTATGTAGCCCTCCGCAGAATGACATGGAAAACTAAAAAGACAGAACAGAGTGGGTTGAAAGAAGGTTATGATAATTCTTGCATCCATTCCATTAATAGAATCCTGACACTCCATCATTCAGGAGCCATTGACGGCCTATTTAATGGCACAGAGGCTTTTATTATGCAGGTTGAAAGCCATGCCAAAACTAGGTGTCGCGCATGAATCAAGGGTTTGCCATAGCACAGAAGACATAATCCACTAAACCCATCGAGCCAAAGTAGGAGAGGAGACAGGAAGAAAAGATTTGCAAAACGACATTGTGAGATACACCATTCGCTGTGCGTAAATAAGTAGACTACACACAATACATATTGAATAGACCTTTTGATATTCTGGAAATCAATTTGGATCTAGCCTGCATCCTATCAATAATCTGATGAAAGAAAATATGTTGTGTGAGATATCTACCCGAAATGTCCAGAGCACAAAGGTTCCCCACCCTCCAGTAGGCAACCAGAAACATTAACATGGCTAAGTTTGCCAACAACTGTTGAAAGGACAAATATTCAATTTCTGGCCAATGCGAGAATAGGGAAAACACTTTGTTAACATCCCAAAGACAGATGTACCTTGGTTGAGGAGGAATGGATACCCAAATACCCTTGAGGAGATGACATATCATAGGATGAGTCCCTACTGGGACCCCTTCCAGCGGGACAGGAAATAAAGATATTGCAGAGCAATACGCACTAATGGTACAATATGCCAAGAATGAGGTTATCGAGATCAAGAGGTTTACCACCTGAATTATATCCACACCCAGGGGATCCAAGTGCATGCTATGCCTCCAGGGAGCCCAAACCACTCATATGACCCAATATGCCTTCCAAGTGCTAGGAACCAAGGCCTGTCAGATGAACCGTGCAGCTTTTGCCAAAACTCCCACCGTGGTCCAACCATCCACAAATGTTGCTGTGCCATAAGTTGAGTCAACCTGCAAGACATAAAGCGTGAAGATGGCCTTCGAATTCAGAAGGAATTCTCTGAACTCTAGCAGAATAACTGGAAAGGCCACAGTTAATTTCAATGCTATCAGGAATGAGGTCTGAGCTGGCCAATGAGGAGTACTAAACAACACTGGTTCCTTGTTTTTGTACAAACAGAAGAGTCCTGGCAATCATCAAGGGGAAGAAAAACATAATAGGTCCCCTGGCCCCACCGCTGAAAGGAAAAACCTTTGCCAAAGCAAAAGTATTTGGTCTCCATCTGAAGAATTTAAGCAGCTGGTTGTTGAGGCTGGAGGCAAAAGGGTATATCTCATAGGTCCCCACCTCTTCCCTAGAGCAAGTAAGACAGACCAGTCCACTATCCAGGAACTTGAATTTCCCATGTACCTCTATCATGTGATTGGATGGTTTAGGTCTGTTTGACCCAAAACAATTGCCCTTTTCGTATTTGACCTAATTTGTTTTGGTTTTTTTTGGTTCAAATTTTTGGGGGAAGAACCCCCACCCACCACTTCCCTCCCACCTTAACCTATTACCTTACCCCATCCCACATATATATTTATTTTATTTTGACCAAATTTCAACCAAAAACCAATAAAAAAATGTGGTCAAATAGGAAAGGTAAATTTGACTTTCGATCAAGTATACTATTACTGATTGGATGAGCAAATCAGATATTCAGCATGACCCTTGGTTTTGAACATCCAACAAAAAGTCTCAAAAGGTCACAGTCTGACAGAATCTCGGATGGAGTACCCCCTAATTTTTTGATGCAATGAACTGATGATATAATGCTTAGAAGAAGAATGAGCGTGATTCTTAGCCACACTAAATTCAAATAGAAAGGCTTGTGTTTGTTTATGGTTAGTGGACATTGCTCTCCTTTGTTCCCGGTAAGCACTGGAGTGAGACAGGGATGTATTCTTGCCTCACTATTGTTTTTCATATATATTAATAGACTGTATGAGACTTTAGAGTTTATGTCGACCTGATGCACCACCGTTTTGGGGGCTTGAGTATTCCTGTGTTAGCGTATGTTTATTGATACACTGATGATTGCGTGACCTCCCATTTCCCTTCACTGCCTAATTACTACTTTTTTAATTTTTATTAATAAGCACATAGTTACTATACAAACTTTTGCTTTTCATAAAATCCTCAGCTTCAAACGCCAAGAGATGGTATAACATTTCCAATATAGAGAGCCCATTGAATTTAGTAACACAAGCCAATCCCCTCTAAAACCCCCAAAAGTCCAGAATGATTTCCTTATGCCCACCTTCCGAACATCCTCCCCTCCAAATTATTCCCCATAAAACCATCTCTTTGCATGCAGAACTCTATCCTTACCCCCTCCAGATTAAACATAAGATAATCTTTCAGGACTTGAATTGCTTTACTTCGAACACCTCCTCCAGATAAATATTTAATTAGTCTTTTTTAGTCTAAATACTACTTATGAAGAATTTATGAGCAATCTTGACCTTGAGGTAAATGCAGCAAAATCTGCAATCTTTATCTGTTAGAAGAGTAATAGACGAACCAAGTTGCCAACCTTATAGGCAGGGAAAGAGTCTCTTCCAGTGACTACCTTGTTTGAATACTTCGGTTTTTCTTTATCATCCAGATTGAAGGGTGTGAATCATGTAAAAGAAACAAAAAACAAGGATGGTACAGACTATAGGGGGAATCAAGGTTTACAATATCAAAGCCACAGCAATAGCAAAATATGGGGCTGGCCTCAAACCTTTTTCAAACCTCTCCATGCTTCATATCCAAGAATACATAATTTTAAAGAAGATGTTATGGTCTCCGGATCCTGTTCCAAAGTTTGCATTACATCATGAAGTTGGGCTTCATTTTCTTGAGGATGAGTTGAGCATAGAACCGGTCAACTCTTGGATTAGAGTTTCACTGAACCCCAAGGCATCCTTGATGATTCTATATTAAGTCACATTTTGGCTTCCGACTCTAACAAGTGGTCCATTCTGCAGTTACTTTATAGACTGGACAAAGTTAATTATGGAAACTGTTTTTTTAACCCAAGTAGTCTGAATGGAACCTATGGTGTCCTTGTTAAATCCTGCTTGTGAGAGTATCTCTGTATGGAAAGAGAAGCTTTAGGACTTATGAAGCCTTCCAATCATCTACATGAAATATTAACTATTAATGGCCCACACAATTATTGAATCTAGACCAAATGCTAGTATTAGCTGTTAAGATGGATTTCTGAACTCTGTCCTGGAGGGGCAGAGGTTCAGAAGGCCAGCTTAGTTTCTTGGAACAGGGTAACCTCTAGACAAGCCAGACCAATCAAGGTAGCGATCGCGGCGGTCAAGACTAGGTCTCAAGAAGGGTGAGGGTGACTGAAAGCCCGCAATAAGCACACAAAGCAAGGACACTTACAAACTACTCCAAGCAGGTGTTATATTAAAAATATAGACACATTTCTTACAAGGCCTTTGTAATATTGACCATAGTAAAGAATCACGATAAAACTCAAGTAAACCAATACATCACAATCAAATACAGTATATATACATTTACCGAAGGGTCTAAAGAGTTAGAAGCATGAAATATGCAGACCACCTAGATGGGGTGGAAAACAGGCAGTAATCGTTAGACCCAGTTCGCCTTCAGAGGCCACCTAACTAGAAGGAAGTCCGAGTCCTACGAAGAGTGGAGCCTTGTGCTCAAAAGTACCTGCACACGCTTGTGCCAAAGGGCCAAGGGGAGTCTCTTCAAGGAAATCAGGCAGTTCAGAGCGGTGAACGAAGGAGGGCGAACAGATCTCCGCTACTCAAGCGCGGCCTCCACTTGTGGGCAGAAGCAGAGTGCGAGAGCAAAAAAGGCGTGCTGTTTAACACAGCGAGGAAAAGCTACAAGCTACTGCAGGAGGGCGACCGGTTCCTAGCGCTGCTACTCACCGATCCCCGATGCAGGCAGACCCAGGCTTCTCTGCGTCAGTTTCAGTGCTGGCAGGTTCAGATACGAGCAGGGGACGTCTCGGCGTCGTGTAGATTCCGCGG
Organism: Ambystoma mexicanum; assembly: GCF_040938575.1. NCBI lineage: Eukaryota > Metazoa > Chordata > Amphibia > Caudata > Ambystomatidae > Ambystoma > Ambystoma mexicanum. The sequence goes on along the minus strand of NC_090931.1, from coordinate 490,943,471 downwards.
CAGCAGAACTTAGAGTTGAGGATGTCCCAAACGCAGTGAACCCGCACAGATTGTTACCACAGCAGGGCAACGAAGCGGCCGTGTGTATTTCAGCCCAATGTGCACTTCTCACTTCAGACCTGGGAATGCCAAGTGTACGAATCGTGTGAGAGTGCTAAGGACTCGGAATACAACACAACCTGACGGCAGTAAAAGAGCAAGACTCCTGGGTAGGCTGGTCAGTCCACTGGATGGCCCAGAGGCGCTTCCGAAGGCTTACGTGCAGGAGATGATGAAGATGCTGAGAATAGTTGTTCCCACTATTCCAAAGGGTCGAAGTACCAGTACAGGCCTTCTCGTTTGATCAGAGGCAGAATGGTTTCACAGGGCGACAGCAGTGCAGAGGAGCAGTCCTTCAGCGGGTCACCAGCGATTCCTCCGTTCAGCCTCTTAGTTGCAGGATACTTGGCTCCTGTATCCGTCGTTCGTGAGAACTCAGGAGATCGACATGGTAGTGGTGTTTCCAGCCTCCTCTTATCCAGAGCTCCCTTCGCGCCAAAACGGAGAGGACCCAATGGAAGATCTGCTCACAAAACACTCACACCATACGTGGACCTATCACGGCCCACGGTGGTCCCAGGCATTCAAGACACACTAGACTCTCTGGCACCCAGGATGTGAATTCGGACCAGACATCCCAGCCCACATCCTGGAGGCACACACAAGGCCTGTAGAAGCCCGCGAAAGCATCTGCGTTTCGCGGGAAAGTACATGCCCAAATAAGGAAGGCCCTGGGTCGGCTCGACCTGGGGAAGGTGAAGGGGGCAAGACGGTCAGCGGGCAGGACAAAGAGCCTCGTGGTCTGGCCATTTTGGAAGCCAGGCCACCATTTTGGGCTAAGCGCGAGAAACGCGCTTAAAGAGCCAAAAGGAGCTCAAACCACAAAGAAACGATCGCTGCCACCAGTCCCGTCCGTGATTCACTTGCACCGTTCATTAACAATCCAAAGAGAGTGTCTACGGCCTGTAGAGTGACTAGAGACCCAAGAGAGCAGTAACATAGCTTACAGTGCCCTCTTGTGTCATGTTGCGCGAAAGCTGCAACATGATAATAGAACTACGGAAAACAACATTTCCCGGTACTGACTGTCTTAAGGGCATGTCAGTTTCCCCGTAAGAATAGAGCGAAAGCCCAGAGGAGTGCGGCAGAAGGCTGCGCTTCTCTGGCAAAGTCTAGATCAGGGTCAAAACAACAGCAAAATGTTTAGGGGTTGCCTCATGGAAGGAAAATTACCTACAATTAAGAAATCTTTAGTAACACTCGCCCCTCCCAGACTATGGGCAGGGGGAACTAATCCACCCCTGGGTGAGTCTCTTGTTCAGGTTGGTTAAACATTCTGGACAACCCATCAGCATTGCTATGTTGGACACCTGGCCTATGCTCAATAGTGAAGTCAAAGCCTTGCAGACTTATGGACCACCTAAGCAACTTTTGATTCTCTCCCTTCATGGTCATCAGCCAGTTTAAGGGCTTATGGTCAGTTTGCACAGTGAAATGGGTCCCATAGAGGTAGGGCCTCAGCTTCTGTAGGGCCCACACAACAGAGAAACATTCTTTCTCCACTGTGGACCATCTGAGCTCTCTGTCCTTAAGCTGGCGACTAATGAAACCAATAGGGTGTTCCTTACCCTTCTCATCTACTTGCGATAGTACAGCTCCTATCCCAGTGTCAGAGGCGTCTGTCTGCACAATAAAAGGTCTTTGATAATCAGGGGCCCTGAGGACAGGGGCCTGGCACAAGGAGTCTTTTAAGCCGTTGAAGGCCTTCTCACACTCGTCGGTCCAAGTTACCTTCTTGGGTTTCTTCGGAGTGGTGAGGGCAGTCAGAGGGGCAGCTATGGTGGCATAGTCTGCCATGAAGTTGCAGTAATACCCCGTGAGTCCTAAGAAGGCTCTCACTTGGGTCTGTGTAGTGGGGGTAGGCCAGTCTTGTACTGCTTGTACTTTACTGGGTAGAGGCTGTATCCTCCCTCCACCTACTTCATGTCCAAGGTAAACCATTGAGGTTGTCCAATCTGGCATTTACTAGCTTTTATGGTCAAGTGTGCTTTCTGAAGAGCCTGTAGCACAATCCTGAGGTGTTTCACATGGTCTTCCCAGGTGGCGCTGAAAACTGCTATATCATCCAGATATGCAAGACAGAATTCATCCAACCCATTCAACACATGATTCACAAGCCTCTGGAAAGTGGCAGGTGCATTCTTCAACCGGAACGGCATTACCCTGAATTGGTAAAGGCCGTCTGGAGTGGAAAACGCTGTCTTCTCCTTGGCATGTTCTGCTAAGGCTACTTGCCAATAGCCCGCACTGAGGGCAAACGTGCTGAGGTACTTGGAGGCACCCAAGGTATCCACCAGCACATCTGTTCGAGGCAACGGGTGTGCATCTGTCTTGGTGACAGCATTCAGAGCCCTGTAATCCATGCAGAACCTCAATTCAGAAGTGCCTGCTTTTGGAACTAAAACCACAGGGCTGGACCAAGGACTACTAGAGGGTTCAATCACCCCAAGATCTAACATTTAATTGACCTCTGTCTTAATGTAAGACCGTACTTTGTCTGACATCCTGTATCCTCTACTTTTGGTAGGAACGCTGTCTCCTGTGTCTATGTTATGTTTGCACCAAGGTGTCAAACCAGGGGACTGCGAAAACAGAGGGGAAAATTCCCTAAGCAAACTTTTCACCTCAGCCTGCTGATCAGAAGTCAGGTGAGGGGCCACTCGGACACCCTCAAAGGAGCTATCTGAAGGACCGCTTTGGAACAGGTCGGGGAGAGGTTCAGACTCCTCTTCCTCAACACCTGAAGCCAGTAGCAGTGCTGCGATTTCGACTCTTGGGAAGAAAGCCTTCACCTGATTTACATGGAACACTTTTGGAGCCTGTCCAGGCCTTCCAAAGTCCACTAAATAGTTGACCTCACCCAGGGGCTCCACCACTGTGTAAGGGCCTGATCATTTGTCCTTTAAAGCTCTAGGCCGTATGGGATTCATGATCAGGACTTGCTGACCAGGTGTAAAGTTGATGAGGGAAGCTTTCTGGTCGTACCAATGTTCCACCAGCGCTTGTCCTGCCTTCAACTTGTCACTAGCCAGACCCATCAGAAGTACCATCCGTTTTCTGAGCCCTAACACATAGTCTACTACGTTGGTAGTAATAGGGGGAGTGGGCATCTCCCATCCCTCCTTGACTATGGCTAAGGGTCTCAGCATAGGGTGACCAAACAGAAGTTCGAAGGGGCTGAAGCCAACACCCTCCTGTTGTACCTCTCGGTAGGCAAACAGTAAGCATGGTAAAAGAAGATCCCATTTTCTTCTCTGAGGTTCTTCCAGAGCCCCAATCATGCTCTTTAACGTTCTGTTGAAATGTTCCACCAGACCATTGGTCTGGGTGTGATATGCGGAAGAGAACTTGTAGGTGACACCACATTCCTTCCACATAGCCTGCATATACTTTGACATTAAGTTGCTGCCTCTGTCAGACACAACTTCTTTAGGGAAGCCAACCCTAGTAAAGATGCCAAGTAACGCTTTTGCAACTGACTTGACAGTTACAGTTTTCAATGGGATGGCCTCAGGATGTCTGGTATCATAGTCGACTAGCACCAGGATAAACCTATTGCCTGAGGGTGTCTGCAGGTCAAGGGGACCAACGATGTCGATCCCTACCCTTTCGAATGGTATTCCCACAACTAGGAGTGGTACCAATGGAGCTTGGATTGTTGAGCCACTCTTACCAGATAACTGGCAGGAGGCACAACTCCTGCAGTGACTTTCTACTTGCACTCCCTTCTTGGGCCAGTAGAAATGCATGGATAACCTTTGCTTGGTGCACTTAATACCAAGGTGACCAGCAAGGGGCACTTCATGCGCCAGCTGCAGGAGAAAGGGTCTTACAGCAAGGGGAACCACCAACCTCCTATGGTCTCCTTCTGTAGACTCTGTGGGCTCACTATACAGGAGTCCACCTTCCCAATATATCCGATGCTTCCCAGGAGGTTCACCCTCAAGCTGGGAGCAGGCCTGTCTCCTTAGGCCTTCCAGAGATGGGCACTCACGTTGGCCTCTACTGAATTCTTCCCTGTCAGGACCACCTTCTACTAACAAGTCTTTTAGTTCAGGATGGTCATTGGGGTCAAATACTTCAGGTATCGCCACCTCCTCATCAGGCCTGGGCGATTAACCAACTTCCTCCACCGCAGTGGTAGGTGAGTTCCGGGGAATATTCTCTTTCCCTCGTTTTGGTTTTCGTACTCCTTTAGCCTTGGGTTTCCCCTTTGGCTGGGGCAGCGCATTGGTCTTGGCCAAGGCTGCCCATGTTTGAGACCGTGTGCAGGGTCTGTCAGCTGTGTCTCCTACGAGCCCTAAAGCTGTGAGATCGCTGCCCAACAAGACCTTTCCTGGGACGTTTCTCTGAATGCTCACTGGAATCCTGACTGCTGTACCATTTAAAGTAAGATTTAGAGGTATTACTGGAAACATGCGAGGTGGGCCGTCAGCCAACTTAGTGGGCATCAGAGTAGCTCTAGCAACTTCCTCTGAGTCTACCAAGGTAGAATCCACTACAGTTCGACTGCACCCACTATCCCTAAGAGCTGGAGTATCTACTCATTGATCAGCACACTGTCTTTAAAGTAGTGCTTGGTATTATCTGGAATCCTAGCATAAGCCTCTGCGACTTTAGGCTCCCAGGAACCCAGGGAAACTAAAACTACCTCAGCTTCTATCCCACTGGGGAAGGAGTCTGAGGAGAAGGATGCTTCTGTAATCTCTTCTTCCTCGTAAGAGGAGAAGGCCAGATTAGCGGAGTGGACCCCCAAAGGTTTAACCTTACACCGGGGATCCCCCTTCACGTGGTCAGTTGCTCCACAAGCAAAACAAGATCCATTGGGTCTGTTTACATAGGGAGGCTTACTATAAACAGAGTTCTGTTTCGGAGGCTGACCTCCACTACCCTGTGAGTTCTCTTGTGTCTTACCCTTATTTTTCTTTTTGTGGCCCTTTTGAGAAGAAGATTTATCAGATTCTCCACCCTCCTTATCTTTGGACTTTTTCCCTTCCTCCTGCTTACCAGGATGAGTTTTGTCCTTATGGGACACTCGATGTGACACCCATAAATCTGCTGCAATGGCAAGCTTCTTAGGATCTTTCTCCTTTGAATCTGCCAAATGCTGCTAAGCTCCGGGGAAGAAGATGCAAAAATATGTTCCAGCATGCCAAGACTTATCATGCCTTCAAAGGTAGAAACCTTATAACCTTCGACCCAGCCAGTCAAGTTTTTTAAGGATTCGGTTACATAAGATACCCAAGTACCACCTTCTTTTTTCTTATACTCTCGGAATCGTTTTAAATATTGGGCAGGAGTCTTTCCAAACTTTAAAATGAGAGTTTGCTTCAACATTGCAAAATCTGCTCGCTCAGCCTTCGACATTTCCATAATGGCACTGCAGCCAGAATGGGGCAGTCTGCTGAGTAACCAGGCAATCTTATCAGCATTGTCAACTTGTTGAACTTCACATGCATACTCAAACGTATTCTGCCAGTCCATAATGTCATTCTTTTCCTCATACACACTGAGCAGATCTTTTGGAAACCTTGGATGAGAGGAGGCCTCAGACCCATGTCCAGGACCCTTGGATCCATTTGCAACCTGAAGCTTGGCCAGTTCCAACTGGTGATCCCTGTCTTTCTGTTTTTCTGCCTGTTCGATTTTTAACTTGACCCTATTGAACTCAAGCACTTCCTGTAGTTTGGCCATATTGAACTCAAGCTCCTTCTGCCTAAACAGCAGCTCTTGCTTCTTGAATTCAAGCATGGCCTCCCCATTGACACTGGCAGAGGAAACATTAGACATCACATCCGCCCTGTCCTCATGGTCGTGGTGGACCAGTGCAGCGGCAGAACCGTCAGTTCTGCCAGTGAGAGCAGCCCCACCTCCTTCTGCACTGTCCTCAGAAGTTATAGTGTCAAGCTGAGCTTCTTGCCACGCCACGATTCTTTGGATCATATCCAATTTGGTGCCTTGAGAGGAAACACCTCTCTCCGCACACATCTTTTTCAATATTTCGGATTTAGAAGCATTTAAAGTTAACAAAGTATTTGTTTCCATACTGTTAGATAGGACTATGGCCTTTTGAAAGTTATACTACAACAATTCACTACGTGTCCTGGTAGGAATAACTTGAAATGCCTTCGCTCGTGCACAACAATGGATACCTTCAGTTGTATCCCACCGCTGTACACCAATTTGTTAAGATGGATTTCTGAACTCTGTCCTGGAGGAGCAGAGGTTCAGAAGGCCAGCCTAGTTTCTTGGAACAGGGTAACCTCTGGACAAGCCAGACCAATCAAGGAGGCGATCGCGGCGGTCAAGACTAGGTCTCAAAAGGGGTGAGGGTGACTGAAAGCCCGCAATGAGCACACAAAGCAAGGACACTTACAAACTACTCCAAGCAGGTGTTATATTAAAAATATAGACACATTTATTACAAGGCCTTTGTAATATTGACTATAGTAAAGAATCACGATAAAACTCAAGTAAACCAATACATCACAATCAAATACAGTATATATACATTTACCGAAGGGTCTAAAGAGTTAGAAGCACGAAATATGCAGACCACCTAGATGGGGAGGAAAACAGGCAGTGCAAGTAATTATTAGACCGAGTTCACCTTCAGAGGCCACCTACCTAGAAGGAAGTCCGAGCCCTACGAAGAGTGGAGCCTTGTGCTCAAAAGTACCTGCACATGCTGGTGCCAAATGGCCAAGGGGAGTCTCTTCAAGGAAATCAGGCAGTTCAGAGCGGTGAACGAAGGAGGGCGAACAGATCTCCGCTACTCAAGCGCGGCCTCCACTTGTGGGCAGAAGCAGAGCGCGAATGGGAATAAGGCATGCTGTTTAACACAGTGAGGAAAAGCTACAGGCTACTGCAGGAGGGCGACCGGTTCCTAGCGTTGCTACTCACCGGTCCCCGATGCAGGCAGACCCAGGCTTCTCTGCGTCAGTTTCAGTGCTGGCAGGTTCAGATACGAGCAGGGGACGTCTCGGCGTCGTGTAGATTCCGCGGCAGCAGAAGTTAGAGTTGAGGATGTCCCAAACGCAGTGAACCCACACAGATTGTTACTACAACAGGGCAATGAAGCGGCCGTGTGTATTTCAGCCCAATGTACACTTCTCACTTCAGACCTGGGAATGCCAAATGTACGAATCGTGTGAGAGTGCTAAGGACTCTGAATACAACACAACCTGACGGCGGAAACAGAGCAAGATTCCTGGGTAGGCTGGTCAGTCCACTGCATGGCCCAGAGATGCTTCAGAAGGCTTACGTGCAGGAGATGATGAAGATGCTGAGAATAGTTGTTCCCACTATTCAAAAGGGTCGAAGTATCAGTACAGGCCTTCTCGTTTGATCAGAGGCAGAATGGTTTCACAGGGCGACAGCAGTGCAGAGAAGCAGTCCTTCAGCAGGTCACCAGCGATTCCTCGGTTCAGCCTCTTAGTTGCGGGATTCTTGGCTCCTGTAATCGTCGTTCGTGAGAACTCAGGAGATCGACATGGTAGTGGTGTTTCCAGCCTCCTCTTATCCAGAGCTCCCTTCGCGCCAAAACAGAGAGGACCCGGAAGATCTGCTCACAAAACACTCACACCATACGTGGGCCTATCATGGACCACGGTGGTCCCAGGCATTCAAGACACACTAGACTCTCTGGCACCCAGGATGTGTATTGGGACCAGACATCCCAGCCCACATCCTGGATGCAAACACAAGGCCTGTAGAAGCCCGCGAAAGCATCTGCGTTTCGCGGGAAAGTACATGCCCAAATAAGGAAGGCCCCGGGTTGGCTCGACCTGGGGAAGGTGAAGGGGGCAAGACGGTCAGCGGGCAGGACAAAGAGCCTCGTGGTCTGGCCATTTTGGAAGCCAGGCCACCATTTTGGGCTAAGCGCGAGAAACGCGCTTAAACAGCCAAAAGGAGTTCAAAACAAAAAGAAACGATCACTGCCACCAGTCCCGTCCGTGATTCACTTGCACCGTTCATTAACAATCCAAAGAGGGGCCTGTAGAGTGACTAGGACCCAAAAGAGCAGTAACCTAGCTTAGAGTGCCCTCTTGTGTCATGTTGCGCGAAAGCTGCAACATGATAAAAGAACTACGGAAAACAACGTTTCCCGGTACTGACTGTCTTAAGGGCATGTCAGTTTCCCCGTAAGAATGGAGCGAAAGCCCAGAGGAGTGCGGCAGAAGGCTGCGCTTCTCTGGCAAAGTATAGATCAGGGTGAAAACAACAGCAAAAAGTTTAGGGGTTGCCACATGGAAGGAAAATTACCTACAATTAAGAAATCTTTCCTAACATTAGCACATATGAATAACTACAGCAATATTTATCCCACTAAGAGCGATCAAAGTTAGATGGCTTAACTCAGCTCCTAATGATAGTAACTGTTTGTTTTGCTGCATATTTTATTATGTCCAGTTTATACACCACTGCAACAAAGTATAATTGTTCCTCTTTTGCGTAAATTTTCATTTCATCATTGTAGATCTGTTTTATATTATGTATTGGCTGCGCACACTCCCATGGTGGCTTGGACATTGTGGTCTTATCTATGATCTGCACTATCTTGCAGAGAGATCCTTGTAAAAACTATTTTTTAGATGATTGTTACAGATATACATTTTTGCTTTTAGCATTGTTTTATCTTTTTCAGTTTATGATAGTTAGAATTTTGGGAATTGTGTTTTTTTAATCTCCTACTCATTGATTTGTTTGATATGTCGCACCTAGAAACACTTGTGTACAGGCGAGTTATAAATGCCACATCATATCATATCATATCATATGTTGCGATGTTAGGTGCTGTGATGGATTATTTTCTCCAAATAAAGTTTGACTGATAATAACATTGTCTTATACCACACTTGGACCTTCCTCTTGTGAAACTGTGTATAGCAAACTAACCTGCCAGCATCTCTAAACAATTATTTTTTTTTTTTAATAATTTTTATTTTTGTTCAGAGGGTTACAACAGTACTAAACTGGTTGGCAATTGGCGAAGTACATCGATCATAACAACATAGATAGACAATAACAGTATAGGTTGCACATTTTCACATCGCATAGCAGTACTAGATTGGCGACTTCGGATCATCTTCTCCATCAGATATCATATTACACAAATATAGCCTGAACAGTGCCCATATATCTTTGGGTCGGCATCTCGATGGCAATGTTATAATAAATTGTTCCTCCAGTTCATTAATCCGCCTTGGAGGATGTATTGATTTCCAACATTTCAGTATATTACGTTTTGCAACAACACATGCCAAGTTAAATAGTCGTCTAGTGGTGATGGCGGTTTTACCGATATCTCCAAATAGATATTTCAGTGGGGAAGGTGTGGCAGGTATCGCCGTGATATCTTCCAGGATCTCCGCCACCTCCCCCCAGAATGCGGTGACCGGTGGACAGGCCCAGTACATGTGAAAAGAGTCTGCGTCGGGGGCATCGCATTTAGGGCATTTTCCTTTGTGACCTTGTACAAATTTAGCCAATTTATCTGCGGTATAGTGTAGCTGGTTAAGGACCTTAAACTGAATGAGCCAAAGCCCTGACTTCATGGATACATGTTTGGTCAGCTGGCAATACCTCAACCACGTGTCTTCACCTAGTTCCACCCCCAGGTCACGTTCCCAGTTCCCCTTAATATCATTGCTTGGCTTGGAATGTGTTTGGACTAGACTGTAGAGCGCAGACAGACGTTTACTATGACCACCCGGTTCCGTCATGGCTGCGATACATTCATGTGTGGCAGGTTCCTCTGGGAACGAGGGCCATTTAGCGGCAAAGGCAGCCCTCATTCTATGAAACTGAAATCGCTTAAGGTGATCTCCACCCACCGGACCAATAAAATCGTCAAGAGCACAGTATTTTCCTTCCGGAAACATATCACGCATTCGAAATTGCTTTTGTGGGTCCCAAGCACCCTGGAGGGCCCTATCAAACGTGGGGCAAATGCCTGGGAAATTCCATAGTGGTACTTCTGGATCGTACGGGGTTGTAAGGGCGAGCCTATTATATATCATAGACTATGCGCGTACAGTGGCGTTGACAGGGTCGTACTTGCATGACTCTTTTCGTTTAAGATCGAACATGACTGCTCGTAGTTCTATAGGGGAAGCCGCAAATCTTTCCAGGGGGATGTGTGGAGCAGTGTCTTCCGGGTCAAACCAGTGTCTAGCAAAGTGTGCCTGAGATGTTAAGTAATAGAGTTCGAAGTCTGGGGCTGCAATCCCACCCTTTTCAAAAGGTTCTGTCATTTTGGACCATTTCAACCTAGGCGTCTTCCCTCCCCATACAAAAGTGGTGGTTAGACTGTTGAGTTTATTAAAGAAGGCTCTGCCCTGCCAGATCGGTATATTGCAAAAGAAATATAGGAGTTTGGGTAATGCCGTCATTTTAAGTAAGGATATTCGCCCAAATAGGGATAAGGGGAGCCTATTCCAGGATTGTAGTTTAGCTGTAAGGGATTGTAAAAGTTCACCGTGATTTTCAGTGTACAGTGTGCTCCAGTCTTTTGAGACCATGATCCCCAAATAACGGATATGTATAGGTGACCATTTAAATCCTTGTGTATTCGACATTTCTCTAGTACTGGGCGTGAGCAGGAACAGTTCCGACTTGGATACGTTAATCTTGTATCCCGAGTATTCAGAGAACGTCTCAACCTCCAACATGATTGGGCTTAGGTTTACTTCCGGGTTCCTAATATATAATAGGGTATCGTCCGCATATAGGGATATGATCTGCGGCTTCCCCGTCATGCGAAGGCCTCTACATGCATGGTTTTGTCGGACATATTCAGCCATGGGCTCTATGGTGAACGCAAACAGGATTGGGGAAAAGGGGCAGCCCTGCCTCGTGCCTCTACCCAGACTAAACAGGGGCGACATGGTTTGATTGGTTAGTATTTTCGCTCCCGGAGAGGTGTACAGTAGCTTAACACAGTTGACAAAGTAGTTTCCCAACCCAAATCTCTCAAGGACCTGAAACAGATAGACCCAGGAGACAGAATCAAACGCCTTCACGGCGTCAAGGGAAGTCGCCACCGCGTCAGCCGCCGGATCTATATGTGCCATAACTCCGAAGAGTCTGCGCAGATTGAGAGCAGTAGACCTCGTTGGTACAAAGCCCGTCTGGTCGGGATCCACCAGTATGGGCATATAAGGCAGCAGCCTGGTGGCCAGAATTTTGGTGAAAATCTTTGCATCTGTATTAATAAGTGAAAGGGGTCTATATGACCCCATGTCATGAGGGGGTCTACGAGGTTTAAGCAGAACAGTTATGACTGCCTCTCGCATGGTGTCTGGTAGTATACCACATTCCATTGCTTCTTCCCAAACTGTCAGCAAGAGAGGGGCGAGTATGTCGTGATATTCTTTGTAGATTTCGGCGCAGAGTCCGTCAGGACCAGGGGCCTTACCAGGGGTTAACGCCTTTATTGCCTCTGTAATTTCATTTAGTGTTATGGGGTTATCCAATAACATGCACGTATCAGAGGTCAAGGTCGGGAGATCAATAACATGCAAATAACTTGCTATTTCTTCTTTAGTTTTGGTATCTTTATTAGAATATAATGTTTTGTAGAGTGCAGCAAACATGTCATTGATTTCTTGTTCACCATTTACAATGTCCCCACTGGGCGCCTGGATGGCTGTTATAGGGGGGTGACCCTGCTCGGTTTTGAGCGTCTGGGCCAGGAGTTTCCCTGCTTTATTACTTTCCCCGTATCTCTGAGCTCGGATCGGGGCAGCCATATACTGTACTTCCCTTGCAGCAAGTTTATTAAAGTCTGCCAATATTGTGTGGATATCTAGAAGGGCCTCCTTACTGTGCGTACAGGTGTATTCAAACTCCAGGAGCTCGAGTTTGGCTTCTGTGGCATCCAGCTCTTGTCTAACTGTTTTAAGTAAACCTGTGGTTTTACCCATAATTGCACCCCGAACCCAAACCTTAAATGTTTCCCATAACGTGGCATGCCGTTTTACCGACCCCTCGTTTAGTTGAACAAATTCCTCTATTTCAATACGCAATGATTCGCAGACATTCGGGTCTCTAAGTAGGGCAGGGGGCATTCTCCAGCGTCTGGCCTTGGGGACAGCCTCATCAACCCTCAGAGTAAGTGATACAGGGGAGTGATCTGAGAGGGTACGGGGATACATTTCACAATGCTGGACCATATTCACAAGTATAGAGCTCATTAACCAGTAATCAATTCGAGACTCTGAGTCATGCACTGATGAATAAAATGTGAAGCGCTGCTCTAGGGGGTGTAATTCTCGCCAGATGTCTACTATAGTCATTTGTTGCATTATTCGTCGTATGGCTAAAGCGGCTCGGGTTAAGGGTCTGTATGTCGTTGTAGACCTATCGAGAGATGTGTCAAGGATTGTGTTGAAATCTCCCCCCCAGACCACCGCGCTGTCTCCAGCTTCAATCAATATATCATATATGGCATTATAGAATTCAGGGTCGTCAATATTGGGGCCGTACGTGTTAACCAAGACCATATTTCGCCCTGCCAGCTCACCCCATACCAACACATATCTTCCCTGTTGATCGATCTTAACGTCATGAGTGCGGAAGTTCAGTTTCGGGTGTATTAGGGTGAAGACTCCTCTAGATTGAGAGGAGTATTTGGTATAATATCTCAGAGGGCTCCACCTAGACAGGAAATTGGAGCAGACCTGCCCTAGTGCTTGTGTCTCCTGCAACAGTACAATCTGGGGGCTATGTCTGGTAATATATGCTGCGATTTTTCTAGATTTAATTGGGTTGTTCAAGCCTCGAATGTTCCATGAAAGGAGTTTAATACTTACACCCTTGTCACTCAGCACCATAGTACAATGTCAATGTCAATGAATGAAGTAGTTCGCCCGTGCCACAAACCATAACTGTCGTGCCTGCTGTAACCTGAGTCTGCATTTTAAAACATTTGCCAACTGCGGCAACAACTCGTGCCCTTCTCCAACCCCCACCCTCACCATCAACCCCAACCCGATGATGTATCCCTTCCCCCATAACCTGTGGAACGTTCCTGAGGGTAGCTGGTCGCAGTCGCCCAGCCTCCATCAGTAGAGGCTCACGATCCCAACTTTTCCAATACAACTGGGGCCGTTATACCCAAGAGGGTCAGCCACATAACTTGAACAGGATGTTTCCATAGTCTCGATTCAGTCTGCTGAGTCCGGGATGTCATCCCCCCGTCGTGGGGGCCTATTTCGGTCTCGTGGATAATCTTCCGGAGGCATGGGGATGGACGACTCAATATACGAAATGGCATCCGCCGGGTTCTCAAAGAAATGCGATCTGCCTCCATGTTGGATCCGCAATTTTGCCGGGAAGATGAGGGCATACGGGATACGGCGCAATCTCAAGAGCTTTTTGGCCTGTTCGTAGGATCTGCGCTGCATCTGGACGCTTGTCGAAAAATCAGGATATATGTGGACTTTGTTGCCTTCGTAACGCAGAGAGCCCTTTTCCCTGGACAGCCTGAGCACCGTGTCTCTGTCCCTATAATTGAGGAGACGGAAAATGATCGTGCGCGGTGGTGCCCCAGGTTTGGGCGGTGGCGCAAGTGTACGGTGAGCCCTCTCAACCAGAAAGTGGTCAGAGAAGGATTCCGTTCCAAGAAGGGTTTTCAACAGGGCCTGTCTCTCCATCGGGCCCTTGCAGAAGGATTCTGGAACGCCGACAACACGGATATTGTTTCTCCTGGATCTAGATTCAAGGTCCTCGCATTTTGCTTGAGTGTTGCGCAGTTCACCTTTAAGCTGTGCTATGTCACGGCCATGCTGTGTTATAGCATCCTCGTTAGTACTGATTCTGCTCTCGGCCTCTGTAATGCGAGAGCTTTCCTTGTCCACTCTAGCCTTGAGGGAGCTGATGATCGAAACAATATCGTCTAGCTTGACATTCACAGCTAGGAAGCCGTTCTGCACCATGGTCATAAGACGGTCTTCTCTGGCGTCCTGCCCCGTCTCAGCTAGTGTGTCATTTTCAATGGTTGTGGCTGCCGGTGTCCCCTGAGGTTGGGAGCTGGCAAAGGAGTCCATCGGGCCAGTTTTCTTCCCTCCTGCGCTTTTCTTATCGTATCGGCCCATGAGCCGTCTTTGCAGAACAAGGCCCGATGACGTGGGTCAGGTCAGATTCACACGATGGTATAGTGTCGTTCGTGCAGTTGGTTCTGTTATAGTATGCGATGAGTGCCGGTATATCGACTCATAAAACCCGAAGAAGTCGGTGTTGCATGGGTTCTGATCTAGCATAATAATAATAATAATAATAATAGCATGCGGTAATGTTCCCTTGTATCCTGCCTGATAATGTAGGCCGAAGGTGAATCCCAGGTGAATCCCAGGCAGGGGTTATGTCCGTTATAGGAACTGCCAACCAAAATATCTTGGTGGGTCTGGGGCTGAGCCGGGGCCTGGCAGCGGCGCCTCTGATCGCACCTGTTCTTATATATGGAGGGCCACATCCACTCACGCCAGCCGCAAGCCCCTCAACGACCCACCAACGGATTACTGGTAGTGTGTCGGGTCACCTTCAGCGCTCATCTATGACAATCAGTGTCCAGCCACTTGTGGCGCAGTTATGGAGCCAAGTTGCCGTGGATCAAATACTTCTCCCGATGGTGCAGGTCTGCTAAAGGATCAGTAGAGTTGTACAGGCCTCCTCCCAGCAACAAAACAAAGCAAGGGGCAGCACCCACAAGTTAACATCACAGAGGTTGGCCGGTATAATATAGCGCAAGGTCCCCTCTACGGATGTATCATGCTCTCCCAGAAGGATATTAACGCTGTATATATGCTCCGATGTAGCTGGGTCCGTGCATTTTCAAGCCCCTCACCTGCTTCCGTAGCGCCAGTCGGAACAGAGCTAGCTGCGGGCCGGCGTGGGGGACGACCCGGTAGTTGTTCGGGAGGTGGGCGGTAGCGGCTGCCAATCTTCGTCTTGCAGGGGTCTCGGCACCCACACACACGGTCTGCCCGCAGGCCTGCGTACCAAGGAAGCGCCGCCGGGAACAGCCGCCAGGATCATCGCCCCTCCCCCACACGGCCCTCCAGCGTCCGCAGAGCCTCGGTCTGGCGTGTGACTCTTCTGGTTCTCAGGGGCGGCTTGTAGTCAGCAGAGCGGCCGCCCAGCGAAACGAAGCTCCGAACTCAGCCGTGCCTCCGCGGTTTCGCACAGGATTTGCACACAACGTGCAGTAGGGGTGCCGGCAGCAGCAGACGTAGTCGTATCCTATCTTCACGGCCCCAAACAGGATTAATTATATTAAGGATGTCCTCGGGATCGGAGCACTCCGATCAGGCGGCCATTTTAGTTGCGCGCAACAGCGCCCCTCTCTAAACAATTTTTGTGCCAGTTGGTCTCCATCTGTGACAATGTGGGTCCAGTTAAGACTAAACTGCTCCTTTTATGGTTTGCATCTGACTCTAATCAGATCCAGGACAGAAGGAAAAAGGGTGCACCCATTCCATGCCACTACGTTAGCTAGCAACCAAGATATGTCTGCCCTTGCCTCTTCTGAAAGTGAAACCCAGCTCGAGTAACCTAATCCTCTTTTCAAAGTCTGATTCTTCAGCCTTTGTAGAGACCTTAGTTAGAGGGGTGCTGAAAACACAGCCTGAATATAAGCAGACAGAAGATCTATGGTTGTGGCTATCAACCTGACCCAAAGCAACAGAGGGACAATGGCCCTGCAAAGTAGTTCTCTGGAGTTAAGGCACAACTTGGCTTGAGAATGGTATACATTGGAATTCCCAAAATCTATCACAAAGACCAGGACATTTGTCACCTATAAAGGAACTGTGACTTCTCCCAATTGATTGCAAAACCCGCGTTCCACAGGATGAAGACTTCTAGGTCCCAATGTTCCTGAGTCTCCTCTACTGAGGAAGCTATGATCAAAACATATCTAACTAAATCAATAAACCTATTTGTCGCAATCAAAGAAAGGCAGTCTCTGGTCTTAAATGTTTTGTTACACACCATGGCGCCAATGCGAGACAGAAAGGAAGCACTTTGAATCGGCACTGTTGTCCCTCCAGGACAATTGGATTCATATCCTATGTTCCCAACAAATCAAACCCAAATCTAGAATGATTAGCCTTTTCCCTCTTCAAAAAATCTTGCTCAACTGTGCATTTGTCTTCATTTTGAAATGACAGTACACAATGAAGAAATTGAGAACTCTCATGTCGATTACAAGGCGGAAGCCTTTGTCAATTTCTCCAGATCAGAAAAATATTGCTGACCACCCTTTGTGAGTGAAATCAACACTTTTCTATGGTTTCCTTCGCCAACATCTCCCTCGCCTTCCTGGTAGATAGTGATTTATCTTCTGGGCCACACTAACTGAGGAGGATAGGTCTATTCTGAACTCTAGGACTGTCTGTAACACTCTGGGTTTTGAGAAACCACATTCCAGTTGCTGAAAAAAGGCAATCACAACTCTCAAGGGCACACCACTGTGCAAGTGTACAAACTAATCTTGGAGGAACTTCTCTTGACGTGATGACTTCTGAACCCCTTGTCCCTAAATGTTCTCTTTATGGGGAAAGAAAGACGGATGTGCAGCATTTACCATGGACAGGCCTCTCAAAGAGTAAAAATGTTCCTCTCTGACAACTGTCCTTTATCAGTGGTTGTTAACATTTTCATGTATTTCGCAAGTGGTTTGACAAATGTATCCCCAAACAAGTTAGGGCCTGCGCCTTTTAAGTCTTGGCATCCACTTAAGCACCACCGCTTTGTATTGATTTTCAGAGGATGTCCTTTCCTGCTCAACAGACTCATTGGCATCACCTAGGTGCCAATTATTGATACTGCATGCATCCAACAAGGAACCCTCCCTTTTGGACTCTACTGCCAGGTTTTATATTTTAACCAGATGGTCTGCTACATTGAGAATCCTAGCTTCACAGGTAAACGAAGCCCTGTTTAAAAAAGTTTTCAAATCCCTGAAATACTTGGAAAAGAATAAGGAGCATGTTCTTATCCACCACCTAAGTTTAAGCTGTACTACCAGATAGTGCCTGGGACTTCATTTTGTTACCAAACTAGAGTCCAATTTATTCGTGGGTGCCCACTTGCCATGTTCTACCATTTGCAGATGAGTCTTCCTCAGCACTTTTTACTCATCTTCTTCCATACGGGTGGAATCTGGAAAGGAAAAATACACCAGTGGTCTATTTAGAGGTGATGACTGTAAATCCAATTTTCCTTTCTTAGTCCGAACTGAAGACTCCTCCTTTCCTGAGGGTCTATTTAGGGTCTATTTAGGGCAAGGAATATATCCTTTATGGGTAGAACTGTGGCCATATTAGACAAGGGCCCTCATTACAAGTCAGGCGTTAATGGTTTAACGGTGCCGTCGGCGCCGTTAACCTTTAACGCCTGATTCACACTTTAACGCCTGCTTTTTGCAGACGTTAAAGTCCAAGGCGCTAAGCGACCTTGGTGCTAATTACGGCACCGTAATTTACGGTGCCGTAATAAGCGCCTTCCCCATCCCCATTATGCCCTATGGGGCAAAAATGGGAATGGGGAAGGGCAAATGGTGAATTACCGCCCCACTCACCTTGGAATGGGGCGGTAATTCCGCCATCCACCATGCCGGACTCCGGCATGGACCATGGTGCTAATAGCACCATGGTCCAGCACCGGACTTGTAATGAGGGCCAAGGAGTTAGTTGCTGGGCTGAGATGAAGCACCATACTTTACCCATACATGGGACTGGTGTTACCTCTTGCCAGAGGCCTTTTCTGCCAGGGGCATCCAAGCCCACATCACCTTTCTCTCTAACTTCCCCTCTCCACTGTCATAAATTGCATTATATACCTATAATTTGAACAGCTCTATAATACAAGCAAAGTCACAAAGGCCTGCAGCCACATATGGAACAGTCCTATTGATTTTGGCTGGGATGCATTTCACAAATGGAATAACTCTATTGACTTTGACAGAGATACATTTCAAAAAGGTGTATTCCAACTATTGATTTTGACAGCCATATATTTTCAAGCACAATTGGAAATACATAGAAAATTACTGAACCTTTCACAATGCCTGTTAATGTGTTCACTGCAAGATACAAAAAGCTAAGTGCTTTATAAAAGGTATTTTTGTCAATACCTTTTTTCTTCTTTTTATTAATGCGTTTATGGCTACATAAACCTTAAAACACTACAAAAAGGATAAATACATACTATTACACAGCATAACTGTAAAACATACATTAAATGCATAGCTTCCTATAATTAAAACCTAAAATCAACAACGGAATCTCATTAAGATCATTGCTATATCTAACTTATAAAACACTGTTAAAATGCAGAATTAATAATTTTGGTTATAATCTTCCAGATATAAAATACATTAAAAATGTTTCTTAATACAAAAAGAATAAGATAGGAGGACTGAGTGAAAGGCCTCACTTCCAACTTGAAAGCTTGAACATTGTTTGCCAAAACAAATGATTTTCTTGCTCCACTATAATGAGCATGTGGTTACATTATCAGCATTGTTATTAACATGTAGAAACATTGTGTGTAGCAATTTAAAACAAACAGAATATTTGTTAAGCAGGGGAATTATTTTGAAAAGATTTAATTGCAAACTTCAGAACAAATACAACTTGTGCTGCAAACATATCTGATGTTTATGTAAACAGAAGAGACAGAAGTCCAAATGAATGATTGTCACCGTGTACCATTTGCAAAAAGGTGTATACCACTGATAATGACAAAATTCAGATAATCTCAAATTTAAACAAGCAAGATGACCAGTGCTACTGTTTTTACAGATTACATGAATGCCATTATTATTTAATAGAATTAGTGTGGCTATCAAGGAACAGAAGTGAGTGTGACTTAGACTTTAGAAAACAACTATTTCAAATAGTTTGGAGGGAGATCCTGAAATTTCACCAACAAGTGCAACACTGGTCCTCGAAGTGGCAGAGCAGACTAGGGCAAGACCGAAAGTCTAGTCTTTGGGCCTAAAAAGTCACACTTTGCTGTTTTCCATACTTGATTCAATAATTTGAAGGCAGAGCGAAATTATAAAGCAGAACTGCCTTGGAAATAAGCAGCACAAATCTTTCAAATGCCCTCAACCAGGAATTGCTCATGGGGTTAAAAATTGGCACTTCGCAAATTTGTCCACATTCTGATTCTTTGACTGTTTCAATACTTTGCATGCTGAAATAAGCAACCTTTACCCATTTGTTGACATATATTGTTCTTTTCCATTAAGAGACACCGATTTATTTTTGTTAGGCTAGCCTTTTAGTCTTCCACATTAAGTTTAGGGTGGTACTGAGTTTTGACAGTGTCAATAAATTACCTGTTTTGCCCCTCATAATTCTTTGGCCAAATAAGTGGACTCATCAAAGCACAGTGGAATCCTCTGCATAGTGATTTAAAATGTTTTATCAATAATATTTTTACATCCATGGCTCCAGATCGCTTTTAGGTTGTTTTTCATGTACTACCCATTGAGGACTTTTTGACAGAGTTTTTAACCCTTTCCACCTAATGGGTTATATGAGGTTGGTCTATATAACCTCAACTCCTAGCTTGCCAATCCGCAGCATAACAATTACACATATGATTTTACGTTTTACTGGGCACAATGGCTGCATATACATTGTTAATTGGTAGCAAGTAGTTTTAACATTTTAGAAGTAAGTAGAATAGTAGGATAGTGGTTGTCTACTCACCTTCTTAATTACTAATATGTGGAACTGTCTATTGTTTGATTATTCTATTTGTATGCTCATAGATGAGCTAAAAGAAGAGTAAAATCAAACAAATGCTTAACAAGAGCGAGCAATATTAATGCGTTTCTGTTTATGAGTATAAACGGCACTAATTTGCAAGTGCAAGCACCTGTTGGGTTTGTGCTAAAATCGATGTAGGGAAGACCTAGATAACATTGAATGTTTATCATACACACAAACATTGATACATAGATTCTCCCAGAAAGTATACCCATGACAATATTGCTGTCCAATTGTTCACCTGTCAGGTGCTCATGGGTAGTAGTTTCTCTTGCACCAAAGTACAGAGACAGGGTTTTCTGCAGAGCCTTTCTTCAGATTGAGCACTATTTTCTGCTGTAAAACCTGCCCACGTCTGGGGTGGGCATTTAGATCACTATTAGGCTAGAGTTCAAGCTCTGGCATGCAGGGTATGATGTAAACTATGACACCAACCTCTAACATTCTGCTAAGTCTTGGAAAGGGCTTCTAGCTTCTTATCAAATACACAGTTCATGGTTATTGATACTGAAGTATCTGCAAAGCCCATACATTTCTGTATACAGTTTTGAAGATCGTTAGAAGTGTTATTTGCCATTTCTGGGTGTCTAGGCCCCCGTCCATTGGCAGCTTCCATGCAGGCACCAGTCCCCTATATCTGCAGCCAAATTAACTACCACTGTTAACTCGTCTACTTATCACTTAGCACATGCAACTCCTTTCTCTTTAAATTCTCCATGTCTGAACATGTTTCACACTTGCGGATCCTTTCCTTGAGTGAAGAAGGACCTGTTTGTGTGAATGTGTAGCTCTAATGGGACTGTAAAGCTAGCATCAGCAGCCAGAGGTCAAATAGGGAGGAAAGCTAAACCCTACTTTGGTCTTGTGTTTCTTCATCGTTTCATAAAACAAACAATCCAAATGCACTCACACTCTACCGTCTATAGGTACTTCTTCCCTACATGTATGATATGACATGATAGAAGTCATTTATATCGTGCCTGTACACAAGTGTACACATATTACATAATAGCATAACACAACCACACCATTGAAGTATTACTTATCTGAGCTGGAATCCCTCCTTAGCAGTAAGTAAAGAGGACAGGGCATGAGAAGGGAAGGACTTTGGTACGAATGTGTCACCGTTATTTAATCAATTCTCTCACCTGTTAAGTCCCTTATCTGTCCATACACTTCAACCGGCTCTCCGCCACCAAAAACAAAATTGTCTGTTTTCTCCAGCCTTTGGGGCTCAAAATGGTGATAAGTAAAAGATTGGTTCAGGGGAATCACTTCACTAGAAGAGGACTATGATATTTCTAGCCTGAGATACAAAGGAAGTAGTTATGTAAATAAAGGAAAAAATGGATGCATTATAAGAGTCTCCTTGACATGCCAAATAATTTATAGTGCTACTCAATAAACCATACATACTCAATACATCAAATTTGTGCCGAACTGTGATCATTTTCAAACCAAGGCCTATTTAATCTGGGCTAATGTATCATTATACTGCGATGTATGCATAGAATCTGACTCAGTCTGTCTAATCGTCCAGCTCAGAAGTATTTGATAATTTTCCCTTTCCCACATGGGCAGCTATGTGTGTGCTTGTGTGCTTGCAATTTAAACTGTTATTCTTTCTACAGGGAAATAGGAATTGTTAGTAAGTGGCTAATTCTAATTACATGTGTATATGGTATAAATTGTAAAGTAGTGCAATATTCGGGACAAGAGATGATTTAGTTACACAGCACACAATATAGAAATGATCCCACTCACTAACCTTGCAAACTGTGTTGATGGGCCCATTTAATTCCCCGCCACCCAGAGTTACACAGGCCTTGAGCCTATCTGGTGGCCCCCAGTACAGTGGAGACACCCTGCATCATAGGGAGACAGGGATATCTGTTACGCTCATGAGTACTAGCTATGCCTATATAGAAGATTTTTTTTATTGCCTCTGTAACTGTTGCTCAATTGGCCGTTTATTGTCCATTTATTTTATCCATCATGTGCCGATGCATCTAACTACGTAAGAAAAGACCAGTTCCTCCAAGCTGCTGTTGTAGTAATCATTGAGTAATGGCATGTCCCTGTACGACAATAGCCTGAATTGAATTTTTGTTTCATATTCCCTTAAGGCAAAAGGCATGATAAAAGGCTCAGCAAGGACGACGTACATTACAGAGTGATTGCCTTTATTTTAGGGGCCCTGCATGGCCAATATTTAAGCAGTAGAACCTGAGCGGCGGGGGTATTACATTATCAGGTAATGCCCCGGGGCCCATAGGTAAGGACCCGCACGAAGCGAGGGCCTTACTGAAGGCCCCGGGGCATTACCAGAGTCGGTAATGCCCCTGCCGTGAGGGTTTTATTGCTATTAGTATCCCGGCCTGCAAAATTTGCGTGACCGGGGTACTAAAATCAATTTTTTTCTGTCCCGAAACGCTGCAGCGTTTCAACGCTGCAGCGTTTTGGGACTGAAAAAAAAAACAACCAAGAAAATTGCTGCTGCCATTGAAAGGGAAAACAGAGTCCGTTTTCCCTTTCCGTGGCGGTCATCAGGAGCAGACGCGCTGGGAACAAGTGTTCCCAGCGCGTCCGCTCCCGAAAAAGGATAAAAAAAGGTAAGTGGGGTTGGGAGGGCGGGAATGGGACGGGGAGAGGAAAAAAATAAATAAAAGTACCTGCGTCCCCGGCGTGGGATGAGGGAAGCCCCCAGCCGTGTGGAGGCACAGAGCGGGGATGGCCCCGCTCCGTGTCTCCACACGGCTGGAGGCTTTCCTCGTCCCCCGCCAGGGACCCAGGATCAAGAAGGTAAGTTGGGGGGGGCGGGTGGGAGGAAAAAAATAAATAAATAAAAGACTTACCCGAGTCCCCGGCGGGGGGCGAAGGCAACTTCTCAGCCGCGGGGAGGCTCGGAGCGGGGATGGCCCCGCTTCGAGCCTCCTCATTAGCTGAGGGGCTGCCACGCCCCCCGCCGGGGACAAAGGCCATGGAATCCCGACGGAGGGATTCCCGGCCGGGTAGGGACCTGGCGAGAACCAATCAGAATGCTTGTCTCTATCATACTCAGGTGGCACAGCTAGATTGCTGCGATAGTTCATATCAAAAGAAAAGAAATGCAGGTTTGCTATGTGAACAGCATATCCTCCTTTATGTAGTCCACTGCTTCTTTCTCTAATGGAACTGTGTGGCCTGGACATGGAAACACGTTCGTTAAGGTGTGTCTTTGTAGCTGATATGCAGTTAATACAGTGTTTAAATAATATGGGAGAATACAGATATTTAGGTAGTCAAAAGAGTGTGCCTGCTGTGGTATTAATGTTTAGCACTTGTAATGCTGTCCACTTAGAGCAGAAACTCAGCAGTTTTCCAGTTTCTTAATGTACGTATCTGTCTAAACTACCAAGCAGTTAATTTGAACTTTTCTTGATTGCTCGCTCATGTTCGCACCAAGCTATAACCTCTAAAAGTGCTCTGTTGAGATCAATCCATATGCCAGATGCTGCTTTAATCTTTTCCATGTGGGCTTGGGTGTTGTTTCACTAATGCAAACGTTGGAATGATTTGCCTGGAATGTCTATGCTCAAGCCATTTTATCACTCGTAAAGTCATGCAAATATAATCTGGTGTGATTGTTGATTTCACTTGTAATGCATACCTCCAAACAATGTGAGCCACTGTTGCTACAAATACAAACAATTTGACTAAAAATCACTTAATAAGCATTAACTGATTCTTGCCATTTTACTTCTCATCTGGATTATTTTTTGAACATGTTCATTATGTCACCAAAATACAAAAAAAATGTATTTCTGGTCTTCAGCGTTATAAGAAAAATAAGCCAGTTTAATATGTTTCCCTTCCTTAATGCTGTGGTGAAGCCTACCTTTCTTCCTTCTGTTAGGTTTCTAATTATTCTAGCCAACAAAATTAGGTCCCAAACTTCCCCTGCCTCTTCTCCCATGAATCTTAGTTGCTGTATTAGAAATCAATAGGTTTATTACGTCCATGGTGGAAGCAGCATGAATATTTACAGCCTCTATGTATTGCCCTCAGATGCTCTTGGGCTGGGCTGTCTCTTATGCCCCATGGTTTAAGTACTTCAGAAGATCAATGTCTGTGGTATTTATGTAAACTTGGATATTAGGGTCTTCTATGCATGTCTCAAAGATTTGGAATATGTTGTATTTAATATAATTAAATGGATTAGTTGCACATGTTTTTCTTTTGCCGCATGGTTACTAATGTCCTTGAATATTGGTATGCTTTTATGAGTGGCAATTCCTGAGTACTCATTGTTGGTTGTTATGTTTTGTTCCTGCATGGTCCTCTCATTAAAATAATACCTTATTTCTTGTGGTCAGAAGCACCACACCCTCACCACCAACACCTCCTTCTAAAAGTCCTGAGCAAGTGGACAGGCGTAATAATGGGGAGGGACATCGAAAAAGAAACGAGAGTAAAGTAGAAGGAATCCCCATTGCCTACAGACAGTGGCAATCCTGGGTGTGGAATCTATTTAGGACCACTGGAAATGTGCCAAAATCTCATGCTAAACAGGTGCAGTGCACTGAGTGAAGTACTGAGTCGCGGGAAACCTGGCTTGTACAGCTATGGCACCACTTCCATGCGGCCGCACCTGAAAGCGAACCACCAGGCAGCTATTTGGAGGGTTGTCCCCTTCCAAGCAGACAGTGGGTTATTGTCCACTACAGCATCCTCCGCATCTGCCCCTACCACCACTAAGGACACTCCAGTGGGCCACCACGTCCCGCAAGCAACCTTGGAGGACATACGCATTACAACAGACCCCTACCTTTCAAAGGTAACTGTATTGTGCATGTACAGCGACACAGTACTGTGTAGGGGAGAACATTTGTGAAAGTGCTTTTGAGGCTGCGGTCCGGGACCATGGCAAACACTGCACCTTACCCAAGTAACGAGCACCTTACATCTTCTGCTCTCCACGTACGATTTCTTATCCGTGTGGTTGGTACGCTTTGTCAAATCTCCCTTCCACTGTTGTCTTTTCTGGTGTCTCTTACAACAACAGGAAAAATGGTACACAGCCAGAAGGTGGGGGGGAACAAAAAGGCTCTTTTCAGAGCCACCTTGCACTGTTCAAAAATAGAAGGTCAATTCAAGCATGCAGGCGATGACGCTGCCTATAAGGGCCGCGTACAGAGATGGCAAAAATGAGCGGCGGGATGCCGTCAAAAGCATTGTACGCATTTCCACAAAAAAAGTAGTGGCACTGAAAAAAGCCCTTTTGGTACTATTTGTATTTTGAAAGTTACAATTTGTGAATGACCACTGGGAAAATGATCGTACACTTGCAGGAAGCGCTGTACGGCATTTTGGATACTACGCCGAAAGATGTAATTGCCAGCTTCAGTCAGATGAACTTCATCTGAACGAAAAATGTTCCTACTACGAAAGGTAATATTTCATTGTGGAAGGAGAACATGTCAACGTTGCACAGAAAAGCGCACACAGCCTTGTTCACATTGCGCCACACTTTCTCCTTTTGTGGGCCAGGAAGGAAGAACGCAGCCACATCAGCCTCTGGGCAATGCGAGAAAAGATTATGTGTGATTTTGGAAACATTTCCACTAGTTAGTTGCCGAAATGTCTCCTTCATTGCAAACTGCAGTGAAATGCCGGTAACATGCACTTAACTGTTCCCTCCGCAATGAACAATAATAATGTCTGGATGAGGAAGCGTCACCAAACTAACACAAAAAGGACCCACATGGAACCAATGCATTCCACGTATTCCATACCAGTGCACAGCAACATTATCGAAACCAAGGTGTGCTGCTAGTGCACAACGCTCTACATAAACTTGTACCCAATGTATCCACGAGTCGCCCAACAGCCATATAGTCCGCCTACTTAACGGCACACCCGTCTCCGTAGCCATGTCCACTCCTATTGGCAAACAGGCATTCTGGCACAATCTGTTCCTACACACCACACCCACAAATTCATATTGATCAATCCCAACTCCTGCATAGTCCCATTTCCATTGCACCCATCCTGACAATACCCGGATTTAGCACGTGCACTCCCCCAAAAGGATCGGCTTTCGCCAACATATTACCCTGTGTACGGGGCTACACAAACACATTTTAAGCGTATTAAAAATCAGTGTCTTTGTCGAAGTTATGCAAAGTGTTTATTTCTAATTTTGCTAAAAGGACGTGTCAAAAAACACCTTCTTCTGTGATCCTTGTTATGGGTTGCTCTCGACTTGTGCTCCGTATATTGCTACATGTGTTTCTGCAGCGTACATTGCATACACGGCAACAGATTACTAATTGCAATAGAAGAAAAAAAATCACTGCCACTAACAAACGTCATACTACAAGCACTAACATTATTATGGCCACAAAAGAACATCCTACCATGGAACACAAAATCATACATATATGTGAATCGCTCAACCATATTCCAATTTCCATACCAAGCACATTACGAAGAACAGCATTTTGCACGTGCGATTTCCCCAACTACCGTGAGGGCTGTGGCCCAGTAGAGCAGGGCAGTCCTTCTTCCCTTTCAAGTAGTCTTTCAGCAGCACTCCCTGATTGGCTACTGTTAAAGTATTACATACGCATACACCAATTACAACCAAGAACTGTGCATTTAATTCTATCACATCTAATGAACAGTGCATAACAGCCATTACTCAGGCAGAGGTGACATAGCTTCTAAATCAAAAGCACCTCCATGAGAAAGTACGGGTCAACGATCTACGCGCTCTGCACCCAAAAACTTCAGCATCCCTTCCCATCAGCACACCCAGTAGGTATTACTATTTTTTTCTACAGTACAGTGCCAACTGTGTTATACGTCTGCATACCTCTCAAATCACACGCTTTTGGCGGGTGGCACCCGCCACTTATGCAGCTGTCTCACCCGCCAAACTCCCTAAACGCCCATAACAATCAATGGGCTTTCCCACGGCAATTACAAAATCAGTTGTTTTCACCCGTCCAAGGGCCATGAAAGGTTGAGAACTATACACAATGCGTAGCAACAGAGTACCTAGGTGTACATCTCCATAACTTACTCAAAACCTTTACTGTTGTGCCTCCCATCACCTACCATTAAATTGCTCCTACAGTGGTAGGTGGTGGCAAAGGTTCCATTTGGCCACAACACGCATTGGTAGATGAAAAAGGTTACTGTGTTCTTTTGTTCTGTCTTTTTACAAATCGTTTCCCCCATTACACCACCTCCTAGCAAATTTGTACAAATCACAAACACAACTATCGGACAGCCTTTCCGACCAAACTATGCAAAGTGCATAGATTTCAAGCATAACGCCAGTTTCCACCCATACGTCATACATAAAGACAGCAGTAAGCAATAAAAAAAGTTATTGCCACGTTCAAAACAGTAACATACGTAAATGTGCATAATCAAATGAAAACCCAGAAGCAATGCCTGCACTCATGTACTAAGCATACATATGCACAGAATTGCATGCAAATGGACGCCCAAAAACTTTGTGCTTTCCACTATGTACATCTTTCCGCACCTGTCTCATCCTCCCACACTGCACAGGACTACATTTGTCAAGTAAATAGGCCTACACTAATACACACACGTTTTTCATAACCTGTGACACTAAACTCCCAAGTAGCCCACCTACTCCTTTAACAAACATGCTTATACTCCCAACCAACCTTCATATTGTACACCTTCCATTTATACAGACACACTTTGTCTTCCTGCCAAGACATCCCCATACAGTTCTCAAGAATGTAATTTACAAATGTAAGCACTATGTCATTAGCCAACATATTTTCTAGCCGTCTTCTTATACCGGAGCAGTACCCACCTGTCTCTGGAAAGCTACTAGAGTGTACACTTCAAAATACAGCCTAGAAGACACCTAGTCTCTGCAATCAACAAAGTAAGTACAATACCAGCATACTCGTGTATGTCTTACTAAACCCATGTTCCACTGTAGCATATACATGTTTGCCCATACAGCAGTATATACTTCATTGTTACTGATCACACCTCTACAGGTGCGAAGTGTTTGTTATGTCGCCAACATTACAATAATACCCACATACTAACAAAGTGTCCCCAATCTAACTTTACACACCATTGCACAGCCACACACTTGCACTTAAATAGCTGCCTACCCTCCCATTAACCCACTGACACACATTGCACACATATGCATGTCAAAATGTGCACACCCACACTTCCCTTTCTTCGCCAACAGCTACTACACAATGCCTACCAAACAGCAATTCCGTAGAAAGCAACGCAGAAACAGAGCCACGCAACCTACAAACACAGAAAGTAGCCATCCACTGCAATCTCAATGTAAACAGAAAGGTGCAGGAGAAGAGTTAATTCATTCATTAAGGAAAACAAATCCATCTACCAGTAAAGACAGTGCAGGTGATCTGGCAAAATGTGAGAATGTACAGGAAACTCCTAAAAGAGCACGTACAAATGATAGTGTAATCACAAGCAAGCATTCAAAAAAACTAGTTTTACAAAAAATGTTCCACCACAGAGTCCTTCAGAACCTTACAAGTAGAAGACAGAAATCACGTTCAACCCTCAAAACCTACTGCAGAAAAGTCATCCTATAAGCTCTTGTAGACATTGCTAGAAGTGTGAAGCGGAAATTGTTTATAGTAACTTTGAAGAGAATGAAACCACCAACAAGATTAATTGGTAAATTGCACACACTACTTGGAAACAAACGCAATGTCATCATAGATACCTTTGGCCAGATATGTACAGGTGAGTCGAGTCACACCACCAACACAGAGCCATACTTCAATGAAGAATCCTACAAACAACAACTAACTAACCAAATTGCCTTACATCATCATAATAACTTTATTCGGTCATAAAACCATAAAAGTAGATCCTAATACAAAAGCTAATACACCGCCAAAATTAACACAGTTAAGAAAAAAAAAAAAACGGAATTAATCCCCTTCAAAATACCACAAAGTTCCTGGAATTCACCCGTTTTGCCCCCATTTGACGTTGGCCTAGGGATGTGAGATTCGCCCCAGTTAGGGGTATGTTGACTATGGCAGTTCCAAGTAGGGCAACAGAGTCAGGGGGAGGATGTAAGCTAGTTGATCCCACTCGTGGACATTTGGCCCGCCCAACCACAGCTTCCCAATACCCTGTTTACTGTTCTACAATCCCAAAAATTCAGTTTGATGCTATCAGGGGTGTTCTCGCCCATACTTGGAGTTCTACAGCACCCTTGCCAAAGATTCTCTAAGTACAAAGGGACAGCCTCCTGGCGTCCTCAACCAAAATAGACATTTGTTGAGTAGAGCGTCCATTGGCTCCAACTTATTTGCTGCCAGTTTGGGTACCCCATGTAGATAGACTATGGGACGTTTGGGCTTTCCTTGTCCAGGGGGCTTGTACAGACCCCCAGTCCTTCGTGTGCCCTAGGCTCTAGCCTCATTTCTAGTGGGGCAATCAATGCCCACGGCGGTGGGGACCTGAGCCACTGGTGACGGAGTGATTAGCCTGAGGTTGGGGACCTTACTGCTCTTCCTGGTCTTGGGATTGGCATCACAAGGTTGATTATTGGAAACGAATTCCCTTGGGGCCTGGTTATGGCGGGCAGCAATCCCCTTGGAGGGGACCAAAACCATGGGGGCCTGTTCAGGTTGGCATTCCTGGAATGAGATCTTGTGCCCGTTGACAGCTGGTGCGTTTCCTCCCCCCTTGCTTTGGCCCTCTATCAGTGTTAGTAGCAGTTCCATAATGATTTCCAGCTCTGCCAGAACTTGATTACACCCGCACTCCCTGGGTATATATGCCACCTCTGTAGCTTAGTCTATGGTCATATTGAGGTCCTTGTTACTGGCAGCATTTGATGGCTGGTGGCCTTGTCCATCCAGAGTGGAGTTAGACGGAGGAAGGAACTAGCCCCAGAATTTGTGGACGAAAGAAAGTCACTCCAAGGACTGCTGTAAGAGCTTGAGGGGGGTTTACCCCTTGGATATTTTGTGACAGACTGTCCTCTGCAGCCAAGAGAGGTGTTGCGGAGGTTAAAGAAGTGCCGAGAATAAAGGGTTCAATCATGGGGGCCAAAACCAAATCCATACCTAGGCTTAGCTCTAAATTACAACTAGCAGCTCCACTGGCACCTGTGGCAGTTCGTACAATCCACCCAAAGTACAATTGGCCACGTCGCTTGCCGCCCCTCCCAAGGTATCTTGGCTCCCCAGGTGCTGCTGGGCCTTTATTATGGGTCAGTTAGATGACGCTGCTATATTGCCGAGCATAGAAGTGGGCTTGTTGGTGATGGACTTGTCGGCAAATAACCCAGTGGCCCCCAGGGTAGAGCAGGTTATGGTTATTAAGGACGGACCTCCCTGTGGTCGCAGTCTCTTCACTACCAGAGTCTTACCCTGGGACTTGTGAAGGAGAAGGTCGTGGGAAGTGGCTTGAGGACAGATGAGAAGCGGAGGAAGAGGGGAAGTAGGGTCGATGAGCGAATGCTCCATAGCCAGTTCCAGTGATGCTTGTGTTTCAAAATGTTTAGGTGGGGTGTTGCAACACACCTCCATCACAAACTTCCTCGTTGGTCCTTCCACAAATGCTCACCTCATTATTCAATACCTGTCCAACGTGAGTCCTTGAGCTCCAAACACCACGCAGCACCGAACACCACGTGGCGCCAAACACTGTGCCCTTGCCCCACCGCGGGCTTCACTGCTGCGGGGCAGGAGGAGCGTTGAAAAGCCCTAGGGGGCTTGGCCCCAGGAATCAGGGAGTCCCTCCAGGGACCAGGGAGCAGCGCGCCAAGCAGCCCGCCCTTGCCCCGCCACGGCCTTACATCAGACTGGACGAGGGTATGAAAATATAGACAATACCAGAATAGAAGAGGAAAAACTTCTTTCAGAAATATCCCCATCAAACTTAGAGGGCACTCTCCAATCCACCAAACCAACACGCCTCTCCTACAAATGGCCTTGCACATCAATGTGCAACGTTCGCCCATGCCTCTCATCAAAAATGTCCAGTGCGCAAGTACACTGGAATACGAGTACATTCCTTAAGCCTGCATTTCTGGAGCAGCTTGCAAAAGCGCCTTTGTTAGACAGAATTATATGCAGTACCCTTTGGGAACACCATGCACAATTAAGACTACAAGTGACAGTACAATTCACCTTTGGTACAAGCCTGTACTACACAGTAAAGTGGTAGCGATGGCTGAGCAGCCAGATTTATATCAAGAGCAAGTGAGCAGTATCAATAGTTATACAAAGGACAGCAATTACTATGATTCAAACAAACACTGACTCAAGGTCTCTGAGTAAAAGAATATACATTTATTTACACATCAGTTGTATAACATCTCACTAAAGTAAAGCAATTGAAAAATCACACTCTTAATACACCACGCCACTCCCAATAGATTCTGGACAAGTTAAACTCAAAATGAAGTGTGAGCAAAATGGCACTCCAGCAATTTAAAAAGGGAGGGAAAAACAAAGTTAGATATAAATTGAGCAGCACCAACAGGTAAGTAAGCAAGGCAATCTAGAAAGAGGAACTACAGTGTCTTTTGCTCAAGATCACACAGTTCAGGGTAGTTTGCGGTTAAGTCTTTGCCAAGAGTTCCGGATGAAGTTAGTCGGCAGAAAACTTAGTTTAAAGAGTAGAGAAGGACAAGCCCTCGGATAGGCGAAAGGTTTCGCACACCTTCACCGCGGCTGAACGAAACGCACAACAGGATTTGCACAGTACCTTTAAATGGAGAAGAAGCTGTAGCTGGGGCGGACGTTCCTGGCAGGTCCTGCAGGCTCACAGTTCCTGCAGCGACTGTCGGACTGACACGAAGTAGGAAGACTGGAGGGTCCTGCACGCCCCAGGGAAGAAACCAGCAGCAGAGCAAAGCAACGAATAAAAGGTGCGTTCCTTAAAACCCAAGCAGGGTCCGACCTTCCTGGCTATCCGGCCCACTGTAGCTCTGTACAGCGAATTCAACCAGAGGAGGGAGTCCTGGCTTGCAGTTTGGGCGAACTGGTTGGTACCACTAGCTCAGGGGAAGAAGATTCCTGGAGGATCATCTCTGTCGTTGGAGTCTGAAGATTCGGACCTGCAACAGGGCTTCACTGGGTGGTTCAGTCGTTGTAGGGGTCCTCTTCTATCAGCTCCTTGTTGGTTCTTTCGTTCCAGTGGCGACTTTGACTTCCAATCCCAAGGGACCTTATTTTTATGCAGTTTTGCCCCATTCACACAGCCTGGCTGTCACTCACAGAGCAGGGTGGCTGTCCTGGCGGGACAGTCATCCAGCCAATCAAACAGGAGTGCGACTTGGGTTACCAAGGGAACCCATGGCAGGGGCCCTAAAACTCCTCCCTCACATCCTCCCTACCCAGACCTTCAGGCACCTAAGGAGGGCTTTTGTGTAGAAGCCCACGAAAGGACGCTGAACAAAGGGACCAAACCTGGTTTGGCACGCAGAGAAAAACACAAGAAAGACTTTTACAAAAAGAAATGGCGAATAAACACAGCCGGAACCAAAATAAAATGTATATGGTTTAGCGGGTTTAAGTTCGAGGCTACCAAGATAGCCTAAAACACTACCAAGGTTATTTAAGATAACCGCGGTAGGAAAAATAGGGTAGTTACCACTGCCACCAGCCAAGTCTTGATGAAAAGGGAGCGAAACAATGCTCCAAGAGAAACAGACAAAAAGGCATAAGTATTAACCCTTTCCAGTACTCCATGTAAGATGGTTTGTACTGGGTCTGTGGATTTTAAAAGACTAATAAAGTCAATGGCAACTTTACATGTTCTGGGAGACATTAGTCAGTCCCAGAAAATGGAGTCTGAGTTGGGAAGTCTAAAAGACAACCCTGTGTCACTGCACTGAAGGTGCTGTGTAACACACAGTAAAAAGATGATGCCAGTGGAGTAGGTGAGGCTCCACAGTCTATGAACACAAAAATGTCAAACACACACAGTAAAACACATGTAATAGTGGGGGAAAAAGGCTCACACTCTTACCCGGTAAAACAAAAAAAAATCCTAGAAATCCAGCAAAGCTGCTGAGGTAAGGGAAATTAGCCATTCTGGAGTATTCTCCCTAACAACCTTCCACCGTATTAAAATGGTCGCAACCCACCATTCAACAATCAGAAATCTAGTGTACAAACTGTACTATGCAAAAACTCCAGCTTTAACACTCCAACATTTAAATGATATTCTCCTACACGGTACAGCCAAACAAATGTGAGATGAAATTGAGCACATCCAAAGGAAATATTGTGAAACTGAAGACCACTTACCCACTCCAAAATTGTCAGCCAACAATACTGACAACAGTGCAGCTATCAACTTTTTACATCACACATACAGAAAAGAAATACAAAAGTTCAAAAGCACTTTTGCTGAAATGCCAAACCAAGTATGTGTGTGTTGTCGTAGAACTTTCTATAAAAAGAGCACCAAAACTGTTCATATAATTCAGAAAATAGAAGGCAATGAGGAATCCCAATGGTTTCAATTAGCTCTGTACCTTCTAGCAGAAAACAAGTACGACATTACCAACACCTCCATACTGTTCACATGCTGCACTGCAAAACTTGACAATAACCAAAGGCCTTCACGGGCAACTAGTAATAATTTAGAACTGTTTCCACGTCCAAACGCACTGCAGCAGCTTAATTTGTATGAGAGCATTATAATCCAAACAGTGCACCCATTTCAAGCAATAATACGTCTTCAACCAAAAACTGCAAAATTACCTCCGACCAAATTACTGAAAGGCATTTGTGGTAAAGTAGTGTATTTTCCGTTAGATCTGAAAGAATATGTAGACACTATACGAGTGCAAAGGCCAGTACACAAATCTTTGATTATCCTGGTAAATGGTGTACCTACAAAAGACAAAAAAATTTGGCAACACCTAGTGGACTTGACCAAAGTTAAAGAGGCGTTGCAGAACCTTAAAGAAAACAATGAATACTAAAAAGAAATAAACAGTCAAGAAAACCTGAGAGAAACAACCAAAATAATTCAGGACTCCTCAACAAGTGGCCAATTTGAACGTCTAGATCCTAGTGCAGCCTCCAGTATTTTAGACAACTATACAATTTACCCACTGCACTCCAGAGACACCATAGACAATGCATTAGAAACATATCAAATGCGGCAAGGCAAAGGAACCCCAATCAGTATATGGAAAAAAAAAGTGTGGAAACACAAGCCTTTCCTCTACTCTTCCCCACCGGAAAAGGTGGAAGATATGATGAAAGAAGCACACAAATAATAGCATCAGAATACAGCTGTTTACAAATGTATTTTGAAGACCCTACATTTAGACAGAACGTGGAGTACATATTCCACCTGCTCTTTGGAAGTGTACTAGCAAAGCTATGTTATGGAGTTTCACACACATTAAAAACAGGTTCCCATTTCCAAAAAATGTCTGCTACACAACTACTTCAAAAGGTGCAAGAGAAGGATGAAATTTTACAATCAAGTGTTACAAATCTCTTGGCAAACATGCGTGGTACGAAAGAGTACTGGTTCCGACGACACACAGATGTACAGTGTATGCTAC
Source organism: Ambystoma mexicanum (assembly GCF_040938575.1). Lineage (NCBI taxonomy): Eukaryota > Metazoa > Chordata > Amphibia > Caudata > Ambystomatidae > Ambystoma > Ambystoma mexicanum. The sequence continues at coordinate 490,909,004 of NC_090931.1, read as the reverse complement.
GCAACCTTGGCCCTCCCACATGGTTTGTCACTCTAAGTTGTGCTGAGTATACATGGGAAGACTTGCACACTTTCCTACGCAAAGCAAACAATAACAAAACTGGTGTAGACACGAAAACACCTGGAGAGCTGTGCTCTTTTGATCCAGTAAATGTTTCACGCTACTTTCATCATCGCTTCCTTGCCATGCTGCACTTCATTTGCAATAAAGTACTTCCTCCCCTCTGAGTAGTGGAACACTTCTTTTAGAGAAAAGAATATCAAGCCAGAGGAGCACCACACATCCACATGCTTTTGTGGATTAACAATGCTCCTAAATTTGGCGAGGAGAGTGATGAAACTGTTTTGCAGTTCATTCACAAATATGTCACTTGCGAAATACCTTCGGAACTACAATTCCAAAGACACAAGTGTGGCAAGTATTGTCGACGCAAATATAAGAACAGAGGTAAATACTACACCAAATACAGCTTTGGTTTCCCTAGACCAGTTTCAACAACAGGCCAAGTAAACAGCTTCATGTCTTCGGTTCGACACAGTGTGAAAGGAAAATCTCATAAAAACACATACTGCATAAAAAGGAGCGAAGAATCAAATTACATCAATGATTACAATGCAATTATTGCCCTCTTATGGAATGCCAATGTTGATGTACAGTACATTGCAAACAACTCCACTGCTGTTGCACGATATGTCACCACCTACTTAACCAAAGCAGAGAAAATAGAGCTGAAAGACCTCTGGGGTGACATATCCTCTGACAAAACACTGGCACAAAAATTGAACAGCTTTGGCATTAAAATGCTGTCCCATAGAGAATGTGGCAGTTGCGAAGCCGCTGACCGCTTAACCGGCACAGCCTTATATGGGAAATCTGACAACATAGTCTGGCTAAGCCTTGGGCCTGTTGCTTCCAGAAGAAGAGTAATTAAATTGTAAAAGACATACAAACAATAGCCAAAAGCGATCCCAACAGCTAGGACATTTTGAAGAACAATTTAGTGGACACATACTACCCAAACAGAAGTAGTACTTTAGAAGCCTTGTGCTTGTACCAAGTAGCCCAAAACATCTCATACAAAAACAACATTACACCAAATGAGGAAAAAGGTAGATACAGAGTGGAAATTTGTGAAGGCAGCCTGGTGAGACATACCAAATGCATCCTAATTAATCGTATAAAGTTGTCCTTAAAAACTCCTTAACACAAAGAACTGCACTACATGGCTCTACTGAAACTTTTTAAACCATAGAGAAAAGAAGAAGATTTATTAGCCACCTACAACTCCTATGAAGATGCTTTCAAATCCACTGAAAGTACAATTACAGATGAAAACTTTACACGATACAAAACCATACTGGACAATGAACGCCAGCAAGAAGAAGAATTTCAAGTACAACTAACTGTATAGACTTCTGAGAGGATTGAACCTTCGCAAACAGGCAGCCAAGAACCACTTGGAGAGACACTCAGCAAATGAGGCAGAATTAGCCATGACAGAGGTAACCATCACTATGCTTCAGTATGAGCACTCTACAGAAGAGTTGGCAGTACTGAAATCCCAACTAACGATGAACAGCGTACCATTTCTGTAGAAGTAAGTGAAACCATTGAACATGGTCTATAGCACGAAAGTAAAACTTGCACCTGTGAAACCTACAAGCCTGTACTGCTATATGTAAGTGGTGAAGTTGGGGCAGGTTAAACATTCTTAATAAAAATTATCAGTAAATACGTCCAACAATCAACAAATTACCTTTCTGCGGTTATAACTGCCCCTACAGGTTTCGCTGCCTACAACACAGGTGGAGTCACTCTACACCGATTGCTACTCCTTCCAGTAGAACACCAAAACAAATTACAGTACTACAAACTTTCACCAAAATCTGCTATGGAGCTACGCAGAGTTTTAAAACAAATGAAAATGCTCCTAATAGAGAGCATGGTCTCCAACCTAATGTTGGCTTTGATTCACCTCAGATTGCAAGAGGTACTCAAGACAGACTACGAAGAACTCTTCGGAGGAAAACATGTCATTGTTTTCGTAGATCTCCTTTAATTGACACCAGTCAAAGGTGAATCTATCTTCAAAACCTGAGGACACAAACAGTGCCGTAAAAGTCTAGGAAATGTTAATGTTTGGCAACATTTACAATACAGAGAACTAACTCAAAACATGCGTCAGTCTGAAGACTTCACCTATGCAACACTTAAAAAAATGTACGGATTGGTGTACTATGAAAGGAAGTGCAGTCTACCCTCAATAGTAGACGCATCCATGAACTGTATGGCCGTAACACCTGCGCTACTGATGTCATGGAACAATTAACTCAGAAAAATGTCAGATATATGGCCTTAATGCCAACTCTAGCAAGCTGCGCACAATTTAATGCAACAATGCTGCAAAAAAAACAACCACTAGTGCAAATTCATGCAACAGACAAACTGGACGTACACAGTATGACAATACCTATGTGTCAACCAGGCATAGCACGACTACAAGACTTGGAAAACTCCATCTCCAACACAGCAGATTTGGAGACAATTTTAAATGTATGTGTCAACTGTAGAGTTATGCTAAAGCGTAACATTGATGTGGAGCAAGGTTTAGTGAATGGAGCCGTTGGTACAGTTGTTGGCTTCCAGACATACCCACAGGACAACAGCATTCAGTTTGTAAACATCAAGTTTGATAAACTTTCAGAAATCAAAAATATAGGACACACAACTGCAAGGTTCCTTCTTTTCAAAGACATGTATGTACGCAGAGAGCAGTTTTCTCTGTCGCTAGCTTATGCAGTAACTATTCATAAATTGCAAGGTCTAACCTTAGATCAAGCATTGATTGATATTGGCAACACAGTCTTCAAAGAAATCATGAGTTACGTAGCACTGTCATGGCTATGTACACTGGAAGGACTGTATCTAGTTAATTTTGATGCAACTGCAGTCAGTGCAGAAATTCCTTGCATCATAGAGTACAATAGACTACATGTACTGTACACACCCCATCTAAAAATGTACCCTATTCCTCAAAAACCAAAATCTTTAAAAAGAAGGCTCATTCCATCAGAATTACTAAATGATTTTGGCACAGTACCATCAAAGAAATTAAAGGAAACTGATACTACAGCAACTACCAAAAGCAAATACAAAAGGAGTAAAATAGAGAAACCATACCCAACTCCAACCACAAAAAAATGCCTCTGCAAAAAAAAAAAACACATACCCTTCCATCAAAGAGCCCAGACACAGAAGTAACTGGACCATTCAAATTTTCCAATACAACACGTGTTAATTTCTATGCAAATGTAACAACCTATGTTCTATTCCTAATACTAGCAGTTGTCGAAAGAATGTATTTAAATGACACAGACCAGTTGTGTTTGCAAATTCTAGTCCTTCACAAAAATGCAGTAAGTAATCCTGACACCATTTATAGTGTCTGAGGAATAAGGCAAGAATTGGACTACAGTGCTGGAATGGTGAAATTCATTTTAAACCAACAAGAAGATCCTCAGGAATTTCTAATGTACTTACTACAAATACTGGAAAGAAAAAAATATACTTATAAATGAAATATTTCACATTTCCTACAAGTCCCTAACGAATGCTTTGTGTATGTATCAATACCTAACTGTGACTCCATTCCATTTCAGCAACTGATGCAAAATGCAAACCATAGCAGGTGGTGTACGTCGCAATTCTGATATTCGCTCAATGCTACATATACACTCACATAGTCAATATGTGATATTAATGCTCTTAAGATACAAAGCCCACGGTACCAAAAACAACTGCAAACTTACTGCCTTCACACAAGGACAGGATTCACTTGGCAAAAAAACATTCCACCAATGGAGCCCACTATACTGCATACATTAGAAAGCAATCGTCATGGTTGGAATGCAATGATGCTTCCATCAGTCCAAAGCACAGACTACCTGCAAATCTTGCAAATGCCTACTTTGTATTCTTGAAGCCAAAATGTACTCATTGATGTACAAACCTACTATACCTTACTCCCCAGCACCAACCAGTACCTTCGTAAATGGACAAAAAATGTTTTCCTTCCACACTATCGACGTAAAGCAACGTACCTTACATGAAGCATTGCGAAATGCACTACAGTGTGTTTGACAATTTTATCCCCAATGATTCCAAGGAGTACAGTCACACAAACAGTACGTGTACACAAAACACAGTACCAGTATTTTCCACTGGATAGGTGGAAGGGAAAGTGCTAAGTGTGAGGGTTCAAAACTATCTTCTGTAACCTCAAAAATCACCACTAACGCAAATCAGTCACCAGCTCTCTGAGAATAGTCATACAACTCCAACACATATCAACATATCTGCATGTAAATCTGCAAATGGACAGTACCACTTCAAAATGTACACAGATGTCCAAGTAACAACAGAATGCACAATATTCTCTACGTACCCTTTACAAACGGGACACTGTAAACAGTTAGAATACGCCACGTGGTATCTAACTGCATGCAACCTAAATACGACAATGTTATTTGCAGCATCACAACTACCCAACTCAACCTTCTACAACTACTGTGCTACAAACATAGCATCAAGCACTTCCAAAGTATCAGCAGTTACAGTACGCCAACAGGTACATAAGTACCATCCAAATTCTGCATTAGCAGGGACTCCACTAATGGAGTCCACTACACTGCATACATTACAAAATAGTGGTCATGGTGGGAATCCAATGAAACTTCCATCAGTCCAAAGCACAGACTACCTGCAAATCTTGGAAATGCCTACTTAATATTCTTAAAGCCAAAATGTACTCATTGATGTACAAACCTACTATACCTTACTCCCCAGCACCAACCAGTACCTCCATAAGTGGACAAAAAATGTTTTTCCTTCCACACTATCGACCTAAAGCAACGTACCATACATGAAGCATTGCGAAATGCACTATAGTGTATGTTTGACAATTTTATCCCCAATCATTCCAAGGAGTACAGTCACACAAACTGTACGTGTACACAAAACACAGTACCAGTATTTTCCACTGGATATGTGGAAGGGAAAGTGCTAAGTATGAGGGTTAAAAACTATCCTTAGTAACCTCTGAAATCACTACTCACGCAAATAAGTCACCAGCTCTCTGACAATAGTCATGCAACGCCAACACATATGGACGTAGCACCACGTAACTCCCTAATTCAGCAGTACCAATTCCAAATGTACACAGATGTCCAAATAACCACAGGAATGCACAAGCTTCTCTACTTACCCTTCACAAACAGGATACTGTAAACAGTTAGAATACGCCACCTGGTATCTAACTGCAACCTGAATACGACAATGTTATTTGCAGCATCACAATACCCCCAACTCAACCTTCAACAACTACTTTGCTACAAACATAGCGTCAAACACTTCTAAAGTATAAGCAGTTACAATACACCAACAGCTACGTAACTATGGTCATAATACTGCATTAGCACAGAACAATGTCATAATACTTGCAAACCACCAGCAGAAACCAAACGCATAAAGAAACAATGGTACAAAAAGGAAACAGTAAAACATTTACAAATCACCACCTGCTATAGAACGCCACCCATCCTACCAACATGTATAGTCCAGATATCGTACACCATTACATTTCCTCCTACTTCAAGAGTACATCTTAAAAAGTGCTTTAACCACTCCAAACATCACTATCATTCATTGTGTACCATATTAGCAACAAAATGTCAACGTTTTCTTTTTAATCCAGCATCGATTTTCTTTCCCCACAGACCCAAATATTATGCAAAGAACCACAGGAACTGCCTGTTTGCACAGTACACTGGTTCAAAGTATAGTACTTACAAAGTGCTAGTTATGAGGGTCCACAAAATAAAGAAATGTATGCTATCTAGTGTACTGCAAACAAACAAAATACCCGTGCTAACATATTGTGTTCTCTTTTCCCACGGATAATGCAGCAACCAGTACGACAACATTTTACACGCTATACACAAAACAGAGTGCAGGCCTTCCACAATGCAAACATTAAGTCTTCAACGATTGCTATTATACTTGTGTACAATATCCACAGTGCAATAAGTGCACTTATTTCTGCTATACACATACCAATACCACCACTGACAATGCATACCTATATTACACTATGCAGCTTGTGGCCACGCCCTACACCCTTCAGTACACTGTGTACATTGCAAGGCTTCCAGTCATGCACTAAACATTATACACCCTGCCCACTATTGCCGCTTCACTGCAGAACTATACATAAAAACATCTATCCACTTATGACTAACCCCACACATAACACAACCACTTACCCCTTAGCCACTGCAGTTTACATTGTCTACTATTTCTTTCACATTTCTTCCACAGAGTACACTGGTCACCTAATCCTATCATAAGTGCACAAACTGAATTAACAACACTACAGTAGCCTACCCTGCAATCTGCACAATAACAACAATACCACTTCGTGCGTGCATCAATACATCTTACGTAACTCTCTTAACTTATGCAACATTTGACACCATGTAGGCCATTAGGTCACTTTCATTGTTATGTACACCATTTCCAAATAACGTAGCCAACCCATATTTCACTGCAGCGCATACATCATAGCTCCCCAGCCACATTGCAACCACTGCTTTACTTCTTAACTTTTGAAACTTCTGTTACCCTTTTTTCTTGTGTAAATAAAACACCATTTAAAGTCCACAACCGCCTTAGAATGTTAGACAAACATTCACACTAACTGCTTTCCTTTCCTAAACAGTAGCCCCAAAAAAGGTTATACAGTACGACACCAAATTGTGTACTATGACAACCCACCACCGTGTTCTCCAAAAGAAAATACAGTCTCACATTACCCACCGTTGCCTCGTAACACAGTGCACATCTAACTTGTCCTTACCCACTGTAAAAGCACATTTTATGTATTTTGCCATCTGTGCATTCACGTGACCATTTGTACAGCACCATCATATGTACTTGTACGTTGCGCTACCTTCACCGTAATGACATTACCAACATTTGCAAATACATGCTACACTCGAAACACGTTCTTGGCCTAGTCCTTACTTTATTTCCTGCATCACCTCCGGAAATCAAATCTTTACATACCTCTCCTTAAACAGGACGCACACTCATTGTAAAACAGTCTTGAGGGGGAAGCATGTTTAGCTCCAAGGTCAGATATTGTATAGAAGTCTAGCAAAAAAAGATACATAACTTGCACTGCAGTTCCTTGTCCATATGCCCCAAAGGTACTCTGCAACGACCTCATATGCCGTACACTGCAATTTCACGCCCTCCCAATAGAAGCATGGAATTTGCCAAATATGTAAGTACACCTTTACATCACTGTGTATTATGATTAACAGTTATTAATGTGCTCCTCAGTATGCATATTTAAAAACTTGCTCTACCGCTCACTTTCTCTCGGTAAATTACACAGACCTTTGTGACGGCAGTAAAAAAAAAACACTGTTACACAGCCATGTCTCCATCATTCCCAGTAAATTGCAACTGTCATTGTACTTTCTTTTGCTTCCATTCTTCCCCACCCCCTCCAAATGTAGACATACAAGGCTCGACGAACATGGAACGTAAGTCGTACACTAAAGCACCTCACCTTCTACGCACTGGTACACTGCTACATTCCCTGTTCTCCCCTTTGTATGTCCTTTCACACAATTAGTTTGTCTACGCACCCTGTACTATATGTTATAACGGACACAGGTACATGCAGCGGTCAACCGGCACACAAACATGTACAGCTCACATTTCTTTCACACGCTTCTTACCAAAGCAGCTCCTCCATTCTCCAGCAATCCGAGGTGACCCCCATTACGTTTCTTATTGTATTACTTTCTTTGTAAACACACAGACACATTGTGCCGTGGGTCCAACTACACTCGCTACCACTGTCAACTTTTGTAAAAAAGCAACACATGAACACATCATCTTGTCCCAACGGTTCCAACACATTTTCTTCTCTGCACCTGTACAATTACTGTTTTACCTACAAACCAGACACCAAGGCAGTGAGTTCACATATGGCGCTACGCACTAATACACACTTCATGGTTCATCAGGCATGCAGCTATTACTACAATATCCTTCCCGCAAAGTTTTGTCCTGTACTCTACAACTAATACCTGCTACTTACATCTACGCTTATTCCTCTTTCTACTCAGATATCTTGCACACTATTGCGCATGCCACACTGGTGGACCAACCATTGGAAGATTACCAAAAGCAATGTCTTTTCCATCGTTATTATCTGGGCCGACCGCTATGGGCCGTTATGTCCACATGCGGTTCCTGCTATACGAACCAACCTACAAACCTTTATTCTATAAGCCATCCCAGAGGCACCACATGCTACCTTTCAAAGAATAAATTTCCCTGCATGATGCCCAACTAGGCTGAAACACATGTATGGGGTTGCTGTGGTACTCTTGTTCAGAGGAGAATTGCCTAGCATTTCGGTGCTGGACGGCCCCTGGGCAGGACAAAGACTGATATGCAGGGAGATTTCTTCTCTGTGAAAAGAACAGTGAGCTAAAGTCTTGGTTGAGACTCTCCCAGGGGCCATCCACCCAGGAACAAGTCAATGGGCTGAGTTTGTGCTGGTAGAGAGTTTCCCAGACCCCCCTCTGTTTTTGCATACTCTTTGTACATATGTCTTCCATACCAATATCACAGTACTCCCATACATAGCAGCATTGCGTTGTAGGTTGCTTAGCAAAAGCCTACTCCTTTGCCGCATCCACTGTAAAGCAAAATACCCATGCATGGAAACATGTCAACACTTACACTTTCTGTCCACAGGTACATATCGGTTCAGTAATGCACCCAATGAAGTCAACTTTCTGTTACCTACTTCCAACCAGTGCCCACCCTCTTATGTCCAAGGGCCCCACCCATGCACACAAGTCAGTATGGGGTTTACAGGCACAAGACAACATGGCACTCCGGCTGCAAATATCCTCATATTGTCTCCAATGCACTCCCCATCCCCAATAGAGTCTGCCTGCACTCAACAAAAAATGATACCTGCCTCCACAACTACCCACCGATAAAGTATATGTTAGTACCTGCGTACAAATTCCTTCCATGTGCCAATGTCTAACTGCCCTCTCTAAAACAAGGCTGTGTCCAAGCCCTACACTCTTCGTTACATAGGCGGAGGCTGCACCCAATACCGTACTCCTTCAACACACCCACTGAAATGCAATGTAGACATGCATACTACCATGTGGCCACGTACGTTTCCTGACTACCGGTACGTGTGGGTGCAGTAACCAAGTCACACAACGCGACATTCTCCAACCTACTTCCAACCACTGGCCAAACTGTTACATCCAATAGCCCTGGCCATGCACACAATCCAGTACACCTTTGCAGGCACAACACACCGTCATACATCAACTACAAACACCCTCATATTACCTCCAATTCACTCCCCATCCCCAAAGCAGTCCACCTGGACTCAATGCACTCTTTCTACGTATGTGTGAAATTCACACACCATTATCCCAGTCCTCCCATACATGCCTACATGCCCAACATCTACGCTACTCTTTGTACATATGTGTGCTATACACATAACAATAGCACAGTACACACATACATTGCAGCATTTAATTGCCAACAACCTATTCCTTCCCCACACCCACTGCAAAGCTATGGAGCATGTGACCACCTATCTTTCCTGTCCACGGGTACATATTGCTACAGTAATGCACGCAATCAAGGCAACATTATATAACCTACTTCCAAACAGTGTCCACCCTGTTATGTCCAAGAGCCCAAGGCAACAATCTTTAACCTACTTCCAACCAGTGGCCCCCTGCTTTGTCCAAGGGCCCCAATCATGCAGACAAGCCATTAGGGGTTTTGCAAGCACAACACAACATAGCACTCCAACTGCAAATATCGTCATATTTTCAATGTCTAACTGCCCTTCGTAATGCAAGCCTGCACCCAATTGCCTAATCCTACTCCACACCCACTGGAAGGCAATCCCTGTGGTGCTTTCCTGCCTACACGTACGTATACCTAGAGTAAAGGAGCCAACCAAAGCAACATTTGCACACCTACTTTCAACCAGTGCCCACACTGTTACGGCCAAAGGCCATTGCCATGCACACAAGGCAGTTGGGCCTTTGGAGGCACAACACAACATAGTACACCAACTGCAAATATCCTCATATTATCTCCAAGGGACTCCCCATCCTATATACAGTCAGCCTACAGTGACCAACATATCTCAGTTCCCTGTGCAATTAACCACCAATCCAGTGTATGTCGGTAGCTGTGGGAATGGTGCATATTGTGACAGTGTGCTGCGAAACAATCCTTCTTTTTGTCTGTGTCATTATGAACTCCCTTGCAGCAACAGTGTGAGGAAACTCGCCCACCTACCTAATCGCTAAGTGCCTCACTGCTCTCCCATGCATACAGCCATTACATTACATTACGGGGGTGGTACCCAAGCCCTAGGCTCTTTCTACATGGCATGGCAATGTAGTGAAAAGGCTGCGCCTTACCCAAACTCACTGCAAGCCAAGTCAAAGAAGCAGGTTAATATTTCGTCACAAACCCACCACTGCAAAATAACACAAACGCACAACGTCAACATAACCACCGCCATCCATAGCCTACAGCACAAAACATTGCCAATATCTTCGCTTACCCCTCTGTCACCCAGCCGATCCTGCAAACAATTCTTTCCAACGCCTTTAGGTGCACCACTATCCTCCGATGCACCATGGTGGCATCTCCCAAAAACTTTGACGCACATCACGCTTCCCTCCAGCCAACCATCGGCTGCGTCCTCTGTTCGCTGACAGCTCGGCGTACTGCGTGCCAATGAGACATCGATCTGCAGAGCGAACCCAGATATGACTAATTTTTTGCGACATACTTTTCAGTGTTTTGCAAAAACTGTACAGGTCCAATTTCCACCAAACACACAAAACCACGCTTTCTGGCCAAGCACCCATTCCTTGCACAAATTTGGTGAAAATCCATCCAGACGTCCGACCTGTAGCTGTGCGCAAAGTTTTTCCCCATTTAGTCTATGGGGAAAAAAAATGTGGGACCCCCTACAACTTCTCCCCCCTGCACAAAACCTTGTCCAACTTGGCGAAAGAATTCAGAACCACCCATATACTTTTTCTGCAAAGTTTTGTGAGGATTCGTCCAGGGGGAGCAAAGTTATAAGCCGCCGAAAAAGTGTTCTTCCTATGAGTTTAGCAACTTAACCATAACTTCACGGCCGCTACCACGGGCTGTGTAATGAGGGTGGTTGCCAGAGCCCCACACCCACTTCTACACACCACCCATGGACAACCAGGGGTGCCAGTGTCAAATTTATTTAATATAAATTAAACTTATTTTCCTAAAGAAGATGCATTGTGCATGGTTTTGTTCATCCCTATAATGTTAACGTCACTAAACAAAATGTTTTTCCAGCAAATGTCTCTTGCAATGTTTATTTGTGCCTTCATTTTAAACAAAAGTCCCATAACCTGTATTTTAAAAGTCTATGAGAAAATTACAAGTCAATGGGCCTCATTACCAGTATGGGAGTAGCCATGGTGCTATTAGCGCAATGGCTACCCCCATACCGCATACCAGGTCTGGGTTCTCGGTATGGGGACTTACCGGGTCATTCCAACTTTGGAGGACCCGGTAAATCCCCATTCTGAAAACCATTCCCCACTCCCATTCAAGCCTCCAAAGGGCTCAATGGGAATGGGGAAGGAGCTAATAACGGGCCCGCAAATAGCGTTATTATTATTATTATTAGCTCCCTGATCCCTTTGCGGCTCCCGCTAAGGGCGGCTGGTGAAACGAAATGCGGCGGTAAGGGGTTAACGGCACCAGCATCCATACCGGCGCCGTTAACCCCTTACCGCCGACCTCGTAATGTATGTATTTTGCACATTGACGTAAATATATTGGAAGGCATACATTATTAAGTTCTTATTTAGTGAAAAGTACAGCATTAGCATTGCTTGTTGCATACATGTCACTTTAAAATAAATGATTAAGGAAGGTGGAATTATGTATATCCTGCCTGTGCATATCAGTGCTCAGTTTTCAAGAGAGAAGGTTTAGTGGTAATCTTTGTGCTAAAACAGACACACCATTATTCAGTAACTAATCTATTAGTTCATCTGAACTGACACAGCTGCGGGTATTCACAAAATATGTTGTAATCTTAAAAAATACAAGAAATGAAAGCTCTTACTGTAGGAAAAATACAAACATATGCAGCTCAAAATAGCCTCTAATAAAGGACCTGGCCTAGATTGTGTGCCGGATGAGTTGTACAAATCCGGTCGGTTTGTGTGGGCAGTACTATTATGGGATGTTCTTAGAGATGTATATATGTCAAGGAAGTTACCCTCTACCTGGTTAACCTCAATTATACCTATTTGTAAATAGGAAGCCATGACATTCCCAAATGTTACAGACCTATCTCACCATCCAATGTGTACCTTGAGTTACTAGGGAAATGAATACTACAAAAACAAACAATTTGGAAAGAGGAGGAAAATATTTTGTCTAATCTCCAGGCTTCAGTGAGTCCCTAGAAACATCGGAACAATGCCCCAACCTGAGTCTGATAGTAGACAAGTATCATAATGCCAGGAAAGAATCTCTCTACTTGGCATTTATGGGCTTGTCCACTGCATATGACAACATAAGTAGGGGCCGTCTATGTAACCTTTTATTGAAAATGTGTCTAAGCGAAGAGATGCTAAGATTACTAGTTCAGCTACATACTAATAGGGAAGCTTTTATGATATATGTAACTAAGGGTAACAGAACCAAGTCCTTTTCAATATCCTGGGGAATTAAGCAGGGATGTGTACCACTCCTTTTCAATCTGTATCTCACAGGCTGGAGGGCAGCCTATTTTCACACACAAAGAATATTCTGTGAACTGATGCATCACATGCTGTTGATGTTGTTTTCATAGGACACACCCCTGCAACATTACAAGCTGTTCTAAATGTCTATAACAATTTTAAGGCATATAGTTAATATGGATAAATCAATGGTTCTGATATACTAGCATGCAAAAAAAGAAAACCTGTTCCTTCCATATTAAAGATCATGGATTAGAAACTGTTAGTCATTTTGACTATTTAGGGGTCAGGTTTTCTTCTAGGAACTGTTGGTCAGCATATAGAGACATTTGGAAGTAATGTGAAACAGGCTGGTGGGGTGTCTTACATTTCTAAAGAAAACATGGAGGTGGTGCTTTCTATACTACCTTGAAGGTTTATGAAGCAAAATGCTGATGTATGGCCGGATGTACATATGGTGTCTGGGCCACCACATCCCATCTTACTACTCTTGATGTAGGGGAACATACATTTCTAAGATCTCTGTTGTGGTTAAACAATTCACAACAAATGAGCTTTTATACCTAGAATCTCAGTTAATCCCATTATTGAATGTGCTATCATTGATGCCAGCAATTTTATGGTGCTCGATTTGGCTTAATAAGAAAGCTATTTTGAATAGGGAAATGTCAGATGTTCTAAAGCTAGAACATTGTAAATCAATTGTGTGGCTTACATTTGCAGGCATTTTGGATTATTATCTCAAGCCATACCTTATAACCCGTGATGTCAAAAAGACCATCTATGGAAAAGACCATATATGTAATTAATCTTTCCTCTTTTTTTAATTAGTGCAAAACAACAATATCTGTATGATCTGTAGGGTATTTTGTGGAGATTTGGGGCCTGACGGTATTTTATTACCGCCGAAAAATAACTTAGCAATAATCACTCCTTGTATTCAGATTGGGCCATGTGCAACAATAATACAGTGGACATGCATTATTTCAGCACCCAGACATGCATATTTGGTATGCGTGGTTGGTATGCGTGGTTGGTGGTATTTTGGTGAGCATAATTCCCTTGTTTTATTTGTGGCCCCAATGTCCAGAATCCCTTATCTTTGCTTATATTTTTTTGTGTAATCACTAGAGAGACCTCAGACCTACATTTTAGGAATACCACATTTTCAGTGTTAGTGTGCCACCATGGGCGATCTCACTGACTTATTTACGACAGAGAGCTATATGTGGTCATTTTGTGGTAATTTCCACTACCTTATATACGGTAGGGAACTATGTTCAGAGAGTCCCTCTTCCCGTTGGCTCATGTACCTCCAACAAGCTATGCTACAAACAATCACTCTCAACTGTAAATACTGAATATGATCATGCACACATCTGTCTTAAAATGACAATTGCATTGTTTAAAAATCTCCCCTCATCATCAGCACTGTATTGGTAAATATAAGACACACCACCCGTCTGCTTTCAAATATTTTTCTGTATTATAAAAGTTGCATTTAAACACGATCTAACTCTTTACAGAAATAAATAAAAAAGCACAGTAACAGCATTGTCTGTGATACACTGAAAAAAGAGTGGCGGAGAACAGAACCCAATTTGCAACATTAACATGTGATTAAGGCACCGGAATCTCCTTTCCTACTCTGACTGAATATTCTCGTACACATTCAGCTCCCACACTTATGTAATTACCTTATCTGTTCAGCCGAGTTTTCTTCAGCTGTTCTCTTTCTGAATGTGGCTCCCTTGAAGATTAACCCCAGTGAAAAGGAGCGCCTTTCCTTCTCAAACCGGGGTCATTGCCTGGAATTCTCAGCTTTTGCAGATAGGAATGCTCCAGCCAGGAAAAAGGTCCTTCTCCCAGCTCTGCCAAATCTTGACTATCCTCTCTCTCTCCTCAAACTCCCCCCAGCAAAACTCTGATCACTCCCTCTAGCATGATACTTGCTATGACGCTGCTCCAATCAGAATCAATCATGCCATCTCCTCCTTCTCTACACAATGGCTCATTTTTATAGTAATACTTTGTAACCAACTGATTTCCTGTTCTTTCGAGCCCTTTTGCTTCCTGTATTTATGTGGACAGAGCAGCAGAGAAAAAAATGAATGTGCGTTTAAAAGTTCACTTTCAGAGTAGGCCTATTTCTGCAGTGGAGACACATTTTTATTAGTGGATTATGTTAACTTCAGTTTCAATAGTCAGGTTAGTTATGAGTAATGTTAGTTATTAATTTTCAAATGTGTCTCTCCACCATAGGCATTTCAGGTGAAAAATAGTGTGCATTTTTGAATGTGCACGTGTGCTTTTAACTGTAAAAATAGATTTGCATCTTATATGTTAAAATCGTTTTTGACTGAATAGCCTGTCTTTCCTTGTTAATCTGGTAACACATATAGCAATGCACCATAGGCATTTGGTGCTGCATCAAAAAAAAAATTGCTACCTGTGCAGTAGTGCTGTACTCTGTGCTGGTTGCTACCTGTGCAGTAGTGCTGTACTCTGTGCTGGTTGCTACCTGTGCAGTAGTGCTGTACTCTGTGCTGTAACACGCCAAATATCCTTACATACCCTCCTTTTGTTTTTAGAATTTGGCTACGATCCAAGCCAATTCCTAAAAACAATTTGTTCTTTTTCTTCTTTCCACAATATAGCAATCCAACAAAATGAATATTCATGTGCATCAATGAAAAAGTTGCAATCAATACAGTATTCATCTGAGTTCATTAGTTTACAAAATGTTCTACATTTGCCTTCTCAGTGGAAGTGGCATTACTCTAAGTTTAGATTTTACAAGTCAATTAAAAACAATGAAATAAAACAACTAACCAAAACAAATAATTAATATAACAAATTAAAATAATAAATACGTGGAACTCCATATGTCAGGACTCTTGTCTGCCTCTGATATGTCCCGACCAGCGATGTTATTTGGTTCATTCGAGTACACTTTCATCTTGGCAATCTTAGATCCATAGGAGTCATCTTTTTTTAGCATTCTGGTTATCTTGTCTTCACCTCCACCTGTAGGCAGGCATCTTTTGGTCTTCATCCAGGGGACTGCAGGACTCCATCATCTCCCGTGGCCTCTGATCCCGGAACCTCCGACCAAATAATGTTAATTTTCTAAATCAAATAGAAAATAAACAAATTAAGTACATAGCACCATACTAACTTCACCCTTTTGCCAAAAATAAAACATGCTTGGTAAAAATATATATATATTTTTTTTTTTTAAATTAAACACAAGTTAAAAGAAAACAAGCACATATAAACAGCATTCAATATTTAATACATTTTCTCTCCGCACACCAACCATGAGCTTCCATTATATATTTATTTATTTATTTATTTTATATTATATTATATATTTTTACATATATTACAGTGTTTATGTGCCATTATAACAATCAACTTTTTAACTCCTTTGTCACTGCCTCCTGATTGTACCCATTTATTTTCTCTTTTTGTGTTCAAGGGACTTTATCTGTTTCTACATGCTCAAGCTGCCTGACCTCATGTCTGCGATGGCATGGTTTGATTTGATTTACATGGACAAACTGCTCTATTGCTGTTTCACCTTCATTTTTCAAAATTTTATAAACCACAGGAGAGACTTTATCTATAATTCGAAATGGCCCCTGCCAGGCTGCTAGAAATTTAGAATTTTTCTGTTTACTTTTTCCAAAATGAAACTTGTACACCTGATCCCCTACACTGTACTCCTTTACTGATGTCTTTTTATCATAATAAGATTTTGCACTGTCAGCAGCTCTTTCCAGATTTCTCTGCACAAAAGCAAATGCATGTTGCAAATGCCTCCTCAGTTCATCAATATATTCATGAACTGTGGATGCACTCACAAGGGTTTGCTCATGTGTTCTGTATAGTAGGTGTTGTGGTAACACCATTTTCCTACCTGTTAAGACCTCATGGGGGCTAACACCTGTTGCTTTGGCAGGAGTCGACCTGATTGCCATCAAAACCAACGGTAAACGTAAATCCCAGCTGGAATCTGCTTCTGCCACAAATTTCTTTAAAATATCCACAACAGACCTATTGCTTCTTTCAACTGTACCTGAAGACGCTGCCCGATATGCGATATGTAGTTTCCTTTTCACACCTAGTATTTGCCATACCTTACTCATTAGAGTACTTGTGAAATGACTTCCTCTGTCCGACTCAATTCTTTGTGGCAACACAAACCTTGAGAACACATGGTTCACCAGCAATGTGGCTGCTGTTTGCGCACTACAATCTGGTGCAGGAATGCATTCAATCCACTTCGACATCAAACATACCACACTCAAAATATAACGGTGTCCCCTGCTCGACCTTTTTAAAGGACCTACATAGTCTATTTGCAAATCTGACCATGGGAGAGTTAGGCCTCTTTTCATCAATGGTGTTCTATGCATTGGTGAAGCAGGTTTAAATTGGGCGCATACTAGACATCCTCTAGTATATAATTCCACATCTTGGGACATATGTGGCCAGTAAGCATAATCTTTTAGTATTTCTAATGTTTTTTGTGAACCTCTATGGCCTGCAGTTATGGCATCATGTGCATGGTGTAGCATTAGTCCTCTGAATGAAAGGGGTACTACCCACTGTATTTGTCCTGCTATGGACTCTCTAATCATGAGTCCATCCTGTAATCTAATTCGTGTTTTGTTCTTTAATAGCACCCTCAACTCTTCTTTTCCCATACAATCATTTTCTGTTAAAGGATTTTGTTCGGGATCTATCAAATGATTATAGTAGATTCCCAAAATTTGATCATTCTTTTGTGCCTCAATCAAATCTTGGTCTGGCGTGTCATGACTCCACTGCACCACCGGTTGATCTACCTCCTTTGGTGCTTTAGAACGTGTGACTGCATCAATTTGTATTTCACCCATTAAATAATCAATAGGTAGCAATTCTCCCATCACAGCCCCAATCTTAGCTAGGTGGTCTGCCTTATCATTTCCCTCCTTATCCTCTCCTGGTGTTTTTAAATGCCCACAAATTTTTCTCCAGTATATTGTTAACTTATTCTCTGACACCAATTTGTCTATGGCTTGTATCATTTTTCCACGCTTAAGTGGTTTTTTGTTATATGTAACCATGCCTCTTGCTTTCCAACCAGGCAAATACTCCACAAAGCTATTCCGTGCATAGTCAGAATCAGTCACCAGGACAATTTCACTGAAATTTTTATCAACTGCAGTAACAATTGCCTTATAAATGGCTGCCAATTCCGCCACCTGACTGCTCCTATCTCCAATCCTCATCCCTATGCTGGGGACACCTTCACATTTCAACCAGACATTTCCCATTCCTGCCACTAACTGTTTATTACTGTCATTTTCAATGTGAAAAGCACAACCATCCACGTATACAGTTGGCAAATCCTTGCATGTTTTTTCATCAAAAGCTTTGTGTGGTGATTGTTCAAATTCCTGCAAACTAGTTTCTACTTCCATTTCATTTGGTATTTGTTCAGCTGCACAGTCATGTAAGTCAGCTAACCCTTGAGCAATTGGGTTCTTTTTATTTTGTCCATATCTCACTTCTACGGGAAAACCTTGTAATGCTAGCGTCCATGAAGTGATTCTGGATTGCGCTAGATTACCTGATCTAATTCTTTTACTCTCTAAAAATTGCAAAGGTTGATGATTTGTTTCAATAATTACCTTTTCTCCCTGAACAATGGGGCGGAAATGTTGTAGCGCCCACACAGTGGTTAATAGGGCCTTTTCACATTCATTAAATTTCATTTCAACTTGGGAAAATGCCTTACTTGCATATGCAATGGTTTTGTGATTCAAATTGTGTTTTTGTGATAACACTGCTGACATACAATGTTCAGAAAAACCTATTTCTATAAAGAAATCCCTGTCCTTTATGGGGTATGCTAAACATGGTGCCTTTACAAGACATTCCTTTAATTTAGCCACTGCATCAGACTGCCCTTTTTCCCATTTCCAGGGAGTATTCAGTTTAAGCAGTTTAGTCAATGGTTGAGTGATTTCTGCATAATTTTCAATGAACTTTCTGTTATAGCCTGTCATCCCTAATAAACTTTTTACTCCTTTCACATTTTTAGGATCTTTTAATCTTTGTATGGCCTCTATTTTCTTCTTTTGTGGATTTAGCCCATGTCCAGTCACTTCATGCCCTAGAAAGTTCACTTTTTTCTTGCACCATTGTGCTTTTTGCAAAGACACTTTGGCGCCTGCTTTCTGCAATTGGCCAAGTACATGTCTTATTTCATCAAAATGGCTTTTCAGGCTTTCATTTTTTATCAGGACATCGTCCACATAAACTATTGTTCCTCTTTCCGCTGCATCCGGCATGGCCTTTCTCAAAAATATGCCAAATTCACTCCCACTATTGATGTACCCGAACGGAGCTCTAAGCCAGGCATATTGAGTCCTGTCAAATGTAAAGGAAAATAAATGTTGTATCTCCTCTGCCAATGGCACGCACCAATATCCAGAGGTGAGATCTAATGTGGTAAATACATTTGAACCATGTACTTGAGCTAGGCCCTGATCAATGAATGGCAGTGGCCATCTAGATATTGGTACTCTTTTATTTAACTCTCTCAAGTCTGCACACAGCCGCCATTGACCATTTGGCTTTAACACACTTAAAATTGGTGTATTGGATGTGCTATGAATGGGCCTGATGATTCCCCGCGATTCCAAATTTTTAATAATCTCTGCCAATGATTCTAAACATGCCAGCGATAGTCTATACTGGCGTACAAACACTGGGTTTCTGCTACTCCCTTCTGGTAGTGTGGCCACATGTAAATCAGTTAAACCACAATCATAAGCATCTTTTGCAAATACATCCTTAAACTCCATAAATATCTCCCTCAGATCGTCCCTCTCTTCATTGCTTTCACATGCATCCGCTAAGGAGATCTGCTCTTCTACCATTTTGGAAAATTCTGGAAAATCTTCTGGTAAGGGAATCTCGGCGCTTTCCTCTAACCGTGTGGCTGTGTCTTTTTGTAAAGCTGCCACTTTTAAATATTTTGTCATATCAGCTTCCACTTCAATGGGCTGATTTTCTGTTTCATTTTCATTTAAATTAAATATTATGCAATCCTCTTGATGGCAGCACACTGTCTCATTTGAATCATAAGGATACACAGAATGAATTTTAAATATTCCTTTGGGCTGAGAGTCCAGGTGTTCTGGCAACTCGCCCTTGGCATCTACATATTTTTCAGGAATATTCCCAATCACCATGTTATTTAAATCTGCCGTATAATGTGATTTTTGTATGGCCATTCCTAATGGGGAGTTTTCCTCTAAATGAATATCCTGACAACCTTTATTATTTACCATGATTTTTACAGATCCCTCACCAATATCTACCAATGGAATGTATTCATAATCCAGGCCTTGCTGTTTTATGGATTCATTCAGGCATACAAATGCATCAGAGCCTTTCATCTGCTGTCCATTTTTGCATTTCAGTGTTATTGCAAACTGTTTTGTAAATGCAGGAATAATAGTATCTTTCCTCATTTGTAATTCGATTGCATAAGGAACCAGTTGTGCACAATGATAAGCCCTTCTTTTGTCTTCAAATTCAGGTGCCGGACCACCTAGGCGTGACCATATTTTTTGATTAAGGAAATCTAACACCATACACATTCTGTGCATGATGTCATTTCCCATGTAAAATTCATTTTGTGCTCCACTCACTATCCATATATTATGGTAAATTGTTTTCTGCCCAATGCTAATTTTAAGCATGCATCTGCCTGCAATTCGGTTTTCAAAGTCTGGACTGTCCAACCCAGAAACATATTGGTTTTTAATCCTAAATCTCGGGATTTCTTCCCTCTCCATTATCTTTTGCAACAATTTCTCATTAATGAAACTCCTTTCATGTTCAAGCGCTAAAGTGGCTTTTATTGTTTTAAAATAGTCATTTATACCAACATGAACCCATGGTTGCTCATCTTCCATGTGTATTTCTGCCAGAGTGGTAATGTGTTTTTCTGAATCTGTTTTAGGAGCAATATTCTGTTTGTATGTTTTCTCTTTTAAATAAAAACGTAATGTGTGCTCATCTATGGCAGTCTGCCAATTTTTCCTTGGGTCCAAGTATATTTGTACAGGTAGTTTTTCATTGTCGCTCTGCATTTTGTCTTGACACATTAATATAACAGTGACACTAGGTATGCAGCTATTCTGGAGATATACCTCCACAGCATCATTTGTTTTGGCAACGGTGTGACATTCATTTATATTGCTGTTTTGTGATTTTAGTTTCTTAGGCCTCAATGGTTTTTTGGTTAAGGACCACAGCACTCCATTCACCCCATCTATGAGAGGAGACAATCTTTTCAGGTAATCTGTCCCCATCAGAAATGGAATTTCACAAATAGATGTGATCAATACCTCTTGTTTCATTCTGTGCTTTCCTATTTTTATGTCAACCTCAGTTACACCTATGATGGGCACCTCCTCCCCATTAAAGTTATGCACTGGGCCTTGATTTTCCTTCACTGTGATCTGACTCTGTGGGGGTCTCCCTTCATTGATACTCTTTACCAGCTCCTTGGACATAATTGTGGCCTGTGCGCCAGTGTCAATCATAGCAAAGGTGTGGCATTTTTCTTCTACAGTGATGGGTGCATAATATCTGTCCTCAACTTCCTCTAATACACATAAGAAATGTGAATTCTTACTGATTTCAGGGCTCACCTTTCTCAGGTCTTTTTCACTTTTGGCTAAACACATTGGTAAATGGAAAGACATTTTTCCCTCCTTTTTACCCATTTCTGCGCGAGAGATTTTATTAATTTCTCCATGATCAGAGGTTTTTTGGAGTGTGGCCACTGTTCGCCCATCCATCTGGGTAACATCAGAGACCACATTACAATCCTCCAACTGAATATGTGTAACAACATCATTCAGAAATTTGTCATTTTTTAATTCTGTGCATTTGTGATCATTTAGTGTAATACCAGCCCTTTCAGCCTCTTCAAAAATATGTGGCTCAAAGAATTCTTCAGGTGATTGACTTGTACCCTCCTTGTGAGTATTTCCTTTTTCTGTCTGTGTTTGGTCATTGTTTTGCTTGCCCAGGGAAGGAGCTATAGCATCCCCACTTACTCCCTGTTCACTGGTATTCCCCATGCATGAGTCATTTTTCTTAAATCTGTCCCTTTGTTCTTTTGGAATTCCTAATGTTTCTTTTTCATTTGTGCAAATCTTTACTGTTTTATTTAGCTCTAGGTTAAACCGTACCTCTTTTTTAGAAGTATTTGCACTTTCTGTCACAATTTCATTTACTGGTGCTTTCATTTTTAATCCATTAGGCATCTCAGAGTCGTTATGCAAAATTATATCAGAGCAATCTGTCATTTTGGCACTGCAGTTTCATGAGTACTTAGTCATTTTTCGGAAGCCCCCCGGTCATTGCTATGGCCATCAGCCCCCTCTTTGGAAGGTTGTTTTTGCGCTGTATAGAGCTTTCCTATTTGCTCAGCTAACATTTTCACTTGGGCCTCAAGGCACTGGAACCTTTCCATCTCTCTAGGATCCTCTTTCTGTGGCCTAGGTCGATATTGGTTGTTTTCCCCCTGATTGGATCTATTCTGATACCTCTCAGGTGATTGATGTCGGTTGGGATGGTTTCTGAACTCTTGATTCATTTGTGGAGGGGAGCGGGTTGCACCCATCCTTTGATTATAGTCCCCTGGTGGGGAATCATTGTACTGGCGTGGATTGTAGTTCACGTTTTGCCTCATGTCCTGGCTCTCAGATTGTGGGTACTGGCCCCTATGTTGATTTCCATTATCAGTAAATGGATCCACATATCGGGGCCTATCCTGATTACCATATATCATGGTGCTGGGATCAAATCTGCTCTGTGTCCCCAATGACTGGTAGGGACCATCATTTCTTTGATCTTGATTTTGTCTCTGGTTATTGTTCATACCTGCCATATCAGGCCGGTATCCTACCCGGGGTCTGTCCCCTAAATACCTAGGGCTGATGTAGCTCTCTCTATTACTAGGATCATGTGATTGGAACATTGGTACAGGAAATGGCGATCTTTGTTGATTACCCCTTTGTTCAGGTGTCACATTATTTTTACCTTGGCTTTGAGCAGACTCAAGGGACATTTTGGCTGACCTGATTTCCATTACTGTGGCTGAGGGTTCTTTAGATTTAGGTCTAGTATCTTTCATTTTATCACTTTCTCTACCCTGACAATAGAGTACCTCATATAGTTTTGTGCTTTGATGTACAATCCATTCAAGGGACTTGTCACGGTAAAATTCACGGACCAATTGGGATATGATGTCTTTCTGTAGCCCATAGAAGTATGCAGTTTTAAACTCATTGGAATTTGAGTCAAAAGATACATCAAAGCGAGAAAATGCTCTTTTTAAGTCTTGTAAAAATTGGCGAGGGGATATATTAGGTCCAGCAGTAATTGTGTACGCAGCTTTCTTTGCCTCCTGCAATGACTGAAAAGGAGAAAAATGACGCCTAATTTCTTTTTCAAACTCCAGCCATGTCATATTCTGCTGTTCATTTAATCCCCTTATGATGCTGGCCGTCGGGGCATCTAAAGTTAAATGAACATATTGTATGTACTGTTCCTTAGGTATCTGGAGTGCTTTAAAAATGTCATGCACCGCTTCTAAGTGATCCTCAATGCAGCATTCACCTCCCTTTTTAAATGGTTTGATCAGGGCTTTGATGGATTTCATTATTTTTATGGGGCTACTTGTTGCAATGCATGGAATTGCACTATTTTGTGATTCACTCCTGTTTTCAGGTGTATGAGATTGGTGGCTGCCCCCAATGGGAGTATCAAATCCCCCAAGGGCGCTGCAACCAAGTTCAGTCACCGGCCCAGTCACTGGAGCACTAGCTCTTTGGGCAGAGCTAGAATTCACCTCCACTCCATTGAATGTGGTACCCTGCCGCCTCTCCTGGGACCTGGGAATGCACATTTACTGTTCTAAGTCCTTACACTTTTTAAGGAGTCTGTTGGCTTCATCTTGCAAATAGTTGTTTTCACCATTCATCTTATTAATCACCTCCTGCATGTCGCACATTTGCATTTGGCATTCATTGAACTCTTTATTTCTCTTGTCTCTTTCTTGAATCATTTTAATCATTTCTTGTTCTGCACTCTGGAGATCACCTTCTTTTTCACAATGTTCTTTTTGTAAAATCTGCATTTCTGAAACAACCTCATCTTTATCCTGCCTAATGTGATCCACTAAGGCTTTTAAGTGTGCCAATTCTTGCTCACTTTCTTCAAATTGTTTCTTGCTTTTGGATAACTGAGTATCAAAGTCTCTGCATTTTAATTGCATGTCTTTTTGGCATACATCCAATTCTGCTCTCAACATTTCCTGATTTTTACTTGCCCCCTCTAATTCAGTCTTTAACATGTTAATTAGCTGAGTATCATTCTCTTGCATTCGCAGGGACTTGTTTAAAATAAACCATATTTTGCCGCATAGCCGTATTAAACAGTCTTTCTCTGCACTTTTATCGGCTGCATTCAATAATCTTGTAAGGCAGACCTGAATTATGCTGCCTTCTGCAAAAATATTGTCTAGTTTTTCTTTCTGCACCTCACCCTGAATGCGGTTACTCCATTCTAACGTGCTATTCGACGACCAATTCCCATGTGCAAACAACTTTGCCTCTAAATATTGCACTAGATCTGAGAATGTGGTTTCCCTTTGTGACATTCTGAAATTCGTTTTTAGTGGCACACTGCTATTATAAAATGGGATCCCTTTAATGTGCAAATGGCAGTGTGAGACACGCTTGCCACGCCCAGTAGGTACTCTATGATCACTTTCCCGGCCTGCAACGCACCATAAATATGTAGGGTATTTTGTGGAGATTTGGGGCCTGACAGTATTTTATTACCGCCGAAAAATAACTTAGCAATAATCACTCCTTGTATTCAGATTGGGCCATGTGCAACATTAATACAGTGGACATGCATTATTTCAGCACCCAGACATGCATATTTGGTATGCGTGGTTGGTATGCGTGGTTGGTGGTATTTTGGTGAGCATAATTCCCTTGTTTTATTTGTGGCCCCAATGTCCAGAATCCCTTATCTTTGCTTATATTTTTCGTGTAATCACTAGAGAGACCTCAGACCTACATTTTAGGAATACCACATTTTCAGTGTTAGTGTGCCACCATGGGCGATCTCACTGACTTATTTACGACAGAGAGCTATATGTGGTAATTTTGTGGTAATTTCCACTACCTTATATAAGCCTTATATAAGGTAGGGAACTATGTTCAGAGAGTCCCTCTTCCCGTTGGCTCATGTACCTCCAACGAGCTATGCTACAAACAATCACTCTCAACTGTAAATACTGAATATGATCATGCACACATCTGTCTTAAAATGACAATTGCATTGTTTAAAAATCTCCCCTCATCATCAGCACTGTATTGGTAAATATAAGACACACCACCCGTCTGCTTTCAAATATTTTTCTGTATTATAAAAGTTGCATTTAAACACGATCTCACTCTTTACAGAAATAAATAAAAAAGCACAGTAACAGCATTGTCTGTGATACACTGAAAAAAGAGTGGCGCAGAACAGAACCCAATTTGCAACATTAACATGTGATTAAGGCACCGGAATCTCCTTTCCTACTCTGACTGAATATTCTCGTACACATTCAGCTCCCACACTTATGTAATTACCTTATCTGTTCAGCCGAGTTTTCTTCAGCTGTTCTCTTTCTGAATGTGGCTCCCTTGAAGATTAACCCCAGTGAAAAGGAGCGCCTTTCCTTCTCAAACCGGGGTCATTGCCTGGAATTCTCAGCTTTTGCAGATAGGAATGCTCCAGCCAGGAAAAAGGTCCTTCTCCCAGCTCTGCCAAATCTTGACTATCCTCTCTCTCTCCTCAAACTCCCCCCAGCAAAACCCTGATCACTCCCTCTAGCATGATACTTGCTATGACGCTGCTCCAATCAGAATCAATCATGCCATCTCCTCCTTCTCTACACAATGGCTCATTTTTATAGTAATACTTTGTAACCAACTGATTTCCTGTTCTTTCGAGCCCTTTTGCTTCCTGTATTTATGTGGACAGAGCAGCAGAGAAAAAAATGAATGTGTGTTTAAAAGTTCACTTTCAGAGTAGGCCTATTTCTGCAGTGGAGACACATTTTTATTAGTGGATTATGTTAACTTCAGTTTCATTAGTGAGGTTAGTTATGAGTAATGTTAGTTATTAATTTTCAAATGTGTCTCTCGCACCATAGGCATTTCAGGTGAAAAATAGTGTGCATTTTTGAATGTGCACGTATGCTTTTAACTGTAAAAATAGATTTGCATCTTATATGTTAAAATCGTTTTTGACTGAATAGCCTGTCTTTCCTTGTTAATCTGGTAACACATATAGCAATGCACCATAGGCATTTGGTGCTGCATCAAAAAAAAAAATTGCTACCTGTGCAGTAGTGCTGTACTCTGTGCTGGTTGCTACCTGTGCAGTAGTGCTGTACTCTGTGCTGGTTGCTACCTGTGCAGTAGTGCTGTACTCTGTGCTGTAACACGCCAAATATCCTTACAGATCCTTTCGCCCAAACTCATATTTAAAGAATGATTTTTAAATGATCTTAGATATGTCTCAAATGCTATGGCAAGACAGCCTATCACATTATTCCACATGAATCAATTGCCCTTGAAATCAAGAGCATGATCATGGTATCCTGCTGGTCTGCCATTTTCTCCTTCCAGCAGTCTTGAGGAAGAAAATGAGATGCACTTTATGTTCTTTTGTAAACTTTATGAAGCTCCAAGATCAAAATATGTCATACCACTTTTTAAACTACATACGAATTTAGCATGTTGTTTTGCATTGTTTTTCCTGCATTATGCCAAAGATCCAGGGGTCTGTTGGAGCTTGAAACATGTAGTTGCAATGAGACTGAGGAAACATTTTTTATCTAGTGATATTTTTTATTACAATTGTTATTTACATTATGCTATACAATTTTTCTTAGTATGTTGTTGCTGCTCAATTATTTTGTTTCGAATAAAGCATATTTGCCGAACTGAAAGCTATTACATGCCAAAAACCTGATTGTCATCATAAGTCCACAGTTTCTAAGGGATGCTGGTTCAAAAATTAATGGGTCTGCTCCTTTAGTAAAATTACGCTTCAAAAGACCAGATCTCCAAACAACTCTGACCTAAGCACAGTAATAAACCATTGTCTATTGTATGGCTGCTTCATGGCCTGAGGTATCATAACATTTGTTCAGCACAATTGATGTTATTGATGAACTCCCATAAACATGCAATAAATAGTTATGGAAAAAGTGGAAAAAGAAAGTGAACGAGTCAAGTTAAAAAGTACAAAATAATGAAATCATATAATTAGCTATAACTTGTGAGCAACTTGCTTGAATTTAAACCTGAAAATACATTTGAATTCAGCAACGCCCTCCACATCATCTTCCCATAAACAATATATTTGTACGTGTGAATTATTAATAGATGTAGATATTTGAACAGCTTCATCATATTATTAGCATAAAGGAGGTCCACAAATTCTGAATTTTCATACAATTCTGAATATACAGATCTTGAAAGTAAAGTACAGCCTGGAAGCAGATATTACTTGTCAGGGCTATTGATGTTCCACGTTTCTTCTGCCTTCAAAAGACAAAGCAAAAGTGAGAACAGTAACCCCTGTGCATTTAGATATATGTCCCAATAACTAGTTTAGCACTTGAATGCAATTGAATGTCTCTTTCTAGCAATCCTATACAAGCTATGCCACAAAATTGGGACTGTGTATATATCGGAAATGTAGAAGTATACTTAAAATAGAATGCCCTAGAATATATGATTGAGATGGGCATATTATTCTCTGGCAGTAGCCAGGGAAAATGTATGTCTGAATTTGTGACACTGTGTAGAGGATGATTCACAGATTTGCAGCAATTGATAAACTTCTTGACTTATGAAAGCAAAAGTTTACATAAAAAGAGAAATCCTGAATTGAGTTTAAAAAGAGAAATCCTGAATTGAGTTTTAGCCCCTTCAAGTGGAATATGATGAACGTTATTTCTCCACTTTATTCCGAAGAAAATCATGTCAATTTTAATAACCAACATCACTTTTCCAAATAACTGTGCACAGAACGGAAAGGTCTCTGCTTTCAGAGGTCTCCTAATGCCAATTAAAATCAAGTGTTTATTTCTTTCCTATCTCAAATGTATTCTCTTATGCTTGTGTGACCCTTTAAATGATTCTACATATTGTGCTCTTCAAAGGAAAAGTGTTGTTAGGCAGAATCCTGTGCAGTTCCCTTAGGGACGAGTACAGAAGATTAAGACTACAGGTGAGAGCAATAAATCCCCTTTGGTATCAGTCTGTACCACAAACATTAAGTTGGTAGCTGTGGCTGAGCAGTCAGACCTATCTCAAGAGGGAGATGAGCAGTATTCAGGGTTTACACAATAGGCCTACTGTACTATGGCACAAGGAAACACCGACCAAAGCTTTGTATTAAAAAGTAGATATATATTTATTTTATACACTTCTAGTAAAACACATGTATCACAGTCATCAAGCAAGTTAAATTAAGTCAAGGAAAAATATACACACTCCCGAGTTAAATTGTAGACCAAGTGAACCAGAGTGAAAACGGAGCAAAACGGCACATTGAAAACTACACACAAGGGATACTTTAGCAATTTCTCACAAGGGAGGGAAAGCAAACGTTATATAGAAATGGTTTCTTACACACCCTAGCAACACTTCCCATACGTTTGTGAACCACGTTAAGCAAAACAGTGCATCAGTATTAAATATACTTAAATGAAAAGTGAGCAAAATGGCATTTCACAAGTTTAGAAAGGGGAAGAAAAGAGTAATTATAAGAAGTAGGTGCACCAACACAGTTCTAGTTGAGAATCAATCTAAAGAAGGCAGTTCTAACAAATGTAGCAAGAGACAGTAGTAGGTCTGTGCCAGAGTCAGTGGTACAGGGCAAGGGCCCAGGAGCAAAATGTTCTTGTAGCTGCCGTCAAGTCTTTGGTTAACTATTTTGAAAAGGTAGATGCAGAAAGCGAAAGACAATGTTAAAAGAGAGGGGCGGCCAACCCAACAGGTAGGTAAAGGATTTAAAACACCTTTAGTGCTACCGCAGAGAAAGGGTGGCCTGGCGGAACAATGTACCTTTAAAATGAAGAAGTGGCTCCTGCGGTGGCGGTTGTTCCTGCTAGTTCCTGCAGTTCGGGGGATCCAGCAGAGGAAGAGAGGCTCTCATCGTGGAGGAAGGTTCGAGTTACTGCACTACCCAGGGATGAAACCAGCCGCGCTGCTCCCCGATGAATAAAAGGTACGCTCCTTTAAATTGCAGTCCGGGTGGACTGGCTCCTGGCTATCCGGCCTCCGAGTACTGGGTACTGGGGATTCGACCAAGGCAGGTCTGGGAAGGCGATTGGCAAACTGGTTAGCCCCACCAGCTCAAGGGAAGAAGGCTCTTGCAGATGAAGATCTTCTCTCATCGTGTGGAGAAAAGTGGTGAGACGCTGCAGCAGGGCTTCACCAGTGGTTCAGTCATTGCAGATGTCTTTGGATTCTCTCCTCTTCGGTTTCTTAGTTCCAGTGGCAACGTCTTGCTCTTCCAGTCCTCAGGACCCTGCTTTTATTCAAAAAGAGCCCCATTCATACAGCCTAGCTGTCACTCACACAGTGGAGTGGTCATCTTGGCGGGAGACCCTCCAGCCTATCAGGATAGAGTGCGACATGGGTTGCTGAAGCAACCCTATCCAGGGGTCCTACTTCCCCTCCAACACAATTGACCCACCCCAGACTCAGTGGCGCCGAAAGGAGGGCTTCTGGGCAGAAGCCTGCCAAACGGACGAACAAAGGATCCCCGACCTGGGTTAGTAGTTTAGAGAAAGACACGAGAAAGAATTTATATTAAAGTTCTGGCAAATAAAACCTACCGGAGTAAAGTTAATATAAATATAAACCGGCGGTATGTTAGAGGCTGTCAGAAAAGTGATAGCCTCGATCAATGGGAAAATCCCATAGGAAAATATTTGCGGTCGAATATTTATGCTAGTAACCACTGCCACCAGCCACAAACATTTGAGAGAGGGACTGTACGGTACCCCCTCGAAAATGAACATAAGGGAAAAACTATTAACCCTTGCCAGCACCTCCATAGTAAGATGGGTTGTACTGGTTTAGTTCACAACAATTGACTAGTAAAGTCAATGGGGACTTTACATGCCCTGGTAGACAGTAGTCAGTCCCAGGGTATGGAGTCTATGTTTGGGGGTCGCTATGACACCCCTGTGTCACTGCACAGAGGGTGCTGTGTGACACATGTGAGTAAAGATGTTCCTAGGTTCCTATGGGGGTGAGAAAAACCCCATAGACATTAAACACAAAAATAGCCTAGAACTCACATAGCAAAAATGTCTAAGAGTGGGAAAAATAATCTCACTCTTAGCAGGAGAAAAAGAAACAAACACTTCAAATCCATCAAAGCTGCTGGGGGACTCTATAGGTAAGGGAAATTAGCCATAGAATGAGAATTCTATCTAACACTCGCCCCCACACCCCCCCAGACTAAGGGACAGGAGGATCCAATCCACTCCTGGATGAGTCTCTTACCTCTATTTGGTTATAAACATCCTAGAGAGACCATCAGCATTTTGGTGGTGACATCCTGACCTGTGCTCAATGGTAAAATCAAATCCTTGGAGGCAGATTGACCATCTTAGCAGTTTTGGGTTTTCCCCTTTCATTTGCGTCAACCGTCTCAAGGGTTGGTGGTCTGTTTGAATGATGAAAGTAGATTCATACAAGTATGGTCTAAACTTCTTCAAAGCCCACACAATGGCAAACCATTCTCTCTCAATAGTTGCCCACCTTGTTTCAGGTTCCTTCAGTTTCCTACTGATGAAGCAAATGGGGTGTTCTCTACCTTTGTCATCCAGTTGACTGAGTACTGCACCTATACCTATATTGGAAGCATCTGTTTGTACGATGAAGAGTTGGTGGTAGTCAGGAGCTCTGAGAACTGGAGCTTGCCAAAGGGCTTTCTTCAGGCTTTCAAAGGCCTGATTGCACTCCTCATTCCATTTGATCTTTTTAGGGAATTTAGTAGAAGATATTACATTCAGTGGAGAAGCTATGGACCCATAGTTCTCAATGAAATTCCTGTAGTACCCAGTGAGGCCAAGGAAGGCTCTCACCTGGGTTTGAGTAGAAGGGTCTGTCCAATTTTGCACAGCTTCAATCTTGCTGAGCAAAGGCCTTATTTCATCACCTCCTACCTCATGCCCAAGGTAGACCACTTTACTCTGACCAATTTGACATTTACTTGCCTTTATGGTCAGATAGGTCTGTTCCAGAGCCTGCAAAACATATCCTAGGTGGTCAACATGTTCTTTCCAATTAGGGCTGAACACTGCGATGTCATCCAAGTATGCCATGCAGAAGTCCCCCATCCCATTCAGAACCTGATTAATCATCCTTTGGATTGTAGCAGGGGCATTCTTTAATCCAAAAGGCATAACCTTAAACTGGTATAAGCCAACTGGGGTGGAGAATGCAGTTTTCTCCTTGGCATAGTCAGTCAGGGCTATTTGCCAATAGCCTGACGTGAGACCAAATGTGCTTAGGAACTTGGCTGAACCAAGTCTATCCACCAGCTCATCTGTCCTGGGCAAAGGATGAGCATTAATCTTAGTGACTGCATTTAGAGCTCTATAGTCCACACAGAATCTCAACTCCTTGGATCCTGCTTTTGGTACTAACACAACTGGGCTAGACCATGGGCTAATAGAGGGCTCTATTACCCCGAGATCAAGCATCTTGTTGACCTCTCCTTTGATGTGGGTTCTTACAATTTCTGACATCCTGTAACCCCTGCTTTTGACAGGTAAACAGTCACCCGTTTGGATATCATGTTGGCCCCAAGGGGTCAAGCCTGTTGCTAGAGAAACCAGAGGGGCAAATTGATTTAACAAAACTTTGCACTCCTCCTGTTGCTCAGGTGTCAGATTAGAAGAGAGATTAACTCTTTCTATTTTCTCATCTAAAGGTTTGCCTCTGAGGAGGTCAGGTAGAGGTTCACTCTCCTCCTCCTCTTGAGCTGAAGCTAGAAACAGAGCACCCAGTTCTGGTCTCGAGACATAAGCTTTTAGACGGTTGATGTTAAAGACTCTAGGAGCCTCCTTAGGATTGTCTAAGTCCACCAGATAGTTCACCTCTCCAAGTTTTCCCACAACCTTGAAGGGTCCCATCCATTTGTCCTGTAAGGCCCTCTGCCTTGTTGTGACCATAACAAGAACTAAGTGGTCTTCAGCGAACTCAACCATGTTGGCCTTCTGGTCATGCCAATGCTTGACCAGAGCCTGACCTGCTTTCAAGATATCACTTGCTTCAGCCATCATATGTGACATTCTCCTCCAGAGTCCTATCACATAGTCAGTGACTCTGACTGGTGTGGGGGAAGGAGCACTCTCCAACCCCTCTTGATCAGGGCCAATGGACCTCTGACCGGATGGCCATAGAGAAGTTCAAAGGGACTGTAACCCACTCCCTCCTGAGGGACTTCTCTATATGCAAAGAGAAGGCATGGCAGTAGAAGATCCCACTTTTTCTTAAGGGGGTCCTCTAAAGCTCAAACCATGCTCTTCATGGTTCTGTTGAACCTTTCTACCAACCCATTTGTCTGAGGGTGGTATGCTGTTGAGAACTTGTAGTTAACTACACAGTTTTTCCACATGGCCTTCATGTAGTAGGACCTAAAATTTGACCCCCTGTCGGATATTATCTCCTTAGGAAACCCAACCCTGGTAAAAATACCAAGAAGGGCCTTAGCCACAGCCGGAGCTGTAACAGTCCTCATAGGAATTGCTTCAGGGAACCTAGTAGCATGGTCTACTACAACAAGTATAAACATGTTGCCTAAAGAAGTTGGAGGATCAAGGGGACCAACAATGTCGATTCCTACACTCTCAAATGGTACTCCCACCACAGGGAGAGGCACTAGGGGTGCCACGTTCTTGGAGCCACTTTTACCAGAGGTTTGGCAAGTGTTGCAACTCTTGCAATACTTATCTACCTCAGCCCCCATTTTAGGCAGGCCAATAAAAGTAGAGAGAGAGCCTTTCCTTGGTCTTCTTGAAGCTCAAGTGACCAGCCAAAGGTATCTCATGGGCTAACTGCAAGAATTGGAGTCTGTTCTCTTGGGGCACTACAAGTCTCTTGTAGTCTCCAGGGGTTGACTCTGTCGGTTCACTATAGAAGAGGCCATCTTCCCAGTGTAACCTATACTCCCCAGGCTCTTGCCCTTCAAGCTTAGATGCTGCCTGGTGGCGAAGACCTTCCAGAGTTGGACATTCTCTTTGTCCCTTACTGAAGTCTGCCCTGTTGGGGCCACCTTCTGCCAGTAAAGACTGCAGCTCAGGATGGTCCACAGGGTCAAGATCTCCAATGAGTTCCTGGCCTCCTACTAGATCTGAATCTTCAGGCTCTAGTTCAACCACACATGGTTGTACCTCACTCTCAGCATCAGCTGGAGGAGGAATCACAGGTGTGATTTTTGACAACCTAGGAGATTTCCTGGTTGGCAGCACTGGAGTGCTTTCTGTTGGTTTCTTCTTTGAAGTCTTGGCTTTCCCCTTTGCTTCTGGTTGCTTTGAAATAGCAGTTAGTAACTCCAGTGGAATAGAAGTGATTTCTTTTTCTATCATCTCCTCAGGAGAGCTCCTCAAGGTCCTCTCCATTGCAGGTCTGGTAAGCTCCTGTAATCTCTTACTAGGAGGTCTGGGAGTACTTGACACTACACCCAAGTCTTTAAGATCATTGCCCAACAGCACCCTTCCTGATACTTCAGATTGTACCCTCACAGGTAAGCTGACAGTCATTTCATTGCACTGGATGAGAGCTGGTAATTGGGGAAGCATCTCCCCAGGCCCTCCAGCTAACTTGGTGAGGTGTTTGGGTGCCTTAGCAACATCCTCCACCTTGAAAAAAGATGTGTCCAACACAGTTATGCTGGCCTCAGTGTCTGTAATGGCAGGGGTCTCCTGACCATTGACTAGGGCACTGTCTTTACAATACTCTTTAGTATTTGGAGGGATAGAATTATACACATCTAAATTTTGTTGTTCCCACAACCCTAGGGATACTAAAATACACTAGCTGAGACTCCAATGGGGACGTCAGCTAGTAGTTGAAAGTTTCCACTGACCATATGTACTTCCTCCCTTGGAGCGAAGGCTAAGGAGACAATGTGGACCCCTGAAGGTTTACCCTTACATCTGGGATCCCCTTTCACATGATCAGTAGAGGCACAAACATAACATTTCCCAAATGTCTTTATGAATGATGGCTTGTTCTGACCTCCTTCTGGTCTGGGACGAGAAAGTGCACTAGCCTCATTAGGTTTCCCTTGTGGCTTACCCTTAGAATTTTGTTTGGGGTCTTCTTTGGAATTGGAATTATTTGAATTCTCTTTGTTGTCTTTCTTAGGCTGTGTTAGGCAGAATCCTGTGCAGTTCCCTTAGGGAACACTGCAAAAAGTTTAAGACTACAGGAGTAAACAGTAAACCCTATTGGTAGCAGCCCGCACCACCCAGATTTACCTGGTAGCTGTGGCTGAGCAGTCAGACTTCTCTCAAGAAGAGTAGGGCAGTATATAGAGTATACACAATAGGGCTAAAAACACAGTAGAGCAAACAAACACTGACCAGAGCTTTGTATCAAAAGTATATAATTATTTTTTAAAACACACTTTAGGCAATATGCTAGCACTCTAAATCAAAAGCAAGTTAAAACACAGTCAGGTAAAGTATACGGACCTCCCTTGATAACTATTAGACAAGTCAGAGTTAAAACCCCACTATTTGTTAAAACAGATGTGAGCGCGTAACCTAGATGACACTCCAATAGTTAAGCTAAAGGGAGAGAAAAAGGCAGAGCATAAAAATAAAACAGTCCCCAACACTTTTAGAAGTTCAAAGAAAGGGAATAAAGGCAGTATATACTGTAGAGCCCAAGTTCATAGGCCCAGGCCCACTTTAAATGGAGCAAAGCGAAATGTGCCCAAGGTCACACAGTTTAAAATGCACTAAAAGTCTTTGCAGAATGTTCAAAAGAGGTTGGGGTGATTCAAGAAGTAAAGTTAGAAGGTCTGGGGCCAACCCAGTTGGAAAGCCAAGGATTTAAGGGTCACCTTTAGCAATCCGTAGAAAGGGAGGCCAGGCAGAACACAGTACTTTAAAGAGAGAGGAAGCTCCAGCGGTGGCAGTTGTTCATGGAGGTGGTTGCAGTTCATTTTTTTCGACCAGGGGAAGAGAGGATCTCGTCAAGGAGGAAACTTGGAGTTGTTGCACTGCCCAGGGATGAAACCAGCCACAGAGTTCGTTGGTTAAAAGGTGCATTCCTTTTATTCGCGGTCAAAGTGGTGAAGCTTGGCTATCCGGCCGCTGGGGTGCTTGGCACGGGTGATTCGACCAAGAGACATCTTTGGAAGGCGAAAGGGGCGAACTGGTTGATCCCACCAGCTCAAAGGAAGAAGACTCGTCCAGCAGAAGATCTTCTCTTGTTGTTGGGAAAGTGGTGAGTTTGTTGCAGCAGGCTCCACCGGTGGTGTCGTCATTGCAAATGGCTCAGCTTCTTCCCTCTTCGGATTCTTAGGTCCTGTGGCGACTTCTGAAGTTCCAGTCCCAAAGGCCCTGCTTTCATGCAGAAAAACCCCCATTCAACAGCCCAGCTGTCACTCACACATGCTAAGTGGTGAGCCGGGCGGCTTACCACCGGGCCAATCAGAATAGAGTGTGACTTGGGTTGCTAAGGCAACACAGTCCAGGGTGCCAATTCCCCTCCCCACACATCCTGTGGAACCCCGACGGAGTGGCACCATTTGGAGGGCTTCTGTGGAGAAGCCCACCAAAAAGTGGAACAAAGGACTCGACCTTGGTTAGAGTTACAGAGATGGACACGAACGCCATTTTAGAAAAGAGTTCTGGCAAAAAGACCCAACCGTTGATTTAATATTAAATAAATAAACCGGAGGTATCTTTAACATTGCACCAAAAAGTGGTGTGTTTAAAATCAATGGGAAAATCCCATAGGAAATATTCAGGTGGAATATTTTGCGTGGTAACCACTGCCACCAGCCAGAAACTCGATAAGGAGGGACTGGACAGTGCCCCCTCGAAAACAGACCCTGGGGCAAACGAATTCATCCCTTCCAGTACTTCCACAATATGATGGTTTGTACTGGTTCTGTTCACAATTTGGGACTAGTAAAGTCAATGGTGACTTTACATGCCCTGAGAGACAGTAGTCAGTCCCAGGGTATGGAGTCTATGTTTGTGGGTCACTATGACACCCCTGTGTTACTGCACTGAGGGTGCTGTGTAACACATACACAAAAACAGATGATACCCTATGGAGTAAAAGACCCCATAGCCCATAAGCACACAAAAAGTCAAAGACATACCTCAAATCATGCCTAAGAGTGGGAGAAAAAGAGTCTCACTCTTAGCAGGAGAGAAAAAAAAATCATCCAGCAAAGCTGCTGGGGGACTCACTAGGTTTGGGAAAGTAGCCTTATAAGAGAATTCTCCCTAACAGGCTGCTTTCCCTCATCCTTTTTCTGAGTTACCCCTGAATCCTTGTGAGTAGCCCTGTTGGCAACCCACAAATCAGCAGCCTTAGCTAGTTTCTTAGAATCTAGTTCTTTTAAATCAGCCAAGTGACGTCTGAGCTCAGGAGAGCAGGCATTATAGATAGACGCCATCATTATATGAT
Source organism: Ambystoma mexicanum (assembly GCF_040938575.1). Classification (NCBI taxonomy): domain Eukaryota; kingdom Metazoa; phylum Chordata; class Amphibia; order Caudata; family Ambystomatidae; genus Ambystoma; species Ambystoma mexicanum. The sequence continues at coordinate 490,872,280 of NC_090931.1, read as the reverse complement.
TTCTCATTCCTTCATAATTGTTAACTCTATAACCCTTAATCCATCCCTCTAAGTTCTTCAAACACTCATTCACCCATGTAGCCTAAGGGTTACTATCATGCTTTTTGAGGGTCCTAAACCTCTTAGGGCACTGAGAAGGAGTCTTCCCAAATCTAGCTATCAAAGCTAGCTTTACACATTCATAATCCATCCTATCCACCTCTACCAACTCCATTACCACATCAGATGCAAAAGGGGGGAGCCTAGAGAATAACCAGGGGATCAACTGATCCCCTGTGATATCCTGGAGCCAATGATTGTATTCAAACATAGCAAGCCAATCTAATACATCCAACTTAGGTTCATACATACCCACAATCTCTTCAGGCATCCGGGGTCAGTAGCCATAGGTTGAGGCCTTTGAGCAGGTAGAGGACCAGAGGGGGTGACATTGTTATCCTCCTCTTCCTCATCTGTTTCAACAATAACATCTTCAACATTATTTTCCTCAAGGTTTGCTACATTTGCTGGGGTAGTGGGCACTACAGCACCACTATCCAGACTTTGTTTCTCTAACAGTCTATCAATCATTTCTAATTTCTTGCCTTTGACAGGAAGACCTTTCTGTCTACGCAGATCCCTTAAATAATCAGCAGTACTAGTAAGGAGCGTCTCCTGGCTGTAACTTTCCATATTTTGACTTTGTTTTTAAAAAAAAGTTCTGTGATAGTTAGCCCTATGGTTATTTGAACCAAGGTACTAGCAGAACTCTAAAATGTAAATCCAATACTTTTATCCTCACCGCTGTACACCAGTGTTAGGCAGAATCCTGTGCAGTTCCCTTAGGGAACACTACAGAAGATTAAGACTACAGGTGAGAGCAATAAATCCCCTTTGGTATCAATCTGCACCACAAAGATTTGCAGGCCGATTCATGGAATAAATGTGCGCCGAAAATCCCGGCGCAGAGGGGCCAATACGTGCGCTGCGCCGAAAATCAGCGCAAAGCGCAGGGAAACCAGCGCACGTCGATTCATGGAAGTCCCTGCGCAAGAAAAGCAGAGGACGTGCGCGGAAAAAACGCGTGGCGCAGGCCGGCGCACAGGTCAACCAACGTCGTGCGCCACGGCCACTGCGCCATCACTCCGAGCGCAGCGCACAGCTCTAAAGTAGGCGGGACACAGGGCGGGACACTCGGAATGGGGAATAAAATGGGGCACAACACTCGGAATGGGGAAGAATGTGGGCGGCACGGGGAAAGTTTAGGAGGCAAGTGCGCGGAACGGCCACACGCTCGCATACAACACGTATTCATGGAATAGAATAGGGCAAAAAAGCGCACGCTCAAAGCAGCGCACAGGCACAAACAGGCACAAACACGACCGCCACAAGAAAGCAGGCGGTAGCGTCTCTGCGCCTGCAAGAAATGTGCGCTAAAAGGTGCGCCAACAAATAGCACCTATATACAGACATGATCAATGTCCAATACTGTGGCCCTCCAGGACAAATGACGTACAAAGGGGTACCCACAAACACAGACACGCGCAGAGAGAAAAAATAAACGTGTGCGTGCATACCGGGGTGCGCGGTAAGTTGCACACGCGATATGTCCGGGTACGTGGATTTCAGGGGTGCGCGGGAAGTTCCACACGCGATATGGCAGGGTACGTGGATTACAGGGGTGCGCGGGAAGTTCCACACGCGAAATGGCCGGCTACGTGGATTGCAGGGGTGCGCAGGAAGTTCCACACGCGATATGGCAGGGTACGTGGATTTCAGGGGTGCGCGGGAAGTTGCACACGCGAAAAGGCCGGCTACGTGGATTTCAGGGGTGCGCGGGAATTTCCACACGCGAAATGGCCGGCTACGTGGATTTCAGGGGTGCGCGGGAAGTTCCACACGCGATATGGCCGGCTACGTGGATTGCAGGGGTGCGCGTGAAGTTCCACACGCGATATGGCAGGGTACGTGGATTGCAGGGGTGCGCGGGAAGTTGCACACGCGAAATGGCCGGGTACGTGGATTTCAGGGGTGCGCGGGAAGTTCCACACGCGATATGGCCGGCTACGTGGATTTCAGGGGTGCGCGGGAAGTTCCACACGCGAAATGGCCGGCTACGTGGATTTCAGGGGTGCGCGGGAAGTTCCACACGCGATATGGCAGGGAACGTGGATTTCAGGGGTGCGCGGGAAGTTCCACACGCGATATGGGCGGCTACGTGGATTCCAGGGGTGCGCGGGAAGTTCCACACGCGATATGGCAGGGTACGTGGATTGCAGGGGTGCGCGGGAAGTTGCACACGCGAAAGGGCCGGGTACGTGGATTTCAGGGGTGCGCGGGAAGTTGCACACGCGATATGGCCGGCTACGTGGATTCCAGGGGTGCGCGGGAAGTTGCACACGCGATATGGCCGGCTACGTGGATTCCAGGGGTGCGCGGGAAGTTCCACACGCGATATGGCCGGCTACGTGGATTCCAGGGGTGCGCGGGAAGTTCCACACGCGATATGGCCGGGTACGTGGATTGCAGGGGTGCGCGGGAAGTTCCACACGCGATATGGCCGGGTACGTGGATTGCAGGGGTGCGCGGGAAGTTCCACACGCGATATGGCCGGGTACGTGGATTCCAGGGGTGCGCGGGAAGTTCCACACGCGATATGGCCGGCTACGTGGATTCCAGGGGTGCGCGGGAAGTTCCACACGCGATATGGCCGGGTACGTGGATTGCAGGAGTGCGCGGGAAGTTCCACACGCGAATTGGCTGTGTGCTCCCAGGCATTACCTGTACACCCTCCACGGCCCCTGCAGGCAGCACACACCACAGGGAACTACCCTGCACACCTGCTCATGTCTCCCACCACCCCCACCCCCCATCCACCAGGGACACCCTCCACCAGGCCCCCACCCATGTCTCCCACCACCCCCAACCCCCCATCCACCAGGGGCACCCTCCACCAGGCCCCCACCCATGTCTCCCACCACCCCCACCCCCAGCACTGTGGGGAACCTGCCAGCAGGCCCCCACCCATGTCCAACCCATGTCTCCCACCACCCCCACCCCCCATCCACCAGGGACACCCTCCACCAGGCCCCCACCCATGTCTCCCACCACCCCCAACCCCCCATCCACCAGGGACACCCTCCACCAGGCCCCCACCCATGTCTCCCACCACCCCCACCCCCAGCACTGTGGGGAACCTGCCAGCAGGCCCCCACCCATGTCCAACCCATGTCTCCCACCACCCCCAACCCCCATCCACCAGGGACACCCTCCACCAGGCCCCCACCCATGTCTCCCACCACCCCCCACCCCCCATCCACCAGGGACACCCTCCACCAGGCCCCCACCCATGTCTCCCACCACCCCCAACCCCCCATCCACCAGGGACACCCTCCACCAGGCCCCCACCCATGTCCAACCCATGTCTCCCACCACCCCCACCCCCAGCACTGTGGGGAACCTGCCAGCAGGCCCCCACCCATGTCCAACCCATGTCTCCCACCACCCCCACCCCCAGCACTGTGGGGAACCTGCCAGCAGGCCCCCACCCATGTCTAACCCATGTCTCCCACCACCCCCAACCCCCATCCACCAGGGACACCCTCCACCAGGCCCCCACCCATGTCTCCCACCACCCCCACCCCCCATCCACCAGGGACACCCTCCACCAGGCCCCCACCCATGTCTCCCACCACCCCCAACCCCCCATCCACCAGGGACACCCTCCACCAGGCCCCCACCCATGTCTCCCACCACCCCCCACCCCCCATCCACCAGGGACACCCTCCACCAGGCCCCCACCCATGTCTCCCACCACCCCCAACCCCCCATCCACCAGGGACACCCTCCACCAGGCCCCCACCCATGTCCAACCCATGTCTCCCACCACCCCCACCCCCAGCACTGTGGGGAACCTGCCAGCAGGCCCCCACCCATGTCCAACCCATGTCTCCCACCACCCCCAACCCCCATCCACCAGGGACACCCTCCACCAGGCCCCCACCCATGTCTCCCACCACCCCCACCCCCCATCCACCAGGGACACCCTCCACCAGGCCCCCACCCATGTCTCCCACCACCCCCAACCCCCCATCCACCAGGGACACCCTCCACCAGGCCCCCACCCATGTCTCCCACCACCCCCACCCCCAGCACTGTGGGGAACCTGCCAGCAGGCCCCCACCCATGTCCAACCCATGTCTCCCACCACCCCCAACCCCCCATCCACCAGGGACACCCTCCACCAGGCCCCCACCCATGTCTCCCACCACCCCCACCCCCAGCACTGTGGGGAACCTGCCAGCAGGCCCCCACCCATGTCCAACCCATGTCTCCCACCACCCCCAACCCCCCATCCACCAGGGACACCCTCCACCAGGCCCCCACCCATGTCTCCCACCACCCCCAACCCCCCATCCACCAGGGACACCCTCCACCAGGCCCCCACCCATGTCCAACCCATGTCTCCCACCACCCCCACCCCCAGCACTGTGGGGAACCTGCCAGCAGGCCCCCACCCATGTCCAACCCATGTCTCCCACCACCCCCACCCCCAGCACTGTGGGGAACCTGCCAGCAGGCCCCCACCCATGTCCAACCCATGTCTCCCACCACCCCCAACCCCCATCCACCAGGGACACCCTCCACCAGGCCCCCACCCATGTCTCCCACCACCCCCACCCCCCATCCACCAGGGACACCCTCCACCAGGCCCCCACCCATGTCTCCCACCACCCCCAACCCCCCATCCACCAGGGACACCCTCCACCAGGCCCCCACCCATGTCTCCCACCACCCCCACCCCCAGCACTGTGGGGAACCTGCTAGCAGGCCCCCACCCATGTCCAACCCATGTCTCCCACCACCCCCACCCCCACCCCTGTGGGGAACCTGCCAGCAGGCCCCCACCCATGTCCAACCCATGTCTCCCACCACCCCCAACCCCCATCCACCAGGGACACCCTCCACCAGGCCCCCACCCATGTCTCCCACCACCCCCACCCCCAGCACTGTGGGGAACCTGCCAGCAGGCCCCCACCCATGTCCAACCCATGTCTCCCACCACCCCCAACCCCCCATCCACCAGGGACACCCTCCACCAGGCCCCCACCCATGTCTCCCACCACCCCCACCCCCAGCACTGTGGGGAACCTGCCAGCAGGCCCCCACCCATGTCCAACCCATGTCTCCCACCACCCCCAACCCCCATCCACCAGGGACACCCTCCACCAGGCCCCCACCCATGTCTCCCACCACCCCCCACCCCCCATCCACCAGGGACACCCTCCACCAGGCCCCCACCCATGTCTCCCACCACCCCCAACCCCCCATCCACCAGGGACACCCTCCACCAGGCCCCCACCCATGTCCAACCCATGTCTCCCACCACCCCCACCCCCAGCACTGTGGGGAACCTGCCAGCAGGCCCCCACCCATGTCCAACCCATGTCTCCCACCACCCCCACCCCCAGCACTGTGGGGAACCTGCCAGCAGGCCCCCACCCATGTCCAACCCATGTCTCCCACCACCCCCAACCCCCCATCCACCAGGGACACCCTCCACCAGGCCCCCACCCATGTCTCCCACCACCCCCACCCCCAGCACTGTGGGGAACCTGCCAGCAGGCCCCCACCCATGTCCAACCCATGTCTCCCACCACCCCCAACCCCCCATCCACCAGGGACACCCTCCACCAGGCCCCCACCCATGTCTCCCACCACCCCCAACCCCCCATCCACCAGGGACACCCTCCACCAGGCCCCCACCCATGTCTCCCACCACCCTCACCCCCAGCACTGTGGGGAACCTGCCAGCAGGCCCCCACCCATGTCCAACCCATGTCTCCCACCACCCCCAACCCCCATCCACCAGGGACACCCTCCACCAGGCCCCCACCCATGTCTCCCAGCACCCCCCACCCCCCATCCACCAGGGACACCCTCCACCAGGCCCCCACCCATGTATCCCACCACCCCCAACCCCCCATCCACCAGGGACACCCTCCACCAGGCCCCCACCCATGTCCAACCCATGTCTCCCACCACCCCCACCCCCAGCACTGTGGGGAACCTGCCAGCAGGCCCCCACCCATGTCCAACCCATGTCTCCCACCACCCCCACCCCCAGCACTGTGGGGAACCTGCCAGCAGGCCCCCACCCATGTCCAACCCATGTCTCCCACCACCCCCAACCCCCATCCACCAGGGACACCCTCCACCAGGCCCCCACCCATGTCTCCCACCACCCCCACCCCCCATCCACCAGGGACACCCTCCACCAGGCCCCCACCCATGTCTCCCACCACCCCCAACCCCCCATCCACCAGGGACACCCTCCACCAGGCCCCCACCCATGTCTCCCACCACCCCCACCCCCAGCACTGTGGGGAACCTGCCAGCAGGCCCCCACCCATGTCCAACCCATGTCTCCCACCACCCCCAACCCCCCATCCACCAGGGACACCCTCCACCAGGCCCCCACCCATGTCTCCCACCACCCCCACCCCCAGCACTGTGGGGAACCTGCCAGCAGGCCCCCACCCATGTCCAACCCATGTCTCCCACCACCCCCAACCCCCATCCACCAGGGACACCCTCCACCAGGCCCCCACCCATGTCTCCCACCACCCCCCACCCCCCATCCACCAGGGACACCCTCCACCAGGCCCCCACCCATGTCTCCCACCACCCCCAACCCCCCATCCACCAGGGACACCCTCCACCAGGCCCCCACCCATGTCCAACCCATGTCTCCCACCACCCCCACCCCCAGCACTGTGGGGAACCTGCCAGCAGGCCCCCACCCATGTCCAACCCATGTCTCCCACCACCCCCACCCCCAGCACTGTGGGGAACCTGCCAGCAGGCCCCCACCCATGTCCAACCCATGTCTCCCACCACCCCCAACCCCCATCCACCAGGGACACCCTCCACCAGGCCCCCACCCATGTCTCCCACCACCCCCACCCCCCATCCACCAGGGACACCCTCCACCAGGCCCCCACCCATGTCTCCCACCACCCCCAACCCCCCATCCACCAGGGACACCCTCCACCAGGCCCCCACCCATGTCTCCCACCACCCCCACCCCCAGCACTGTGGGGAACCTGCCAGCAGGCCCCCACCCATGTCCAACCCATGTCTCCCACCACCCCCAACCCCCCATCCACCAGGGACACCCTCCACCAGGCCCCCACCCATGTCTCCCACCACCCCCACCCCCAGCACTGTGGGGAACCTGCCAGCAGGCCCCCACCCATGTCCAACCCATGTCTCCCACCACCCCCAACCCCCATCCACCAGGGACACCCTCCACCAGGCCCCCACCCATGTCTCCCACCACCCCCACCCCCCATCCACCAGGGACACCCTCCACCAGGCCCCCACCCATGTCTCCCACCACCCCCAACCCCCCATCCACCAGGGACACCCTCCACCAGGCCCCCACCCATGTCTCCCACCACCCCCACCCCCAGCACTGTGGGGAACCTGCCAGCAGGCCCCCACCCATGTCCAACCCATGTCTCCCACCACCCCCAACCCCCCATCCACCAGGGACACCCTCCACCAGGCCCCCACCCATGTCTCCCACCACCCCCACCCCCAGCACTGTGGGGAACCTGCCAGCAGGCCCCCACCCATGTCCAACCCATGTCTCCCACCACCCCCAACCCCCCATCCACCAGGGGCACCCTCCACCAGGCCCCCACCCATGTCCCCCTGGCCCCTGGTCCTGACGATACACAATAATGGCAGTAATGGCCAGCATACCCAGCACAAACACCCAGGCAAGGATTGCATGCACCCACATAGTGAATGCAATCACATGACACAACCCCAAAGGCAAGTATGCAAAAGAACACATGTCCGCCACACACACATACACAATGGGTGCAAGTGAATGTCAAAACCCATATCATGACATGTAAGAAACCAAAGAAAAAATGACACAAGTGTAAGATAATATAAAAATGTATTTAAAAAAAAATCAAGTAAACTAATACAACTATCTGGCAAAGCAAATAAAAGGTCCATGTCCGGGAACAAAAATGAGAAACCAAAAAACAAAGGATAGAAAAATCAATAGATTTTGTCCAAAGTAAACACATGTAGTATGAAATGAAAGAAAAACCATTACGACATGGTGTAAACAATATGAAAGTAAAAAAATGTACCTCCCAAAAAATAACAATATATACAGGATTGTTCAAGGGTCCATGAGCCCAACACCACTAATGAAACCTAATACTAACTAATTAAAAAAATATGTACAAAGAAGTGGCCATTGTCCAAGCGGTCCAAAATAATAAAAAGAAATAAAGGAAACCTAGCACTAACTAACTAAAAAACTATATACAAAGGCAGCGGGCTAGTCCTGCGGCTCACTTGGTGATGCTGGCCAGGGCATCCTCGAACTCCATGTCAATGTCCTGGAGGCGGGACTCAGTCCTGGCCCCGAGGTCTCGCAGGGACAACCCCATGTGCTCACCAAATTCCCTGCGAGCCTCCTCGAGGCACTCAGCCCGCCTCAATGCCTGATGCATGGAGATCTCCGCCCTGGCCATGGCGAGCCGCTCCTCTTCCGCCCGCTGCCGCTCCGCACCTATCCGCTGGCCAAACTCCTCCCACACGGAACACACCGCCATGCCAGGGTTGCCCTGCCCTCCGGCCGATGCCTGCCCCTCCGATCTTGATGGCCCTGAGCCATGATGCCTCCCACGTCGAGCCCGCTGCTGCCTCCGACGCCACTGCCTCTGCCAGCATGACGGCATCCAGGCTGATGGTAACCACCGACGCCGTCGTGCACGTGCCCTGCCCGATGATGCCGGCACATCTTCCATCTGCTGGGGTCCACTTGCTGTGTCGTCCACCCCTGCTGGACCTCCGACTCCCAACTGCGGCAGGGATGGGATCCCCACCGAGCTCGCTGCATTGGTCGGGGCAGGTCCACAGGGGGCCATGGTGGCATCTGGGCCGGAAGACGGCAAGGAGAACGACCGGTGGATAGCCTGCACAGAGGAGGAGAGGGCCGTCAGATTGGCCAACACATGCAGGAACCCCCCGAACATGGCCGATCCCAATTGGGCCACGTCGGCACGGTGCACTTCGTGATGACGTGTGTGCTCCTCCCGGGAAGCACGCACGGCATCACGAATCACAGCCGTGCGCATCGCGACCCCAATCAGGACCTGCTCCACGCGGCCAGGGGTTCCCACGGCCGCAGGTGGAGGGGAGTCAGTTGACATGGACATCCCCTCTACCTGCGGACGGGCCTGGGACGGGGCATCCCTGCTGGTGCATGGTGGTGCACTCACAGGGTCAGGGACAGCGACATGCACAGGCACCTCCACGGTGACCTGTGCTGCCTCCTGCCCCTGGCCCTGGACTGCACCACTTGCACCAGCAGGGATGCTCCCACCAGGCCCCATGTGTGCACCAGTGTCGGCCTCCTCCTCCTCTGTGCAAACCACCAACCTGGATGGCTCCTCACCGTCTCCCGCCGTAGCAGGCCCCTGTGGGGGCTCACCCACCCCTTCCGCTGCAGCCGTGGGGGCATCCCCGCCGCCTTGCTCCACAGCGCCGTCTCCGCCCTCTTCTTCACTAGCCGCTGCGTAGAGGGAGACAAAGGACACAAGCATCAGGCTACTGTACAATGGTCCCCTAGACAGGAAGCAATAGCAGATGAGCACCCCTGTCAAAGTACACTTCCATCATGTCCCTCCACAACACATGGGTCAGTCCAGGCAAAACACACACAGTAACAGGCATGGTGCATGCCATGCACATTTCCATGCATGTCCAATTGACTCTTGAAACATTCAATGATATGTAACTCACATGCATCATGGCTCATGCATATCACATGCACACACTTCACCTCAGTCACATCCATCTGGCCCCAATCACACCGAACACAGGCAAAACAAGGGTAAGTTGGGTGCGTCACTGAATCTGTGCATTGTCACACACATGTGTCATGCATCCATGGCATGCACAAGTCACAGACATGCAGGTCAGGCACACAGACATGGCTACCATATATGTACCTGGCATCAGCACCCATCCTTCACCCCCATCCATGTCCAGGTACAGAGACTGGCATGCTCTCATGTCCCAAATCTGCATAGTGCTCCCCATGCCGCATTTCAACACATGCAACAACCATGTGGGTCACACATCACTGGTCGCACATGCATTACCATGATGTCCCAGCACACATACATGCATACATGGCCCATGGCACACATACAGGCAAGTATCATAGAACCAGCACACCGCAACATGCCCTGTCTCACACAGTGATGCTTGGACACTTACCGCTCAACTCCAGACGGGTCTCCCTCTCAAGGATCTGGGCGTGGAGCGCTGGGCGTACGCGTTCCAGGACCCTCTTCTGGATGGAACTCATGTGGCCCCGGCCCCCCTCCACGAGGCGCCGGGCCTTCACAAGGGTCCTGGACCTCAAGTCCTCCCAGCGCTTCTTGATCTTCAAGACGTTGCGGGTTGCCACCCCCTCCGCGTTGATGGCAACCACACAGTCGGCCCAGATCCTCTCCCGTCCTTCCTTGCTGGCGCGGGACGATCCAAAGAGGGCATCATACTGCCCCAGGACATGCTCCACCAGGACACCAACTTCGGTGGCAGTGAAGCTGGTGCCCCTCTGCCCCTCTGGCCTGGGGTTGCCACTGGTGCCAGATGTAGAAGTGCCCGACATGGCAACCCCAGAGGCAGGTGTGGGTGGGCAACTGGGTCCTGGGGCTGGGCTGTGGAGCGATGTAATCCCAGTTGGGAGTCTTCAGTTCCAGCAGGGGTGGACACAGCAAGTGGACCCCTGCAGATGGCTGATGTGCAGGCACCAAATGGCAGGGCACGGTGGCAGCAGGCAGGCAGGCAGGCAGGCAGCAGCAGATAGCACGTGGGAGGCTGCTCAGGGCACTGGGGGGGCAGTAACTCGGCCTTCGGGGCAGGAGCGTGGTGTTCCGTGTGTTTTCGGGTGGCCAGCTTGATACGGAGTGATTTGGCACGTGAAATTCCTGCACGTCAGCGTGAAATCCGAGGAAAGGCCCTTAGCGCGTAAGTGCGTCAGCACGCATACGCGATTCTATTGGACCAGAGTCCCTCATCGCGTAAGCGCGTCTGACGTGATCCGCACGGGCGTTCCCCACTCAGCACGTGAAGACGGAGCACACGTGGAAATACTGCACGTCAGAGTGTCATCGCGTGTAATTGGCCAAAAGTGCGCGTACACGCCATTGGCCTATGTACGTGTATTTCATCGCGTGTAATTGGCCAAAAGTGCGCGTACACGCCATTGGCCTATGTACGTGTATTTCATCGCGTGTAATTGGCCAAAAGTGCGCGTACGCGCCATTGGCCTAAGTACGTGTATTTCAGGGGCGCGCGGCCACTTACACAAGCAAGTACGTCAACGCACCTGTATGCCTGCTGCGTGGGAATTTCCACACGCGATTGGAGTGGGAACTCGATTCCAGGGGTGCGAGGCTCACACGCTCGCCTACAACACGCGCAAGGCATTAATTTGCGCACTTTTCAATAAACAAGCCAGATGCCAGGATGAACATACCGTTCCTAGCAGCAGTGGCAGTGGGCTACCAAAGGAGGAGGAGGAGGAGAGTCAGGGCCAGAATATTCACACCCAGAACCAGCCTATTCGGGATGCCTGATGACCAGGTGTATGGGAGGTACAGGTTTCCAGCACACATCATACTGGACCTGGTCAGTGAGTGGGAGGATGACCTCACATCACCCACCCTGTGCTCCCAAGCACTCAGCCCCCTGCAGAAGGTCCTGAATGTACTGCACTTCTTGGCCACTGGATCCTTTCAGCGGACAAGTGCCATAGTGGGTGGTGTGTCACAGGCCACGCAGTCACGCTGCCTACACCAGGTCTTGAACATCATCACTGCACGGCCATCAGTCCGCAGGCACATATATCTCCCCAGGACTCATGCAGAAAGGCGGACGTGCATCCAGGAATTCTATGGTGTGGCTCAATTCCCCAAAGTGCTTGGTGCAATTGACTGCACACATGTGGCTCTACGTCCACCCAGGGCAACAGAGCACATCTATAGAAACCGCAAGCACTGGCATTCCATCAACGTGCAAGTTGTATGCAATGCCAAGGGAATAATCACATCAGTATATGCCAACTATCCAGGGTCCACCCACGACAGCTTCATCTACAGAATGTCTACCCTATGCCGGGACCTAGAGGCTGGCCAGCATGGAGATACATGGCTGCTTGGTGAGCATGAATGCCACTGCACATGCATGCATGTCAGATACTGGGTCATGACACAACACCACTAATGATACCCATCACCACCTCCGCAGGGGACAGTGCCTACCCTATCAGCCCCCACATGATGACCCCAATCCGGAACCCCACCACGCCACCCCAGGTAAGGTACAACACAGCCCACATTGCAACACGGGGCATAGTGGAGCGCACATTCGGAGTGCTCAAGTCACGCTTTCGCTCCCTTGACCGTTCTGGCGGGCAGCTGTTATATGCTCCCCGAATAGTGTGCAGGATCATAGTGGCAGCATGTGTCCTGCACAACGTTGCAACACGCCGGGGCCTGCCCGTGGACATGGTGGTGCCCCCACATCCACAACCACATGCACGCCCGCTGCGCATGGGAGGGGAAAGGGCACGGGGGAGGCAGCCCGTACGCAACTGGTGGCCAACTTCCTCACCTAGGAATCACAGTGCTGGCTAGTGCACACTGCTCTGGCACATACCATCTGACAATCAATGATGACACTACCTGACAATGTCTGAAAATTACTTGACAATAAACAGTCAGATACACATCAGCCTGAGATTGTTAACATGGAAGTGTCAATATGTGTGCACCCCTAGCTACACATACACCAGCAATGCATCACAACGCAAAGACACAACTCCATCAATCTAATATGCATTGCCACAGGCGATTCACTACATGACAACATTGCCATGTCACCCATTCCCTTCACAGTCCCGCCACTGAGGACACCATGTCATGGTATGTGACAGCAAACAAACTGGCCATCACAACATGACACCAGTGTCACAAATAGCAGTGCCCCAAATGGAACATAGCCGCACTTGAGCAGCTAACCGCCCTGGAGCCACTACTACACACCTGTGTAAGAGTAATTTCAATCAAATTACACACCAACCCACCCTGAAGCCCACCCAAACAAGACACATTGCATGTAATCAATGGTAGTCTCATTACCTGATTCTGCTGGTATGTCCTCACCGTCCAGATGTACAGTGATGGCGCCATGCAAAAGTGTCAGTGCACATCTACCGACATGTAGTCTGACTCCAGAGAGTATGCCCTTGTGAAGATCTGTGTGAAATACCTGCAAAACATGAGCAACATATGTAAGTAGAGGCACATATCAAACCATCATGCATAGTTAGGTGCAACAACAATGAACACTATGAATGTCTACACAGTATTGACTATGGACTGGCCAACAGCTCATGGGAGTCCAATGTCACCGTGTAATTTGCTGTCACTTGGGCACACCCTTTGCAAGCCCATGGAAACGGAAGCAGGAGGGGTGTGGATGTCTGCTACCCAAGCATCGAAACCAAACTCAGGACAAGCCTGCATGTGCCCAGCCACAATACAGTGTATGCCCAGGTACCCACACAAGGCAACACTCTTGCAAAATAAAAATAAAAATGAGAAAAAATGGCCATGAAAGGGCCGGCGGGGGGGGGGGGCCACCTATGAGGTCCGAGGACAGGATGCACGCCACAATCCACCTGTGTGGATCATGGGAAAGGAAAACACCCCATAGGCTCGTGGCCCACACGGCTACTCTGTTGTGGGAGATGAGTCGCTATGGCTCTGGCCAGACCCTGCAGCTGACTCTGGAGGTGGGGGAGCTGCCTCAGAAGATGGTGTGACAATGGGAGGCAGCCCACGCAAAGCACGAGTTTGCTCCTCCATGGCTGCAAGCAGGCGGGTCTGGTAGTTCTGGTTCTGGGTTATAATCATGCGGAGGTCCCCATGCAGTAACTCCCGGGATGACCTGACCTCCGCACGAGTTGCCTGCATCTCGGCCGAGAGCGTCCGTGTCAGACGCTCCAGCTGCTCCTCTGTCCTTCTATGGGATGAAGCCTCAAGCTCTAACAGGGTCGACCTGAGGTGACGGAGTTCTTCCCTCAGGCCTTCCCTGTGGCGCTGGGACTCCATGGAAAGTGATTCCCGCAGAGTCGCCAGTGCCGCCCGCCTGTCCATGTTGGACGCCAACATATCCTCCCTGTGTGCCTGGCAGATGGACTCTGTAGCCTGCTCCAGTCGCTCCATCAGCCTTTCTGGGGGGACAATGGAAGTGGCCACCCTATCCATGGCCTGTGCAATCATCTCGGATGATGCTGCCTGTTGGGTGGCCATACCGTAGATGGATTGCTCCCAAACGCTATTGCCAGGTGGCATACGGCCACCACGTTGACGGGCACCACACCTGCCTGGGGCAAGGCGGACTGCGCCTTGCTGTGCCGGCAAGGCCTCAGGCTGCAGGACTGCATTCCCTCTCTGATCTGCAGCCCCAGGAACAGGATCAGAGATTGGGTGGTGTGGCCCTGCATCCGTAACCACCGGAGGCTGATCTGCCGACACTGACATCCCCATTGAGGGCAATGGCCCGGCTGCAGGTGGGTCGGACAGAGGAGATTCTCTCCCAAGAACACTCACCTGCGACTGCACATAGGTGTCATCCTCCGAGTCTACACCTGAATACTGCTCGGGGGAGGAACCCCCAGAGACACCCCTCGACAGCACGGCCTGCAGCACTTGTGGGTTTTCACCCACAAACACACCACGTCCCTCACTTGTGGTAGGTCGGCCCGGGTTGCCCTCCTGGGACGGCTCCACCACCACATCCCCAGCATCAACAAGTGCTTCGTCCCCTGCAAAGACATGAAAGAGAAAAATGGAAACAGGCATTAGCACCATGGCATGCAACAAGGGCTGATGAACAACAGAGGCAGTAGTTCTACGACACATGTCCAACATGACTGGGAGACCTCCTATGCATTCACCATCACTGGGTCTGTAGGGGAGGCTCAGGGCATACAATGTACAGATTGGAGAGCAACGCCTGCTCACCTTGCTGCCTAGCACTGCCATCACACATTGGCCGGTGATTGCCATGTCAAAGGCACATGCCATCACACACATGGCATGTGACAT
This sequence comes from Ambystoma mexicanum, assembly GCF_040938575.1. Classification (NCBI taxonomy): domain Eukaryota; kingdom Metazoa; phylum Chordata; class Amphibia; order Caudata; family Ambystomatidae; genus Ambystoma; species Ambystoma mexicanum. The sequence goes on along the minus strand of NC_090931.1, from coordinate 490,857,080 downwards.
AGCCACCAAGTGAAGAGGGAGAGGAGGGCTACTTTTTTGGATTTCAACCACTCTGGTCCTGACATTGCATCGTCACATCAATAAGTATACATGTTGTACATGGATCTGCTAGTCCAAATTGGCAACGATGCACAGTGCCTTGTCTACATCAACAAAATGCAGTAAACAATGTGATTCCACCTCCCCATCACCTGTAAAGGATTCATATTGCATTCGTGAAGCACCGGTCAAGTAATGTATGAAGGTACAGCGGAGCACTGAGGGGTGGTGGGGCAGAAGGGGATGCCAGTCAACAATCCTACTGGTGCTGGTGTCATTCATGTCACGCAAGTGCAGGGGTGGGTGGCACAATGAAGTGCAAGGGGAAGTGGCGGCTGGAAGTGCTGTACAAGGTAAGTAGGACTTGACGTCAAGGGCAGATGGTGTTAGGCGCAGACAAGTGCTGGGGGGGTGGCCTATAGGGGTACAGAGACAATCATGCAGTGCTGTGGGCTCGGAGGGGACAGGGGAGGTACACACTGCTTCTGGCTCGGCAAGGTCCTTTCAGATTTCTATGTGTCCTGCAGAGTTGTCACATGCCGCAGATATGTGCCCTTGGATTGGGGATCTCATCTTGGTGAAAAGGGTGAGGCGCTATTGCCTTTGGAGCATGTGGCAGGCCAGTTTGCCAGAGGATGGCCATGATGCAGGACATTCCCTCTCTGCCACCCGGCACCTGTGGTTTGGGTTCACAAGATCCGAGTCATGCCAGGACTCTGCATTGGCATGGGGCTTCAGACAGGTGGTCATGACCGTGGCAAAGACATCCAGTGTACCTGACATGGAGTGGAGCATGGAGTGGGCCCTGTCAGGATGGGAGTGAGCCTAAGGGGGAGCTGGATGGGGGGGAGATTTTGGCAGCATGAGCCTCGACTGACACACACTTCATGGGTCGGAATACCAAGAAGGTGTGTGACAGTGGTGAGGGTGGCTTTGCCTGTGGGGTGGTGAGGGTGAGCTGGGAGGAGAGGAGAATGTGATCACTCCAGGAGAGAGGAGTGCAGAGATGGACGGAGAGGGGAAAGTCAGATGAGATCAGAGCATCAAGAGTGTGCCCTGCAGAATGAGTAGGGACAGACGGGAGTCTAGAGGGTGAGAGGGAGTTGCTGAGGTCACAGAAAGGTCACGTGGGGGCGTCAACAAGCATGCAGGTGGATGCGTACAGCACCAAGGATGAGGATTTCTGTGTCTGGGGACATGAGTGAGGAGGAGAGGTGAGGACACTCAGAAAGGAAGTTGTACATTTGACCAGTTTTCCCAGACACAGTACGCACTGTTTGAGAATGTCAAGGTGTGGTGGAGAGAGACCTCACACAAGCCATTCCAGAGTGGAGTAGGTCTAAGTAGGAGTGACAGTGGCAGGAATACCCTCAGGGAAGCCAAGGGCACACCCCCCCTGCACAGTAGTGGCGGGCCAAGGAGAGGGTCAAGGATGCAGACAGAGCTGGCCGTCAGACATGTTTCCATGAGACCAAGGATGTCAAGGTGCATAACCTCATGTAAGTGACAGATATCGGAAGAATGCCTGATGCAGCCGCAGTGAAAGGAGTGTAATTGTGGAGGAGGTTGACAGCCTTGTAGGACTTACGGGGAGTGCTAGAGATCAGAGGTGCAGCATGTGTAGGAGTTGGAGTGGGAGGCGGAGAAGGTTCATGGGAGGGTGCAGGGAGGCAGTGCAGGATTGATGAGGAGAGAGGAGGGGGGACAGCAGGAGAGGTAAGGAAGTTGATGAGATGTGGGTAGCATTTCTCAAGGAGATTGAGGTTGGCCTAAGGGCCTTGGACTGAGACGCTCCCATTACCATGCACATCAATAGTGGCCTCTGAGGATTGGAAGGAGGCCAGGAGTACACCCCAACGGGTCCCACCAATGATGGTGGAAGAGGAGCAAGGAGAGAGGACAGGGACCATGTGAAGGGTCTATGGGACAGGCAAAGGCATGTATGAGCAGATGTCAGTGAGAGTTAGCTTAGAGTAGGCTCAGATGCACTGGTCAGCAATAGGGTGGGTCGCATTGGAGGGCAGGGTGCCCTCATTTGACTTTTGGCAAGCAGGTGTCGTGAGTAGGGCACGATGGTCTGAACTGTAGAAGTCATGGAAGATAGACCATGAAGAGCAGCATGGAGTGTGAGGGAATGGGGCTCGAAACCAGACGGTACCAAAGCCCACAGGTAGGAGGTGGATGTCAAGGCAACATCCACAGTATGACAGCATGTTGGTTGGCATATATATACAGAGGACGCATTAGCATGTGGTATCATTGCATGTCAGGCATGTGAAGATGAAACTTGAATGGCTGGGGGAAAGGATAGGAATGGTATGTAAGACATCAGATGAATAGACAGGGGAGTATGAGCAACAATGTAGTGACAAAATGACAATTCAAGGGCAACTTCCATGGTGTCGGCCCATATGTGCACTGTTGCCAGTAGGGATAGTGCTGTGGCCAGATGGTGTTGCACTGAACATACTAGATGAGGCACATGGGTGCCACTATCAACTCTGCCACACACCCCCTTGATAGGCACCCAACATGAATGCTTCACACACACACCATGCACATGGATAATACACACATGCATGTGCACTCACCGGATGATGCCTCGTAATCAGGGAGGTCTCCCACACCTTGGAGTTGTCCCTCGGTGACGTAGGATCCAGCTACGGACTCGTGTGGTGTGAGTTCTATTTCCTGTGCTGGGGACCCACCTCCAGTCACCAAGGTTGCGGCATGACTTGAGGCCAGCTTATCCTTTGCCCTGCGCTTAAGGTCATTCCAGCGCTTCTGGCAATCACTAGCTGTGCGCCTCACTACTCCAAGGGCACTTATTCTGTCAGCAATGGTCTGCCAGTGTGCCTGGCGTCTGGCATGTGTGGTCTTGGACCCTGCAACGATGACCATTTCCCTATCATGATCCGACACATACTGAACAAGTGCATTCAGTTCGGCGTCTGTGAAGCTTGGCTTCCTTGATGGGCCGGACTGTGCAGCCGTGCCTGGGGCATCAGCCTGTGCCGGACGTGCACTCTTCCTCTTGCGCTTGGAAGGGGGTGGGGATCCAGAGTGTCCTACGCCGCTGTGGACACTAGGGGCAGGAGTCGTGGTGGACTCAGTACTGGGTGTGTGGGATTGCCCACTCAGCATGGGAGTAGGTGCAGGCATTGGGGGTAGTGGGATGGGGTCAGGCCTGATCTGAGGTGCATGAACTAGGACCGACACAGTCTTGGCAGGGTGTATGAGAGGTGGGGTGGATGGAGCCACACCCTGGCTACGGGGGCCAGCAGATGACCTATCTGGCATAGATGCGCGTGCCCTGATGACACCAATGTGCACCGGTGCACGTGCAGTGGACCTGCTGACCTGGATGTCAGCGATGGGATCACCCTCGGACAGGTCTGGTGCCACAATGGCCTGGTCCGACAAGGGCTGATCAGGGTTGGTATCAGCCACATGACTCTCAACTGGGGGGGGGGCATGGGTGTCCCTGACTGTTCCTCCAGACTGGGGGGGACAGGGGCACCCTGCAAGTCACAACCACGTCCCCTAGTGGATCCTCCACGGCCACCACGTGTGGCTCGGCCACCTTTGCCACCCTTACGGCTTGCACGCCTCCCAACCATGGCACTGATGGTATTGTGCGTATGGGAGTCGGTGTGCACAATTGTCCTGGGCAATTGGGTGTCAAAGGGGTTGGGTACCAGATGGTATTCGTACCCTAGTGCAGTGGCAAGGCTATATGACACCCCTGGGGAAAGATGACGGGTCACGCAACGCACAGGCACCCCAAAAAAGTTAAGGAACGTGCACAATACCCCTCCTAGACCACGTGTGTTGATGGAAAACCCTGCACTACGCTGTGGCATCCAGTAACACAATGAACGTATGCGTGTCACACGCAGCCTAGATTGACCTCTGAAGGGGTAGGCTACACACGGGGCAAGCACAGATGTTAGATACGTGCGTGACTCACCGTCTGCCAGGTAAAAGAGCGTGAAAAATGAGCGCTTTTGGTTGGCAACACCCCCGCCAAAAGAAGATGTGTACGCTGTCTGAGGAGACAGGACAACAGTAGAAGGGGACACTGTTTGAGGGAACAGGCCCAGGTAAACCAGTACAAGAGGAAAAAGAGAAAAAGCTGTCAGAGGTAACAGGGAGTACGAACTGGAAACGCCGTGAAGTAAATCGCGTGTGAAACGACAAGAAGTACAGAATTCACCCACTCGCTCTCCACGAAAAGCACGTACAAGGAAATGGTGTTCAACACTACCTTTTATACAGGCCCACACGTACAGCGTCACTTACGGCGTGTACGTGCTTGGCCCATGTTCACCAATCACACGCTTTGACACTCCTGCGTGTAGCTCACTTTTCACCAATCACACGCTTTGTCACTCCTGCGTGTGGATCCTTTTTCACCAATCACACGCTTTGACACTCCTGCGTGTAGCTCACTTTTCACCAATCACACGCTTTGTCACTCCTGCGTGTAGATCCATTTTCACCAATCACACGCTTTGACACTGCACGTGCAGGTAACTATTGACGCACATATGCTGGTGACGGGTTTTCGCGCGATTCGCTGAGTGTGGGGTTTTCACGTGCAAAATCACTCCCTATCAGGCTGTCCACGCGTTCAAACACGAAAGACCACGCTCCTGGCCAGGAGGCCAAATTTAAGTCCCCCAGAGCCCTGAGCACGCTCCCACCTGCCATCGGCTGCTGCCTGACTGCCTGCTGGCCACGTGCCCCACAGTGCTGGTGGGTGGGGGTGGTGGGAGACATGGGTGGGGGCCTGGTGGAGGGTGCCCCTGGTGGATGGGGGGTGGGGTGGTGGGAGACATGGATGGGGGCCTGATGGCAGGTGCCCCTGCACTGCTGGGGGGTGGGGGTGGTGGGAGACATGGGTGGGGGCCTGGTGGAGGGTGCCCCTGGTGGATGGGGGTGCAGGGGGACATGATCAGGTGTGCAGGGTAGTCCACTGTTTTGTGGGCTGCCTGCAGGGGCCGTGGAGGGTGTACAGGGTACACCTGTGAGGGCCCACCCAGCCTATTCGCATGTGATAATTCCCACGCACCCCTGTGATACACGTACCCTGGCCAATCGCATGTTGAACTTCCCGCTACCCCTGTAATACACGCACCCTGGCTGTTCGCGTGTGATAATTCCCGCGTACCCCTGTAATACACGTTCCCTGGCCTATCGCGTGTTCTACTTCACGCGTACCCCTGTAATACACGTACCCTGGCCAATCGCGTGTTGAACTTCCCGCTACCCCTGTAATACACGCACCCTGGCTGTTCGCGTGTGATGATTCCCGCGTACCCCTGTAATACACGTTCCCTGGCCTATCGCGTGTTCTACTTCACGCGTACCCCTGTAATACACGTACCCTGGCCAATCGCGTGTTGAACTTCCCGCTACCCCTGTAATACACGCACCCTGGCTGTTCGCGTGTGATGATTCCCGCGTACCCCTGTAATTCACATTCCCTGCCTACTCGCGTGTAGTACTTCCCGCGTACTCCTGATTTGAAGATTGCCCGCTTTGCTTTCCTTGTTTGCCTGCCCTGTGAAGTGGTCCAGGGTTAGCGCAGCCCTTAGCGATGATTTAGCGATTTTGATGGCTTTTCCTTGCGCGAGGGCGTTCTTGGGGGCGTTACTGGCGCTGCTGCAGGCTCGCTGCGATTCTCTGCGCCACGGCTGGTTTGGGAGCTTGAAATCCATGAATACGCTGTGCGCGGAAATCTGTTTTAGCGCACGTGCCTGGCGCAGACTATCGCAGGCGCACGCTGTGCGCCAGCCGCGTGCGCTACTTGTGCGCTGGATTCTATGAATTAGCCTGTTAGTTGGTAGCTGTGGCTGAGCAGTCAGACTTATCTCAAGAGGGAGATGAGCAGTATTCATGGTTTACACAATAGGCCTACTGTATTATGGCACAAGGAAACACTGACCGAAGCTTTGTATTAAAAAGTAGATATATATTTATTTTATACACTTCTAGTAAAACACATTTATCACAGTCATCAAGCAAGTTAAATTAAGTCAAGCAAAATTATACACACTCCCGAGTTAAATTGTAGACCAAGTGAACCAGAGTGAAAACTGAGCAAAACGGCACATTGAAAACTACACACAAGGGATACTTTAGCAATTTCTCTCAAGGGAGGGAAAGCACAAGTTATATAGAAATGGTTTCTTACACACCCTAGCAACACTTCCTATACGTTTGTGAACCATGTTAAGCAAAACAGTGCATCAGTATTAAATATTAAACTGAGCAAAATGGCATTTCACAAGTTTAGAAAGGGGAAGAAAAGAGTAATTATAAGAAGTAGGTGCACCAACACAGTTCTAGTTGAGAATCAGTCTAAAGAAGGCAGTTCTAACAAATGTAGCCAGAGTCAGTAGGCATGTGCCAGAGTCAGTGGTACAGGGCACGGGCCCAGGAGCAAAATGTTCTTGTAGCTGCATTCAAGTCTTTGGTTAACGATTTTGAAAAAGTAGATGCAGAAAGCGAAAGACAATGTTAAGAGAGAGGGGCGGTCAACCCAACAGGTAGGTAAAGGATTTAAAACACCTTTAGTGCTACCGCGGAGAAAGGGCGGCCTGGTGAAACAATGTACCTTTAAAATGAAGAAGTGGCTCCTGTGGTGGCGGTTGTTCCTGGTAGTTCCTGAAGTTCGGGGGATCCAGCAGAGGAAGAGAGGCTCTCGTCGTGGAGGAAGGTTCGAGTTACTGCACTACCCATGGATGAAACCAGCTGCGGTGCTGCCCAACGAACAAAAGGTATGCTCCTTTAAATCGCGGTCCGGGTGGACTGGTGCCTGACTATCCGGCCTCCGAGTACCGGGTACTGGTGATTCGACCAAGGCATGTCCGGGAAGGAGATTGGCAAACTGGTTGACCCCACCAGCTCAAGGGAAGAAGGCTCTTGCAGATGAAGATCTTCTCTCGTCGTGTGGAGAAAAGTGGTGAGACGCTGCAGCAGGGCTTCACAGGTGGCTCAGTTTTTGCAGATGTCTTTGGCTTCTCTCCTCTTCGGCTTCTTAGTTCCAGTGGCGACGTCTTGCTCTTCCAGTCCTCAGGACCCTCCTTTTATGCAAAAAGAGCCCCATTCATACAGCCTAGCTCTCACTCACACAGTGGAGTGGTCATCATGGCAGGAGACCCTCCAGCCTATCAGGATAGAGTGCGACATGGGTTGCTGAAGCAACCCTGTCCAGGGGTCCTACTTCCCCTCCCACACAATGGACCCACCCCAGACTCAGTGGTGCCGAAAGGAGGGCTTCTGGGCAGAAGCCAGACAAACGGATGAACAAAGGATCCCCGACCTGCGTTAGTTTAGAGAAAGACACAAGAAAGAATTTATATTAAAGTTCTGGCAAATAAAACCTACCAGAGTAAAGTTAATATAAAAATAAACCGGCGGTAAATTAGAGGCTGTCAGAAAAAGTGGTAGCCTCGAATAATGGGAAAATCCCATAGGAAAATATTTGCGGTCGAATATTTATGGTAGTAACCACTGCCATCAGCTAGAAACTTTTGAGAGAGGGACTGTACGGTACCCCCTCGAAAATGAACATAAGGGAAAAACTATTAACCCTTTCCAGCACCTCCATAGTAAGATGGGTTGTACTGGTTTAGTTCACAACAATTGACTAGTAAAGTCAATGGGGACTTTACATGCCCTCGTAGACAGTAATCAGTCCCAGGGTATGGGGCCTCATTAGGAGTTTGGAGGTTACCAGGGCGCTATTAGCGCCATGGGTGCCTCCAAATCCTTACCGACTCCGCCCTGGTGAATGGAGCTATTACCGCCCCATTCCAAGGTTGGCGGGGGCGGTAATTCCCCATTCACCAGGGCTCTTCCCCATTCCTATTTGAGCCCCCATAGGGATCAATGGGAATGGGGAAGGCGCTAATAACGGTACCGCAAATTGCTGTGTAACACATGTGAATAAAGATGGTTCCTATGGGGGTGAGAAAAACCCCATATACTTTAAACACAAAAATAGCCTAGAACACACATAGCAAAAATGTCTAAGAGTGGGAAAAAGAGTCTCACTCTTAGCAGGAGAAAAGAAACAAACCCTTCAAATCCAGCAGGGGGACTCTATAGCTAAGGGAAATTAGCCATAGAATGAGAATTCTCCCTAACAAGTGTCAATGCTATCCTAGGCCAGGGCAGCCAGACAAACCATACCCAATATTCTTGTATTTATGTCCAAACTTCATACCAACATGTCCAACATTTGGAGTAAAATCTCCCCTCGAATAACAAAGTTATATATGAATCCAGAGTTTTTCTCTGATGCCACACTTATCATTGGTGTCAGGGAAAAGTAAGTGAATTATATATTGCAAGTTATTAAAATGCTGTATGTTTTATTTGAAATGTGATGCCCATTAGCAGTTATAATTACAATGTTCGTATTGAAGAAGTTTGCATATTTTTGTCTATCTACAATAGTTATCTGGACTTGTATTTAGACAAATTGATAGTTGTTTGCATTTTGAATGTAAATATTGATAAGATAATAGCAGGTAGGTTGTATTTCTTTTCTGTAGACAAGCTACCCGTATATTTGTGGGGAATATTATGTATGACTTCTCCAGCATTTAAAGTTAGGACACCACCTTCAATTTTGATTTATTATTTTAAATGTAACAGAATATTCATTTTAAAACAGCCGTTTCTTGTCTGAAGGTTTCGAGTTGCGATTGTTGTTGGGGCAGGGGTTACATATGGTGAGGTTTCTCTATTAAATGAATCTTTGAAACTGGGGTTTATTCCATGGATTATAGTCATTAGACCAGACAAATATTGCATCATTTTGGCCTGTGGGAATGCAGGCTGCACTCTCACCCACAATCAGGGGAAACAGGAGGATTACAAATTACCCTTATTATGACACTCTGATTTGATTCAAATTATTTGGGCCCCAATCAGTACCATCTCAACTGTGCATACATATGACAAACAATGAATCAATTGATAGCATATGCAGCTAAATAATTTTGAATAATTATAAATTAGTAGTGGTAAATCAGAAACACATTTCACATTGCAAAATTACAAACTGCCACTTAATCTTAACAATATTTCTTATAGTAAAACATCAGAAACAAATTGGATGGGTGTGTAGTAAAATGTGCTGGAAGGCATGCCAATGCAGCAAGAAGAGGGTGCTGTTTAGCACCTCAAATCCTTATAAGGGTGAGCTCCCAAGGAACCTACCCCTTATTTCTGTGTCATCATTTCTGGGGTTTATGCTCCTAATGACAGGAAATGTTAGATGAGAAGAAGATGCCACACCAATGAATCTCTAATGGCCACCACACATTAGGTCCTAGTCCTATCATGATAGTTGACACCTGCATGGTAGCCCATGGCTAAAACAGATAAGGATACAATGCAACACAGCATATTTTATTAACATAGGCTTCAATGATACCAAGGACCCCCAAGCCACAGCAGCTTCTAACATTCTGACTGAACTGGGCTACACCCAAAGAGTGAATGAGCCTACACACATTAAAGGGAGAACTCTAGATTGGGTCGCTGACCACAACTGCAAAATCTCTACCCTTACTACCTCACCTCAAATATGGACAAATCACCATCTGATATCATTCTCTTTGGATACTAAAACTCCAAAGCTGCAACAACCTTGTGCACCACCCGCACTTACCAGAAACAAAAAAAATATGACACTAGACAAACTACTCCCTGGCATCATGCCCACTTTGAATGCTCTACCAAATAACTCAGACCCTAACGCTCTAGTGGAATAATTCAACAAAATCATGAACAAAACTCTTGATAATATCGCTCCGCTAAAACTTAGAAACAGTAAATCACATAACCATCTGAATAATTGGTTCACCCCTCTCCTAAAAAACCTTAGATTAGAAAAAAGAAAATGGGAAAATACCTGGAAAGCTCACCCCACTCCAGAAAATAAATTGAAATTAATTAACATTTCATCTCAATATAAGAAAGAGATCATCTCAGCTAAACAAGAGACTTACAATAACAGAATTACACAAGCTAACTCAAGCACGAAAGAACTGTTCTCCATACTTAGAGAACTGGAAAATCCCATAACACCTGAAGACAACTGCCTTAAAGATAAAAAAAATGGTGCTCCGAAATCCAGCATGCACTATCTAACAAAGTCCTAAACCTCCAAAAGAAAATAGAACAAAAAAGAAATACACTAGCCACCCCCACATTGCATACTACTAAAACGCCATCCAATTCTAAACCATTGCCTACTACTAAAACACCAACCAATCTAAACCATCCACTCAATTCTACTTCTCCAAAGTCTCCATAATAGAGGTGGAGAACGTAATACTTGGTCAAAAGCCTTCCAATTGCAAAGGAGATCTCTGCCCAGCACAACTTATCAAAGATGCTGTGTGGGATTTAGCACCTTTTATTACAAAGCTGATTAACGCCTCCTTTACCACTGGCACCATCCCGAGTAACTTAAAGGAATCTTGGGTGCTCCCTCTGCTAAAAAAACAAACCTTAGACCCAGCTATACCTACTAATTATAGACCGATCACAACCGGGCCGTTCCTTCTGAAGATTCTGGATAAGGTGGCATACATCCAAATCCAGAACTTCCTTGAACTTAACCAACTATTAGGCTCCCGTCAATCCGGTTTCCGTCCACTGCACGGTACAGAAACTGCACTAATTGATCTTAAATCCCAAATAGATAAACTACGTGATTCTGGAAAACTGGCACTACTCCTATTAGACTTATCTGCCACATTTGACTTAGTGGATCACAGAGTCTTGTGTAACCACTTAGATACAGCAGCACACTTATCCACTGAGGCTATAGTGTGGATTCAATCATTCCTTAGTGACCGCACTATTAGGGTCTTCTCCCCTACAGCAGCCGCAGACCCCATCCCCATCACCTGCGGCATGCCTCAGGGCTCATGTGTCTCACCAACACTATACAACATTTTCACTAAGCCCCTGTTTGTTGATCTGGACCATCTGGGTATCACGTACACTAATTACGCAGACGATACCCAGATCCTCCTCCCACTCACAGGGGATTATGAAAAGGACCTAGCACTGGTGAACAGAATCTACAGCATCGTTCAGGCATGGATGGCCACCCATGGCTTATGCCTGAACGATGATAAAACTGAGCTTCTCATCCTAGGTAACGCATCCCTCATCAATAAATTAAGCACAAACTACTCTTCCTTCATCATCGATGAGAACTGCATCCAAGTAGCCAAGGAAGTAAAAACGCTAGGCATATACCTTGACTCTACCTTATCATTTTCCAAACGGGTAAACACCCTAGCCTCTTCAACAGCTTACACATGTAAACTAATTAGAGCAGGAAAACAATTCTTATCTCAGCACAGTTGCCTAACACTAGCCAGAGCTCTAATCATCTCCAAACTAGACTATTGCAACGCCTTATACACCAAATCCACCATCAACAAAATTCAGATACAACAAAACAATGCTCTCCGAGTAGCACTGAACATTCCTAAGAGAGAACACATCTCAGAAACAAGAAGGAAACATAAATGGCTTACCACCTATGAGAAAATCAGACTTAAAACTCTGTCCCTCACACACAAATCACTATGCAATAAAGCCCTACAATATTTAAAGGGCAGATTCACCAGAACACATTCCATGAGACAAACGAGACTAGCCAACACCAATCGCCTTCAAGTACCCCGATTTAAACTCGCCACTATAGGTGGATCCAGCTTCCCTGTCAAAGCCGCTCAATTGTGCAACAAACTACCTGTCACAGTGAGACTAGAACAATCCTTTACCAAATTTAGGCAAAATGTGACAAACTGGTTGATAACAACAAATGTTAAATGAATGTATGAACCTGCTCTTGCCTGCTCTTACCCACTTGTCTGCTACCACCAATGTTACCTGTCACATGTATAACACGTTTGTAACCAATGACCTTGTTACCTGTATTCTGTAAACTTGCTCTAAGCTGTACACTTTCTTACCTTCTGCGGCCTTATACTCTAGGGTCCGGTGCGTATAATAAATACTAAACAAACAAACAAACAAACAAACATCTGATTCACAAAAAACTATTTTAAAGTAAGTTTAATGAGGACCACTTCATGTCATTGAAGAACAGTGGCCATCAAATGAAAGCATTTACTATGCCCTGTAAAATCTATGGGCCCGATCCATATTATCCAGCACAGAAGCAGCGCAAGCACCGTGTGCCAAGAAGGAGCGTGCGCCACACGTGCTTCAGCCGTGGTGCAAACCAGCAATTGCGTGGCCTGCATATTCATGGATTTTCCGACGCATCAGTACCTGTGGCGCAGTGAACATCAAGCAGTGCAGTAACGCCCCCAACACTGCCCCATGGGCATGACAAAGCCAGTGAAAGGGCCAATACAGGCCAGGGCCCCGTACCATCCATAGCCCAGCACACAGCCCCCTCATCGTAATCGCGTGAAAAATTGGAGCGTACCCCGCTCGCACCAGCCATATCGCGTGGAAAGGGCCACGCGTACCCCTGTGAAATTGTGTAACCTGCTCGAACCAGCCAAATCGCATAGAATGGGCCGCCTGTACCCCGTCCGCACCCCAGCAAAATCGCATACCCTGCTCGAACCAGCCAAATCGAATGGAAAGGGCTGCACGTACCCCAGCAAAATCACGTACCTCGCTCGCACCAGCCAAATCGCATGGAAATGGCTGCGCGTGCTGCCATCAGCCACAAACACACCCCGCAGGCAACCCACAACATAAGGGACCCCCAACACCTGTGACCATACACCGCAGGCAGCCCACACCACAAGGGCCCCCCCAACACCTGTGACCATACCCCACAGGCAGCCCACACCACATGGGATCCCCCATCACCCGTGACCATACCCCGCAGGCAGCAAGCACCACATGGGACCCCCCAAAACCTGTGACCATACCCCGCAGGCAGCTCACACCACAAGGGCCCCCCAATACCCTTGACCATACCCCGCAGGCAGCCCACACCACATGGCACCCCCACCACCTGTCTCCATACCCCGCAGGCAGCCCATACCACAAGGGCCCCCCAAAACCCGAGACCATACCCCGCAGGCAGCCCACACCACAATGCCCCCCCAACACCTGTGACCATACCCCGCAGGCAGCCCACACCACATGGGACCCCCCCAACACCCGTGACCATACCCCGCAGGCTGCCCACACCAAAAGTGCCCCCCAACACCCGTGACCCTACCCCGCAGGCAGCCCACACCACATGGGACCCCCCACCACCCATGTCCATACCCCCCAGGCAGCCCACACCACAAGGGCCCCCGAACACCTGTGACCATACACCGCAGGCAGCCCACACCACAAGGGCCCCCAACACCCGTGACCATACCCTGCAGGCAGCACACACCACATGGGACCCCCAACACCCGTGACCATACCCTGCAGGCAGCCCACACCACAAGAACCCCCCAACACCCGTGACCATACCCCGCAGGCAGCCCACACCACATGGAGCCCGCAACTCCTGTGACCATACCCCGCAGGCTGCCCACATCACATGGGACCCTCCCATCACCCATGACCATACCCTGCAGGCAGCACACACCACATGGCACCCCCCAACACCTGTGACCATACCCGCAGGCAGCCCACACCACAAGGATGCCCCAACACCCGTGACCATACCCTGCAGGCAGCACACACCACATGGGACCCCCCAACACCTGTGACCATACCCGCAGGCAGCCCACACCACAAGGATGCCCCAACACCCGTGACCATGTCCTCTACCAGGGACGGCAACCTGCAGGCCCCGACTCATGTCCCCCCACCAGTGACGGCAACCTGCAGGTAGACCCCGACTCATGTCCCACCATCCCCACCAGTGATGGCAACCTGCAGGCAGGCCCCGACTCATGTCCTCCCACCCCCACCAGTGACGGCAACCTGCAGGCAGGCCCCGACTCATGTCCACCCCCACACATTTGTCCACCATGCAATCATGTAGCATATGTCCACTAAAATCCCACCCCACGGTGCATCTCAACATCCATTGGTCCTGCTCCCCATTACATGCCCCATGGCAGGGGAATCACAAACTCACACATGCATGAATGTTTGCACACACATGAACAACATTTCTCAACAGCAGGGACACGTAATACAGTCATGGAAGATAGAAACATGCACCAAACCATTGAGAGCAGACACCACTTGGATTCAGACGTATTTAAATGTACTAATAAACATGTATTTAAATGAAACACATCAAAATAAAAACAGTGAACTCATCATTATTACAAATGAAAATAAAAGTACATTGCAGATAAAAAAATGTAAGTGAAAAAATGAAAAACTCAAAAATCTGGTCCATATCCATTGTTTCATCTGAAATTGTAAGCCCAAAACATAATAAAACCATTGCTCCATGGTGAAAACATTTTAAATTAACATTTCTAACTCTATACAAAGATCACCGGTTCATGATCCCAAAAAATGCCAGAACATCCTAAAAGTACTATAAAAATATAACTACATACAAGATGCGGAGCAAAGTCCAGCAACTCCAAATAAATAAATAAATAATCCTACTCCTAATGAACTATATACAAAGGCAGCGGGCTAGTCCTATGACTCACCATTTCCCCCAAGAGTTTTGGCTAGGGCATCAATAAACTCTGCGTCAATTTCGCTGATGCGGGCCTGTGCTCTCCCCTCGATGGCCTGCAGGGACTCCATCGTGTTCCTCTCAAACTCCCTGCGAGACTCCTCGAGGAACTTGGACCGCCTCTCCGCCCGACGCAGGGTGTTCTCCGCACTGGTGATGGTGAGTCGTGTCCCCTGTGCCCGCTGCTGCTCTGTTCTGATCTGCTGGCCCATTCGCTCCAACACAGAAGACATCCTTGTGGTAAGGTCCATGTTGCCATCCTGCTCGATGGCCGATACCTGCCCCTATGATGTTGAGAGCCCCAAGTCTTGATGCCTCCTAAATTGAGCCTGCCACTGCCGAAAAGCCCAGTGCCTGCACCTCTGGGACAGCCTCCGGAATGATGACAACCCCCAGGTCTGTCGTGCACGTGCCCTGCTGCTTGTTGCCTGCACTTCCTCCACTGCCATTGGTCCTGTTGCTGTGGTGACCACCTGTGCTGATCCTCCTTCGACTCCTGACTGTGGCAGGGATGTGGTCTCCACCAGACAGGCCGCCGGGGTTAGGACAGGTTCACAGGGGGCACTGGTGGTATCTGGGACGGAAGACGGCAGGGAGGACGACTGGCGGACAGAGGAGGAAGAGGTGGAGGGGGGGTCGCAGCAGTGGCCAGCACATGTAGGAAATTCCTGACCAGGAAGGGAGCTAGCCAGTTTATGAGGGGACAGACCTCATCGTGATGATATGCAAGCCCCCGATTGGAAGCCTGCACATCATCACGAATGCTGTGGCCTCCTCCTCCTCCTCCACCACCACCAACCTGGATGACTCCCCACTTTCTTCCGCATCGTATTGCCCCAGTGTGGTCTCACCTGTACCTCCCACTGCCGAAGAGCCCACGACCAATTTCGGCCTCTTGGGCCTCCCCTCAGCAGCTGCAGCAGTTGTTGCGGACGCAGCACCAGTCTCCTCACTCCCGGAAGATGACGGTCGCTGGGAGGATGACTGGGCCCTGCGTCTACTCCTGGTGGAGGCATCCCTGCTGCCGGGATCCACAGCGCCTTCTCTGCCCTCTTCTACCATAGTTGCTGTTGATAGGGAACCATAGAACACATACATCATGGTACTGGACATATGTGTGCTTGGCACAATGCAAAAGTACATAATTGCCACTGTCAAAGGTCACAACCATCATCACCGTCCACTACACACAGGGAAGTGCCATTCCCACACATGCAAAATCATGTCCGTCATTCACACCAGACATTCACATCCTTGGACAAGGCACTGCCAGCACATCCGAATTGTGCATGCACCTCACACGCATCAGGGCACATACACATCTCACACACATAACCTGACAGTCATGAAGCAGGACATGGAGCCATCACGTCAGAGGGCTTTGAGGTCAAATTGGCAGCATGAGGCAATCACACATGCAAAAACAAAGAGTCACAGACATCCTGTCGTGTTTGCCACTCACACACTCACTAATCATACACACGCACATGTACACCATGTATGTCCATGATGTTGCCGAATGCACACATGTGTCACACCTCTGGCATGACACAATCCACACACAGGGATGCAAACATATGCACATTGTGACACACATGTGCTCATTACGCATTACCACACAGACACCATTGATGTTGCACATGCATCAATGAACTCACATGCAGCAGTACCTGGGACATGCACACAAACATCTGTACAGTAGGCATGGCAAACATAACAGCAGGGTGCACACACCAACCACACATTTACATGCACATGCACTATTGTGGACAAGAAGACATGGACACTTACCAGTTGACTCCGGACGGAGCTCCAACTCAAAGACATGGGTGTGCAGCCCTGTGTCGATGCACTCGAGGACCCTCATTTCATCGGTGGTCAACCGGCCTTAGCTCCCTACTCGGACAGCCACAGGCTGGAGGAGGCGCAGGGCCTTGTTGAGGGTCCTGGACCTGTAGTTCTCCCAGCGCTTATGGACATGTCGGTAGTCGCAGGGTACCACCCCCTCTGCATTGATGGCACCCACGATGTTCACCCAGATCTTCATCTGTCCTTCCTTGTCAGCTTGCGATGGTCCATGGAAGAGGGAATCATAATGCCCCAGGACTTGCTCCACCAGGATGTCAACTTCATTGGCACTTAAGCTGACAGCCCTCTGCCTCGCTGCCGAGTGGTTGCCACTTGCCTCTGATGGTGTAGTGTCAGACATGGCAACCCCCAAGGCAGGGTGGGTGGGAGCACGGGCAAGGTGGTCCTGGGGTTGGGCTGTGGAGCAGTGGTATGGCAGTCAGGAGTCTTCTGGATCAGCAGAGGTGGTCACAGCCACAGGATCACTGGCAATGGCTGGCACCAAAATGCAGGGCACGTAGGCAGCAGCCCAACAGAGTGGGCTGGCAGCAGCAGATGGCTCTAGGAGGCAACATGGGGCAGTTGGAGGCAGGTAAATGGCCATGTAGGCAGGAGCGTGGGTCTTCTGAGTTCTTTAGCGCGGCCAGCTGGAAACAGAGTCACTCTGCACGTGCGGAAACAGCACGTTAGCGTGTAATCAGAGGAAAGGCCCTAAGCGCGTAAGTTACATGACGCGTGCTGGACTTTGGGCGTTGCCGTTCAGTATGGAGATAAAGGTGTGCGTAAGACGACAGTGCAAAGTACGTGCTTTTCGTGGGGATGGACGTGTGAATTTCATATTTTTGTGGGTTCACACGCGATTACTTCACTACTGTGGCAGTGCGTACTTCTTGTACTTCTTGTTTTGGCGGGGAGTTGCCTACCCACTCACACGCTTGTGATTTGCTTCATACTACGAGGCAGATGGTGAGTTGTGCATGCATTTTTCCCACTGTGGTTGCCCCTGTGTGCCGCGTACCCCATTTTCGAGGTCATAGTATGGTACGCGTTCCTTGAGTCTGCATTTTTTGTGTTGCTGGGTGTCACAGCGTACTGCAGGACATTTTTCACTCACACGTGGACTACCGAGGGGTCGCATACACGTTGATTTTTGTTTTTGGGGTGGCTGAGCATTGCGCAACCCGTTATTTTTTCCACAGTGGTCACATGGAGCCTTGCTGGAGCACAGTAGTACATATTCCATCACGTACCCTGCCCCCTCACTCCAATTGGCCAAGGCAATTGTTGGCTGCACCTCCCATTGTGCTAGTCCATCAGTGACATGACTGGGAGGGCAACAAGAGAGAAGGGAGGCAAAGTTGGGCGGCTTTGCCAAGGTGGGCGATGTGTCCAGGGTGGTCAAGCTGGCCAAGGTGGGTGATGTGGCCAGGGTGGTGAAACTGGCCAAGGTGGGCAACGTGGCCCGGGTGGTCAAGCTGGACAAGGTGGTCCACGTGGGAAGCTGTCCAGGCCCATGCAGGTATAGCTATGCCCCAGACCTAACTGGGGCAAGGAGATCCAGCTGCAGCTGACATCCCCAGCACCCGTGGTCCGGACAAGCAGTGCCATCTGCTGTCCAGAGCACCCAGGGTATGGAAGCTGCAGGGGCAGCTGCGGCTACCACCACCCAAGCTCAAGGTGAGCCAGCCCAGACTGTAGTGGTCCCAGCCCAGGCACAGGGTGATTCCATGGCCGATTTCCATGTCCCGAAGGCCAGGTCACGTGCAGTGCATGGTCCTGGCAACAGCACCCAGCTACGGTTACCTCCAAGCTGACCTTCTGTACTAACATCAGTTGCTGATTCCATAGGCCAGTCCACCTGTACTCCAGCCCCTACTGACCAGAACGGTACAAGCCACTCAGGTTCAGCACTACCTCGCAAGAAGCAGAAGCGTGCTCCAGCAGTACAGGCTGGGACCCCAGACATGGCACAGCAATCCCACACATCGAGAAAGAGGAGATCTGTGAAGAGGAACTGGACATGCTCGTGGAATACGTGTTGGATCACGGCTGTGACATGCTGGTGCAGGCAGGGAGCACACATACGCCTGCTCAGCGTATGGCCCACTGACAGTGCCTCGCGGGCTGTATGAGCACCTTGGGCCATGAGAGGCGCACAGCTGGTGATCTCGTGAAGCGCTAGAATGACCTCAAGCGCCGAGCAAAAGACAAGCTGGCTGCCAAGTTTGCCTCTACTCAGGTGACGGGTGGTGGGTCAGCACCAGAGGACGATGAACTCACTGGACATGAGGAGATCGCTAGTGATTTCATTGCAGTGGAGCAGGTCCAAGGTGTGGGAGACCTGCCAATGTATGAGTCAATGTCCGGTGAATGGTGATGCATGTGTGTCCAGCCCATGTTGCTTGGGTGATGTGTTATGATTGTCTGCCAGTTCAGGCTACGTTGACATGACTGCCATGTATGACCCATGTGATGTTGAACTGATACGTGCTTGTTGTCATGCAGACTGCATACAAACCATGTGCTGCACACAGAGGCAATCCTCATCACCACACCTGCTCCCTCCTTCCATGACACTCTCTCTCCAGCCTGTCTTGGCCCTATTCTTGCTCCAACCTGTGGTCGCAGATAGCCTGTGATGATATTACACTCAACACTCACCTTCTATCGTCACATGACCGACGTCTCTGTGAGGTCACCCTGCAAGCTAATCCTCCTCAGAGACATTCTTCCTTTCCTCTCCATCCCCCAGCATCTCACTGTCTCCAGAGGACTGGTAATTCCTATGGTGGACTACTGCAACAGCCTTTACCAGGATTTCTGTGATTCTACACTGTTCCCTCTGCAACTCAGACCTGGACTGTGTGGAAAGTCCTTTAGGCTTGGTGCAAGGTATCTGCCTAGGACTGTGATGATGGCACAGGCTCACAGTGGCTATGAGTAGTCATTCCTGAACCCTGTGCATTCTCATCAAGTTCCTATGGGTCCTGGGCCAGCAAGTCCTTCAACTCCATCTCCAGTATTTACTTCCTTCTCATGGTCTTTCATCATCCCTTTCATGCTCCCTCAGGGTCAGTTGCTCCTCATGAAAATTAGTCTGTGGCTGTGGTCTGTGTTGAGCTGGGGCCTCCCTCTGGTACAGCCTCCCTGCCTCTATGTAACTGGAGGTGTAGCTTCTCCGGGTATGGAGGCACTTCTGATGCTTCCTCATGTGTTGTGCTTTCTGTCCTCCTCTCCCCTGCTTTACTCCCAGATGACTGACAGAAGGCACTTGCCACCTGACCACACTGTCTGCTACAACACGGTCTGACATGCATTGTACATGGCTCATCGACAGTAGTTTTCAACTTCCATCTGAGGCTGGTAGAGAGTTCTGGCATGGCTATGCTACATGCCATCTGTGTATGGGCATCAGTCATCTTTGTGGAAGGACTATGCCAGTGACATGCTTGTGTGTGATGCAGGTGCTATGCACCATTCAGTACATGTGTATCTTTTGCCCTTTGACACGCATCCATGTGTGCTTTCAGGCTCCCCTTCCATTTCATTCACACTGCATGCATGACTGAGTTTGTGTCATGTGTGACATGGCAGGTTAATGTGTTGGCTGACAACATTGTAATGCCTGTGTGTGTGGCCTATGGTATTAACATGTGTATTCATGTCTCTTTTGTGTATTTGTGCAGGTGATGAGGCACTTGATGCAGTGGAGGAGGAAGTGGAGGAGGAGGAGATGGTGGAGGAGAAAATGTATCCTCAGCCCCAACCAGGCACCAGTGGAGGACGTGGTTTGATAGCCCATGAGAATCCATTGTTGCTACAGACCATCCTGACAAGGGATGTCTCTGAGGACACCTATGCCTCTGGTGCTGAATCAGACATGGAACCCTCATTGCTGTCGCAGGTGAGTGATTATACTGTGGATGCTGTTCTGACCCAAACACCTGCAGGGGGTAGACCCCTCATGGGGCCAATCAGTGTTGGTATGTCCGTCTGTGGTGGTTACAGCTGCAGGGTCACGCTCCACAGTAGTGGCTGCTGTTCCTGGGGCAGCTGATCAAGGGAGGAATGCAGTCCTGCAGCCACAGGCAGTGCCAGTGCAGCAAGGGCCAGGTATCCTTGGGTCCGGCGGATGTAGGGTCCGGTAACGCGGTGGCCATGTGCCACTCGGAAATACTGTGTGGGAGCAATCCATGTATACTATTGCACAGCAACAGTGGGCATCATGTGAGATGTTGGCAAAGGGCATGGATAGGTTGGCCAATTCCATGCTCCCCCCTGAAAGACAGCTGGAGCTGCAGCAGCAGGCATTGGAGTCCATATGCCGCTCGCACAGGCTGGACATGTCGGCCAGTAACAGGGACCGACGGGCTGAACTAGGGGCTCTGCGCACAGCCATTGCTGCTGAGGCTGAGGCCCACAGGACTGCCCTGAGGGAAGAGAATGCCTCCCTCAGATCTACTCTGGCTGCACTCGAGTCAGCCCGCAGTAGACGGGCAGAACAGCAGATGGAGCAGGTGATGCACAGCATCTCTGTGGAACTCTGTGCAACCTATGAGGTCTTGCAAGCAGAGATCCGTGCACCCTGTGACATCTTGCAGGCGGAACTATGTGGATCACGTGAGGTGCTGCATGCGGTCCTCCGGGCCATCATGATGCAGAATCAAACCTTTCAGTCTTGCATGCTCACTGCCATTGAGGAGCAGACCAGGGCTATACGTGGTCAGGCTCCCTTACCACGCACACCCCCTGATGCTACAACAGAGGGTGATGACAACATTGACAGCTCTCCCACTCTATGCTAGCCGTGCAGGCCATGAACCCATGGAGGTGTTTCTTTTTCTTTTTCTCAACATCCACACATGTGGGTGTTGAGGTGCACCCTACACCTACTCCCTCCTGGGTGCCAGTCCACCCAGCCCCCCGGTCCACCATGGCCATTTCTGATTTTTCTGTATTTTTTGTCTATTGTGCATTCATGTGACAGTGTGTTGCTTTATGTAGAAGCCGAAGGCATCCACTGTGTGTTCCGTCTGGGCCCATACAGGCTTGTCTCGTGTTGGTACACTCCTTGTTCGTGCCTTAGGGTCCAGACACATATGCCACTCCTGCTTCCCCTTTCCATGGGCTTGCAAGGAGGGCAGCATGTGAAAGTAACTTAAACAGGGACATTGGCCTTCCATCAGTTTTGTGGTCAGCCTGAAGTCCAACCTGTGTATACACCCCTAGTGGGAATTCACGATTGTTTGTCCAGTGCATGGTTAGCATACCTTTTTGTTTGGACATTGGTTAATGTGCATTTTTTCATGTTACATCTTCATGTATTACCTTGACTGTCTCCATTATTGATGCCCTTCCTGCTGTATGCATTACCCTGCCCCCTTTAGCTAGCAGAGACACACTCAAGATAGAAGGGGTCCATGTGCTATTGTGATTGGTCACTGTCTGACATTATCACTGTTGGGTCCTGTGTTTATAATGTGTTATGCTGGAAGATGTATGTTCCTGTGTACGATTTCATTTTGATGTGTCAGAGTGAGTTATTTCTGACCTAGTTCCATTTGTCGAACTGCACTTTGTGACATTAGCGTTATGTGTTGGCAATTTATTTGTCACTTTTGACATTGCATGCCATGGTGTGGCAACCGGGTGACAAGAAGTTTGGAAGGGTTTAGGTGACATACAAGGATTTAGATGTGCTGTTTTCCATGGAGTTAGTGGCATACTGCATCTTCAATGTGTGCCTTTTGTTCACACAGGATTGGGATAGTTTAAGTAGCTAGGGATGCACACAATGTAGCACTTCCAAGGACACATTCTCAGGGTGTTAAGGTTGGGACAGTTGATTGTCCCTTTGTCATCATCGATTGTCACCTGGAATGTTCCAGGCCTGTGTGCACTCCGCAGGGGTGGGAGTTTAGTTGAAAAATTGCACCACAAGCTGGGTATGGGCTGCCTCGCCACGTGCTCTTTTCCCTCCCATGTGCAGTGGCCGTGCATGTGGTTGGGGATGTGGGGTGACCACCATGTCCATCGGTACGCCAAGGTGTGTTGCAACGTTGTGCAGGACACATGCTGCCACAATGATCCTGCACATGGTGCATATAGTAGCTTTCCACCGGAGTGGTCAAGGAAGCGGAAGCGTGACTTTAGCACTCCGAATGTGCGCTCCACTATGGCCCTAGTTGCAATATGGGCACCTTGTATCTTACCTTGGGTGGTGTGGTGGGGTTCCATATTGGCAACATCATGTAGCTGCTCAGAGGGTAGGCACTGTCTACTGGGGAGAGAAGAATGGTTGTCATTATTTGGCTTTGTCTATTTGTCTGTGTCTAACATGCATGCATGTGCACATGCATTTATACTCACCAATGAACCATGTGTTGCCATGCCTCCCAGCTTCCAGGTCCCGGTGTAGGGGTGACATTCTGAATATGAAACTATCATGGGTGGACCCTTGATAGATAATGATTCCCTTGGCATCACATACAACCTGCATGTTGATGGAATGCCAGTGCTTGCGATACATGTGCTCTGTGGCCCTAGGTGGACATAGGGTCACATGGGTGCAATCTATTGCACCAAGCACTTTGGGGAAGTGTGCCACCCCATAAAATTCCTGGACCACGGCCTGCCTTTCTGCGGGTGTTCTGGGCATGTATATGTGCCTGCAGACTGAGGGGCCTGCAGTCATGATTGCCAACACCTGGTGTTGGCAGCGTGACTGCGTGGGCTGTGAAACACCCATAACTATGGCAGTTGTCCACTGAAATGACACAGTGGCCAAAAAATGCAGTACATTGAGCTGAGCACATTTTCCAAGGGGCTCAGTGCTTGGGAGCACAGTGTGGGTGATGTGAGGTCATCCTCCCACTCAGTGACCAGGTCTAGGATTATATGAGGTGGAAACCTATTCCTGCCATAGACCTGGTCATCAGGCATCCCAAAAAGGCTGGACCTGGGTAAAAAAATGTGGGGCCTGGCTATCCTCCTCCACCTTCTCCTGCGTTGTCCCACGATCACTGCTGCGAGGAATGGTACATTCATTGTAGCTGTAAATGCACGTTTGTATTAGTGCACGCTTTTTATGCATTGTTTTAGGTGCATGGTGACGCTTATGCCTGCTATCGCTTGGCGGACGTGTTTCCGGATTAGCGCATCTTTTCCCGCGCGCAAGAGACCCCTGTTCAATTCCATGAATACAAATTGTGAGCATGCGTGTGGTCATTACGAGTATTTTACTGTGGTACTTCCCATGTAATGCCCACATTTACGCTTGTTGTTCCCCATTCCATGTGTTCTGCCCCCCTTTTAGGTCTGTGCGCTGGACGGTGTGCGCCTTCACTGGGCGTCTCTCACAAGGCGTTCATGGTGTTGCAGTGATGTGTTGGACCCAGGCAGATTACACGCAGCTCTCAGGTAAGCCACGCGTAATGTGTTCCATGAATCGGAAAACAGGCGCTTGCGCGCATTTTGCATGCATGCGCATGTTTTCTGCGCAGATTTATTCCATGAATCGGGCCCTATATGTCCTACTGGGATGAGTATTGTTCAGATGTGAGAGCCAGCAATCTAATGAGCATATGAGAAAACAATCTCATAGGGCACATTGAGGCAGCTGCCTGGCAAATCAAATACTTATAATAATGAGCCCACAAGAACTATTTCCCTTCCACCAGTGTCATAATTTTTGGGTTGATAGGCCCCTAATAAAACGAAAATGTAGCTGAGCTGGCGACCACACAATCCCATTTAGTGAGCACGAGTAGCTGCCAGCTCAGTGGTCATGGCATTATCACCAGACAAAAGCCACGACAGCACATGATGAGTGTCAGAAGTGACATATGGCAGCATTGTAGAAGCCCTGGCTTTTTTGATTTTTATTAAGCTAATACAATGATGTGGGTAATGACATTTCTGGAAGGGAAATCTGCTGAACAGATTTTCCTTTCCCAAGCTCCACACAAAGGGCATAGTGTACACCTGTGCCCTGTTTCATCAGTAGCCTGATCTGCAGTGCCACAAAGCAGGTACAAAGGTCACAGGTGCCCATTAGACAGCTGCAACGACAGCCATGTTTCTTTAGCACAGGGGCTTCATTTAAGATATGCAACCCTATGTCAAAAACAACTATAAGGATGTTGTCCTGGTGGCAGTTAAACTGTAAATATAAGCTATACCAAGTTAGAGTATGGTGGCCAGCATCTCTTATAGCTATCCAAACCACATCAATGTGTCCACCCTGTGAACCTACTTCAGCTGTCGAAGAATTATGTGAGTTCTCTCCAGACAGGCGTAACGTTGCCACTGCTGTCAAGAATGTAGCCTTGGGGGATTGCGTCTTTTTTTTTCTTTTGTGACGGCAGGTAACTCTTACCAAGGGAGCCAGCCACTCTACAGGACAGTGGCTGGGAACATGAATTAAAGGGAACACCCATTCACAAAAGGCTAGGCTTCACACAAGGGTGCTGCATATCTAACCACTGTTGATTCTATTGAGAAGCATGTTGGGTGTAATGTCTGAAGGCAAAGTCAACTTGTTCCTAGAACAATGATTGGGCCCCTAAGGGCTCACATCCTGAGACTCCTCTAACTCTTCTTGCTCCTCAATAACATTAGAGTTAGACTCTGAATCATTATCATCCCCATCAACATTTTCCACATTTGCTGAAGGAGTAGGTGTCACAGACCTACTTCTCAGACTTTGAAATTCCAACAATCTTTCAATCAATTCATTTTTCTTTCCTTTAACAGGGAGGTTCCCGACCTTACACATTTCCTTCAGTTGATCTACTGTTGAAATGATCAGGGTCTCCTGTCTGTAGTTATCCATATCAGGCATGATAAAATTGCTTTTCTAGTGGTGCTTAGCCTTGTGAAGGTTACTATTTTAACAAAAGTAAAGCAGAACTCTCAATGTAACAATTCTAGAATGTATCCCACCGCCTGCCACCAGTGTCAGGCAAAGTTTGCATGCAGTACTCTCTGGAACCACTACACACAACTATGACTACAGGTGTAAGCAAAACCAACCTTTGGTATAAGTCTGTACCACACAGTTTTTGGTAGCGAGCTGAGCAGCCAGGCTTATCTCAAGAGGGAATGTGAGCTGTAATGAAGTTACACAGAGGTCTACAATCACAAGTATTCAAATAGACTCTTATTCTCAAGGTTTCTTAGTAAAACACTTACTCATTTATCACAGTCAGTAAGAAAATATTCACTAAAAGGAGGCAATTAATGTCACACAAAAATATACTACAGTACTTCACACTACCCGGTTCTGAGGCATTTAAGCTACTTTGAAGGAGGAGCAAAATGTCATTCAGAGCATTTGAAGTAGGAGCAAAAAGGCATAAGGTAATAAAAACGAATAGTAGAGTTACTCTTAAACAGTGCAAACAGTTTGAGTTCACCGAAAGAGTTGCTCCAATGCAATAGGTAGGCCAAGGTCAATGGGCTAGAGTCTTTTATAGGTAAAAATGGTTCTGGTAGTTAAACGGAAAAGTCTTTGCCACAGTTCTCATAAGTAGTTCATAGAAGAAAGATTTATATGTCGGGTCACAAGCTGCAAGTTGCCAAAGTTTCACGCACTTTCGCAGTGAGAGGTAAGTTCTCTCGGTCGGGTTTTCACAGTACCTTATGTTGAAAAAAAGATGCAGCTGAAAACTTCTGTTCCTGGCAGTTCCTGCAGATCTCACTGTTCCTGAAACTCAGTCGTGGGGACAAGAGGGAGGACAAGAGGGGGACTCCTGCACTGCACAGGGACTGGTCACAAAGCTGGCAAACTGGCATATCTTCGATTCTGGCAGCTGTAGTCAAGCACACAAACTTGTGTCCTTCTCCCTAATTAGCAGCACTCTGAGGAAAATACAACCAGCTGTGAGAATGGTATCCAGGTGGCTTACGAGTTGCTTGGTCCCACCAACTCAAAGGAAGAAGTCATCCTTGAAGGGCTTCTCTGTGGAGATGAACTTGGCAATTTGGACCTGCAGCAGGGCTTCACCGGGCAAACCAACGGTCCAGGAGTTGCAACAGCTGTCCTCTTTCAGCTCGTCTTTGGTTCTTTTGTTCGAGGGGTCGACTCTGCCTTCCAAGCCAAGAGACTTGCCTTTTATTTAGTTTTCTCCCTTTCATTCCAGCCTAGCTGCCACTCACCCAGCAAGGTGGCTGTCCTTGCCAGACAGTCAGCCAACCAATCACGCCAGAGTGCATTTGGGTCTCCTAGGATACTAAGCACAGTGAGTTTCGGGCTCCTCCCTCACTTCCTGCCCACCCTAGACACTCAGGTTCCAGAGGTGGTCTTCAGTCCTGAAACCAGCCAAAGGCGTAGGAACAAAGGGACCAAACCTAGTTTGGCGCCCAGAGACAAACTCTAGAAGGACCATTCCAAAAAGAAACAGCGAAAAAAGAAGACCGGGACCTGTTTTTACAGAGGGGGCTCAGACGCCATCTTGAAAAACATTTCTCCCGCAATTTAACGCTACCGCTGTTCGCGATCTGGAAAAACCATGGTAGTTCATTGTAAAACCACTGCCACCAGCCATTTCGATAGGAAAAGGTAGCAGATGATTGCTACATGAGTTTCTAGATGCAGGGGATACTAGGTAACCCCTCCAGCACTCTTTTGGAAGACAGTGTGTGCTGAGTCTAGGAATTTAAAAAGACTAGTAAAGTCAATTTAACTTTACTTTCTTTGGGAAACATTAGTTTATCCCAGAGAAGGTATTTAAACCTTGGAACAGCCTAAAAGGCTTCCCCTGTGTCACTGCACTGAGGCTGCTGTATGACACACATGAAAAGATGATGCCTATGGAGTTATCTAAAACTCCACAATCAAAGAACACAAGAGTAAAACACACATCAAAATACACGGCAGAGTGGGAAGAAAGGCTCACACTCTCTCCAGGTAAAAAAATCAAGTCCTCAAAATCCAGCAAATTTTCTGGGGGTCTCTAAGGTGAAGGGAATTAGCACATTCATGAGAATTCTCCCTAACACTGCCCCCTTCCCACCACTCTTTACCTTCACCTTCCTTCTCTCCCTCTCTCCTTTGCTAATCTCACAGTTGCTTGTTTGGTCTCCAGGTCGCTTATGTATTCTCGGGCCCTGGCCTCCCACATCGAATCAGCCCCAGTTTATGCCTATCCTCAGCACTTGCCTCGACACACCCTCACCCTGGAGGCTCGCAGTTACCATACATTGCACTTCACCTTTGACTTACCCACACGCACCCCAGCACCTATACCATTCCCCCTCCCTCCTGCACTTGCACGTTCTCCTTTTTGTAAATAAGCTTGCTATGTTTGTATGATACTGTGGTGACTTCCAATGTATACATTTAGGGGATCACCTTTGGCTTCAATCTGTCATTTAAATAAAATAACATTTTAATTCCAAATTCAGCCCTTTCTGTGTCCCAGAATTGTGGGGTGGGATTGTATACTAGACAGTGTTAAATCAGAGGGTGCACCTTCGCGCAGTAAAACCTATATATTCACAAAAAATGTGACAGCTCATGCCCGCCCTTGAAAGTTAAATATGTTTTGACCATCCGTAGCTGTAATAGTTGGAGGTAAATTATTCTCCCCACCGCTACCCCCTGGTGAATTGTTTTTGAGATTGTAAAGCAGAAATGTGCATTTTATGCTTATTGTTATTTTACTTCTAGTGGCAAATAACCTCGATAGTATTTACCATTAATGATTATAGAATAAACCTAGTGGTATTGCAGAATTGCAACACCATCAGGATTACCACCTTAGTGTTGGTAATTTAACACAGCTGTATTTCTTACCCAATGTGACACAATCGTGTTTTTTCAATTCACTGATACAAGGTGCTTACGTCCTATTTGTTCAAATCAAGATAATTGACAATAGTTCAAAAAAAGCATTAGTTTGTTGAAAAATAAACATGGGACTTGGGAAGTAGGGCACACAGAACGTGGAATCATCTGGTTAACATATTCTATGTAAACCCTTCTTCGGATAGACATTTTGATTACATATATTTAAAGACATTTCTGAAAAATGTGATACCATTGCTAAAAAGCAGCAAAATTCAGCACGTTTGCCAAGTGGCCTCCTTTCTAATTAGTTTGAAGGACAAAGCTAGGTCACTTTTAGCTATCTGAGAAAGTAAGAGTGTCCCTGTGATATTTAATAATTTAGATGGAAAAGCTCTCTCTGGAACAACTTGTGTGCAATCAGGAGAGCATGAGGACACCAGGAACAGAACTATCTCGATTTAATAGTTATGCAGGCTTATATAAATGACCACCAATTGTCGCAAATTGTACAGTTTTGTGCCACTATACCTTAATTGTCCGGCTTCGTACTTCTTTCAATAATTGTGCCTTATGCCTGGCGGTCTGCTGTTACACTTCTAGGATACTGCACTTGATAAGACAAACACATTTTCGAGGGAACCAAACACATTCTGGGAGGATTGGTCTTATTAACAGAGAGGGGATAAACTATAAGAAGGACTGGAGCCATCCCTACAGATTGCTGACTGGGTAAAGCTATAGATATCCTGATAGGCTACAGTATGTGAGACACTACTAGTGCTGGGTCACGGTCAGTCATATCAATTGATACAAGTCAACACCTAACATCCTTTAACCAGCGCTTGTAATAGGAAAATACGGGGCAGGTACTCACCATGGGGCGGCAGGGAGTACTTGAAAAGTATTTGAGAAGCACCTGTGGAAGTACATAAATGGGCCAGTATGTTCTAGAAGCAATGTGGAAGATACACCCAGCATACTTAAAGCCCATAAGGAGCCAAGCCTCTCGATCAGTAATAATCATACCATCAGATCCCAGTCAACTTCTGTCACACAAAAATCCCTTCAATCTCCACTCCCCACTGTCTCACTCAAGGACAGTAAACCATCAGAAAGTAGCCACTGAAAGGCATAAGCAGCCCCCATCATCACCTCAATTTTCATCTTCCTGCCAAGCACTGTAATATCGCCAGCAACAATGTGTAATGAACACTGCTCCAGGCCCAGGTCCCGATCGCTATAAGGCAGAATACCATCATTGCAGACACCCCCCCACCCCACATTAGGTACAGTAACATCGGTTCCATGTAATGCAGTCCCCGCAAAAATGTCTGCTGACAAAAAAGTCACTGTTTTTTGAGGAGACATTATTACATTGAACATGCAGTGGTTTTTACAATGGGAGCAGGGGACATCCCCACAACCTGTTGTAGAGGAGAAGCCAACTGCCTCAGCAGGAAGTCCCGGCCCCCTACTACATGTATGCTGAAAGCCTGAAATAGTGCCATGTTTCACACCAAAAGTTGTGACTATTCTGCGTCGAGTCTTTCAGAAATGTTACCCACTGAGAAAACTTATCAGATGTATCCCCGAAGAGATGACAATCTCAAGGAGGAGATCCCTGAAGAAATATGAAAAAGAGAGAACGAGGAGTTGGTGACATCACAAGACACGAGCGTGATGCACTGAGAAGACTGGCTGACGAAGAGAATATATGTACCTTATAGAAACTGATGATGAAGTAAAGAATCAAGTAAACTTTCATGTGCGAAATGAAGATTGCACATGTGAAAAGCACTGAAGAAAAAGCAAGCCGTTTAATAAATGTACAGATGCAGCAATGCAAGTAGACTAAGTGATCATACAAGATGGCTATACATAGTGAATAGACTGCAGGCGAAACCGCCATTATATAGAAGCTCGACATCGGTGTCACAATTTTAGTAAGTTCAGACCATGAAGAGAAGGGCTGAAGACTGTGTTGCATCAACAAATTAGCTGGGAGCATGGAAGAAGTGAGAAGGGCTGTCTGGCCTGTTGTCAAGACTGAAGGCAGCCAATAATTGGTTATCTAGCCTCAAAGAACAGTGAACGGGAGAATCTGAATTATGCCTTGTAAAGGTGCAGAGAAAGAACACCATGAGGGCCAAGTTTATTCATTTAAGACAATTAAATGCTATAAAATGGGCCAAATTGTGGTGTCCTGTAACGTGAACCAAGGATGGGAATAGAGTGGCCATGCAGTCCAGAACTTTGATAAGTGTGTGCCCGTACGCCCTTATATTCCCAGAGATGAAAATACATTGGAAAGCCAAGTTGAAAAACGGTCTGCATGGCAGAAGCCCTGGGTGATGAGAGCTGATGGGCTAATTGGGTGGGGAGGTACAGTTCAGTCTACCCTCTGGCTCCTGGGTCTGAGCTCATATGCTGCTAAGTGAATCAAATGTTCCAGAAGGGCACAAGCATGCCAACCAATTGTAGAGGGCCATATAATGAAGGGCCTTATAGTTAGAAAGCCAATAGGGTACCGTGTTTCTAATAACCGATGATGATGACTTGCAGTGGGGGTGGGCATGAGTTGACCACTTGACTGTAGAAGCCCAACTACTAGAAATTATAGAAAGTATATTTAGATATTCCCATTGAGCCAACCACATATCCCTGTAGGTTTTTCTTATTTGCCATGTAGTATGATGTCACGTATGATGAGTTTTTGCTATATTGTTGTTTATGAAATGCTTTGATAGAGAGAATGCTGTGCGACGTCTGTTGATGTCCGTTGCCATCTTCCTGAATTGGTCTGATTATTGCAGTGCAGAGTTATTTTGTTTCCCATCCACCAGCATGACACGCTACCTAAATATAGGCTCATATGTTCACGTGATAGCAGTGGTAGGATGGTTTAATACCCTTTAACCTGTCAGCTCTAGATTTTCAGACAATTGGACATCCCGTGCCATCTAGCCGGAAGTTTGCAGGGTTTCCTGTGGAGAGCGGCAGAATAGGAAACTTGCAAATAAACCGATTGGGTGGGCAGGGTCCCTCTTTGACGAAATCCCTACCTGGTTTCCACAGGCGCTTTACGGATGGAAGGCGAAAGTGGTCGGTTGGTGGAGGAGATGATGTCCGAAGGCCTTGAGTCAAATGACCGAATGGTGAGTAGATTGAGGAGAATGACAAATTAAGGGGACGGGATTATGGTAATTTAAAAGTAACGGGAGTAATGGGAAATATTTTGTGAAGATAGAGATACAGATAGAAATGCTCAGAAGCCTGACTCAAGGGAGTCTAGAAGAGATGATCTCACACTCCAATCGGAGTCCTTATGCTACGTGTAAACAGGTTTACATAAGGAAACAATTTAAATCCTGTGACAGGATATTGATTAGGGGTGAGGAAACAAAAGGTGATCACAGAGTATTTTTTTGTAAATGTGTAAAGTCGATTAGTCTGTCTGTCTGTATTTGTGTTGAGTTAAGGTTTTGAAAAATGATATATGTCGTCAAGGAATTGAAACGAAGTTAAGGAGCGAAATCACCTATCTAGGGAAGTGGTTGGTACCAATTCAGAGGGAGACAGAGACAAATGAAAAAGATAGAGGTTTGAGCGGTGATTGTTGGAGCACGCTCATATTTGTTATTTTAAGAATACTGAAAGTGGTGAACGCATTTTATAAAACCTGGTAAGTATTGAAAGTCAATTCAGACTCGTCAAAATGGGAGACACTCCCCTGATGCATTTATGTAAGACACTGCAGAAAGCACATGCCCAAGCTCAAACAGTATAGTGCGGTATGGGTGAAAGGCATGGCAGATAAGATGTTCATGCCATGGCCACAAGGGGGATCATTGTCAAAAGCTGTATTGGAATTTATGACCACATACTTGCACGCTGCATACACAGGGAAAACATTTGAGAAAAGGTTAGCTATTCTATAGCTCTGGAAAATGTACCAGGAAGAAAAGGAAGATCTACCACCTGAGGAGTGGATGTTTAATCACTGCAAGGAGGAACGTATTGAGCCCTCAGCTTCCCTTGCCTCGCTGAAGTGAAAGGTGCTAGTGCGGAAGTAGGATTGTATACTGTAAAGGAACTGAAAGCAGCAATGGGCTATAGTGATCCGATATATACGAACAGCCTGCTTATATCAGTGATGATATTCCAGAGGAGAGTAAGAGGAAAGGAGAGATCTTTAAGATCATACAAAGCAAAGAAGAGAAGAGTGAGCAGTCAAACATATTGACAGAAATTTGAAAGAGAGATTAAGAGATGGAATGGGGGAAAGGACAAAGCTGACAAGGTAACTCTTGTGCAGAACGAATGGATGGGAAGACAGATATTATTCACGTTAGATGGGAAAAGCATTGAGGAAGTAAGGCAAAGGGAAGATAAGGACAAACAAGATAGAAAAGATAGAGAACAAGAGCAAAGATTGAAGGGCGATGCGCACAAAAGGAAGAGCATGGAACAACGAGAACAGATGTATCAGGAGGAGCAAGAGAAAAAACAGGAGCGGGCAGAGGAGCAAAGAAAGTATGACAATAGGCAGAGAGTAATAGACGATAGGGATAGAAAAGAAAGGAAGAGAGAGGAGGAGGAAACACAGAAATTAAGGAACAAAAGGATACAGTGATGAAGAGAAGAGGAGGAAAGCAGAGCACAAAAGAAAAAAGAGAGAAGACAAGAAGAGGAAAGAATTAGAAGGGCGATGAGAAGACAAAGAGAATTAAATGAAGACTTAGAATGATAAAGGAGACAGCAGGACTTTGATTTTAGCCTTATTCATAAGGAACCAGTAGAGGCAAGCCCAGCAATATGATGGGACAGAATAGAAGAGTTTCTTCCATTAAAGGGAACAAGGTCAGGGGCATCTAGAGTAGCATTAGAAGAAGAGAATTTTGATATAGGAAGTATCAGAGACAGGATTGATAAGGTATATCAATAACTGAAGGAAGGTAGCAAATCTGGAACCCGAGGGAAGGGGGATCAGTCCCTAGTATTCCAATCACAAAGCAAAGAAGAAAACCCATTCAGCCTTCAGCACAGAGCCTTATCCTTAAGCAGACTGGACTTAGATAAGGGTGAAGGGGATGAGAGTTACACTACTTCGGGATTAAACATGTCAGATGAAGGAAGAGAATCCTTCCTTGGGGAAGAGGGAGGCAGCGCATGTGCCCCCAAGGGAAACTTGCAAATGAACAAAGAAGTAAGATGGTCCGACCTAAAGCAACTTAATGATAGGACACAGATTCCATAGCACATCCAGAGTGTCCCAGAGGACGATCGTATAGTGAGAAGGGAGAATCACTGCTATATGTGAGCAGGTTAAGATCACTACCAGCAAGGAGACGGACTGGGTTGATTGTCCCTGCCATGAATAGGCAGACAATGGGAGCCGACTGTGGGCTAGGGTTTACGCAGTTTCCCTTATTGGTAAAAGGGAGAACGAGACGACAGTATATTCCATGGCCGCAGATGGATAAGGATAATTTAAGGTGCAAGCTGCCGAGTTTGACGTAGGGTGCTGCGTAATGGATATATGAGTTAGAGAAAATGACAGGAGGAAATACGGTGGCTATAGATGACATTAAGGGTTGCTTGAAAGCTATTCTTGGGGAAAGAGCTGATGATATATGGAGGGGAGCAGGTTATTCAAGTGTGACAGCACAAAACACAGCGCACAACGGAGCTCTCAGGGTGCAGTATCCCAAAACATCAGATATGGGTGCAATTATGACATGTAAAATGAAGGAAGATGAAGACCCTCCTGGTTACTTTCAGGATATTCAAGAGCATTGGCAACTTGAAATGCGGGAACCCTGAGGAAAAACTGTGGCAGTATTTTATCACATTATATGCCCGAGCCAGTACAAAGGCAACTGAAGAAACAAGTGGGAATGGAAGCGAAGCCATGGCCTGAAATACAGTTGACAATGAAAAACAGCTGTCGGCTGTTGCAGAAGAAAAAACAAGAAGAAAGATGAGGCTAGGAAAATAGAGGAAGCCAAATTAGTTCTGAAGAAGCTGTTGAAAATTGCCATGGATGGGGTGGTATTGACCAGCGGAGAAGGACTGGGAATGCAGCTAGCAGTGGGTATATCACAGGTGATTAATCAGCGCCAGATGGACCAAGGAGGGAATGCGTTCATGCCAGAAGGCAGAGGTACAGGATATAGAGGAAAGGGTGGATTCCAAAACTATCAAGGTGGGTTTCAAAATGTGGAGAATGAGAATCAGAATGCACAAGGAGGATTCAACCAAGGAGGACTAGTCAGGTGGCCTCCCCCTGTATGTTTGACTTGTGGGATGACAGGACACATTGCACTCACATGTGGGGGCCAAGGGAATGTACAGAATGGGCACTTTTCAAGCAGGGCGAAAGCTTATCCTCCACCGTAAAGCACACAAACTAGGGAAGGGTTTGCCCAAGATTAGACAGTGTATCAAACATAAGCGCCGCAAATGTAACAGACACAGCAACCAGAGCAAGCGCAAGGGAAGTTTTAACACGCCCCCATGCAGACACAGCAGTATGCAAACACGGGACAATTACTGACATCTAGAATAGGAGGTGCCACTGTGGTAGGAGGGAATTCTTTCACAGGTACGGGGGTATGCATGTACTCACAATAGGACAGCTCACAGGGTGACTTGATGTGTTCAGTACGATCAGTGACTACAGACCCCCCAAGAGGAGCCAAGTATTGATGTGCCGGTAGGAGGCACATCTTTTTCTTTTCTAGAATACACTGGGGTTACTCATTCATGTATACAAGATGGAAAATATCCAATGTCGGGAATTGCCATGAATGCTCAAGGGTTCTCTGGAGCCACGAGTTGAGTTCCTTTTATGGGCAAACCGCCAGTCTCTATAGGAGAATGTGACATGTCTGTTCCATTGCTGTATTCATGACAGACACCAGTTAACATTTTGGGAAGAGACTTGATGACAAAACTTAACATGACAATTTCATTCACTGTCGAAGGAATAGTGTGTTCCACTCCTGGAATACACTACTTAAGTGTGGGTGAATTTATACTGGTGTTCACAGGGCAAATGGCTCTGTGAGGCGTTCCAGTAGAGCCAGAGGTTTTTCTTTATGGAGTAAGCATTTTAGTAACATGGCTACCTGGGTTAGTGGGGAAGACTGTGAGGATACTTGACACATTTTTTTTCAGACCACGGATACCTATGGATGAAGAGGAGGGTCAGACTATCGCTCTAGTGTTAGAAGCAGCCATAGTATGAAGGGAAATGGTGATGCTTGAAGAAACGGATGATAAGGTTAGATAGACCATGGGGAACAGTAATAGCTCTCGAAGAAAGGTACAGGTTGACTGACATTTACTGATGATATGTTTAGAGAAGACCCAACAGATGATGAAGTAGTGTTCTTTGTGAGCATTACATACTGGATAAGAATAGAGAAGAGGGAAATCCTTATGACATAGGATTATTAAAGGGAACAGGGGAAGTTAAAATAAAGTTGAATCCAGTGCAATTTTACCTCAAGCAAGACAGTACCCCAAGTCTCGAGAGGCTGATGAGGGTATGTTTCAGACTATTTCAGCACTGATGAAACAAGGTATTCTGGTGTATCAGATACATTGTGCAATACCGCTGTGTATCCTATCAAGAAAACAAAAAGGGGGGGTCGTGGAGATTCATACAAGACATGAGAGTGATTAACCAGATTGTAGAAGCAGAGTTTCCTCTAGTTCCTAACCCATCGATGATACTATCCTGGTGGAAGCATGATATTTCACACTGATTATTTGAAAAATGCATTGTTCTCAATCCCATTGCACAAGGACTGACAAGACTTGACTTCATTTACATTCTGCCAGACTCGTCTGAAACATACTAGGCTACCTCACGGGTACTGTGGGCCTCATTATGAGGTGGGTGGAATGGGTTTAACGGCACCGGTAATGGTGCTGGTGCCGGTAAACCCATTCCGCCCTTTTACGAGGTTCCCTTGCAGGACCCGGTAAGGACACCTGGTTAGACCAGACGTCCTTTGCGGGTCCCGTGAGGGGACCAGGGAGCTAATAACGGGCCCGTTAATAGCTCCCTCCTCATTCCCATTGAGCCCTATGGGGCCTCAAATGGGAATGGGGATGAGTTACTTCAATGAGGAATTACCGGGTCCTCCAAGGTTGGAATGGCCCGGTAATTCCTCATTCGAGGAACCCAGACCCGAGTTTGGAGGCAGCCATGCTATTTATAAGGGCATGGCTACCTCCAAACTGGTAATGAGACCCAGTGAGTCTCCAGCCATCTTTAACAGGGTCCTCCAGATGGACCTAGGCAATGTTGATTTGAAAAGTGCAGTGATACAATACGTAGATGGCATTTTAATTTGTAGCACTACAGAAGATGAGTGCAGGCAGGACTCGATTCAGTTGATGACTATTTTAGCAGACAAAGGATACAAGGTATACAAGGAGAAGCTACAATATTGTCAAGAAGAAGTGTCATATATAGGACAGTTGATTTCACATGATGGAAAAAAGGTGACAACTGAAAGAACTGAGGCAATTATGAAAACTGCAAAACCGCATGCAGTAAAACAGATGCAACCATTTTTGGGACTATGCAATTATGTTAGAACACCCAGGTTTGACTACAGTTCATACACAAGACCCCTTTTGCAGGCTTTAAAGAAAGAATAGGTGAATAAGGTTAAAATAGAATGGACTAAGGAGATGGGGAAGGATTTGAGGAGTTGAAGAAAGTGATTTGTACAGCCCCTGTTTTAGGAATTCTCAATTATGCTGAGTAATTCTATTTATTTTTGCACACAAATGGGACAGTCATGACAGCAGTGCTTACACAGAGGACTACATTGGGGTACAAGCCCTTAGCGTATTACAATGGGATTTTAGACCCAGTTATGAAAGGACATTTTTCTTGCAAACAGTCATTGGCAGCTGCTGCATTCGCAATTGAGAAGTCTGCAAGTATTGTTATGGGCTGCTCTGACTCTCTTTGTGGAGCATGCTCTGTTTGCCATTTTAGAGAAACCCAAAGCTACACTGACATCTCAGAGAGCCTCAGCGTATGAAAAATGATTTTGAACCCAAAGATCAAAATTGTCAGATGTTAAAAAGTGAATCCTGCCACATTTGTAGCTGAGCCAATAGCTGACGGTGATCATATGCATGACTGTGCAAATTATGTTGAATTTTATGATGATATACCTTGTGTGAAAGAAAATGCTTTGCCAGGAGGGGACATTCTCTTTATTGATGGTTCTTTGAAAATGTATCAGACTAGTGTAGAAAGGCATTCTGGCACAGCTGTAGTGAGGCATAGAGCAAATGGCGAGGTTGAAATTGTAGCAAGTGCAAGGCACCCTCTCACTTTTCAGCGCAAGCGGCAGAATTGGTAGCACTCATTGTCATGCTCGAGAAACTCGAAGGCCAGGAAGTGACGGTGTACAGTGACTTTGCCTATGTGACGTAAACCGTACACGCAGAGCTGGCATGTTGGAAAAGGAGGGGCTACCTCCGAGCAGATGGCACTCCAGTGCAATAGACATCTTTATTGGTCCCAGTAGCCATAGTGGGCCTTAAATGCGCCGCTCACACTAAGTGAACAGATTTTATTTATTGCGGGCACGAAGCCACAGATGCAGAAGCCAAAAGGGTTGTCTATTCACCAGATATCTTGAGTTTTGATACTCCAAATGTCAAGGAGAAATTAGTTACGATTATGGTACTACAAGAAGGATTTAATAATTTTCCAGAAAACCCAATTGATGGAGATCAAAGGCAGTGCACCACAGGAAGAGCATGAGATATGGAAATGAATGGGGTGTTCTTTATCCCCCACAGAAGCATTATGGTGATAGGATAGCACTGGAAATCTGGTGATGCCAGTAGCATTGTTAAAGGTAGCCCTTGAACAGCTGCACTACCCCGCGCATGTAACTAGGGAAAGTCTTGCTGCAATGATTGCGGAGGACTGGTTTATTCCAAATTTGTTAGAACATGTTGCATTCTTTGTAGTGAATTGCATCGTGTGTCAGAAGTTTACAGCTGGGCATACACTGAAAACTATTAGAGGAATAATACCTCGAACAAATGGTCCTTTTCAGCATTTACATATTGATTATAATGACATGCTGCAGGTGTTTAATGGATACAGGTATCTGATAGTGGTGGTGTGTCCCTTCTCGAGGTGGATTGAGTCAGGTCCATGTACACACCCTGGTGCCACTTGCACAGTGAAGATTTTAGTATGTGAAGTCTTTCCAAGAAGGGGTGTGTGTGAGGTGCTGAGATCGATGAAGTGTTAAAAACAATTATTGAGTATTAAACATGCGTTTTCTTCTGCTTATCACTCACAAGCAAACGGAATATGTGAGAGACTCAATGGCCTCCTTAAAGAAAGGATTGCCAAAATCAAGCTAACTTTGAAGAAGGGATGGCTATATTGCCTGCCCTTAGCTTTATGTGCCCTAAGCAATTAACCTGGTTCGGACCACCACGTCACCCCCACCAACTAGTGACTGGGAGGTGGATGAGAACGCCTCTTACACCTCCATTGAGGAGTAGAAGCACAGAGTACAGCAAAACTATTAGGCGATGAGCTGCATAAATATTTGACATGTATGACCTCTAGCATCTCTCTCATTTCAGATCAACTCAGATGCCAGAGGGGTTGGTCTCAGAACACAGATGAAAACCATCCAGCAATCGGATCAACTG
The DNA here is from genome assembly GCF_040938575.1 of Ambystoma mexicanum. Taxonomy (NCBI): domain Eukaryota; kingdom Metazoa; phylum Chordata; class Amphibia; order Caudata; family Ambystomatidae; genus Ambystoma; species Ambystoma mexicanum. The sequence goes on along the minus strand of NC_090931.1, from coordinate 490,818,006 downwards.
AACTTTTATCAGCACCTAAATTGTTTGTTGGTGACATTGTTTTGATAAAAGATTTCACCCGAAAATGGCATGAGCCACGTTTCAATGGCCCCTTTATCGTTGAAAATATAACTCCCTCAGCAGTAAAAGTCCAAGGCAGACAAGCTTAGCTTCATTTGAACGAAATTAAATTGTGCACCAGCGAGAATGCCCCTCCAACTCCTACTCTCCCTCCTACTGTTGCCGATCCAGAAGCAAGACAAGAAGAAGAATTTCAGCATGTGCAAACTTGATCGATGACGAAGAAGGATGGTAAATCAACAAGCTGAATAAAGAAGATTGTGCATTTGGACTGTGACTCAAGCAGACAATCCTTATGGATATTATAGCAGGAGTGCAAACCCTTGCTGAGGAGTAACAGGAAATTGAAAAATGAACTGTAGAGCTCTGTTGACGTGTCAAAGTTATGCCCATATGAAAGTTCAATATTAAAACTGGAAAAGAACAGATTATCCAGACTGATTTCTTGGTGCATATTTGTTCTAATTGTTCGCATTCCATGGTGCTGATCGATGGGGATATACACAGACTTATACTTGCTGTTTTTGTATTTATTCTTCAAGCATATCCTGCTCTTGTCAGAAGAAACGTTGATCTTTGCAATATTTTACAGGATCCTAAAAATGGCCCCGTGATTAGGAAGGAATTATTTATTTATTTATTTATTTATTTATTTATTTATTTATTTATATAGCGCACAAAACCCTGAGGTATCTAGGCACTTAAGCATAAGGGATTGGTTACAGTATTTCAGGTTACAGAGAGGAAGTGCAAGAGGTGATTACATCATAGAGCAATGTTCATAGGTAATTACATGAAGCAGAGTGCAAAGAGTTCAAGGTGATTACATTCATGGAGCCTAACCCCATGTTGCAGGGTGGCTTCAACACAAAGATACAGGAGTGAATTAGGTGGGCCCATTCATGGAGCTTAACCCCATGTTGCAGGGTAGCATCAACACAAAGATACAAGAGTCAATTAGGTGGGCACATTCATGGAGCCTAACCCCATGTTACAGGGTGGCTTCAACACAAAGATACAAGAGTCAATTAGGTGCGCACATTCATGGAGCCTAACCCCATGTTGCAGGCCAGCTTCAACACAAAGATACAAGAGTCAATTAGATTGGCACATTCATGGATATAGCGCCTTGAGTCAATGACTCGCCTTAGAGTGCCCACGTAGCAGACAGGGAGCAGACAGGGGACTTAGGATCGGCCCTTGGTAGGAGGGCCGGCCAAGCCTGCTGGCTCTCTTATAGTGCAATAAAACCAAAGCCCCAGCCAATCAGGGGCAATGTTGGAAGCAAAGGCCCCACACACTCGGCTGCATGCGGTGCAGGTGGCCATTATGGAGTGGCTAGGCATCCCATAATTTTCTGTGCGGATGTAGGCTGTCTCCAGGCAGGGACAGTCATACTGTACAACATAAATCTTATGACTAGGTGCAGCAGATGGTCACTGCTCAGAGTAGAATGCAAACATGATGAAAACAATTTTGCAGAGAAATATGCAAATTTCCACGCTCGATCGCGCAATGCTTCCATTAAGCCCCATATGGAGTCGGGATGCTGCGGCGGTCTCCTGATGGTGGGGGGAGAGGGGCAGGGCCATCAGCAGCTATGAGTTTCAGCGACATAGTGCAGGCACACACAGTGAACAAGGAGCCAGGAGCCAGGATTGGTCCTTGGTAGCAGGGTTAATTGGTTAATTGTAATCATCAAGCATATACTATAACACCAGGAGACATTGCAATTGCAGGAATAAAAAGTGTTTCTTATGTCTTAAATGATCACAGTAGAAATGAGAAATGTTGAAAGTAGTACGATTTTAAGGAATGAACAAGCACAACCAATTCCTGACTGCCACAAATGGTGGGGGTTAATGCACTGGTTGGTGATATATGTATGTGCAACTATACTTTGGGCTTGATTCACAGAAGCATGTTATAATGGTGCAATCCCATAGGAAATCATTCTGTGAATCAGGCCCTTTGTGACTTGTGTGTTTCTCTTGTTATACATTCCCTTTTATATTGATGCTCCTTTTAAGATAGAGGCCACAACGGTTTCCCCTTCTGCAAGAACTGCTTTTGAATCGCTTACCTCCACTAAGCCAGAGTCTCCTATGGTTCTCACCCAAAGAAAGGGGACTTTTTGATTGGCTTCATGATTATTATGCAAGTACTGACCTTGTAGTAGTTAGACACAAGAGAAATACAGAGGAAGGTAATGAAGAGATAAATACTTATCTAGACAATGCAGCACACCGGGATAATAACATGAGGTATCAGCACATGAGAAAGATGGCAGAGAGAACATCTAACGAGGCTTGCTACATCTGCTCTCTCATACCCTATGCCATGGATGCAGCTCACACTTTTATTTCAAGAGAAATCCCAGAACACTATGCCAAATGCCTTGTTCATCTTGCAGCATGTATGACCAGAGGACAATTCCAAGGAAATTGGGCCACTCTGCGGTGGAACTTGAAATGGTCATTTCCATTCCAGGATGATTAAATCAAGACCACACAGATGGAAAAGGAACCTGTATGGAATAGCAAGATGCTTACATATTCAGTGACAGTACAGGAAGAGGTAATTGTTGCAGAGATGAATAGACTGCATATCCCCGATAAAGCAAAGGTAGCTGGATGGTCTGGATGTTGGGAACAAACTCAAGGTTTAGTCTATGGTCAATTGAAATCCAAGAAGGTCTAATGTCCTGTACAGCTCACTTACTGAAGGCAGAATATGTACAAGAATTACAGAAAGTGAACGAAGGATGTTTGAAATCATGGGCTAAACATGTCAAAATACTGACGTGGGTAGAAGATGAATCAGGTCCTATGATAATGATCAAATTGGCAAATGCAACATTATGCTTCCAGAAAGAAGGGAGGATTCATGTGGGAAATAATAAAGGCTGCAAAACTACAGTTGATGTCTCCAGAATGAGAGCAGGAACAGGCATCCTAATAGATGATTAGTGGGCTTCTGGCTCCAGAGCCTTCATGAAGCTGCCCAAGGACTGGGCAGGAACGGGTTCCTTGGTGCTCATCCATGTTCCAGCATTAGTGATTCCTCAGAGTGACCTGAACATTGAAGAATTTTCAAAAGTAGATGCTCATTTAAGGAGATGATCACTTGAATTTCTCAATCGAACCAAGAAAGGGAATTACTTCACACTAAAATCAATAGAAGCCTTTGATGCTATCCCATATGGGCACAGGTTGATCAGCAAGACTGCTTCAGCATTCATGACTATCTTCGTGCCTGGGATCCAGATGATGGCCAATGCCAAATGGTTGCAGATTACCATATGGGAGCTTCTGCAGACCATCAACACCACCTTAAAGGGATTAAATGCTATCAGGGAAGATCTGAGAGCCATACGACTAATGACCATACAGAACAGATATGTCCTGGACATGATCACAGCGATGGAAGGAGGAGTTTGCACCAAAACTGGGCCATCATGTTGAACATTCATACCATCTCATGATGATGAGAATGGGACCTTGACAGAGGCCATAACGTTGCTGACAACCCTGCACAACAAGATGGAAGACGAGACAGAAGACATCATAGATGATGGATGGTTCACGTCCATTTTCTCATGGGTCCCACAGTAGATGGCGAACATCTTCAAGTTTCTTGGACCAATATTGGTGATGTTTGGATTCTGTGTGATCAGGATAATAATTACACAGTGCAAGAAGACAGCAAAGAAGGTGGTAGTGATTAAGATTATGATCAATGTCGAATCAGGGTTTAGACCCAGGTAGTTGACAGATGAAGAGATCAGAAAATACATAGAGGCCATCATCATAACACCTGGGGGAATGAAGTTCCTGTATCCAAAGAATCACAAGAAGTATGTGAGATGATGGATCTATTTTAATCCGAATGGACAGTGCAGTTACACGAACTGGAGTGTTGATGAACATGTAAAATCAGCAAGATCCCTGAAAGGAGTAATGAAGATTTGGACCTCAAAGATGCACTTCTTCAAGAGAAGAAATCAAGATGCAGAGATTAATGAAGATTTGGTTGATGAATTAACCAGAGGGGAGTGTGTAGAGTAGCAGCAAACAGCCTCTGCAGGAAGTCCTGCCCCTACCAGTATGTTGGAAGCCTGCAATAGTGCCATGTTTGACACCAGCAGTTGTGACTATTCCGCATCAAGTCTTTGAGAAAAGGTACACACTGACCCACTGAGAAAACCCTATGAGATGTGTCCCCGAAGAGATGACAATCTCATGGTGGAGATCCCCGAAGGAATATGAAAAAGAGAGAACGAGGAGTTGGTGACATCACAAGAAACGAGCGTGCCGCACTGAGAAGACTGGCTAACGAAGAGAATGTATGGAACTTATAGAAACTGATGAAGTAAAGAATTGAGTAAACTTTCATGTGCAAAATGAAGATTGCACATGTAAAAAGCACTGAAGAAAATGCAAGCCGTTTAATAAATGTACAGATGCAGCATTGCAAGTATACTAAGTGATCATAGAAGCTTGCTATACATAGTGAATAGACTGCAGGCGAAGCCACCTTTATATAGAAGCTGGACATCAGTGTCACAATTTTAGTAAGCTCATACCATGTAGAAAAGGGCTGAAGACTGTGTCACAGCAAAGAATTAGCTGGGAGCATGGAAGAAGCGAGAAGGGCTGTCTGGCCTGGTAACACGACTGAAGAGAGCTAAGAACTGGTTATCTATCCTCAAAGAACAGTGAAAAGAAGAAGCTGAATTATCTTTCATTAAGGTGCAGTGAAAGAACACCATGCGTGCCAAGTTTATTAATTCAAGACAATTAAAAGCTATAAAATGGGCCATATTGTGGTATTCAGTCAGGTGAACCAAGGATGAGAATAGAGTGGGTACGGAGTCCAGAACGTTGATAAGCATGTGCCAGTACTCCCTTATATTCCCTGGAATGAGAATACATTGCAAGGCCAGGTTCAAAGACAGTCTGCATGTCAGAAGGCCTAGGTGATGAGAGATGATGGGCTGATTGGGTAGGGAGGTACAGTTCAGTCTAGCCCCTGGCACCTGGGTCCCAGCTCACATGCTGCTATGTGAATCAAATGTTCCAGAAGGACACGAGCATGCCGACCAATTGTAGACGGCCATATAACGAAGGGCCTTATAGTTTGAGAGCCAATAGGGTACCGTGTTTCTAATAATTGATGAAGATGACTTGCACTAGCAGTGGGCATGAGTTGTCCACCTGACTGTAGAGACCCAACCACAACCCAACCCCTCATAGAAAGTATACTTAGATATTCCCCTTGAGCCAACCACAACCCCCCGTAGGTTTTTCTTATTTGCCATGTAGCATGACGTCACGTATGATGAGTTTTTGCTATATAAGTGTTGTTTTTTATTAAATGCTTTGAGAGAGAGAATGCTGTGTGACGTCCATTGATGTCTGTTGTAACTCCCTGTTTTAGATAATTGTTATTAAAACAGTAAACAAAATTTGCTGTCTTCCTGAGTTGGTCTGATTATTGGAGTGCAGAGGTATTCTATTTCCCATCCACCTGCATGACACGCTACCTAAATTAAGGCCCCTTATGGTTACTGTCCCCATGCATAATGCCACCATATATAATGTCGCTGATGGATTTTCCCAGCAACATTATGAATGGGGATATTATATATGGGGACATTATTATCTGATACTGTAACATCATCAGCAAAACATCCTCTATAAAGCATAGTTATCCTTCGAATCAGGTACAGTATGGTTACAAATGATCCCTTTCACTCCTCCCATTCCCTGGTCCAGCCCAGACACCCACATCTAGTAGAGTGACATCACAAGGCACTGATAACTCCCCTGATACAGCTGGCTGAAATCAGGAAGCAGGAGAATCAGGGAGAGTGAAAATGGGAAGAATGAAAAAGAAGTAGGAAGAAAACAAAAAAAATAGAAATACAAAACCAGTAAGAAACAGATTTTTCAAAAATAAGATGTAAAAGTATAAAGAAAAACTGATAAGAGTGGGATAGAGGGAAACTGCTGACACTGTGAAATACCCCAAAATGTGAGAGCCTCACTTTGAAGGAGGAACACAACTTAAACTGCCTTTTTGGTAGAGTCTGGAGATTGTGCTCACTCAGGTGGATCTGGAATCACCTTGTTGCCCACGGTATACCAAAGGGGGATTATATATTTGCATATGTCTGGTACACCTACAAGGCAATCAGACCCAAAATGATAGGTAATTCTCTTCTGTGCCAACAGTAACTTCGGACACGTGTTTCGGCCTTGTTGGGCATAATGAGTAAGGTGAAGTTGTGTCTCTGTAGGCACAGAGATCAAGGGATCATCCATGTCTAGATTTATTGATTTAATGTTTACTTTTAGGCACTTATACAATAAGAATATACTTTTTCAAAAGTGCCCACAAGGGAGGGAGGGAAATACAGAGTATTCAGAACGTGCAAGTGAAGAAAGGAAGAGGGGGGTAAGAGCTCGATGTGAGACATGGACGAAGTGCTAAGAATGTTACAGTTTATAACTTAAGGGCAAAGTAAAAGTCTTTAAAAATCAGCCAAAAATATATTATCCCTTCTACTGAGGATGAACATACCTTAAATAGCCTGCTCTGTGGAAGGCGCCCCCATGAGGAGCATTCACAATCAACTTTTAGGCCACTATTCCTTGCCAGAAGAGAGATATTCATTTGCATATAACTCTGGTCTTTGTCAATGTCAACAAGGACAGTCCATCAGCACAATATTAGGCAATTCTCTAGACAAGACTATATGCAGCAAACCAAGGTACATGTTTCTGCCTTGTCGGGCATCATCAGGGAAGTGAAGCAATCTCTGCATAGGTAAGGAGAGCAATGTGTTGGTATCCGGATTGCATTTTTCAACTTGCCTCACCCGGGTTTTCCCACACTCTAACAATTCTATGTTTGTCACAGAGATGGCTTGTCTTTCTCTCAACTTTTAAAATGTGCACTCACCCTAGTGACACACTTTTTTTTATCCTTACTCCGACAGGTAACACCCATGTGAAACCCTTTTTTGTCAGATCAGGGCTACCTCTTTTTTTATTTTTCATCCCTTTGTCCCACTTCATGGTTCCGGCCGGTTACAGTACAGAATAATTGGACCCATGGAAAGGTTGTCTGTGGAATTAACGGCTCAAAAATAATTGCTGTGTCCCGGCTACAGAGTCTGCTGTACCTCACGGATAATGCTTAACAAGAAGAAAAACATGTGGGGTTGCGGTTTGTACTCTTGTCCAGATGATTATCCATCATTTGGTGCTGGAGTGACCTTGTGAGTGTGGCCAGACTGATATTCAATTGGATGTTCTCCTCTGTGAAAGGTACTGAGAGTTAAAGCATGGTTTAGACTTTCCCAAGTAGGACATGACCCCTATAATAGGGTGCAAAATGTGCACTTGCCACTGGCCAGTGATATTGGACTTTTGGTGAGTAAGAAATGGTGTGCTCTCTGTGTGTCTAGAATTGATTGAGATGGCAAATGACTGTGTTTTATGGCTGGCTAGTAGCTTCCAACTTGAATTTTTGCACCCTGCCCTCAAACAGGCTATTTAGTTGTGATGTGTTCTTGGTTGAGAAATTCTCACCTTTTGTGTATTATTGTGAATAACTGGCTGAGGACGAGAAGGTGGGGGAAAAAAGGGGAAACACAAAGCGCAGTGTTTTGGGGAAGAAGACTCAATAGGCATGGTAGGGGTCATGAGGGCATGTGAGAGTGAGAGAAGGCAAACATGTCCTGTGTTTCCTGGGACATAAAGGCAGTGCTGGGGGGTTTGGGTAGGGGGAGTGGAGGGTTGGTGAAAGGAAGAAGATTTAGAATGTATGAAGAGTGTTAAGAATTTTTTTTATTTTGGAGGAGATCATATCAGGAATTTGGAAAGGGGAGACAGCAGTAAAATGAGGGAGGGAGAAATGGGAGAGAAGAGAAGGATAAACAGAAGGGGGCAGTCCTTGCAAATTCTTTGAAATCCCACTAGACGTGCAGGGTGAATTCCTTAGTTTACATACTCGACCTAAGACAAAGGCACTCGATCCATGATGATGGTGGCACATTATTTATCTGTCAAATAAAAGTTTCAAACATCTCCATAACTGCAAATAGTACTTGCCCCTTATAGAATCTCCTCGCCAATGCAAGTGGGCTAGTAGATTTTACGAGCCAGAGAGGTGAGAAGAGGAGAAATAGTGTGTGTGGGTATGTGTGTGTATGAGAGAAAGAGTGAGAGAGCAAGAGAGCTGGGTTTCAAAGCAGTGAAGAATGTCACACTGTAGACTCAGATGGAGAAAGGGAACTATCCAGGACAGTGACTACAGAACTAACTGCAGTTCTAGTCAGCATGTCACATCATGCAGAGTCCAGAGGGGGTATTTATACTATGAGCTCTGTTAAATTCAAGGAATCCATTCTGCACCACAGAACTCCTAGGAGCTTCTATTTATCAAATCAGTCCACCTTCTTGTATTTTTTTGGTAACAGTATTGTAGTCTGACAACCAGAAGTCAGAGCATTCAAAATCACTAGATCAATGAAGAGCCTGAAAATACTGGTTAATTTAAAGCACTGCCAATCACAGGAACCAGACTGTTGTGCATCCTTCTGATAGACCTACCGTTCATTAACCCTTTAAAGATATGAAGCTGGTAAGAGGAGACATGACCTAGGAAATTAGGAAACGTTGATACTCTTTAGTGTGTGTCAGCCACTCCAGTGCATGAAGAATTCCCTGTAGTCAAAGTCACACTTCAATGGATCTAAACGTGTTCTCTTTAATCTTTTTTGTTTCTCCAGATGAACTGTACAGGGTCCCCCAACGAAAGCAAAGATGTCTGAGGCAAAACAGCATAGAAATTCACGAAGACAGTGAGGTGAGCAGCTTTTCGGAGGTGGGGGAAGAAGGAAAGGCATGGTTTGTTAATGTAGCTCTGCCTCACCCTCTTTGTCACAGGACAATATGTTTAATGGTACTGTTTCATATTATGACTAGCTTCTTTTGAAGCTCCCACTTCAGGAAACCCGTGTGCTGGCTGATATCTTCTGCCATGCACACCTTAGTAGCAACACCTACCCTGCCCTCTACCATTCCCCCACAACACATGCTGTTTCTGTGATGAAGTTTGCTTTGAGATGTCGGCTATTCTGTCCGATAGCCGAGGTAACAGAAAAGCTTTGTGTTGCAAACACAGTCTCTAGACCACCTCCAACTCCCAACTTTCACTTGGTGTCCTCTTATCGCCCCACCTCTAGACCAGAGACTTCATTTGGGGGTGAACAGGGGTCACAGCTGCAGGACACAATCCCTGTGTCTCAGCTGTGAACCCCATGTCAATTTACAATTTTTTTAAAAGGAAAGAAAAAAAACAGAACAGAAGCTTTACCGCTGCCTCCTGCTCCATGGCTGCTCCTGGCCTGTGGCACCACTCTTGGAATCATGCGTTCGGAGTTCTGTAACCTTTCAGTGGTTGCTTAGCAACCACAAAAAGTTACAAAACTGTGAAACTCAAAGCAAGAATCCGTGCTTTCACGCACTCAGCACTGGTGTAGCGGGGGGGGTCCCATCATGAAAGCAATGAACCCAGCCTGCCCTGAAGATTCCATGTGTGAGTCCATTGAAATTTGCTGTGAGGCTAAGCAGACTCCATTTCGATGACACCCATCTAATGCCGGTGAGTTGAGAGGTATGGCAATGTATACATTTTCTGTGCTCATTTTGACTTTTTTTTCACCCTAAAATCTACTGCTCTGCTTGGTACAGAGTATGCATGGCCTGGAACAGTCATTTTTTACTAAAGGATCACAAGGTCAGCCTGGTAAGCTATGTGCATTAAATCTAACAAGGCTTTGCAACTTTGACATTTGAAACAAGTGGACCACTTTCCCCTGTCAAGACTCAACTTGATTATGTTGTGTGCTATATACAAAATAAATATGAGTGATGTGGCGATGTGGTGATGTGGTGATGTGGCGTTTCATCGCTCATTGGCCATTTTCCCTGGGCTACTAATTCTCCCTTCTAGTCCCTGGCACATGGGCTCACCACCGCACCTGCCAGTGACCTTGCCTAATTTTCTCATCGATAAAGAATTGTGTCGCATGGCCCCTGTGGGTCATCACTGGTGCTGCAGCTCTGCACATTCTTGCGTAGTGGCCTGGTGTGTTGCACCTCCCACATACCCTTGACTTTGCGGGGCAGTCCTCAGCATGTGGTAAATCGTACCCGCAGTACTGGCATACTGCCGGGGAGCCCTGAGTGGGGGTTGTATCTTGGCACTTTTGGCTCCACCGGGACTTCGACGGGTTGGACTTTCGTAGGGCAAAAGCCTCTTCCCCTTTGCTTGGGCGTACAGCCGTGTCCCTTTTAGCCCCCCTGCTTTCTGCTAGTTCATATACACTGCCATTGTCTAGGATTTGGACTAATGTCATTCCCGGTTCTCGCAGGATTTGCCTTCGCAACATACTTGAACTCGTTGTCCCATCTGAACATGCTTGACAGTTGGTGCAGTCATGCACAGAACTGGTCTATAGGCTCATTGTCGTGTTGCTTTTCGCCACACATCACGAACCTATCAAAGTACACATTCGAAAGCGTAATGAAGTGATTCTGAATGATCATTGTATTTAAATATGTGCTACGTATAGTGCTTTGGCAAAAGCACTATATGAATACCAAATCCTTATCATGAATCAAAGCATTATTGTTCCTGTGCTTCATTTTCCTTTATCCTTTGCTATATCCACAGCTATCTCTTGCATCGAGAAAAAAAAGATTGCAACACCCGGTTTCTCGTGGAAATGTACCCAAGATGTAGCTATCTATTTTGGTGAAGCGGAAGAGGGCACTCCCTTTTCTATCAAATCTTAAAACAACTACTGGCATCACACCACATGGATTGCGAGTCAATGATTTATGCCCAAGTTGTTTCGGACCTGATCCTAATCCATCCAGTGGTTTGTGCTGTGCATTGGAACACAAATTGCCTTCGAAATTTGGCCCAAATCCATTGCACGAGTCAAAAGTTATTAATAATTAATTGTTTCGGGTTTCCTATGGGAGTCCGACTCATCTTAACTATAGGGCGACAACTGAAAACCTATAATATATATATTGTAGGTCGGCAGTTACCGCCCTATAGTTAAGGTGAGTGAGACTCCCATAGGAAACCCAAAAAAATGAATTGCTTATACCATTTGACTCATGCGATGGATTTGGCTTAAGTTTTGAAGACAGTTAGGGTTGAGTCCCCCCCCCCTCATATCCCCAGACTGCAAAGTTTGGTAAAGATTTGTTAAAAAATTAAAAAGTTACTAAGAAAACAAAAAAACAAAGTTGCGGCCTACTTCCCATTAATTTTCCAATAGACAAAAAAAAGGTCATTTTTTGCCGGACCGCACAGTTCAAACTGCTGGTTGGAATTGGACCAGGTCTGAAACAACACCAAGCGTTGACTTGAGGCCTTTTTGTGGTTTGGGGTTATTCCGTCCAGTAGTTTTTAAAATATTTGATGGAAAAGGGGGTGCCCACTTCTCCCCAAAAAATAGTTATATATTTCCCATGGTGCATTGCAGGATCATGGTTATCAGAAATGAAAAAGCCGCCATTTTTTCCCCCCAATGAGAGCAATAGCCGCTGCATAGTTGAGAATATCGGAAAATGAAACACAGGAAAAAAGCCATTTGCAGGTCAAAAAACATGCAAATGCAATCAGTCTGGAGGTGGGGGAGGGGGGGTAAGAGGACACCAAGTGAAATTTGGGGGTTGGAGGGGGTCTAGGAACTGCGTTTGCAACACAAAGCTTTTCTATGACCTCGGCTATAGCTGTGAATAGCTGACATCACATAGCAAACTGTGTCACGGAAACGTGTGTTGTAGGGAGAATGGGATAGGACAGGGGTGGTGAGGAGGCCATCTAGGGAGTGGGGGGAGCTAGCAGAGATGAAGGGGCAGTTGGTGAGGGCTTGGCGGAGTGAGAAATAACTTTTTTCTGGCCTTTTTTCCATATTCGCGGCTTTAAAACTACACATAGCCGCGGCTATCTGTAGTCCATGAACTGGAAATAGGACTCCTATCCATGAAGTAACTGGGACCAACACTGCTTAGCTTCAAAGTGAAGATGCCTGCCCCCTCAAACCATGTTGCCTAATAAATGAGCACAAGTTACAAGACCACTTGACCCCTTAGAGCAACATGGCCTTAGGGGGCCGGCCCCTTCCCCGCTTTGAAGCTAAGCGGGTCCCAGTTACTGCATGGATGGGAGACAGTCCACAGTCCTGCTGGATGTCGTGTCTTTACCTCATAACACACCAAGAAAACCCATGGCAACCACATACATGCTTTCAAACTGCACTACTGTCATACCTTGAAAGTACTGCACACTAAAGGTCAAGCTGTCATGAGTCCCACATGAAAAGAGTTTACATTGCAAATCCAGCTTGTACACGTGAGACATCTTTTGTTATATATACATTTTATGGTCAAGTTGCTAAACCCATAGGAAGAATACTTTTTGGGTGGCTTATAACACTTCACCCGCCCTGGACGAATCCTAATGAAACTTTGCAAAAGAAAGTATATTAATCCGTCAGATCGATTCTGCAAAATTTGGTGAGGTTTTGTTAAGGGAGGGCAAAGTTATAGGAGTGGTCCCAAAATGTGTGTTTTTTCCCATAGACACGATGGAAAAAGAAATTTGCTCACGCCTACAGATCAAACCGTTGGACAGATCTTCACCAGATTTGCGGCAGCTTAGTCCCAAAAGCGTGTGTTTCTACATTTCATGTAAATCCGTCCAGTGGTTTCTTTTTAAACAACCAAAAAGTAGGTAAAAAGATTTAGTAATATCTGGGTTCGGTCTGTGGACTCACTTTCCTGTTCGGTCTGTTGACAGGCCTCTGATTGGCCCAGAGGCTGACCTGAGGTCCGTGGATATCAGACGCACCTGCTGATTGGATGGTGAGGAGCGTGAGATGTGACATATTTTTGGAAACACTCGCCATGTTGAATCCGCGGCCAGTCGCCTGTTTCTGCAGCCATGTTTGCTGGGGAAAAAGTCTGGAAAATACATTTGGGGTTATTTGGTGATGGAAAGAGAGGCTGGGAAGGGTGGGGGAGTGGAAAAAAGATGATATGGGGCTATTTTTGTAGGTGGAAAAAGGTCAGGCAGGTGTCGTAGCTGTAAACAGGCATCGCAGTAGTTTGCGGACAGTATCGTGGACGGTCAGCTTGCAAAGGACATTTGGGGTTCTTTGATGGCTGGAAGAGGGCGTAGAAATTGTAAGGAAATGGAATGAAGGTAATGTGGAGCTGTTTTTATAGGTGAAAAGGGGTTTGGAAATGACGCCAGGTCTGCGGTCAATTTCAGTGTGCACGGACATCATTTTGATTGCAGGGGATCAGGGTGAGATTTATTTGTTGACGGTGTATGCCATAGCCCCAAGAATATGTGCACTGGGCACAACCACCACAGTAGTAATATGTGTATAGTAATTATAGGTAATATAGTAGAAGTATGGCCAGAATCACCATAGTAGTAATATGTGTATAGTAATTATAGGTAATGTAGTGGAAGTACAAAGTGTTTGTAATATGGAGGAAGGATTTAGTTGAACTGTATATGGTACTTATGATTGTAGTACAATTGAGGATTGTGCTCATAGAATATGTTATATTATAACTGCTGTGGTTACTTAGTTTTGTAGCGTTATGAAGCTGAAATCTCTGGTTTATTTTCTATGGAATAAAATGTACAATTTGTTAATCAGGATAGTTTAAAAGCTCTATTTGTATACAATTTTACATACATTTGTTTAGACCCAAATAAACAGTACATTCTAAGTACTATGTTTGGTACAAAATTAGTGTTGACACACTGCTGTTGTTTTGACATTAAATAATCGTTGGGTCATTGGGGAAACAAATCTGCACTGGACCAAACACACCTGATTACAGCTATGTGAGTTTAAGGGTGATAGTAAGTGTGCTTAAAGTACGTTGTGATTAAGGGAATGCTTGAAGTAGTTAGATACCTGTTGGCATATTTTGACTGTATTAGAGGTTAGAATTGAGATGGCGTATTTGAAGTGTTTTGGAATGAAGGGTGTTTTTCAAGTAGTTAGATACCGGTTGGCATATATTGTAGTCTATTGTAGTATTGTGGATGTAGTTAGATACCTGCTGGTGTATTCTAACTGTTAATTGTGTTATAATTTAGTGACTACATTTGGGTTAAAGGAATATTAAGTAGGCATTTGTTTGTGGGTAATATATGTTTTGGAGTAACAGGTATTGTTACATTCAAACCAACCTTACTTTCCAAGTGATGCTTGGCCGTGTGTGAAGCCTGTAAGCTTAGTTATTTTTGGTACCATCTGAATTGTACCTTAGAAGCATTAGTGTGACATATTGGCTATGTGAGTTTATTTGTATGGTGGAGCGATTGTCTGAATTGCAAAAGGGCATAATATGCCATGATTTGCATTCTTCGGAAGCTGGTGAAATGCAAGGGAATGCAAGGAATTCAGAATTTGGCACTGATACATATACAAAGCGTTCATTTTTGAAACATGCTTGCAGAGAGTGCATGTATGTTTCCACGTGCATGAAATCGGGAAGATTTCAATTATAGAGATGATTTTGGTTTCCAGTACTTGTCATAAGTACATTAGGAATTATTTTGCATCTTCCTGTGTGTTTATGATGACTTTTACCATTCCTGTACACTAGCCCAATTCTTGCCTTATACCAGAGACATTGTAAGTGCTGTCAGGATTATTTGTGGCATTTCTATGAAGGTCGAACTTTTGCAAACACAACTTTTCTGAGCCGTTTACGTAAATATTGTCAACAATTGGTGGCAATGGGAAGGGAAGATTGATTACCACATTTGCATAGCAGTTTACTCCTGTTGTGTTGCTAAATTTAAATGGACCAGATAGTTGTGCCTGTGTATCCTTTGATAGGCTTTCAGTAGTTTTTTTGAGACAGGACATTTGTCTGTTTGTCTTCTGAAGGACGTGCAGTTGTTTTTGGACTGGACAGTTTTGTAGTTGTTTTACTTGATGGAGCACAAGTTCTTTGTTTCTTTAGCCGTATTGCTGGGAGATCTGCTATAGGTTCGGTTTGTATTTATTTTCTTTTTAAAGGTTTTCTTTTTTGAGGTATAGGGTACATATCTAGATGGGGTGTTCAGTGTACATAGCCTGTTGTATTCTAGGATGCAAGAAATTTCAGCGTTGACTTTGTTTGCTTCAAAGTTAACTAGGAATAGACCATTGAGTGTACGTAGATGTACGTAGATGTACATAGATGTACGTAGATGTGAAAGTGCTACGTAACTTATACCTTATTTAATGACTGTGCTGCAATGTCAATCAATGCTTGATCTAGGGTTAGGTCTGAAGGCGAGCGTCCCCAGATAGCACGATCCTCCCCACAATGAGAGACAATAATGTACTCCCAGGATGGGAATAAGGCTAAGACCAAGTGCGGGTGAGCTTAATGGGAGTTTATATAAGTCAAAAATAGGGCATGCAAAGGACTCTGCAAACTCCGAGAGCGCTCTGTCTGACACTAGCAAAGACAGGCGTATATATTTACAAAATGCGTCACAAGAACCCACACACTATAGGAGGCACATGTTCGTGGGGATTGGGTGGCGATGACTAACTATAGGTGCAGCTGTGATGTGGTGCGCCGTGGTTGGTGGATGTCGCTGGTTGCCAACGTGGGCTGGGCAGGTCAGCTGGGCTCATCCGGGCGGTGCTGTTGTGCCAGGCGTGGCCAGTGTCATTGATGAATGTCTTCCTTGGCTTTCTGCCCTAAGGCCACGCACCGCATTCATTCAATACCGCAATATTATCTTCCCCTGTAAATCCTACAATAGGTTATTCTACAGGTTAATGCAACACAGGAGGAATGCACCTAGAGCGGGGTCCTTTGGTGAAACATCAATATATGGTTACCATCATCCTGTTGGCCGGGTATCATAGGTCACGAGGTTGGGTGTCAGGGCAAGGGGTGAGCTGTCCACGTTTTTGTGTCTCGTTGGAAGTCATTATGAGTGGGTTCCTACAGTGTTGCTATAATATTGGGTGCCCTAATTTTACAGTGGCCATTAACCTGGGGTGAGCTGGTGGGTCGTGGAGCCTAAGAAAGGGCACCTTTTGGCCTGCGTTTATGGCCGGGGTTTACTGCTGGGTTGTAAATAATTCAGGTGGCTGGTCACGGCCGTGGGAGCTGCGGGGGAATGTGAATGCTTGAAGCGGCTCCAGCCTAATTGGGGGAGGTGAGGCAGAGCAGCCCGGGCCTCTGTCTTTCATCTGGCAGGCTTCACTGGGGAGGGAGGGGAAGTGGCCTTGGATATGCCCACAATGGTATTTTCGTTGTGTGTTTGCAGGTTATACAAAAAGACATAATAATTCATATACTGTACAATACTCATTGAGCTTTTTCTTCAAAGCTTACATGTCTGCATCGTTAGTGCCTTTACATGGCCATTTCAAATGTGTTACCTATACCAATGTTGCTATTGTTAACTATATGTTAGGCATTTAACAACCACGACATTTTGTTACACTCTATGCATGCACGATAAGCGAGGTAGTATTAAGGTTGGTGGAGCATGCAGGAACAACTGGCCAATGAGACTGATGGCAGTGACACATGGTGAGCTTGAACATTCGAATACATTCTATGCATTTTCTTACACAATTTACATTAGCTCCCAATGCGGTTGCACTTGTTTTCCGTTGCACTCTAGCAGCATTAGTTCAGTTATGGCATAGGGCCTTGGAGTGCATTCTTCTGGGAGAAACATATAACATAAAACCCGGGACACTTCTACCATTTGCGCATAGCTACAGGGATATGGGTATTCCAACCAGAATGCCACATGAACACACATTCTGCTATCTGCATGGAGTTTACATAGTTTATCAAAAAGGTAATGGAGAGAAGAGTTTAATCACAGGCAGTTTGCATATTAGTATTTGGGGTCTCTACTTTTGTCGGGGGACCATTTTACAGTTCTTTTCCACCCCGGCCCTGCTTGTCGGGTCATACTGAGGATAGTGATACACTGCGGAAGGTGAATGTTACAGTGTTTGTTTCTAGCATTAGCTCTTGTCCGTCTGTTCGTGGGAACGAGCTCTCAGCGGATCTGCCAGGGAGCTGCGGCCGCAGGGACAAGTGAGAACTCTCAGAGGGTGGGGGCCGTGCTGCGGCGCACAGGGGCTCATGTCATTTTGGTTTCACAAAATGATTTCCAGGGCCTAGCTTAATACAGCACATTTGGTCAATGATTCAGCCAGTGGTACACCCGCCACCTGGGCCCTGGGGACCCCCGACCAGCCTTGGACTCCACAAGGACGGGACTGCAGGGGAGGGGGGTAACTCTTAGGCCTATCCGAGCATACAGGTCAGATCCCTCATAGTGCACACTCTTGAAATGGCAGACCTCATACTAGCCAACAATCTAGACCTTCTGGCAGTCACTGAAACATGGCTACATCCGGCAGCATGCCGATCCCTCATGCTTGCTGTTCCGGATAAATACACCATCACTAGAGCAAACAGGACAACCAGCAAAGGGGGAGGAATTGCCATCATTTCCAAAACCCATCTCTGCTTAAGAGAATTCACTTCTCTGCCGTTCCCATCAGGAGAAGTCATGTCCGCCAAATTGCCCCTCTCTGCCCAAAGTACACTATTGATACACCTGATCTATAGACCTCAAGGCCCAACATCAACCTTTGAAGAAGACATCTCCAACCTACCCTCCCACCACACTAAACATACATCAGAAATCAAACTTCTAGGAGACCTAAACTTAGGATACAAAGATCCCCTAGACTCACATGCCTTAACCGTAGAACAATCCCTCCTCAAACTAGGCTTTAAACAATGCATATCAGGACTACCCACTGCAAAGGCAGAACCCTTGATTGGGTGGCTAACCTTGATTGCAACCTGAATATACTCTCAAACTCACCATGTGCCTGGTCCGACCACCACATCATCCACTTCGAGCTAGAATCCTCCCATCATACCCCACCCCGACTGCACAAGCACCACCGGCTTCAACCAGGAACAACAAGTCCATTACCCTAGAGACCCTCCGCCCCCTCATCCAGCCCATAATCATCCCCTCTCCCTCCATAGAATTAGACCCAGAAGCCTTAGTCAACATGTTTAACAAGAATCTACTGCTACCCCCCTCAAAATCAGAAAAGCGAAACAACCCAGTCACCTTAACAAATGGTTCACCCCAGAATTGAAAGCTTTGAGGAAATCTAAAAAATCTTCTGAAGCCAACTGGTTAAAAAACCCATCTCCTCAAAACAAGGCTCTCTTCAAGACAGCCGCCACCACATACAAAAAAAGCAATTATCCAAACCCAAAGCGACACATCAACAGTAGAATACAGTATGCCAACTCTAATGTGAAATAACTTTTCACCATCCTCAAGGAAATGGAATTGCCCATACCTCCCCATTCAACCTGTGACAAAGATGCCACCTGGTGTGCCAACATCCAGAAGACATTATTAGACAAAATAGCTCTACTCCAGACCAAAATAGAAACCAAAAGAGTTCTCCTAGCCATGAAAGGCGCAACCAACTCCAGCCAAACCCATAAACTGTGCCCCAACAACTCAGATCTATTTGAATTCTCCCCTGTCACCACTGCTCAGATAGAATCCATAATTGCCGGCCTCAAACCTTCCAAATGTCAATGGGACATTTGTCCTGCTTCCATCATCAAAGAAGGAGCCAAAGACTTCACCCCCTTCATCACAACACTTATCAACTCCTCTTTCGCTTCCTGCTCTGTGCCTAAGAATCTCAAAGACGGTTGGGTCAAACCTCTCATCAAGAAACCCACACTAGACCCAAGCATTCCTACAAATTACTGCCCCATCACCACCGTCCCATTCCTGCTAAAAATCCTTGATAAAGCAGAATCATTGATAAATTCAGAACCACCTCGAAACTCACAACCTCCTAGGCCTCCGCCAATCAGGCTGCAGACCTAGAAACAGCACCGAGACAGCCCTTCTAGATGTGAAAATCCAAATGGATGAGGCCAAAGATAAAGCCCACCCCTCCCTCCTCCTACTCCTTGATCTCTCTGCGGCCTTCGACTTAGTCGACCACAGCATCTTAACATCGCACCTAACCACATCAGATCCAATCCTTTCTAGCTGAAAGATCCACGAGGGTCTTCCCAGACACTGCCTCAGAAGACCCATCGCCCATCTCTTGTGGAGTTCCCCAAGGCTCATGCATCTCCCCCAGCCTGTATAACATCTTTACCAAGATGTTATTCGACCTCCTAGATGACATGAAAGTCCCATATACCAACTGCGCTGATGATACTCAGATACTCATCACGCTCTCAGGCTCCTACAAGAATGACTCCTCCTGCCTAAACGAAATCTACAGCAAAATTCAAGACTGGATGGCCAAGCACAGGCTTTGTCTAAAGAATAAGAAAACCGAGCTCCTACTCATTGGCTCCAAACAACGCCTTAACAAACTCAACCCACAATACAATTCATTAAATATAGACGGAAATGTCATCAAGGACTTCAAAAATGCTAAAACATTAGGGGTCTACCTCGACTCCACCCTGTCACTCTCAAGACAGGTTAATGCCACAGTCTCCTCTTCGGCCTACACCACTAAACTAATAACTGCCTGTAGACCTTCCTTATCCTCACAAAGCTGTATCATTCTAGCGAGAGCTTTGATACTTTCGAAACATGACTACTGTAACTCCACCCATCTAGGTACCAGTAAGCAAAACATCCACAAACTCCAAATCCTGCAAAATAACGCTCTCAGAGCAGCCCTCAACATCCCATGCTCTGATCACATCTCAAGCCAGACAGATGGCCAAATGGCTTCCCATAAAAGACAGAATCACTTTCAGAACTCTCATGATCACCCACAAATGTCTCAATAACACATCCCTTAATACCTGGCTGACAAATTCTGTGCAAAAACCACATCTAGACCCACTAGAGACAACTATGCCACTGCCTTAGCATTCCCAAATACAGACTCCAAAAATCAGGCAGAACCAGTTTCCCAGTACTAGCTGCTAAAACCTGGAACTCCATGACTCCAGCACTGAGAAACAAACACTCTTTCCCAGTCTTCCGCTTCAAAGTCAAAACCATGCTCTTCTCCATGATCCCTCCCACCTACCAAACCTCTTTGAATTCATACACTGATTTTATTTTGTAAAAATGTCTACTAAAGTTTCTCGCAATTTATTGTAACTTCCTCTCCTATTAACAATGTAATTTTCCTATGAGCCTCTACATTATTTCTTCTCACTCCTGCTATTTGTATTTATACCATGTATGTAACCAGTTCCACAAGTTAAGTGCCTAGCTACCTCAGGGTTTAGTGTGCTATATAAGCAAATAAAACAAACACACAAACAAACAAAACTTGTGACTTGTGAATAGTGACAGCATATGCAAGAGATAATGAAGATTGCTCTCTGCATATGAAAAGAACAAAACATGCGATTGTCTGGCCTATTTTCGTAACTTCCGCAAGTTTGTCAAAGTGGATGTTGACAAACTGAATGTTGTTGTCATGTGGATATGTTTGGATGCCAGCAATTGTACCAATTGCTCCATTGGCTAAACCTTGTTCTACGTCAAGGTTATGTTTTAGAATTACTCTGCAGTTTAGACAAAAAGTCAATATTTTCTCCAATCCAGCTGTGTGGGTTGGAGATGCATTTTTCTAAGCTATTTAGTCATGCTGTTGCTTGTTGACACATAGGAAGTGTCATGCCGTGCACTTCTAGTTTGTCTGTGGAGCTGATATGCAGTATGGGTTGCATTTATTTTTTCAACATTGTCTTGTTGAATTGACTACAGCTTGCAAGGGTTGGCATTAAGGACATACATTTTAGATTTTGTTCAGTTAATTGTGCCGTGACATCAGGAGCAGATGTGTTTCGTACACATAGCTCATGGATTAGTCTACTATTTTAGATGGATTTAGCATCTTTAGTAAGCAAACCAGTTCTAATGCTTTTGAAAATGACTGGGCTGATGAGTTGATTTTGGGGTTTGGAGGAGGAGAGTGGGAGGGACTGAGGGGACATGTGGGAAGGGTAGGGGCAGAGAGGGGTGTGCTAATACATAAAGGCCATCAATGATGAAGCAGGCATGACATATCTAGTGGCTAGACTGGCATTATGGTTGTTATGGAGAATTCTCAAGAATATGCTAATTTCCCTAACCTTTTGAGACCCCCAGCAACTTTGCTGGATTTTTAGGATTTGATTTTTTACCTGGGAAGAGTGTGAGCCTTTTTTCCCACTCTTCCATGTATTTTGATGTGTGTTTTACTTTTGTGTTCTTTGGTTATGGAGTTTTAAAAGAACCACATAGGCATCATCTTATTCTGTGTGTCACACATCACCCTCAGTGCAGTGGCACAGGGATGTCTTTCAGACTTCCCAAGGTTAAAATACCTTCTCTGGGACTGACTACTGTCTCCCAGAGCATCTAAAGTTAAATTGACTTTACTAGTCTCTTTAAATTTACTGACCCAGCACACACTATCTTCCTATAGAGTGCTGGAGGGGTTGTCTAGCTTCCCCTGAGTCAAAGCACTCATGTAACAGTAAAATGTTACCCTTTCCTACTTTAAATGGCTGGTGGCAGTGGTTTAGATCAAACTACCATGATTGTTCCCGACCGCGAACAATGGTAGCTAAAAATCCGATCAGCCATGTTTTCCAATATGGAGTCCCAGACCTATCTGTAAAAACAGACTCTGGTCAACTTTTTTCACCATTTCTTTTAGGAAAGGTCCTTCTTGTGTTTGTCTCTGCGTGCCTAACCATGTTCGGTCCCTTTGTTCGTTGGCCTTCTGCGGGCTTCAGTGCTGAAGCCCTCCTCTGGCGCCTGAGTGTGTGGGATGGACAGGATGTGAGGGAGGTGCCCATAACTCCTTGTGCTTAGTCTCCTTGGAGACCTGAATGCACTCTGGCGTGATTGGCCGGCTGGCTGTCCGGCAAGGACAGCCACCCTGCTGTGTGAGTGACAGCCAGGCTGGAATGAATGGGGGAAAACTGTTTAAAAGCAGGTCTCTGGGACTTGGAAAGCAGAGTCGACCACTGGAATGAAAGAACCAAAGACGAGCTGAAGCAAGAGGACTGCTGCAACTCCTGGACGACCGGTGAAGCCCTGCTGCAGGTGCGAATTGCCTGAAACTTCATCGACAGAGAAGCCCTTCAAGGTTACCTTCTTCCCTTGAGTTTGGTGGGAACAACCAACTTGCAAGCCACCTGGACACTGTCCCAGTCCTGGTAAAATTTTCTTCAGAGTGCTGTTGAAAACTGTACAGCCAGGGGGAAGGAAACCAGCTTGTGGACTTTAAGACACTCACACCTTAAACCAATGTTTTGCCAAGCTTGTGGCCTCATCCCAGGGCAGTGCAGGAACCTCCCGACGTCCTCCTTCTTGTCCCCATGACTGAAGCTCAGGAACAGCGAGATCTGCTCGAACTGCCAGGAACAACTGCCTCTGCTACAGCTCGTCTTCACTTTAAGGGTACTGTGCAAACGCGGTCCGGAAATCTTTTCGGCCACTGAGAACTTTTGTGAAACTTTGCCGACTTCGAAGGCTTGTCCTTTCATAAACATTCATCTAACTTTTCACCTAGCCAAATTCTTCTAAACTCTGTGGGAAAGATTCTACCGTTTACTACCAGAACTGTGCTATCCTATACAAAGACTCTGAACCATTGACTTTGGCCCAGGCCTATGAACTGAATTGCTGGTTTTAGTTCACTGAAACCCTTTGCCCTGGCTATGAAAGTATTTGTGCTACTGATTCTTATAACCTTGTCTTTTTACCCCTTTCAAAAGTATCTGAAGTGCCATTTTGCTCCCACTTCAGGGGAGCTGAACTTGTTCAGTAACTTATTGGTCGTGTATTTGTGGTGCATTAGTATATGATATTGAGCTTCTCTTGCTAGTGTAATGTTTACAAACTGATTGTGTAAATAAATGTATATTCTTTGACCAAGAAACCTTAAGTAAGTGTTTATTTGAATCACTGTATTGGTTGGTCCTATGTGTAACTTGTTCTCCTGCTCACTCAACTCTTGAGAAAAGACTGGCTGCTCAGCCACTGCTACCACATAACTGTGTAGTACAGGCTTGTACCAAAGGTGAAATTGTCAGACACTTGTAGTCTTAGGGGCCGATTCATGGAACAAACATGCGCCGAAAATCTATGCGCAAGCAGGCGCAAGCGCGAAAAAACAGGCGCACGCGCACACGTGCGATTCATGGAAGTCCCTGCGCATGTTTTCCTCGGGATGTGCGCCAAACCCGTGCATGGCGCAGACGTCACTGAAACATCCCGAACGGCGTGCGTGACGCGCACAGTGAAAGCGCACAACCTCGGCGCACACACCAAAAAGTGGGCGGAACACGGGGCATAACGCGTGGAATGGGGAACAACGCGCGAAAATAAGGGTGTAACTGGGATGTACTACAGGGAAGCAGACCGAACGCCCACATGCACGCGAACCACACGTATTCATGGAATAGAATAGGGCAAAGCCGCGCACGGCCAAAGACACGCACAGGCCTAAACACGTCCGCCACACGAAGGCAGGCGGTAGCGTCCCTGTGCATCACAAAAACGCAAATATACAGCAATGATGAATGTCCCATACTGCTATTGTGCCTGGGGTTCGGGGGTTCGCGTGAAGTTTTTCACACGATCGGGCCTGGGGGAGGTGCTGCGTGTATTACAGGGGTTTGCGTGAAGTTTTTCATGCGATCGGGCCTGGGGGAGCGGGCTACGTGTATTACAGGGGTTCACGTGAAGTTTTCCACGCGATCGGGCCTGGGGGAGCGGGCTACGTGTATTACAGGGGTTCGCGTGAAGTTTTCCACGCGATCCGGCCTGGGGGAGCGGGCTACGTGTATTACAGGGGTTCGTGTGAAGTTTTTCACGCGATCGGGCCTGGGGGAGCGGGCTACATGTATTACAGGGGTTCGCATGAAGTTTTTCACGCGATCGGGCCTGGGGGAGCGGGCTACGTGTATTACAGTGGTTCGCGAGTGGGCTACCACTCACCGTCTGCCTTGCGTGTAGAAGAACGCGTAGCCAACACCCGCTGTGAAGTAATAGTGTGTGAACCCCAACGGCTGGAAAACACATGCACTGCACCCCACAAAAAGCAAGTACAGAGCAATGTAAAGGCACGTGGGATCTACAAGCCCTGCCAGGGAAACGCCCGTGCACGAAACGTCGCAGACGCGCTTACGCACTAAGGGCCTTTGGTCCAATGAAATCGCGTATGCGTGCTGATGCGCTTATGCGCTAAGGGCCTTTGGTCCAATGAAATCGCATATGCGTGCTGACGCGCTTACGCGCTAAGGGCCTTTCCTCGATTTACACGCAGACATGCAAGATTTTCACGTGCCAAATCATTCCGTATCAAGCTGGCCACGCGTAAGCACACGGAAGACCACGCTCCTGTCCAAAAAGGCCGAATTACTGCCCCCCCCAGAGCCCCGAGCAGCCTCCCACGGGCCATCTGCTGCTGCCTGCCTGCCTGCCTGCTGCCACCGTGCCCTGCCATTTGGTGCCTGCACATCAGCCATCTGCAGGGGTCCATTTGCTGTGTCCACCCCTGCTGGAACAGATGACTCCCGACTGGGATACCATCGCTCCACAGCCCAGCCCCAGGACCCAGTTGCCCACCCACTCCTGCCTCTGGGGTTGCCATGTCGGGCACTGCAACATCTGGCACCACTGGCAACCCCCGGCCAGAGAGGCAGAGGGGCACCAGCTTCACTGCCACTGAAGTTGGTGTCCTGGTGAAGCAAGTCCTGGGGCAGTATGATGCCCTCTTCGGAAGTAAGCGCGCCAACAAGGAAGGACGGACTCGGATCTGGACGGACATCGTGACTGCCATCAAGGCGGAGGGGGTGGCAGTCCACGACTACCAACATGTCAAGAAGCGCTGGGATGACTGCAGGTCCAGGACGCTCTTGAAGGCCCGGCGCCTCGTGGAGGGGGGCCGGGGCCGCATGAGTACCATCCAGATGAGGGTCCTGGAACGCGTAGGCCCAGCGCTCCACGCCCAGATCCTTGAGAGGCAGACCCGTCTGGAGTTGAGCGGTAAGTGGCCAAGCATTGCTGTGTGAGACAGGGCATGTCGCAGTGTGCTGGTTGTCTGATACTTGCCTGTATGTGTGACATAGGCCATGTATGCATGTGTGTGTGCAGGGACGTCATGCATGTGAGACCAGTAATGTGTGAACCACACGGTTGGTCCATGTGTTCAAATGCAACATGGGTTGCCCTATGCGGAATGGCCACATGAAAGCATGCCAGTCTCTGTTCCTGGACATGGGTGGGGGTGAGGGATGGGTGCTGATGCCATGTACATGTATGCTGTCCATGTCTGTGTGTCTGACCTGCGTGTCTGTGACTTGTGAATGCCAGGGATGCATGACACATGTCTTTCGCAATGTTCAGGTTCACTGATGCAGCCTAGTCATCCTTGTACCCACTGTGTCTGTGGTGTACGGGGCCAGATGGATGAAACTAGGGTGAAGTGTGTGCATGTGATAGGCATGGCCCATGATGCATGTGAGTTCCAAAACAACATTGTATGTTTCAAGAATCCCTTGGACATGTATGCTAATGTCCATAGCATGCGCCATGCCTGTTACCGCATGTGTTTTACCTGCACTGACCCATGTGTTGTGGATGGACATGATGGAAGTGATCTTTGACAGTGCCACTCATCTGCTATTGCTTCCTGTCTAGGGGTCCATTGTACAGTACCCTGATGCTTGTGTTCTATGTCTCCCTCTACACAGCGCCACCTTAAGAAGAGGGCGGAGACGGCGCTGTGGAGCAAAGCGGCGGGGATGCCCCCACGGCTGCAGCGGAAGGGGTGGGTGAGCCCCCACAGGGGCTTGCAACGGCGGAAGACGGGGTGGAGCCATCCAGGTTGGTGGTTTCCACAGAGGAGGAGGAGGCCGCTACTGAGGCGCACATGGGGCATGGTGGGGGCATCCCTGCTGGTGCAAGTGTTGCAGTCCAGGGGCAGGGGCAGGAGGCAGCACAGGTCGCCGTGGAGGGGCCTGTGCATGTCACTGTCCCTGACACTGTGACTGCACCACCATGCACCAGCAGGGATGCCCCATCCCAGGCCCGTCCGCAGGTAGGGGGGATGTCCATGTCATCTGACTCCCCTCCACCTGCGGACGAGGGGACCCCTGGCCATATGGAGAAGGTCCTGATTGGTGTCGCGTTGCGCACAGGTGCAATTCGTGATGAGGTGCGTGCTTCCCGGGAGGAGCATGCACCTCATCACGGAGAGCACCGTGCCGACATGGCCCAGTTGGGATCGGCCATGGTCGGGGGTTTCCTACATGTGTCGGCCAATCTGGCGACCCTCTCCTCCTCTGTGGAGACTATGCACCAGTCGTTCTCCATGCCGTCTTCCGGCCCAGATGCCACCAGGGCCCCCTGTGGACCTGCCCTGACCAATGCAGCCATCTCGGTGGGGATCCCATCCCTGCCACAGTCGGGAGTCGGAGGTCCAGCAGGGGTGGACACACCAGCAACTGGACCCCAGCAGATGGAGGATGTGACGGCATCATCGGGCAGGGCACATGCACGACGGCGTTGGTGGATTCCATCAGCCTGGATGCCGTTGTGCTGGCACAGGCAGTTGCATCGGAGGCAGCGGCAGGCTCGACGTGGGAGGCATCATGGCTCGGGGCCATCAACATCAGGGGTGCAGGCATCGGCCGGAGGGCAGGAGAACCCTGGAATGTGAGTGGCTTCCGTGTGGGAGCGGTTGGGCCAGCAGATAGGTGCGGAGCGGCAGCGGGCAGAGGAGGAAAGGCTCACAATGGTCAGGGCGGAGAACTCCATGCGGAGGGCGCTGAGGCGGGCTGAGTGCCTCGAGGGTCTTCGCAGGGAATTGGAGCTGGACACTGCTTTGTCCCTGCGAGACCTCGGGGCCAGGGAACATGCCCGCCTCCAAGCCATTGAACAGGAGTTCAATGATGCCCTGGCCCATGACAACATCCAGTGAGCCGTTGGACTAGCCCGCTGCCCTTGTACATAGTTATGTAGTTAGTGTTAGGTTTCCTTTGTTTTTGCATTTTTTTTTTACCTTTTGGACAATGGGCCACATTTTTGTATATAGTTTTTTTTTTATTAGGTAGTGTTGTTAAATAGGTTTCATTTCTTTTGTTGGGATCATGGACCCTGGCTTGTTCATCTGTACATAGTTCACTGTTGGATTTTCTTTTCATTTTACAATTTACCCATGGAGCAATGGCTTTCAATTATAATTTCCCATTGGATTTTCTTTTGTGGACTGTGACTTTGGACACCATTCCTTTGGATTATGATTTTTGGTTTTGCATTTTTTCACGGACATGCTTCTTTTTATTTTTTTACATTCCCATTTCTGTTTGTTTATTTTTGATTCAATTCATGTTTCCTTTAATACATATTTTTCGATCAAACTTCAATGTGCAGTATCATCTCATTGGTTTCATGCATATCATGATATGGGTTTTGAGATTCACTGACACCCATTGGGTGTATGTGAGGGACATGTGTTCGTTTCCAAACTTGCAATTGGTGTTCTATCATGTTATTGCCATTGCTAAGTGGGTGGATGCAATACTCGGGTGAGTGTTTTGCATTTGGAGGCTGACCATAGGGACCAGGGATCTAGATTGTGATGACATGTTGGCTGGGGAACATGGGTTGGGGCCTGCTGGCAGGTGCCTCGCAATGCTGGGGGGTGGGGGTGCAGGGGCACATGAGTGGGACATGAGTGGGGGCCTGCTGGCAGGTGTCCCACAGTGCTGGGGGTGGGGGTGCAGGGGAACATGAGTGGAACATGAGTGGGGGCCTGCTGGCAGGTGCCCCACAGTGCTGGGGGGTGGGGGTGCAGGGGAACATGAGTGGGACATGAGTGGGGGCCTGCTGGCAGGTGCCTCGCAATGCTGGGGGGGGTGCAGGGGGACATGAGTGGGACATGAGTGGGGGCCTGCTGGCAGGTGCCCCACAGTGCTGAGGGGTGGGGGTGCAGGGGAACATGAGTGGGACATGAGTGGGGGCCTGCTGGCAGGTGCGTCGCAATGCTGGGGGTGCTGGGAGACATGTGTGGGGGCCTGGTGGAGGGTGCCCCTGACTGGTGGGGGGTGGGGGTGGTGGGAGACAGGAGTGGGGGCCTGGTGGAGGGTGCCCCTGACTGGTGGGGGGTGGGGGTGCAGGGAGACAGGAGTGGGGGCCTGGTGGAGGGTGCCCCTGACTGGTGGGGGGTGGGGGCCTGGTGGAGGGTGCCCTGCACTGCTGGGGGGTGGGGGTGCTGGGAGACATTCATTGTTGATCAGTAGTGCAAGGTGACATGTGGCTTGGCTGGGGGGCATGCCCATGGTGCATGGGCTGCCTGCGGGACATGAGCAGGGGTGCAGGGTAGTCCCCGTGGTGTGGGCTGTCTGCAGGGGCCATGGCAGTTGTAGAGCGAACACCTGGGAGGACCCACACGGCCAATTCACGTGTAGTACTCCCCAGAACTCCTGAAATACACGTACCCTGCTGAATTCGCGTGTGAAACTTCCCGCGCACCCCTGAAATACACGTACCCTGCTGAATTTGCGTGTGAAACTTCCCGCGCACCCCGAAATACACGTACACAGGACATTCACGTGTGGAACTTCCCGCACACCCCTGCAATACACGTACCCAGCTGAAATCACGTGTGAAACTTCCCGCGCACCCCAGTAATACACGTACCCCGCACGCATGGGGCCAATCGCGTGTGGAACTTCCCGCGCACCCCTGAAATACACATACCCTGATGGAATCGCGTGTGAAACTTCCTGCGCACCCCTGAAATACACGTACCCTGCTGAATTCGCGTGTGGAACTTCCCACGCACCCCTGAAATACATGTACCCCGCACGCACGGGGCGAATCACGTGTGGAACTTCCCACGCACCCCTGAAATACACGTACCCTGATGGAATCGCATGTGAAACTTCCCACGCACCCCTGAAATACACGTACCCTGCTGAATTTGCATGTGAAACCTCCCGCGCACCCCAGTAATACACGTACCCCGCACGCACAGGGCCAATCGTGTGTGGAACTTCCCGCGCACCCCTGAAATGCACGTAGCCTGATGGAATCGCGTGTGAAACTTCCCGTGCACCCCTGAAATACACGTACCCTGCTGAATTCGCGTGTGAAACTTCCCGCGCACCCCTGAAATACACGTACCCTGCTGAATTTGCGTGTGAAACTTCCCGCGCACTGCAGTAATACACGTACCCCGCTCGCACAGGGCCAATTGCGTGTGAAACTTCCCGCGCACCCCAGTAAAACACGTACCCAGCTGAAATCACGTGAGAAACTTCCCGCGCACCCCAGTGATACACATAGCCCGCTTGCCGTGCTGGTACAAGGTTAGCGCAGCCCTTTGCGCTGGATTGGGGATTTTGATGGCTTTTCCCTGTGCAAGGGGCATTCTTGGGGGCGTAACTGGCGCTGCTGCAGGGTCGCTGCGCCACTGTGCGCCACGGCTGGTTTTGGTGGCTGGAATCCATGAATACGCTGTGCGCGTAAATGTATTTTGGCGCACGCGGCTGGCGCAGGGATTCGCACGCGCACACTGTGCGCCAGCCGCGTGCGCCACTTGTGCGCTGAATTCTATGAATTACCCCCTTAATTGCATGTAGTTTTCCCCAAGGGGACTGCATGTGAATCTGCCTAACAATGGTACAGACAGTCTAGTCTTTTCTTTTTTTTTTACTGTTGCATGATATTTTTACTGGGCATTTATAATAAAGTAAGCATGAGGAGTGTTAGTACCTTTTTTTAGTATGGCATTTGGGTACAGCCAGAATAGCCTTTTCTCACTGTGTCATGGCATATTTTCTGGGCATATATAATGAAGCATCATAACTTTTAGTAGGGGGGTGGATTTGCATTTTGGTGCAGCTAGTCCATCAATTTCTTACTGTGACTTGACATTATGTACTGGGCATCCCTGATAAAGCAATCATGATAAGGGTGGTTACCCGGCTAGACTGGCATTCAGGTGCAACCAGTCTAGCCTTTCTTTACTGTGGCATGGTACATTTTTCTGGGCATCTATGATAAAGTAAGCATGATAAGTCTTTTTGTGTGGTTAGATAAGCATTTTGGTGCAACCCATCTAGGTATGTCTTAAAGTGGAGTGGCATTTTTTACTGTGCATCATCAAGGCTACTGCAAACATGATAAATGTTATTACATGTCTACCCTATGTTGTGCATCCAGTTTTGACATGTTTTCTTTTTTTTAAAATGGTGATGAAGGATTTATCTCAGATTCAATTTAAAAATCCTAACAAAGAGGAGAACTTTCACTAATCAAAAGCTTGTTTATGGACAATTCTATCAGAATTCGGCCAGCAGACAAGGGTGGCGCTATTGTAATACAAGATAATGAAGAATATCATAATGAATGCTTAAGACAATAGGCCGACACAAAGACGTACGCTGTATTAACACACAATCCCACCATGGAGATAAAGAATGAGTTAGAATTACTTTTGGGTGAAGCATTGGAAAATCATTGGATTACAGAAAAAAAACAAATCACATTTGTTTACATCATATCCCAAGATGCCACATTTATATATTCTTCCCAAAATACACAAAGGAATGGAGAAACCGGCAGGAAGACTGATAGTGGCTGCAACAGAGAGTATCCTACAACCTCGGTGCACATACATAGATTATTTTTTGCAACCCATCGTTCAAGCAACTTCCACATTTGTTAAGGACACTACTCATTTTTTACAAATACTAAACCAGATTGAACTAGAGGAACAAGACATTCTGTTTAGCATTGATGTTGTAAGTCTTTACACGAGCATTCCCCATGATCAGGGTGAAGAGGCAGTTCAGACCCTCTTGCTCCAAACGGAACAGATTGGAGCAAACAAAGAGTTCCTAATGATTCTACTAAAGTTCATATCTACGCACTCCTGCTTCGAGTATGATCACAAGTATTACAGACAAATATCTGGAACAGCCATGGGGGCAACCATGGCGCCAGCCTATGCGAACTGCTTCATGTACCAATTTGAAAGTAAAAATATCCTGGAAAACACAAGATGGAAACCATATTTGAAAACTTGGGTTCGTTATATTGACGATATCTTCGGAATAGGGTCAGGAGATAAGAAAGAATTGGATACTTTTCTAGCATACTTGAATGGCATAGACATACGCTTACAATTTACCCTAGAAATTGGGAACCCTAATATACACTATTTGGATGTACAAAAAGTGATAAATGGAAACAGAATAAATACAACGCTTTTCACAAAACAAACAGATCGGAACAATTTTCTCCACCGCATGAGCTTTCACCCACCAAATATTTTATGTTATCTACCGTTTGGACAAATGTTAAGGATTAAACGAATCGTCAGCGATCCAGAAGACTGTGAGAGACAATTAGAGCTACTCCAAGAACGATTGTAAGAAAGAGGCTACCCACAAACGGACTTGCAAATGGCATGTGAAAAAACAGAGACACAGACACAAGATCATCTTCTTACTAAAAGAACGGGTCGACAGAATCCAGAATTAGTATTTATCACAATATACGCTATACAAAGTAAAAAAATCAAAGAAATAATTTGAGACAGATGGAGCATACTAACAAGTGACACATGGAATAAAGATATGTTTCCACAAACGCCAGTCTTCGCCTACAAAAGAAGCAATAACTTACGCAATATGCCAGTTAACACAAGAGGCAAGAATACCAACAGGAAACCAGATAAACACCCTGGCACTTACCCCTGTATGAGCTGCAGCAATTGCAATAACGTGATGAAGGGGAACACAATAACGCACCCAAAAACAGGATCTAAAATCAAACTTAAGTACCATGCCACATGCCTGGCAGAAAACATAATGTGTGCCATTAAGTGCTCTTGTGGTATCTACTACATAGGGGAAACAGCACGCAAGATACGAGTGAGGATCAACAAACACAAATCATGTATTCGTAAGAATATGACCTCAGCAATAGCAAGATATTTCAAGGCGAATGGACATTCCATAACACAACTGAGGTTTGCAGTACTTGAGGTACAATCAACCAAAGGATCCAACAAAGACATGAAGAAATGGAGGCTCGGCAGGAAGCTTTCTGGATTGACAAATTAGACTCATTATCTCCTGATGGAATCAATGAGGAATTTGATTTAAGTTGTTTTTTGTGACTTTACATGGTATTAGCAACATAGTTACCATTGAATTATGTGAATCATGCCTAATCATATTCTTAACCATGTGGCTGTTTACATAACCATCTCAGCTATCGCCATTACAGGTGGCGTAGATATTTCTTGGAATAATCCCTCCCATCTATACATCATGTTTGATGACACACGCCACGAGCAACTAATAGTTTAAGTACAACTATATATGTATATGAGATTAATATTATACGTATACATAAGTGTGGTTCCGTGGTGAATCTAATAGTTAATTTAACCGATCTAGGTCACTTCAACACAGATTTGCAGTGTTGGGTTTCCCTAGGTAAATATATCTATTGGAGAATGAATATCACTCTATGGGCAGTAACATTACACGTGTGGTCTTTCAATTTTGCTTATCTCAGTAATCATTATGAGATGTATAAATATGAGAAAATATGTGGTGAATTTAATTATACCTGGTATTAATGAACTGGCTCACTACACTGACCTTCACTATTCATGTTGCCAATTTTAACACTGCAACCCGAGACCAACTGTATGGGATTATTTCTGTACTGATACCTCATGGGTTTGCTTGCTATCAGCACCCCTTGCGGCACAGTAGTTACATTAACGTTGCACACACAATTATTTCTATTTAAGTCTTATCACAGTAACACGAGCATCCACAGAATTTAGGAACTGTGCATACCACTTTCGTTTATCGTTTGACTTTTGTACAGTCTTTCATGTTTTTAAGTACCTGGCATCTATTTTGAGGCTGACAAAGCATATGTTCCTCATGTGCCATTAGAGTTTGACAATAAATGAGCACCATGCACTTTATACGTACAGCACGGCTACCTCTAGGGTCTGTGTGTGCACTACAACATGGCCACCACGCTTCACCCATAGTCTACCTCACCTACAGGTGTTGCCATAGCAACCTTGAATCAGCATTGCCACTCGCAGAGAAACGTGCGTCCTCGTGGTTTCACGGAGAGTTAGAGGGAGTCGTTACGAGACACCAGGCAAGCACCATTCAATTTCAGGACTCTGGAGGCTGTCCAGAATAATAACAGTTAATGACCTTCCCCTGTTTGTAATAACTTTACAGATCTACTTGAGAGATCGTGTCTTTAGCCTACAATTGCATCTTGCAATGCAGGGATAATCCCCAGCTGCTCTTTACACGTGCATAAACCTCGCAACAGAGATTAGAGGTCAGTTTATATTGCATCTTTCTTGCACATCTAATTTGGTGTGACCCTTGAGTCACTAATAACACACTTTCCTTTCTCTTTATTGTTACTGCATGTTTCATGAGTTCATCACTCAAATCAATCATACCAACTTGTATGTTTATTCATCCATTTTTTACCAATTGCTTTATTTAATGTTTGTGATATTCTCATGTTTGCGATACATATGACTACATGGGACTAATACTTTCATGTATGGGGACTAATTCACTCTTGAAATGTCTATCAATGGGATGTGATAACAATGAGTACCACAACTGCTAATGTTTCAAATGGAAAATGCATGTGGGATGTGTTAGGGAGAATTCTCTGTTTAGGCTGAATTTCCTAACCTAGTGAGTCCCCCAGCAGCTTTGCTGAATTTCTGGAGTTTGTTTTTTCCATCCTGCCAAGAGTGAGACTCTTTTTCTCCCACTCTTGGACATGTATGTGTGTAATTCCTGCAAATGTCAATGTGTTCTATGGCCTATGGGGTCTTTTACTCCATAGGGTCTCATATGTTTTTCTATGTGTGTTACACCGCACCCTACGTGCCGTAACACTGGGGCGTCCTAGCGGACCCCCACCATAGACTCCATACCCGGGGACTGACTACTGTCTCCCCAGGCATGTAAAGTCACCATTGGCTTTACTAGACCTCAATTTACTAACAGAACTAGTACAAACCATCTTATTGTGGACGTACTAGTAGGGGTAATTCGATTACTCCTGGATATGTTACTCGAGGGGGCACTGTCCCGTCCCCCCTCATCGAGTTTTGGCTGGTGGCAGTGGAAACTACTTGTTATGTTCGACCCCGAACATAACCCTATGGGATTCGTCCCATTGTTGGAGATTGTTACTTTTTCTCGTTAATCTCTAACGTACCACCGGTCTACTTATCCTAAATAAGTTTATCGGATGGTATTTTCTGCCAGAACTCGGTTTGTAAAATGGCGTCTGTGTTCGTCTCTGTGACTCCTAAACCAAAGGTTGAGCCCTTTGTTCCACTTTTGGCGGGCCTCTGGACAAAGACCCTCCAAAGTGGTGCCATTCTGTCTGGGTTACCGCAGGGGTGTGGGAGGGGGTTTAGGCACCCTGGACCGAGTTGCCTTGCCAACTCTGGTCGCACTCTGGAGTGATTGGCCCAGGTGGTGAGCGTTCCCGCTCACCACTTAGCAAGTGTTGATTGACAGCTAGGCTGAATGAATGGGGGTTTTCTGCATAAAAGCAGGGCTTTTGGGACTGGATCTTCAGAAGTCGCCACAGGACCTAACAAATCCGACGAGGGTAACGCTGAGCCGACCTGCACGACGACACCTCCGGTGGAGCCTTGCGGAACCGACTCACCACTTCCCGACGACAGAGGAGATCTCCCTGCCGGAGAGTCTCTTCCCCTGACTGGTGGGAACAACCAGTCACCTTTGCTTTTTATTTGCCTCAGGACGCAGTGGTCGAATTGCCCGTGCAGAGCACCTCGGCAACCGGATAGCCACTACCCCTGTACCGCGACCAAAAGGTGGTGCCTTGTGACGGAGCACTCCGCGGCCGGTCTCTTCCCTGGTGGTGCACCGGACTTCACTTTTCTTCGACGATGAGATCATCTCTACTCTTGGCAAAGACCCGACATGCATCCACCACCAGGAACAACTGCCCCCGCCGGAGCTGCCCTCCACAACAAGGTACCGTGTCCGCCTGGCTTCCCTTTTGATCGGATTGAGTGAGGTGTCTTCATCCTCTCCTTTCCGTTGGGTCGCCTCCAAGCTTTTCTCATTTATTGTTCTGAACTGGTTCAATCTGCCGATAACAATTTGCTACAAAGACTTGAATGCATCTTCGCTAGAGACTTTTTGGGACATCGTGCCTTGCCTCTCTCCGAGTGGGCCTGGCCTCTGAACTTTATGCTCTGTTGTGATTCTTGCCTTCTTGCCGTGCATTTTTAACCGCAAAGTATTGAACCACGTTGATTTCGTAACCTGCCTATCTTTTTCTCTCCCGTCCTAACTAATATTCGAGTGTCATCTAGGTTGAGGTATACACCCCCGTCTGAAAATAAGTGGTACCGGTAGAACCTAGAGTTGTCGAGATATTGCTAGGGGGATTGATCGTTTCGTAGAGTAATTGTGTTTGATTTGTTTGCCGTGATTTGCCTTAGTGTTTTTCGTAGATGTTCTGTTATAAATAAATACCTTAATATCTTTACACTCAGCCTCGTTGCGTGTTTGCTTGTCTTATTGTGAAGAATTGCCCTATTTTGTATACTCCACATACTGCTCAACTTTTCTTGAGAGAAGTCTGACTGCTCAGCCACAGCTACCACGTGAATCTGTGTGGTGAAGACTGCTACCAAGTGGGTTCACCGCCAACGCCTGTAGTCCTAAAGCTTTTGCAGTGTGTCCCAGAGGGAACTGCACTGGTTTCCGCCTAACAGAATGTATATGGTTAACATCGAAATTATATAACATTAATTCATGGTCTGCGGTCAAATATGGCTTTTTGAACATCGCTTTACTTTGGTGTTTTTTAATTTGTGTTATGATTACCGAAACCAGTACAATAAGGCCCTGATGAAGGAAGTTTTTTTCCAAAATGTATTGGCCGTCCTTATGGCACCTGCATGAATAGAGATTTAAAATCTCAGATTACTATGAATAAATATTCGGTAAATCGGTGGCTTCACAGACAAGGTCTTTGAACAATAGTCTTTTACAGTGCTATTTCACAGAGGCACTTTTTCAGAGGATTTGCACCCTGAATATTAAGAATTGATCAAAAAGAACAGAAGAAAATGTAACTACTAAAGGTAGTGCACACTCACCTCAAACTCCATATTTTCTTATAGTGTAATTGCATTTTCAATAGCAAAGTGGTAAGATAGCTCAGCAGGTTGAGGGCTCACTGCTGCAGTTTATGTCTGCTCTGCAGTTTACATGTTGAAATCCCGGCAAGCCCAAATCAACCTTTCATTCTTCCGAGGTTGATCAATGAATGCCAACTTCGGATGGAATGATCATTGTATTTAAATGTGTGCTATGCATAGTGCTTTGGCGAAAGCACTATATGAATACCAAATCATTATCATGAATCAAAGCATTATTGTTCCTGTGCATTGTTGGTGACTTGCATCTATTGGCTTTTTGGATACTGTAATATCTCAGTAATTGGCAATGTAGGGGCTCTACCTATCATATAATGGCAATGCCTGACATGCAGCTATCACAGGCATAATATTTAATTAGCTGACCGTACAATGCTGAAGTGGCAAATCTATGGCAATGCCTCTGCCTATGTTGATTATAATGGGTCTAACCCAATGATATCATGACCCCCCCATCCAGGGCATATGAAGGCAGCACCCATGCTAAAATGTGGTTGGTATCTAAAATATTCTTGTCTGCTTAAGTACCTATTTGGTCATTTAAAATGTTTACATTTATGCACTTTTTTTAATGCCTGCAAGCCACATCCGGTAAAGTCACAAGGGTTAAAGTGGAACAGATGCAATACAGTTCAAATGACATGTGACATCACTTCCTGTGATGTCATCATGTGTATGATGTCACTTCCGCTACACCTGGCATTTTGGTGAATCAACGTCCTTCTTCTACACTGTTGGCATTTGCATGTTTTTTGACCTGCAAAAGCCTTTTTTCCTGTGTTTCATTTTCTTTTATCCTTCGCTATATTCACAGCTATCTCTCGCATCGAGCAAAAAAAAAGATTGCAGCTTTTTCATTTATAAACACCAGGTTTCTCTGAAATGTACCCAAGATATAGCTATCTATTTCGGTGAAGCGGAAGAGGGCACTCCCTTTTTTATCAAATCTTAAAACAACTACTGGACGGAATCACACCACATTGATTGCAACCAACCAGTGGTTTGTGCTGTTCATTGGAACACAAATTGCCTTCGAATTTTGGGCCAAATCCATCGCACAAGTCAAAAGTTATTAACAATTAATTGTTTCGGGTTTCCTATGGGAGTCCGACTCATCTTAACTATAGGACAGCAATTGAAAACCTATAATATATATATTGTAGGTAGGCAGTCACCGCCCTATAGTTAAGGTGAGTCAGACTCCGATAGGAAACCCCGAAAAATGATTTGCTTATACCATTTGAATCATGCAATGGATTTGGCTTAAGTTTTGAAGACAATTAGTGATGCGCCCCCCCCCATATTCCCAGACTGCAAAGTTTGGAAAAGATTTGTTAAAAAATTCAAAATGTACTAAGAAAACAAAAAAACACAAAAACAAAGTTGCGGCCTTCTTCCCATTCATTTACCCATAGACAAAAAAGGTCAAGTTTTGATGGACCACACAGTCCAAACTGCTGGATGGAATTGGACCAGGTCTGAAACAACACCAAGCGTTGACTTGAGGCCTTTTTGTGGTTTGGGGTTATTCCGTCCAGTAGTTTTTAAAATATTTAATGGAAGAGGGGGTTCCCACTTCTCCCCAAAATATAGTTTTATATTTCTCATGGTGCATTGCAGGATCATGGTTTTCAGAAATGAAAAAGCTGCCATATTTTTTTCCCCGATGAGAGCAATAGCCACTGCATAGTTGAGAATATCAGAAAAAGAAACACTGGAAAAAAGCAATTGGCAGGTCAAAAACATGCAAATGCCATCGGTCTAGAGGTGGGGGGGGAAGAGGACACCAAGTGAAATTTGGGGGTTGGAGTTTGCAACACAAAGCTTTTCTGTAACCTCGCCTATAGCTGTGAATAGCCGACATTTCACGGAAACGTGTTTTGTAGGGAGAATGGGATAGGATAGGGATGGTGAGGAGGCCATCTAGTGAGTGGGGGATCTAGCAGAGATGAGGGGGCAGTTGGTGAGGGGTTGGGGGAGCGAGAAATCATTTTTTGCTGACCTTTTTTCGATATTCACAGCTTTAAAACTACACATAGCCACGGCCGATTTTCTTAACTTCGGCAAGTTTGTCAAAGTGGATGTTAACAAACTGAATGTTGTTGTCATGTGGATATGTTTGGAGCCAGCAACTGTACCAATTGCTCCATTTGCTAAACCTTGTTCTACGTCAAGGTTATGTTTTAGATTTACTCTGCAGTTTAGACACAATGTCAATATTTTCTCCAATCTGGCTGTGTGGTTTGGAGATACATATTTCTGAGCTATTTAGTTATGCTGCTGCTTGTTGACACATAGGATATGTCATGTTGTGCACTTCTAGTTTGTCTGTGGAGCTGATATGCAGTATGGGTTGCATTTATTTTTTTAACATTGTCTTGTTGAATTGACAACAGCTTGCAAGGGTTGGCATTAAGGACATACATTTTAGATTTTGTTGAGTTAATTGTGCCGTGACACAGATTTATTTCGTCCATATAGCTCATGGATTAGTCTACTATTTTAGATGGATTTTGCATCTTTAGTAAGCAGACCAGTTCTAATGCTTTTTAAAATGTTAGCATATGTGAGGTCTGCAAACTGACGCATGTTTTGAGTTAGCTCTCTGTAGTGACAATGTTGCCAGAGATTTACATTTCCAATGCTACCGAGAGTATTGCGGCATTGTTTGTGTCCTTATGTTTTGTGTTTTGAAAATAGGTGACATTTCACTGGTGTTAACTGTAGGAGATCTCCGAAAGCAATTACATGTTTTCCTCCAAACAGTTCTTCTTGCATTTTGAGATGAATTAAAGCCAACATGAGGTTGGAAACCATGCTTACTTCATCTCTCAGGGGCACTTTCATTTGTTATAGAATTCTGCGTACTTCAGTAGCAGCTTCTGCTGATAATGTGTAGTATTCTAATTTGTTTTGGTGTTCTACGGGGAGGAGTAGTACTCGGTGTAAAGTTACTCCTCCTATGTTGTATGCAGCTAAACCTGTGGGGCCTGTTAGTACAGCTCAAAGGTTGTTGTTTATGTTTTGTATAAATGTGCTGATTATTTTAATTAAGAATATTTTACCAGAACCAGCTTCACCACTTACATGCAGAAGCAGAGGTTTATATTTTTTTTTACAGCTACAGGTTTTAGTTTCTTGTGTAAAACCATGTTCAATTTCTTGAGTGTCTTCTACATAAATGGTGAGTTGTTTATCATATAGCTGTGAATCCAGCACTTACAAGTCTCCCTCAGATTGTTTATATTGATACATGCTATTTTCTACCTCAGTCATGGCTATTTCTGCTTCATTAAGAATGAGTGGTTCTCCAGGTCGTCGTTGGCTTCCTGTATGGGAAGGTTGACTGCCTTCAGGAGTATCTTTGTCTACTTGAGCTTCAATTTCTTCCTCTTGTTGGTGTTTATTGTCCAACATTTGTTTGTATTGTTTGAAATTGTTTTTTGTTATACTGCTTTCATTTGCTTTGAATGCAGCTTCAAATGAGTCATAGTCACCTAATAATTCCTTTTCTTTTCTCCAAGGTTTAAAAAGTTGGAGTAGGGCCATGTAATACAGTTCTCTATGTTGTGGAGATTTAAATGATAACGTTATATGATTAATTAGACTGGGTTTGGCGAGTTTCATTAGGCTTCCTTCACAAGTTGTGACTGAATAATTTCCAGTTGTCTCATTTGGTGTCATATTGTTTTTTAGGTTTAATTTTGTGCACTGTCGTCCAGACAAATATTTTCCAAAGCAATACTTCTGTTTGGGTAGTATATGTCAATTAAATAGTTTTTTAAAAGGTTCCTGCTATTGGGATCCTTTATGGCTATGTTTTCTAATTCTTGGTAGGATTGTAGTACTCGTTTTCAGTATGAAGCTGGTTCAAGGTACAGCCAAACAAAGTGTTCAGATTTGCCATCGAAGGCTGTACCTATTAAACAGTCTGCAGCTTCATAGCGCCCGCATTCTCTATGGGAGAGCATTTTTATACCAAAGCTGTACAATTTCTGTGATAGTGTTTTGTCAGATGATACATCATCCGAGAGGGCTTTTAGCTCTGTTTTCTCAACGTTGGTGAGAATGTTTGTGACATACCTTGCAACTGCTGTGGAATTGTCTGCAATGTATTGTATGTCTGTATTTGTATTCCACAAGAGGGCAATGATTGCATTGTAATTATTGATGTACTTGGATGCTTCGTCTCTTTAATGGTGTATATATTTTTAGGGGATTTGCCTGTTACAGTGTGTCTAACAGAAGACATCAAGCTATTTACTTGTTCTTTTTTGCAAACTGGTCTAGTGAAGCCATAGTGACATTTGGTATATTATTTGCCTTTGTGTTTATATCTACGTCGGCAGTATTTGCCACATTTATGTTTTTGGAAGCGTAACACTTCTGTATGTAGATCACTGGTTTCTGAAGGGATGTCCCAGGTAATGTATTTTTCAATAAAGTGTAAAACCGTGGCGTCACTATCATGGGCAAATATTTGGTTTGGTATTTCAGCAGAAGTGTTTCGAAACTTAGCTAATTCTTTTTTTGTATCTCTTCATTAGGACGTTGGTGTTTATGAGGTTTTTGGTAATGGTTTCTAAAGGTACTGAGTTTTTGAAGTCACCTCCAGTCCAAAGTATTTACGTTGGATGTGCTCTATTTCCTGAGCAGTTCTTTGGCTGTTCCATGTAGGAGAAAGTTATTTAAATGTTACAGTTGGAGGATCATATGTGAATGCCTAGATATTTGCTACCTGTGGGGCACCATTTTATAACAGAGAGTTGAGTGTGATGTTTAGTACAATGCAATTTGAATGGTCGGATTTCTGACTTATCTGTATTAAGCTTGTATGTTGATGCTAGGGTGAATTGTGTAATAATGTTAAGTAGATAATGTAAACAGGTGTATGATTTATTCGGGAGCCATAATACATCATCTGCATAAGCAGCTGCTTTAATATGAATGCCACTAAAATGTATACCTGTCATATTGTCTTCTTGTTGTATTGCTTCTAGGAAGGGCTCCAGCGCAAGAATGAAGAGAAGTGGGGCGAGAGGGCACCCTTGACGTATACCTCTGTATAATGGGAAGAATTAGGACATTTGTCAGTTTATAAAAAGGGCTGTTTTTAGGGTTAGAATACAATACTTTACCTATAGATATGTAGGGATTGTTGATCTGATGCTATTTTAGAGCTTTAAACATGTAATTCCACTGTACCCTATCAAAAGCTTTTTCAGCGCCAAGAGCTATTGCCGCACAAGGGTCACTAGATTTCTGAATGGTGTCAAGAATATCAATAAAAAGTCTAATATTGGCTGATGATAATCGTCCCTTAACATTAACTACCTGATCACCTTTAATTAGATTTGGGAGAATAGGTAGAAGTTTATTTGCTAGGATCTTGGTGAAAATTTTGCAATCCGTATTAATTAGGGACATTGGTCTTTAGTTTTGGGTCAGTTCAGGATTTTTATTAGGTTTATGTTTCACGATTACCATAACTTCTGAAAAGGTTCCTTCTGCTTTTTCATGTGTGATGAATAGAGTGAATAGATCATTCACATGGGAACTAAGAGATCATTAAAGTGGGCACAGAGGTTGATGAGATAGCCATCTGTGCCAGGAGCTTTACCTTTTTTGAGGTCCTTAATGGCATTATATATTTCATCAGAGGTAATGGAACATTTAAAGCTAGGAGATCTATTTTAGAACATGTCTTATGGTGTACATAAATAAGGAAATCCTGATCATGAGTATTGATGGCGAAGCTTCAGAAGTATAACATTTTTGGTGTAAGTTTGAGAATGCTTGTATGATTCCTTTATCTGAGAAGACCTTATTACATTATGGACTTTGAAAACTACAATTTTGGCTCTCTCCTTTTT
Organism: Ambystoma mexicanum; assembly: GCF_040938575.1. NCBI lineage: Eukaryota > Metazoa > Chordata > Amphibia > Caudata > Ambystomatidae > Ambystoma > Ambystoma mexicanum. Next base: position 490,775,643 of record NC_090931.1, on the reverse strand, counting down.
AAATTTAAGATAAGACGCTAGAGATTTGCTAGATTTATTGGGGAAGTGATATATTTTTTATTTATATTTTAGAAGATTGGCGCAGGAGTATTGCTTTGCCAAATTATTGTACTGTATTCTAAGTTTAGTAATTTTTTGAAAGATAGACGCAGTGTACATATTTAGACACTAAAGATTTAATAGTTTTAAGAATGTCCTCTACTTCTTGTTTAAGTTTTTTCGTTTTAGTAGCAGTGTACAGGATTATATGTCCTCTGAGTACGGTTTTTTAGCAATCCCAGTTATTTACAATGGTAGTTTCTGCACTCAGATTTTCTCAGAAGACATTGATATGTTGCTGCTGAATGAATTTTGTGAATTGTTCATCTTTCAAGAGAGCAGGATTCAATCTCCATCTACTAGATGTATATACATTTCATGGATCAGACAGTTGAATGTGAACAGGTGCATGGTCCGACCAGGTGATACATTCTATCTTGGCATGTAGCAGACGATTAGTCATGGATATAGAAATAAAACAAAATCAATTCTTGAGAAGCAGTTGTGAGGATTGGAGTAAAAATGTATTCCAAATCAGAGGGGTGAGTCATACGCCAAGCTTTAGTTAGGCCTAATTCAGAAACAAAGTTGGCAAATTGTGAGTGGGATTTAGTTATCTTGAACCGTACATTGGATTTCCTATCAAGAAAGGGTTCTATAATCTCATTACAGTCACCACATACAATATGGTTATTAGGGTTGGAATTAAGGATATCATTTCTTAACTGAATCCAGAATGAGGGGTCGGCATTGGTAGGGCCTTACACATTTAAAATAGAGTATTCTGTGGATTCAATAAGTAGTTTGACAGTAACCATCTTCCCACATCAGCCGATTCAATAGCTATGACCTGACATTGAAAATGTTTATTAATAAGGGTGATGATTCCATTCTTTTTCTCTTTTGTTGCACTAGAGAACACTTAGTCCACCCATAACTGTTTCAGTTTAGCAGTTTGTGAAAAGTGAGATTCTTGTATGCAGGCAATGGCTGGTTTAGCTCAATTAAGATGAGAAAGGACTTTCTGCCTTTTAATAGGGTTATGCAGTCCTTTAACGTTGCATTACATTAAATGACATAGATTGCTTAATGGATGTACACAAAAGTATGGCCTTCCAAGGTAGAATATTAAGCACCTGAGCATGTAGTATCATATAATGAATAGTAAAGCTAAGTGATAGCCATCCAGAGAGCAATGTTAAATTGATCTGCAGTTGCATTAATAGACTAGAGGGAGAGATACATAAGGGAAAGCGACAGACAAACAAATGAATTTCAGTAACTTCCATGTAGTACAGATAACCTTGAAAGCAGTAGTGGCTAATGGGAAACAGCCACTCCAATCCATGTTGGGATTGAAACGATGAAGAGTAGGGGTGAAGCGCCAGACCCAAATAGGCTCACTCAGCGCCCCTCTACGGTGAGATAATTATGTGTTGACGTTGGCTTCATACCACATATTTGTGGTCAAGTAGGTGGCTTGGATATATCCCTTCCCTATATTCTATGTCTTTGGATGAAGTTTCGCAGGTCAAATGGATTTTGGAATGTGAACGTATGACCATTAAGAGTAACCTTAAGAATAGCTGGATAAATGAGTCTATATCTGGCGTTTAATTGTCTTAGAGCAGGTCTAAAAGTCGGTAATTATTTTCTTCTAGCCGCTGTGGCATTAGATACATCTTGAGATATAGAGACACACGGTTGCCTTTATAGCAAAGGCAACCGTGTCTAAAGTACCTTTTTTCTTGTTAATTGTCCTTGAATCCAGCTAGTGTACCCTTGTTGTGAAAGAATTGAGCCTCTGTGCAGCAAGCAGCAAATTCCCCGTTGTGTCAGCCGACAGGAAACATTGGCTCCTTTGTTACGCAACCTTGCTGTTGCAGGCCACGTCTGTGGTTGCTTTTGCTTTCTCGCTGCTTCCCTTACAAGATGGACCTGCCTAATACAAGCAGCGCCACTGTTACCAGGTTAGTAGGAGTCAAGGAGCGCTAGTTGTGCAGCGTAAATAAATGCTTTTGGAAGCAACTATATTAATATGTTTGTTGCCGGAGCTGCAGCTCAGAGTTAAGCGGCCATCCGAGTCGGTGCTTAGCCACACCCTGTTGCTAACATTTTGATGTGGTTGAAAGTGCTTTTGCAAGCAGTTCCTAAAATGCAGGCAAATGAATGTCCACGCAGACCAGCCTGGCTGCGCACTGGACAGTAGTCTATGGTTTGTAGAGTTTTCATTTTACTTTTGTCTTTTAGTTTCACATAGTGATTGAGGAGCTGTCGTAAAGATTTAAAGGATTGTTGGCTTACATTACATATTGAGCTGCATGTCCGTTTGTACACTGTACGGTTTGTTTGGGTGAAAGGAGCATTTGGTTCAAAGTTTGTTGGAGACTTTTTTTCTATAACGGTTTCTTTTGCCAAAATGGGGTGTTCCACCATTTCTTACCCTCAACCATTATTGCCTAGGGCAAACGTTTTTTGTTGTTATTGTTTATAAGCTTCTTCATTGAAGTGTGGTTCTGTGCTGCGTGTGTGAATCCATTCACCATCACAGAAGTTTGAAAAGGTCTCTGCATTGACACTGCAGATGTTTATATGCACTTTTTGTAATGTATTGATTAATTTGGTTTGTGTTTCATTCTGTTTAAAATCAATATAAACAATGTTCTCTTCGGTAGAACAGTGCTGTCAATTAGAGCTTGTAGAATTACTCTCCTGTGTTCATTTTTTAAGGGTAGATTGTGACTTTTCAGATGTTATTATAAGATTATGAAAAACTCTACAGTGGAACTTTTTCTGTAACATAATATTTTGGGATTGCTTTACCGTGACTATGTTAACACTAGTAGATAGATGGTTAGGTTTGTTAGTAGGGCTGCTTTTCTTTGTACATAATGTTTTACTTTTTGTTTTTGCAAGAGGGGCCTTACCTTCTTTAGCCTGGTTTAGTTTTGTTGAGTGATGTTCCTAGCTCTTTTGTTTTAATGTTTTCTATAAATTGTTCCAGAGGTGGATGACTATGTGGTGTAGTTTTATTCTTATCTGCTTTACTTTTTCTTTCTTTTCTATGGAGTTGCTGTTTAGTAGGCATTTTTTTGTGTCTGTTGTGAAAAGAGAACATTTGCGTTGGAAAGTTGTGCAATGTATATGCATATTTTTAAAAAATGTTCAATTAAAATGTTTTATTGGTTTTGTAATCAAGAACAAACATATTGTTACAAGATACAAATAAACCTTTAACATTTACAACATCCTCCTCTTAATAGGCATTTAAAACAAATAAAAAGATGGAAAAAAGGTAAGAAGAAAAAAAAACAAAAGAGGAGAGAGAAAATAAAAATAAAAACAGCGTTAAGTAAATTCTATCCCCATCCACATTTCAAGGTCATGAACAATTGGTTCTTAACATTTCAAAGACCTCAGATGAAGTAATCATCTTAGTAAGATAGTTCAATTTCCCCCCTGTCCATTTCCCGCTAGAACAAATTCCAGCATTTTCATTACTGCGATTACTAAGCCAATTTGATCACCCAACAACACCCACTTCCACCTATCCAGGGGAGAAAGGGTTGTCCCCATATCCTGGCATCCTTTCAAGAAGAAATTCCTCACTTGAGCTGATGCCTCACAGGCCATTATCAAGTGCGTAGGTGATTCCAAAGAGTCAACCACATTACAAAATCTACACTGCAGATTTAATACCCCTGGGATCTTCCACCTCCACTGCACCTCCCTTGTGTCCAGAATGTTTAAACAACATTGAGGTAGCATATCTCTGATTTTTGGCGATGGAAACTTTCGCAGATAACCAGGGAGCACATTAAGACCTTTCCAATCTTCAATTTCTGTCCGCCCCAGTTTATCTTTCCAACAGCTCTCATTCGTGTTGATCCAATCCCAGCCTGAAGCTTCTTCTTGAATCCAAGGTACTTGATATTATTTGGATCTTTCTGGATTTGGGCCATGTATAGATTCCTTACTTTGTGCACTTCATGATGTTTCAGTTTCAATCAGTTTCCCCCATCCCAATTCAACCCCTCCCATTTTTGCTCTGGGTCTACAGGCCCCCCATCCCAATATATGGATGGCCAATAGATTGGGGCTTAATAGAGAACTGGTTGACCCTCTCTCTTACATTTTTTGACACGAAGCAATAGTCTATACACGATTCCAATTTCCTGGATCTCCATGTGGTACTACTAGGTGTATCCCCCATGGTCTGGCCATTTAGGAGGTGCATCCCTCTCATAGACATAATGCACATCCATTCTCACTCTTGTTCCTTCCACTGGCTCTCTTTGAGGGGAAAGCCCACCTTATCCAACAATTTGATATTCAAATCACCACAAATGGGTATGCAGTAATAAAATCACGGCAAAAAAGTCATCTGAACAAAAAATCGCACAAAAAATCCTGTGATTTGACCCGGTAAAGGTGTAAGACCATTATACCATTTAAGGAGTGCGGGTTGTGGGGGTGATCCCGCTCCCCTCAAATGGTATAATGGGTCCGGGGATTGCGGGGGTGTCCCCCGCATCCATTACATGGATTGCGGCAGCAAAACCACAGCCTTTTTGCTGCAATGTTTTGTGTAAACAGCAATTTTTGCCTCGATTTTAACATATGGAACCCACAAATGACAATCTTAATCTCATCCCCTTCATACATTGCTTCATCTACAACTTCCATCACTGAAGCTACCAACTTTGTTTCGTTGGCCATATTAAAACACCAATAGATATTGAATAGCAGGAGGGATACCTCTGGGGCTCCCTCCTATGCTGCAAGAGGAGTGCTTGGACATATGGATTTGGGCATTTGACATCAACTACATTCCATCCTGATTCGATTTTGATTAGTGTCAGTAGACCTGCTGACGGACTACCCATTAATCCCTTCAAGGCTGGATTGAGAAATGCAAGGTAGCCATAGCACTGGGTGACTTGATAACCATGTTTGGTGCATGGGTATGTGGGTGTGATTGTAGAGATGAATAGAGTGCTGTTTCATTGTGAGGTGGTATATTCGGTATGGTTGGGAAGGTTGTGAGAGTAAGAGTATACAGAGGTGTGATGGTGTTGGGTTAGTGAGTAAGGCAGTATGGTGTGATGGAATCTGTAGAGTGATTGTGCTGTTTTGAACAACAGAGTGGGTGTTGCAATAGTGTTATGTAGATGGGAATAGTAAGAGTGTGAATGGTAGAATATGAGGGGCTACAGTGAAATAAATGTTGGTTTGAAAAAAAGTAGTCTGGGGTAATATACAGTGGAACTGTGCAGCTGTAATTACATACATATAAATGGTACATTACTGTACTTACTTTGTTGGATGCAAAGGGTATTCGTTTGTTGGTTGGTGATTTAAGTGAAGCGCTTCTTTCCTGTAATTGTAAAAGAAAGTTAGTGGGGATATGTGATAATGGCGAAGTACTTTTAGTTAGCAAGGTACATATTTATAAAGGAAGGAGGAGTGGTGGGGAAAAAGTTAATAAAATTGGTGGGTGGTTAAAAATGGTTGCTTTTAGGGGAATTTTCATGAAAGTTAAGAAATGCATATGTCCATTTATAGAAGCTCTGTAACGTTTTGTAAAAGAGAAGAAAAGATGATGAAACTTTTTTTGTACACTTTTAAATGGCAGTTGGTGTGTGGAAGTTTAGTATGTTAGGAGTATGTGCATAATTGCCAATATTATGCATTCTATTCTGTAGGTGATTATGTAGTCCTACATTATTTTGGCGTCTGTGACTTGTAGTTCCACATTTCCCATTGTGAAAGTTGGATTACAAGTCACAGAATGTAGAGAAAAAAGGACTACATGAGCAGCTGAAGATTGGAATGGGTTATTTTAGGAAGTATACATGTACTGTCAATATATTAAACTGGCACACACTGAGTGCCACATACAAATGGTGTACATATCTACTGTATCTGCATTTATAAAAAGGTGACACAGTGCTGCTGTAAATGCAGATATGAATGTTTTTACTTTCTAAAAAATACTTCCAAAAACATATTTTGAAAAGCACAGCATTTTTTATGTTTATTTGATATACATGTCACATTTTCGAATCTTGAAGTCATGTTTTTTTCATTGCATTCTGGGGCTTGTAGTTTGAGTGTTATTATGCCAGAAGTGGAATTGGAAGTGACAGAACTGGAAGTGACAGAATGCAAAGGAAAAAAGAAAGACTTAATAAGCACCTATAGAGGGAATAGGTGATGTTGTGATGTATGCATGTGCTGCCAATATATTAAACTGGCAGACACTAAGTGCCCCTTAAAAATGGTCTACGTATCTATTTTATCTGCTTTTCCTTTACTTTATGAAACAGTGACACAGTGCTGCTACATATGCACATATGCATTTTTTTACTTTCATCACAAGGATTGTAAATAGAAACATTTTGAAGAGCAGAGCATTGGAATTGTTTGCTGCTTCATGTGAGCAGGTGATGAATGCTGCAATGCATGGCATTTGCTAGAGTGGTTAAAAAAGAGAATATGCTTATTGAGAAGCGTATTAGAGGATAAGTAGCAGGAGCCCTTCATATATATATATATATTACATGGCCTGCGGTAGCGGCCATTTAGTTATGGTTAAGTTGCTAAACCCATAGGAACAGCACTTTTTGTGCGGCTTATAACTTTACTCCCCCTGGACGATTCCCCACCAAACGTTGCAAAAAAGTATATGGCCCACTCTGATTTCTTTTGCAAAGTTTGGTGAGGTTTGGTCCGGGGGGGCATAGTTATAGGGGGGGTCCCCAAATGTATTTTTTTCCCATAGACATAATGGGAAAAAACTTTGCTCATGCCTACAGCCCAAACAGCTGGACAGATTTTCACCAAATTTGCGGCAAGAGCGGCGGCCTGGTCTCGAAAGCATGCTTTTGTTAATTTGGTGTAAATCCGTCCAGTAGTTTCTTTTTTAAATGACCAAAACGTGAGACAAAAAAATTAGTGATATCTATGTTTGCTCCGTGGACTCACTTCCCTGTTCGGTCCGTGGACTGGCCTCTGATTGACTGTTCTGCCCGTGGACTGGCCTCCGATTGGTCAGAAAATTCACAGACTTTTGCGTGGTCCATGGACATCAGGACACGGCCGCTGATTGGCTGGTGAGAAAACATGAAATGCGTCGGTTTTTGTGAAGCGTCCGCCATCTTGGATTTGCAGACTTTTTTGGGGTCCGCAGACAGCGCGGAGAAAACTTTTAAAAAAAAGCAGCATTTCACTTGTCAAACTCAACAAACAATCTCTGGGGATGTGGGGGGGATGAGGATTGGATTGGATATGGCCATAATAAGCCAAAAAATGGGTTGTTTCACCCCCCGAAAGTTAGCAAATACTCCAGATGTCCTGGTGCAGTCCTGTGGTGTACGCAGACACTTCAGATGTCCTAGGACATCTGTACCTATTTCTGCATTACAGGGTTGGGGACAAGCAGTTTTTGGGTGACTTATAACTTTTGCGCCACTCAATGAAACTGCATGTAATTTTGCAATGTCATTCTAGAACTAATCCCACATGGTTTTGCAAAGTTTTGTAGGATTTTGTCAAGAGGGGACACAATTAGAGGGGAATCCCTAAATATTGTAAAGGCATATAAATGTGGTGTCATTTGACGAATCTGCACAACATTTGGCAAAAAGATTTTGGATCTAGATATAAATGGTTTTCTAAAGTTTGGTGGGATTTTCTCAAGAGGGGGCGAAATTGGACGGGGGGATCTTAACATTTTTAGATGGCTTATAACTTTGTTGCTATTTGACGAATGTGGACAAAAGTTTTGAGATAGATTATAGACCCAACCTTCAATGTTTGTGTAAAGACTGAATGGATTTTGTCAAGTGGGGGCTAAGTTATATGACTATTGTATGTACATACATTTTGACACTTTAAAAAAAATAAAACATTGGCGGATTTCAAGCAAACTCATGAGGAGCATTAGCAAGGACATTAAAGCATGGTTTTGCAAATGTGCCTGTGTTTTATTTTTTGACAAGTGTAATAATGTAGGTACAAAAAATAGTCATATACCTTTGGTGACTGAGGTATAGTCTGTGGCCGTGGGCAGTAGCCAAATTGTCTGGGTCATAGCATAAGGTCATGACGTGGACAATCTGGCTACTGGCCATAACAGCTAGAGACAAAAAATTGTGTCAAATTAGCTATGTCTACCTGGGACCGGCTATGTGGTAAAGTTATTCGAAGTTAGGATAGGGTTGAAAGACGGGTTCTCGGACACATCATCATGCCGCGCACCAGCGCATGGTTATATGGCACTGTCTGGAAGGTCTGCAATGAAGTCAGATGTTCATAGACATCTATGGATGCAAAACTAGTTGAAATAGTTGCAAAAAGTGTATAGAAGTGTTAGAAATGATTCTTGAAGGTTGGAAATGGCAGAGTTTTAAGGTGACACTTTGTAAAATGGACACAAATATTGTTCTATTTGGTAAGTATGATATTAATAAGTTGTAGGAAAATTGCATGGGTAAAAACCCATGAAATTCACTGAAAAAATGTTGTTAAGGGGACGTTATGGTTAAGTTGCACTAATAAAAACCTATGAAATTCACTGAAGAAACGTTGTTAAAGGGATGTTATGGTTAAGTTGGACTAATAAAAACCTATGAAATTCAATGAAAAAACTTTGTTAAAGGGACGTTATAGTTAAGTTGCACTGATAAAAACCTATGAAATTCAGTAAAAAACGTTAAAAGGATTTTATGGTTACAAGTAAAATCGCCTGCTATGTAAGCTAAGCAACCATAACTCACGCCACCACTGTGCACTGCTAAGACTAACACCCAGGACATCAAAGATGACATCACAAATATCATTGATGACAGCACTGATGACATTACATGTGCATTTACTTTTCATACAAGGGGTTGTGAATGTTATGTTGGCAAAAAAGTATCTGGGATTATCGGGAAATGTGTAATAAACTACATACTTCATTACGCAATGTAGTGTTCTAAAGAACATTCCATTGCAGTGTTCTTTCTAGTACAGGAACCTACTCATACAGAAATGTAGGTATTGGCTGCAGCATACACCACAGAGGTGCTATATTTGTAATTTTCCAAAGTTATATAATAAAACGGTGAATGCTTCTGTAGCAGACTTTTCCGTACTGTGAAACATGTACTAATTAGCTAATAATGCATCACTTTCTACATATTTCTACTAATACACACATAACATAAATAGACTACATTGCATGCAAATATGGGGCTAATATGTGGAGAGTAAAGTAAGCAAACAAGAGGCAGTATCATTAGCAACTGTGTATAGTCTACATGACTGTATTCACGCACAAAAATGATTGCTGTGTTTCAGGCCTGCTTCTTCCTCTATATATGTACATCATAAGATGCGATTAAATTCTAAGGAAAGAAGTTTAAGAACATGTGAGAATATCAATATCTATAAATGTAATACCTTTTGAAAGTTAAGTTTCTGACTGTCAGTAAATCAAACCACCTGGCCTAGATATGGCAGAGAACAAAAAAGAAGAGGCTAGACATGTGATGTCATCCGTGATGTCATCAATGATATTTGTGATGTCATCTTTGATGTCCTGGGTGTTAGTCTTAGCAATGCACAGTGGTGGCGCGAGTTATGGTTGCTTAACTTACCATAACTGGCAAATTTCAGGGTTTTTTGTTTTACTTGGAACCATAATGTCCATTTAACAAGTTTTTTTTAAATTTCATAGGTTTTTAGTAGCGCAACTTAACCATAACATCCTTGAACAAAGTGTTTTTACTGAATTTCATCGGTTTTTAGTAGCGAAACATAACCATAACGTCCCTTTAACAACGTTTTATTACTGAATTTCATAGGTTTTTAGTAATGCAACTTCACCATAACATCCCTTTAACAGCGTTTGTTTTACTGAATACACATATACAAAGTGTGAATTTGATAGATGTTTACTAGAATTCCCTTACTTTATATACATGTAACATAGAACATGCCGACCCCCCTGCTAGTGATTTTGATGACCGCGGACTGTGCGTATGTCCGTGGACGAACGCGGACAACAGCAACACTACCCAAAAACTTAGGGGGTATCTTAGATTGTTCTACCATGCTATATAAACACTGAACAAGTTAAGAAAAGCAGCATATAAACACATTATATGTAACAATAAATAAGAAGTGGAACCTATATATGTAACACATCAACCATCCATTTAAATACCATATGTAATAAAATGGAATATACCAAAACAAAAAAGAAATACTTCGAACATAATTACCTCACAGAAACTGCACAGCTAGGAGCAACAGTAGACCTACACAAGAGTAAGAACACAACTTACCAGAAACTAGTAAGTAAACTTCTTTTTTCTTATATATTTCTAAACTTTCTGTATTAGGTACACTAAAAGTAATATATTTTTTTTTTACACAGAAATGTCCAGTACTTTGAAATGGCTTGAGGAAAATTTCCCACGTGAGGAAATGTCTGAAGACAGTGATACAAATGGTAGACACTTCTCTATATAAGCAAATTAATAATCATCACTTTATGTGCACTTAACATATGTAACTTTTTTAACAGACCATAGAAACATTGAAAATAATAAACCAAAAGAGACATTAGAAAATACTCTGCAGCGCATGGAACAAAAAATGGACATGCTTATGGAAAATTTCTATCTTATAAAACATTTTGTGGAGGACCACATAAAAGAAAAAATTAAATATCATTGTCCCACCTGCACCTGTTCATCCTCTCCATGTCCCAGTCAACTATCCTCAAACCCTCAACACCAAGAAAAATGTTTTTATGAGACTTCCATCCCTTCATCCCTTCCCATCCATCCTCTCCAAAACCCCTAATTCCCCTGTATTTGTGTCAGTTTCTGCTCCCCCGTCTCTTTCATACATTTTATATCTGTATATAATTTAAAAAAGATTATATGTCTTTTAATTCAGTCCTTTGTGTCTTATAAGCCAGTTGGGATGTCCGCGGACAGCGCGGGTGTCCGGGATGTCCGTAATTAACCGAAATGGGGGTGTCCTAAGGACACTATACCTGTCTGTATTGTCCGCAAGCAACATGGAACTGTTCTTAGAACACACCCGGTGTCCGGGATGTCCGTAATTAAACAAAATGGGGGTGTCCTAAGGACACTATACCTGTCTGTATTGTCCGCAAGCAACATGGAACTGTTCTTAGAACACACCTGGTGTCCAGGATGTCCGTAATTAAACAAAATGGGGGTGTCCTAAGGACACTATACCTATCCGTATTGTCCGTAAGCAACATGGAACTGTTCTTAGAACACACCCGGCGTCCTGAATGTCCGTAATTAACCCAAATGGGGGTGTTCGAAGGACACTATACCTGTCCGTACTGTCTGTAGAACATCTATGCACATGCGCACCACACCCATAAGTCCTACGAACATCGCGCCTGTCCGTAACTCTACGTCTCACTTGTGTTGCACTTTTAATTAGTTTGAGGACCCGAGCACTGTCCATAGAACACCCTCACGCACGCGCATGACCGTTCCTGTGCATTTGGTGTAATGCGGACGTCTTCGCAATGTCATCATGTGACCTTACCCATGCTGAGCATGTGTCCGGATTTGCGGCCACTGTAAGAAATCAGTAAGAAATCACCATTGCAAATGTCCCAGAGAATGACCCTGGCTTTCTACATATTTTTTGGAACTTTTTGAGCCTTTTTTTGTTGTTCGAAGTGTCCGCAGACAGCGCGTGTGTCAGCGAAGTGTGCACCAGCACCACTATAAAAGGCCACACCCCAGAGCTGATCTTCATTGTGCTTCTGGCTATTGCAGATTGACTTTTGCTGCCTTTGCTGCTCTTACTGAGATTTTCTCATCAACCCTGTTGGCATCCATGGATGCTGTTGCTACATCTGCCTCAGCACCACTCCCAACCCCTCCACCACAGCACCTCCCCAAGGGCTTGCAGAGGGGAACAGGCGTGCGGATGTAAAAGAGGATGAAGAGGATGAAGAGGATGAGGTAGAGGAAGTCCCTACTACCAGCACTCGCCGTGAGTCTTGGGTGTGGCGGTTGTTTACCAATCATGGTAACGTACCAAAAGCACGTGCGAACAAGGTCACCTGCAACCAGTGCAAAATGGTGCTGAGTCGTGGGAGGCCTGTTTCGTACAGCTTTGGTATGACATCCATGAAGCAACACCTAAGGTCGTTCCACGGTGGGGCCGTTCACAGGGTTGTACCTTGTGATCAACGTAGTAGGTAGAGTCCCTTTACCACATCCTCCGTTTCTGCTCCTCTCACCACAGGAGACACCACTGTGTGAGAGCGCATCCCTCCAGCTGCCTCACATACCATTCACGATGCTGTTGACCCTTACCTTTCGAGTGTCACAATATTGTGTATGTACTGTGACGCAGTACTCTGCAGGGGGGAGAATCTTCGAAGTGCTTTCGAGACTGCAGTCACGGAGCACCAGAAGAATTTCTACCTACCTAAGTAAGGCCCACCCTACATCTTCCTCTCTCCACCTGCCCTTTCTCATCCCTGTGGTTGGTGCCCCTTCCTTACCCTGCTTTCCCCTCCTCTCCTAGTGTGTCATGTGTAAAAAAAACAAAAAAATATAAAACAACAAAAAAAAACCCAAAAGGCTCTTTTCAGAGCTGCCTTTCACAGTTTAAAAATAGAAGTGGCAAATAAATGGAGCAGGGCCCTGTGCATTTTTGGAAGTCTGCGGACAGTTCGCGAACATCTAAAATTTTAGGGTGCTGCCTTAGCAAAACCATTGCACTTTTCTCTGGGAGGAAGTGGTGGCTCTGAAAAGAGCCTTTTGGTGGTGTATTTTTGTGTTTGCAGAACTTGAAATGGTCAATACCTACTGCAAAACGGATGGCTGTAATTCCAAAAAAGGTTGCAATGCATTTTGTACATTTCTCAGAAAAATCTGATTGCCAGCATTAGTAAGATGGACTCCATCTCTGAGAAAAATGTATGTGCTATGAAACATAATATTTTTATTGTGAAAAGAGGACATGCCAACATCTCTTAGAAAGGCACAAACAGCCTTATTGACATTGCGCCTTGCTTTCTCCATTTGTGGACAAAATGAAGAAGAACGCAGCCACATTTGCCTCTGCGCAATACGAGAAAAAAATTACTTGGGAATTTGGAAACATGTCCATGACCTTCCCAAGTCCTTCTTTCATTGCGAATTGCAAAGAAATTCCATACACATGTCCTAAACTGTTCCCTCCACAATGAATTATAATTATGTCTGGATGATGCTGTGTCTCCAAACTAGCACAGAGAGGTACCAAGTCCAGCCGCTTCATTCCACGCACTCCATGCCACTGCACTTCCACATGAAGGAATCCAGGATCTGCAGCTACTCCAAAGCGTTCTGCATGCGTTTCCAACCAATGTATCCATGAGTCTCCCAAAATCCAGATAATCTGTTTTCTGAAACACACAGCCATAGCTATCTGTTCTTCTCTCAGAAAAAAGAATTTCTGACAAACTCTCTCCTTACATAACACACCCGGTAAACTTTACTGACAAATCCCTTGCTCAGCTCATTCTCATTTGCATGCCTCTAGACCCCAAAATCCCTGTTTGTAATACGTGCTGTCCGCAGACTACCGCCATGTCTGCGGACAAATCTAAAATCTGAGCGTGGTGAATGTAAATTTAAATAGTGTGCCCCATTTCCCCTTTGAGGTTGAGCCATTTTTTGGGGGGTTTTTTGCAGATGCTTGACAGACACCTGTTATTTTGTATTTTGTATTTTATTTTCTTACTTTACTCCTAAAATCTTCACATAGCCTTCTCCAAAGCAACCCTTACATTCCAAAACAGAATGGCATTTCCCATAAAAGATAAGGAAATGCCATCTTCTTAAAAATAAACAGCATTACTGGAATCAATATTCTCATTATTACAGAAGAACATACCAGCTCTAAGCATGAAAGCACACATGCCTCGGTTGATTGCACACCTAGCAATGTTTTGCTGAGGACAAAAAACAGAACTATTGTAAGGTGTCGGCCGTGGGGACCACCCCATGTACTGTGCGTGACTGCCGCAAGAGGTGGGACGACCTCCGCTTGAGGGTGAGAAACATCCTGTCAAGCAACAGGAGGGCGGCCATGGCGACAGGCGGTGGATCCCCGCTCACCTGCAAAGCTGATGCCCTGGGAGGAGAATGCCAGCACATTTATCGATCCTGAGTCAATTGAGGGATTTGGAGAGATGGAGATGGCTGCGGCATCATCCCCAGAAGGAGGTGAGTGACCCTGCACATCCCTGTAGGGGACCCCATGACATAGCACAAGTGACGTGGAAGTGAGACTAGGCAAGGCAATGCATATCCCTACACCCACATCAACATATCCAAGTCAAGATTGAGGCCCAAACCCTGCCACACAAATGCATGCTGATTACCAATCCCATAACCAACACACGGGCAACATACCAGGACCGTGCCCATGTAAGCCAACACACAAACCCCATATCAATGGCATGCCACCTGCCATGCATTGATTGCCAATATGCCCCCTCAGAACACCAAGTGCCACACACCTGTAAGACATGGATGCAAGAATGCATGAATATTGAACAGCACAATTGTATGCCGCTGGCATGTGACACCATCACTGATGACCTGCATCTCTTCTAACCCCCAGGCACCGATGAGGAAGATGCCAGTCAGGAGAGGAGCGCAAGGGCATCGACATCAGGCAATCAGACAAGGGCCACCACCACCACCCCCCAGCCAGACAAACAGGCCAGACCCACAGGCAGTGTGCCTGACCAGGTGGAAAGCCAGCCAACAACTGCTGCCAGTGTGCCAGACACACATCAGGACCAGCAGCACACACCCACAACAGTCGTAGGGGTGTCTCTTCCTGCGCGACCCCCCACCGAGGACGTTGTGGATGCCAATGTGGAACCCGAGGGAGTCACAGTAGTGACTACCAGACCCACCCCAAGCCACCCGGCCCACCCCCAACTCCATTTGGAGCCCTACAGCAGTGATGATCCCTGCATCCATGACTCTGATCTGAGGGATTCGGACCTGTGCCCATACCAGGAGGACAGCACCCAGGATGCAGGCCCTGTGCATGCACCATCCACCACTCCAGCTCCAACCACTCCAGCTCCCACCACTCCAGGTCCAACCACTCCAGCTCCCACCACTGCAGCTCCCACCAACAGCCTGGAGTCACGCCTGTCGAGGGTGGAGGCACGACAGGAGGCAATGCTGGAACTCCTGCGGCAGTGTATTGCCAATGGGGAGGAGACAAGGAGGGGCATAGTAACTGCCATTGCGGGGACCACAGCGGCCATCACAGCGAACACAGCTGTCGTGAATGCGTCGGCTGTGCTCATGAGGGACTGCCTGGGGGCAGTAACCCCAGTCCTAACTTCCATTCTGCTCCATATGCAGTGGCCACGCCTTGGATCAGGCGTGGAACCTGCCTCGGACACATCCACTGCCACAACACCTGCATCCTCAGTCCCCGCAAGCCCTGTGCGGATGACCCGGAGGAGTGCACGGCACTCAGAGATGCCACCCCCGGACAACAAAAAGTCCAGGAAGTAGAGTGCCCAGACAATGGGAGTGGGACACATGGTTGTGGGTGAAGGGAACCATTTTATGGAGTACATTTGGGGACTTTTGGGGTTTGTAGGGTGGGTTAGGGAGTTCACTGGCATTTTTGGGGTTTGTAGGGTGGGTAGGGAGTTTACTGGGGGTTTTGGGGGTTTGTAGGGTGAGTTAGGGAGTTCACTGGGGGTCTTTGGGGTTTGTAGGGTGGGTTAGGGAGTTCACTGGGGGTTGGGGGAGTGGTCACATTTTTCTCTGTTAGAACAAATACACTTGTTGTGTGGAAAATAATTCAATGGCTGGACATTGTTCATTTTGTGTATAACCATTTAATGTGTGACGGTGTTCAGTGGTCAACTCCAAACAATCCCAGTGTGCATGTCCACATGGACCCAGTGTGTCAGTGACACATGTCTATCATAGTCCCTGTGGTTCAGAAGTATTTGTGAATCAGTGCTTGGCGTATTGCATGGCCATCCCGTGCATCACGTACTGGCAGGTGGGCTACTTCACCTCCATCTCAATCCTTATCATCCTCACCCGGTGCATGCATGTCAATGTCAGGTGGCAGTGGTACATTTCTCTGGACGCACATGTTGTGCAGCATGACACAGGCCATGGTGATCTTTGCCACCTTCTCAGGACTATATAGGAGTGCCCCTCCAGACCTGCTTAGGCAGCGGAAACGCACCTTCAACAGGCCAACGGTCTGCTCAATCACAACACGGGTACGGGTGTGCACACAATTGTACTCCTCTTCATGGCTGTTCTGCGGGTTCCGCACAGGGGTAAGTAGCCATGGCTTCAAGGGATATCCTCCATCACCTGCAAGCAAATACAAATAGGTGTGTGTCACTCTGAGCTGCCACCTTCAGGAAGCACAGTCATGGCTGCAGCTATTTGGTGTGGCCATGCACATGTCCCTGTAGGTATGCAAGATTATTACGTTGATGCATACTATATTCTTATGAGGTGTGGTAGTCTGGATGGCGTTCAATAGATGATGCAGGGTGTAATGATGCATGCTGAGGAGGATGTACTGTGGTTGTACGACAATGTTTCACCTCCCGTTCATGCTGTGTATTCTACACTGTGCATGGTCACACTAGCCACATTGGCACAGCTGCAATCCTGTTCAGTCATGCATTGCTTGTCATACCCATGGTGGCCTGGTCATGCCTCTTACGTGTTGTGTTCAACATGCATTGATGGTACAATGTGTGCCAGTGATGTCTCATGTTCTGTTTGGGAGGTTCAGGTCAGGAGTGTTTAGCTCTGCATGCATTCTACAATCACCGACATGTCCCAGCCAGGCGGAGTATGCATCCCCCCTTTCCCAGCCAGGTGGAGTATGCATCCCCCCTTTCCCAGCCAGGTGGAGTATGCATCCCCCCTTTCCCAGCCAGGTGGAGTATGCATCCCCCCTTTCCCAGCCAGGTGGAGTATGCAGCCCTACACATCAGTGCCCCAAAGCACTGCCATGGGCCAGTTGGCCAACTCACCAAGAAGCCAGGCACGTGGTCCAGCATGTCGCTCCATGTGACGGGGTAGCGTGGAGTTGCGCAGCACCATGGCATCATGTGTTGATCCGGGATATCGGGCACAGCAATGTGTGATGATCTTGCTGGAGTCACATACCATCTGCACATTGATGGAGTGGTATTGCTTGCGATTGCAGTACACTGCCTCTATGGCATGGGGGACTACCAATTCAACACGGGTGCAGTCCAGGGCACCAACACAATTGGGCATGCCTGCCAGTGCATGGAAGCCTACTTTGGTGCCGGCTATCTCCTGGGCAGTCCATGGTAGGGATATGTGGGTGCTTGTGTGCTTCAGGAGGGCATCCAGCACTTGGTTCAACATGCGTGAAAAAAGTGGCTGTGAAATGCCATGCAGCTGCCCCACTGTGTGTTGATAGGTGCCTGTGGCCAGGAAGTGGAGCACGGGCACCACATTTAGTAGCAGTGGGAAGGCAGTGTGTATTTCTATGAGGCTGACAATGTCGTCATGTATCATGTCCACAATGGTGGTGATGGTGTCCCGGTCCAACCGGTACAGGGTGTGGATCTGCTCAGGGATTAGGTTGAATGGCCGGGGTCTGATGCGAGGGATTGGTGGCTGCCTACGAGGCGCTGGTGGTAATTGCTGGGCCTGTCTCACGCTCCTTTTCCTCCTGTGTGTCCTCTGTGCTACCTGTTGTTGCTACTGTTGTTGCTGTTGTTGTTGTTGGTATTGTTGCTGTAGTTGTAGCAGTATTGGCATGTCCTCCAGCGCCATGATTGCAACAGCTAGTTGTAGCATTTTGGTGTTGGAAGGGGTGTGGTGTGTGGGTGTGCTCATTTTATACTGGCCCAGCCTCCATTGACTACACCTGTGGTGATTGTGTGCACCTGTGGCAGTTGGCTTGATTGCTGATTGCTGTTTGCGGGTGGTCCGCGATGCCTGTATTGCCGGCATCGTGCAGCCCATGATTACCGGCTTCTAGATGCCGGTATTTGCATGTCCGCGTTGGTTGGGATGTCCTCCAATTACTGCCATGCCGGTATTTGCTCCCCGAAGGGGCGCGTGTACGTGCCCATGCCGCTATTAGAGGCACCGTTATTTAGGGTGCCGCTATTAGCGGGTTGCCGGGTCATAATACACTGGAGCAGTAAGCGATGCCGATAATCCTTTACCGGCATCGTTTTTCCATTACCTCCAACCTCGTAACGAGGCCCAATCTCTCTGAACAAAACCAGTACAACCCATCTTAATAAGGAGGTACTAGAAGGGGTTAATAGTTTTCCCCCTATGTTCATTTTCGAGAGGTCACTCTCTCAAAAGTTTCTGGCTGGTGGCAGGGGTTACTACCGTAAATATTCCATCACAAATATTTCCCTATGGGATTTTCCCATTGTTCGAGGCTACCACTTTTTCTGACAGCCTCTAACATACTGCCGGTTTATTTTTATATTAACTTTGCTCTGGTAGGTTTTATTTGCCAGAACTTTAATATAACGTCTTTCTCGTGTCTTTCTCTAAACTCCTAACCCAGGTCGGGGATCCTTTGTTCGTCCATTTGGCGGGCTTCCACCAAGAAGCCCTCCTTTCGGCACCACTGAGTCTGGGGTGGGTCCATTGTGTGGGGGGGGAGTAGGACCCCTGGACAGGGTTGCCTCAGCAACCCATGTTGCACTCTATCCTGATAGGCTGGAGGGTCTCCCGCCAAGATGACCACTCCACTGTGTGAGTGACAGCTAGGCTGTATGAATGGGGATATTTTTGCATAAAAACAGGGTCCTGAGGACTGGAAGAGCAAGACGTCACCACTGGAACTAAGAAGCCGAAGAGGAGAGAAGCCAAAGACATCTGCAATGACTGAAGCCCCGGTGAAGCCCTGCTGCAGCGTCTCACCACTTTTCTCCACACGACGAGAGGAGAGCTTCATCTGCAAGAGCCTTCTTCCCTTGAGCTGGTGGGGCCAACCAGTTTGCCAATCGCCTTCCCAGTCCTGCCTTGGTCGAATCACCAGTACCCTGTACTCGGAGGTCAGATAGCCAGGCACCAGTCCACCCGGACCGCGATTTAAAGGAGCGTACCTTTTATTCGTCGGGCAGCACCGCGGCTGGTTTCATCCCTGGGTAGTGTAGTACCTCCAACCTTCCTCCACGACGAGAGCCTCTCCTCCTCTGCTGGATCAACCGAACTGCAGGAACTACCTGGAACTACCGCCGCCGCAGGAGCCACTTCTTCATATAAAGGTACATTGTTCCGCCAGGCCGCCCTTTCTTCGCGGTAGCACTAAAGGTGTTTTAAATCCTTTACCTACCTGTTGGGTTTGCCACCCCTTTCTCTTAACATTGTCTTTCGCCCTCTGCATCCACCTTTTCAATATCGTTAACCAAAGACTTGACTGCAGCTACAAGAACATTTTGCTCCTGGGCCCTTGCCTTGTACCACTGACTCTGGCACAGGCCTACTGACTCTGGCTACATTTGTTAGATCTGCTTTCTCGAGATTGATTCTCCATTCGAACTGTGTGGTGCAACCCTTTCTTATAACTACCCTTTCCTCCCCACTGCATAACCTTGTGAAATGCCATTTTGCTCAGTTTTCATTTAAGTATTGCTTCTACTGATGCACTGTCTTGCTCTAACTGGGTCACAAGCTCATGGGAAGTGTTGTTAGGGTGTGTAAGAAGCTATTTCTGAATAACTTGTGTTTTCCCTCCCTTGTGAGAAATTGTTAAAACCTCCCTGGTGTGTAGTTTTCACTGTGCCGTCTTGCTCAGTTTTCACTCTGGTTCACTTGGTCTACAATTTATATAGGGAGTGTGTATATTATTCCTTGACTTGATTTTAACTTGCTTGATGACTGTGATAAATGTGTTGTCTTAGAAGTGTATAAAATAAATATATAACTACTTTTTTAATACAAAGCTTTGGTCAGTGTTTCCTTGTTCCATAGTGCTGTAGGCCTAATGTGTAAACCCTGAATACTGCTCATCTCTCTCTTGAGATAATTCTGACTGCTCAGCCACAGCTACCAACTAAATCTTTGTGGTACGGACTGATACCAAAGGGGATTTATTGCTTTCACCTGTCGTCTTAATCTTCTTTAGTGCTCCCCAAGGGAACTGCACAGGATTCTGCCTAACAAGCGGTCCGGGCTGACAGCTGGGAAGGCCTGGACAAGCTAGGACAGGAAGAATTGCCTTTGTGCCGGCCTTCATGCTGGATGCCGGCTTACGACTGCCGGTTGCTGATTGGCCCTAATCAGTGACCAAGCGGCCAATGGCAAGGCAGCTGCAGCCTGGGTGGGCCCTGGCAGAAGGAAACAGTGGCTAGTAAAGCCGGGCGGCCATCTTGGAATGGCGGACCCGCATTCCACCATGTCGGATCAGGGCAAATAATTACAATAATTACAGCCTGGGTGGGCCCTGGCAGAAGGAAACAGTGGCTAGTAAAGCCGGGCGGCCATCTTGGAATGGCGGACCCGCATTCCACCATGTCGGATCAGGGCAAATAATTACTAAAATAACGCCAAGGAGCACAATTCAAATCTAGGCAGGGTAATTCTTAGGTGATGGTAGCAAAGAGCGCATATGTCTGTGCAGTTTCAGGCACAGGGTGGAGGTTGCCAGTAAAACGGTGGATAGAGCCCATGGCCTACCTTGATGCGGGGATAAGCTCCAGCTTCACTCCCGGACAAAGCACTGCTCCTGCAGTGAAGGGGGGGCTCCTCTTCCTCTGATTCTGTGTGCCGTGTCCCCCTACTCGAGGCGTGTCTAAGGCACGCCTCGAGTAGAGGGAGCCAGACTGAAGTTTCTTTTGAAGGCATGACTCAAGTGGAAGGAGCCTGAATCGCGTTCCTTTGCAAGTCATGCCTCAAGCAGAAGGAGCTAGACTGACATTTCTTTCTAAGGCAGCCCTCAAGTGAAAGGTGCCGGAGTGGTGTGCCTTTTCAAGGCAGGCCTCAAGTGCAGGGAGCAGTACTAGCAATGCTTGTCAAGGCACACTAAAGTGAAGTGTGTCAGAATGGTGTTGCATTTTTATTGAAGGCACACCTCCAGTGCAGGGAGCAGGAGTGGCGTTCCTTTGAAAGGCATGCACACATTGAGTGCCTATTGGTCCCTTTCTAGGAATGATGGGCATTGCAGGAAATCAGTCGATCTCCCAATACTTTTCCTTTGTATGATACCAAAGAAAACAAGGCTGTAGGCAGAGGGCTGGCATGGAAGGGCATTGGGGACAGTACACCCGAGTATCCCTTCTTCTTCCTTGTTTTGTACACACCTTACATTTTCTGTATGGTTTTGTCTTCATGGGTGTGGCAGGAACATAATCAGCAAAGTGTCATCCGTTCAATCTGGCCACATATTCTACCTCTGGAAAGGAGGGAGTTTGTACATCGACAATGGTCAGAGATTTTACAACTTCTTTTTCAAAGTTCATAAATGACAGTTTGTATTGTGGAGCAGCTGCACGGTATGCAACATAAGAATTTTATTTAGCTACATGCTTAATGTGTATGGCCCACTTCTTGTACCACATGCAAGACTTTGCGTTCAGCCTGGTATGGCTCAAGCAATTGGTCTGCTTTATCTACTCCACCAATGTACTTGCTGTCGTCCAGAATGCACTTGGGCTTCTACACTTGCTATGCCTGCCTGTGCACAGTGACTAATTAGTACTTTCATCATAAATAGTACTTAGCACGTGCACATCCCTTCTGTCGCAGAATTTTACTGCCAACAGTTCATCCCGCCGCAATGCCGTACATGCTCGCTTGTCCAGCTTCTTACGCACCAGTTGTCTGGGGGAGCCTTTGCGGTTACTGCGGATTGTACTGCATGCCAGTGTGCCCACATTGTACAATTCCTTGAAGAGTGGACTTCCTGTGTAGAAATTGTCCACATACAAATGGTGACCCTTGTGGAACAATGGTGTGGCAAGATCCCAAACAATCTTCTCACTTATCCCTAAATGGGCTAGGCAGCCCAGAGGGTTTAAGGTGAAGTCTTTTCCAGTGTAGACTCTCATGTTGTGGGCATACCCAGTGGTGCATTTGCACAACATGTAAACCTTGATCTCATATTGTGCTCTCTTGCTCAGAAAATACTGCTTGAACAGTAGCCGACCTTTGAATAATACCAATGATTCATCAATGGATAAGTTCTGGCTAGGAATATACACCTCTGAAAATAGCTGAGTAAAGTGCTTCAGAAATGGCTGAATTTTGAATAGCCTATCACAATTTGGATCAGTTCTGGGTAATTCTGCCGATTTGTCATTGAAATGCAACATACGTTGGAGTGCTTGGAAACGATTTCTACTCATTGTTGCTGGGGAAAAAAGAGGTTCTAAATACCGCTTTAGTAGACCAGAACATTGAGAAAGACGTCTTCAGCGATTGGTAGTTGGAACCCAAGATTGTGCTCTGGAATGGTGTCTGAGAGTGGGACACACGTGACCTCAAGAACTGTTCAGCATACAAATTGGTTTGCTCAACCACATCTGCAATGAACTCTTCATCCACAAAAAGGTTGAAAAAGTCAACAGGCTGAAACCCATCTGTATTCTCTGAGCACCCGGATATTCCTGTGAACGGTGGCACAACAGGCTGAGCCATTGCTGGAGGCACACAGTCCGACTCATCAAGTTTCAGAAGAGGTGAATGTACTAATTCATTCTATTCCTCATCAGATGGGAAGGTGGAACCGGCCTCGACCGAAACCCCACTTCCCGAATCAACTGCCTGCTCACCTTCAAAAGCAGATTTTGTTTCAGATTCTACATCCGGCTCTGTGACTTGCTCCGAGTCTCCGAGACTGCATCAGCAAGGCCAAAGCCTGCCCTCTAGACATCTGACGAGAAGCCATGACCACTGCCGCGATGTAACCCTTTACTGCCCATAGAACAGATAAAGACTGAAACAATAAGTATCTTTGCTTCTCAAAATATGGAAGCTAGTACAGTAAGTGGTATTGAATGCCACAGACCAAGACCACACAATTACGCCAAAATGTCCAGGCTCTGCTCACAAACTGTAGCAGCCCTCTGCAATGTGATGTACTCTCAGCACGTTAAATAAAACGGAGTACTAGTTTTCTAACACTCACAAGAAATGCAAAGGACCAGCTCACTGCTTACTTACAAGTGTTTAGACTGCTACAACACACCTGCACCTACAACAAAGAACAAAAAATCTAATCAAGATGTCATCTTCAGCTATACATTACACAAATGCAAGTGTGGGGACGAGGATGGAACCCACAGTACCAATTCAAAGACAACCACTGTGCGTTGACCCCTCTCCTCCCCCCATGGGGTGCAGGTGGATGAGAAATACAGGTGAGAAGCAACCTTGTAATGTATTAGTGAATGGGTGAGGTGAAAAGGCAGAGGCGACCTAGACGCAGACAGTGAAGATGAGGAAAGTACATGGCAGGCCCTTCAAGACAATTGCTGGTACACTTTCCACAAAACCCCCTACTCATTCACATACGGTCGTGTGTGAAGGGGGAAGGTCACAAGGACGGGACGACTGCAAGGGCCAGCAAGTGGAATTAAGCTGCTAAAATGTGGTGATGCTTCGCAAAAAAAATGGCCAGCACTGACATATTAAATACATTGACATTTCCCCAAAAGAAAGTACTATGTAATTGCTAGGAAATCAGAGTCTCACTGTCAACAGATTTGGTCACCATTTTATTACCATGCCACATGACCCAGTAAGTCCATCAAATATTGGGATCCTGCCCCACCCAAGATAACGTCTGGGCAAAGTTCATATACTCAATGAAAACTTCCATGCCTCTCTTAGAAAGGTGCACTCCGTCTCAGTGAAACATCAGTTCACCTTTGATGAAACCATGGTGAATTGTCTGAATTCTGTCATTGTTCTTGGTCAGTCTTGCCAGCTCGCCGTTCAGTTTCCTCACTAAGGAGTTGATGTCCTTTTCCTTCCCAGGAATTCTTTAATCCCTCCTCAAAATCATTTGTGACCAAGCCACCACAGTGTTTGGGAACCTTAATGAAATCGACTGCAGTCATCAGTAAGTGCCGTACCCAACTCCGCCCCATAGAAACCATATCATTTCCTCCCAGATGCACCACTAGGAGGACGGCAGGGGGAACATCTCCTTTTGCCTGGGCATCGCAGTTGACTCAGCTGAGCTGGTGAAGGCGCATTCCCCTGACACCAAACCAGTGCAATGACAGATCATCCCTCTAAGACTCAGATGTGCTTGGCCCTCTGAAATATGCTGCAGCCCTTCGGATGAAAGAGTGCTTGACAATCCATGCAACCCTCATCCTCACTAGGAAATAGAAACATGAAAAACTAACATGAATAGGGCCAGACGTACAGTTTATCAATTAGCACAGCAAGTGCTTCAACGCATGTCTCTTCCATTAATCTCAGACACACACTTCCCCCAATCTTACATGCACTTCACATGTGAGAGAACAGTATGTCATTATGTAATTGGCACATACTTTTCAGGGAAAGAGGAGAAGGAAACATTATGTAACCTGGTGCCAATGGCACAGTAGTGCTGGTACAATTGTAATCAGTGAAGTTTTCTATTCCTGTTGCCCACCGTTTGTTGCATGGTGGTAAGGAGAGTTGCACGTACTGCACCGTGATACCGAGGCATCTGGGAAGGTAAATGAGAGTGATATTTAGCCAGAAAGGAAGATTAAGGTTCTGTAAAGTCTCCATGCTTAGCATTGCTTAGAGCACTGTACAATACACGTAATTCTCCGAAACCCACTGACTTGCCTTCTTTACACCACACAAAACACAACACTCCTTACCACCATACACTTCAGACAGTGACCCAAGATCTTCCACACATCCTCCAACAGCGGATCACACCAGTCCAACCTTCTTCCTACCTTCCCACTACAGTCCAAGCACAAACAATAAAACTGTTCAATACTTTGCACACATTTTGGCAGGGTGACTATTTTGACAGAGGAAATGATCTCCATAGCAAGAGTGTATTGTATGCTCTGTCAACATAGGCACCCTGACAGAATGGGTGCCAATCATCACAAATTGATACAATGTGAGACCTTCGGCCAAAGCTCCGGAACGGCTGGGATGCTGTCACTGGCCTTGGGTGCCTCTCTCCCATGTCAGTCAACCATCCCCAAGTTCAGCAGCAGTTCTACGGAGCCCTGGCAGGGTCCACATCCCTCCTCAGAGGGAGAAGCTGTAATGCTGCTGCACTTGGGGCCGGTCGACCAACAAGGGAGACAGACTTCCAAGCCCAGTGCCATCACCCCCAACCATCCTTAAGTTCTGTCTGGCCTGCATGGGCACCATGCCGGGGGTGCCTGGGACCGCAGCTGCACTTGGGGACTGTTGTCCAACAAGGGAAGCAGGCAGCCAAGAGCCATAACCCCCGACCATCCTGAAGTTCTGGTAAACTGTGTTGAAGCTCTACACTCTGAGAAGGGATGGGGACCCTGCCTAGGCTCCCTGGGACCACTGGTGAACTTGGGGGCAGTTGACCAACCAACAAGGGAGACAATCGCCCAAGGTCAGGTACTTCACCCGACCATCCTAGATCTTTGCCTGGGCAGCGCTACAGCTTTCCCATCCAGGAAATAATGGGGATTCTACCAGGCCAACCTGGCATCGCCCCTGGACTTGGGGATGGTCGCCCCACATGGGAGACAGGAGCCCAAAGCCAGTGACATCACCCCTCATTGTCTGGGTGGCCTGCGTTACAGCTTTTCCCTCCATGGAGGGATGGGGACCCTGCTGGGGGCTCCCTGGGACTGCCGCTGGACTGGGGAATGGCCGACCCACATGGGAGAAGGCCGCCCAAGGCCAGGGACATCACCCGACTGTCCTGGATCTCTGGGTGGCATGCATTACAGCTTTGTTGCCTCAAAAGGATGGGGACCCTGCCAGGGCTTACTGGGATGGCCACTGGACATGGGGAATGGTCGCCCAACATGGGAGAAAGGCACCAAAAGCCAGGGAGATCATCCCCACCCTGAATTTCTGGCTGGCCTACATTGCAGGTTTTCCCTCCAGGGAGGGATGGACACCCTGCCGAGGGTCCTCGGGACCGCCGCTGCACTTTGGTGACTGTTGTCCAACAAGGGAAACAGGCAGCCAATGGAGGGACCATAACCCCCAACAATCCTGTATCTCTGGCTAGGCTGCATTGCAGCTCTACACTCGGAGAAGAGATGGGGACCCTGCCAGGGCTCCCTGGGACCACATCACCCCTGAGCATCCTAGACCTTTGGCTGGGCAGCGTTACAGCTTTCCCTTCCAGGAAAGATTGGGGACCCTGCCAGGCCACTCTGGGACTGCCCCTTGACTTGGGGATGGTCGCCCCACATCGGAGACAGGTGCCCAAGGCCAGGGTCATCACCCACCACTGTCCTGGACCTCTGGCTGGCCTGCATTACAGCTTTATCTTCCATGGAAGGATAGGGACCCGGCTGGGGCTCCCTAGGACCGCCGCTGGACTTTGGGATGGTCGATCCACATGGGAGACAGGCACCCAAGGCCAGGGACATCACCCCTAGACTGTCATGGACCTCTGGGTGGCCTGCATTATACCTTTTCCCCCTGGAAAAGGATGGGGACCCTGCCAGGGCTCACTGTGACCACGCTGAATGCAAGGATGGTTCACCAACATGGGACAGAGGCGCCAAAGGCCGGGGTCATCACCCCCCACCATCCCGAAACTCTGGCTAGGCTGTGTTACAGCTCTGCAGTTCTTCGACTCAGAGAAGGGATGGGGGCCATGCTGGGACTCCCTTAGAATGCTGCTGAACTTGGGGGCCAGCGACCAACCAGGGAGACAGGCGCCTAATAGTGGGTCCATCAACCCCCGGCCATCCTACAGCTCTGGCTGGGCTGCGTTATAGCTTTCCCCTCCAGGAAAGAATGGGGACCATGCCAAGTCTCGTTGGGGCCCCTGCTGACCTTGGGGGATGATCAACCCACATGGGAGATAGTCGCCTAAGGCCAGCAACATCACCCCGACTATCTTGGACCTCTGGGTGGCCTGCGTTAGAGCTTTGCCCCCCTGGGAAAGGATGGGGACCCTGCCGGGGCTCACTGGGACCACTGCTTAACTTGGAGATGGTCGACACAAATAGTGACCATTCTAATAAAAGTTAAAAGCTCCATACCAAGTGTGCATTGCATGCTCAAAAGAAATCAACATCTGCATTACTAGCGCAAAATGTTTCAAAAAGTGGTAGTCATTATGTTTACTAATGATTTTTTCATACAAAGCAGCCAACATCCTCTATTCAGGGCACACCCATCATTCAACACATTACCTCTTTACCACCCACTCCCACCCATACCACTGACACTCCAGCCACAGTCCCACCCACCACCCTAATAATCCACCCCCAATTACAATGCATAATGACAAAAGCACATTTTGTACTACTTACATAAGTCATTGAAAGCTTTCAACTATCCGTGACAGGAAAGGAAACTAAACAAAAAATCTGTACTCAGCCCACCAATAACACATCCAAACTTTCAGACTGCTATCCGCAAACCTTTCCATTCCTTGGGCCAGATACATGGGACATACCAGTCATCACCACCAAGGAAACTGCAAACTGATAGAAAATGCAAATAAGGCCAATGGGAAAATGGAAACCCCCACCACCAAAAACAACTTTGTTCCGATGACCTTGCGCCCAATAGCCCTCCCAGAGGAACAACACTGGTCTGCTGGTATGGGGGGCAATGTGTGGCCTGACCCTGCAAGTGTGTCCCAGCCCACCACAATAACTCCCCCGAGAGCAAACTCTGACTCACACCACCAACAATCCTGCCCCGGTCCCACCTACACCACCAACAATCCGCCCCCTGCATAATATACAATGTTGAAAAAATACAAATTCAATACTTACATAACAAAGGAGACGATTGAACTGTGCTAGACCTGTAAACAGAAAAAAACACATTTATTATCATTGTCAGCCCAGCAAAAACCAACCCACACTGCCATGCTCCCATCTTCATCTTACGCTACTGAGCAACGGGTGGTAGTCATAACGTTCATTCCTTCAAAACACCCAATGCACACTTACTATGGTGCTCACTTCTCCTGTCCGAATACTGTGCACGAGGAAGCACCACACCAATGTGCAGTGCCATTGCTAGGTGCAGATCCAGCGATCTTCACCTAGTAATAATGCACTTGGTTTCCAGCACCCTTCACCCTTCTATTCCTGGCCACACTCATCTCTGGTGTTCTAGTGACCACCCACCCCCAGTAAAAACAAATGTACTCCTCCCTAAGGGCAGATTGGCAGAGTACACATCCAATCTACCCCCAAGGAGGGCTACATTACATGTCTTATCATTTCAGGTGGAGGGGGGACTGGGTCACTCCCCCCTCTTTCAAATAACCAACCCTGGTTGTTTAGTGAACCCCCAACCCCAGTTACAACAAAGGTATTCCGACCTAGGGGCAGATTGGCAGCCTACTCTACCAATCTTCCCCAGGGAGGGCAATTGTCATGCCACCCATCCATTTTGGGGGGAAGAGGGCCAGAGCCCTGTCATACATCATAATCTCTGGTTTCTAGTGTGCCTCCCAACCTCCCAAAACACCAACAGAAAAAACAACACACTTTTTAGTTTTTTTTGTTTGCCCCTTCTCTAGGTGCAGACCGGCACATTGGTGTGCCCATCTGCGCCAGGGTGGGGTAAGTGTTATGGCCAATGATTTAGGGACCAGGGAGAGGGGGCCACTTACATAGTAAGCGCCCTGCCAACTTCAAAAACAGATCCCTGGTGGTCTAGTGGCATTGCTGGGCACAGATCGAGCGATCCTCAAGGAAGGTGTCGTTGGACATCTCCCTTGGGCACAGAAATGCCTGAGATCGAGGAAGGGAAAGGGTAACACCTACCTTCTCCTTCACCACGGCAGCTGAAAATGGCTGCAGAGGTGAAATGTCCCCCAGAATGTGGCCACTGACCACAACACAATTAACTGTATAACAAGTACGTATCAGGCACAGTCAACCAATAAAATTCACCTCCACTCCCCTGCAATCGAAATGATGTCAGCGGACACCGAAATCCAAATGTCTTTCCCAAGCTGTCCCTGAACTACCACAGTGTGCTCATACAGCTACGGCACCTGCCCGTCCTTTTTCAACCTACAAAAAAAGCCCCATATCATCTTTTTTCACTACCCCATTCTTCCCAGCCCTTCTTTCCACCACCAAATGACCAAAGATGTGTTTTCCAGACTTTTTCCCCACCAACCTGTCCGCGGTCTACTGCAACTGGTCGCGGATTGAACATCGCATGCATTTCCCAAAAATCTGACGCGCCTCATGCTCTTCATCATCCAATCAGCGAGTGCGTCCCATGTCCACGGACATCACGTCAGCCTCCGGGCCTATCGGAGGCCCGTCCGCAGACCAAACAGAGAAGTAAGTCCACGGACCGAACCCAGATATCACAAAAAAATTTCCTACTTTTTGGTGGTTTTAAAAAAAAAATCATAGCTGTATTTACACCAAATTTACACAAGCACACTTTCGGGACAGAGCTGCCGCTCCTGCTGCAAATTTGGTGAAAAGCCTTCCAGTGGTTTGGGCTGTAGACATGAGCAATTTTTTTTTCCATTGCGTCTATGGGAAAAACACACTTTTTGGGACGCCCCGATAACTTTGCCCCCTTGACGAAATATCACCAAACTTTGCAGGATCGATCTGAGGGGGCCATATCCTTCTTCTGCAAAGTTTTGAGGATTTGTGTGGGGGGGGTTGAAGTTAAAAGCCACCCAAAAAGTGCTACTCCTATGGGTTGAGCAACTTAACCATAACTAAAAGGCTGCTACCACAGGCCCTGTAATATAAATATATATATATGCAGTGAAAAAAAATTGTTAAAGGGACTTTATTGTTCAGTTACCCTAAGAAAAACCTATCGAATTCAGTGCAAAAACTTTTATTAAAGGGACATTATAGTTACCTTGCACTAATAACAGCCTATCCATATTATGGTTACAAGTAAAACCGGAAAACCTCTGAAATCTGCCAGTTATGGTAAGCTAAGAAATCATAAATTGCGCTACCACTGTGCACCGCAAGGACTAACACCCATGAAATCAAAGATGACATCTCAAATGTCATTTGACATCACTGATGACATCACATGTGCATTTACTTTGCATGAAAAGTCTGTACAAGGGATTCTTATTATAATGTTGGCAAACAACTGTCAGGGGTTATTGGGAGAAATATCATGAGTTACGTAGTTCATTAAGCAATGCGTTGCTATAAACACAATTTTTTGCTGTGCAGAGTATGCATGGGAAGACTTGCACACTTTCCTATGCATAGCAAACAAAAACAAAGCAGGTATAGACATGAAAACACCAGGAGAACTCTGCTCTCTTGATCCTGTAAATGTATCAACATACTTACATCATCGCTTTATTCCCATGCTGCACTTCATTTGTAATAAAACACTTACTCCCCTCTGAGAAGTGGAACACTTCTTTTGGAGAAAAGAATATCAAGCTAGAGGAGCACCACACATCCACATGCTTGTGTGGATTAAACATGCTGCTAAATCTGGTCAGTACAGTGATGCAACTGTTTTGCAGTTCATTCACAAATATATCACTTGCAAAACCCCTTCAGAAAGTACACATAGCGACCTACATGCACAGATTTTGCAGTTTCAAAGACACAAACGTGGCAAGTAATGTCGGCACAAATTTAAAAACAAAGGCAGATACTACACCAAATGCTGCTTTGGTTTACCTAGACCATTTTCAGCAACAGGACAAGTAGACAGCTTTATGTATTCGGTTAGACACAGTGTGAAATTCAAATCTCCTAAGAACACATACTGCATAAAAAGAACTGAAGCATCAAAGTACATCGATGATTACAATGCAATCATTGCCCTCCTATGGTGTGCAAATATCGATGTGCAGTACATTGCAGACAAATCCACTGCAGTTGCACGATATGCCACAACCTACTTAACCAAAACAGAGAAAGCAGGGCTGAAAGACCTCTGGCGTGACAAAACACTGTCACAGAAATTGTACAGCTGTTGCATAAAAATGCTATCCCATAGATAATATGGCTGCTACGAAGCCGCAGACCGTTTAACCGGCACCACCTTATATGGGAAATCTGAAAACATAGTCTGGCTAAGCCTTGCTCCTGCTGCATCCAGAAAAAAGATTTCTCAAATCATACCAAGACATAGAAACAATAGCCAAAAACAATCCCAACAGCTGGGACATTTTGAAAAACAACTTATTGGACACATACTACCCAAACAGGAGTACTGCTTTAGAAACCATCTGCCTATACCAGATAGCCCAAAACTTCTCATACAAAAATAACATTAAACCAGATGAGAAAAAAGATAAATACATAGTCAAAAGTTGTGACGGCAGCCTGGTTAAACTTACCAAACGCAGCCTGATTAATCATATGAAGCTGTCATTAAAAACTCCTCAACACAAAGAACTATACTATATGGCCCTATTGCAACTTTTTAAACCATGCCGAAAAGATGAAGATTTATTAAACACCCATGCCTCCTATGAAGATGCTTTCAATGCAAGTGAAAGCACCATAACAGATATAAACTTTACGCAGTACAAAAACATGTTGGACAATGAATGCCAACAAGAAGAAGAACCTCAAGCAAAACTAAATATAGACACTCCTGTAAGCAGTCAACCTTCTCTGAGAGGAAGCCAAGAACCAAATGAGGCAGAATAAGACATGACTGAAGTATAAAACACCATGTGTCAGTATGAGCAATCTGTAGAAGATGTTGCTCTACTGAAATCACAACTAAACAATGAGTAGCGTAGCATTTTCCTAGAAGTAACTAAATAAATTGAACATGGTATGCAGCACAAAACGAAACTTGTACCTGTCAACACTAGGGAGAATTCTCCAGAATGGTTAATTTTCCTTACCTACTGAGTCCCTCAGCAGCTTTGCTGGATTTCTAGGATTTATTTCTTTCACCTGGTAAGAGTTTGAGCCTTTTTTCCCACTCTTACATCTGCTTTGCTGTGTGTGTTTAACATTTTTGTGTTCATAGTCTGTGGATCCTCACCTACTCCACTGACATCATCTTTTTACTGTGTGTTACACAGCACATTCAATGCAGTGACAGAGGGTTTTCTTTTAGACTTCCCAACTCAGACTCCTTTTTCTGGGACTGACTACTGTCTCCCAGAACATGTAAAGTTGCCATTGACTTTATTGGTCTTTTAAAATCCACAGACCCAGTACAAACCATCTTACATGGAGTACTGGACAGGGTTAATACTTATCCCTTTTTATCTGTTTCTCTTGGAGCATTGTTTCGCTCCGTTTTCATCAAGACTTGGCTGGTGGCAGTGGTAGCTACCCTATTTTTCCTACCGCGGTTATCTTAAATAACCTTGGTACTGTTTTAGGCTATCTTGGTGGCCTCGAACTTAAACCCACCATATAAGTTTTTATACAGTTCCGGCTGGGTTTATTCGCCATTTCTATTTGAAAATGTCTTGCTCGTGTTTTACTCTGCGCGCCAATCCAGGTTTGGTTCCTTTGTTCACCGTCTTTTCACGGCCTTCTACGCCGAAGCCCTCCTTAGGTGCCATATTCTGGGTAAGCAGGTTGTGAGGGAGGGGTTTGAGGACCCCTGCCATGGGTTCCCTTGGTAACCCAAGTCACACTCCTGTTTGATTGGCTAGATGACTTGCCCTGCCAGGACAGCCACCCTGCTGTGTGATTGACAGCCAGGCTGTGTGAATGGGGAAAACTGCATAAAAAGCAGGTCTCTGGGTCTGGAAATGCAGAGTCGCCACTGGAATGAAAGAACCAA
Organism: Ambystoma mexicanum; assembly: GCF_040938575.1. Lineage (NCBI taxonomy): Eukaryota > Metazoa > Chordata > Amphibia > Caudata > Ambystomatidae > Ambystoma > Ambystoma mexicanum. The sequence continues at coordinate 490,742,656 of NC_090931.1, read as the reverse complement.
CGAGGAGCTGATGGAAGAGGACCCCTACAATGACTGAACCGTCCGGTGAAGCCCTGCTGCAGGTCCGAATCTTCAAACTCCAACGACAGAGAAGATCCTCCAGGAATCTCCTTCCCCATAGCTGGTGGGACCAACCAGTTTGCCCAAACTGCAAGCCAGGACTCCCTCCTCTGGTCGAATTCACTGTACAGAGCTGCAGTGGGCCGGATAACCAGGAAGGTCGGACCCCTGCTTGGGTTTTAAGGAGTGCACCTTTTATTTGTTGCTTTGCTCTGCCGCTGGTTTCTTCTCTGGGTAGTGCAGGACCCTCCAGTATTCCTACTTCATGTCAGTCCAACAGTCGCTTCAGGAACCGTTAGCCTGCAGGAACTACCAGGAACGTCCGCCTCAGCTATAGCTTCTTCTCCATTGAAAGGTACTGTTCAAATCCGGTTGTTCATTTCGTTCAGCCTCGGTGAAAGTGTGTGAAATCTTTCTCCAATCCGAGGGCTTGTCCTTCTCTACTCTTTAACCTAACTTTTCTGCCGACCAACTTCGTCTGGAACTCTTGGCAAAGACTTAACCGTGAACTACCCTGAACTGTGTGATCTTGAACAAAAGACTTGTGTCCTATTGACTTTGGCCCTAAGCCTTTTTGATTTGATTCTATCACTGCACTGTAGTTCCTCTTTCTAGATTGCCCTTCTTACTTACCTGTTGGTGCTGATCAATTTCTGCCTAACTTTGTCTTTCCCTCCTTTTAAATTTCTGCAGTGCCATTTTGCTACCACTTTATTTTGTGAGCTTAACTTGTCTGGAAACCATTGAAAGTGCTGTGGTGTATTAAGAGTGTGATTTTTAGACTGCTTTACTTTAGTGAAATGTTGTACAACTGATGTGTAAATAAATGTTTATTCTTTTACTCAGAAACCTTGAGTCAGTGTTTGTTTAAATCATAGTAATTGCTGTCCTTTGTGTAACTATTGATACTGCTCACTTGCTCTTGAGATAAGTCTGGCTGCTCAGCCATCACTACCACTTTACTGTGTAGTACAGGCTTGTACCAAAGGTGAATTTGTACTGTCACTTGTAGTCTTAGTTTTGTGTTCCCAAAGGGTACTGCATATAATTCTGTCTAACACTGTCCCGCCTCAATGCCTTTTTTCCCGCATTCTTTGCTGAAATTGAAAGCTAAACGTCTCTGCCTTTGAATAGGACAAGTGCCTTATTGTAATTTGGCCTTGAACATTAGGCATCAATTGCTCAAAGGACATACATTGTGGGAATAGAAAAAAAGAGAAGATAACTTTAATTATATTGAGACCGGACATGTACCGGGAAGTTAGTGTGAGAGTGTATGATACATCGTACAGAGCGGTTGCTCGTGGAAACAATCTAACCATGGAATTTCCAGAAATTATGTAAATTGAAGTTTACATAACATTTTAATTAGGATTAAAAACAAGTAGGATGGAGTGCTGTATGCATAATAATTAATTGACTGTGGGGTAAACGTTTCCATGTGCACTATGATCGCTTTTCAAACAGTAATCTTGCAAACTTCGTTACAATGACATCTGTCCGGGATTCAAGCTGAATGGTTGCTATGATTGTTCTTTGTTTTATCCATATGGTTCTCCATATGGTTCTCCATCCGATTCAGAGCTATACCTACTTCACAGCACTCAAATTGTATGCAACTCATGGTCTCAAGTAGTACACCTTGTTTTTATTTGTGTGTTAAATATGTATACGCTAACTTGTTATATTAAAATAAAGAACGGCTACTGAAATGTATTTTTATTGTGTTTTGTTAGTAGATACTTTGTACCGTACTGCCCGTGTCACGGCTTCCAGTTGCCAACAGACGGATTCTGGAATCAACACTTGAGGATTACCATAAGCAGTGTTTTTTCGATCAGCATTATGTGGGACGATCGCTGTGGCCCTATATGTCCATTTGTGTTTCCGTCAATAAGGAACAACATGTCAGCATTCATGATGTAAGAAGGCGGAGAAGCAAGAACGTTTACCTTTGAAAATGCAAAAAAGACTTGTCTTCTCCCACACAGAGTACCAAGGGCAGTCATTGAATTGTTTTGCTAATGTGCCATATGCCAAGACAAGGACACAAAAGGACAAAAAACATTATCAACTCCAACCTAGCCGCAAAATAAAAAAATTGTTTGTTTCCTAGAGTTTATAATTTTTTGTGAACATTCTTTGAAAAATTCAAGCACTTGCAACACTGCATAGTAAAGTGGATGTATTATTGAAACATTCATTAAGCAAATGCTATTTATGGCAAGACAGAGAAGGTACGCTCTGTGTGAGCATGTCTGTGTTTATCTTGTGTTTATCTTCCTGTTTGTGCGGGCGTGGGTGATGACGTGGCACGTTGGGCTACGCTGGCCACTAATGTAATGAAAATAGCTGGAGCAGATCGTTTGGGACAACTGACGTAAGCTTCGGGGGTGGGTGTTTTGATTTGTTTCTGCGAGCGCACTTAAATTTAGGGCGATCGATCCACGGATAAGATTAGCACAAGATGGCCGTGCCAAACACATTGTTTTCGCATGTGTAAAAGTGAGAAAAACTAAGGTAAGATGCATAGGAAAAATGTTTACGATCAATCAACGTATGCTTATAACGCCTTGCCTGAACGATCGGTACAATACAATTTGTGAGCACATTATTCCTTTTACTCCAATAAGCCAGCCACCTGGGACCCGATCCACTTTTCTACACATACCATTATAGTACTTCAACCAGTGGACACATTCTTGGACTCTTATATGCATCGCCTTCAGCCATACACCTAAAACTATAGTAGCTAGCACAATTACATCCCACTGCATACAATCTAGTACACCCAAGAATCTCAAGACAGTTCAACACTCCACCTGATACACACCCTGTCCACTTTTGTACACATACTATTACACTACTTACAGGCAATACACAAACCCTTGGGTACATGGCCTCCAGCCATACAACCAACAGTCTAATAGCTTGTCACAATCACCACAGCATAATACAGCCATGTACCCAACAATCTACACACAACCATAAGCCACACACATAACCCAACCACCTGAGGCCCTGTCCACTTCTGTACACACAGGGCCTCCTTATGACTCTGGCGGTAGCCGTGCCGGTAAAACCAGCATGGCTGCCGCCGGAGAAATGTTTTTTCCGGCGCCCGGGAATGCACAATTACTGGGGCATTACAGCCCCGGCGGACCCGGTAATTGCCCATTCCCGGGTGCCTGAAAATATACGTCCCCATTCCCATTTGAGTCCCATTGGACTCAATAAGAATGGGGAGGTTGGATGCACCGGCACCATTCGTGAATGGTGCCGGTGCATCCGACATGCTCTGCTCACGAGGTCAGTCCTGGCAGGCGAAAGGCACCCACTAGCAGACCTCATAGTACCAGCAAGTTTAACGTTACCGTTGTTGCTGGACCGGTAAACTCATAATGAGGCCCATAGTATTACAGTATGTACAACCAGTCAGCACACTCTTCAAACCAATAAGCCAGCCACCTAAGGCCCTGTACACTTTTCTAGACATACTACATCCAAAACTGCATAGATCCTCATGAATACAAACAATAAGTATACAGTTATTGGTGTCATACTTCCTTGCAATCTGCACTTTGCACTCTAAACACATATTTGTGGCACCCATATACCAGTATACCAGTATCACAATGTTTGTATGCATGGCTTAGACTCTTGGGTGCATGGCCTCTGGCCTCCAGCCATGCACCCAAGAGTCTAGGCCCTGGCCACAACCGCTGCAACATAATACAGCCATGCATGCAAACATCTGCCCACTTACCACAACCCACAAACATAAAACAGCCACCTGACGATCTATCCACTTCAGTTCACATACTATTATAGTACTTCCAACCAATGCACAAACTCTTGGATGCATGGCCTCTGCACCCAATACTCTATTAACTGCCCGCAACCAATACATCATAATACAGTAAACTACCCAAGAATCTGCTCATTGGCCATACCTCAAACACATAAACCATCCACCTTCCTGCCACTTCTGTACACATAGTATTCCAACACTTCATCCAGTGAGCACACTCTTAGACTGTTGACTCCAGCACCTCCAGCTATGCACCCAAGACTGTAGTAGCTGGTCACAATCACCACAACACAACACACCCATGCACCCAATAATCTGTACACTGGCCACAAACCACACACATAAGCCAGCCACCCGAGGCCCTGTCCACTTCTAATCATACAGTATTCCAGTACATACAATCAGTCACCACACTCTTCAATCCAACAAATCATCCGCTTCAGCCCCTGTCCACTTTTCTACACATTACATTACAATACTTCAACCAGTGGGCACACTCCTGCGCTCTTCAGTTCATCACCTCCAGCCATGCACCCAAGACTCTAGTACCTCGTCACAATCACCACAGCATAATACAGCCATGCATCCAACAATGTATAGACTACCATAACCGACACAATTAAGCCAACCACCTGAGACCCTGTCCACTTCTATACACATAGTATTCCAGTACGTACAACCAGTCACTACACTCTATCCAATAAGCCTGCCACCTAAGGCACTGTACACTTTTCTAGACATACTATATTAAAACTGCATAGACCCTCAACAATACAAACAGTAAGTATACCATTATTAGTATCTTACTTCTTTGTAATCTGCACATTGCATTCTGTACAAATGTATATGCAATCCATACGCCACTATCCCAAAGTTGACTACATGGCTGTATTATGTTGCAGTGGTTGTGGCCAGGGCCTAGACTCTTGGGTGCATGGGCTACGGCCTACAGCCGCTGGCCATGCACCCAAAAGTCTAGGCCCTGGCCACAACCACTGCAACATAACACAGCCATGCATCCAATAATCTGCGCACTGCCATAACCCACACTCATAAGTCAGCCGCCTGAGGCCCTATCCACTTCTGTACACATACTATTGCAGTACTTGCAACCAGTCGACAGACTCTTTGGTGCAATAAGCCAGCCACCTGAGGACCTGTCCACTGCTGTACACACTATTGCAGTACTTGCAACCATTGGGCAGGCTCTAGGGGCTTACCACACACAACACAGAATAATACACCTCATACAAACATCCTCATATCATCTACAATCCACTCCCCTTCTCTAATTAAGCTTTCCTGCAGTCCCCACATAAACTGCTTGCCTCAGGACTTATCCTACCCTAATAAAGGCTGCCTGCAGTCACCACAGAAGCTGCTTGCCTGAGGATCTATCCGTGAACTGCTGTTGTATTTGCAGACACCGCAGACACACTACTGTCTTTTTCCACCTAAATAAATACATCATATGAACTATTTTTCACTCCCCTACCCTTTCCAGCCCCTCTTCCCACCACCAGATGCCCCAAAGCATGTTTTTGAGCCCCTTTCGACCGCCGCACTATCCGCGGATACAACATGGTGGGCAGTTCCGAAAATTATGACGCACATCACGCTTCCTTCCAGCTAATCAGCGGGCACATCGTATGTCTGTGGACATCATGCCGCCCTCCAATCGGAGTCCTGTTTGCAGAGCGAATAGGGAAATAGGTCCACAGAGCGGAGCCAGATATCACTAATTTTTTGGGACCTCTATTTTACCTGTTTTAAAAAAAACTACTGGATGGATTATCATCAAATTTACAAAAGCACGCTTTCGGGAAGAAGCCGCCACTCCTGCCGCAAATTTGGTGAAAATCCATCCCGCGGTTTGGGCTGTACGCTTGAGCAAAGTTTTTCTCCATTCAGTCTATGGATATGGGGACTGATGTGCGTCACATTTTTCTGAATCGTCCGCCATGTTGTATTTGTGGATATCTGCGGATAGAGCGGCAGTGAAAACGGCTGGAAAACATGTTTCGGAGCATCTGGTGTTGGGTAGAGGGGCTGAAAAGGGTGGGGTGATTGAAAGATGGTTCATATGATGTATTTGTTTAGATGGAAGAAGACTGTTGTGTTCGCGGAGTACACGGACACCGCAGCAGTTCGTGGGTAGGCCCTCAGGCAAGCAGGTTATGTGGCGGCTTCAGGCAGGCTTCATTAGGGTAGGGGAGTGGAATGTAGATGATATGAGGATGTTTGTATAGTCTGTATTACGCTGTGGTGGTTGTGGCCAGCTAGTAGACTCTTGGGTGCATGGCCACAGGCCATGCACCCAAGAGTCTGCCCACTGACTGCAAATAAGGAATGCTTCATATGGGTAGGGGAGTGAAATATAGGATATAAGGATGTTTGTATAGGCTGTATTATACTGCAGTGGTTGTGGCCAGGTCCTAGACTCTCGGGTGTATGGCCAGAGGCTATACACACAAGAGTGTAGGGCCGGGCCACAACCACTGCAGCATAATACGGCTATGCACTCAAGAATGTGACACTGGCAAATGGATTGAACAAATATGTGTATAGAAGTGCAATTTACTAATTACAAAGAAGCATGACACCAATAATTGTATAGTCACTGTGTAAATTGTTGAGGCACTGTACACCTTTTTTGAACGCAGTGTAGAATTCCGTTGAAGTGGCAATACCAGAAGTAAATATTGTGGCACTGTGGGCACATATTGTCTTTATTGCATCTGCCCACTGGCTGTAAGTAGTGTAATAGTATGTGTAGAGAAGTGCACAGGGCCTCAGGAGGCTGGCATATGTGTGTAGGTTATACCCAGTGTACAGAGGGTTGGGTGCATGGCTTTATTATGCTGTGGTGATTGTGACCAGCTACTAGAATCCTGGGTGCATGCACCCAAGAGTCTGCTCACTGGCTGCAAGTAGTGTAATAGTCTGTGCACACAAGTGGATAGGGTGTGTGGCAGATGGCTTATTGCACTGCCCTGAGGGTTGTGGCCACTGGGCTGATTCTTGGGTGCATGGTGGTATGATGCTGTGGTAATTGTGGCCAGCTACTAGAGTCTTGGGTGCATGCAGTCTGCCCTGTGGCTGCAAGTAGTGTAATAGTATGTGTACAGAAGTGGACAGTGTGCATGGCAGCTGGCTTATTGGACTGCCCCGAGGGTTGTGGCCACTGGGTAGATTATTGGGTGCATGGGCAGCTGGCTTTTTGCACCCAGGAGTGTGCTGACTGGTTGCATGTACTGGAATACTATGTGTACAGAAGTGAATAGGGTCTCAGGCAACTGGCTTATGTGTGTGAGTTGTGCCCAGTGTACAGATTGTTGGGTCCATGGCTGTATTATGCTGTCGTGATTGTGACCTGCTACTAGATTCTTGGGTGCATGGCACCCACAAATCTGCCCACTGGCTGCAAGTAGTGTAATAGTATGTGTACAGAAGTGGACAGCAGGATGTGTGGCAGGTGGCTTGTTGTACTTCCCTGAGATTTGTGGGTGTATCATAGTCTGTGCAGTGGGTGCAAGTAATGTAATAGTATGTGAACTGAAGTGGACATGGTTTAGGTGGATGCCTTATGTGTGTGGGTTGTGTACACTGGGCAGATTCTTAGGTACTTCACTGTATTATGCTGTATTGGTTGTGGGCAGTCTGTAGAGTCTTGGGTGCATGGCTGGATGCCCTGCACCCAAGAGTCTGACCACTGGCTGGAAGTAATGTAACAGTATGTCAACTGAAGTGGATAGGGCCTCAGGCGGCTGCGTTATGTGTGTGGGTTGTGGTCAGTGGGCAGATGTTTGCATGCATCGCTGTATTATGTTGCGGTGGTTGTGGCCAGGCCCTAGACTCTTGAGTGCATGACCACAGCCACTGCAGCATAATATGGCATGCACTCAAGATTGTAACACTGGCATATGGATTGCACAAATATGTGTATAAAATGCAATTTGCAGATTACAAAGAAGCATGACACCAATAATTGTATACTCACTCTATGTATTGTTGAGGCACTGTGCACCTTTTCTGAACGCAATACAGAATACTGTTCAAGTGTCAATAGCCTATTTGAATATTGTGTCATGTGGAAATGCAGGAGAAATCGTTGTTTCATTGTCTATGATAAAAGAAAACATAACATGTTAAGGTAGGTACTTCATAATGTCGTATTGTATTACATTGCAGACATTTATGTACTTTGTGGACCCTCATAATTAGTACTTTGCAAGTAGTATGCTTTATACAAGTGTACTGTGCCATGTGCTCAGTTCCTGTGTTTGTTTGCATAAGCATTGTGTCTGTGGGGAAACAAATCCATGCAGGATAAAAAAGAAACTTTCTATGTTCATTTTTTGTTATGTGGCACACTCTGTTTCATTGACGTGTGCACAACTAACAGGAATGTTTAAGGTGCATATCTATGTGGTATTCTGGTTATAAGCGCTGTTGCAGTAGGAGTAATTGAAATGGTGTATGATTTTCCTTTTGGAAGTGGTGGTACTATGGTTGCAGTTAGATTCCAGTTGGTATATTCTGTTTATCAGTTTCCTCTTTTTAGCAGTATTTGTTTATGCGTTTGCTTGCTGATGTTTTGTTCCAAGTACTGAGGTATTGCACACTAATATTGCAGGATTGTGGGGGCAGCTAGATACCTGTTGATGCATTCTAACTGCAGCTAGTTTGAAAGTTGTTTAAGCTACATTTGTAGCACTGTGATTGCTGAAGGTTTATTTTGGCAGTTTGGCCGCTGGAAGTAATAGTGTAGTACTGTGGGTGCCGTGAGATACCAGTTGGTGTATTCTGGCTGTTTATACTTAATAGGTATTGAAGGATTTCCTCAGATAAACTTTCATTTTTTCTGGTGGATTTTCAATTGCGTAGTAATGGGAAGTAATATTGTAGTATTATGGTTGCAGTTAGATACGAGTTGGCGTATACTAACTGTTTACAGTTTCTCAGTTTTGCAGGGTATGTCTTCAAGCACGTTCATTCTTTTTGGTGGATTTACATTTTTCACTATTGTGAAGTGCCTTTGCAGTACTATGGGTGTAGTTACATGTAGTTGCATATTTCTTGCATTGGTATGGGCATTGTTAGACAGCTGTTGCTTTATTCTACCAGTTGGTGGTTTCACAGGTCATTGAGGACAGTTTGTATACCCTCATACTCAAACTTTTTATTTTTAAGTACTATGTGGGAAACAATATTAGTGTTTCTGTGACTATAATCATTGGCTCATTGCGGAAAAAAACTAAATAGCAGTGCAACTGATGTTTTTATGGGCCAGTTGCTGTATGCTAAGTTGGTCCAGTTTGACAGGGTAGGATGTTATTTTCCTTTTGCAAATACATATGTGATGGTGGGTATTGAGCAGTAGGTTATGCTACTTTTGTAGATCAGTGAGTACATTTTGGTTTCAAGAATATTAAGTAGGCATTTGCAAGATTTGCTGGTAATCTCTGCTTTAGAGTAATGGAAGTATCATTGCATTCAAACCCCAAACATTTCTTTTTAATGTACGCAGTATAGTGAACTGCACTGATTGTATCGCCCGTATGGTAGATTATGCCTACTGTTGTGAAGGTTTTCTTGCCAAGTGATACTTGCCCGTGTGTGAAGCTCGTAAGGTTGTAATTGTTTTTGGTACTATCTGCATTGTATTGTAAAAGCATTACTATTACGTATTGGCTATGTGATTGTATCTGTAAGTTGGCACGATTGTCTGAATTGCAAGTAGTACATAATATGTCATGGTTTGCATGTTGTACCAGCTGCTGACATGGAATGGATTCACAGTTGGGTATAGATACATACACAAATCACTCGTTAGGGACTTGTTCCTGCAGCACATGGCTGCAGACAGTGCATGTATGTTTCCAAGTGTATGAAATCTGTAAGATTTCATTTATAGGTATGTTTTTGCTTTCAAGTACTTGCAGTAAGTAATTAGAAATTCTTGTGGATCTTCTTGTGTGGTTATAGTGAATCTCACCATTCCCTCACAGTAGTCCAATTCCTGCCTTATTCCTGAGACACTGTAAGAGTTCTCAGTATTGTTTGTTGCATTTCTGTGAAGGAGTAGCATTTGCAAACACAACTGGTCTGCGCCGTTTAAGTAAATATTTTCAACAATTGTTGGCAATTGGAATAGAACATTGGTGCTACATTTGCATAGCAATTTACACAATTTGTGTTGGAAAATTTGAATGGACCAGACAGTTCTGTTTCTGACTCATTTGATGGAAGTCCATGGGCCTCATTGCACGTTGTGCACTAAAAATCGCAAATTACCGGCGTGGCGCTATTAACGTGTCCCCCTTGCAAGAGGGCGCTAATAGCGTACCATTACGAGTATGCGGACACGAGCATAGCGCCATGCCGGTAATGACCCTACCGCCATACCGCTAAAGTCGCCAAAAAGTCCCTTACCGGCTTTGACGAAAGTGCAGATAGCACCTACGCCCTCACACTACATGCAAATAGTGGTCACCACTATTAGCGTTGACCGTTAAATTGCGGAACCGGAAATAGCGTCATCGCACAGGAACGGGAAGGAGCACGGTGGCCATCTTTAAAAACACAATCCATTGCCATCCTCTGCCCCCTGGACCTGTTTTGAGTTGTTTGCAATTGGAAATCCACAGGGACACCCTCGACATGCCTAAGGCTGTTAAAAAAACCACGTACCGGCAGCTCAAGGAAAAGTTTACCACGGAGGAGCTAATAATGCTCACACAGACCCTTGCTGCTAATGCTGCTCTGGTCTTTGCGAGCGACATGCAGAGGTTGCCTTGAAAGTGAGTGCTGTGGGCACCACCACCTGCAAAGTGCGTGAGTGCAGGAAGCGGTGGGATGATCTCCGCCTCCGGGTCAGAAGCATCCTGTCTGCAAACCACAACATTGCCAAAGCAGGTGGATCTGATTCGCCCATTAAATTAAAGGAGTGGGAAGAGACCTGCGCCAACCTCATTGGAGTGGAATCAATAGAGGGAGTCGGGGCAATGGAGCATGGCGTGGCAACCACTTTAGATGGAGGTGAGTGTACACATGAAAGTATGCACTGTGAATCTTCAGGTCCCCCCAAATGTGAGCCCCGAATCACCTCATGGATTCCCAAACATCCACACATGCATACAACCCTGGCCATGTCAGTGTCAAACCCAAACACACACACGCACACATCACCAGAGACAAGTGCCACACACAACCATGCATGGATGAGCCACTGAACTGACACATCACCTGCATCCTTACCAATGAAGTCCAAATGCCCACAACTGTATTATTTATGTATACTGCATTAAGTACCTAGAACCGTAACCAATGCCATCCCCCTCTTTGTCCCCGACAGGCTCACATACAGACAGTGAGGATACTGGCACTGCATCTCAGGCACCCCCTGCGAGTAAAAAATCAAGGGCACAGGACACAGAGGACACCCCCACGACATCAAGGGGCAAAGGTAGAAGAGTCCACATGCAGAGTGGCAAACATCCGTGGAGCGCCACTGCCAAGATGCAACTGTCCAAACCACCAACAACTGCCCCACCTCCTGAGGTGAACCCACCACCACAGATCCCAGCCACGGAGGGCCCACCCTCAGCTGCAACTAGTTCCACAGGAGAGGCAGCAGCCACTGCACCACTCTCAGATGTGGAGGATACGACAGATTTCCAAATGGAGATGCACACCCCAACCCCCCCTGGAATCCCTGAGCCATCACCACAGCAGACACCTGGGTCCAGTGTCCATGGCGAGGACAACATGGGAGGTTTCAGTAGCCCACCGTTTGCTTCACCTGTTGTCCTGGTTGCATCAGAAGGCGCAGCAGCCACACCACCAGAACGCAACAGTGTCCTCGACCTGGCCAGCATCAGCCAGCGCCAAGAGGACATAACTGTGCTGGTTGGGCAGCATGTGGAGGAGGCTGCCCGTCTCAGGGCGGAGATTACCGAGACAGCCAGGCACTCCAGGGAGGCGATGGAGGCCTGTACAAACAGGCTGTGTGGGGAGATTGTGCAACTTAGTGAGGTCCTCACACGGACCGCCAGTTCCCACCACCACCACCACCAGGACAGTCAGCCACTTCCTCATCCGCCAGTTCGAGGCAGACAAGCCCCCTCCGCCGCTCCTCATGCACCACCAGGCGCACTTCTAGCCAGTCTCCTAATGCTGGTGGTGGCAATGGCAAAAAGGGAATGCATGGTCAAGCTTCCACGTGTATAGCTGGACCACAACATTGTGCCAGACACATAAGGAACTGTTGTGGGGGTGGGGGGAAGGGTGTTTTTGGGCTGTTGTGGGGGTTGGGGGGAAGGGTGTTTTTGGGCTGTTGTGGGGGGTGGTGGGAAGGGTGTTTTTGGGCTGTTGTGGGGGGGAGGGGCGAAGGGTGGTGGGATGTTTGGGGACATGCACTCTTACATCTTTACATTTCTTAATACACTGGTATTTGATCCATACACAGGCTTGGACTTCTTCATTGTGTATGTGTACTTTATTGGCGACAGGGTCCATTGTGCGCTTCCAAACAGACACCAGTGCATTACTACCCATATCCATTCCTACAAAAAGAAAAAATGTAACTCAAAATATTTGGTTGATCAGATGCTGTCTCACAGCACGTCCCTCCTGGCCATCCCATCTTGCATGACCTGCATCCCCGTCAACTCCGTCCTCATCACCATCATCATCCTCATCAGGTGCTTATATTTCTAAGTCAGGGGGCAGTGGCACATTCCGTCTGATACACATATTGTGCAGCATGACACATGCCATGGTGATCTTGGCCACCTTCTCATGGCCATACAGGAGAGTGCCACCAGACCTGCTAATGCACCTAAACCGTGTTTTCAAAATGCCAAAAGTCTGCTCGATCACGACGCGGGTACGGGTATGTGCACGATTGTAGTCCTCTTCGTGCCTGTTCTGTGGGTTCCGTACAGGGGTAAGCAGCCACCTCTTCAGGGGATAGCCGGCATCACCTGTATGGGGGGGCGAATGGGGTCTGGTTACTGTTCACCTCAAGAGCGGCATGTTCATATCACACAAATTGACTTTGCATTGTGATTGAAGTCCACAATTAACAGCATGCATGCAGACGATCTGTGTGACTGCAATGTGCAAAGTTGAGCTCGACCCTGAAAGTGAACATGCCCCATTAATGCCTCCTAAAGTAATTGACATGTCCTGGGTGAGGCCCGATCTTACATGTCCCTGGGCCCAGGCAGAATTGGTACCACACTACTAGTGTACTGCCATTCAAACATTTATGTTGCCATGCTGAGAGGCATCACTTCAGTGGTGCTATAGGTGCGTGATACAATGCTATGGGTAGGGGTTATCCCTTTGCATGCACTCAAGGGCACATTGCATTATTGTGGTTGTGCAGCGCTGATTCTGTATGACTTTCTCGACGGCATGTAGGAGACTTGTATATTTTGTGGTGTTGAATGTTGTGCAATGTGGATGTGGATGGATGTTTGATGTTTCTAGACCTAGATGATTTTTCGCTATGTTGTGTAGCTTATATTTGCATGTCGGTTCATCTCAGGTAGATTGCAGCCTTCCCAGATGGACATTGGCATACATGTGTATGTGCATTTGTCCTACGGATGACAAGCTACACCCAGTTGGAGTATGTATCTCCCCCCCCATCACACCCAGCTGGAGTATGTATCTCCCCCTCCAATCACACCCAGTTGGAGTATGTATCTCCCCCCAATCACACTGCCATGTGCTTGCCCTGCTACTCACCAAGTAGCCACAAACGTTGTCCGGCTTGTCGCTCCATGTAGCGTGGGATGGTTGAGTTCCGCAGGACCATGGAATCATGGGTTGATCCGGGAAATTGGGCACAACAATGTGTGATTATCTTGTTTGCGTCACATACCATTTGGACATTGATGGAGTGGAATTGCTTCCTGTTTCGGTAGACAACTTCATTGTGATGTGGGACCACCAATTCCACATGGGTACAGTCAATGGTCCCAATGCAACTTGGGATACCTTCCAGTGAATAGAAGCCAACTTTGGTGTTGGAGATCTCATGGGCAGTCTGTGGCATGAATATGTGTTCAGGTGCATGCCTCAGGAGGGCATCGAGTACCTGGTTCAGCGTGCGTGAGAATACTGGTTGTGAGATGCCATGCATGTGCCCCACTGTATGTTGGTAGGTGCCTGTGGCCAGGAAGTGGAACACGGTCACCACCTTTAGTAGAGGGGGGATGGCAGTTCTGATGTCTATGAGGCTCACAATGTCATCATGTATCATGTCCACGATGCTGGTGATGGTATCCCGGTCCAGACGGTACAGGGTGTGTATCTGCTCAGGGGTTAGGTTAAATGGACTGGCTCTGATCCTGGGGATTGGTGGCTGTCTCTGTGGTATGATTAGGTGCCGTGGTGGTGCTTGCTGTGCCTGTCTTGCCCTCCTCCTTCTCCTGCGACTCCTCTGTGCTGCCTGTTGTTGCTGCTGCTGCACTGCAATCATGTCCTCCAGCCCATGTAATGCTGCTAGTATTGGGACCATCTTGGTGTGGGAAGGGGTGTGTGAAGGGGTGTGGTGTGCTCCTTTTGTGCTGCCACAGTCTCCATTGCCTCCACCTGTACTGATTGTGTCCACCTGTGGTAGGTGGGAACACTGCTCCATTCTCTTAACGGGTGGTTCGCGATTCCGGTATTAGCGCCATGGCGGTAAGGGATTTTGGGGGCTTTATCATGCCCCTATTGGCATGTATGCTTGGCTTGTGATGGTGTGCTATTAGCGGCATGGCGTTATTTACGGGATGGAGGGTCGTGCGCATGCAGACTGGCCACTATTAGTGGCACCGTACTTAGCGGTGCCGCTAATAGCGGTGAGCCGGGTCGTAATTGGCATGGGGATTTAACGTTACCGGTATTCCATTACCGGTAATGTTAAATCCCTACCGCCTACCGTGTAATGAGGCCCCATGTGTTTTTTTGAAGAGTAGTTCCTGTTGTTTGTGCAGTTGGGTATGCGTTTGCCTCTTCAGTACATCCTTCTGTGGTTGTGGTAAATGATGGAGTACCAGCTGCTTTCAATTTCTTTGGTGGTACTGTTGGGAGATCATGTATAAGTTGTGTTTGCACTAGTTTTCTTTTACAAAGTTTGCCTTTTTGAAGAACAGGGTACATTTTGCTATGGGGTGTGTAGAGTGCACGTAGTCGGTTGTACTCTTCGATGCAAGGAATGTCAGCCTTGACTTTACTTGCACCAAAATTGACTAGAAATAGTACTTCAAGTGTACATAGGCGTGACAGTGCTACGCAACTCATGCCTTCTTTAAAGACTGTGCTGCCAATGTCAATCACTGCTTGATCTAGGGTTAGACCTTGCGATTTATGAATAGTGACTGCGTATGCTAGAGACAGAGAAAACTGTTCTCTGCGTGCATACATTTGAAAAGAAGGAATTGGGCTGTTGAGCAGCCTATCCTGTTAACTTCTGAACGTTTGTCAAAGTGAATGTTGACAAACTGAATGCTGTCACGTGGGTATGTCTGGAAGCCAACAACTGTACCAAGTGCTCAATTAACTAAACCTTGCTCCACATCAAGGTTACGCTTTAGCATTCTCTACAGTTTAAACACAAACCAGCTGTGTTGGAGATAGAGTTTTCTAAGGTATTTAGTTGTGCTGTGGCTTACAATGTCATACCATGTCATACCATGCACATCCAGATTGTCTGTGGAGTAAATTTGCACTAGTGGTTGCATTTATTTTTTCAACATTGTTTTGCTGATTTGTGCACAGCTTGCTAGGGTTGGCATTAAGGACATACAGTTTACATTTCTGTGTGCTAATTGTTCCATGACATCAGTAGCACATGTGTTATGCCCGCATAGCTCATGGATGTGTCTGCTATTTAAGATAGACTGTGCTTCTGCAGAAATGTATTTTTATTGTGTTTTGTTCTCAGAAACTTTGTACCTTAGTGCCTGTGTCACAGTTTCCAGGTGCCGACAGACGGATTCTGGAATCAGCACTGGAGGATTACCATAAACTGTGTTTTTTCTTCGATCAGCAGTATGTGGGACAATCGATACAGCCCTATATGTCTATCTGCGCTTCTGGCAATAAGGAGCAACATGTCAGCATTCATGATGTAAGAAGAATGTTCGCCTTTGAAAAATGCAAAAAAGACTTGTCTTCTCCCACAAGGAGCACCAAGGGCGGTCATTGCATTGTTTTGCTAATGTGCCATATGCCAAGACAAGGACACAAAATGAGAAAAAACATTGTCAACTCCAATTTACGCACAAAATAAAAAAATCGTTTGTTTCCTAGAGTTTATAGCTTTTTGTGAGCAATTGCAACATTGCAGACTATTGTTGATATATTATTGAAATATTCATTAAGCAAATGCTATTTATGGCAAGACAGAGAAGGTATGCTCTGTGTGAGCATGTCTGTGTTAATCTTGTGTTTATCTTCCTGTTTGTGCAGACGTGGGTGATGACGTGGCGCGTTGGGCTATGCTGGCCACTAACATAATGGAAATAGCTGGAGCAGATCGTTCGGGACAACTGATGTAAGCTTCGGGGGCCGGTGTTTTGATTTATTGCTGCGGGCACACTTAAACTTAGGGCGATCGATCCACAGATAAGATTAGCACAAGATGGCTGCGGTCAACACGTTGTTCGCATGTGTAAAAGTGAGGAAAACTAAGGTAAGATGCATAGGAAAAATGTTTACAATCGATCAACGTATGCTTATAACGACTTGCCCGAATGATCGGTACAATAAAATTTGTGAGCGCACTATTCCTTTTACTCCAATAAGCAAGCCACCTGGGTCCCTATCCACTTTTCTACACATACCATTACAGTACTTCAACCAGTGGACACACTCTTGGACTCTTATATGCATCTCCTCCAACCATACACCGAAAACTATAGTAGCTAGCACAATTACATCCCACTGCATACAATCTAGCACACCCAAGAATCTCAAGACAGTCCAACAAACCACCTGATATACACCCTGTCCACTTTTGTACACATACTATTACACTACTTACAGGCAATACACAAACCCTTGGGCACATGGCCTCCAGCCATACACCCAACATTCTAATAGCTTGTCACAATCACCACAGCATAATACAGCCATGCACCCAGCAATCTATACACTGCCATAACCCACACACATAACCCAACCACCTGAGGCCCTGTCCAGTTCTGTACACATAGGGCCTCATTATGACTCTGGCGATAGCCGTGCCGGTAAAACGGGCATGGCTGCTCTCGCCGGAGACATTTTTTCTCGGCCGCCCAGGAATGCGCCATTACTGGGGCATTACAGCCACAGCGGACACAGTAATTGCCCATTCCCGGGTGCCGGAAAATATTTGTCCCCATTCCCATTTGAGTCCCTTTGGACTCAGTGGGAATGGGGAGGTTGGATGCACCGGCACCAGGTGCCGGTGCTTCCGACATGCTCTGCTCGCGGGTGCCGGTCCGCCCGCCAGGTCAGACCTGGCAGGTGAAAAGGCACCCACAAGCAGACCTCGTAGTTTGCCGGTCCGGTACTGTTGTTGCTGGATCAACAAACTCGTAATGAGGCCCATAGTATTACAGTAAGTACAACCAGTCAGCACACTCTTCAAACCAATAATCCAGCCACCTAAGGCCCTTTACACTTTTCTAGACATACTACATCAAAACTGCATAGACCCACACAAATACAAACAATAAGTATACAATAATGGGTGTCATACTTCCTTTCAATCTGCACATTGCACTCTGAACACATATTTGTGCAATCCATATACCAGTATCACAATGTTTGCATGCATGGCTGTATTATGTTGCGGTGGTTGTGGCCAAGGCCAAGGCTCTTGGGTGCATGGCCTACGGCCTCCGCACATGAACCCAAGAGTCTAGGCCCGGCCACAACCACCGCAACATAATAAAGCCATGCATGCAAACATCTGCCCACTTACCACAACCCACAAACATAACACAGCCACCTGAGGCCCTACCCACTTTAGTTCACATACTATTATAGTACTTCCAACCAATGCACAAACTCTTGGTTGCATGGTCTCTGCATTCAAGACTCTATTAATTGCCCACAACCAATATATTATAATACAGTAAACTACGCATGAATCTGCTCAGTGGCCACAATTCAAACACATAAACGATCCACCTGAGGCCCTATCCAATTCTGTAACACATAGGGCCTCATTCCGAGTGTGGCGGTAAGGGGTTAACGGCGCTGGTAAGGATGCCGGTGCCGTTAACCCCTTACCGCCGCATTACAAGGTCCTTTAGCGGGTCCCGCTAAAGGACCAGGGAGGTAATAACAGGCCCGTTATTAACGGGCGTGTTATTAGCTCCCTCCCTATGAGGGCTCGAATGGGAATGGGGATGGGTTCCTTCAATGAGGAATTACCGGGTCCTCCAAGGTTGGAATGGCCCGGTAATTCCTCATTGAAGGAACCCGGACTCGAGTTTGGAGGCAGGCATGGCGCTAATAGCCCCATAGCTACCTCCACACTCGTAATGAGGCCCATAGTATTCCAACACTTCCCCCAGTGGGCACACTCCTGGACTGTTGACTTCATCACCTCCAGCAATGCACCCAAGACTGTAGTAGCTGGTCACAATCACCACAACACAACACAACACAACACACCCATGCACCCAATAATCTGTACACTGGCCACAAACCACACAGCTAGCTAAAGGAGGCCCTGTCCACTTCTAAACATACAGTATTCCAGTACATACAACCAGTCACAACACTCTTCAATCCAATAAGCCAGCTGCTTCAGGCCCTGTCCACTTTTCTACCCATAACATTACAATACGTGAACCAGTGGGCAAACTCCTGCACTGTTCAGTGCATCACCTCCAGCCATGCACCCAAGACTCTAGTACCTCATCCCAATCACCACAGCATAATACAGCCATGCATCTAACAATGTACACTACTATAACCCACACACATAAGCCAACCACCTGAGACCTTGTCCACTTCTATACATATAGTTTTCCAATACGTCCAACCAGTCACCACACTCTTCACTCTAATAAGCCTGCCACCCAAGGCCCTGTACACTTTTATAGACATACTATATCAAAACTACATAGACCCTCAACAATACAAACAACAAGTGTACCATTAGTGGTATCTTACTTCTTTGTAATCTGCACATTGCATTCTGTACACATTTATGTGCAATCCATACACCACTTTCACAATGTTGACTACATGGCTGTATTATGTTGTGGTGGTTGTGGCCAGGGCCTAGACTCTTGGGTGCATGGCCTACGGCCTACGGACCCCAGTCATGCACCCTAGAGTCTAGGCCCTGGCCACAACCACTGCAACATAACACAGCCATGCACCCAACAATCTGCACACTGGCTACAACCCACACACATAGGCCAGATGCCTGAGGCCCTATCCACTTCGGTACACATACTATTGCAGTACTTGAAACCCGTCGGCAGACTCTTGGGTGCAATAAGCCATCCACCTTAGGCCCTGTCCACTGCTGTACACATACTATTACAGTACTTGCAACCAGTGTGCAGCCTCTTGGGTGCATGGCATTTGGCCATGCATCCAAGAGTCTAGGGGCTTACCACACACAACACAGCATAATACACTGTTACAAACATCCTCATATAATCTACAATCCACTCCTGTTCCCTAATTAAGCTTGCCTCCAATCTCCACATAAACTGCTTGCCTCAGGACTTATCCTATCCTAATGAAGGCTGCCTGCAGTCACCACAGAAGTTGCTTGCCTGAGGATATATCTGTGAACTGCCACGGTATTCGCGGACACCGCGGCACACCACTGTCTTCTTCCACCTAAACAAATACATCATATATTTCCAGCCCCTCTTCCCACCACCAGATGCCCCAACTTATGTCTTCGAGCCCCTTTTCCCACTGCACTATCCGCGGATTCAAAATGGTGGACATTTCCGAAAATTATGATGCACATCCTGCTTCCCTCCAGCCAATCAGCGGGCACATCGTATGTCTGTGGACATCATGCCCTGGTCCCTCCCCCGCCAGTCTCACACACCTGCACTGCCTGCCTGGCAATCCCCGCACTTAGGGACTGTTTCTGTATCCCAACAGTCCCACTACCAGCAATTGACACCTGATTTCTACACTTACCTTTGCACTTGCCATTTTCTGGCAGTTAATTTACTTATTGTTATTATTCTATTCCCATGTACTGCACTCTCCCTTCTCCCTCCCTCTGCACCTTCCCCTTCACCCATCCCATGCACTTGCGCAATCTGAAAGACACCTGGCCTAGTATGATCGTTGTCTGCCCTCCCTTCATTCCCCCTCCATTGCCTCGTCGCGCCTTGAAACACTTGTGTATAGGCGCGTTACAAATGCCATATCATATCACATCATCATATCATAATTGAAAGATGTGTTGCTATCATTTTGATATGGTGGAAGGTGCTTTTGCAAATAGGTCCAGAAATGCAGGCTAATGAATGTCCTTGTAGTCCTGTGTATTTTCGCACTGGACAGGAGTCCATCGTTTGTAATACTTTTATTTTCAATTTGTCTTTGCCTTTCACATACTGATTGAGCAACTGGCGTAAAGATGAGAACAATTTTTTTGCTTATGTTACACATTGATGTGCACAGCCATTTGTAGACTGGACGCATTCCTTCAGTGGAATGGAGAGTTGATACTAAGTTTTCTGGGGATATATTTGGGAGCAGCGTTTCTTGTTCCATAATTGTATTATTACGTTTTTCATACCCTCGTCCACTGCTATTGGGCAATTGGTAATTGGGTTTCTTTGCTTTTGTTTGTATGCTTCTTCATTGAAATATGGTTCTGTGCTGGTGGTGTGACTCCACTCACCTCCACAAATGGTTGCAAAGCTATCTTTGTTGATATTCCATTTATTGAGAAGTCCTTTTTGTAGTTTAGTAGTTAGTTTTGTTAGTGGTTTCTAAACTAAAATAAATAATTTCCTTTTGAGAAGGATTGTGCTGTCTATAAGAGCTTCCAGGATTAATTTTATACGGTAGGTTTTAAGGCTTGTGCATGATTTCTCTCTTGTTTTAATAAGGTTCTGAAGTACTCTGTGTCGGAACATTTCTTGTAAAATAATTTTATTGGTATGCTTACTTGTGGCTACATCGAGATTTATAGGTGCAGTGTTCGCACCAGTGGTACCTGCAGTATTTTGTTTAGTTTTACATTTTGAAATAGGAGGCAAAGTTTCTTTGCTGGAAGCTGCTTTTGTTTCGCTTAGTGGCTGTATTAGCTGTTTTGTTTGAACTTTTTGTAGAAATTCAGCTAGAGGTGGATGCTTATTTTGTACACTTTTATTTTGATTTGCTCTACTTCTGCATTACTTTTTGGTAGACATTTTTTGGTGTATGTTGGAGAAAAAAAGAAAGTCTGGGTTGGGACATTGTGAAATATATGTGGGCGTTGTGCAGGAGTCTCTGAGTATGATGGTAGGAATGTATGTAGAGGTGTGCAATTGTGCAATGGGCTGTTATTTCAGGTTGGGAAGGCTATTCCCGTATTTTTGTGTAACTATACTGGTGTTCAGATGACAATACAAAGTGTGCACTGATGAGGGGCAATCGGTAATACTGAATCTAATGCTGTAGGGTTATTACAATTGTTTGTTCTACAATACTAGAATTAGACAGTGTTTGAGTAACAGTTAGAACATTATGGCAGTATTGCACTTACTTTTTTGGAAGCAAAGAGTAGTTTTCTTCTGAGTTCTGTTTCGTACTTCAGACGCTGCTGGTTTTCAGAAGAGTGGTCTTCACTGCAATTGTGAAAGAAAGAAGTTAGTAAATATGTGTGTTAATCGCACTCATGCTAATGTAGACATGGATTTGCTTGTTTTTGCAGTAATAGTGCTTTCTGATAATTGTGCATTGCATGTAGATGCAGTTTCCTTTGTCTATTTGCATTCTGTATATTTTACTTAGAATCTGTCAGTTGAACTTGCCTTAGAAATTATTACAATAGTAAGCACGCAGAGCACACTTGGCGTTTTAAGGCATTGTTATTTGATGTTAGGAGATAGGAGAAATAACTGTTTGATTTTCTTGCTACTTATACAGGGTAAATGGCAGAAACTCTGGTGAAAAGCATGCAATGTATGTATTTACAATGCAGGGTATCTTCTACTTACCCTGGATAAGTAGTATAAATGTCATGCTGTCATTTCTTTGATCTCCTATGATCAAGTGACACTTTAATGGTGTGTGTTTTACAAGTTTTCATTTACCCATATCACAACACAGAACAGGAAACTTAATTGTATGCATTTGAATATGGCTGTTGCCATTTACAATCATACTGTTATTTCTCTCATCTTATAACATGAAATGACACTTTGTTAGACAGCTGTGTGTGTTGTGTCTGATTACAATTGTAATCATTTCTAAAGGAAGATCAAATGATAGATTGTATGTAAAATGACCAGAATATATAGAAAGGAAATTGTATGTACATCCTACGCACTATAATGCATGATATGCTATTATGGTTGAAATGTGGATAAATAGGTGGCAGTGGTTACACAAATAACAGAATGAATGAAGAGAATAACAGTTTGCACATTACAATTAGTAATATGGGTAAATGAAAATTTGCAGAGCATACAGCTTTGCAAGTGACAATTGATCATAGCAGATGAGAGAAATGATAGTACTTTTTTTTACAGGTTATACAGGGTAAGTGGCAGTTACCCTAATTATATACATTTATACTAGAGCTGTACATGTACTGTGCACAAAATATTCATACCTGTAGTTTGTGTTCATGCATGTGGATGTGAATGAATCTGCAAGCAGAAATCTTGGAGAGTTTTATAGTAGTTGTTGCTGTAGGTGCTTTGCAATCACAGCAGAATTGTACTCAGAGTGATCAACAGTACATCTAAAGTGGTGACCTGTGATGATGGAGTTAGATATAGAGTTCCTGGATGTGATTGGTGGATGGTTGTGTGAATGCTTAACAGTAGCCAATGAGGGAATGGTGAGAGAGTTAAGTGCAAAGGGTAGAAGGGCTGCCCCAGTGTTACACGCTCCACGGACACCGCAGCTGTTCGCAGACAGGGCGTGCCACATCTGGGGTTTCTCAGCAAATCCAGCATGGAAAGGGGACTGTAGGGATTAGCCAATCAGGTGCTGAAATTGTTCTTTGCAGGACGAGAGGGTGTGTGTGTAGTGAAGGTAGCAGATGTGAAGAAAGTGAGGGTGTTGGTTGTTGGAGATTTATTTGTAGATGATTTAGAGAGGTATGCTATGTTTAAACATAATGCTGCCAGTTTGGGTTTTGAAGGAGTGGAGGTTTACTGATCAACTGTGCCTGGTTTCAATATGCAGGCAATGGTTGGAGCTTGTAAAACGTTCTGCATGCGGAAGAGTCCAGATGTAGTGGTAATGTATTGGGGTGGTGTCCATTGGGATACATCAGTGCTCCTACTTTGTTGAGTACTCTTGAAAACTTGGTAGGGATGGAGGTTGTTCCAGATGGGAAAGTGATTTTTTTTCTGAAATACTGCCAAGGGCACTATGGGACAATTCTAATGTTTTCTGTCCCAGCAAAATGGTGCAAGGTGTTTGGTGAACAGAGGGATGCCTGCTTTTCTGTTGAGACGTGGAATGTTGTCTTGTAACAATGACAATATTGATTTTGTTAATAGTGACTTTTAAATCAGATGGCATTTCTTTATCTTATTGGGAAATGCCATGTTATTTCAAAATATAACAAGTGCTTTACAGAGGATAATGTGAAGACATCAGGAAGAAAATAAGTGAAAAAATTAAGAAATAGAAAAATGAAAGCTGTTTATTTATAAGCACTTTAAAAAAAAGTCTCTTTTCAGAGCCAACCTCAAAGGGGAAGTGGACACACTATTTAAATTTTCATTTCCCACTCTCAGATTTTACGATTTGTCCGCGGACACCACGGTTGTCCGTGGACAGTGCGTATTTCATACAGGGATTTTGAAGCTGAGAGGCATGCAAATGAGACTGTACAAGGTGAGGGATTGGTCAATAAGGTTTACTGGGCATGATGTGTAAGGAGAGACTTTGACAGAAAGTCTGTTTCTGAGAGGAGAGCAGATAGCTATGGCTGTGTCTTTCAGAAGGCAGATTGTCTGGATTTTGGGTGACTCGTGGATAAATTGGTTGGAGGTGCTCGTAGATCGCTGTGGAGTGGCTGCACATATTGGATTCCCTCATGTGGATGTGCATTGGCATGGAGTGTGCAGAATAAAGTGACTGGATTTGGTACCTCTTTGTGCTACTTTGGTGACACAGTGTCATCCAGACATTATTATTATTCATTGTAGAGGGAACAGTTCAGGACATGTCTCTGGAATCTCTTTGTAATTTGCAATGAAAGAAGGACTTACGAAAGTCATGGACATGTTTCCAAACTCCCGAGTAATTTTTTCTCGTATTGCACGGAGACAAATGTGGCTGGGTTATTCTTCATTTGGTCCACAAATGGAGAAAGCGAGGCGCAATGTCAACAAGGCTGTTTGTGCCTTTTTGAGAGATGTTGGCATGTCCTCTTTTCACAATGAAAATATTATGTTTCGTAACACACACATTTTTCACAGAGATGGAGTACATCTTATGCTGAGAATCAGATTTTTCTGTGAAATATACAAAATGCATTGCGACCCTTTTTGGAATTATAGCAATCCTTTTTCCAGTAGGTGTTGACCACTTGAGTTTTTCGAAACACAAAAAAACCCCACAAAAAGGCTCTTTTCAGAGCCATGACTTTCTTCTGGAGAAAAGTGCAATGTTTTTGATAGGGCAGCACCCCAAAAGTTCTAATGTCTGCGGACTGTCCGCTGACTTTTAAAAATGCACAGGCCCCTGCAGCATTTCATTGGCACTTCTATTTTTAAACTGTGAAAGGGGGCTCTGAAAAGAGCAATTTTTTTGTTTTTTGTTGATTTGTATTTTTTGTTTTTTTTAACAAGACACACAAGGAAAGGAAGGGAAGGGAGGGTAAGTAAGGGGCACCAACCATGGGGTTAAGAAATGGCAGGTGGAGAGAGGAAGATGTAGGGTGGGCCTTAATGAGGTAGTGGACAGCCCTTCTCATGCTCCCTGACCGCAGCAGTGATACTAATGGTAGACACTGCACTTTTCTAAATCAGCCAATTCATAAACATTATTTTATGTGTACTTAACACATTTTTTTTAACAGAACGATCAATTATTGACCAATTTCATTATTTTGAAAAACTATGTAGAAAACCATATCATGGAACAAATTAAATATCACTGTTCGACGTGTACCTGTACCCCTTCTCCATGACCCAGCCAACCATCCCCAAAAAATCCCCATCACCAAAAATGTTATGATGAGACTTCAATCCCTTCCTCCCCTACCATCCAACATGTAGAAACCCCTAATTTCCCTGTATGTGTATCAATTTCTGCTTCCCCCTCTCTTTCATAATTTCTATCATTTTATACAATAATAAACTATTCTGTTACTATATTCCCCGTTAGGGTGTCCACGGACAGCGCAGGTGTCCGGGGTGTCTGCAATTAACCAAAATGGGCGTGTCCTAAGGACACTATTCCTGTCCGCACTGTTCGCAATCAAAATGGAGGTGTCTGTAGGACACAGAATCTGTCCGCATGTCTGCTATTCTTCAAAATAAGGTGTCCTAAGAACCCCCCCTGTTTGCAAAGTCCGCAATCAGAGTGAATATGTCCATAGAACACATAGCCAGTCCGCCTGTCCGCAAAGTTGTGATGCATATTGTGATGTTGGAAATGCATTGGAGGGGCAGGGCCTCCGTGTCCTTGTCCTGTAGTCCTTTTTCATTTGTGTTCTGTATTGTATCCTGCCCAGGAGTCCATGTGGCACTCCTGGCAGTGCAGCTCTTCTTGTTTTTGGTTTGGTGTACAGACCCATGGGATAGCCTTATGGCACCCATGAGTGGGGGTACAACCCTGTGCCCCTAGTGTATGTTTTTGGGCACTTGTGTGTGGCCTACAGAGCAGGGTAGGGGCTCCCTGGAAGTCAGACCCTCAACAGGCTGCCGACCGGAGACGGGGACCGCTGAGGAGAACAAAGGTAAGCACCGGACATTCCGTCCACCGTCGTCAACCAGGGTTCGCAGGGTTGCTATAACTGCTGGAGGCCCGTCAAAGCAGTATTGCCCAGAAGCGGGGACCGCTTGACGTCGTGCCATCGACGACCAGAGCTGCACGCTTCATTGATTAAGACATTTTGATTCCCGGACGCGCTCGTCCGCACCGCTGACCGCCTTATCCCGCTGGAGAAGGCAAGGCCGTCGACGTGCCGAGGAGCATCCGCCGGTGGGTTTCCCACCACCCAAAGATCATAGAGATGCCAGAGGACTCAATGCCATTGCTGGGCCACAGTTCTTCACAAACTCTTAGCAGTCCTGAACTATTGACATCCTGAACTATTGACATCGAGGTGCACGCCTCTTCCTTACAGGACATCTTCGAACCGTTGTCAACGAGCACTGCTGGGACGGAAGCTGCCACCTCGACGCCGAGTTCACTTTCTTTGAGGGATCTCGATGATCCGTGGCTCCTGCTCTAAATGGAGCCGGTCAAGAAGGATCCGTCGACGACTCGTCGTCGAACTCTGCTATTCCAGGTACATTGGATTGGTAGAAACATTGTAGAAGGAAATTAGACTAATTGGACAATATATGGACTGGGCTTGTGATATATCTTTATTTGACAGGTGGGGGATCTTAGTAGCTAAAGTACTATTCTGCCAACTGTTCTAACCAACTACTTTTCCTCCTTTGTCTTTTTGTTGGTTACCTTTATTAACGGATTTGTGTGACACTTGGCCAGAGTACAGCTGATGCACTTTAATGAAATCTGATCATAATTGTGGTACCACTTAGAACTGTATATATTTGCCATTGTAGATTTACTGAGTAAAAAGTGAGTTATTGTGATTGTGTATATAACCTTGGACCTTAATTATATAAACACTGTGTTCGATCTAATACAGTGTGTGGACACTCCTTTGTGGGTGCTTGGGGACTACACTGTACTTAAGAACTGGCCTGCATTACCTCCTGAGAAGCTAGGCCTTGATTGCTCGTTCATTGCTACCAACAATAGAGAATCTTGGCTGGGGTCCTCTGTGCCTCTCCTCTACCATATAGAGAGCAGGAGTACAGACACCCCTCTCCAGTTTTTACACACATTTAATTATTTTGGGGACTTGAACATTGTCTGTAGAACACCCGCACGCATGCGTATCACACCCTCAGGTCCTACGAACATCGTGCCTGTCCATAACTGTCCGCCACACATGTGTCGCATTTTTAATTAGTTCGGGAACACGAACACTGTCCGTAGAACACCCACACGCATGCGTACAACCGACCTCATGCATTTGGTGTCCTACGGACACCCGTCCCATTCGTGAATGTGTCTGCGATGTCATCATGTGACCACACCCACACTAAGCGTGGGTCCTTGTTTGCGAACAGAGCCTGGGCCCCCGGACACACAAAAAGTACTTTTTTGAGCAATCCAAGATATTTTCCTGTGAACCTTGCACATGTCCCAGACCTTGTCCCTTAGCAATCTGGATACTTTTTGGAACTTTTTGAAGTGCTGCCCGCGAAGCGCACTCCAGCACCCCTATAAAAGGCCACACCCCAGAGGTCCTCCTTATTCTGCTTTTGGATTACCAAGACAGAGCACTGCCTCTTTGGCTTATATTGACATTCACTGTCATTGCTGTCTATTGGTGCTGGTTCCTGCTGTTCCTGATTTGTGGTTGCTGACTTCCATAACCTTCCTGATGGCATCCCAAGCTGCTCCTGCTATTACTGCCTCAGTTTCAGCACCCCCCCACACCCCTCCACCACCACCACCTTCCCAAGGGCCTGGAGAGGGGAACAGGCGTGAGGATGCAGAGGCGGATGAAGAGGATGACGAGGATGAGGTAGTGGAAGTCCCTACTACTCACAGCCACTGTGAATCTTGGGTGTGGAGGCTGTTAACCACGGTTTATAGTGATAATATCGAAAACATAATGCCGAAAAACAAAAATGTCGAAAAAATAATGTCGAATGTAAATATGTCGAAGTCATATACATACAATAGAAAAAGATACTTATTTGAATTATTCGTTATTTTAGATTTAGAATGACAGAGAACGTGGAGTATATAACTTCGCAGAAGGGAGGACAACAACTAATTTGCGATGGATACGTTTATAATACGGAATGCCACAAAAATGAAAGAACATATAAGAAGTGCACGGAATATGTGAAAACAAAATGTACAGCAAGGGTAATTACTGAGACTTCCAATGTAAAATTAAAAGGAGAACACAACCATCTTCCTGACAGGACCAGTATAATAATTTTAAAAACTCTGAATGAACTAAAGAGAAAAGCAGTAGAAAACCCAACTGAGGCCAGCGGGTCTGTAATTGCGAGAATCTGTGACAAAATGCCATTACACATCTCGGCACAAATGCCTGCAGAAAAGCACATGCAGCGAACAGTAAACAGGACAAAGCAACAGAAAGAAAATCTTCCGTCAGCACCAAGAATTTACAGCGATATGAACATCCCAGATATATTTAAAACTACAGAAAAAGGAGAACATTTTCATCATGCAACATTAGAAATAAAAGATGAAAACATTTTAATATTTTCAACAGCAAGCAATTTAAAACAACTTAGTGAATGCGAAATGTGGGAAAGTGACGCGACTTTCAAGACATGCCCCCAGCCTTTCCAACAGTTTTTTACTATACATGGATCCGTAAATAGCCATTTTATACCCCTAGTCTACGTCTTGATGCCCAAAAAACTGAAGATACCTACAAAATTGTATTTCAAAAAGTTAAGGACTCCATACCAGAAAGAACACCTACAAATATCATCATGGATTTTGAAATGGCTCAAATTAAGGCATTCTCAGCAGTATATAAAGACACATACATACAGGGATGTTTTTTCCATTTCACACAGGCCGTTTGGAAAAAACTACAAAAACTAGGACTCCAAACAAAATACACAGAGGGCAGTCAATATCAACACAATGTGAAAAAACTTTTTGCATTAGCATTTGTAACGGAGGAAAACGTTATACAATTTTACGAACATTTAATAGACAGTGAATATTTCAAAAATAATGAAGAGGAAAATTCGGACTTGTTGGACTAAATGGAAAACACTTGGTTGGGACAGTTGACAAGAAGACCTAAATATAATATAAAATAATATAAATAATATATATAATATAAAATGTTGGAATTGCTACCAAGCCGTAATGGAAGGGAGGCCAAAAACTAACAATACATTGGAAGGATGGCATAACAGGATTAACAAGAATTTGAACACTAAAAACCCAAATTTGTGGCACTTTTTAAAGGACATATTATGTGAACAATCCCATTAAGAACTTCGACTATCTCAGAGCATTTCACTTGCAAACACCCATTTAAAAAAAAAAAAAATACCGGGACTATGACCAAAAAATTGAACAAATAGTGAAACAGTTTAACAAAGAAGACAAACAAAACTACTTAGATTCAATTGCATACAATTTAAAATGTTAAAAAAAACTCACAGTTTGAAGAGTCCACGATCCAGCATAGCGAATCGAAAAGTAACCAATGACACCAACCCAACATATTGAATGATTCTGAAATCCATATCCCAGTCCGAAGGAAAGAAAAAATGATATCCACCGAAGAAAAAGTCGAAATCCATAATCAAAGTCAACGCCAGCCAAGGAAAAAAACAAAAAAGACATATCCAAATCCACGGTGAAAAAGGTAGATCCAGCAAAAAAAGTGTAAAAATTCAAAAAGCCCGAGCAGTAATCCTCGATCCAATGGGAACAATCCATATGATAAAAAAAATCCATAAGGTCCCAGAAATCCAAGAAAAAAACATCCAAGAACAAAAAATCCAGGAACACGCAGGACGGAGACCTGAACGCAACGAAAGCGGATAGAACTGGACTTTAAAAATTGCGCCCACGTCAACCTAACGCTATGCTACGTTATGTAAATAATTTTAACAAAAAACAACTAAATCTACATTACCGTTTGTTATCCTATAACACCATCTAGCGGTGAAAACATATACTGTTTATTCCAAGTTGCAAATCACCAATACACTTGTAATTATTTATCAAATTATTCATCTTTTAATTAAATATTTATTGTAGTAATCTTTAATAAAATATTTATAGTATTTCAAATTTCATAATGTTATTATATATTATTATATTTATAATGTTATTATGCTTAAAGTATTTATAATTAAATATATATAAATATTACTGCTTAATAAAATATGGAATATATATTAACACTTTCCTTGTATGGACAATTATTCGGAAAAAAAATTAAAACATTTTTGACTTATTGTTTATTCGACATTTATATTTTTGACATTATATTTTCGACATTATGACTTTTGAAATTATTACATTCGAAAATATAACTGCACAACGTTTACCACCGTTGGAGGGGTGCCCAAAGCTCATGCACACAATGTGCGCTGCACTGAGTGCCAGATGGAACTCGGTCGTGGCAAAGGGGCTCGTACAGCTATGGGATTACTTCCAATACGGTGACTCCTAAGATCATTCCACACAGTGGCAATTCAGAGGGTTGTCACCTGTGACAAAAGTAGTAGGTTGAGTTCCTCTAAAGCAAGCTCTGTTTCTGTTCCTGTCACCCAAGAAACACTCCTGTGAGGCAGCACAGCCCTGAACCAGCCTCGCAGGCCATATGAGCCGCAGAAGACCCTTACCATTCGAGGGTCACTGTATTGTGTATTTACTGCGATGCAGTACTCTGCAGGGGGGAGACACTTCTAAGTGCTTTCGAGGCTACAGTCTGGGAACATGAAAAAGTCTGCCACCTATTGGATTAAGGCCCACCCAACATCTTCCTCTCTCCACCTGCCCTTTCTTATCCGCGTGGTTGGTGCCCCTTGCTTACCCTCCCTTCACTTCCTTTCCTTTTGTGTCTTGATAAAAAAGCAAAAAAAATACAAAACAACAAAAAACAAAAAAGACTCTTTTCAGAGCCACCTTCACAGTTTAAAAATAGAAGTGCCAATGAAATGCTGCAGGGTCCTGTGCATTTTTAGAAGTCCGCGGACATTGTCATTTTTGGGGTATTGCGCTCAAAACCATTGCACTCTTCTCCATGAGGAAGTGCTGGCTCTGAAAAGAGCCTTTTTGTGGTGTTTTTTTGTGTTTCGAAAACTTCAAGTGGTCAATACCTACTGGAAAAAGGATTGCTATACTTCCAAAAAGGGTCGCATGCATTCTGTACATTTCACAGAATAATCTGATTACCAGCATGAGTAAGATGGACTCCATCTCTGCGAAAAATGTGTGTTTTACGAAACATAATATTTTCATTGTGAAAAGAGAACATACCAACATCTCTCAAAAAAGCGCAAACAGCCTTGTTGACATTGCACCTCACTTTCTCTATTTGTAGACCAAATGAAGAAGAACACAGCCACATTTGTCTCTGAGGAATACGAGAAAAATTACTCGGGAGTTTGGAAACATGTC
This sequence comes from Ambystoma mexicanum, assembly GCF_040938575.1. NCBI lineage: Eukaryota > Metazoa > Chordata > Amphibia > Caudata > Ambystomatidae > Ambystoma > Ambystoma mexicanum. The sequence goes on along the minus strand of NC_090931.1, from coordinate 490,711,182 downwards.
CATGACTTTCCCAAGTCCTTCTTTCATTGCAAATTGCAAGGAGATTCCAGAGACATGTCCTAAACTTTTCGCTCCACAATGAATAATAATAATGTCTGGATGACAGTGTGTCATCAAAGTGGCACAAAGAGGAAACAAATCTAATTACTTCATTCTGTGCACTCCATGGCAGTGCACAATCACATGAGGGAATCCAAGATGTGCAGTCACTCCAAAGCGATCTGCATGCACCTCCAACCAATTTATCCACGAGTCACCCAAAATCCAGACAATCTGCCTTCTGAAAGACACAGCCATAGCTATCTGCTCTCCTCTCAGGAAACAGACTTTCTGCCAAAGTCTCTCCTTACACATCACACCCAGTAAACCTTATTGACAAATCCCTTGGCCTGCACAGTCTCATTTGCATGCCTCTCAGCCTCAAAATCCCTGTATGTAACACGCACGATCCGCGGACAGCCGCAGTGTCCGGAGACAAATCGTGAAATCTGAGAGTGGGGATTGAAAATTTAAATAGTGTACTCCACTTCTCCTTTGATGATGGCCCTGAAAAGAGCCTTTTTTCTGGAGCTTTTTTGAGGCTTTTTTCAGATTGTGTCTGCTGCATGACTTCACAGAAACTTTCTGATTGAGTTCTGAATATTACTAAGAAATATTACATTACCACAATCTGTGAAAATCATTCCATCACAAAATAAATGTGCACCATCTTCCAAAAGGTTCTCATTTTGGAATGCTGACATGCCTAATACATAATACATAAAAGAAGATATTCCTTCATTAACAAAACATATTGCTATGTCTTTTTGTGGATTAAAGACATCCCTGCAGTCGTAGGTGGGATTTGGGAAAAAATGATCTTTGCAGATGGAAATAGGTACATCAGTCCCTTTAGCAACTGCTTCAGTGCACCCTGCTAACTTATTGCACTCAGATACCCCAAATACATTCCTCCACAATTTACTCCCAGGATATCTGGAGTGTTAAAAACAGACATCACACCACATAGCCTCCACTCCCTGCAATCCACACATATTTGCATACCACTGCAGATTAGTGATAAAACCATCTCCTACTATCCACACTCTAACTCTGTCCATCTCTGCAACCACAGCCATCTTCGCTACATACATCAATGAACAAAATGATGACCCTCTTTCCCTATGGATGACACCCTCAACACCTGATTGGCTAATCCCCCTAGTCCCATTTCCATGCCAGATATGCTGAGAATCCCCGGATGTGGCACGCCCTGTCCACGAACAGCCGCGGTGTCTGCGGACCCTGTAACATGGGGGCAGCCCTTCTTCCCTTTCCACTTCACTCTCTGCACCATTCCCTCATTGTCTACTGTTAAACAGTCACAAAACCATCCACCAATCTCATCCAAGAACTCTACATCTAACTCTGTCAACACAGTTTAGCACTTTAGATGTACTGTTCATCACTCTGAGTACAAGTGTCCTGTGATTGCAAAGCACCTACAGCTAAAACTATTGTAAAACTCTCCAAGATTTATCCTGTCCAATTCATCCACATCTACATACATCAATACAAACTACAGGTATGAATATTTTGTTTACAGTACATTTGCAACTCTTTTATGAATGCATATGAACAGAGTACCTGCCATTGACCCTGCATAATCTGCAAAAAATAACATACTCTAATTTCTCCCATCTCCTATAATCAGGTTCGCTTACACATCTGTCTGCTTTCCAAATTTTAATTTACCCATATTACTCATTGCAATGTCCAACCTATAATTCTCTTATTTCTTTCTGTCATTTTCACAACCACTTACCCCTTAACACACTATTATACATTCCTAGAATGCACATAAAACAGGAGACCAGCTTTTATCTTACAAAAGCATTGCAACTACATAAAATGCATGTATTTAAACAGAATGCCTGACACTTGCCATGCTTGCAAAACCAAACAAATACAAGTGTACATTCAGAACACTGCTAATAGGAATGTGGATAACAAAGTCAAAGAAATTAAAGGTTTCCAGCACTCATGTAGGAAACATCTATACACAGAACAATGTATGGAATTACACACACAAAAACATTCTCCATTTCAATCTGTACATTTTTCCAAGCTTTATTTTTTTCTCACCCTACTACAACTTCCACTGATCTATTCCCACACTAAACAGTGCAACAGCAACACATACTTTCAAAGGTGCACCTCATAGCACACACCTATAAAAACTCCACTAAGCCCCTAGGAAATTAAGCTGATCCTCCAAAATCCCCATTCATATACAAAGCTATGCAATTTAACACATACAAGACCTCTTCCTACAAACAATTTCTTTTACAAATGTAACTAATCTATTTTTGAAGTGAAATTACTGTGACATTAACACACACACACAAAAACATTCTCCCTTTCAATCTGTACATTTTTCCAAGCTTTTTTTCTCACCCTACTACAACTTCCACTGATCTATTACCACACTAAACAGTGCAACAGCAACACATACTTTCAAAAGTGCACCTCATAGCACACATCTATAAAAACTCCACTAAGCCCCTTAGCAATGAAGCTGATCCTCCAAAATCCCCATTCATATACAAAGCTATGCAATTTAACACATACAGTACCTCTTCCTACAAACCATTTCTTTTACAAATGTAACTAATCTATTCTTGAAGTGAAATTAATGCGACATTAACACATATATGTACTAACTTCCTTCTTTCACAATTGCAGTGAAGACCACACTCCAGTAAACCAGCAGCGTCTGAAGTACAAGATAGAAGAAATCTACTCTTTGCATCCAACAAAGTAAGTGCAATACTGCCATAATGTTTTAACTGTTACTCAAACACTGTAGTATTCTAGTATTGTAGAACAAACAATTGTATCAACCCTACAGCATTAAATTCAGTATTACTGATTGCACCTCAACATGTGCACACTTTGTATTGTTATCTCAACACCAGTATAGTAACACACAAATACGAGAATAGCCTTCCCAACCTGAAGTAACAGCCCATTAAAAAATAACACACCTCTACATACATGCCTACCATCATACTCAGACACTCATGCACAATGCACACATACATTGCACAACCTCCAAACCCAGACTTTCTTTTTTCCCCAACAGACACCAAAGAATGCCTACCAAAAAACAACGCTGTAGAAAGCAACGCAGAAATAGAGCAAATAGAAATAAAATTGTACAAAATAGGCATCCGCCTCTAGCAGAATTTATACCAAAAATTCAAACAAAACAGCTAATACGGTCACTAAGCGAAACTAAAGCAGCTTGCAGTAAAGAAACTTTGACTCCTCTTTCAAAATGTAAAACTAAACAGACAGTTGTTAAAAAGACTGCAGCTACCACCAGTGCTAACACTGCACCTATAAATCTTGATGTAGTCACAAGTAATCATACCAAAGAAATGATTATGCAAAAAATGTTCCATCACAGAGTCCTTCAGAATCTTATGAAAACAGGAGAGAAATCATGCTCAACCCTTAAAACCTACCGCAGAAAACGAATCCTGTAAGCTCTCATAGACAGTGCAATCCTTCTCAAAAGGAAATTATTTGTATTAGTTTTAAACAGAATGAAACCACTAACAAAACTAACTACTAAACTACAACAAGGACTTCTCAACAAACGGAATATCAACAAAGATAGCTTCGCAAACATCTGTGCAGGTGAGTGGAGTCCTACCACTAGCACAGAACCATATTTCAATGAAGAAGCATACAAACAAAAGCAAAAAAATCCAATTGCCATAGATAGCAGTGGACGAGGGTATGAAAAGGTTAATAATACCATAATGGAACAATAAATGCTGCTCACACAAATATCTTCAGCAAACTTAGCATCAACTCTCCATTCCACTGAACCAATACGTCTAGTCTACAAATGGCCGTGCACATCAATGTGTAACATAGGCAAAAAATCTTTCACATCTTTACGCCAGTTCCTCAATCAATATGTGAAAATATTGAAAATAAAACTATTACAAACGATGGACTCCTGTTCAGTGCGAAAATACGCAGGACTACAAGGACATTCATTAGCCTGCATTTCTGGACATGTTTGCAAAAGCAACTTCCACCATATCAAAATGATAGGAACACACCATTCAACTGTAAAAAATCTCGTTCATAAACTGTACTGTGCCAAAAGTCCTGCTTTAGCACTGGCCAATTTAAATAACATGTTACAGCCAAAGAACTACTCGAAGAAATAGAGCACATCCAGAGAAAATATTTTGGAAGAGAAAACCACTTACAAAATTCTATGGGCCTCATTACACGGTAGGCGATGGACCAAGGTGCTATTAGCACCGACCAAGGTGCTATTAGCACCTTGGTCCATGCTGGTAAAATACTGGCACCGCCTGAGATGAAAGGGGAATTACCACCCTATTCCAAGGTTGGCGGGGCAGTAATTCCCCCTTCCCCCATTGCCCTTCCCCATTCCCATTTTTGCCCCATAGGGCATAATTGGAATGGGGAAGGTGCTAATTACGGTACCGCAAATTGCAGTAACGTAATTAGCACCCTGGTACCTATGCAGGTTGGAATTTAATGCCTGCTAAAAAGCAGGCGTTAAAGTACCAACCCGCAAAGGGACCTCGTAGTAAGGCGGTAAGGGTTAACGGTCACCGGTACCATTACCGGTGACCGTTAACCCTTACCGCCTTCCATGTAATGAGGCCCATAGAATTTTGAACTCTATGCTACAGAGTTGCAAACACATTGAAATCAGGTACCAATTTTCAAAATATGAATGCTACGCAATTACTACAAAAATTGCAAAAAATAATTAGTTTTACAGTCAAGCATTACAAATCTTTTAGCAAACATGCGTGGTACAAAAGAATACTGGTTCCAACGACATGCAGAAGTACAGTGTATGATAAGAAACCTTGGCCCATCCGCATGGTTTGTGGCATTAAGTTGTGCAGAATATGCATGGGAAGATTTGCACGATTTCATACGCATAGGAAACAAAAACAAAACAAATATAGATATAAAAACACCAGGAATACTCTGCTCTCTAGATCCTGTGAATGTATCAAGATATTTCCATCATCGCTTTATTGCCATGCTACACTTCATTTGTTATAAAACAGTGCCTCCCCTCGGAGAAGTGCAACACTTCTTTTGGTGAAATGAATACCAAGCCAGAGGAGCACCACACATCCACATGCTTTTGTGGATTAAAGATGCTCCTAAATTTGGTCAGGACAGTGATGCCACTGTTTTGCAGTTCATTCAGAAATATGTCACTTGAAAAATGTCTTCACAAATTACACATAGTGACCTACATGCACAAATTTTACAATTTCAAAGACACAAGTGTGGGAAGTATTGTCGGCACAAATATAAAAACAAAAGGAAATAGTACACCAAATGCCGCTTTGGCTTCCCTAGACCAGTTTCAAAAACAGGTCAAGTGAACAACTTCATGTCTTCAGTTAGACATTGGGGGTCATTACGAGGTTGGAGATAGCCATGGTGCTATTAGTGCCATGGCTACCCCCTTACCGCATACCGGGTCCAGGTTCCCTGAATGGGGAATTACCAGGCCATTCCAATCTTGGAGAACCCGGTATTTCCCCATTCAGGGAACCCATTCCCATTCCCATTCGAGCCCCCATAGGGCTCAATGGGAATGGGGACCATGCTAACAAGAGGCCCGTTAATAACGGGCCCGTTGTTAGCATGTTGGTCCTTTAGCGGCTCCCACTAAGGGCACCTGGTAAAACCAGCTGTCCTTAGCGGAACCCGCTAAAGGACCTCATAATACAGCGGTAAGGGGTTAACAGACCGGCACCTTTACCGGCGCCGTTAACCCCTTACCGCCAACCTTGTATTGACCCCCATAGTGTCAAAGGTAACTCACCTAAGAACACATACTGCATAAAAAGAACAGAAGAATCACAGTACATCAATGATTACAATGCAATCATTGCCCTCCTATAGAATGGAAACATAAATGTGCAATGCATTGCAGACAATTCCACTGCAGTTGCACCATTTGTCACAGCCTTCTTAACCAAAGCAGAAAAAATAGAGCTCAAAGACCTCTGCGACGACATATCATCCGACAAAACACTGTCACAGAAATTGTACAGCTTAGGCATCAAAATGCTCTCCCATAGAGAATGTGGCTGCTACGAAGCCGCAGACTGTTTAAGCGGTACTGCCTTGTATGGAAAATTTGAAAACATAGTATGGCTGAGCCTTGGTCCTGCTAAATCCAGAAAAGGAGTTCTCAAATCATATGAAGACATAGAAACAATAGCCAAAAATGATCTCAACAGCCAAGACATTTTGAACAACAACTTACTAGGCACATACTTCCCAAAGAGGAGTACCGCTTTGGAAACCATGTGTCTAGACCACGTAGCCCAAAACTGCACATGCAAAAATAGTATTAAACCAGATGAGAAGAAAGGCAGATACAAAGTGGAAAATTGTGATGGCAGCCTAGTGAAACTTACCAAACAAAGCTTAATTAATCATATGAAATTGTCATTAAAAACTCCTCAACATAAAAAACTGTATTATATGTCCCAACTACAACTTTTTAAACCATGGAGAAAAGAAGAAGATTTATTAGATACCCATATCTCCTATGAAGATGCTTTCAAAGCAATCTTCATAGGAGACATAAACTTTACACAGTACAAACAATGTTAGACAATGAACAGCAACAAGAAGAAGAACTCCAGGCACAACTAAATATAGAGACTCCTGACAGCAGTCAACCTTCTCCAACAGGCAGCCAAGAACCACTTGGAAAGCCACTCATAGCAAATGAGGCTGAATTAGCCATGGCTGAAGTAGAAAACACCATGTGCCAGTATGAAGGGTCTACAGAAGACTTTGCTATACTGAAATCACTATTAAAGAATGATCAGCGTAGCATTTTCCTAGAAATACCAAAACAAATTGAACATGGTATGCGGCATGAAACTAAAACTTGTACCTGCCAAGACTACAAACCTATACTGCTATATGTGAGTGGTCAAGCTGGTTCAGGGAAAACATTCTTAATAAAAAAGAATCTGCAAGTTCCTCCAACAATTGACAAACAACAGAATGTCAGCTGTTGTAACTGCCCCCACAGGTTTAGCTGCCTACAACATAGGTGGTGTCACTTTACACCGATTACTACTCCTTCCAGTAGAACACCAAAACAAATTAGACTACTGCAAACCTTCTCCAGAACCTGCAATGGAGCTACGCAGAATTATGAAACAAATGAAAATGCTGCTAATAGATGAGGTGAGCATGGTCTCCAACCTAATGTTGGCTTTGATTCGCCTCAAATTATAAGAGGTCCTCAAAACAGACTATGAAGAGCTCTTTGGAGGAAAAACATTATTGTTGTCAGAGATCTTCTTCAATTAAGACCAGTTAAAGGTGAACCTATTTTTAAAACCTTAGGGCACAAACTATGTCGTAAAACTCTTGGCAGCATAAGAAATGTCAATCTAATCCTTGACAACATTTCCAATGCAAAGAATTAACTGAAATCATGCGTCAGTCCGCAGACCTTGGCTTTGCCTACATTTTGAAAAGTATTCGGATTGGTGTACTATCTAAGGAAGCACAAAATATCTTGAATATCAGACGCAACCATGACCTATGCGGCCATGACTCATGTGTCACTTATTACATGGAACAATTAGCAGACGAAAATGTAAACTGTATGTCCTTGATGCCAACTCTTGCAAGCTGTGCACAATTCAATGAAACAATGTTGAAAAAAGAATTGCAACCAATAGTTCAAATTTGCTCCACAGACAAACTGGACATGCACGGTATGACACTAGCCATGTGTATACAAGCCACAGCATGACTACATACCTTAGAAAACTCTATCTCTAACAGAGCTGCTTTAGAGAAAATATTAACATGATCTTTAAACTTTAGAGTAATGCTCAAACGTAACCTTGACGTGAAGCAAGGACTAGTTAATGGAGCACTTGGTACAGTTGTTAGCATTCAAACATACCCACATGACAACAACATTCAGTTTGTCAATATTCACTTTGACAAACTGTCACAGGTTAAAAGGATCAGACACTCAATAGCCCGATTCCTTCTTTTCAAAGAAACGTATGTACGCAGAGAACAATTTTCGCTATCTCTAGCATACGCAGTCACCATCCATAAATCACAAGGTCTTACGCTAGATCAAGCATTGATAGATATTGGCAGCACAGTGTTTAAAGAAGGCATGATCTATGTAGCACTATCACGCCTACGTATACTTGACAGACCACTTCTAGTCAATCTTGATGCAAGTAAAGTAAATGCTGATATTCCTTATTTATTTAGTTATTTATTTTCCATTTATAAAGCGCTCAAACAGCCCGCTTGTTACAGGAATTGTTTGTTTTTCTTATTTGCGTAATTGTGTTTTTTTTTGTTTGTCTTAGTTACTTACGTATTTATAACGCGCGTAAACACCCAGAGGTTTCTAAGCGCGGACCCGGGGATCGAACCTGTTGTTGCTTCGTGTCGTCTTGCTTCCAAGACGCGCACGCTGCCGCTGAGCTATCCTCCCGGGATTCTAAAGCATTCTAGAATACAATAGACTATGTGCACTCTACGCACCCCATCTCAAAACCTATCCTGTTCCTCAAAAAGCAAAAGTTTGTAAAAGAAAACTGGTTCAGATTCAAATTATATAGGATCTCACAACCATACCTCTAAAGAAATTAAAAGAAGATAATACTTCATCAATGACCACAACCAAAGAAGGATCTACTGCACAAACAAAACCAACTACCGCTTCAAAGAAACAACGCACACTTCCAACAAATGACTTAGACACAAAACTGTCTGGTCCATTTAAATTTAGAAATATAACTGGTGTAAATTTCTATGCAAATGTAGCAATCAATATTTTTTTTGATTGATTGAGTTGAAGTCATCATCTTTTCAATATACAATACATTTTTCAATATACATTTGAACAATATTCTTACAAATATATACAATATCTTATACATTTTTACATTTTAGAATACCAAACTAATCAAAACAAGTCAAATTTAGAAAAAATTAGAATATCCACATAATGAGTTTTCCAATTAACATTAAAAGAGAAAGACGCAAACTTAAAATGAAATATAAAAACAATCTAGAGAAAGATACATCCATACATCATAATTTAAAAAAGATCATGATCAGTTCACAAATAATATAAAATGTCCAGTGTCTATCGAGTGTCAACAGTATCTAATTGCAGTGAAAGCAGAAAATGTACAGTTGCAATCTGAAGAGCTAATAAAGATGACTCAAAAATGAGTACCCAACATTGACTTGGTTCACATGAGGCAAAAGTGGTACAGTACTTATTAAAGTGTATTTGTCTTCTGGTGCATAATAGGGGACATTGAGTAATAAGATGTTCCAAAGTTTCAGGAGTGCCAGGAATTTGACAGAAGCGACAAGTATTTTGATCAAACGAGAGATCTTTCCGTGTACATAAGAGATCCTAGGTTTTCCATATATGATTGATTTTGGTGGGAATCTTTGGCTAGTGACATTTTTGTATGTTAATCATTTCTGTTGATTGTCCATCCAAGCCATTTGAAAGATTTTCTGTTTTGCCTTGTCGGGATTTTAAATTAGAAGGACAATTTTAACATCTGCATGTACCAAAATCTTATATGTTGATAGAAGCCATTTTCGAAGGAACAAATGTTCTGTACGAAACATATAGTTTGATAGCATTTTGAGCAGAGTTTCTGTGTGAGTTGATATGAAACACTTTCTCAAAAATGCACATTGTCTCCAATGATAGAAAGCAGACAGCGATATGATGCCCAATTCATCGAGTAGCCACAAAATTGGGATGCATTGAGGGAGATGTAACACTTTTAACCAAAATGTGGCTTCCCACTTATCAAAAGTAAGAGTAGACATTGGAGATCCTGTTTCTAAACCATATAGAATTACAGGAGTGACTTTAATTTTCCAAAAGGTTACTGCCGGAATGACCGAGAATCTGCCATCCCTAGCAAGAAGGATACGGGCCTGAGACATAGCTGATATAAGTTTAGAGTCAATCTGGCTTAGATGTTTTGTAGATTTGATTACAGCTTCAAAAATTACACCCAAATATGTATAAACTGGAACAATTGATAATTTTACGTTGTCAATGGTCCAGTGCTTCAAAGTGTGGCAACCACGATAAGGATTGTACATGACAACTTGGGTTTTAGCTGTGTTTACTTTGAGTTTGTTCTCTACTATGTAGGCTTCAAGAGTTCATAATAGTATTTTCAAACCACCAGGGTTCTTGGATATTAACACAATATCATCAGCATACATAAGGGCTCTTAGGGGAACTCCATTTATTTTTGGAGAATCAGACCTTACAGCTTCAAACTTAAATTTGATGTCATGAATGAAATCATTGAAAATGGCTGAAGCCAATAAACAACCTTGATTAAGGCCACGGGATATAAGGGTGGGTCTTGAAAGTAAACCATTCAGATTAAGGGCCTCATTACACGGTAGGCCGTAGAGGTTTACCTGTACCGGTATTTTACCGGTACCGGTAAATCCTTACCCCCTTACTACGAGGTCCCTTTGCGGGTTGGGGAATTTAACGCCTGCTTTTTGCAGGCGTTAAAAACCAACCCGCAAAGGGACCAGTGGAGATAATTACGGTACCGCAATTTGCGGTACCGTAAGTAGCGCCTTCCCCATTCCCACAGAGCCTTATTGGGCAAAAATGGGAATGGGGAAGGGCAATGGTGGAAGGGGGAATTACCGCCCCGCCAACCTTGGAATGGGACGGTAATTCCCCTTTCCACCAAGGCGGTGCCAGTATTTTACCGGCATGAACCATGGCGCTAATAGCGCCATGGTTCACCGCCTTCCATGTAATGAGGCCCTAAGTCTAATTTGTACAGAAGTAGAAGAATTAAAATTATAAATTATATCAGAAAGGGTAGGCGGGCATTTGTCTCTAGGGCGTTTTATTATATGTTTGACTCTGGAGATTGAGTCAAACGCCGAATGTAAATCTACGAAGGCAAAGTAGAACTGCTGTTTCTGTGAATGACATTGTAACTTTAAAGCATTAAGAAAAAACAAGTTATCAGCCGTGCCCATTCCCGCAACAAATCTCGATTGGCATGGATCTCGATGTTGATGATGTCGAGTCCAGGCAGATAAGTCTGGAAGTACTAATTTGTCAAAAATGTTCCCCGGAGTATCAAGAAGTGCAATGGGCCTGTAATTATTTATTTGAGTCGATGAAAATATCGTCATTATTCGGGGACTGATGGGATTCACCGATTGCATGCATGTTGGGTAAACATATTGGAGGTTCAATGGGAAACACATTCCTGGGTCCCTCTGCTGCAAGCAGGGTGGAATCAGAAAGTAGCTCAGGCATAGGGACTGTGTTATGAGGTTGAACTTTAGTACAAACAGTGCGATAGGGACGCTCAGAGGCGCAAATGGAGAATGCAAGAAGCCTGATATGCTGCCACACGGTAATGGCATGTTATTGGATGAATGCACATTAGGGGCCTTTACACTCGCAAAGCTGCTCATGTGAGAAGAGAGATTTAAAGTGTTCTTATTGTAGGGGTTGAGTATAGGTGTATTTAAAGTGTGTGTTCTGCACATTGCATGCACATTACCTGTGGCCGTCATTTTTAATGAAATAACAGCGTGATCGGGCATGTCCAATTTTAAGGAGTGCAGATGATTAAACATGACAAACTTTAAACTAAAGTGAAATAAAAAAAAGTTGTGAAATATGCTCAACCTTACTACTTAACAAAACACCAAAGAAAACAACAAGAGCAACAACTGCGCCCAGCTGCGCCGGGCAAAGTGGGCAAAGCGGTACTTAGCTAAAGGTACTTCGCTCAGGGTGTACGCGCACGGGAGCGCAGGCGAGCACGTTTTTGTATGTGTAGAGTCAAGTCCAGCCCTCTTGGGGCGTTGTTAAACACTTAGTGAATATTCACGTTGAAAACAAAACAAACATACAATATAAGTCCTTTGTCACCACACGGACAGTTGTGGTATGTAGACTGAAGCAGGAAGACTTCAATACCTCAGCCAGTCACTGCAACGACGTATACTGGATCCAAGCCACGAAAACAGCATCTCAGAGCAGGCAAAGCGGTACTTAGCTAAAGGTACTTTGCTCAAGGTGCGTGCGCGCGGATGTGCGGGCGAGCACGTTTTTGTACGTGTAGAGTCAAGTCCAGCCCTGTTGGGGGCATTGTTAAACACTTAGAAAATATTCACGCTCAGCCAGTCACTGCAATGACGTATACCGGATCCAAGACATGAAAACAGCGTCTCATAGCGGGCAAAGCGTTACTTAGCTAAAGGTACCTCGCTCAGGGTGCAATCAATATTCAATTTCAATTGCCACCAATTATTGAAAACATTTACTTACATGGGACAGACTAATTATGTTTGCAAATGTTAGTCCTTCACAGAAATGCAGCCAACAATTCTGACAACACTTACAGTGTTTCAGGAATAAGTCAGGAATTAGACTACTGTGCTGGAATGGTCAGATTCACTATAAACACACAAGAAGATCCACAAGAATTTCTAATGTACTTACTACAAGTACTGGAAAACAAAAACATACCTTTAAATGAAATCTCCAGATTTCATACATATGGAAACATACATGCACTCTCTGCAACCATGTGGCACAGGAACAAATCTCTAATGAACGCTTTGTGTATGTATCCATTCCATTTCAGCAACTTGTACAAAATGCAAACCATGGCAGATTATGTACTACTTGCAATTCTGATCATCGTTCCACCTCACAAATACAGTCACATAGTGAATACGTAATAGTAATGATTTGCGATACAATGCAGATGGTACCAAAAACAACTGCAGGCAGATTGGATTCATACATGGACAAGTATCACTTGGTAAGATAACCTTCACAACCGTAGGGATAATCTACCACGCAGGAGCCACAACCAATGCAGGTCACTACACTGCATGCATAAAAAAGAAATGTGAATGGTTTGAATGTAATGATACTTCCATTACTCTAAAACAAAGATTACCAGCAAATATTGTAAATGCTTACTTAATAGTCTTAAAATCAAAATGTATTCACTAATCTGAGTATAAACATCTACAAAATGTCCTCAATAACCTTTAAATCCATAAACTAATAGAATAGGACAACAGCTATCTAACAGTAAAAAACTACAAACAGTTAGAATACGCCACCTGGTATCTATCTACAACCAGACAACTGCAATATACATTTTTCTAAGGAAACCCTACAACACTTATTATGTATAAAAATAACCTCAACAACTTCAAAACTATCAACAGTTAGAATACGACAACAGGTATCTAACTGCCCCAAACATCTCCAACAACAAAACAGATAAATGAATGCTGCTAAAATGCAACAAGAAGTAAACAGTTAGAATTTGCCAACAGGTTTCTAACTGCTCCAAAATTCTGCAACAACCAAACAGATAAATAAATACTGCTAAAATTCAACAAGAAATAAACAATTAGAATATGCCAACTGGTATCTAATTACAACAATAGAACCACCACTTCTAAACCAAAAACCATACACCTATTCTATTCCTCCTACTGAAATCAACCACTGAAAAATATTGTACCAAAACGTAGAAAGGGTTTTGTAAATCCTGCATGGATTTTTTTCCCACAGACCCAATGATTTTATAAACACAGGAACTGGGCAAATTGCACTGCACACTGGTTTGAAGCATAGTGCTTTTAAAGTACTAGCTATGAGGGTCGAGAAAGTACAGAAATGTCTACTATGCAATGCAATAACTCATTACAAACTACCTTAACTAACATGTGATCTTTTCTTTTATCATAGAGAATGAAAAAACAATGTCTGATTGGAGTCACAAACATGGCAACATAACACACCCATGAAAGCAAACACCTGAACACTCACCACAACCCAAAATGTTTGCTTGCATGGGTGTCTTATGCTGCAGTGGTTGTGACCAGTGACTACAGTCTTGGGTGCATGGTGTGGACAGAACACTGCAGAAAGCCTCAACAAAGCAAACAGTAAGTATACAATGATTGGAGGCATAACCAATGCAACATAACACACCCATGCAAGCGAACACCTGACCACTAACTACAACCCAAAATGCCTACAGTCTTAGGTACCAACATTACAAACACAATCCTATAAATACTATCACACTAATGGGAACCAGTACACAAACTTTTGAAAACATACCCCCTATGCAGCCCGCATACCACACTTAAAATGTTTGCTTGCATGGGTGTGTTATGCTGCAGTGGTTGTGGCCAGGGCCTAGAGTCTTGGGTGCATGGCCAAAGGCCTTAGGGCTTCGGCCATGCACCCAAGCAGTCTTAGGCCATGCACCCAAGACTCTAGGCCCTGGCCACAACCACTGCAGCATAACACATGCATGCAAGCAAACACCTGCCAACTGACCACAACCCAAAAACATAACACAACCACCTCAATCCATATCCACTTCACTTGACATACTAAGACAGTACTTGCAGACATACCATCCACTGACCACACTACTGGGTATTTTATTATGCTCTGATGTATTGGTTTTGGGTAGTTAGTTTAGTATTGGGTGGAGAGGGCATGCATTGAAGAGTTTTCTCTTTTCTCTACAACAGACACCGTAATCACAGCCTTCTTCCACCTAAAGAAATACAGCATTTGACCCATCTCTCACTCCACCACCCTTTCCGGCCACTCTTCCACATCAACACACTCCCCAAAATTACATTTCTGCTGTGTTCCACGCCGCGCTGTACGCGGATGTCCACGGATCCAACATGGCAGGCGCATCGGGAAAATTTGACGCACCTCACGCTTCACTCCAACCAATCAGCGAACACGTTGTCTGTCCGCAGATGTGAGGTTGGCCCTCTTGGACCTACTTTTTGGTTGTTTAAAAAAAACTACTGGACGGATTTCCACCAAATTTACAAAAGCATGGTTTCGAGACAAAGCCGCTGCTCCTGCCGCAAACCACACCAGGTTCAAGTATATGGGCCATTCTGAATTGTTTTGGTAATTTTGGTGAGGTTTTGTGAAGGGGGATCAAAGTTATAGACAGGGTCCCAAACATTTATTTTTCACATAGACTGAATGGAAATAAACTTTGCTCACGCTGGATGGATTTTCACCAAATTTGTGGCAGGAGCTGCGGCTTGGTCACGAAAGCATGCTTTTGTAAATTTGGTGAAAATCCATCCAGCATTTTCTTTTAAAAAACAGGCAAAATGTAGATTAAAGCAAATTTGTGATATCTGGCTCCGCTCCGCAGACCCATTTCCCGGTTTGCTCCGCGGACCAGACTCCGATTGGCCCAAAGGGCTGCATCATGTCCGCGGACATTCAACGCACCCACTGATCGGCTGGAGGGGGCGTGATGTGCATCGCATTTTTCTGAATTGCCCGCCATGTTGTATTTGTGGATATCCACGGATAGAGCAGCGGTGAAAACGTCTGGAAAACATGTTTTGGAGCATCTGGTCTTGGATAGAGGGGCTGCAAAGGGTGAAGGAGTGAAAGATGGTTCATATGATGTATTTGTGTAGGTGGAAGAAGACAGTTGTGTTTGCGGAGTCTGCGGACACCGCAGCAGTTCGTGGGTAGGCCCTCAGGTGAGCAGGTTACGTGGCAAGTTCAGGCAGGCTTCATTAGGGTAGGGGAGTTGAATATAGATGATATGAGCATGTTTTTATAGGCTATATTACGCTGTGTGGTTGTGGTCAGCAACTAGACTCTTGGGTGCATGGCCCAAGAGTCTGCCCACTGGTTGCAAATAAGGAAGGCTTCATTAGGGTAGGGGAGTGGAATGTGGATGATATGAGGATGATTGTATAGGCTGTATTATACTGCAGTGGTTATGGCCAGGCCCTAGTCTCTTGGGTCTCTAGGGCCGGACGACAACCACTGCAGCATAATAATAAATAATAATTTCGCATTTATATAGTGCTACGAACCCTTGGGTATTATTACCCACGGTGTGTGGTGCTCATTTATCAACCTCGGAAGGATGAAAGGCTGAGTTTGGCCCTGCCGGGATTACGAACCTGCATTAGCAGGCTCTGCACAGATGTCAAATTGAGCGCTCTACTCGCTGTGCTATCGGACTGGCTTTGGCTATGCACTCAAGAATGTAACACTGGCATACAGATTGAACAAATATGTGTATAGAAGTGCAATTTGCTGATTACAAAGAAGCATGACACCAATAATTGTATAGTCACTGGATATATTGTTGAGGCACTGTACACCTTTCTGAACACACTGTAGAATGCTGTTGAAGTGGCAATACCAGATGTAAATGTTGTGGCACTGTGGGCGCATATTGACTTTATTGCATCTGCCCACTGGCTGCAAGTAGTGTAATAGTATGTGTAGAGAAGTGCACAGGGCCTCAGATGGCTGGCTTATGTGCATGGGTTATGCCCAGTGTACAGATTGTTGGGTGCATGGCTGTATTATGCTGTGGTAATTGTGACCAGCTAGTAGAGTCTTGAGTGCATTTCGAGAGGCCCTGCACCCAAGATTCTGCCTAGTGGCTGCAGGTAATGCATTAGTATGTGTACAGAAGTGGACAGGGTGTGTGGCAGGTGGTTTATTGGAGTGCCACGAGATTGTTGGGTGTATGATAGTCTATGCAGTGTGTGGTAATTGTGGCTGCAAGAGTCCAAGTGTCTGCCCACTGGTTGAAGTACTGTAATAGTATGTGTAGAGAAGTGGACAGGGCCTCAGGTGGCTGACTTATTGCATCCTAGAGTGTGCTGACCGGTTGCACATACAGTAGTAGTATGTGTACAGAAGTGGGCAGGGCCTCAGGCGGCTGGCTTATGTGTGTGGGTTGTGCCCAGTGCACACATTATTGGGTGCATGGCTGTATTATGCTGTGGTGATTGTGACCAGCTGGTAGACTCTTGGCACCTAAGAGTCTGCCCACTGGCTGCAAGTAGTATAATAGTATATGTACACTAATGGATAGGGTGTGTGGCAGCTGACTTATTGCACTACCCTGAGGATTGTGGCCACTGGGCTGATTCTTGGGTGCATGGTTGTATTATGCTGTGGTAATTGTGGCCAGCTACTAGATTCTTGAGTGCATGGAGTCTGCCCAGTGGCTGCAAGTAGTGTAATAGTATGTGTACAGAAGTGGACAGGGTGTGTGGCAGCTGGCTTATTTGACTGCCCCGAGGGTTGTGCCCACTGGTCATATTATGGGGCGCATGGGCGGCTGGATTATTGCACCTAGAAGTGTGCTGACTCGTTGCATGCACTGGAATACTATGTGTACAGAAGTGTACAGGGTTTCAGGTGGCTGGCTTATGTGTGTGTGTTGTGCCCAGTGTACAGATTGTTCGGTGCATGGCTGTATTATGCTGTCGTGATTGTGACCTGCTACTAGAGTCTTGGTTGCATGGCCAGAGGCCATGCAGCCAATAATCTGCCCACTGGCTGCAAGTAGTGTAATAGTATGTGTACAGAAGTGGACAGGGTGTGTGGCAGGAGGCTTGTTGGACTTCCCTGTGATTCTTGGGTGTATCATAGTCTGTGCAGAGGTGCAAGTAATGTAATACTATGTGAAATGAAGTGGACATGATTTAGGTGGATGCCTTATCTGTTTGGGTTGTGGACACTGAGCAGATTCATGGGTACTTCACTGTATTATGCTGTATTGGTTGTGGGCAGTCAGTAGAGTATTGGGTGCATGGCTGGATGCCCTGCACCCAAGAGTCTGACCACTGGCTGGAAGTACTGTAACAGTATGTCAACAGAAGTGGATAGGGCCTCAGGCGGCTGCATTATGTGTTTGGGTTGTGGTTAGTGAGCAGATGTTTGCGTGCATCGCTGTATTATGCTGGGGTGGTTGTGGCCAGGCACTAGACTCTTGGGTGCATGGCCAGAGGCCGGAGGCTGTAGGCCATACACCCAAGAGTGTAGGGCCTGGCCACAACCACTGCAGCATAATATGGCATGCACTCAAGATTGTAACACTGGCATATGGATTGAAAACATATGTGTATAAAATGCAATTTGCAGATTACAAAGAAGCATGACACCAATAATTGTATACTCACTCTATGTATTGTTGAGGCACTGTGCACCTTTTCTGAACGCAGTACAGAATATTGCGCAAGTGGCAATAGCTGATTTGAATAATGTGTCATGTTGAAATGCAGGAGAAATTGTTGTTTCATTGTCTGTGATAAAAGAAAACATAACATGTTAGGGTAGGTACTTCATAATGTTGTATTGTATTCCATTGCCGACATTTGTGTACTTTGTGGACCCTCATAATTAGTACTTCACAAGTACTATGCTTTACACAAGTGTACTGTGCCATGTGTTCAATTCCTGTGTTTGTTTGCCTAATCATTGTGTCTGTGGGGAAGAAAATCCATGCAGGATTTTAAAAAAAACTACTACGTTCATTTGTTGTTATGTGGCACACTCTGTTTCATTGACAGGTGCACTAATAACAGGAATTTGTAAGGTGCATATCTATGTGGTATTCTGGTTATAAGCACTGTTGCAGTAGGATGAATTGAAATGGTGTATGATTTTCCTTTTGGAAGTGGTGGTACTATGGTTGCAGTTAGATACCAGTTGGCATATTCTAACTGTTTATCTGTTTCCTCTTTTTAGCAGTATTTGTTTATGCATTTGCTTGCTGTTGGTGTTTTCTAAGTACTGTGGTATTGCAAACTAATATTACAGGATTGTGAGGGCAGTTAGGGACCTGTTGGTGTATTCTAACTGCTTCTAGTTTGAAAATTGTTTAAGATATGTTTGTAGCACTGTGATTGCTGAAGGTTGATTTTGGCAGTTTGACCGCTGGAAGTAATAGTGTAGTACTGCGGGTGCAATGCGATACCAGTTAGTGCATTCTGGCTGTTCATACTTAATAAGTGTTGAAGGATATCCTCAGAAGAATTTTAATTTTTTCTGGTGGATTTCCAATTCTGTTGTAGTGGGAAGTAATATTGTAATATTATGGTTGCAGTTAGATACCAGTTGACTTATTCTAACTGTTTATAGTTTCTCATTTTTGCACGTATATCTTCAAGCATGTTCATTCTTTTTGGTGGATTTACATTTTTCACTATTGGGAAGTGTCTTTGCAGTACTATGGGTGTAGTTACATGTAGATGCATAGTCCCTTCATTGGTATGGGCATTGTTAGACAGCTGTTGCTTTATTCCAGTTGGTGGTTTCACAGGTAAGTGAGACAGTTTCTAGACCCTCATACTCAATACTTTTCTTTTTAAGTACTATGTGGGAAACAATATTAGTGTTTCTGTGACTATAATCATTGGCTCATTGCAATTACATATGTGATGGTGGGTATTGAGCAGTAGGTTATGCTACTTTTGTAGATCAGTGAAGACATTTTGTTTTCAAGAATATTAAGTAGGCATTTGCAAGATTTGCTGGTAATCTCTGCTTCAGAGTAATGGAAGTAGCATTGCATTCAAACTTCCCGCATTTTTTTTAATGTACGCAGTATAGTGACCTGCACTGGTTATGGCACCCGTGTGGTAGATTATGCCTACTGTTGTGAAGGTTTTCTTGCCAAGTGATACTTGCCCGCGTGTGAAGCTCGTAAGCTTACAGTTATTTTTGGTACCATCTGCATTGTATCGTAAAAGCATTACTATTACGTACTGGCAATGTGATTGTATCTATAAGGTGCAACGATTGTCTGAATTGCAAGTAGTACATAATGTGCCATGGTTTGCATTTTGTACCAGCTGATGAAATGGAATGGATTCACAGTTGGTATAGATACATACACAAAGCACTTGTTAGAAACTTGTTCCTGAAACACATGGCTGCAGAGAGTGCATGTGTATTTCCACATGTATGCAATCTGTAAGATTTCATTTATAGGTATGTTTTTGCTTTCCAGTACTTGCAGTAAGTACATTAGAAATTCTTGTGGAACGTCGTGTGTGTTTATATTGAATCTCACCATTCCCGCACAGTAGTCCAATTCCTGCCTTATTCCTGAGACACTGTAAGTGTTCTCGGGATTGTTTGTTGCATTTCTGTGAAGGAGTAGCATTTGCAAGCACAACTGGTGCGCGCCTTTTAAGTAATTGTTTTCAACAATTGGTGGCAATTGGAATAGAACACTGATTGCTACATTTGCATAGCAATTTACAGCAGTTGTGTTGGAAAATTTGAATGGACCAGACAGGGCTATGTGAGACTCATTTGATGGAAGTCCATGTGTGATGGTAGTTCACTTTGTTTGTGCAGTTGGGTATGCATTTGCCTTTTCAGTACATCCTTCTGTGGTTGTGGTAATTGATGGAGTACCAGTTGCTTCTAATTTCTTTGGTGGTACTGTTGGAAGATGATGTATAAGTTGTGTTTGTACTAGTTTTCTTTTACAAAGTTTGCCTTTTTGAGATACAGGGTACATTTTGAAATGGGGTGAGTAGAGTGCATGTAGTCTGTTGTACTCTACGATGCAAGGAATGTCGGCCTTGACTTTACTTGCAGAAAAACTTACTAGAAATAGGCTTTCAAGTGTACCTAGGCGTGACAGTGCTACATAACTCATGCCTTCTTTAAAGACGGTGCTGCCAATGTCAATCAATGCTTGATCTAGGGTTAGACCTTGTCATTTATGAATAGTGACTGTGTATGCTAGAGACAGAGAAAACTGTTTTCTGCGTACATACATGTCTTTGAAAAGAAGGAATTGGGCTGTTGAGCGTCCTATCCTGTTAACTTGTGAACATTTGTCAAAGTGAATGTTGACAAACTGAATGCTGTTGTCACCTGGGTATGTGTGGAAGCCAACAACTGTACCAAGTGCTCCATTAATTAAACCTTGCTCCACGTCAAGGTTATACTTTAGCAGAACGCTACAGTTTAAACACAATGATAACATGTTTTCCAAACCAGCTGTGTTGGAGATATACTTTTCTAAGATATTTAGTTGTGCTGTGGCTTGTTGACACATAGGTACTGTCATACCATGCATGTCCAGTTTGTCTGTGTAGTAAAATTGCACTAGTGGTTGCATTTCTATTTTCAACATTGTTTAATTGAATTGTGCGCAGCTTGCTAGAGTTGCCATTAAGGACATACAGTTTACATTTCTGTGTGCTAATTGTTCCATGACATCAGTAGCACATGGGTTATTCCCGCATAGCTCATGCAAGTGTTTGCTATTTAAGATAGACTGTGCTTCTTTAGAAAGCACACCAATCTGAATGCTTTTCAAAAAGTTGGCATAGGTGAGGTCTGCAGACTGATGCATGTTTTCAGTTAGTTCTCTGTATTGGAAATGTTGCCAGAGATTTACATATCCTATGCTGCCAAGTGTCCTATGGCACAGTTTGTGTCCTAAGGTTTTAAAAATAGGTTTACCTTTCACTGGTGTTAATTGAAGAAGATCTCCGAAAACAAACATGTGTTTTCCTCCAAAGAGTTCTTCGTAGTCTGTTTTGAAGACCTCTTGCAATCTGAGGTGAATCAAAGCCAACATTAGGTTGGAGACCATGCTCACCTCACCTATTAGGAGCATTTTCATTTGTTTCAAAATGCTATGTAGCTCCATAGCAGCTTCTGCTGAAAGTTAGTAGATGTCTAATTTGTTTTGGTGCTCTACTGAAAGGTGTAGCAAACAGTGCAAAGTAACACCACCTATGTTGTAGACAGGTAAACCTGTGGGGGCAGTTACAACAGCTGAAAGCTTGTTGTTTGCCAATTTTTGCCGATTTTTATTAAGAATGTTTTGTCTGAACCAGCCTGACCACGTGCATACAGGAGTACAGGTTTATAGTTTTGAGAGGTACAAGTTTTAGTTTCGTGCTGCACACTATGTTCAAATTCTTTAGTTACTTCTAGGAAAATGCTACGCTGCTTATTGTTTAGTTGTGATTTCAGTAGAGAAAAGTTTTCTTCTGATTGCTCCTACTGGCCCTCTGTGTTTTCTACTTCAGTCATGGCTAATTCTGCCTCATTAGCTATGAGTGTCTATCCAAGTGGTTTGTGGCTTCCTGTTAGAGAAGGTTGGCTGCTCTCAGGAGTGTCTACAATTCTTCTTCTTGTTGGCGTTCATTGTCCAACATGTTTTTGTACTGTGTAAAGTTTATATCTGTTATAGTGTTTTCACTTGCATTGAAAGCATCTTCATAGGAGGCATGGATATCCAAAGAATCTTCTTCTTTTCTCCGTGGTTTAAAAAGTTGCAGTAGAGACATGTAGTAAAGTTCTATATGTTGAGGAGTCTTTAATGATAGCTTCATGTGATTAATCAGGTTGCGTTTGGTAAGTTTAACCAGGCTGCCTCGACAACCTTTGACTATCTATTTACCTTTTTTCTCATCTGGTTTAATATTATTTATGTATGAGAAGTTTTGGGCTATGTGGTATAGGCACATGGTTTCCAAAGCAGTACTCCTGTTTGGGTAGTGTGTGTCCAATAAGTTGTTTTTCAAAATGTCCTGGGTGTTGGGATTGTTTTTGGCTATTGTTTCTATTTCTTGGTACAATTTGTGAACTATTTTTCTGGATGCAGCAGGACCAAGGCTTAGCCAGACTATTATGTTTTCAGATTTCCCACACAGGGCAGTGCCATTTAAACGGTCTTCTTGTTTGTAGCTGCCACATTCTCTATGGGAGAGCATATATAATCTGTATAATTCTTGTGACAGTGTTTTGTCAGATGATATGTCCTCCCAGAGGTCTATCGGCTCTGTTTTCTCAGCTTTGGTAAAGTAGGCTGTGACATATCGTGCAACTGCAGTGGAATTGTCTGCAATGTACTGCACATCAATGTTCGCATTCCATAGGAGGGCAATGATTGCATTGCAATTATTGATGTACTTTGATGCTTCAGTTCCTTTTATGCAGTATGTGCACTTAGGCGATTTGCCTTTCACACTGTGTCTAACAGATGACATGAAGCTGTTTACTTGTCCTCTTTCTGAAACTGGTCTAGGGAAACCAAAGCAGCATTTGCCAAAGCTGTATAACCAACTCCTATCCAACCTCTGCACCGTAATACAGTTATGCAGGTAAACATGCTACAGTTAGCAGAATCTACAAACATAACACAACCCCCGGCACCCCTACCCACTTTCATTCATATACTATGGTGTTACTGCCAACCAAACCACAAAACTGTTCACAATCGTGGCCCTGCTCCCAGCACTCTATTCAGTGCACAAAACCAATACTTCGTAGTGCAGAACAGTAGTCAGCACTCCGCACAATGGACACTACCCAAGCCTTTAAAATATGCAGTTCAACCCTATCCACTTCTGGCACACACTATTTCAACATTGCACCCACTTGACACACTGCAGGAGTGTTCACTCCATCAGCTCCAGGCATGGACTAAACACTGTAGAATGTGCTAACAATCACCACACCCATGGAACCAACAATGCATGCAATGCTGACAAACCACACATACAAGGAAACAATGTGAAACCTACTTGCAACCAGCGCCCATAGTTTTGGTGCAAAGCCTCCAGCTATTCATGGAAAGGGCTAGAGTCTTACCACATGCAACACAACAATGTTTATGTCATGTGCAATGCACTCTCCTTCTGCAATTCACCTGCCACCAGGCACCACGGAAACAGGTCGCTGCACAAGCTATCCTGCCGTTACGAAGGCTGCCTGCATTACCACAGAAGAGTCGCCTGTGGAGGTACCCGCGAATCGCTGTAGTACGCACGGATACTGATGGCACAACACTATCTTCTAATGAGATATCCGATGAACCACTTCTTACTCCCCCACCTTTCTATCCCTTCATCCCACCACCACATGGCATAAAGTATGTTTGCCAGGCCCTTTCGGTGCCACACTGTCCTCGGATACACCATGGCGGTGTTTCCCAAACATTTTGACGCACAGCACGCTTTCCTCCAGCCAACCACCGGCCGCATCCAATGCTCGCTGACCTCACGGCATAATGCAAGCCAATGAGACTTTTGTCTGCGGAGCGAATAGGGAAATGGGTCCGCGGAGCCAGAAATCACTAATTTTTTTTAGATGTACATTTCAATTCTTTGCAACAAAAATACTGCTCGAATTTCCACCAAACACACAAAAGCACGCTTTCTGAACCAAGCCCCTGCTCTTGCTGCAAATTGGTTAAAATCCGTCCAGTCGTTGGGCCTGTAGCCGTGCACAACATTTTTGCGCATTGAGTCTATGGAAAAAAATATATATTTGGGATACCCCCTATAACTTTGCCACCCCTCCACGAAACCTCACCCAGCTTTCCAAGAAAATTCAACAGGCCCCACATACTTTTTTGGCAAAGTTTATCCAAATTCCTCCACGGCAGAGAAGTTATAAGCTGCCCAAAAAGAGGTCATCCTGGCTGTGTAGTTATTGTTAAGTTGTTGTTTCCATAGGAAGAGCCCTTTTTGGGTGGCTTATAACTTCGCTCTCCATATACAAATCCTCACCAAACTTTGCAAAAAAGTATATGGGTCACTCTGAATTTTTCCTGCAAAGGTTGGTGAGGTTTGGTCCAGGGGGGGCAAAATTATAGGGGTCCCAAAACTTCTTTTTTTCCCATAGACTGAATGGGGAAAAAACTTTGCTCATGCCTACAGGCCAAACCGCTGGATGGATTTTCACCAAATTTGGACCAGGAGCAGCAGCTTGGTCCCGAAAGTGTGCTATTGCAAATTTGTTGAAAATCCGTCAAGTAGTTTTTTTTAAAATGAGCAAAAAGTAGGTCACAAAAAATGAGTGATATCTATGTTCGGTCACGGACGCACTTCCCTGTTTGCTCCGCGGACAGTGTCCTGATTGGCCAACCGGCTTGTGTCATGTCCGCGGACATGCAACATGTTCGCTGATTGGACGGTGAAGAGCGTGAAGCGCGTCAGATTTTCGGGGATGGCCGCCATCTTGGATTTGCTGACGTCCGCAGAGAGTGTGGTGAAACTTGGTGGAAAATTACTATTTAGTAGAGTGTGTTGGTGTGTAAAACTGTTTGGGGAGGGTGGGGGAGTAAGAGATGGGTTAAACGTTGTATTTAGTTAGGTGGTAGACCCCCCTGTTGTGTTTGCTTTGTCCGCGGACAACACAGATGTTCTGAAATGTTCTAAATAAACGAAATGGGGGTGTTCTGAGGACACTACACCTGTACGTATTGTTCGCAAGCAAGCTGAAAGTGTTCTAAGAACACTTGCGTAGTCCTGAAATGTTTGAAAATAAACGAAATGGGTGTGTTCTGAGGATGGTAAGCCTGTCTGTTTTGTTCACAGGCAAGTTGAATCTGTTCTAAGAACACATCATGTGTCCTGTGATGTTCGCCAATAAACAAAATGGGGGTGTCCTGAGGACGGTATGCCTGTTCGTACTGTCCGCAAGCAAGTTCAAATTGTTCTAAGAACACATGAAGTGTCCTCAGATGTTTGTAAATAAACAAAATGGGGCTGTTCTGAGGACACTACGCCTTTACGTATTGTTCACAAGCAAGCTGAAAGTGTCCTAAGAACTCTTGCGGTGTCCTGAAATGTTTGAAAATAAACGAAATGGGTGTGTTCTGAGGACGGTAAGCCTGTCCGTTTTGTTCTCAGGCAAGTTGAATCTGTTCTAAGAACACATCATGTGTCCTGGGATTTTCGTCATAAACAAAATGGGGGTGTCCTGAGGACGGTATGCCTGTCCGTACTGTTCGCAAGCAAGTTCAAACTGTTCTAAGAACACATGAAGTGTCCTGGATGTTTGTAAATAAACAAAATGGGGTGTTCTGAGGACACTACGCCTGTACGTATTGTTCGCAAGCAAGTTGAAACTGTTCTAAGAACACTCGCGGTGTCCTGAAATGTTCGAAAATAAACAAAATGGGTGTGTCCTGAGGACGTTATGCCTGTCCGTTTTGTTCGCAGGCAAGTTGAAACTGTTCTAATAACACATGCAGTGACCTGAAATGTTTGTCAATGGACGAAATGGGGGTGTCCTGAGGACGCTGTCCGTATTGTTCGCTGGCAAGATGAGAGTGTTCTTAGAACACATGTGTCCTGGGATGTTCGTAAACAAACAAAATGGGGGTGTCCTGAGGACACTATGCCTGTCCGTACTGTTCGTAGGCAAGTTGAAACTGTTCTAAGAACACTCATCATGTCCGCAGACGTTAAAAGTGCCAATATGGCATAGTTCAAATGTTTGACTCTATGGGTGTGATATGCTGCAGTGGTTGTGGCCAGGGCATAGAGTCTTGGGTGCATGGCCATATGGCCATGCACCCAAGACTCTATGCTTTGGCCACAACCACCGCAGCATATCAAACCCATAGTGGCTTATAACTTTGGGATCCAAGAACACATTTATAAGCAACAAAGTTATAAGCCACTATGGGTGTGATATGCTGTGGTGGTTGTGGGCAGGTCCCATAGTCTTGGGTGCATGGACAAGACCAAATTTATAAGCACCAAAGTTATAAGTCACTATGGGTGTGATTTGCTGTGATGGTTGTACTTATTATAATATACTTATTGTGTGGTTTAGTAACTGGAGTACATGTATTTCTTGTTTATTTCAGTGATAAAAGAAAAGATCATGTTAGTATTGGTATTTTGTAACGACTTATAACATTGAATAATCAACATTTTTTTTTACCCTCATATTTAGTAGATTACAAACCAGTGTACTGTGCAATTTGCTCAGTTTCTGTGTTTGTTGCCAAAATCATTGGGTTTGTGGGAGAAAAAGAAATCCATGTTAGATAAAAAAAAAAACTTTTTTGTAATGCTAGTCTATTTGTTTGTTTGTTTTCAGTGTTCACTTGTTGTTTCTGGCTAATGCTCTATATATTGGCTTGTTGCAGATTTTTGGAGCAGTTAGATACCTGTTGACATATCTAACAGTCTATTTTTTGTTATAATGAAGTGCTATTGATTTATCTGTTTGGATATTGTAAATTTTTGGGGCAGTTAGATACCAGTTGGTGTATTCTAACTGTCTATTTTTTGTTATAATGAAGTGGTATTGATTTATCTGTTTGGATATTGTAAAATCTTGGGGCAGTTAGATACCAGTTGGCGTATTCTAATTATCTATTTTTAGATATAATTTAATAGTATTCATTTGTCTGTTTAGTTGTTGTAGAATCTTGGGCAGTTATATAGCTGTTGGCGTATTGTAACAGTTCATAGTTTTTTAATAGAAGTTTAGTTAATGTTTAAGTACAGTTTTGTTAATACATTTTGGTTTAGAACATTAAATAAGCCTTTGTAAGATTTGCAGGTAATCTCTGCTTTAGAGTAATGGTACTATCATTACATTCAAACCATCCACATTTTTCTTTGATATATGCAGTATAGTGACCTGCATTGGTTGTGGCTCCTGTGTGGTAGATTATACCTATTGTGAATGTTTTCTTACCAAGTGATACTTGACCATGTGTGAATCCAGTCAGCTTGCAGTTGTTTTTGGTACCATCTGCATTGTAACGTAGAAGCATTAGTATTACGTATTTACTATGTGTTTGTATTAGTAAGGTGGAGCGATTATCCAAATTGCAGGTAGTAAATAATCAACCATGGTTTGCATTTTGTACAAGTTGCTGAAATAGAACAGATTCACAATTAGGTATTGATACATACACAAAGCGCTCATTGGGGATTTGTTCTTGTGTCACATTGTTGCAGAGAGTGCATGTATGTTTCCACATGTATGAAATCTGGAAGATTTCTTTTATAGGTATGTTTTTGTTTGCCAGTACTTGTAGTAAGTATATTAGAAATTTGTGTGGATCTTCCTGTGTGTTTATAGTGAATTTCACTATTCCAGCACAGTAGTCCAATTGTTGTTTTATTCCATAAACACTATATGTGTTGTCAGGATTGTTTGTTGCGTTTCTATGAAGTACTAACATTTGCAAACACAATTGGTCTGTACTGTGTAGGTAAATGTTGTCAACAATTGGTGGTAATTGAAATAGAATATTCATTGCTACATTTGCGTACCAACTTACACCAATTACATTTGAAAGTTTAAATGGACCAGGTAGTTCTGTATCTGAGTGCTTTCATTGGAGTTTGTCTTCCTTCTTTGAAGAAGTACCTGGTGTACTTTCCCTAATAAGTTCTTTTATGATTGTGGTACTTGATGAAGTATTAGTTTCTTTTAATCTCTTTGGAGGATTTGCAGTGACATCTTGTTGCATTTCTGCTTGATTTAGTTTTCTTTTAGAACATTTAACTTTTTGTGGAATAGGATATGTTTTTAGATGGGGTGTATAGTGAACGAAGTCTATTGTATTCTGAAATGCAAGGAATATCAGCGTTTACTTTACTTGCATCAAAGTTGATTAGAAATAGATCGTCAAGTGTACGTAAGCGTGATAGTGCTACGTAGCTCATGCCTTCTTTAAAGACTGTGTTACCAATGTCTATCAATGCTTTGTCTAGGGTAAGACCTTGTGATTTATAAATGGTGACTGCGTATGCAAGAGTTAGAGAAAATTGTTCTCTGCATACATACATGTCTCTGAAGAGAAGGAATCGAGCTGTTGAGCGTCCTATCCTTTTCACTTCTGAAAGTTTGTCAAAGAGAATATTGACAAACTGAATTTTGTTGTCACGTGTGTATGTTTGAAAGCCAACAACTGTACCCAGTGCTCCATTAACTAGTCCTTGATCCACGTCAAGGTTACGTTTAAGCATTACTCTGCAATTTAAGGATAATTTTAATATTTTTTCCAATCCAGCTGTGTTGGAGATTGAATTTTCTAAACTATTTAGTCTTGTTGTGGCTTGTTCACACATGGATAGTGTCATACCATGTATGTTTAGTTTGTCTGTGGTGCTAATTTCAATTATTGGTTGCATTTCTTTTTTTACCATTGTTTCATTGAATTTAAAACAGCTTGCAGGAGTTGGCATTAAGGCCATACAATTGACATTTTTGTGGACTAATTGTTCCATAACATCCGTAGCACATGCATTATCGCCATAAAGTGCATGAATGTGCCGGGTTTCAATATTGCTTGTGCTTCTTGAGATAATATACCAACTCTAATACTTTTTAAGATGTTGGCATAAGTGAGATGTGCAGATTGCCGCATGTTTTCTGTTAATTCTCTGTATTGGAAATGTTGCCAAAGGTTGACATTTCCAAAGCTGCCAACAGTTTTATGGCAGAGTTTGTGTCCTAAGGTTTTAAAAATAGGCTCACCTTTCACTGGTGTCAATTGAAGATCTCCAAAAACAATAATGGGCCTCATTAGGACCCAGGCGGATTTCGCGGTGCTAAATGCACCGCGAAGCATGGCGGAAAGCCGCCGATAGCGCCATGGGGGTTGGCGGATTTACCGCCCCATTCCGACCTTGGCGGGGCGGTAAATCCCCAATCCCCATTCTGCCCTTCCCCATTCCCATTTTTGCCCCATAGGGTATAATGGGAGTGGGGAAGGAGTTAATTACGCCACCGTAAAATACGGTGGCGTAATTAACAACGAGGTCCCGTAGCGCCATGGTTTTCTCCGCCTGGTAAAACCAGGCGGAAAAGGCCGCCATGGCGCTACGGGAACTCGTAGTATGGCGGAGAGGTACGCCATGCACTACGCTGGCGTAAAACCCTCTCCGCCAGGGTCCTAATGAGGCCCAATGTGTTTTCCTCCAAAGAGTTCTTCGTAGTTTGTTTTGAGTACCTCTTTTAATCTGAGGTGAATCAAAGCCAACATTAGGTTCGAGACCATGCTCACTTCATCTATTAGTAGCATTTTCATTTGTTTTAATACTCTGCATAGTTCCATTGCAGCTTCTGTAGAAAGTTTGTAATAGTCTAATTTGTATTGGTGTTCTACTGGCAGGAGTAGTAATCGGTGTAAAGTGACACCGCCTATGATGTAGGCAACTAAACCTGTGGGGGCAGTGACAACAGCTAACAGTTTGTTGTTTGTCAATTGTTGAAGGAATTTACTGATGATTTTGATTAAGAATGTTTTGCCAGAACCAGCTTCACCACTGACGTACAGTAGTATAGGTATGTAATTTTGGCAGGTGCATTCTTTGTTTTCATGTTGTACACCATGTGCAATTTCTTTTGTTACTTCTTCAAAAATGCTACATTGCTCATTGTTTAGTTTTGATTATAGTATAGTTAAGTCTTCTTTATCTTCATACTGACACATGGTGTTTTCTACTTCTGTCATAGCTAATTCTGCCTCATTTGTTATTAGTGGCTCTCCCAGTGGTTCTTGGCTTCCTGTTACAGAAGGTTGACTACTGTCAGGAGTGTCCTTATCTAGTTGGGCCTAGAGTTCTTCTTCGTGTTGCTGTTCATTGTGCAACATTGTTTTGTACTGTGTAAAGTTTACATCAGTTATAGTGCTTTCATTTGCTTTGAAAGCGTCTTCATAGGAGTCATAGTTATCTAGTATTTCTTCTTCTTTTCTCCATGGTTTAAAGAGTTTTAGCAGGGACATGTAATATAGTTCTTTATGTTGAGGAGTCTTTAATGACAATTTGATATGATTAATTAAATTTGGTTTGGCGAGTTTTACTAAGCTGCTTTCACAATTTGTCACTCTGTATTTACCTTTATTTTCATCTGGTTTTATATTATTTTTGTATGTGAAGTTTTGGGCTATGTGGTATGGACACATGGGGGTCGATTCATGGACCAAACGTGAGCCGAAAATCCCAGCGCAAGCATGCGCAAGGTAGCGCAAGCGCGAGAAACGCAGCGCACGCGCACGTGTGCGATTCAAGGAAGACGCTGCGCGTGTTTCCCGCTGTCCGTGCGCCCATCCCAGCCATGGTGCACGCAGGCATACACGGCGTGCGCTACGCGCACAGCAAAAGCGCACATAGCGCGGCGCACACAACCAAAGTGGGCGGAACAGTGGGCGTAACACGCGGAATGGGGAATAACGTGTGAAAAAGAAGGCGTAACTGGGGAAGTACTGCAGGGAACTACACGGAACGCCCACACTCACGCGAACAACCCTTATTCATGGATTCGAATACGGGAAACCCGCGCACGGTAAAAGACGCACACAGGCATCAACGCATCCGCCACACGAAGGCAGGCGGAAGCGTCCCCGCGCACAGTATAAAAGTGCGCGCAAACAACAAACACGTATATACAGCTACGATGAATGCCCCATTTGTCGCAGCACTGATCGTGGGACACCGCAGGAGGAGGAGAATAGCCAGGGCACGCATTTTCACACCACGGACAAGCCTTTTTGGGCAGGTATAGGTTTCCACCCCACATCATCCTAGACCTGGTCAGGGAGTGGGAAGATGACCTTACATTCCCCACCCTTTGCTCCCAAGCATTGAGCCCCTTGGAGAAGGTGCTCAATGTCCTGCATTTTTTGGCCACTGGGTCATTTCAGCAGACTTCTGCCATAGTGGGGGGGTCTCACAGGCCACGCAGTCACGCTGCCTACACCAGGTACTGGCAATCATGACAGCGCGCCCCTCAGTCCGCAGGCACATATACATGCCCAGAACACCCGCAGAAAGGCAGACCGTTGTCCTGGATTTTTTCAGGGTGGCACACTTCCCCAAAGTGCTCGGTGGCATAGATTGCACCCATGTGGCCCTACGTCCACCTAGGGCCACTGAGCACATCTACCGAAACCGCAAGCACTGGCATTCCATCAATGTACAGGTGGTATGCGATGCAAAGGGAATCATCACCTCTGTCTACGCAAACTACCCTGGCTCCACCCATGACAGTTTCATATACAGAATGTCCGCCCTGAGCCAGGCCCTGGAAGCTGGGCAGCATGGCGACACATGGCTCCTAGGTGAGTACAAATGCCCTTGCACATGCATGCATGTCACACACACACACACAAATAAACAAACCACAATAATCACAACCATTTACACCTCCCCAGGGGACAGTGCCTACCCTCTGAGCAACCACATGATGACGCAATCCAGAACCCCACCACACCACCCCAGGTAAGATACAACTCTGCCCATATTGCAACCAGGGCCATAGTGGAGCGCACATTCGGAGTGCTCAAGTCACGTTTCCGCTCCCTTGACCGCTCTGGCGGGCAGCTACTCTATGCACCACCAGTAGTGTGCAGGATCATTGTGGCAGCATGTGTCCTGCACAATGTTGCAACACGGCAGGGCGTCCCGGTGGACATGGTGGTGCCTCCACATCCCCAACCACAGGCACAGGCGCTGCCCATGGGAGGGGACAGGGCACGTGGCGAGGAAGCCCGGACCCAGCTTGTGGCCACATTTTTCACCTAAACTCCCACCCCTGCGGAGTGCACACAGGCCTGGCACATACCAGGTGACAATCGATGATGACAAAGAGACAGTCAACTGTCACAACCCTACCACCCTGAGATAATTGCCATGGAAGTGCCACATTGTCTGCATCCCTAGCTACTTAAACACAAGCTATCCTGTGTGACCAAAAGGCACACATATGACATGACATGATATGGCCTAAACACAAGTATTTCAAGGTGCGATGAGGCAGCGAGGGCGGAACAAGGGAAGACAGACAGCGGTACTACTAGTCCAGGTGTCATTTAGATTGTGCAAGTGCAGGGGTAGGGGGAAGGGAAAAGTACAAGGGGAAGTGGAGGGGGGGAGTGCAGTACAGGGTAAGTAGACCAAAAAACAAATACATAGGCCAGCTGGTGGCAACTGCAAAGGTAAGTGCAGACAAGTGCTGGGAAGGGGGGGCTGTAGGGATAGAGAGACAGTACCGCAGTGCAGGGGTTGCCAGGGAGGCAGTGCAAGTGGGGAGTGGCTGGGCCAGGGACCGAGGTCGGTGAGAGTGGCCCAGTTGCAGATCCAGTGCAGTTCCAGTGAAGAATTTAGCAAGGGAGAGGCAGAGAGAAAGCAAAAGCAAAGAGGAAGGTCTTGAGGTGCTTCCCGAACCGGAGATGGTTCTCCTCAAGTTCCAGTGAGGCAGGAAGGCTGTTCCAGAGGGAGGGCCCTGCCGCGGAGAGAGATCTACCCTCAGCTAGTTGCTTTGAGAAGCGGATGACCCTGACATGCAAGGTGTGAATCACACACACCTGCCAAACAGTCCATGGCCATCACTGTTATGTCACTCAAACCCTCCCAAACCACAACATGACATGGCAAGCAATACCCATACACCAACACAGTAACAATAAGGTACACATTGCCATGTCCAAAATTTACAGTCGCATCAGACAATGATGCCTGACCTGGAATCAGATGAAATGATTGACCAACAACCTCCCACCCAAAATAAGTCATTTCCAAATGCATTACAAGAGTCAAAGACGTAACATAACAATAAATGCCTGTCTACATGCACATTGTGCATTGCAAAATCAACACTGCAGCTTCTGTGTGCTGTGTCCTACTCCTGCAACACACTGCTCAGTGCACAGCACAGTGAACAGCCATTGTGTGTGATGCACACCCTGAGCATCACATTTAAGCAACAGACCACATCAAAAAGCAAATTAGGCATGTACAGGATCCATAATTGGTCACAGAACATGTGCTGCAGGGACACAGTGGGCACCAGAAGGCAAACAGTGTACGCGTGGATATGCAAGGGTGGTAGTACATGTAGTGCATCAGAGTGCAAGTGTGTGGGTCAGCAAGGACATGCACTCAACATATGCATGTGCAATCAAGTGACCATCAGTGTTCTCTACACATCACATGTGAACATTCACCATGTGTACACCCCAGCATGTCAAACCACAACTATCCCCTCGCACCTGAAAGGTAAACACAACACATGAACAGGCATTGATCAGCAGAACACAACATGTACATAGGATACCACCATTACAATGTCAGGGTTCCCATCACACTGCAGGGCAAGGCAACTATCAACAACAACCCCCCCCTCACAAATGACCATGACCCACTGGTCATGACCCACAACTGCACCTGGGTCATGGAGCCTTCAACCCTCAATTCCACCTGGCCACAGGATCACCTTTCCCCTTCGTCACCATCTCCCACCTTGTGTGTAAAAAGGTGCCTGCACCCTCAGAATCCACACTCATTTCCAAAATCACAAAATCCAAGGCATAAAAACGAACCAGAACACCCTCCAGTAGATGACTTGACGTAGCAGTACCTCATAAAGGCCAAGTACTACCACAATGATCCAACAACCAAGGTAGCACAGTAAAACAATGTCACAACAGGATGTGAACCATGTGTGGTACATAACATAGAATGATGCACCATGAACGGATGTGTACTGTCACAGGTCCCGTGTACAGGCGCGGGAGTGTCACGAAACAACCACCCCCACCGTGTCCCGGGTGCCTGCAAGGTCAAACTCACACAGGCCCTGAGACCCTGGTGGGGAAGGAGGGTCAGGGATATGCAGCCGGGACAGGTGTTGGCACACTGGATAACTGGAATGAGTGGCAGGAGAGGGGAGGAGGAATGACACATGAAAGTAGGGAATGCACGAAAATGTACTACCTGCATGAACACATACACAATCCAAACAAACTTGGACATCATTGTCATGGCCTTCTGTAGTCCAGGCTTAGGAGTGGCACGAACCAACCACCCCCTCTAGGGTTTTGGCGTCTGCAAGTTTGGGGCTTACACAGGCATCCGCAACCCCAGCGGGGAAAGAGGGTTAGGGAGCGTTGCTTGGATAGGTACGGGAAGCAGGAACACCGGGTAGAGGGTACAGGGTTCAAAATTGCATAGGATTCCGGGTGATTAGGGGGAATAAAACATACCAAATTGAATTACACATTCATCCATGCATCAGTGCACCCCCCCAGCAAGCCTATGCAGAGCAGTTTGAAAGAAAAACAACAAGACACTTAGCTCTGGTTTTGAGTGCTGGCCTCCTGCCTGCGCACTCTCAGGTCTGGTTACAGGAGCACTGCAATGCTGCAAAGAGAGCCACAGTCAACAACCTGTACGTGCCAATTACACAAAAACACACCACCAAACATGCCCCATAGCAACAAACTACTCTACAAACAGACAATCTGGTGTAGATGCTTCGTACCCATATATAACATTACCCCTGTGATGGGTCATACACAGTCAATGCAGTAAGTCAGCCGCCGGTGGGTGCATGGCAAATGGAACACCAATGTGTCACAATTCACACAACATGCAATGTTCCCTAGGTAAGCAGACATACCCATATAGCAAGCCATGACTTCAGAGCAAGTTGTGTACCACCATGACCGAAACAAAGTTGGCAGTGCACTTATCATAATGTACATGGAAATTAAATGCACTGCACCCGAGTATGTCCCTTGCTGTATGTCCCTG
This sequence comes from Ambystoma mexicanum, assembly GCF_040938575.1. Taxonomy (NCBI): domain Eukaryota; kingdom Metazoa; phylum Chordata; class Amphibia; order Caudata; family Ambystomatidae; genus Ambystoma; species Ambystoma mexicanum. The sequence goes on along the minus strand of NC_090931.1, from coordinate 490,675,893 downwards.
TGAGCTGCCCCTTTCCATGTCTCGGAAGGCTACATGGTTGATACAAGTGTCTCGATGGACCTTGGTGTACTGGAGGGTATGTGCCACTGCCCCTGCAGGTGTCCCAGACAACCTTACAATCAACAGCCATCAGTCCACCAACACATCTGAGCTGCATTGTGTGCTTCAACACCAATATTCGTCCAAGCTCACCCTCAGTGCTGTGACTAAGCCTGCATGTGCAACTCGCCTGGTGCAAGCTTTGCTGTGTTGTGGCCCCCCTGTGCTGCTCAACTTGCCTGGAGTTCCTTGGAACACGTCAGCAGTTCGAGGATGTAGGTCTGCAATCCCTGTGCCTCTGCTTGTGCACAGATGTGCATGTGGGCACCAACAAACGTGTCCAGAATTCCGTCGTCCAATGGGCCATGTCTGCTGGCAAAGGTGCTCTGGAGGCTCATCCCCCTGCAGAAAGGGCATGAAACACATGATTAATGCTTCAAAGTCATCTTTGTGTGTCTCTTCAGGCATCTCATTACTTGACCATGTCAGAGAGTCACATCATAAATCACACCATCAGTCCGTCTTTCACATCCAAAGTGTGGAACACTATCTACAGCATGAATTGCAACAAGCACATGTACAGTAAAGATAAGAAACATACTACACAATGCATAGCAATGAATGTACACATTAATCATGAAACACCCCATCTAGCAAAAGCTGAACAGTGGACAATAACACCAAAATCATCCCCACTAGGGGTGTAAACACAAGTCACACAGCACCAGACATGCCACAGATATGACAGCCCAAAGCCCTTGTGTAAAAGGTTGTGACACCGAACCATTGTTGCGAGCCCATGGATAAGGGAGGCAGGAGTGGCATATGCGAGTCAATGACCCCAAGCAGCAAACACATACACAAGACAAGCCCAGCTGGAACAGACAGTGGATGCCTTCAAAAGCCACAAAGCACCGCACCGTCACATTAAAGCACAATAGACAAGCAATTTTAAACTATATTAACTAATTACACTAACTATGGAAAACCTACATTACCTAATTAAACTAACTATCAAACATAAACTTAACTAACTAAACTAAAAGAAAAATCAAAAATGGCCACATACGACCCAGGGGGGAGGGGAGGCACCCAGGAGGGGGGAGGTACAGGGTGCTGCTCAACATCCACATGCGATGATGCTGAGCCAACAAAAAAACCTCCATGGGCTCAACGCCTGCACAGCCCGACCTATGTGGAAGATAGATGGTTGTCCGAGTCTGGCTCATCCTGGAAAGGAGGACGTGGCACAGTAGCCTGGCCACGCCTAGCCGCAGCTTGCCCCTCGTCGGCAGCAAGTCTGCCGGACGGGTGAGCCTGGTTCTGTGTGGCGATGTGACGTAGGTCTGCATGCAGAACCTCACGTGATACACGTGCTTCCTCTTGCAAGGTAGCACGTGTAACACGGAGTTCCCCCTGCAAGGCCTGGCTGGACAACCGCTGCACCTCCCGGCAAGCCTTTAGCTCAGCCGAGATGGTACGCTCAAGCTGTGCAAACCTCTCCTCTGCCCGCTGCCTCTGGGACATCATAAGGACACCCAGAGTGGATTTGAGGGAAGCATACTCCTCCCTCAGGGCATCCATGTGCGCCTTTGCGTGAGCAGCAATTGCTTGACGCAGAGACGACATTTCAGCCTGGCGTGCCCTGTCTGAGGCCGCCATGCCCAGCCTGAGCGAGCGGGCCGTGGACCGTGCCGCCTGCTGCTGGAGAAGCACCTGCCTAGCAGGGGGGAGCACAGATCGGGCCACACGCTCCATGCTCTCAGCGATGTTCTCCATTGCTGCCCCCTGCCGTTCTGAATTGGCAGTCATGTCTTGCTCCCACTCAGTATACTGCGGTTGCGCGCGGCGACCGCGTTGCCGGGCTTGACCCCTGCGGGACCCAAGGACCGGGGGTCCTCGCTGTGTTGGCACCGCCCGCGGCTGCACGACTACATGCTCCCGTCGACGTGATGTCCCAGGCACATCAGTGACTGGTGTGGAGGGTGACTATGCGGCCCGATCCACCACGGGCGGAGGAACCAAGACTGTCTGATCCCTCAGTGCAGGTGTCGCAGACAGAGGAGTGTCCACATCAGAATCACTCACCCTTGACACATGACTTGATGCTCATCCAACTCAACATGGACGTCAGAGTCTTCATCAAGGCTGGACTCATAGGCAGCCAGAGACAAGATGGACTGTAGCACTTGGAGGTTTTCGTGGCCTACCACCCCACGACCCCCACTAGTGCCGGGTTGATGTAGTGGTAACAACCCTGTGTCTGGCATGACAACACCATCCTCTGCCTCCATTGCGTCATCACCTGAAAAATAGAGAGAAAAAAGGTCACTACACATGTCAGAAGCACACAACACACACACACACCGACAGCAAACGCATCAGGCAGACATGTGACACACACCATATTACCTGGCATGCATGCTGGGTCAACTTTGAATTGCTTCTGTGATCAGACCTTTTGAAAGGTGGCAGTTTCTATGGAAGTGGGTCTATGCAGTGCAGAAAATGTGCACGCCACTCACTACCTACATGTACAAGGACTCCATGGTGTGTGCCAGGAAATGTGAAGGCAGTGCAATGTCAAATGCAGACATCACGTGCATTGTGCATTCAATGTGTACCATATCTAGAAGGCAAGCATCCCTCCACCCCAGTACCAAAGCAGGGATGCCTAGCATGGTATCAAAAGGCTAACCATACACCTGTGTATTGACAGGTAGTGTTGACTGGCATCAACAGCTCAATGTGATTCAAGTGACAACACTGCAAATGATGCTGGGACAGTAAGCAGGACACATGATGAAAACTCTGGATGCCGCCCATGTGTGAAGAAGACACAACAACAGTTGGACAGAGTCATTGGCCATTGAACAGGCTGAGGCCTGTGAGCCACACAGATTGTCAGACCCTAAACATGTGTGCAACGCAGGACTGAGCCACAGTTGACATGGGAAGGCTGATGAGATGGCAGGCAATATATGTAACCAAGGACTTGTATTACCGTGATCATCCAGTCAAGGACACATAGGGGCATGCGTGCAATGCACATGGAGCATGAATGGGCACTCATGTCCCTGCAGGACATCTGACCTATGCACAGTACAAGTGAGATACCCTGCATCAAGTACTAAGGCTGTACCACACGGCATATGTCTGGCAGATTCTACGCTGGAAGTTAGCATCTACACAGGACGCATTAACAAGAAAATACACATTGGCAAGATTGAAGAACACCAGTGCAAAGGTGGAACTGGGGTGCAGAGTGGCAGAAGAGGGGCAAGGGAGCATGCCTACATGGAGTCCCCGCATGCAGGCAGAGGAGACATGCATGACGGAAGCATTGCATTACTTACACATCAGAAACATGTACAAGTCACATGTAGTGGCAATCATGCACAACACATCCCACAAGTGAAACACACACGTCCTCAACAAACACGCATCAATACTCAATGGACTGGGCATCAAAGTCCAGCATCTCTCCCACTGCTTCGACCAATTCAGGTGGTATGAACTCCGCAACGAGTGCCTCATGCGGAGTGAGCACTTCCTCCTCTGGTGCAGGCCCACCGCCAGTCACCAGAGTCAAGTTGTAATTAGAGGCACGCTTAGCCTTAGTGCTGCGTTTGATGTCATTCCAACGCTTTTTGCACTCTTGCGCCGTGCGCACCTCATGGCCGAATGAACTGACATGTTCAGCAACATGCTTCCAGTGGGTGTCACGTTGGGCAGCCGTAGTCTGACTATTGGCACCCACTAGCATGTCACGGCTGTGGCCCCGCACGTAGTCCACGAGGAAGTCCAGTTCCTGCTTGCAGAAAGGCTTCTTCCTCGACGTGCAGGAGGTCGTGGCTGTGTGTGGGGTCCCAGCCTGTGCTGCAGGTGCAACCTTCCTCCTCTTGGACTGTGGCGCAGACCCTGGCTGGCTAATGCCGCCCTGACCAGTATGGCCAGTGGGTTCGGTGGATTGAGCCAAGGGAGTGGCAGGTGGAGGGACGACCAAAGGCCTGACTTATGTCAGTGGCAGCTGGGTGCCCTCTAATGGACCCTGCGCAGCAACATCAGCTGTGGCAGGGTCATTGACCGCAACGGTCCTGGTTGGCAGACTCACAACCGGGGTGTTGTTGGGTGCATCTGCCCCGGCACTTGCCAACACCTGGCTGTTCGGGGCAGCAGATGGCATGACTTCCCCAGGGACACGTGTCTTGGTCTCAGCAGCCCAGCCTGCCCCTATGGTTTCCCTCCTGGCATGTTGGAGATCTACCAATGGCTCCTCAAGTGCCAACGCAGCCTGCGCTGGCAGACCCTGAGCCTGGGTGGCGGTGTCCACAGCTGCACCTGCAGCTACCACTACCCTTGGGCCCATGGTAGTCGATGGAACAGACTGCCGGGTCACACGGGCGCCAGTGCCAGATGCAGAAGCTGCATCCCCCGGAACCACAGGGGGTGGTGGCATGACTGCACCGACACATGGCACAACATTGTGCTCAAGTGGCGCACCCCTGCCTCTTCCCCCTCTGTGGCCGCCCTGGACACCCTGGAGTCCCCCTACTCCCTGGTCACCACGGCCATGTCCTCGACCACGCCCGCCACGAGGAGTACGCCCAGCTGAGGCGCCCCTCACCTTTGGTGGCCTCCCAACCATGGCACAGATGTAGTAGTGCCGGCACAGATGGAGTGGTGCCAATGGGAGGTGTACACCACAATTGACCTGGGCAATTGGGGTGAAGGGGGTGGGAAGCAAGATGTTAACAGCCTCCCTGCACCTGCAAGGCTGTATGTGACCCCGGTGATGTAGTGACGGGTCACGCAACGCTCAGGCACCCCAAAACTGCAGTAAAACCGTGCACGCAACCCTGCAGCCTACGTGCGTGGATTCAACCTCCCGCAGTATGTGGTGGCACCCAGTAACACGAATAACGTGTACGCGTGGGACACGCAGGCTACTATGACATCGAAAATGGGTGTGATACACAGGGACACCCGCAGTGGGAAAAAGAGCGTGTGCGACTCACCGTCTGACTAGCGCGATGCAGAAAAACACACTTAGCCAATACCCCGCCAAAAGAAGAGATACGTCCTTGATAGCTGTGAAGTTGTGATGGCGCGCGAAACAACAGGAAGCAGCAACACACGTCGGTCTCCACGAAAGGCACGTACAGCGAACTGCTGGGCCCGCTCACCTTTAACCCATGCTGAGGGAAACGCCTGCGCGCGTCAGGTCACTTACGTGCATGGGCCCTTTCCTCGGATTACACGCGGACGTGCAGTTTTTCACGCGTGCTGAAATGCCCATGCACGCCTGCGCGCGTCACGTCACAGGGGCACTTGCGCTTGACGGGCCTTCTGTCCAATGAAATTGCGTATGCGTGCAGACGCGCTTACGCGCTAAGGGCCTTTCCTGAATTACACGCTGACGTGCAGAATTTTCACGTGCCAAACCACTCCGTATCAAGCTGGCCACGCATAAGCACACGGAAGACCACGCTCCTGCCCAGAAGGCCGAATTACTGCCCCCCAGATCCCCGAGCATGCTCCCACCTGCCATATGCTGCTGCCTAATTGCCTGCTGCCCAAGTGCCCTGCCATTTGCTGCCTGCACATCAGCCAGGGGTCTGTTGCTGTGACCACCCCTGCTGGAACGGAAGACTCCCGACTGGGATTCCATCGCTCCACAGCCCAGCCCCAGGACCCAGTTGCCCACCCACTCCTGCCTCTGGGGTTGTCATGTCGGGCACTGCAACATCTGGCACCACTGACAACCCCCGGCCAGAGAGGCAGAGGGGCACCAGCTTCAGTGCCAGGGAAGTTGGTGTCCTGGTGGAGCAAGTCCTGGGGCAGTATGATGCCCTCTTTGGAAGTTCCCGCGCAGACAAGGAAGGACGGACTCAGATCTGGACGGACATCGTGACTGCCATCAACGCGGAGGGGGTGGCAGTCCGCGACTTCCAACATGTCAAGAAGCGCTGGGTGGACTTCAGGTCCAGGACCCTGAACAAGGCCCGGCGCCTCTTGAAGGCAGCGGGGCCACTTGTCAGAAGATCAGATGAGGGTCCTGGAACGCATATCCCCAGCGCTCCACGTCCAGGTCCTTGAGAGGCAGACCCGTCTGAAGTCGAGCGGTAAGTGTACATGCATCCTGATTGTGAGCTGTGCGTGTGGTGATGTTTCAGTAGTGTGCAGGTTGCACATCTGTTTGTATGGGGTCGAGTATGGGTGGGGGTGTACAGGGCCGTGAGGCTTACACATGCGAGGGCTGTAATGTGTGAGACATGGATGGTGCTTGTGTGTGTAGGCTTGCATGCCAAATGCAGTTGTGTGGGCACACATGTTTGTATGAATGTGTATGTAAGTGGACATGTTCGTGATGTCATGCATGTATGTTGTTTTCAGCTGCATGTATCAGCACTGTGTACATGTGCATTTGTGTGCGTTTGACAAGGGTGCAACAGTGATGCAACATGGATGCATGTGACAGCAGGATGTGGAAGCCTGATTGGCAGATGTGACATGGATGCCCATCTGAACGCTGCGACACTTGGCAGATGTGTACACATGCATGCAAGTGTGGTGGTGTGTGTACATGTGTAGTGCACTTCCTGTGTTGCATGTGATGGCCACATCAACGACTGCACCCCAGCCAGCGGAGGATGTGCAGGCAGCAGGAGGCAGTGCACGGGCAGAGGCACAGCAGCAGCAGCAACGTGGTGGGAGCCATGAAGGCTTGGGGCCTTCAACATCGGAGGGGCAGGCATCGGCCGGAGGGCAGGAGGACAGAAAGTGTCTTCCGTGTGGGAGTGGTTGGGCCACGCCATAGATGCAGAGCGGCAGCGGGCGGAAGAGGCATGGCTCACGATGGTCAGGGCGGAGAACTCTATGCGGAGGGCCCTGAGGCAGGCCGAGTGCCTCGAGGCAATCTGCAGGGGGTTGGAGGTGGACACGTCGACGGCCCTGCGGACCCTCGGGGCCATGGAGGAGGACCGCCTCCAGGACATTGAGCAGGAGTTCGATGATGCCCTGGCCCGGGACATCCAAAAGTGAGCCGTCGGACTAGCCCGCTGCCCTTGTACATAGTTATGTAGTTAGTGTTAGGTTTCCTTTGTTTTTGCCTTTTTTTTGGACCTTTTGGACAATGGGCCACATTTTTGTATATAGTTTTTTTTATTAGGTAGTGTTGTTAGATAGGTTTAATTTCTTTTGTTGGGATCATGGACCCTGGCTTGTTCATCTGTACATAGTTCACTGTTGGATTTTCTTTTTATTTTACAATTTACCCATGGAGCAATGGCTTTCAATTATAATTTTCCTTTGGATTTTCTTTTGTGGACTGTGACTTTGGACACCATTCCTTTGGATTATGATTTTTGGTTTTGCATTTTTTCACGGACATGCTTCTTTTTATTTTTTTACATTCCCATTTCTGTTTGTTTATTTTTGATTCAATTTATGTTTCCTTTAATACATATTTTTTGATCAAACTTCAATGTGTAGTATCATATCATTGGTTTCATGCATATCATGATATGGGTTTTGAGATTCACTGACAGCCATTGGGTGTATGTGAGGGACATGTGTTCGTTTCCAAACTTGCAATTGGTGTTCTATCATGTTATTGCCATTTCTAAGTGGGTGGATGCAATACTCGGGTGGGTGTTTTGCATTTGGAGGCTGACCATAGGGACCAGGGATCTAGATTGTGATGACATGTTGGCTGGGGAACATGAGTTGGGGCCTGGTGGAGGGTGCACCACAGTGCTGGGGGGTGGGGGTGCAGGGGAACATGAGTTGGACATGTGTGGGGGCCTGGTGGAGGGTCCACCACAGTGCTGGGGGGTGGGGGTGATGGGAGACATGAGTTGGGGCCTGGTGGCAGGTGCCCCACAATGCTGGGGGGTGGGGGTGCAGGGGAACATGAGTTGGACATGAGTGGGGGCCTGCTGGCAGGTGCCCCACATTGCTGGGGGGTGGGGGTGCAGGGGAACATGAGTGGGTGCCTGATGGAGGGTGCACCACAGTGCTGGGGGGTGGGGGCGATGGGAGACATGAGTTGGGGCCTGGTGGAGGGTGCACCACAGTGCTGGGGGGTGGGGGTGCAGGGGAACATGAGTTGGTGCCTGGTGGAGGGTGCACCACAGTTCTGGGGGGTGGGGGTGATGGGAGACATGAGTTGGGGCCTGGTGGAGGGTACACCACAGTGCTGGGGGGTGGGGGTGCAGGGGGACATGAGTTGGGGCCTGGTGGAGGGTGCCCCACAGAGCTGGGGGGTGGGGTGCAGGGGAACATGAGTTGGACATGATTGGGGGCCTGGTGGAGGGTGCACCACAGTGCTGGGGGGTGGGGGTGATGGGAGACATGAGTTGGGGCCTGGTGGAGGGTGCACCACAGTGCTGGGGGGTGGGGGTGATGGGAGACATGAGTTGGGGCCTGGTGGAGGGTGCACCACAGTGCTGGGGGGTGGGGGTGCAGGGGAACATGAGTTGGACATGAGTGGGGGCCTGCTGGCAGGTGCCCCACAGTGCTGGGGCGTGGGGGTGCAGGGGAACATGAGTGGGAGCCTGGTGGAGGGTGCACCACAGTGCTGGGGGGTGGGGGTGCAGGGGAATATGAGTGGGTGCCTGGTGGAGGGTGCACCACAGTGCTGGGGGGTGGGGCTGATGGGAGACATGAGTTGGGGCCTGGTGGAGGGTGCCCCACAGTGCTGGAGGGTGGGGGTGCAGAGGGGCATGAGTTGGGGCCTGGTGGAGGGTGCCCCACAGTGTTGGGGGGTGGGGGTGCAGGGGAACATGAGTTGGACATGAGTGGGGGCCTGGTGGAGGGTGCACCACAGTGCTGGGTGGTGGGGGTGATGGGAGACGTGAATTGGGGCCTGGTGGCAGGTGCCCCACAGTGCTGGGGGGGTGGGGGTGCAGGGGAACATGAGTTGGACATGAGTGGGGGCCTGCTGGCAGGTACCCCACAGTGCTGGGGGGTGGGGGTGCAGGGGAACATGAGTGGGAGCCTGGTGGAGGGTGCACCACAGTGCTGGGGGGTGGGGGTGCAGGGGAACATGAGTGGGTGCCTGGTGGAGGGTGCACCACAGTGCTGGGGGGTGGGGGCGATGGGAGACATGAGTTGGGGCCTGGTGGAGGGTGCACCACAGTGCTGGGGGGTGGGGGTGCAGGGGGACATGAGTTGGGGCCTGGTGGAGGGTGCCCCACAGAGCTGGGGGGTGGGGTGCTGGGGAACATGAGTTGGACATGAATGGGGGCCTGGTGGAGGGTGCACCACAGTGCTGGGGGGGTGGGGGTGATGGGAGACATGAGTTGGGGCCTGGTGGAGGGTGCACCACAGTGCTGGGGGGTGGGGGTGCAGGGGAACATGAGTTGGACATGAATGGGGGCCTGCTGGCAGGTGCCCGACAGTGCTGGGGCGTGGGTGTGCAGGGGAACATGAGTGGGAGCCTGGTGGAGGGTGCACCACAGTGCTGGGGGGTGGGGGTGCAGGGGAACATGAGTTGGTGCCTGGTGGAGGGTGCACCACAGTGCTGGGGGGTGGGGGTGATGGGAGACATGAGTTGGGACCTGGTGGAGGGTGCCCCACAGTGCCGGAGGGTGGGGGTGCAGAGGGACATGAGTTGGGGCCTGGTGGAGGGTGCCCCACAGTGTTGGGGGTGGGGGTGCAGGGGAACATGAGTTGGACATGAGTGGGGGCCTGCTGGCAGGTGCCCCACAATGCTGGGGGGTGGGGGTGCAGGGGAACATGAGTTGGACATGAGTGGGGGCCTGCTGGCAGGTGCCCCACAGTGCTGGGGGGTGGGGGTGCAGGGGAACATGAGTGGGAGCCTGGTGGAGGGTGCACCACAGTGCTGGGGTGTGGGGGTGCAGGGGAACATGAGTGGGTGCCTGGTGGAGGGTGCACCACAGTGCTGGGGGGTTTGGGTGATGGGATACATGAGTTGGGGCCTGGTGGAGGGTGCACCACAGTGCTGGGGAGTGGGGGTGATGGGAGACATGAGTTGGGGCCTGGTGGAGGGTGCACCACAGTGCTGGGGGGTGGGGGTGCAGGGGAACATGAGTTGGACATGAGTGGGGGCCTGCTGGCAGGTGCCCCACAATGCTGGGGGGTGGGGGTGCAGGGGAACATGAGTTGGACATGAGTGGGGGCCTGCTGGCAGGTGCCCCACAGTGCTGGGGGGTGGGGGTGCAGGGGAACATGAGTGGGAGCCTGGTGGAGGGTGCACCACAGTGCTGGGGTGTGGGGGTGCAGGGGAACATGAGTGGGTGCCTGGTGGAGGGTGCACCACAGTGCTGGGGGGTTTGGGTGATGGGATACATGAGTTGGGGCCTGGTGGAGGGTGCACCACAGTGCTGGGGAGTGGGGGTGATGGGAGACATGAGTTGGGGCCTGGTGGAGGGTGCACCACAGTGCTGGGGGGTGGGGGTGCAGGGGAACATGAGTTGGGGCCTGGCGGAGGGTGCACCACAGTGCTGGGGGGGTGGGGGTGCAGGGGAACATGAGTTGGGGCCTGGTGGAGGGTGCACCACAGTGCTGGGGTGTGGGGGTGCAGGGGAACATGAGTTGGGGCCTGGTGGAGGGTGCACCACAGTGCTGGGGGGTGGGGGTGATGGGAGACATGAGTTGGGGCCTGGTGGAGGGTGCACCACAGTGCTGGGGGGTGGGAGTGATGGGAGACATGAGTTGGGGCCTGGTGGAGGGTGCACCACAGTGCTGGGGGGTGGGGGTGCAGGAGAACATGAGTTGGGACCTGGTGGAGGGTGCCCCACAGTGCTGGAGGGTGGGGGTGCAGGGGGACATGAGTTGGGGCCTGGTGGAGGGTGCCCCACAGTGTTGGGGGGTGGGGGTGCAGGGGAACATGAGTTGGACATGAGTGGGGGCCTGGTGGAGGGTGCACCACAGTGCTGGGTGGTGGGGGTGATGGGAGACGTGAATTGGGGCCTGGTGGAGGGTGCACCACAGTGCTGGGGGGTGGGGGTGCAGGGGAACATGAGTTGGACATGGTTGGGGGCCTGCTGGCAGGTGCCCCATAGTGCTGGGGGATGGGGGTGCAGGGGAATATGAGTGGGAGCCTGGTGGAGGGTGCACCACAGTGCTGGAGGGTTTGGGTGATGGGATACATGAGCTGGGGCCTGGTGGAGGGTGCACCACAGTGCTGGGGAGTGGGGTGATGGGAGACATGAGTTGGGGCCTGGTGGAGAGTGTACCACAGTGCTGGGGGGTGGGGGTGCAGGGGAACATGAGTTGGGGCCTGGTGGAGGGTGCACCACAGTGCTGGGGTGTGGGGGTGCAGGGGAACATGAGTTGGGGCCTGGTGGAGGGTGCACCACAGTGCTGGGGGGTGGGGGTGATGGGAGACATGAGTTGGGGCCTGGTGGAGGGTGCACCACAGTGCTGGGGGGTGGGGGTGCAGGAAAACATGAGTTGGACATGAGTGGGGGCATGCTGGCAGGTGCCCCACAGTGCTGGGCGGTGGGGGTGCAGGGGAACATGAGTGGGAGCCTGGTGGAGAGTGCACCACAGTGCTGGGGTGTGGGGGTACAGGGGAACATGAGTTGGGGCCTGGTGGAGGGTGCACCACAGTGCTGGGGGGTGGGGGTGATGGGAGACATGAGTTGGGGCCTGGTGGAGGGTGCACCACAGTGCTGGGGGGTGGGGGTGCAGGGGAACATGAGTTGGGGCCTGGTGGAGGGTGCACCACAGTGCTGGGGTGTGGGGTGCAGGGGAACATGAGTTGGGGCCTGGTGGAGGGTGCACCACAGTGCTGGGGGGTGGGGGTGATGGGAGACATGAGTGGGAGCCTGGTGGAGGGTGCACCACAGTGCTGGGGGGTGGGGGTGCAGGGGAACATGAGTGGGTGCCTGGTGGAGGGTGCACCACAGTGCTGGGGGGTGGGGGTGATGGGAGACATGAGTTGGGGCCTGGTGGAGGGTGCACCACAGTGCTGGGGGGTGGGGGTGATGGGAGACATGAGTTGGGGCCTGGTGGAGGGTGCACCACAGTGCTGGGGGGTGGGGGTGCAGGAGAACATGAGTTGGGGCCTGGTGGAGGGTGCACCACAGTGCTGGGGGGTGGGGGTGCAGGGGAACATGAGTTGGACATGAGTGGGGGCCTGCTGGCAGGTTCCCCACAGTGCTGGGGGGTGGGGGTGCAGGGGAACATGAGTTGGACATGGGTGGGGGCCTGGTGGAGAGTGCACCACAGTGCTGGGGGGTGGGGGTGCAGGGGAACATGAGTTGGGGCCTGGTGGAGGGTGCACCACAGTTCTGGGGGGTGGGGGTGCAGGGGAACATGGGTTGGGGCCTGGTGGAGGGTGCACCACAGTGCTGGGGGGTGGGGGTGCAGGGGAACATGAGTTGGACATGAGTGGGGGCCTGCTGGCAGGTGCCCCACAGTGCTGGGGGGTGGGGGTGATGGGAGACATGAGTGGGAGCCTGGTGGAGGGTGCACCACAGTGCTGGGGGATGGGGGTGCAGGGGAACATGAGTGGGTGCCTGGTGGAGGGTGCACCACAGTGCTGGGGGGTGGGGGTGATGGGAGACATGAGTTGGGGCCTGGTGGAGGGTGCACCACAGTGCTGGGGGTGGGGGTGATGGGAGACATGAGTTGGGGCCTGGTGGAGGGTGCACCACAGTGCTGGGGGGTGGGGGTGCAGGGGAACATGAGTTGGACATGATTGGGGGCCTGCTGGCAGGTGCCCCACAGTGCTGGGGGGTGGAGGTGCAGGGGAACATATGTTGTACATGAGTGGGGGCCTGGTGGAGGGTGCACCACAGTGCTGGGGGGTGGGGGTGCAGGGGAACATGAGTTGGGGCCTGGTGGAGGGTGCACCACAGTGCTGGGGGGTGGGGGTGCAGGGGAACATGAGTTGGACATGAGTGGGGGCCTGCTGGCAGGTGCCCCACAGTGCTGGGGGGTGGGGGTGATGGGAGACATGAGTGGGAGCCTGGTGGAGGGTGCACCACAGTGCTGGGGGGTGGGGGTGCAGGGGAACATGAGTGGGTGCCTGGTGGAGGGTGCACCACAGTGCTGGGGGGTGGGGGTGATGGGAGACATGAGTTGGGGCCTGGTGGAGGGTGCACCACAGTGCTGGGGGTGGGGGTGTTGGGAGACATGAGTTGGGGCCTGGTGGAGGGTACACCACAGTGCTGGGGGGTGGGGGTGCAGGGGAATATGAGTTGGACATGATTGGGGGCCTGCTGGCAGGTGCCCCACAGTGCTGGGGGGTGGAGGTGCAGGGGAACATATGTTGGACATGAGTGGGGGCCTGGTGGAGGGTGCACCACAGTGCTGGGGGGTGGGGGTGCAGGGGAACATGAGTTGGGGCCTGATGGAGGGTGCACCACAGTGCTGGGGGGTGTGGGTGCAGGGGAACATGAGTTGGGGCCTGGTGGAGCGTGCACCACAGTGCTGGGGGATGGGGGTGCAGGGGAACATGAGTTGGGGCCTGGTGGAGGGTGCACCACAGTGCTGGGGGGTGGGGGTGAAGGGGGACGAGTGGGGGTGCAGGCTAGTCCCCCGTGGTGTGGGCTGCCTGCAGGGGCCATGGAGGTTGTGGAGCGAACACCTGGGAGGACCCACACGGCCAATTCACATGTAGTACTCCACGGAACCCCTGAATTACACGTACCCTGCTGATGTCGCGTGTGAAACTTCCCACGCACCCCAAGATACACGTAGCCAGGACATTCGCGTGTGGAACTTCCAGCGCACCCCTGAAATACACGTACCCTGCTGATATTGCGTGTGAAACTTCCCGCGCACCCCAAGATACACGTAGCCAGGTCATTCGCATGTGGAACTTCCCGCGCACCCCTGATATACACGTACCCTGCTGATATTGCATGTGAAACTTCCCGCGCACCCCAAGTTACACGTAGCCAGGACATTCGCGTGTGGAACTTCCAGCGCACCCCTGGAATACACGTACCCTGCTGATATTGTGTGTGAAACTTCCCACGCACCCCGAAATACACATAGCCAGGACATTTGCGTGTGGAACTTCCCGCGCACCCCTGATATACACGTACCCTGCTGATATCGCGTGTGAAACTTCCCGCGCACCCCAAGATACACGTAGCTAGGACATTCGTGTGTGGAACTTCCAGCGCACCCCTGGAATACACGCACCCTGCTGCTATCGCGTGTGAAACTTCCCGCGCACCCCGAAATACACGTACCCAGGACATTCGCGTGTGGAACTTCCCGCGCACCCCTGATATACACATACCCTGCTGAATTCACGTGTGAAACTTCCCGCGCACCCCTGATTTACACGTACCCTGATGGAATCGCGTATGGAACTTCCAGCGCACCCCTGAAATACACGTACCCAGCTGAAATGACGTGAGGTACTTCCCGCGCACCCCAGTGATACACGTAGCCCGCTTGCCGTGCTGGTACACGGTTAGCGCAGCCCTTTGCGCTGGATTGGGGATTTTGATGGCTTTTCCCTGCTCGAGAGGCGTTCTTGGGGGCGTAACTGGCGCTGCTGCAGGGTCGCTGCGCCACTGTGCGCCACGGCTGGTTTTGGTAGCTGGAATCCATGAATACGCTGTGCGCGGAAATGGATTTTAGCGCACGCGGCTGGCGCAGGGATTCACACGCGCACACTGTCCGCCAGCCGCGTGCGCCACTTGTGCGCTGAATTCTATGAATTAGTCTCATGGTTTCCAAAGTGGTACTTCTGTTTGGGTAGTATGTGTCCAGTAAATTGTTTTTTAAAATGTCTTGGCTGTTGGGATCATGTTTGGCTAAAGTTTCTATATCGTCGTATGATTTTAGAAAACTTTTTCTAGATTTAGCAGGACCAAGACTTAGCCATACTGTATTTTCAGATTTTCCATACAAAGCAGTACCAGTTAAGCGATCTGCTGCTTCATAGTAGCCACATTCTCTATGGGAGAACATTTTTATGCCCAAGCTGTATAATTTCTGAGACAGTGTTTTTTCTGATGACAGGTCATTCCAGAGGTCTTGGAGCTCTGTTTTTTCTGCTTTGGTTAAGTATGCTGTAATATATCGTGCAACTGCAGTGGAATTTTCTACAATGTACTGCACATCTATGTTTGCATTCCATAAGTGGGCAATGATTGCATTGTAATGATTGATATATTTTTCTTCTTCTGTTCTTTTTATGTAATATGTATTTTTAGGTGATTTACCTTTAACACTACGGGCCTCATTACACGGTTGGCGCTAAGGGATTAACTGGTAAGGGCACCGGTGCCGGTAATCCCTTAGCACCATACTACAAGGTCCCTCAGCGGGTCCCGTCCTTAACGTGTGGCCAGACCACACTTTAAGGAAGGGTCCCGCTGAGGGACTTCAGGGCAAATAACGGTACCGCTAATAGTGGTACCGTTATTTGCTCCTTCCCCGTTCCCATTGAGCCCTAAGGGGGCTCAAATGGGAATGGGGAAGGGCCTTGGTGAATGGGGAATTACCGCCCCGCTAACCTTGGAATGGGGCGGTAATTCCCCCATTTACCAAGGCGGACTCAGTAAAATACCGGCGGCAACCATGGCGCTAATAGCGTCATGCTTACTGCCGTCCGTATAATGAGGCCCTATTTCTAACTGAAGACATGAAGTTGTTCACTTTACCTGCTTTTGTAACTGGTCTAGGGAAACCAAAGCGGCATTTGGTGTAGTATTTCCCTTTGTTTTTGTATCTGCGACGACAATATTTGCCACATTTGTGTCTTTGAAATTGTAAAATTTGTGCATGAAGATCACTATTTGTTGCTTCTGATGGAATTTCACAAGTGACATATTTTTCAATAAACTGTAACACAGTGGCGTCATTGTCTTGACCAAATTTAGGAGCACCTTTAATCCATAAAAGCATGTGGATATGTGGTGCTCCCCTGGCTTGGTATTCTTTTCTCCACAAGAAATGTTTCACTTCTCTGAGGGGAGGAACAGTTTTATTACAAATAAAGTGTAGCATGGCAATGAAGCGATGGTGAAATTATCTTGAAACATTAACAGGATCTAGAGAACAAAGTTCGCCAGGTGTTAGTATATCTATGTTTGTTTTGTTTTTGTTTGATATGCATAGGAAATCATGTAAATCTTCCCATGCATATTCTGCATAATTTAATGTAACAAACCAAGTGGGTGGGCTAAGGTTTCTTATCATACAACGTACATCACCATGATGTTGAAACCAGTACTCTTTTGTACCACGCATGTTTGCTAATAGATTTGTAATATTTTATTGTAAAAACTCATTTTTTTGTTGCACTTTTTGTAATAATTGTGTAGCTGACATATTTTGAAAGTGGGATCCTGATTTTAATGTGTGTGCAACTTCGTAACATAAAGTTGCTAGTTCACTTTCAAAGAGTAGGTGGAATATGTATTCCACATTTTGGGCCTCATAAGGACTCTGGCGCTAAACCATGGTGCTATTAGAACCATGGTCCATGCCGGAGTCCGCCATGGCGGAATGGGGAATTACCACCCCATTCCGAGGTTGGTGGGGCAGTAATTCCCCATGCTGCCAATGCCCTTCCCCATTCCCATTTTTGCCCCATAGGGCTCAATGGGAATGGGGAAGGCGCTAATTACGGTACCGCAAATTGAGGTACCGTAATTAGCACCAAGGTCCCTTTGCGGGTCCCTACTTTAATGGCTGGTAAAACCAGCTGTTAAGGTTGGGTCCCGCAAAGGGACCTCGTAATTAGGCGCTAGGTGTTTAACGGTGCCACAGCCTTTTACGGTGCCGTTAAACACTTAGCGCCTCGGTCATAATGAGGCCCTTTGTCTAAATGTGGGATCTTCAGAATACATCCGTAACGAGCGGTATTCTGATGCTGTTATTTGAATATGCCTTTCATCGTAACTTCCTCCTTTGCCAGTAGGAAAGAGTAGAGGAAAAGCATGTGCTTCTATACTTTTGTCCCCTATGCTGATTAGTGATCCTTTTGTTTGAACTATTTGGTACGTTTCTAGTGCATTTTATATGGTGTCATTAGAGTGCAATGGATGAATTGTATATTGGTCTAAAGTATTGGACATTGTAGCAGGATCTAGGAGCTCAAATCAACCAGCTTCTTGTGTCTTTTTAATTATTTCTGTGGTATCCTTCATGTTTTCTTCAATATTAATTTCTTTGTAGTATTCATTAGTGTCTTTTAGATATTGCAAGGCTTGTCTAACTTTATGTAAATCTACCAGTTGTTGCCAAATTGTATTGTCTTTTGTAGGTACACCATTTACTGAGATAATTAAAGATTGCTCCATGGGACGTTGCACTCCTAGAGTGTGCACATATTGTTTTAGATCTAATGGTAAATACACTACTTTTCCACGAATACCTTTCAATAATTCAGAGGGAGGTAATTTTGCTGTTTTTGGTTCAAGGTGTATTATTGCTTGAAAGGGGTGCACTGTTTGAGTTATGATGCTCTCATATAAATTGAGTTGTTGTAGGGGTTTTGGTAGGGGAAATAATTCAAAATGATTTGTGATAGCACGTGAAGGAGTTTGGTTGTTGTCAAGTTTTGTAGTGCAGTAACTGCAAAGTATTAAGGGGTCACTTATTTCGTATTTGTTTTCTGCTATAAGGTAGATAGCTATTTCAAACCATTTAGAATCTTCATTGTCTTCTATGTTGTATGTTAGGTCTACAGTTTTTGTGTTACTTTTATAAAAAGTTCTACGGCAACATAACCACACATGGTTTGGTACTTTAGCAGATGTACTTTTAAATTTCAGTATTTCTTTTCTGTATGTGTGTAGTAGAAGGTTGCCATGCATAGATTTGTTGCTAATTTGCTTTAAAGCTATTTCATTCTGTAAGTGGCTTTCACTTCCAAAATATTTTTTCTGGATATAGTCGATTTCTTCAAGTAGGTATTTTGCTGTACCATGTAAAAGAATGATATTTAAATTGGCTAGTGCTAAAAGCAGGACTTTTAGCATAATACAGTTTATAGACTAGATTTCTTATAGTTGAATGATGTCTTGATATCATTTTGATATAATGGAAGGTGGTTTTGTAAGTAGGTCCTGAAATGCAGGCCAATTAATGTCCTTGTAGTCTTGTGTACTTGCGCACTGGACAGGTATCCATATTTTGCAGTAGTTGAATTTTTCTTTTTGTCTTTGCCTTTCACATATTGATTGAGGAATTGGCGTAAAGACTTGAAAGATTTTTTGGGAATGTTACACATTGACGTGCATGGCCATTTGTATACTAGATGTTCTGATTCAGTTGAATGGAGAGGTAATTCTAGGTTTTTTGGGGATATTTTTGTAAGCAGTATTTCTTGTTCCATTATGGTATTATTAACTTTTTCATAACCTCGTACACTGCTATGTATGGCAACTGTATTTATTTGCTTTTGTTTGTATGCTTCCTCATTAAAATATGGTTCTGTGCTTGTAGTGTGACTCCACTCACCTCCACAGATACTTAAGAAGTTATTTCTGTTGACATTTTGTTTATTGAGAAGTCTGTTTTGTAATTTAGTCATTGGTTTTGTTAGCGGTTTCACTTTGTTTAACACTAAAATAAATAACTTTCTTTTGAGAAGGATTCTGCCAGAGATGGATGCTTATTTTGGACACTTCTATTTTCATTTGCTCTGCTTCTGCGTTGCTTTCTAGGGACTTGATTTTTGGTAGGCATTCTTTAAGGTCTGTTGAAAAAAATAAAGAAGGTATGGGTTGGGGTGTTCTGCAATGTATGTGTGCTGTGTACATGAGTGTCTGAGTAAGATGATAAAGATGTATCTGATGATGTGTGATTGTGCATTGGGCAACTACAACTCATTGGGATGGGTATTCTTGAATTTATGTGCTACCAAACTGGGGTTCAGATGACAGTAGAAAGTAAGCTAGTGGCATGGAGAAGTACAAATAGTAAATTTAATGATATACAATTAAAACAGTTGTTTGTTCTATGATATCAAAATTCTAGGGACTGAGTTGGGTCATTTGTGTGCCGAAAAATAGGAATTTGTGCACCATTCTGCTTGTAAATCTCTGTTTAAGAAATGGGGATTTGTGGACAGAATGTTGCACAATCTCTATTTTTAGGGGCAGAAATAGCATGAATTAACCTTACAGTGTGTTTGAGTAATAGTGCAAATATTATGGTGGTATTCAATTTACTTTTTTTCTGGAATGAGCAGGTTTCTTCTTAGTTGTACATAGTACTTCACATGTGGCTGCTTCTTTTCAGGAGAATGGTCTTCACTGCAATTGTAAAGGAAACAAATTAGTAATTTTGTTTGTATATATGTCATGCCTGCGCCATGGGCACATACATTGGCAACCATCATGTACTATTTGTAATTCATTTATCTTCAAAATACTCTTGGAACAACCCCTATTCACACTTTGGTACTTAATTCCCATTTGCGTGACTTTGGTGCCTTCTTATATAACTCAACTAACTACATATACCACAATGCACCTTGCTACAACTATCAATTCCTGGCCATTCCCATTCATCAGCATTGGAACCACAATCCCCAGAAGCCCTAGGGATCAGTGCTGTTTCCACCATCTCAGGACCAGAGAGGGAGGAGGCAGATTGTTTTCAGGTGTGCTGCTCCAGGTGCTGCCAATTAGCCTGCCTCAGTACAGGGCAGGGCGGTATTTAAGCAGCTGCCTGCAGGAGCTCAGTCTCTTGCATCTAGAGTCCTCCCAGCCCCTTTATGCCTTTTATCTTGAATTTGTATGCTGTTCCTGCTGCTGCATTTTCCTGCTTTTGTTCCAGTGCTCTTTCTGGGCTTCCTGCCTTGCAGCCTGCTACACCCTGCTGCCTACAGCCCTAGCCTTTTGGGCTCCCTGCTTCCCAGCCCTGCTCCTCTGGGATTCCTGCCTTGCAGCCTGTTACACTCCGCTGCCTACAGCCATAGCCTTCCGGGCTCCCTGCCTCGCTGCTCTGCTCCTCTGAGCTCGCTCCTTGCCGCTCTGCTCCGCTGGGCTCCCCACCTTGCAGCCTGCTACTCTCTACTGCTTTCAGCCCTGACCCTCGGGTCTCTCTGCCTCTACACCCTGTTCCTTTGGGGTCGCTCCTTGCTGCCCTACTCCTCTGGGCTCTCTGCCGCCTACTACAGCTCCCAGTCCTGCTCCTCTGGACTCTCTGCCTAGCAGCCTACTAGAGTCCTCTGCAATCCACTACAATTTTTCTGTACCTTGTACCATTTGGTACTGCAGCCCTGCTTCCTTGTTTGCAGCCCCCCTCTTTCCTGGCTGCTGCTCCCTTGCTCTCTTCCTTGTTGCAACCCATTGTTCTTGATCCCTGTCCTTCTCTTCCTTGACTCCTCTGTCCTCTCCTTTAGTTTACCCATTGCTATTGTACTGTTTCTTCCTTCATTCCCTTCTGCTAGATTTATCTTAGACTTCCTTGTCCCTGGTTATTTCTGTTCTTGTCTCTCTTGTGTCTTATGTTGATCCTTTGTACAGAGCTTGACTGTTGGTTTCCGGCAGGCAACCTCTGCCCCTTCCCTTGTTGCGTTTTCTGTTTAACAGACACCCACAGCTGTTGTTCCCAGCCATGAGCAGACAGAGTGGGCCTCTGTAATAGTAATCCGTGCAGAAGGCTGGAGTTTCCAAAGGTCTGTGGAACATTCTTTTTCCATATCTGCATACACCCCAAGAGGGAATCCAGTTTGTTTGTATCTTTATATTTCCTGCCCCTTTCTGTTCACAACTACAGTTGCCTACTTTTCTTTCTTGATGAGTTTCCTGCTGTGTGTGTACTTATCTGTCACCTTACATCAACACAGCCACCCAAACCCTACCTGGGGGCCCTGTGCCACTCTTGACAGAGTGCCATCCTTGACAATATAGCACTGTTTTCATTTTAGACATAGATTTTTTTAATTGACATTGACCCTCAGCGCCTTCCGCAAAACCATGAAAACTATCTTATTCACATACGATGTATCGCACCAGTTGAATACATATCATATGTTCTTAATGCATAAGCTGTATTGTAATGACTAACTGTACCAACCAAAATATCAGTTCTATGCCTTGTGGAATTCATAATGTACCACTGAATGCCACTATTCTTGTAACTAAGCTCTTGCAAGTAACAGTGCCTCAATGCCCATGGGCTGTTTGTGTGCTATATAATTATAAATAAATAAATAAATATTTTTTCATGTTTTTGTACAAGTATTGTTGTTTGATACTTGAACATACTGTGTGCATGCAATTTTGTTAGAGTATGTTAACTCTTTATATTGTACTTTACATATGTTAGTTCAACATGCTTTGCAAATGTGTGTGTAAAAAGAAATTAAATAGCAGATAGGTTTGGAAGTGACAGTTGATTATAGGAGATGGAAAAAATGACAGTAAGTTCATTTTATAGATTATACAAGATAAAAGTCAGTTAATCTGTTTATATGAATCTATAAGAATTGTACATGTACTATACAGAAAATATGCATACCTATAGTTTGTGGTCATGCATATGGATAGTACAGTATTTCTGGTAGAAGGTGCTTTCCAATGATATGACACTTGTGCTCAGAGAGATTAACAGTACATTTGAAGTGCTGATCTATGATGATGCAGTTAGATGTAGAGGTCTTGGATGTGATTGGTGGATGGTCGTGTGACTTCTTAGCTATATCCAATGAGGGAATGGCACATAAAGTGAAATGAAAATGGTAGAAGGACTGTCCATGTAACGATATGTCTGCGGACATGGCGGTAGTCCGCGGACATCACGTGATACATCCGGGGATTTTGGGGTGGGGAGGCATGCAAATGAGAATGAGCAGAGCAAGGGATTGGTCAGTAAAGTTTAGTGGGTGTGTTGTGCCAGGATAGAGTTTCTCAGATACTATTTTTGCTGACAGAAGAACAGATAGCTATGGCTGTGTGTTTCAGAAAACAGATTGTTTGGATTTTGGGAGACTCGTGGATACATTGGTTGAAGGTGCATGCAGACAGCTGTGGAGTAGCTGTAGATCTTGGATTCCCACATGTGAAAGTGCACTGGCATGGAGTACGTGGAATGAAGTGGTTGGACTTGCTACCTCTCTGTGCTACCTTGGAAACAGAGCGACATCCAGACATAATTGTAATTCATTGTGGGGGGAACAGTTTAGGACATGTGTCTAGAATTGCTTTGCAATTTGCAATGAAAGAAGGACTTGGGAAGGTCATGGACATGTTTCCAAATTCTCAAGTAATTCTTTCACGGATTGCGCAGAGACAAATATGGCTTAGTTCTTCTTCATTTGGTCCACAAATGGAGAAAGCAAGGCGCAATGTCAATAAGGCTGTTTGTGCCTTTCTAAGAGATTTTGGCATGTCCTCTTTTCACAATGAAAATATTATGTTTCGTAGCACATACATTTTTCGCAGAGATGGGGTCCATCTTACTTATGCTGGCAATCAGATTTTTCTGAGAAATGTACAAAATGCATTGCGACCTTCTTTGGAATTACAGCATCCATTTTGTTGTAGGTGTTGAGCATTTCAAATCTTTCAAACACAAACACCACCAAAAGGCTCTTTTCAGAGCCACCACTTCCTCTCAGACAAAACTGCAATGGTTATGATTGGGCAGCACCCCAAAATTTTAGATGTCTGCGGACTGTCCGCGGACTTCTAAAAAATACACAGGGCCCTGCTTCATTTATTTTCACTTCTATTTCTAAACTGTAAAAGGCGGCTCTGAAAAGAGCCTTTTTTCTTGGATTTGTGTTGTTTTATATATTTTTTGGTTTTTTATACACGACACACTCGGAGAGGAGGGAAAAGGAGGGTAAGGGGTACACCAACCACAGGAGAGAGGAAGATGTAGAGTGGGTTTTACTTGGGTAGTGAGCAGATCTTCTCGTGCTCTGAGACCAGAGCCTCAAAAGCACTTCGAAGTCTCTCCCCCCTGCAGAGCACTGCGTTGCAGTACATACACAGAACTGTAACCCTCGAAAGGTAAGGGTCATCAGTATTGCGTATGGCCTGTGAGGCAGTTTGAGGAATACACTGTCCCACAGGAGTCTTCCTTGTGGTGACAGGATCAGAAACGGAGGATGAAGTAGAGGAAGTCAACCTACTATGCTCCTCTCAAGGTACAACCTTGCGAATGGCCCCAGTGTGGAATGACTTTAGGTGTCACTTCATGGTAGTTGTCCCAAAGCTTTATGAACCAGGCCTCCCGCAATTGAGTACCATTTTGCACTCTTTGCAGGTGACTCGGTTTGCATGTGCCTTAGGAACATTACCATGAATAGTAAATAACCGCCACACCCAAGACTCACGCCGAGTGCTGGTAGTAGGGAGTTTCTCTACCTCATTCTCGTCATCCCCTTCATCCTCCTCTGCATCCTCACTCCTGTTCCCCTCTTCAGGCCCTTGGGGAGGTGGTGGTGGTGGAGGGGTTGGGGGTGGTGCGGAGGCAGATATAGCACCGGGTGGCAGTACTGCAGCCATGGATGCCATCAGGTTTCAGATGAAAATCTGGAAAGTTGGCAGGAAAATGCACTGTGTTCTGTTAGATAGCCAGAAACACAATGAGAATGAGCTCTAGGGTGTGGCCTTTTACAGGGGTGCTTGTGCACGGTTCGCGGACATGCGCCCTGTCCGCGGACAGATCGAACACCAAAAAAAGGTTTAAAAAGTCCCAAAAAGTATGTAGAAACTCAGGATTACTATGTGGGACTTGTGCTATGGTGAGTTATTATTGAAAAATATTGTGGATTGCTTGAAAAGGTAGTTTTAAATTGTTCGGGGACACGAACAGTGTTCACAGTCAGAACACACGCTCAGCATGGATGCGGTCATATGATAGCTTCGAGAACATGTCCGCGAAGGGAGCGGGTGTCCGCAAGATATCAAATGCACTGAAACTGTTTTGCGCATGCGCATTGGTGTTCTACGGACACTGTTCTGGTCCTGAAACTAATTAAAAGTGCGTCACAAATGAAACTAACAGTTACGGACAGGTGTTTGTTCTTAGAACAGTTTCAACTCGCTTGTGAACAATACGGACAGGCATAGAATCCTCAGGACACCCCATTTTGTTTATTTGCGAACATTCCGGGACACTTGATGTGTTCTTAGAACAGTTTGAACATGCTTGCGAACAGCACAAACAGGTCTAGCATCCTCAGGACACCCCGATTTTGTTTATTTATGAATATTTTAGGACACTGTGTGTGTTCTTAGGACAGTTTCAGCTTGCCTCCGAACAATACAGACAGGTATAGCGTCCTTAGGACACCCCCATTTTGTTTATTTACAAACATTTCAGGATACTGCATGTGTTCTTAGAATAGTTTCAACTCGCCTGCGAAGAATACGGACAGATCTAGCGTCCTCAGGACACCTCGATTTTGTTTATTTACGAACATTTCAGGACACAGCATTTGTTCTTAGGACAGTTTCAGTTTGCCTCTGAACAATACGGACAGGCATAGCGTCCTCGGGACACACCCATTTTGGTTATTTACAAACATTTCAGGACACCGCTTGTGTTCCTAGAACAGTTTCAACTCGCCTGCGAACAATACGGACAGGTTTAGCGTCCTCAGGACACCCCCATTTTGTTTATTGACGAACATTTCAGGAAACTGTGTGTTAGGAAGAATTCTCTGTAAAGGCTAATTTCCCAAACCTAGTGAGTCCCCCAACAGCTTTGCTGGATTTTTGGCATTTATTTTTTTCTCCTGCTAAGAGTGAGACTCTTTTCCTCCCACTCTTAGACATGATTTGAGGTGTTCCTTTGACTTTGTATGTGTTCTATGGGATATGGGGTCCTTTTCCCCATAGAGCTTCATGTGTTTTTGATAGGTGGGTTACACAGCACCCTCCGTGCAGTAACTCAGGGGTGTCGTAGCGACCCCCAAACATAGACTCCATACCCTGGGACTGACTACTGTCTCCCAGGGCATGTAAAGTCACCATTGGCTTTACTAGTCTCAAATTGTGAACAGAACTAGTACAAACCATCATATTGTGGACGTACTGGTCGGG
The DNA here is from genome assembly GCF_040938575.1 of Ambystoma mexicanum. Taxonomy (NCBI): domain Eukaryota; kingdom Metazoa; phylum Chordata; class Amphibia; order Caudata; family Ambystomatidae; genus Ambystoma; species Ambystoma mexicanum. The sequence goes on along the minus strand of NC_090931.1, from coordinate 490,650,898 downwards.
GCAATTCAATTGCCCCGGGGTCTGTTGTTCGAGGGGGCACTGTCCAGTCCCCTCCGACCGAGTTTTGGCTGGTGGCAGTCGATACTACTTTTTATATTCGACCGCGAATATATTCCTATGGGATTTTCCCATTGTTCGAGGCTACCACTTTTTAAGATAGCCTCGAAAATACTGCCGGTTTATTAAATTAATATAAATTCACTGGTTGGTATTTTTTGCCGAAACTTGGTTCCAAAATGGCGTTTGTGTTCCTTCTGTGACTCCAACCCAAGTCGAGCCCTTTGTTCCACTTTTTGGCGGGCAATCTCCACAGGAGCCTCCAAAAGTGGTGCCACTGTGTCTGGGTACCACAGGGGTGGGGGTTTAGGCACCCTGGACTGAGTTGCCTCGGCAACTCAAGTCGCACTCTTGTGTGATTGGCCCAAGTGGTGAGCCGCCCGGCTCACCACTTAGCATGTTTGAGTGACAGCTAGGCTGAATGAATGGGGGTTTTCTGCATAAAAGCAGGGCTTTGGGGACTGGAACTTCAGAAGTCGCCATAGGACCTAAAGAATCCGAGGAGGGAGAAGCCGAGCTGACCTGCAACGACGACACCACCGGTGGAGCCCTGCTGAACCGTCTCATCACTTTTCCCGACGACAGAGGAGATATACAGCCCGGAGAGTCTTCTTCCTTTGAATGGTGGGGATAACCAGTTTGCCCATCTTTTTGCCTTCCTGGACCATCTCATGGCCGCCTTGCCCGTGCCAAGCACCCCGGCAACCGGAATACCACAGTTTACCACTAACGCGAAGAAAAGGGTGGTACCTTGCAACCGGGAAACTCCGCGGCTGGTTTCTTCCCTGGCAGTGCAACGACCTTCAGCTTTCCTCCACGTCGAGACCTCCTCTTCCTCTGGACGAAACACCGACTTGCACCGGCTGCCAGGAACAACTGCCCCCACTGGAGCGTTCTTCCCATTTTCAGGTACTGTGTCCCACCTGGCTTCCCTTGCGACAGATCGTTCGGGGTGACAGTAAATCCTCGACTTTGTAACCTGAGTTAGCCTGGGGCCTGTTAACTAACTTTTCCTGACTTGATCTCAATCTTTTGTGTACTATTTACAAAGTCTCTTTGGGCATGACCCCACTGTGTCATCCTGGACACATTTCGCTTGCTCTCTCTAAGAGTGGGCCTGGCATTTGAACTTCCTTGCTCTCCAGTAGACTTTGCCTAACCTGCCTCACTGTGGTTCTTTGAAAAGTATTGAGATTTGTGTGCTTTCATAACTCTGGCTTTTTCCCCCCCTTTTTAAATAACTTATTAGAGTGCCATCTAATGTTAAGCGCTCACCCTTGTCTGAAAATAAGTGGTGTTTCTCACTAAGACTTGTCTAAGAAGTAATTAGGGTTGTATATATATAATAGTGACTGTGTGTTGAATTTACTTATCTCTTTCTGTGCTAGTGTAATTTACAAGTGTGTCTTTAAATAAATAATTATATACTTTTACTCCAAAGCTCTGGTCAGTGTTTGCTTGTGCTACTGTGTCCCTGTACCTATTGTGTATGCTCTATATACTGCCTAACTGATCTTGAGAGAAGCCTGACTGCTCAGCCACAGCTACCAGTTAAATCTGGGTGGTACAGACTGCTACCAATTGGCTTTACTGCCAACCACCTGTAGTCCTAAATCTTTTGCAGTGGTCCCTAAGGGAACTGCACAGGTTTCTGCCTAACACCGTGTGTGTTCTTAGGACAGTTTCAGCTTGCCTCCGAACAATACGGACAGGTATACCATCCTTAGGACTCCCCCGTTTAGTTTATTTACGAACATTTCAGGATAATGCCTGTGTTCTTAGAACAGTTTCAACTCGCCTGCGATCAATACGGACAGGTCTAGCGTCCTCAGGACACCTCCATTTTGTTTATTGACGAAGATTTCAGGACACCGCATGTGGTAGTTTGATTGCGGACATTGCGAACAGCAGCTCTGTTCTTAGAACAGTTTCAACTTGAATGCGAACATTACAGACAGATATTGGGCCTCATTACGACCCTGGCGGAAATCAACAGACCGGACCGCCATAGCGTAAATAGCGTTTCCGCCATTGCACGAAGGAGCAAAGTGCGGCCCATTCCGACCCATCGGGCACGAGCATTACGCCATGGCGGAATCCGAAAGGCTGCGATGGCGGAAATGACCCCAAAACGGCCCTTACCGCCGCCGTACGCTGCACCAGGTGCAATACCGCCACCCATCTTAGCGGTCACCGTAATGAGCGGTCACCGTAATGAGCGGGCACCGCAAATTACGGGCACCGTAAATATACGGAAACGGAAGTAAAAGCATGTGGCCGGAACGGGAAACAGCACGCCGCACAACTATAAAATCCGATTCCCAACACAACCATTAAAAATCCGACCCTGACACACATCCCAACCCGTTAGCAACCCCAGTTAAAAAAATAAATATGGGAAAGGTAGCCAAGAAAGCGTGTGATCGCAAGCGGCAGGTCCACTTCTCCCGAGAGGAACTGACCGTGCTCACCGAGACCCTCCAGGAGAATGCCGCCGTCGTCTTCTCCAGTCAAATGACCAGGACGGCCCTTGCCAACAAGAAGGCCATATGGGCCCTGGTGGCACAGCGCGTAAGTGCGGTGGGGACAACACCCCGCACGCCACAGCAATGTCGCAAGCGGTGGGACGACCTGCGGATCCGCGTACGCAGCATACTTTCTGCGAACAGGAACATCGCCACAGCTACCGGGGGGGGATCAGAGTCGCCCATCAAGTTGACCCCCTGGGAGGATATCTGCGCCTCCACCATAGGAATGGAGAGCATAGAGGGAGTCGGAGGGATGGAGAAAGGAGTGCCGACATCTGGAGAATCAGGTAGGTTGGCCAAGAGAAACAATGCGAAATCCACAAAGCACGAACATGTGCAGTACCATGTGACCCCATAGTGCAATACATACTTTGCCCTGACAGCGCCCTCAAAAAGTCAGAATGAATAAACAAATTAATCAAGATGCCATAAACAACCCCTACATGTGCAGCATGCACCCCCTAACTGCAGGCAGCCAAATGAATGCATCCTCAATCCACACGAAAATGAGACCACCTCCAAGGCCCAGTCCCAAATCACCCTCATGTACCACCCCAATGCATTTGATACGTTGCCATTCCAAATCCCACAGACCCATAACTAACGCTCGGCCCTCTTTACTCCACCACAGGGTCCGATACCAACGACGAGCTGCAGGACACCCCTACCAGCACGCCTGCAAAGCGGGCCAGGACCAACGTCCCAAGAGCCTCCACCTCAGGTGCAAGGATCAAGACACGGCAGCAGCAGGAATCAAGTGGCAGCACACTGGAGGGGACTGCAACAGGCACCCCAGCAGCCAGCAAGTCCACAACCCCAGCACCACAGGTCCCCCCAAAGAACGTATCTGATGGCACTGCCTCTGGTGGTAGCAGCACCATAGGTGACACAGCTGTCATGCCAGCATGCTCCGACACGGAAAACAGTGCTGGCGACGTAGGTACCATCCATGACCTTTCCCAATCCCCCTGCATGTTCCATCCCCTACACCATGACGAAACCACGCAGGGGCACCCTGAAGACGACGACTGGCCAACCCCCACAAGTCCTGTGCCAAGGCAACATGTGTTGAGCAGCCCCCCTGTCACACCACCGCAAATTTCCATGGCCCAGCAGAGGCAACAGTCCCTCGACCTGCTGATCGAGCAACAGCAGGAAGTGTCCACGCTACTCAAGGACCATGCAAATGAATGCGGGGTTTCCAGGGCAGCCATGGAAACATCCACCGAGACACTCAGGGCACAAATAGAGAAAAGTAGTGAGAGCCTCAGGGGAGAAATGGAGAGAAGCACCGAGAGCCTGAGAGCACAAATGGAGAAAAGCACCGAGAGCCTGAGAGCACAAATGGAGAAAAGCACCGAGAGCCTGAGGGGGGAACTGCATGCGACGTCCAAAGACGTTTGTGCTGAACTTGCTGCTGTGCGCCGTGTGCTCTCGGAGCTCTCACAAACCCTCAGAGACATGCATGGACGCGAGCAGGCAGAGACATCATCCGTGGCAAGTTCCGTCCAGGGCAGCCCCCAACGCAGATCTGGCAGGAACCTGCGCTCCACGGGCAGGGGTGCCCCTGATACCCGTAGAGGGGGCTTGCAATAGCGTCTACCCACGGACAGCATGCATATTTGGACACTGGTGTTGGGGGGGGAGGTAGTAGGGTGGAGGGGGTGTGTTGTGCTTCACTGGGTGGCGGGTCCATAGGGTGTATAAATCAAATCACATTCACAATACAGTACTTCATTATCATCCAATGACATGTGTGGACATTGATATTTGCGTACGAGGCCTTCATAGGCGTACAGTCCACAATGTGCCTGTACTACACACACACAGTGCCACAGGTCCCCTTTCCATGTAATAGGCACCATGCGTGGTTGCTAGAAGCATGCATCTATGATGCTCTGCCGGATTGCACGTGCATCCTGTGCCTCATGGACTCCTTGAGGTGCCTCCACATCCCCACCCTCATCATCATCATCTTCAGGTGCATGCAGTACAGCGTCAGGGGGCATGGGCACATTCCTACGTATGCACATGTTGTGCAGCATGACACATGCCATGACCATCTTAGAAACCTTCTCATGGCTGTACATGAGTGCCCCGCCAGACCTGCTGAGGCTGCGGAAACGAGCCTTCAGTAGGCCGAATGCCTGTTCAATGACCACACGGGTACGTGAGTGGGCATGGTTGTAGTCCTCCTCATGCTGGTTCTGTGGGTACCGGATTGGTGTAAGGAGCCATCTCTTCAGTGGATACCCGGCATCACCTGTATGAGACGAATAAAGGGTGTCAGTGGAATGATAGTGCTAAGTAGCCCCCCCCCTTCCTGCAAGGTCATTGACGCATCAAATGGGCCACGATGTCATGCATGGAATGAGACTCACCGAGTAGCCAGGATCTGTGCCCTGCGTGTCGCTCCATGTAGCGTGGTATTCTTGTGTTCCTCAGGACCATAGAATCATGGGTAGATCCTGGAAATCTGGCACAACAATGCGTAAAGATCTTGTTGGAGTCACACACCATTTGCACATTGATTGAATGATATTGTTTCCGGTTGCGGTACTGGACCTCCATGGCATGTGGGACAACCAATTCAACATGGGTGCAGTCGATGGCACCAATGCAACCCGGGATGCCGCCAAGTGCATGGAATCCCACTTTTGCGTTGGTAATCTCCTGGTACGTGCGTGGTAGTGTGATGTGGTCGTCGGCGTGCTTCAGGAGGGCATCGTGCACTTGGAAGAGTGTCCGTGAGAACAGTGGCTGTGAAATGCCATGCAACTGTCCGACTGTGTGCTGGTAGGTGCCTGTGGCCAGGAAGTGGAGTACAGACACCACCTTCAGTAGGGGTGGGATGGCGGTTGGGCTATCTATCATGCTCACGAGGTCAGCATGTGTCATGTCCACAATGGCGATTATGGTGTCCCGGTCCAAACGGTAGAGGGTGTGGATCTGCTCAGCAGTGAGGTTGAACGGATCAGCTCGGAGGCGTGGGATTGCGGGCCGCCTGCGTGGTGGTAGTGGCAGTGCTTGTGGGCCTTGCTGACCCTGCCTTGCCCTCCTCCTCCTCCTTCTCCTCCGTCTCCCCTGTGCGCCCGGTTGTTGTACCTGTTGTTGTTCGTCGTCTTCTTGTAGTTGTAGTACTTGCAGTGCTATCTGGTCCCCCAGGCCCAACATCGCTAGTCCTGCCGGTAGCATTTTGGAGTGGGAGTGGTTGTGGGAGGGGTTTGGGTCTGCTATATATGTGCTGTCGGCCTGTATGGCCTCCACCTGTGCTGATTGAATGAATCTGTGGCAGATGCAATCCCTTCTGGCCGAGCACGTCCCGCACGTAAGGCTGCATTTGGCCGCATGGCATCTTGGGATTGGAATCATGTATCAAATCCCGATGGCAGTGTGATGTACTTTGACTGATTTTCATGCTATGCTCCCATTGTTACACATGCTATAATTGCAGCCGCTTACATACCTGTGAAGAGTCAGTGGTATGTAGGGCTCGATCGATGGCCGACCCTCATGCAGCACAGTAACGTACTTCACCGACGGGCGTGGCGTCCCATTTGTGATTGTAGCCAGTTAGCATTATGACACACAGCCGCACTACATTGATGTAATTGTGAATGCAAGCGTTCACAGAGGCCTTTTCGACGTAATGTTGCAAGTGAGGAATTCGAAGGCCAGCATTTTTGGTATCGAAGTAGCGGTGAGGAGACGCCCACAGGTCTGCCTGGAAATGTAACGTTCTATTGTTGAATGTCCTTGGGACAGGGCCCATAACGAGCAGGCAATGAATGTCATGAATTGAATGGGATGCGCAATAGCGTAGTGGACGATAAGGCAGGACGTTCCCAAATCCATCTTGCTTCACAACACTACAGATCCGGCCAGGAGCACAGTGGGTTTTTGCAGACTGCATTACGCACAGACGCGATGGAAGTTTCAAATATTATGTGAGTGAATATTCATGCGTTTTCATTGCGGGATGAGGGAATGATGAATGGATGCATGGACAGATGATTCCATTTAGGGTCTGCCATGTACATGGGTTTTTTGAATCAATCCCCTTCCCCTGCGCTATGTGATGCAAGGCTGCCATAGTGGGACTTACGTCTATCTGCCCTTGTCGGATCCTCCCTGTCTCGACGCGCCTTCATACACTTGTGTCTAGGCACGTTACTAATCCCATGTAATGGGTTCTGTCTTGACGGACGCATGCACAGTAACCGACGTTGCCAATGGTGTATTTACCTCGATTGATTTCGTTATGATTCGATACTGATTTAGGGGTGTGTATATTCCTTTGGAGTGGGCTAGCATGCATATGGGTGTGGATTTGGTGTGTTGAATGAAGATTGTAATGCATCATGAGTCCCGTAATGCAATCGGTTAATTTGTGTTTCATTTGGGTGACAGGTATCTCCTGCCCTATTGCAGATGCCATCTGTACGCCACTCCTCCAGATGGGTTTTACTCTCGACACCTGCAGCTTCGGGTGAATCAGTGGAGCACCATTACGATCTTATGGGACGATCGCCAATGGGCCACATGCCCTTACGCTGTACTGGTGGCTAGGTGCAACATTTCGGCCTTTCAGCTGGACTAGTGCCTGCTTCATGGGACGGACCTGCGGTTCTTGCCGCTTCCATGTTGCCTTTTGGAACGTTGATGTAGGCCCTGTGTGCCATGATGGTACAGGGCGTCACACAAGTGGAAGCTGGTCAATTATTGCAGATGCAGCCCTCGGTGATGATGGATGTTTTGGTGTTATTTAGCAAATTGCTGTGAGGCCTTTGTCATTTGGATGTGCATTTAAATTGTATTCCGATATTTGGCGTGTTGCGTTATTCTTTGCAGGTGATGTAGCGATTTTCGATTTGTGGCGGTATGTATTGCGAGATGATCCGCATTGTGTTCCGCCTTCTGAGTTGAGTTGTGTGGTACTGTACTGGCCGCGTTTGCCTACGTAGCACAGTATGGTCACGGATGGGGGCTGCCATTGTGACTGTTTACATGATGTGCTGTTCAGGGGCGGGGGATTGGCTTTTGGCCGACTGGTGCCTGTCAGCCAGGTCGATTGGTGGAATGATGGGATGTTCAGAATGTGGCTGGTCACAGGTGCCTGTGTTTGCGTGCGTTTGTTGGAGGGGGACTGGGGTCATGTCCATTGGAATAGCTTCTGTATTCATGCCATCTGTGCCCTGCAGCTCCCATCGGCCCCTCTTGGGATGAGCCTGGCTGCTCAGTCACTCTGCCAACTTGTGTGGTACATGCTTCTGCTGATGGTTGGTTTGTTTACTGGCAAGAGTACAGGGCTGGTGCAATCCCCCTCAGGATGCTGTTTTGGATGTTGCCTTGCGCTGGTGGCAAGCGATGGGGGACTACTGTTGTTTTGTGTCATGTGTTCTTGATTTTCATTTTGATGTATTGTACCTTCACATGCCTGTGCTGCATCAGTACGGCTATGGTGACATGCCGTACATGGATGCCCACTCACGGGGCGCTTTGAGCCCCTGCATGCATTTCTACGTTGGCATGCATGGGTGAATTGTAGATTTCACTGGTTGCATAGTGTGAGTACATTGCGCCTGCCAGGAGTTGTGCAATGTGGCCAGGGAGTGGAGTACAGGCACTCAGTGGGCCATTTACGGTTGGTTCACGATGCCGTATTTCTCGCCATGGCGGAATGGTACTTTCCGACGTGCTTGATGGCGTTCAGTACATGTCCGCTAGGGTCAGAATTCGCGTACCGTTGCGCCATGGCGGTGTTTCCGGTTTTGCAAGGCGCGCGTGCGCGTACTTGGTGCAGTTAGCGTTGCCGTTCACTGCGGTGTCGCTAATGGCATCGTACTTTACGGTGATGGGTCATGATCGCAACGAGCGGTGTTCGATGGCGGTATTGCATTTCCGCCATCATTTTTCCATTTCCGCCAGGGTCGTAATGAGGCCCATAGTGTCCTTAGGACGCTCCCATTTTCATTTCTTTATGGACATTCCGGACACCCGCACTGTCCGCGGACACCTGAACTGCTTTTAAAAAAAAGACAAGAAATGAATTAGGACACAATATAATAATTTTACTTTATTTTATATGGATGTTAAATTTATGACAGAGAAGGTGAGGTAGAAACTGAAACAAAAACACGAGAATTGGGGGTTTCAATAGGATGTATATGAGGTGAAGAAGGGGTGGAAGTCTCATCAAAACATTTTGGTTCATGTCGAGGGTTTGGGGATAATTGACTGGGATATGGTGAGGGGGATAGGTACATGTGGGACAATGGTATGTAGTTGTTTGTTTCAAGTGATCCTCCACAAAGTTATTTAAATTGTTAAAATTTGCCATGAGTAGGTCAATTTTTTCTTCTATGTGCTGAAGAGTCTTATCCAATACTTCTTTTTCTTTAGTATTTTCAATTTTTGTATGGTCTGTACAAAACAAATGTATATGTTAAATGTATATAAAATTATATTTATTAATTGGTTTATACAGTAAAGTGTCTACCATTAGGTTCACTATCTTCAGACATTTCCTCACGTGGGAAATGCTCCTCTAGCCACTCCAGAGTACTAGACATTTCTGTGAGAAAAAAAACATAATATCACTTTTTTTGTATCTAATACAGAAAGTTTATAAATATGAGTAAAATGCAGTACACTTACTAGCTTCTGGTAATGTGTGTTCTTACTGGTCTGTAGATCTGCCTTTGCTCTTAGTTGTGGAGTTTCTGTGAGGTAATCATGTTGGAAGACTATCTTTCTTCTTTTGGTATGTTCCATTTTAGAACATATTGTATTTAAATGAATGGTTAATGTGTTATATATATGGGTTACACTTCTTATTTATTACTACATATAATGTGTATGTGTGCTGGTTTGTGAATTTGTAAATGTTGATGATATGTTATGATATAACAATTAAACATACCCCCCAGACTTTTTGGGTAGTGGTGCTGTTGCCCGCATATGTCCGTGGACATTAGAAGAGTTTGCGGACATCCAATTCAGTAGAGGGGGTTCAGTATGTTCTATTTTACTTGTATATAAAGTCAGAGATATTATTGTTAAGTTGTGCTACTAAAAACCTATGAAATTCAGTAAAGAAACTTTGTTAAAGGGATGTTATGGTTAAGTAGCGCTACTAAAAACCTATGAAATTCAGTTAAGAAAATTTGTTAAAGGGACGTTATGGTTAAGTTGCGCTACTAAAAGCCTATGAAATTCAGTGAAAAAACGTTGTTAAAGGGACGTTATGGTTCCAAGTAAAACCAAAAAAACCCTGAAATTCACCAGTTATGGTAAGCTAAGCAACCATAACTCGCACCACCACCGTGCACTGCTAAGACTAACACCCACGACATCAAAGATGACATCACTGATGACATCACATGTGCATTTACTTTTCGTGAAATGTCTGTACAAGGGATTCTTATTATAATGTTGAGAAAAAACTGTCAAGGATCATTGGAATAAATATCATGAGCTAATTAGTGCATTAAGCAATGCATTGATATAAATAGCATTCTATTATGAAGTTCTATCCAGTATACTAAGCTACTAATGCAGAAACATAGGCATTGTGTGCAGCATATATGATGAAGGTACAATATTCATAATGTTGATATGTTGAATAATGAAATGATAACTGTTTTCTTTTTAGAGTTTTGCGTACTGTGAAATATGTAATAAGTAGCTAATAAAACCCACGTATTACATAATTGCATTATTACAAACAAAACACAAAGAGACAAGAACACATACAAATATGGGTATATACAGGGAAAGTGAAGTAAGCAAAAACGCAGAAGTAGTAGCAGAAACAATTCATAACCTAACTGATTATCTTTATGAAAATAAATGATTGCTCTGTTTGAAAGGTGCCATTTATCCTATGTATATGTATCGCATGATGTGACTGGACCCTAAGGAAAGTAGTGTGAGTACAATGTATACAAATATAAGCATATACAGGGCAAGTACAGTAATAAAAAAACAACAGAACTACCAGAAAGTGCTGATAACTCTACTGATTATCTTCATGCACAGAAAGGATTGCTGTCTTTCAAGATTGTGTCTTCCCCTATGTATATGTTTCATATGATATGACTGGACCCTAAGGGAATTACTATAAAAACATACTTGAAGGTTAAGTCTACAAATATAATACGTTTACAATTTTTAGTTCCTGACTGTTACTGAAGAAAACCATGTGGCCTAGATATGTCAGTAAAAGAAAAAAGAGGGAGACAGACATGTGATGTCATCAGTGATGTTATGGTTGCTTAGCTTACCATAACTGGTGAATTTCAGGGGTTTTTCGGTTTTACTTGGAACCATAAAGTCCCTTTAACAAAGTTTTTTCACTGAATTTCATAGGTTTTTAGTAGCGCAACTTAACCATAACGTCCCTTTAACAAAGTTCTTTCACTGAAAAAAAAAAAAATATATATATATATATATATATATATATATATATATATATATATATATATATATATATATATATATATATATATATTCACTGAAAGAACCTTGTTAAAGGGACGTTATGGTTAAGTAGCACTTACAAAAACCCAGGAAATTCAGTGAAAAAACTTAGTTAAAGGGGCATTATGGCTACAGGTAAAACCAAAAAACCTCAGAAATGTGCCAGTTATGGTAAGATAAGCAACCATAACTCACGCCACCACCATGCACTACTAAGACTAACACCCAGGACATCAAAGATGACATCGCAAATGTCATTGATGACATCACATATGAAATACATTTTGATGAAAAGGCCCTTTAAGGGGTTGTGTTTATAATGTTGGTAACAAGATGTCAGGGGTGATCGGGAGACCTATCAAGAACTACTTAATGTACTCATCTAAACAAAACATTATATTGGAAGTGCTGTTGTTAATACAGGAACCTAATCATACATAAACATAGGCAATGGCTGCAGCATGCACCATAGAAGTACAATATTTTTTATTTTGATTTTTGGATACCAAATTAATGAATGCTACCTTATTAGAGTTTTGAGTATTGTTAAACATGTTATAAATAGCTAACAATTGACGAGTTACTGCGCACTTGTGCTAGTGCAAGCAATACAAATGAAGACTCACAATGCATTCAAATCAAAGGCAGATACAGGGACACTAAAGTAAGGAAGAAAGAAATAGCATCGCCAGAACATGTTAATAACATTAAAGTTTATCTTCATGTATACAAATGAATTGTGTGTTTGAGGCCTCCATATTGCCCCATGTATGTGCACCATGAGCTGAGACCAAACCCTAAGGAAAGTACTTTAAGAACATATAAAAAGGTTAATGTGTAGATATGTAGCACCTTTTAAACTTTGGAAATTCTCATTCACAGTAAAAACAATAAACTAGCCTAATCATGTCAGTAAACAAAAACGAGTGGCCCAGATATGTGATGTCATCAGTGATGTCATCAATGACATTTATGATGTCATCTTTGATGTCCTGGGTTTTAGCAGTGAACGGTGGTGGCACCAGTTATGGTTGCTTAGCTTACCATAACTTGCGAATTTTGGAGTTTTTTCGGTTTTACTTGTAACCATAACTGAAAGATTAAAGAATATCGAGGCGTAATACCACATAACACAAATACACCAGTCACGAGGTCAAAGTATATTGTACATTTATTAACAGGCAGCTGTCTGGCTCTCAACACCCCGCAATGTGTGCAAGCAAACACTGTGAGATGAGAGAGAGCTGGACATTTCAAAAACACAAGTATTTATACATCGTCCAGCCCCTCTTCATGTAATACATTTACCTAGGGTTCATAGCCTTTTCGTATAACTAATTAATGTTCAAACATCTTTACATAGTTCGTTGTTTTCCCTTAAATATTTCACATGTTTTCCAAACAGAAGACACAAAGCTAACATTCCTTATTTGACTTGCTTATATTTGTCTACCATTTGTTCTTGAGGTTAAAGTCAGTTTAGTTTCAAGGAGAGAAAACAAAGATTTCTGCAAGAGCACATGTTCAGCCTATTCATCATTCTATTTTGCTGTTTGAACGCAGAAGACATTGTTGGAACAGATGGTATCTAAAATACTGATTAGTACGGCTTTTGTTTAACTACAAGTTTTCTCAGTGTAGGACAAACAATCCACTTTAGCAGCTTCAACATTCTTATCTACGTTGACATCATGGAAAAAGTACAAAGTTCATTTTGCTCTGCTGGAGACGAAAACACAAATTCTAAACATGGGACAGAAAGCAAGAGGCAATCAAAATGGTGGATAACTCAAAATGGCGGCGTAGTCAGCCTGTTTCAGGTTCATTCAATGCAATTTATAGTGCAATGTGCTTAGGCCAATCATTTACTATCAGACAGTGTTCATGCAAAATATACGCTTACAAACCCTCCTTTTGGCCTAAGCCAAGAGCATTACTCAAACATTAATATCATTCAAAAACCATGTATCATCATCAGAACATCCTGAATCGCTATCTTCAAAAACATTGATCGCAATTAACTCTTTTATGGTGATATCCTGCATTACCAAGACATTCATTTTTCCTGGACTATGTGTCTTAGGTTCTAGTTTACCAACTGCTTCTGCACAACTTCCCCCAATCATGGAACAGATGACAGGAAGGAAGAAAAGAGCCCAGACTGACTACCCCTCTCTCTTCGGTCTGTCTCCAGCGACTACAGCGCGGAACGAGCGACTACAGCGCGGAATGCATGGATGATACCAACAGGCATTAGATGATTGGCATTACCACAGATGAAAACTGCAGGACTAAGCATGAATTCATACAGCTATCCATCCTTCTTCCTCTTCTAAAATAATTTTTTCGCTGAGGCTCCACCTAAATAGAGGTGCTATCCGGTTCTGGCTCCTGGCACACAAAAAAACGGTTCCAGAAGCCCCCACTCCATGGTCTTCAATCACCATTGTCGACCACAGATGTGACACTCCACATGCTCAAGGGGCAAGAAACTAAGTTTCTCAATAAGCAAGACCGTCCTGAAGATGGCCGCATAATTACTTCATTGACCAGCGCTCACCACGTTGGTATTCTAAAAAGGCCGAAACATATGTCGACTATAGGAAAACCTAATTGTGTTTTTTCTGGTGTCTCGCATATTGAAATTGACAACTATGCCTTAAATAGATGTTAATTGTAGCACCATGTACTCATACAATATATGGATTGATATGTAACTGTTGATGAATGCATGTTGTAATTTGTAACTGTCTGTTTTTACCAACAACTTTTTTAAAAAGAAAATATTAAAAGAAACTTCTACTTTTGTAACTAAGTATCCAGTCTAAAACAATTTGTCGCCCAACAGGTGTTGTTTCTTCTCTGTTATTAAGCAGGTTTTAGTGTACACTTTCCCTGTGTTCTTTAAAAGACCGAAGAGAGAGGGGTAGTCAGTCTGGGCTCTTTTCTTCCTCTTTAGAATCTTCCTTCCTCCAGCTCTGACCCCCCGACAACAAAAAATTTGGGAGTACCCATCTTTATAATTATTACAGATGACAGGAAGACACTATATGTAACAACAGCAAAACAGTACAATGCCAAGGATCACCATTAGGACTGCAAAGATTTTCCAGCCCCAACATTGTAACAAGTCCCAGAACCATGTGCCAATATCCCAGTTTCCCTCTGGAATGTGTACTTCCGTACTTAAGGTGTGCAATTTCTTAATTGCCTTAAATATGGTGGGGGAGGAATCGGGTACAAAAACACAACACACGGATCCCACCATTTTGCACACCCCACCACGCTCAGCTAGAATGATGTCTAGCACCATCCTATTTTAGAGAGCCACTAATCTTATAGCCTTTTGCTCTAGTGTCATGTTATATAGGATGTCAGTAGTTTAATTGATGGTGTTTTTCTAAAACCCTTGCCAATTCTAATATCTTGAGAGTTTATTTCCTGTCCCCAAAATGGTACAATGGATTTAGCAATGTCACCCAGAATCTGTGAGGGAGTGTCACCATCCTCATCCCGCCTGGGACGAGGTCTAAGAATTTCAGCAGTAGTGGCGACATATACACCTGGTAACAGTATTCCTAAATAACAATCACCCTCCCAGTCTCTTGGCAACCATGGATATGCCTCATTTCTGCAAACAAAATAAACAGGATCTCCTACGTACAGAGGTCTATCTTCACTGGTTAATACATCAGTATTCGTACATCCCTCAAATGTACCCATTGTTTGGGAACCCTCTCTCCGTAAGCAAAATGGAACAGAGTTTGGACTATGGTTAATGGTATAGGAAAGAGGCATGGCATCCATATTATCTACAGGAGCCATTTTAAAGGTAATCATAGATTGGAAAGGTCTGGAGAGTCTATCAGAAGGCCTAATAGAAGCAACATTTAGCTTGCTCCCATTTGCAAACAGAGAACATCCTAAAGGTGCTAATACTCGTTTTTCAAACTGGTTAAGATTAGTCCCATCAAAATTCCCAGTGACACTATTGTTCCATCGGCTGAAGAATAATGCCCTAAGTGAAGCATAACAAGCAGTAGTTAGAGGGAGAAGATGTATATACCAGCCCAATCCCTTTTCCCCATGTTGTGGCAGATGTGAACATATCCATAGTTGGTCTTATTCAGCATGGCATGTGTGGTGTTCATGATCATCAAGAGGGTGTTTTTGTGATAACCCCCTCTATGTTGGAGATCTCGAGGATGAAGAGTGTGCAAATGCACATATGATGGAGACATAGTGGAGACACTTCCAGTTGGTAATAAAATATCAAGCGGATGTGCACCCTGCAGATACCAAAACCCGAATGTCAATGTAATTACAATATAAGCTGTTATTGTGTTCAGTACCCATTTGGTCCTCTCCTGGATGAATCGGGGACCATGGCCCTCGATGGGGGGATTCATCATCATTAGCAAAATGACCAGTATCCTTATTAGTACGAGTGGCCCCTAAAATAGGCATACTTTCTCAGCGTCCATTAAGAAGCCTCACTGTTAGGGTTTTTTAGTTCATCCATGGGTGGCACCTGACCACGTGACTATCTTGATTGAAGGTAACTTTGCCAGTCCCTGCCTCTTATTGTATGCCGTAGAGAAATGACAAGGGACTGGGTCAATGTTGGTTTCTTGTGGGTTTCTTGTGGGTACAGAATCCTAGCTGCACTTTCCTATTCTATTTACATTAATGTAATGCCAGCAGGCCCTCAATCTAAATTCTGTTCCGTGGTCGCAGATTGTACCTTAAAATTTCAGGTACAGAATAATCAGTGAGCAAAGTGTCGTTGTTTCCTGAAGAAGATGAAGAAGCAGAAACAAGATCGATCGACGGTGGAAGAGAAATTGAAGAAAAAGAAGCAATCTCCCCAGACCCCACAGGCTCAGGAAGGACTTTCGAAGAAGAAGCAACAATCTCCCCAGGGTTCATGGGCTCAGTAAGAATTTTCGTGGCACCCTCGGTGTTGCTCAAAGCAGGCTTGTTATGAGCATCAGGATCATCAACTTCCTTCTCCTCCCCTTCGTCATAGGGCAGATGAAAAGGAATCCTCTTCACATGTGTCACGTGGATCCAGTGTTTCTATCCGGTGCAAGACAGGTGTCCCTCTCAAAAATGTTCACCAAGACCCACTGACCAGGTCAGAGTTGGTGACCTGGACCCTCATATTTTACAGGGAGGGCTGCTCGTACCTGTTGGTGAATCAAACGCATGTGTTGAGTCAACTGATCACAATAGTCAGACAAAAGCGGGTATTCAATATCTTTCAGCTGCTTGGGTCTCGGAGCATTCCATACATTGGCTGGTCTCCCCATGACAATCTCATAGGGGGCGAGTCCTGTCTTTGACTGTGCGGTCATCCACATCGATAGTAAGGCTATTGACAAAGCATCCCGTCATTTCAGATTTCTGTGTGCACAGACTTTAGCGATTTTATTCTTTAAGATAGCGTTATGGCATTCCACAAGGCTGGCACTCTGAGCATGTTTGGGCAAATGGAACCGTTTATTGATCTCTAATCCTGCACATACTTGCAGGATGACAGCAGAGATATAATGTGGGCCATTATCGGACCAAATTACTCCCAGCAAGTCAAACCTAGGGAAATATTCCCTAAGCGTGGCTTTTGCCGTTGACATTGCTATGATGTCTTTTAGTGGGAAAGCCTCAACCCATTTGCTAAAGGCACAGATCACAACTAAGACATATTTACAAATGTTTTAATGCAAATCAATAGCAGTCTGTTTGGCTATTCTGTCAGCAAAGCGTTTCCTTTTCCTACATCGTCCGTCACTTTCTGGTGTGCGGCGCACTTCATTATGGCTAGTTGTGTAGATAGACTATCAGAGTGCCATTTTGAATTTTTGTTCCATATGAGGTTAAGAATCCTCTCTCAGCCCATAGTCAGCCAAAATTATGAACCACCTCAAATGCAGTATATGTTTACACTAAGCCCTTCAGAAATTTCGCAAGCTCTAGTTAATTCAATGATCTCTGCAGCTTGCGCAGAGTTATGCGGAATTCGTTTAATCTCCACAACAGTGCTTAATGTGGTGATTGCATAAGCAGCGGTAGATTTACGATCCGGTAGTTTAAAACAGGAGCCATCACAGAATAGCTCCCCTTGTAGATTCTTTAAAGGTGTATCAATTAAATCAATTCTGCTCTTTGTTTCTTGTTATGTAATAAAGAGGCAATCATGTGACATTTTGTCACTGCAATCATTCTCTTGTGGAGAAGGCAATAGTTCAGCCTGATTCAATGAACAACATCTCTTAATTTGAATATGCGGAGCAAATAGAATCAGCTCATATCTTGTTAGTCGAGATGTTGTGTCTGTGTTCTGTTTAATAGAACGTCTATGGAGTGGGTTACCATCACTGTTAAAGAGTGACCTAAAACCATACCCTCACTTTGTTTCACGGATGCAGCAGCTACAGCTCTCAAATAAATCGGCAAAGCACATGTAACAGGGTCTAACATGGAGGAAAAATAGCCGCACGGCCTATTCTTGCCCACATGTTCCTGTGTCAAAACAGCCAAAGCACATCCATCACGTTCATGCACATACAAAATGAAGCCTTTTTTGTAATTTGGTGTGCCCATAACCGGTGCTGAACACAGCACAGCCTTAGGCAAAATAAAAGCATTCTGGCAATCCATGCTGCACGGTAAAGGCAAAGAAATGTCCTTCTTTGACAGTGCCTACATAGGTTTTATCAACAATGAAAAATTCGTGATCCGCTGTCTACAATATGAGGCCATGCCTATTAAAGCTCTGACCTCTTTCTGTGTATTTGGAACAGACATATCAGAGATGCTTTGTATCCGTTGAGGTGTCAGTCTTCTTCCCTCCTTTGACAGGAGATAGCCCAAATAGGCGACCTCCTGTTGACAATACTGAAACTTCATCAATGAAGCCTTATGCCCATGCTCTTCTAAATGAATAAGCAGCAACATGGTGCTCTCTTTGCAAGAATCTTCAGAATCGGTAGCTAGAAGTAGATCACCAACATATTGCAACAACATGCAAGTGGAAGGTAACTCTAGCGTATCAAGCTGTTCCTTCAACGCTCTGCTATAGATACTTGGACTCTCAGTGTGCCCTTGTGGCACACGAGTAAATTTGAACAAGCGCCCCCCTAGGGTGAACACAAACAAATTCCTGCTTTCAACATGCACAGGAATACTAAAGAAAGCGTTTTTCAAATCCACTACACTAAAATGTGTAGCCGTGGCTGGAATCATAGTCAGAATTGTGGTGACATCAGGTACAATTAGAAACTGTGGAGCAACCACCTTATAAATTGCACGTAAATTAATAATAAAACAAAAAGGAATTGCATTATTCCCTTTCTTATAGACTGGTAAAATCAGACTATTACATACACTTCCCACAATTTGTTCAATTACACCTCGGTGTACGAAATCAAAAATAATACTTTCAAAAGCCTATTCACCTTTGACTGAAATCTTATACTGCTGAATACACAGCAATTTAACACTTGGTTCCAACACAATTGCAACTGGCTCAACCTGTAAAATTCCAACATCATTGTCATTAACTGCCCATAAACATGTGGGAACCTTATTCAATTCAGTTGGTAAAGGCATTGATAAAAATTGTGGAACGGAAGTTTGTTGGGGCGAAATCATTAAGTACACTCCATCTGGAGAACAGTAAATCACAGCATTCAATTTCTTTAATAATTTCAATCCAAACAAATTTTCACCACAATTTGTCGTCAATAGTGCAAGAATCAGTGAATGGTCCCAGTGAAACTGGTACCGGCCGAGAGACCGGACTAACCACTGGTGTACCAGAGAACCCTACAGAAATGTTGTTCTGCCCTGACAGTGGAATATCTGGAACCAGTGAATCATCAATAGAACACTTCTGTGCTCCTGTATCTATCAAGAAGAGATGCTCCCTATTCCCCACCTTCATTTCAACGTAGGGCCCTTTCTGATCGATGGGAATAGGTACCGGTTCCAGACCCTGCTCCGGGCTGTCCTAACAGAACAGTATATTGTCAGAGGAGAAATCTTCAGAAAAGTAGACATTCGAGGATTATCAAAAATATTCTCACTATTAACACTCTGTTGCTGACTATCTTGTGATGGTGCCTGTTGGTTCTCTGCAAACTGATTTCTACCAGGACCCCCTACCCCAGGACGGCCTCTGGATCATATACTCATGGCACCATACATGCTATTTGATCTCTGCTGAAGGATCAGGCATTGTGCTCCCCAATGACCCTCCTATCTACAATATGCACACTGATTTATGTGTACGGGATCCAGTTGTGCGCTACACTGTGGTGTAAATTGGCCTCTGAACTGTGTATTCCCACCTCTGGCTCATCTAGCTATCTGCAGCAATAACAATCTAGTCTTCAGGACTCCTTTCTTCTTTTCCACTTTCTCCTTCTCTGTATTAACCCTATTCTCATAATACTGAGCCATGTGTAACACTTCAGATTGTGATTTCGCTTGCCATGCACTCTCAGAAGTCATAATCTGTGATTGAATTTCAGGCAACAATCCACGCACAAACGTATCAACAAGTAGCCTCTTTCCTGGCTCTGTACTTAAATCTTGACAACTAAAATCCAAAAATACTTTCTCAAATCTAATAGTATGAATCAAATCACTTGCTCAAATGTGTTAAAATGCTCTGTCGCACCTTCTGACTTCCCTTGCATGCAAGCCTTAAGCTTATCCCATATAATTCTTTTTTCAGGAACCAGAGTTTTTTATTTAGTCACTATTCTGTCTGGCAACATCAATATCACCTGTGGCGGTTTTTCACCGGCATTCCTTTCCCATCTGCTCGTACTAAGGCATCCCATGTATCACCCATTCCTGCCTGATCATCTACAGTTCTAATCTGCTTCCACAGGTCAGCAGGAAGGATCACAGGAAACAACAAATCTATATCACCCAGCGTGAAAACCGACGCATGCAAGACAGATTCAATTTCTTTATAAAATCCTGTTGGATTCTTCCTAATATCTAGAATTGATTGCCTAATGGTATTCACTTCCTGTCTAGAAAACGGGACATGAACAAACTTTAAGACATAATGTGCTTCAATAGTAGTGGCAGGTGTTATTACTGCAGCATTAGCTTGAATCTCTACTTTCGTAACAAATGTCAGAGGAACCTCCCTTATCAGCAATTGTAAAGTAGGCAAATCTGAGTGTCTATTAAGCAACAAGGCCAAATCAAGTGACAAAGTAGTCAAAGCAGTATCGGGCGAAAATGCTCTTTTATAAATAACCATCAAATCTGTGGGACAACATACTTTTCTCTTCAAAAATTCATCTTGTAAATACTCCACCATTACCTGTAACACTTTCTTTTGAGTTGCCGGAGCATACTGACTAAATGTATTGTGAATTTCAATGGGAGAAATTGAAGCACCCGAAATCCATCTAAGAGCGTCTCTTCTGCAAATGCGCATTTCTTCACTCATTGTTTTCAATGGAGGAGGAAATCACTTCTGCACATATGTAGCTTGCCTTCATTACCATCCATCTCATCTTTCTGTAACCGATCTAGCTCCCTTTTAAACTCAAATACCATCACTACATGCTCATATACTTTCTCTGCAGTGTCCCTTGAGCGGGCAAGGACATTAAAATCCCTCAACCCCTGTGGGACATTCATGTCCATCAAATCACTCCATCTATCAACTAAATATGTTCCCATCCGTTCTATCAAAATATTCTGTTCAGGAATACCCCCTTGATCAGAAATCACAACTAAAACAGCTGAATCATCGCCCTCTTCTATGTACTTTTTAGCCCACGTATACAATTCTCTCTTTCTGTCTTTAGATACTGTGCCACGTTTCACTATTTTTGGATCAGCTACCACCCCTGCAACCACTACGGGTGGAGCAGAACCACCTGGCAAAGAGAGTTCATACAAATCTTGTACAATAGGTAGCAGAGGCAATACCAATGACGGTGCAGACGGAATTATGGGGACGGCAACTGTTGGCACGGGTGGAGGTGCAGGAGGAGGAACAACAACGGGAAGAAGATTAACAACAACGGGGAGGCACATAAGGAGGTGGTGCAGTTGAAATAGTTCTTCGTTCATTCAATAATTTATTAATTAACTTGTCTGATGTATGAAAATCCTGAGAGGGATATATCTTTTGCACATCAAGTTGGAAAGCCCGATCCATACCTCTAATGGATTCTGACTGTTTCTGCTGATCATGCAATAATGCTTTCTCAGCATTCATCATGTGTCTGAGTGCATGCTTTTCACTACTTTTGAGTTGCTGCATAGCTTCCTTTCTCCAATCTTTAACTGCATCGAATGCTGCAGGCCTAGCCTTTTTTCTCAACAATACAGATTCTAAATGCTCTAGGTGGGCAATTTCAAAACTACCTTAAACTGGCCACTGAAGTTCAGAAACATGTCTGATCTGTCTGTGCCAAATTTCATTAAATACAATAGCTCCCAGGCCATACTTACAATACATTAAATAAGCCGGCGACCTTTCGGGTGGCGCCGGTTGGCCTTGTTTCAAAGATTGTCTTTCTCTGTGGAATAATACCCTGAAACAGGATGACAATTTCCCAGGCATAGTTAAATCGCTATCTTACCTGGCTACGTTTGTTTCTGCAGATACAACACTTGCAACAAATATCAGGATTTTTAGGAATCGGGGTACGACTCACCTGATTTCAATCAATCAAAGGGTCCGATCGACATCAAATCATCGTGGCTGGTGTTTTTCGACATACAGGCCTAGATACAGGGACTCGTGATGTCCTACTAAACGCTGCTCATCATCCAGGGATCGGGCATGCAGTACTGCGGAGGAATCGTGTCTCACTTTGCAGAGGCCCTCGTCACTCTCTGATCCTGGTCCGGTAGCCTCGTCTTCGTCTACCGATGTGACATCAATCTTGAGGGTCCCTCTTCGAGCGCCATCTGAAAGATTAAAGAATATCGAGGATTAATACCACATAACAGAAATGCGCCAGTCACGAGGTCAAAGTATAATGTACATTTATTAACAGGCAGCTGTCTGACTCTCAACACCCTGCAATGTGTGCAAGCAGACACCGTGAGATGAGAGAGAGCTAGAGATTTCAAAAACACAAGTATTTATACAAGTTTTCCACAATCCCAGAGACATCGTCCAGACCCTCTTCGTGTAATACAGTTACCTAGGGTTCATAGCCTTTCAATATAACTAATTCATGTTCAAACATCTTTACATAGTTCGTTGTTTTCCCTTAAATATTTCACATGTTTTCCAAACAGAAGACACAAAGGTAACATTCCTTCTTTTACTCGCTTATATTTGTCTACCATTTGTTCTTGAGCTTAAAGTCAGTTTAGTTTCAAGGAGAGAAAACAGATTTCTGCAAGAGCACAGGTTCAGCTATTCAACATTCTATTTTGCTGTTTGAATGGGGAAGACATTGGGGGTCATTCTGAGGTTGGAGGTAAGGGATTACCGGCGCCTGTAAGGGCACCGATGGCGGTAATCCCTTACCTCCGTATTCCGAGTTCCCTTTGTGGGTCCCTCTTTACCTCCTGCTTTTAGCAGGAGTAAATTACGGGACCCGCAAAGTGACCTTGGAGTAAATTACGGCACCGTGATTTACGGTGCCATAATTACCTCCTTCCCCATTCCCATTGAGCCCTATGGGGGCAGAAATGGGGATGGGGAAGGGCTATGGTGAATGGGGAATTACCGGTCCATCCAACCTTGGAATGGACCGGAAATTACTCCATTCACCATGCCGGTATTCCATGGAGTAAATAGCTCCATGGTTGTCAACCATGGAGCTATTTACTCCATGGTGTAGTCCTAACTCGGAATGAGGGCCATTGTTGGAACAGATGGTATCTAAATTACTGATTAGTACATCTTATGTTTAACTCCAAGGTTTCTCATTGTAGGACAAACAATCCACTTTAGCAGCTTCAACATTCTTATCTACGTTTACATCAAAGTTCATTTTGCTCTGCTGGAGCCGAAAACACAAATTCTAAACAAGGGACAGAAAGCAAGAGGTGATCAAAATGGCGGATAACTCAAAATGGCAGCGTAGTCGGCCTGTTTCAGGTACATTCAATGCAATTTATAGTGCTATGAGAATGTGCTTAGGCCAATCATTTACCATCAGGCGGTGTTCATGCAAAATATACTTTTACATAACGTCCATTTAACAAAGTTTTTCAGTGAATTTCATGTGTTTTTGTAAGTGCAACTTTACCATAACATCCCTTTAACAACGTTTTTTCAGTGAATTTCATGGGTTTTTACTAGTGCACCTTTACTCTTCTACAAGTACCTTATATTGTACTACCCACAATGTGGTAGCTATGGAGCCAGGGACAGCACGGTAGTCTGCGGGCATCATGCAGCATTTACAAGGCTCAAAATCATAGCGGAAACCCAAAAAAAATAACAACTAATGTTTACAACATGCAAGTATACCTTTTTGAACAAATACGTTTAAAAATACATTTTTTTTAATGTAAAACACATTTCAATGGAATGCACCAATCACAAACCATAACTGTACACTTCATATACTCTCCTCAGTACAACTCTGTATACAGATTAAGAAACAGCAGGTGCTTGCTGGACAAGTCATTCTTAATAAATAGTAAGTGCGTTGCAAATATTTCTTTTTTATTAGCTTTCATTACATAAACTTGTATTATAAGACAGAAGACCTTTTTTTCTCACAGAAATGGCAAGCACAATTTAATGGTTAGAGGAGAACTCCCCGAAAGAAAAAATGAGCGACAATGGTATACAATAGATATTTTAATGTCAACAAATAATATTTTTTATACATATGTTAATAAAATAATTATTTCTATGTCTATTACAGTACATAGTTTTCATGAACAAACCATGCCCCAGTTGATTCATTCACAATCCCAAGAATCAGAAAGAGAAGTCCTATCCCCAAGTGTAATACTTAAATCATAAACGTGACTAAAGAAATTGGATGAACTAAGTAATGATTTTAAGGAACATTTAGAATAGGTCAAAAATCATGTGATTATAAATGTTCCCTATCACTGTCCTTCTTGCACCTGTCCCTCTGGTCCCTACCAATCATCCCCATCAAATTCTGAACATTTTAATCAAAAACGATTTGATGAAATCTCACTCCCTTC
This sequence comes from Ambystoma mexicanum, assembly GCF_040938575.1. Lineage (NCBI taxonomy): Eukaryota > Metazoa > Chordata > Amphibia > Caudata > Ambystomatidae > Ambystoma > Ambystoma mexicanum. Next base: position 490,626,662 of record NC_090931.1, on the reverse strand, counting down.
CTCCCCTCATGATTATTGTACAGAAATTCCTAACTATCTCATTTATGTTTCCCATTCTGATACCCTATCCCTTTCTTTTGATAAAACATTTTTTTTATGTATCAATTAGTCATAACATAGACAAAACAACCGAAACCAAAAGAGAGGAACAAAAGAAAGAAGAGGCAGCTACATCAAATGAGGCCGACACAGCCCGTACAGCAGTAGTAGTATGTCTTACATCATCATTCTCATGGGACACGACTACAATACACAGTATAAATGTTCAAAGTAGCATCCCCCGAGTCCATATCCTTCAGGGCCCCCCCTCCTCCCATGCCGCCCATATTTTAGAGGCTTTGTTTGGACAGCCTCTTGCGTTATAGATCCGTCTTTCGATCATAGCACATGTGTCCATGTCCAGCGCCCATTGCTCCAATGACGGAGACTCCGGGACTCCCCATTTCTGTGCAATATTTCGCTTCATTACAGCGACCGCCGTATGCAGTAACAGTTCTTCCCATTTATTCAGTTCGTACTCCCCTGGTACTCCCAGGAGTAGGACCTTCGGGTCAAGTTCTATTGTTTTGGAGAGTATCCGGGTCAGTTCCCGACAGCAGGCCTCCCAGAAAATTCGGATTCGGGGGCAGGACCACAGAATGTGAAAGAAGGTCCCCTCCTCGTTCCCACACCTGAGACAGTTCGGGTTTGTTGCTTTCTTCCACCCAAACAGTGCAGTTCTAGGGTAGTACACTCTGTGCAGTATTTTAAGTTGCACCAGTCTGAGTCTCGAGGAGATGGCAGTTTCCCGTGGATGCATTAGTACCCGTATCCAGTCCTCAGGGTCGATAACCCCTACATCTGTTTCCTACTTGTCTTTTAAACTGGTCAATTCAGGAGTCGCGAAGGATGTGATGGCATTATAAAAAATGGATGTGCATTTGGAGGGGATACATTCAGGGAAAATGTTACGTTCTATAGGTGAGTACTCCGGGATGTTGTCTTCTGTCGCTATGTGGAGTCTTAGGGCGTGGGACATTTGCATATGATGGTATCTCTCGGTTTCCGGGAGCCGAAACCTTTGTTGTAGGTCCGCAAACGGGGCAAGATTCCCATCTTTCAGGACATCCCCCACTTTTTGAATCCCAGCTCTTACCCAGCATGGCCAAGGTTCGAACCTTGCAATTTCTCTCAGGTTGGCGTTTCGCCATAGGGGCTGCGCCGCTGATATCTTGTTCCCCCATCCCACAAACTTGTGTACGTACCACCAAGTGGTGGTAATCTGTGCCCTTGTTGTTAGTGGGGAGGGTCTAGGGGGGGCTTGGTACAATAACTGTATTGGATCGGTGTCATGCTTGGCTGCCACATCGGCTTTGACATGGGGTAGTTCCCGGTCCCCGTGTAGTAGGTCATTGATCACCACCAGTTGTGAGGCCCAATAATAGGTCTGAAGGCGGGGCACTCCGATCCCACCCTCCCAGACCGACCTCTGAAGTGTGGCCAGGGCTATGCGCGCCTGTCTTCCACCCCACAAGAGCTCCCTAAGGAGGGTTTCCACCCGGCCAAATTCAGCCCCCAGGATCTGAAAAGGGGCGTTTTGAAGGACGTAGAGGAATCGCGGTAGAGCCAACATTTTAAAAAGAGCAGCTCTACCCATGAGGGTCAGGGGGAGAAGCTTCCAATGTTGTACGTCGTTAGAGAATCGGTCCAGGATTGGTTTGAGATTGTGCCTACTATAACTAGTTAGGTCCGTTGTTTTCCAGATCCCAAGATATCGGAAGCCAAGTTGTTCTATTTGGTATGGGCATTCCCGTGGGTCGGGCTGTCCCCCTCCCTTCAACGGGAAGAAAACAGATTTCTTCCAGTTGATCCTTAGACCGCTAAATTCCCCGTACTGGACAAGAATCTGGGTCACTATGGGGCAGGTTCGGGTAGGCTCTCCCAGGTATATCAGGAGGTCGTCCGCGTATAGGGATATCCGATCTTCGTGACCCTCTGGCCATTTGAATCCCATCCAGGATGTGCTCTGGCGAACCCATATGGCCAATGGCTCTATCGCCAGAGCGAAGAGAAAGGGGCAGAGGGGGCACCCCTGCCGTGTACCCCTGCCCAATCGGAAGGAGCGAGCGGTCCACCCATTCACCCTGACTTCCGCCCAGATGTTTGTGTACAGCAGCTTCACCCATCCCAGGAACCCCTCCCCAAAGCCCATACATGCCATGATCTCCCAGAGGCCATCCCATCGGACCGAGTCGAAAGCCTTCTCGAAGTCGATTGCTAGAAGGGCAAGCGGATTGTCAACGGTAGAAGCCCTCTCTAACGCTAAGTGAAGTCGGCGCAAATTCATCCGGGTCGATTTCTGTGGCATAAAGCCACATTGGTCCGGGTGTATTAGGGTATCAGCCACCGGTTGTAACCTGTTGGCCAGGACCTTGGCGAGGACCTTAGCCTCGCCATTGATTAATGAGATTGGCCTATAGGAGGCACACTGCTCCTGGGGCTTGTCAGGTTTAGGGATGACCACGATGGTAGCCTTAAACAGGTCTTGGGGGAGAGCACCTTGTTCCCGGGCCGTCAATAACATTTTATGGAGGGAAGATGCTATGTTGTCCCACCCCAGCTTCTGCCATGCTTCAACTGGGAACCCATTCGGGCCTGGCGTTTTCCCGGTCTGTAGTTGGGCTAGTGCTTCAGCCACCTCGGTCTCCGAGAGATCAGAGTCCAAACTCGCCTTTTGCTGCACTGAGAGAGTTGGGAATATTATGTAATTTAGGAGGGTTGGGTCCAGCCGCGAGGTCGGAGCCCGGTAAAGTGCTTCATAAAATTGGGCAAAGGCCTCAGCTATCTCTGCATCCGATTGGAACCTCTCACCCCGTGGGGTGACAATCTCGCGAACACATCGCTGTCCCTCATCCCTCCTCTCTAACCAAGCTAGCATTCGGCTTGCTTTGTCCCCATGTTCATAAATTCTAGCTCTGGAGTCCCAATGGGCTTGTTTGGCATTGTCTAATAAGAGGTTTCGGAGCTGCTCAGTGGCTCATTTAAGGGAGAGCTGGGTCTGCGGGGATGGGCCAAGGATGTGCTTGTTCTCACATTGGACCAGTTCGTCCTCCGCCTTTGTTATATCTTGGAGTCTCTCCCGCCTTCTATTTGCCACCCAGGAGATTAAGGCGCCCCGCAAAACAGTCTTGTAGGCCTCCCAGATCACCACCGGATCTTGTTCTCCGTTATCGTTAATTTCGAAGTACTCGGTAGAGACTTCAGTGAGGTGGTCAACAAGCTCGGGGAAACCCAGATAGTAAGTGTTTAGTCTCCATGTCCTAGGGGGGGAAGCACCTTGTGCGCGAATCTCCACAAGTAGAGGCGAATGGTCTGAGATGCCCCGGGGAAGGAAATCTGCCGCCAGTGCCCTATAAAGATCCGTGTGTGGGACAAAAAGATAGTCGATCCTGGAAAGGGAGCCGTGGGCACCAGAGTGGAAGGAGTACCCCCTAGCATCCGGGTGTAACTCTCGCCATACATCACCCAAACCCAAGGCGGTTGCAAAGTTAGATAATTTCATGGGGGTGTCAGGGGTTGCGTTGTCTGAGATGTGTACGGTCGGTGGAATTGCACATGACATCATTAAAGTCTCCCCCAGAAACAACTTATCAGGTTGGTGTTTACCTATGAGGGCAGTCAATTCGTCCAGTAGCTCCTGCCCCAGTCCGGCCGGGGAGTACACCGAGACGAAGGCGACCTTCTCATTCCAAAGCGTACCAAGGATCAGCACGTAACGGCCCCGCGGGTCTTGTTCCGAGCATTGGAGGGTGAAAGGGACACGTTTGTGTAAGAGAATGAGAGTACCCCTGGATCCCATTGTGTATCCCGCATGGAAGGCAGCTCTGTAGTTTGTGCGTTGGAAATAAGAACAATTCGAGCCCGCTAGGTGTGTTTCGGATATCAGGGCCACGTCGGGGGAGTGTCTACTGAGTATTTGCTTAATCAAGCGCCTCTTGATCGCAGAGCCCATCCTGTTTACATTCCAGGTGAGCACCTTGAGAGACTTCGGACGTTCAGTCGGGGTCGACTGGGGTTGTGAGGGTGCCATCCAGAGATTGGGGTAAATGGTTGGAAAGGTGTTTTACGAGGAGGGTGTCTCGTCAATGGTGATGTATTGCGGTGTGTGTCTGGAATGCTGAGTATTGTGCTGCCCGGACCATCTGTAGCCTCGTCTTACTATGAACCTCAACATACCTTGGAGCCCGCGGTGACGTGTTGCTCCTAGGGTAACAAAGAACTCATTAAAACTTTCCCTTCCCTCCCCCTCCCCATACTCCACCCCAACACGAAGTACCTGTAGCCCCAACATCGTTGACCCTCAACAACTGTAAGGTGGCAGCCTTACAAACCTGTGTTCACATTAAAACTAAAGAGATTAGAAATTGGAGGGTGGGGCCCCTGTTGCCTTTACCAGGTGCGATGGAGATATGCCCCCAAAAGCCACATTATTAATGACATAGACGACTTACAATAGCTTTGTGGCACACCCCCGCACCTTCTGTAGCATCAGTTTGGTCGTGCCCCCGCTCGTGGGACCAGACCCATCTGCAAGAAACAGCCATGTTCAATCTCCAGCCTCCGCCGGTTGGTTCGGTGAGGGTGGCTGGTCCGGCTCCGGAGGGCGGTCTGGTGGTGGTCTAGGATTTCTGTCCCTGTTGGTTCGAGGTGCCGACCAGTCCCCCTCAATGTCTTGCTCTGCCCATCGCCAGGCCTCCTTTGGGTCGTTGAAGTGGACCGGTGTGCCCTTATGATATATTTTCAGCTGGGCCGGGAAGAGCAGGCCGTACTTGACTCCCATCGCTTGCAGCTGTCTTTTAAGCTTTTCAAAGGATTGCCTTGCCTTCTGGACCTCCCGCGTATAGTCCGGGAAGAAGGCTATCTTGGACCCATTAAAGGTGGTCGTGCCCTTGGTTCGTGCAAGGTGCAGCAGCGTGTCTCTGTGTACCAATAGTTTAATAGCCTTGCTATCACCGTTCGCGGCGGAGCACCAGGCACTGGTCTGCCAGTGGGCATTCGGTGTGCCCTCTCTATAGAGAAGAATTTGGAAAAGGATCGCTGGTCAAAGAGGTCCATCAGCCACTGCTCCAAGAAAAGCTCCATACAGGGGCCTTCGGCCTTCTCAGGGATACCGCGAATTCGAATGTTATTGCGCCTGGACCTGCCCTCCCCTTCCTCGACTCTGGCTTCCAGAGTTTTAAGTTTGGTGGAGACTCCTTGAAGTTGTTGTTGCACTACGTGCAGCCCGTCCTCCGTATTGGAAATACGCTGTTCCGCCTCACCCGTCCGTGCCGACAACTTCTGCAGGTCGTGTCGGAGGAGGGACACATCCAGGCTAATTCCGTCCATCTTCTGCTCCATCGATGAGCGGGAATCCGCTATAGCTGCCATGACGTCTCTTAGGGAGAGCCCAGATGCAGAGTCCACTTCTACCGACGGCAACGGTTGAGAATCAGGAGATTGCGATGGAGGAATCGTGTACTGGTCGATTCTGTTTTGCATGGTGGGCCTTCTAGTTTTATCCTTCCCCATGGCCGCTGCCGGGCCCCTCGGGCGCCTTCTTATGTCTTGGGTACAGTCCTGTTACACACTGGCCCAGCCTCACCAGGGTATCGCACAGGTCGGTAAACATTGCCCACGCCCTGTGGGTTTAGGCACCCCCCCAGCCGGTGGGGAAAAGGAGGGCACAGAGCCGGATGGTGAACCCGTGTTAGTGGGTGTGTAGGCCCAGCCACAGACGTTGGGGATTTTTTGCTGTAATGCGCCAGGGGTGCTCGCACACCGTCGGAGTCAGCGCGCCGGCATGCCACCAAGTCTTCTTTTTGGAGCCCCAGTGCCCGCACCACCAAGGGCAGGGGAGACCCGGGTGGCCTCGCTCCCTTCAGGCGTTCCAGACAGCGGCGGGCCTCCCCAACTGCTCTAGTTGCAGCGGCAGACTCAAGCCAGCCCTCTGCCCCCTCGACACAAGCGATAGTCAGGGTGTAGAGAAAAGGGGGGTGCGCCGGTGCTTCTCCAGGTGTTGTACATTGGCACGCACCAGGGCCGCTTCCCCCCTTAACTTTATCACCAGTATAGCGGAGTATCTGTAGTGGAGAGGGGGGGAGCCTAGGAGGTATAAGCTCCACCGCTAGTTCCAACACCCGTTGCACTTTCAGTGGTCCAGCAGCCCCCAAAGTGATCACTCGCGGGGGAGGCCAAGGTGAGGCCGGGTCCCAGGGTTCCCAGCTCCGGGTTTGGTGCTCAGCAGCAGGCACTCACCGGCGGGGCCGCCTCCGCAGCGCCCGGGTCTCCGCAGCGGCACTCTGTTGTTCACGCCGGTCCCTCCTCGTCCGGGCAGAGCGGGGCGGGCGGTTCCTCCTCTCAGATTCCGCCGGAGCCTCGCCTGCGCTCACGGCTCCCACCAGTACACAGGAGCTCCGTCCCCGATGCGGTCACCGCTGGATGTGTGGATGCTCCGCTCCCCACTCAGAGCGTGCCCAGTGCTCCGGCGGCCATCTTGGTTCGCCCTCGAACCGCACCAGCGTCTCTTTCCCTCGCTCCTGCTCCTGCAGCCCCTGCACGTTTCGGGCTGGAATTCGCCCCAGATGTGCCCCCGGGTATCAGGCACCGGGGATCTTGCTTTGGGGGTCACCAGATATTTTCAAGCAGTCATCTGTAGCAGGATGTTAGGCCGCGGCAGCAGGAGCTCCAAAGGCACACGTCTACTGCATCGCGCAGTTGGCCACGCCCCCCTATCCCTTTCTTGAATAAATATATATTTCATACTACAAATGTTTTGTTTATTGTCATGCGGTATTCCCTTGATTTTTAAAAGTCCCATTATGGGTCCGTGGTCTATGCGACTGTCTGGGGTGTCCGCACTTAAAATAGAGGTTCCTCCGGACAGGTGCAATGTCCAAACATGTCCATTTCCGTGGGACGCACTTTAATTAGTATGCAGTCACTGCACCTGTTCTATGGACAGCCAGCGCATACTCACTGAAATCCCCACCTGAATGGTGTCTGGCAACGGACGTTGGGCCACGGATGTCCGAGGACATCATCATGTGACTGCACCCATGCAGTGTGAAGGACGGTGTCCACGAATGGTGTCTGAGGCCGCAGACAGTTTAAAAGTGCTTTTCAGGTAATCTAGAGTGTTTCAACCAGAAACTTTACCCTTGCACAGTTGGCCCATTACACGTTGATCTGGAACTTTCTACAACTTTCCAAGGCCTGTTTTCGACTAGGTAGTCTGCAGACAGTACGACTGTCCGTGGATGGTTCCTCTAAAAGGACCCACCCATTACTTTTCCTCATTCTCAATCTGGCTGTCCAAGAGAGAGCATCTGGAGAACACCTGCTTTGCAAATCTCTAAAAATCTGCTGCAATGGCATCTACCTTGGCCATCTCTGCTTTCCAACCACTTTAACAACCTGGAGGGCCAGGAGAGGGGAACAGGCATGGTGATACAGAGCAGGATCATGAAGAAGAAGAGGATGAAGTACAGGAAGTCCCTGTCACCAGCACTCAGAGTGAGTCCTGGGTGTGGCAATTTTTCATGACTGTTGGAAATGTCCCAAAGGCTTGTGCAAGCAAGGTGTAATGCACTGAGTGCAAAGTTGTGCTCAGGCGTGGGAAACCTGCTTGTATTCTTACAGGACTACTTCCATGAGGCTACATACCAAATTGTCCCAATCCGGAGTACTCTGAGAAAGGCGATGCCTTTCTCTTGTAAGAGCAGGTTGACTTCCTCCACCCCATCACCTTCATCGGCTCCTGTCACCACAAAGGATATTCATTTGGGTCAGAGGATCCCACCGGCGGCTTCGCAGGTCATAATGAATGCTGTTGACCCTTACCTTTCAAGGGTCACAGTGCTATGCATGTACTGTGAAACACCGATCTATAGGGGGGAGCAGTTTCAGAATGCTTTCGAGGCTGTGGTCCAGGAGCATGAGAAACACTGCCACTTCCCGATTAAGGGCTGCCCAACATCTTCCTCTCTTTCCTCCTGCCCCTCCGTCTCCATGGTTGGTGCCCTTTCCCTCCCCTACCTTTCCTCTTCTGAGAAAAACAGCAAATAAAATACAGAATTGAAAAAATATTAAAGAAGGTCACTTTAGGAGCCACCTTGCACAGTTAAAAAATATAAGTGAAAAAAAAAATCACAGGCCCCTGTGCAACATGTATGGTCTATGGACAGCGTTGTAGTCTGCGGACATGTAAAAAATTCCAGGCGTGGGACAATTGCGATCATTGCAATTGTTTTGCGCTCAAAAGAACCGTTTGTTGGGTGGTTTGGCTATATATATATTTTTTTAATTTGGGTTTTACAAACTTAGAAAACATTTAACTGATTTTCATATTTTTTTCTCACTTTCACAGAAACTCTTTCAAAGCATTTTGAATGTTTTCCACAAAAATCTGACTACTCACATCACTTGATAAACTCCATCTCACCGAAAAAAGTTGGCCCTATCAAATTTAATATTCTCATTAGGGAACAATGTCATGCCAACATCGCAAACAAAAGCACACACAGATTTATTGACGTTGCACCTCGCTTTTTCCATTTGCGGACCAAATGAACTAGAACACATCCATTTCTGTCTCTGGGCGATTCGTGAAAAAATTATTTTGGAATTAGGGAACATTTCCTTCAACTTTCCCAATGTCTCCAGTCACGTTCCCCAAACTGTTCCCACACAATGAATGATAATAATGTCCGGATGCTTCAATTGAACCATATTTGCACAAAATGGAAGCATGTCCACCCACTTCATGCCACATACTCCATACCAGAACATTTCCAATTCAGGAAATCCAAGAGTTTTGGCTATTCTACAATGCACAGCATACACTTTCACCCAGTCGACCCAAGAGTCCCCCACAATGCAAACACTCTGCCTGCTGAAAGACATTGCCATGGCCATTTTCAATCCTCTCACAACTCCTACTAACAAAACTCCTGCTACCCTCTGTTCCTGTGCACCATACCCAGGAAACCAAATTGGCTGATCCCCGATGTCCACGGACACCTCGACTGTCCGCGGCCTCTGCAGTCCCCTTTCCATGATCGTCCAATTCAAAGGGTTGGGGAGGGAAATTAAACACAATCTTCAGTGGTGGCTCTGAAAAGAACATTGTATTTCCAACATCTGCGAAGTGAACTACATCTGGACAAAAAAAATCACGCCCTGAGAATTGATATTATCATTCTTAAAATGTGACATTCCTGAACCATACAAAAAAACAGATACACCTTTATTGACAATCTGCCTTGATTGTTCAATTTGAGGACTGAAGAAGTTTGTTGGACATCTCCATGTGCGTCTCTGCTTCATTTCCAAAAAGATAATCTGAGCAGCAGGAAACAGTTGCATTAGGCTTTAAAAAATCCATCTGTGAAACTTGCAAAGATACTGGAGTCACAAACCCCAAAACTCTCCCCTCAGCAATGGACAATCACAATATCTGGACATTTCAAATGAGCCATACTCTCACAGAATGAAAGCAAGCTTGCCCAGTTTGAGCCACAAACTGCATGCCAGGAAACTTCCACTTATGCCAATCCAATATTTCCAAGGATGCCATGATTAACAGCATATACCTTCAATGACTTAATTGAAGAGTACCCCAGAATCCACACAGTGTGCCTTCACAAACACAAAGCCATAGCTATTATCACTGCTCTCAAAACTCCTGCAAACAAAACTCCTATCACCCTCTCTTCCTGCACACCACACCCAGCAAACCTGATTGTCTACTCCCCACAGTCCCCTTTCCATGCCAGGCATCCTCAAAAGACCTGGATGTGGCATATGTCGTCTGTGGACTACTGTGGTGTCCATGGACCCACTTACAGAGGGCAGCCCTTCTACACTTCTACTTCCATGTTCTCAATGCTCCTTCATTGGCTGTTTTCAGAGTCACACATCCATACACCAATCACATCCAAAACCTCTACACCTAACCCTGTCATCTCACTACAACACTTCAGATGTTTACTTGAACTCTCAGAGTACATATCTCCTGTTAATGAAAGACATCTGCATCAAAAACTACTGTGCAACTGCCCAAGATTTCTATTTCCAGATTCAACAAGATCTGCATCAAATAAAACCTAGTACAGGCATGCTTATATTTTAAAAAAAAGTTTTCTTGAACTCTTTTCAAAAATAAATTCAGTGAAAATACGCTGTTAAAGGGACATTATGGTTAAGTTGCGCTAATAAAAACCTATCAAATTCAGTGAAAAATCATTGTTAAAGGGATGTTATGGTTCAGTTGCCCTAATAAGAGCCTATAAAGTTCTGTGCAAAAACTTTGTTAAAGGGATGTTATAGTTACTTTGCACTAATAACAACGTATCCATATTATGGTTACAAGTAAAACCGAAAAACCCCTGAAATTTGCCAGTTATGGTAAGCTAAGCAACCATAACCCGTGCCACCACCGTGCACTGCTAAGGCTAAGACCCATGACATCACAAATGGAGCACTGGAGTATTTAAATCACATTCTCCTATATGGTACAACCAAAGAACTGCTGGAAGAAATAGATCACATCCAAAGCAAATATTTTGGAAGTGAAGAGCACTTAAAAAATCCAGTAACTTTAGAAGAGAGTAGCGACAACATTGCAGATGCCAACTTTTTATTACAGACGTGCAAAAAATAAATAGCAAAGTCAAAAAGCACCACTGCTGAAGTACCAAACCAAGTTTGTGTGTGTTGTCACAGAACTTTTTATACAAAGAGCGCCAAAACTGTAGATATAACGTACACAATAGAAGACAATGAGCAATCCCAATGGTTCCAATTAGCTCTCTATCTTAAAGCAGAAAACAAATACAAAATTACTAACCCCTCAATACTTTGCACTTACTACAATGGAAAACTTGACAATACCCAAATTCCTTCACAGGTTATCACTAATTACTTGGAAATATTCCCACTGCCAAAACCACTCCAACAGCTTAATTTGTAAGAAAGCATTGTAAACGAGACAGTGCACCCATTTCAAGAAATGTGTTATGTTATGTTATGTTTTTTATTTGTATAGCGCCAAAGCCCTAGGGCAGGCCAGGCGCCAAGCAGATAGACTGAGAGGGTGAAGACACATCAGGTGGGTTCAGGCATTTACGTGAATAGTCTTGTTTTTAAGAATTTCCTGAAGGCAAGATGGTTTTCCTCTTTTCACAGTAATTCGTGCAACTCGTTCCAAGCCTCGGCTGCCAGGATCGGTAAAGAACAACCTCTTCCCTGGGCTCTTTTTACTCTATCCACTTTAAGGAGGTGCACCTTAGCTGATCGTAGGTCTCTAGTAGCTTGGTAGATGACCAACCTATCTTTGAGGTACTGGAGGGCTGTCCCAAATACATGATTTTTATGGTCAAAAGTCAACATCTTAAACAAATCTCCAACTGATACTGGTAACCAGTGCAACTCTTTCCGAGGTGAGGACACTGGTTCTTACCATGCCAATTTGTGGACAATGCACATGGCTGCATTCTGAATTTTCAGAAGTTTTTGGATGGCCTCTTTACTGGCACCGCCCAGAAGGGATTTACAATAGTCCAGTCGGGGAGGAATAACAGCCTGTGCAAGTTTAGCGCTGTTCTCCTTGGAGATAATGGGTCTAACTAATCTTAAAACTCTAAGGTAGTATTTAGTGTTTTCTATAATCGAATACACATGGGCCTCAGCATTTAAGTTAACCTCCAAGTAAATGCCAAGGGTCTTAACCTTAGTCGCTACTACGATCGACTGTCCTCAATTAAGAAGCTTGCAGAAGCCTGATCGAGACCTTGCATGGCTTGTTTGGAGCCATAGATCATTAGCTGGGTCTTCCTGGCATTTAAACGCAACCAGTTTAAGGACATCCAGTTCTTTAAAATCAGGTAGATGTTTTTGTGCTTCTTTTGGTCCTCTGCAAAGTTCCCACTGATTTCCATAGACAACAGAAAGTCATTCAGGAAATTAGTAAAGCAGAAACCTAGACTTTCAAGCTCCATGCACAGAGGCTGAATGTATATATTGAATAGTAATGGGAACAAGCATGCCCCCTGGTGGACTCCACAGGCCATAAATACTGCCTCTGATGTGGTATCTCCCAAGTAAACCCTGGATCTATGTCTCTTATGGAAAGATGTCATCCAGCTAACTGCTTCCTCCGAGAAGCCCCCCGTCAGCCCTAGTCTCTCTAATAGAATCGGCTGGTTCAAAAGATCAAAGGCTGCGGATAGATCTAAAAGGATCAGCAACCCTGATCTACTTCTTTCCAACACTGCCAACATGTGAGTTTGTAAATCAATCAGGGCACTTTCCATGCCATGAGCGCATCAAAACCCTGACTGCTTCTTGTGAAAAATTCCTGCTGCACTTGAAGCTGTATGGCAACTCCCTTGACTACTAGTTTAAGGAAGAACATCGTTTTGGTAATTGGGCACAGGTTTGTTGCATCCTTAGGGTCAAGACCCTGTTTTTTCAGCAGTGGGGTAACCACCACATCTTTGATTAATTGCGGAATTTTACAGTGCTTAAAAGAAGCATTGCTAAATCTGCACAGGTAGGGAGCAAAAATTTCATGATGTTCTAAAATAACTGTGGATGGCAAAAGGTCCCCTGGACAGCTAGCGGGGTGCATGACTTTGAGTATATCCTTGATTTCCTGGGTAGTTGTTGCTGAGAACCTGAATCCAGTGAAGGATGTCCGATGATTTTGGACCCCTGAACCATGTATAGAACTGTCAGCTTGCATGTCTGGATGTCCATCACTAGGGTTTATCTCTACAGTAGCCGGTTTCAGCCTGCCCAGTTCTTCCCTAACCTTGTTCTGGGCAAGTAGCAGCTTGTCTGAAAATGTTATTTGGACTCTTTCACAGTCTTCCTTGGAGGGTTTTATATTCTGAGTAAGAACTCTAGGTTTTTCCCAGGTATTAAATAATTTGAAGAGTTCCTTAGTTTGGTTCCCTGGCTTGTCTATTTGATTATTGTAGTGGTTACATTTTCCTTTAATGATCCTTTCTTCATACTCTTTCTCTTCTATTTGGTTTTGGTCTTTAAGCCAGGCATGCTCTGCTTTCCTTTTTCTAGCTTTTAACTGTGCTAGTTCCAGGGGAGAACCGTTTTTGGTGGTTGAGTGCATTCTTTAAACGTATCAACTTGGTTGGGGCGAGCCTATCAAGTACCATCGTCATGTCTCTATTGTAATTCTCTGAGGATGTCTCGGTGGTCTAAATCTTTTGATTTTATCATCAGAGCATCCATACACTCTGCCAAATCTGCGGCTGTGATGGCTCGGTAGTTCCTACCTAACCGCTTACAAGGTGGTTCATGTTGGTGCTTGAGTGGGATGGGGAGTTGCATCTGACACATGATGGAGAAATGATCTGACCACACACAAGGGGTGGTTGTTACCTCGGTAAGTGAGATGTTATAACCTGCGACCCAATCTAGGATGTTTCCTTTCATATGTGTGGGTTCGGAGTTGTAAATAGCGATGTTCTCAATATTTAAAAGTGTCTCCAATTCCAGGGCTTTCTTATCTTTGGGATCCTCTCTCCAGAGGTCTAAATCTCCCAAGAGAATGACTGCTGTGTTAGGTTTTTGCATGGGGGATAACAGCCTAATAAAGTCTTCATAAAACTTTCTATATTCCACAGGAGCCCTATAGAGCACTAAAGAATTAATACTCAAATTGAGGTTGGGGATAATCTTGGTATGGAGTATATCACACCCTTCAAATTCTATTTTGACCTCATACACCCCCAACTTCTTTTTGCGTATAATGGCAACTCCACCACCCGGACCATCGTCACGATGTCTACCAAAGAATACGTAGTCATAGGGGTCACTTGCTTGATAACAGGACCATGTGCTTCCGAGAGCCATGTTTCGGTAATGCACATTATGTCCATGTCATGCTCCAAAATGAAATCCTGGACATCTAAGGTATGTCTCACTAGGTACCTGGTGTTAAGCTGGGCAAGATTGAGGTGTGTGACAGAGCGCGGCTCTGTAGGGGTTTTCTTCCCATGTAGGACACCCTGCTCCATAAGAGGGATGTTCTTATGGGAATTCTCCAGATTCATTCGGGAGAGTAATGGCAGATTGTCTGCACTAACACTCGTCTGCCTTAAAGGGATTTGTGCCTCATTGTCCCGACCCCCCATGCTCGTGGGCATTATTCACAACCTCAGAGGGAGTGAGGATCCCCCTATTAGCCTGATGCGACCCATGCTTATTTCCCATGCAGTAATACGCCTTCAACCGAAAACAGCCATGTTGCCTCCTTCTGAATTACTGAAAGGCATTTGTGGCAAAGTAGTTTATATACCATTAGATCTTAAAGAAAATGTAGGCACTCTGGGAGTGAAACAGCCAATAGATCAATCGTTGATTATCCTAGTGAATGGTATAACTACAAAAGACAAAATAATTTGGCAGCAACTAGTAGACTTAAACAAAGTTAGAGAAGCCCTGCATTATATTCAAGAGAACAAAGAATACTACAAAGAAATAAACCATGAAGACAACCTGAGAGAAACCACCAAAATAATTCAGGATTCCTCATCAACTGGCCAATTTGAACTTCTAGATCCTACTACAGTCTCCAATATTTTAGACCAGTATACAATTCACCCACTGCACTCTAAAGACACCATGGACGATGTACTAGAAACATATCAAATGCGGCAAGCCAAAGCATCTCCAATCAGCATATTGGAAAACAAATTAGAAGCACAAGCCTTTCCTTTACTCTTTCCTACTGGAAAAGGTGGAAGGTATGATGAAAGATGCACAGCACCAGAATACGGCTCTTTACGTATGTATTCTGAAGACCCCAGGTTCAGACAAAACGTTGAATACATATTCCACCTCCTCTTTGAAAGTGTACTAGCAACTCTATGTTATGGAGTTGCACACACATTTAAAACAGGTTCCAATTTGCTAAACATGTCTGCTACGCAGCTACTTCAAAAGGTGCAAGAGAAAGATGAAGTTTTATAGTCAAGTATTACAAATCTTTTGGCAAACATGGGTGGTACAAAAGAATACTGGTTCCAACGTCACGCAGATGTACGGTGTATGCTGCGCAACCTTGGCCCACCCTCATGGTTTGTCACTTTAAGTTGTGCAGAGTATACATGAGAAGACATGCACAATTTCCTACATATAGCAAACAAAAACAGAGCAGGGATAGACATGAAACACCAGGAGAACTCTATTTTCTTGACCCTGTAAATGTGTCAAGGTACTTCGATCACCACTTTATCGCCCTGCTGCACTTCTTCTGTAATAAAACAATTCTTCCCCTTGGAGAAGTGCAAAAATTCTTTTGGAGAAAAGAATATCAATCCAGAGGATCACCACACATTCACATGCTTTTGTGGATTAAAGATGCTCCTAAATTTGGTCAGGACAGTGCAGTTCATTTACTAATATGTCACTTGCGAAATCCCTTCAGAAAGCGCACATAGTGACCTACATACAAAAATGTTGTGGTTTCAAAGACACAAGTGTGGCAAGTATTGATAGCAAGAATTAAACAAAAAATACAAATACTACACCAAATGCTGCTTTGATTTCCCTAGACCAGTTTCATCAAAAGGACAAGTAAACAGCTTCATGTCTCCTGTTACACACAATGTGAAAGCAAATCGCCTAAGAACACATACTGCATAAAAAGATCAGACGCATCAAAGTACATCAATGATTACAATGCAATAATTGCCCTCCTGTGGAATGCAAACATAGATGTGCAGTACATTGCAGACAATTCCACTGCAGTGGCACTATATGTCACAGCCTACTTAACCAAAGCTGAGAACACAGAGCTAGAAGACCTCTGGGATGACATATCATCTGACAATACACTGTCACAAAAATTATTCCGTTTTGGCATTAAAATGCTCTCTCATAGAGAATGTGGCTGCTACGAAGCTGCAGACCGTTTAACCGGCACATCCTTGTATGGGAAATCTGAACACATATGGCCTCATTATAACCCAGGCGGGACAGGGTTAACGGTGCCAGTAAAGGTGCCGGTGCCGTCAACCCCGTCCCGCCGGATTACGAGGTCCCTCGTGGGACCTGGTCTGAACGTCTGGTTTCACCAGACGTGCAGAGCGGGTCCCTTGAGGGGAGGAGGGAGCAAACAATGGGGCGCTCGTAATCGGCCCATTGTTTGCTCCCTCGCCCATTCCCATTTCAGCCCTATGGGGGCTGAAATGGGAATGGGGAAGGTCTGGGTTCCTAGAAGGAGGAATTACCCGGCCCTCTGAACTCGGAAGGGCCCGGTAATTCCTCATTCTGGGAACCCGGAGCCGGATGCGATTTCGGCAGCAGCCATGCCGCCAATAGCGGCATGGCTACCGCCAAGGTCGTCACGAGGCCCATAGTCTGGCTAAGCCTTGGACCTGTTGCATTCAGAAAAACACTTCTCAAATCATACCAAGACATAGAAACAATAGCCAAAAATGATCCGAACAGCCAGGACATTTTGAAAAACAAGGGGCCTCATTACGAGTTTGGAGGTAGCAATGGAGCTAATAGCACCATGCCTGCCTCCAAACCGGGCTCCATTACCGGGTTCCTGCAATGGGTACTTCCCGAGTCATTCCAACATAGGAAGATCCGGTAATTCCTCCTTGCAGGAACCATTCCCCATTCCCATTTGAGCTCCCATAGGGCTCGATGGGAATGGTGAGGGAGGTAACAACGGGCGCATTACAAGTGGTTTTACCAGACGTCTGATCCGGGTCCTGCGAAGGGAAACTCATAATAGGCACTCCCGTAATGAAGGGGGCCGGTCCCATACCGGCTCCCTTCATTACGGGAGCGCCAGGGTCGTAATGAGGCCCCATGTGTCAGTATCAGCAATCTGAAGAAAACGTTGCTCTAGTGAAATCACAACTAAACAATGGGTCTCATTCCGAGGTTGGTGCTAGTCATGGCACTATTAGCGCCATGACTACCACCAATACCGGTACCGCCACCGACGTGGTGGTATGGGGACTTACTGGTTCATTCCGCCCTTTGCGGGACCGGTAAGTCCCCATTTGAAATGCCATTCCCCATTCCCATTTAAGCCCCCAATGGGCTCAATGGGAAGGGGAAGGCTGCAATAACGGTACCGCAAATTGCGGTACCGTTATTGACCCCGGTATCGCTTTGAGGGTCCCGTTCTTAACGCCTGCTACAACCAGGCGTTAAGGAAGGACCCGCAAAGGGACCTCGGAAGTGGGCACAAAGGGATTACCGGCACCGGTGTCATTACTGGTGCCCGGTATCCCTTTGCGCCTGGGTCATAATGACCCCCAATGAGCAGTGTATCATTTTCCTAGAACTAACTAAAGAAATTGAACATGGTGTGCTGCACGAAACTAAAACTTGTACCTGTCAAAACTATAAACCTGTACTCCTGTATGTAAGAGGCCAAGCTGGTTCAGGCAAAACATTCTTAATAAAACTCATCAGCAAGTTCCTCCAACAATTGACAAACAACACACTTTCAGCTGCTGTCACTTTTCCACAGGTTTACCTGCCTACAACATAGGTGGTGTTACCTTACCCTGATTGCTACTCCTTTCAGTAGAACACCAAAACTAATTAGACTACTACAAACTTTCAGCAAAAGCTGCTATGGAGCTACGCATAGTTTTCAAACAAATGAAAATGCTCGTAATAGATGAGGTGAGCATGGTCTCCAACCTAATGTTGGCTTTGATTCACCTCATATTGCAAGAGGTCCTTAAAATGGGCTACAAAGAACTCTTTGGAGAAAAACACGTTATTGTTTTCGGATATCTTCTTCAATTAACACCAGTGAAAGGTGAACCTATTTTTAAAACCTTACAACACAAACTGTGCTGTAATACTCTTGGCAGCATAGGAAATGTAAATCTCTGGCAACATTTCCAATACAGAGAACTAACTGAAAACATGTGTGAGTCTGCAGACTTCACCTGTGCTAACATTTTGAAAAGCATTTAGATTAGTGTGCTCTCTAAGGAACAGACACATCCATGAGCTATACAGGCATAACACATCTGATACTGATGTCATGTAACAATTAGCACACAGAAATGTAAAATGTGTGCCCTTAATGCCAACCCTAGCAAGCTGTGCACAATTGAATGAAACAATGTTGAAAAATGAAATGCAACCAATATTGCAAATTTACTCCACAGACAAACTGGACGTGCACGGTATGACAGTACCTATGTGTCACCAAGCCACAGCACGACTAAATAGCTTAGAAAACTCTATCTCCAACACAGCTGGTTTGGAGAAAATGTTAACATTGTGCCTCATTACGAGTTTGGAGGTAGCCATGCTGCTATTAGCACCATGGCTGCCTCCAAACCGGGCTCCATTACCAAGTTCCTTCAATGAGGAATAACCGGGTCATTCCAACAATGGAGGACCCGGTAATTCCTCCTTGAAGGAACCATTCCCCTTTCCCATTTGAGCCCCCATAGGGCTCAATGGGTATGGGGAGGGAGGTAATAATGGGCACATTATAAATGGCCCGTTATTACCTCCCTTTTCCCCTCGCGGGACCCGGAAAGGACATCTGGTTTTACCAGACATCTGTTCCGAGTCCCGCAAAGGGAACCTCGTAATCAGCGCTCCCATAATGAAGGGGGCCGGTCCCGTACCAGCCCCCTTCATTACGGGAGCGCAAAGGTTATAATGAGGCCCATTGTGTTGAAACTGTAGAGTAATGCTAAAGTATAACCTTGATGTGGAGCAAGGTTAAGTTAATGGAGCACATGGTACAGTTGTTGGCTTCCAGACCTACCCACGTGACAACAGCATTCAGTTTGTCAACATCCACTTCGACAAATTTTCCAAAGTAAAAAGCATAGGACGCTCAAAAACCTGATTCCTTTTTTTGAAAGACATGTATGTATGCAGAGAACAGTTTTCTCTGTCTCTAGCATACGTAGTCACTATTCATAAATCGCAAGGTCTAATCCTAGATCAAGCATTGATTGACAATGGCAGCACAGTCTTTAAAGAAGGCATGAGTTACGTAGCACTGTCATGCCTACGTATACTTGAAGTACTATTTCTAGTCAATTTTGATGCAAGCAAAGTCAAGGCTGACATTCATTGCATCGTAGAGTACAACAGACTTTGTGCACTCTACACACCTCATCTCAAAATTTACCCTGTTCCTGAAAAAAAAGGAAAACTTTGTAAAAGAAAACTAGTGCACACACAAATTATACGTGATCTCCAACTGTACCACCAAAGAAATTGAAAGCAGCTGGTACGCCATCAATTACCACAACCACAGAAGGATGTACTGAAAAGGCAAATGCATACCCAACTGCACAAACAAAGAGAAGTACCTCTTCAAAAAAAGCATGTTGCCTTCCATCAAATGACTCAGACACAGAAGTGTGTGACCCATTCAGATTTCCCAACACAACTGGTGTAAATTGCTATGCAAATGTTGCAATCAATATTCTATTCCAATTGCCTCCAATTGTTGAAAACATTTACTTAAAGGGTGCAGACCAGTTGTGTTTGCAAATGCTACTCCTTCATAGAAATGCAACAAACAATCCTGACAACACGCACAGTGGGCCTCATTATGGCTTTGGCGGTAGCCATGCCGCTATTGGCGGCATGGCTGCCTCCAAAACCGGGTCCGGGTTCCCTGAATGGGGAATTAACAGGCCATTCCAAGTTTGGAGGGCACGGTAATTCCTCCCTCAGGGAACCCGGGCCCGGATCTTCCCCATTCCCATTCCCATTCGAGCCCCCATAGGGGACCTCGTAATTTTGTGGAATGGGTTTAATAGGTCCGCCTCCATTAGTGGAGCCCGTTAACCCATTCTGCAAGGGTTATAATGAGGCCCAGTGTCTCAGAAATAAGGCAGGAATTGGACTACTGTGCGGGAAAGGTGAGATTCACTATAAACACACAAGAAGATCCACAAGAATGTCTAATGTACTTACTGCAAGTACTGGAAAGCAAAAACATACCAATAAATGAAAACTTCCAGATTTCATACATGTGGAAACATATGTGCACTCTCTGCAGCCATATGTGGCAGGAACAAGTCCCTAATGAGCGCTTTGTGTATATACCTATACCTGGGCAGTGCTTGGGTCCTTAGGGTGCCCAGATGCAATTTTACAGGCCCTGGTAGACCTCCATACGGATAATGAGGCTTGTGTTTGTAGTGGCTCTGGGGGGCACTGTACGGCCTGCTTCCAGGTGGGGTGTGGTGTGAGGCAGGGCTGCGTATTGGCTCCTATTTGCTTCTGCCTCTACATCAATGGCCTCTCACAGGACCTGGTAGGTGTACTGGCCGATTATTTAACATTGGGTGGTAGGGGGTTCCCAGTATTGGCCTATGCTGACGACACCGTCCTTTTGGCAAGAACTCCTCGGGCGCTACAGGCCCTGATTAATGCCTACTCCACGTTTATGGGCAACTTGGGTCTAAAAATTAATTCCATCTGCGATAATGGCGTGTGTGGGTAGAAAACGTCTTGTGCCAATGAAACCCATGCTCTGTGTTGGAGAAATCATCCCCAGAGTTAAGTCCTTTTACTACCTTGGGATACGGTTCTCTGAGGCACTAAATGGTAAAGAAATGTGGCAAAACAATCTGTTAAGATGAGCCAACAGCTAGGTAGTATCTCACGGTTTATGTCAAAGTGTAGGGGTTAGCCATTGGACATGATTCTCAAGATTTATTGCACCCAAACCATGGCCTCGACTCTGTATGGCGCAGCTATCTGGGGTTACCAGAATGCGGTGTAAATACAGAGAAAGGAGAGCAAATT
Source organism: Ambystoma mexicanum (assembly GCF_040938575.1). Classification (NCBI taxonomy): domain Eukaryota; kingdom Metazoa; phylum Chordata; class Amphibia; order Caudata; family Ambystomatidae; genus Ambystoma; species Ambystoma mexicanum. The sequence goes on along the minus strand of NC_090931.1, from coordinate 490,605,845 downwards.
TTTTAAAAATGTGCGCGGGCTTCCGCCCAGTGTTTCTGGAATAGCGGTCCATAGGGAATTGGGGGTGGAGCATTGGGAAGATCAGTGGGCACTGGCCCCTTTGTTATTCTTGGTCAGGCTTTGGGCGAATGAGCACGCCACCCTGTGTCAAACCATCCTACGTACTGTGATGGACAAATGTGGCTGGAAAAAAAATCCTTGGTTAGCATATGTTTTTTCATTTTTGGGGAAAGCTAATTTGGGTACGCTTTTTCTGCCTGTTTCACTTATATCTAAGAGTGAGGGGGCTGTTTATAAAGCCATGTTGGGTGAAGTTATAGTAAAAAAAAGAATTCTTCTTGAGTCTGGCCTTAGTAATGCCGAACTGCACTCCAGCATCAGTTGTTTAACAGGAATCCAACAGTATTTGCTAAGGAGTCTGCTGAAAAAGGACAGGTGGTTGATCTCCAGAGCACGGTTCAATTGTCTTCGGTTGAATGGTAACACTCTTAAGTGGAGGGGTTTTCCCGACACAGCAAGCTGCCCGGTTTGTGGTTATTATAGAGAGGATCTCACCCATTTGCTGTTCTTTTGCACAGGATATGTTGGCATACGTAAATTGACTTTGATTCCTGTCCTCAAGAAGACAGCGATTCGTACACACAGGGCTGCTTTAGTGTTCCTTTTGAGTGCTGAAACAGTTTTCACTGCTTGGGCTCTCTTGACGTTTCTGAAAAGAGCGATGTACTTCAGAAATTGTATTATGAAACTTCAAGGTGACGAAGGCCTGTAAACAAAGTATAATATCTTTTTCTTTGGGATAATAGGTATGTGTATAGCTGTTGGTTTGATTCTTCTCCCATGTTTTCCGAATACAGCCCCTGTTGAGGTAATTTTTTTAACATACAAATGTTTTTGTACACTGTTCTTAGGAATTGTTTATTGATTGTATTTTTATGGTAAGGCAATTTTATGAATTTGTAAATTGGATCTGTGCATTAATGCGTTTTATCTGTTGTTTAATGGTTGTTTTTACACATCCGAATAAACTTGATTGATTGATTGACTATACCTAACTGTGAATCCATTCCATTTCAACAGCTTGTACAAAATGCAAACCATGGCATGTACTACTTGCAAATCAAACAATCGTTCCACCTTACAGATACAATCACATAGCCCATACGTAATAGTAATGCTTTTACGATACAATGCACATGGTACCAAAAACTACTGGAAGCTTACTAGCTTCACACATGGTTAAGTATCACTTGGCAAGAAAATCTTCACAACAGTAGGCATAATCTACCACACCAGCGCCATAACCACTGCAGGTCACTGTACTGCATACATTTAAACGAAAGGTGGGTGGTTTGAATGCAATGATACTTCCATTACTCTGAAGCAGAGATTACCAGCAAATCTTGCAAATGCCTGCTTAATATTCTTGAAACCAAAATGTACTCACTGATCTACAAAAGTAGCATTGCCTACTGCCCAATACCCACCAACAGATATGTAATTGCAAATGAAAAATAACCTTCTGCCCTGTGAAACTGGAACAACTTGACATACACCAACTGGCCCATGAGGACATCCGTTGCGCTGCTATACAGTTTTTTCCACAATGACCCAATGATTATAGTCACTGAAACAACAACTGTGGAAAGGACACACTAATATTGTTTCCCACATAGTGCTTAAAAAGAAAAGTACTGAGTATGAGGGTCTACAAACTGTCCTCAATGACCTATGAAACGACCAGCTGTTAGAATAAGGCAACCGCTTTCTAACAATGCCCATACCACTGCAACAAATACACAACTGTATGTAACTCCACCCATAATACTGCAAAGACACTTCACAACAGTGAAAAATGGAAATTCGCCAGGAAGAATGAATGTGCTTGAAGACATACCTGAGAAAATGTAAACAGTTAGAATCCGCCAACGGGTATCTAACTGCAACCATAAAACTACAATATTACTTCCCATTACTACACAATTTGAAATCCACCAGCAAAAATGAAAGTTCTTCTGAGGAAACCCTTCAACACTTATTAAGTATAAACAACCAGAATACACCAGCTGGTATATTACTGCACCCGCAGTACTACAATGTTACTTCCAGTGGTCAAACTGTCAAAATCAGCCTTGAGCAATCACAGTGCTACAAACATACCCTCAACAACTTTCAAACTACCAACAGTTAGAATACGCCAACAGGTATCTAACTGCCCCCACAATCCTGCAGTATTAGTTTTGCAATATTACAGTACTTATAAAAACACCAATAGCAATCAAACGCATGAACAGGTACTGCTAAAAAGAGGACACAGATAAACATTTCAAAATCATACATCATTTCAATTCCTCCTACTGCAACAGTGCTTATAACCAGAAGACCACATAGATATGCACCTTAAACATACCTGCAAGTACTGCACACGTCAGTGAAACAGAGTGTGCCACATTACATAACAACAAATAAATGTAGATATTCTTTTGTTCATCCTGCATGGATTTCTTTTCCCACAGACCCAATGATTATGCAAACAAACACAGGAACTGAGCACATTGCACAGTACACTTGTTTAAAGCGTGGTACTTGTAAAGTACTAATTATGATGGTTCACACAGTACATAAATGTATGAAATGGAATGCAATACGACATTATGAAGTACCTACCCTAACATGTTATGTTTTCTTTTATCACAGACAATGAAACAAAGATGTCTCCTGCATTTCCACATGCCACAATATTCAAATCTGCTATTGCCATTTTAAAAGTATTCTACCCTGAGTTCAAAAAAGGTGTACAGTGCTATGTTGGATGTCTGCCGACATGACGTGGCCCTCCGGACCAATCAGAGTCCTGTCCGTGGAGCGATTAGGGAAATGGGTCGATGGAGTGGACCCAGATATAACAATTTTTTGGCACCTACATTTTAGGTGTTTTTAAAAAAACAACTGGACGGAAAGTTTTTTCCCATTTAGTTTATGAAGAAAAAAATCATTTTGGGCCCCTCTATATCTTTGCCCCCCCTTAATGAAACCTCACCAAACTTACCAAAAACATTTAGAGCGGGCCGTCTACTTTTCTTGCAAAGATTGGTGAGAATTCATCCAGGGAGAGCGAAGTTATAAGCCTCCCAAACGTGCTCTTCCTATGGGTTTAGCAACTTAACCATAACTACCGCAGGCCGTGTAATATAGAGGGTTCCTGCGACTTGCCCTGTAATAAGTATCTCAATAAGCATACTCTCTTTTTTTAACACTCTAGCAAATGCCATGCATTGCAGCATTCATCACCTGGTCACATGAAACAGCAAACAATTACAATACTCTGCATTTCAAAATGTTTATTTTTAGAAGCATGTTCATGAAAGTTAAAACATGCATATGTGCCTGTACAGCAGCTGTGTCACTTTTCCATAAAATAAGGGAAAACCAGATAAAATAGACCTGCAGACTATTTTTAAGTGGCACTTAGTGTCTGCCAGTTTAATATGTTGGCACCACATGCATACATCCCAACATCACCAATTCCAATGTATAGGTGCTTCTTAAGTCTTTCTTTTTTCTTTATTCTGTCACTTCCAATTGACTTTGCCCATTATAAAACTGAAACTGCAAGTCCCAGAATGCAAAGAAAAAAGCACGACTGAACTTTATAATTCAAAACTGTGACATGTATATCAAATAAACATATGGAATGCTGTGCTTTTCAAAATATCTTTTTGGAGGCCTTTTTTAGAAAGTAAAAAAATGTATATCTGCACATCCAGCATCACTGTGTCACTTTTTCATAAAAGAAAGTAAAAATAGAAAAATAGGTTTGTACATCATTTGTAATTGGCACTCAGTGTACTTCATAACATAACATAATCCATTCCACTCTAAGCTGCTTATGCAGTCCTACTCTTTTCACTACATTCTGTGACTTGTACTCCATTTTCACAACGGTAAAAGTGGAACTACAAGTCCCATAATGCAGACAAAGGGCCTGATCACAACTTGGCCATACCACTGGCTGTATTACCGCCGGCGGTAAAAGCCCTACCGCCGAACTCCCCGGTGCTAATAGCACCGGATCACGAGTTCGGCGGTAAAGTAATTCCCCATTCCCCATTGAGCCCATTCGGGAATGCCCCATTCCCCATTGGGCTCAATGGGGAATTTTCGCGCTCTTACCGCCGGCGGATTTCCCGCCGGCGGTAACAGCGCAAATTTTCAGCGGATTTCCCCCGAGCTCAGAGCTGGGCCGAAATCCGCCAAAAACCTGATTCGGCAGACCCTTACATCCGGCGGTATTAGCGCTACTGCCGGATTTAAGGGTTACCGCCGAAGTCGTGATCAGGCCCAAAACCTCTATGGCTACCTAAACACCTACAAATTAGGATGCATCATGTTGTCAAGTATGCATATACACCTAACACATTAAACTTATACACACCAACTGCCACTTAAAAGTATAATACAAATCTTTTCCATCAACATTTCTTCTCTTTTACAAAATGTTACAGAGCTTCTGCAAATGTACATACAAATTTCTTAAATTTCATGAAAATGCTCCAAAAAGCAACAATATTTAACAGTCCATCAATTGTATTCACTTTTTCCCCACCACTCCACCTTCCATTAGAAATATGACCCTTCCTTCCAAACAGTACTTTGCCATTACCACACCCGCCTTCACCCTTGACTTGATCCCTGCCCACGCTGTTCCTCAAAACAGCACAATCACTGTACAGATTCCATCACACTATCAATGTCTTTCCTCACTAACTCAACACCATCACACCTCTGTACACTCGCATTCTCACAACCTTTCCAACCACACCTAATATACCACTTCACAATCAAACAACACTCTATTCATCTCTACAATCACACTCATGCACCCTACATGCATATACATTGCACACATTTCCAATACAACCTTTCTCTTTTCTCAACAGACACAACAAAATGCCTACCAAACAGCAACTCCGTAGAAAAGAAAGAACTAGAGCAGATAAGACTAAAAGTAGTTTTACAAAGGTAGCAGGTGCCCCTCTCTCGCAAGAACAGACATGATAACCTGTTCAGTGGTTATTAACCACTTGAGAGTTCGCAGCCACTGCTTTTACTCACTGTGCCTTTCACAGATGGGAAATATCCATTTGCATATCAGTCTTTGTCCTGCCCTGGGGCAGTCCAGCACCGAAATACAATGGCAATTCCAATCTGAACATGAGTACCACCAGCAACCCCATACACGTGTTTTACCCTTGTTGGGGATCATCAGTGAGGTGAAGCTGATGCCTCTCTGAGCACAGTGAGAGGGAGACCACGTCTGGTTGCCCCCAGGAGACCTAGGGTTACCAATCCCAGGTTCCTTAAAAAATAGTTTTACAAAGGTAGCAGGCGCCCCTCTCTCGCAAGAACAGACATGATAACCTGTTCAGTGGTTATTAACCACTTGAGAGTTCGCAGCCACTGCTTTTACTCACTGTGCCTTTCACTGCTTAGAGAGGCATCAGCTTCACCTCACTGATGATCCCCAACAAGGGTGAAACACGTGTATGGGGTTGCTGGTGGTACTCTCGTTCAGATTGGAATTGCCATTGTATTTCGGTGCTGGACTGCCCCTGGGCAGGACAAAGACTGATATGCAAATGGATATTTCCCATCTGTGAAAGGCACAGTGAGTAAAAGCAGTGGCTGCGAACTCTCAAGTGGTTAATAACCACTGAACAGGTTATCATGTCTGTTCTTGCGAGAGAGGGGCGCCTGCTACCTTTGTAAAACTATTTGTTAAGGAACCTGGGATTGGTAACCCTAGGTCTCCTGGGGGCAACCAGACGTGGTCTCCCTCTCACTGTGCTTAGAGAGGCATCAGCTTCACCTCACTGATGATCCCCAACAAGGGTGAAACAGGTGTATGGGGTTGCTGGTGGTACTCTCGTTCAGATTGGAATTGCCATTGTATTTCGGTGCTGGACTGCCCCTGGGCAGGACAAAGACTGATATGCAAATGGATATTTCCCATCTGTGAAAGGCACAGTGAGTAAAAGCAGTGGCTGCGAACTCTCAAGTGGTTAATAACCACTGAACAGGTTATCATGTCTGTTCTTGCGAGAGAGGGGCGCCCGCTACCTTTGTAAAACTATTTGTTAAGGAACCTGGGATTGGTAACCCTAGGTCTCCTGGGGGCAACCAGACGTGGTCTCCCTCTCACTGTGCTTAGAGAGGCATCAGCTTCACCTCACTGATGATCCCCAACAAGGGTGAAACACGTGTATGGGGTTGCTGGTGGTACTCTCGTTCAGATTGGAATTGCCATTGTATTTCGGTGCTGGACTGCCCCTGGGCAGGACAAAGACTGATATGCAAATGGATATTTCCCATCTGTGAAAGGCACAGTGAGTAAAAGCAGTGTCTGCGAACTCTCAAGTGGTTAATAACCACTGAACATGTTATCATGTCTGTTCTTGCGAGAGAGGGGCGCCCGCTACCTTTGTAAAACTAAGACTAAAAGTACACCACATAGTCATCCACCTCTAAAACAATTTATCGAAAACATCAAAACAAAAGAGCTAGTAACCTCACTCAACAAAACTAAACCAACCAAGACTAAAGAAGGTAAAGTCCCTTTTGAAAAAACAAAAAGTAAACAATGCTGTACAAAGAAAAGCAGACCTACTAACAAACTATTATATAGCGTGCTCCATTTGATATAGCTGTGTGCCATTCTGTATCTATTATATAGCGTGCTCCACTAGATTTAGCTGTGTGCCACTCTGTACGTACCTTATAGCATGCTCCACTTGATCTAACTGTGTCCCATCTGTACCTATTTAAAAGCATGCTCCACTTGATTCAGATGTGTACCACTATGTACCTATCTTATAGCGTGCTCCACTTGATCTAACTGTGTCCCATTCTGTACCTGTTTTATAGCGTGCTCCACTTTATTCAGATGTGTACCACTCTGTACCTATTTTATAGTATGCTCCACTTGATTTAGCTGTGTTGCCCTACCGCCTTTAGGCATCCCAACTGTTCGCTATTGCTCCCTACCTACCATTAGGCTCTCGCCCACTTGACCTATGTTTATCATCTTTTTTTACCAGCTGTACGGACGCTCCCAATTCCAAGTTGTTTTGCCTACATTCCCAGATCTCATCTCACCATGTACATGCCCTACCTAATAGGTTGCTCACTACTGTTACTCTACATGACACCATTGTTAGCCTGGTCGTCCTATCACTCCATCTTGGCAAATTCCAGGTCCACTATGCTGTGCTCAGTACCTAATACCAGTGCTAGCCTATCTCGTCAGAGAAGGTGTCCAGTTATAGTACCAAATACAAAAGGATCGAATGCCAAAGGGTCGACTCAATTTGACCTAAAACCAAAGGGTCACATTTTTTTTTTAAATATATCTTTTTTTGGGTTTCTGTTTTGGAAAAAAAAATGGTTTTTACCACAAAAAAAGAGGTTCAGGGGGACCCCCCCTCAAACAAAATAAAAAAAATTCGACCCTTTGGTTTTCGGTCCTTTTGATTCGACCCTTTGGTCATTCGATCCTATGCATTTGAAACTTTGACCTATAACCGTCAGAGAGCACTCCACTCTCCACAGTCCTGCCACTCTTCCTAAAGCAGAGCATCAGTACTATGCTTACTTCCGCTGCATCACCTCCCAACCCTTAACTGAACTCGCCGAATCTATGGTTAGACCACTTCACAACCAAACCAACCCCTGATCAACCTTCTGCAATGAGCCTCAGGAACCTCAGATTAGGTTCCAGATTCTCTCGTGCAGCCAGCCGACCAAATCTACTCACTACGACGGCGAAAACGACCAACACTCTCGGCAATCACTCACATAGACTTAAGCTACCTGGCATCAAGAACACTACTCCTAAACCTCCGCCGGACGCAAACAATATTAAGGGCCTCATTACGAGTATGGAGGTAGCCATGGAGCTATTAGCTCCATGGCTGCCTCCGTACCGGGCTCCATTACCGGGTTCCTGCAATGGGGCCTTACCGGGTCATTCCGACATAGGAGAACCCGGTAAGCCCTCCTTGCAGGAACCATTCCCCATTCCCATTTGAGCCCCCAAAGGGCTCAATGGGAATGGGGAGGGAGGTAACAACAGGCACATTGCAAGTGTCCAATTGTTACCTCCCTCTTCCCCTCGCGGGACCCAGAAAAGACATCTGGTTTTACCAGACATCTGATCCGGGTCCCGCGAAGGGACACTCGTAATCGGCGCTCCCGTAATGAAGGGGGCCGGTCCCGTACCGGCTCCCTTCATTCCGGGAGCGCCAGGGTCGAAATGAGGCTCTAAGTCTATTTCTACCAATGGTACCATGTTTAAGAGTGCCCTTTTCAATGCCAGGTCCCTCCTTGTCCACGCGCTGGATATTGCAGACTTAATCACAGCCCAAGACCTAGATCTCCTAGCAATATGGGCCAGACCACTACTCTCCCTTGCTATCCCCAATGGTTACTCTATCCTTAGATGTGATGAAACACTAACCAATCCACAAGCGGAGGGGTTGCCTTCATATTTAGAAGCTCCCTTTGTCTTAGACCCATCACTAATCAGCATATTCATTCAGCTGAGCTATTATCTGTCAAATTGCCTATCTCACCCAACCAAATTATCACCCTGCACCTTATCTATAGGCCCCCAACTTTGAAGATGACATCACCTCTCTCTTAACGACCAATACTAAGCCAAATTCACAAATGATTCTACTTGGGGATTTCAATCTTGGTTTTCAAGTTCCAAATGACCACAAAGTTCTGGACATTGCCAGCACACTAACTGATTTGGGCTTCTCCCATCACATCCAGGAACCTACTCATAACAGGGGGAGAACCCTTGATTGGCTGGTCTATCTGAACTGCAGCGTTAATGTAGTGTCAAATACACCTAGCGCCTTGTCAGATCATCACACGATAACCTTCAATATCAAAGTCACTAACCAATGCTCCAAACAGAACATTGCACCATCCATAAGCACAAGAAATAAAAGGGACATAACAAGGGAGAAACTGCTTCCACTTATCCTACCCATACTAAACAATGCCTTGGTGTCTTGCGCGGACCCCAATATCCTAGTCGATACCTTCAATCAAGCCATACTTAAAGGCATGAACACTATTGCCCCAATTAAACTTCGGAAAACTAAACCAGGTGCACACCTCAACTCGTGGTTCACGCCTCATCTAAGAGTACTACGTAAGGATAAGAGAACAGCTGAAGCCCGTTGGAAAAGCCTTCCTTCAGATGCGAATAAGGACAGCCTTATGCTAGCTTCCCTCAACTACAAGGAGGCAATCTTCCAAGCCAAAAAAGACATCTATAACAAACGCATCCTGCAAGCGGAATCCAACACCAAAGAGTTATTTAAGATACTTAAAGAATTGGAAACGCCATCAGCCCCACCTGACACCTGTAGCAAAGACAGCAAATGGTGCTCCAATGTACAAAAAGCGCTCTTCAATAAAATCTCCACCTTAAAAAACAAAATCAATGCCAAAAAAAGTATTTTATCGACTGACCCTCAGTATTCCATACCCACTGGGATAACCACCACTCCCCCTCACACCCACAAACCCTTTAGCTTCTCTCCTCTATCTACCAAAGAGGTCCAAAACATCATCAGTAAGATCAAACCATCTAACTGCTAAAGCGACATGTGCCCAGCCCCTATCATCAAGGAATATGCCTATGAATTAGCATCATTCATCACCGCTGTCATAAACTCCTCATTCAACACAGATACCATCCCAGACAATCTTAAGGACGTGTGGGTTATCCCGCTGCTAAAAAAAAACGTCCCTTGACCCAAGCACCCAGACTAATTACAGGCCCATCACCACGGTTCCTTTCTTACTGAAAATCTTGGATCGTGATGCATACTTGCAGAGCCACGATTATCTAGAATCAAACAAACTCATCGGCCTTAGACAATCCGGTATACACACATTTCACGCGGTATTTTTCATCGCGTGTTTTTTCATCGCCGTTTTTATTTCGTAAAAAAACTTTTTTTTTTTGGGGGGGGGGTTAAAAAATTAAATATATGGTTGTGGGTGTAAGGGAATAAAAAAAAACAAAAAAGGGGGACTTGGGGGGGTAACCCCCGCAAAACAAATAAATTAAAAAAACTAGTTTTTCGAGAAAAAAAAACGGCGATGAAAAAATCCACGATGAAAAATACTGCGGCGAAATAACGTAGAACCGCTAATCCGGCTTCCGACCAAAGCACAGAACTGAAACTGCCCTTATCGACCTAAAAACCCAAATTGAGTACCTTAATGATAACAGCAAGTTGGCCCTGTTACTATTAATATACTTATCAGCAGCATTTGATCTTGTTAACCATCAAATTCTCGTTCATCACCTCAAATCCGCAGCCCATTTTTCCGACAAAGCTACAACATGGATTAAATCCTTCCTGGCAAACAGGTCCATGAGGGTCTTCTCCCCATCGGCCTCTGCTGAATCCTCGCCAGTCCTATGCGGGGTCCACAAAGGATCCTGTGTTTCACCTACACTCTATAACATGTTTACGAAGCCGCTCTTTGATATTCTTGACTATTTGGGTGTCACCTACACTAACTACGCTGATGACACCCAAATACACATCCCTATCGCTGGTGACCATACAGCGAAAACCAAAGCCGTAAATGAGGTCTATCTGGTCATCCAGGCTTGGATGGCACAACACAGGCTCTGTCTTAATGACAATAAGACAGAGCTACTCATCCTTGGCATACATCACAGACAAAACAGGCTAGATCTTGCATTTAAATCCTTCATCATTGACAGCAACACCATTAAGGTATCTAACAACACTAAAACCCTAGGCATTTATCTTGACTCAACCCTATCTCTCACAAGGTAGACCAATACTCTTATCTCATCGTCAGCCTACACATGTAAACTTATCACGGCATGTCGTCCATTCCTCACTACGGCCAATTGCACCACTCTTGCCAGAACCCTCATCATGCCGAAAATTGACTACTGTAATACGTTTTATCTGGGGACTAGTCAATGGAATTTAAGCAAGTTACAGGTTACCCAAAACAATGCCATCAGGGTGGCTCTAAATATCCCTAGGAATCAGCATATCTCTGACACCAGACGTAGCCTGCACTGGCTTTCTGTCTCCCAAAGAATCTCCCTCAAAACTCTTGCTCTCACACATAAATGCTTGGCTCACCAGGCTCCAATATACCTAGCAAACCGCTTCGCACCCCACACTTCCTCTCACCCTCATAGAACAGCCCAAGCTCACTTCCTTTCAATCCCTAGGTTTAAACTTCAGAAAGCAGGCGGGCCAGTTTCCCTGTCCTCACCACCAAAATATGGAATTCGCGACCTAACCCTCTTAGATCTGATCCTTCCTTCCACTCTTTCAAGAACAAAGCTAAAATCTGGCTCATAGCTCAAGGATGACAAAGTCCCCACATGCCTCACGATCCATAATAGCTAATACTGCTTGTCTAATGTCTGATTTCCCTAAGCCTTGCAGGTCTAACTAAATTCCTCTGTAATATCTTGTACATTTCTTGTAAGTATCTGTGAATGTTGTTGAACTTTTTCTTGTATAATATGTTCATATGTCCGCTGCATACTATGTCATGTAACCTCAAGAAATGCACGCAAATGCCTTTGGGCCAGGCGCGCTTTACAAATAAACAAAATACAAATACAGATACAAACCCAATACTCTATCTACCAGTGTTAACATATTCACGGTAAAGCAATCCAAAACAATGTTGTTACAAAAAATGTTCCACAGTAGAGTTCTTCACAATCTTATAAAAACATCTGAAAAGTCATGATCTTCCCTTAAATACTACAGCAGGAGAGTAATCCTGCAAGCTCTAATTGACAGAACTTTTCTACTAAAGAGAACATTGCTTATATTGATTTTAAACAGAATGACTAAATTATTCAATAAATGACAACAAGTACTTTTAAACATGCTTACTGTCAATATAGAAACCCTTTCACACTTCTGCAATGGTGAATGGATTCACACAAGCAGCACAGAACCATATTTCAATGAAGAAGCTTATAAACAAGAACAACAAAAAACAATTGCCATAGACAATAGTGGTTGAGGGTATGAAATTGTGGAAGAAACCATAATGGCAAAAGAAACCCTTATTGAAAAAAATCCCCAACAAACTTTGAACCAAATGCTCCTTTCACCCAAATAAAGCATCCAATGTACAGATGGAAATGCAGCTCAATGTGGAATGTACGCCAACAATCCTTTAAGAGGGTAATTCATAGAATTGGGCGCACAAGTGGCGCACGTGGCTGGCGCACAGAGTGCGGGTGCCGCAGTTTGCACCAGCCGCGTGCGCCAAAACCCATTTTGGCACACAACGTATTCATGGATTTGTAAATCCATAAGCAGCCATGGCACAGGTTGGCGCAGTGACCCTGCAGCAGCGCCAGTTACGCCCCACAAACCCGCCCTGCGCGCCAAAAAACATTGCACAAGTCCAGTACATGGAGCAAAGGCCAGTGGACCAGCATACAGCCCCCCAACCACGAAAACACGTGTAAAACTCCCCGTGCACCCCTCGGAATACATGTACCCTGCTAGCGCCAGCGAAATCGCGTGTAAAACTCCTGCGCACCCCTCGGAATACACGTACCCTGCTCGCGCCAGGCCAATCACGTGTGAAACTCCCTGCGCACTCCTCGGAATACACGTACCCGCTCACGCCAGGCCAATCGCGTGTGAATCTCCCTGTGCACCCCTTGAAAGACACATACCCCGCTCGCGCCAGGCCTATCGCGTGTGAAACTCCCCACGCACCCCTCGGAATACACGTACCCCGCTCGCGCCAGCGAAAACGCGTGTGAAACTCCCCATGCACCCCTTGGAATACACATACCGTGCTGGTGCCAGCAAAATCGTGTGTAAAACTCCCTGCGCACCCGCGGAATACACATACCCCGCTCGTACCAGCAAAATCACGTGTGAAAGTCCACACGCACCCCCGGAATACCATGCCCCACAGGCAGCCCACACCACAGGTGGGACTTTTTCCACACATTTTATCTGGCGCGAGCGGGGCACGTGTATTCCGAGGAGTGCGCAGGGAGTTTTACATGTGATTTTGCAGTGTGTGCCCTCCGGGTGTGCCCCCCCATGCCCTGCAGGCAGCCCACACCACAAGGGACCACCCCACGCCCCTGGCCATGCCCCGAAGGCAGCCCATCACCCCATGCCATGCCACATAGTCAGGCCACATGGCACCATGCACTTGGGAGCCCCGACTCATCTCCCCCACCATACCCACCATTGACGGGCACCTGCCAGCAGGCCCCGACTCATGACGCCCACCCAACACGTCATCACAATCTAGATCCATGGCCCTTATGGTCACCCAAATCCGAGCCCACGCCACCCCAGTCCAAACACCCAACCAAGCATTCCATCCACTCCACATTGAAATCCCCATGCCATGCTAGATCCCAAATAACCAGTATGCGCATGAATACAAGTCTGTCAGACCCACACAATGGCGACACATGACTGAGAAAACCCACATTGTGACATGCATGAAACCAATGAGAGATGACCACACAAATGCAGTAAAAAATAAAAATGTATTATATACACAACTGTATGAATGAAACGAAATTACTGTTAGGGAGAATTCTCATTTCATGGCTAATTTCCCTAACCTAGTGCTGCCCTCTGCAGCTTTGCTGGCTCTCTGGAGTTATTTCTTTCCACTTGGTAAGAGTGTGAGCTTTTCACGACTCTTGCTTGTGGTTTGCTATGTGTTTTTACCTGTTTTTAAGATTGTGAGCCCAGGAGTACACCACTTCAGTAGCCCCCTTCTTTGTGAGTGTCAAACAGCATCTTCAGTGCAGTGCCACAGGGTTGTCATTCAGACTTCCCACCGACTCCATTTCTGAGGTGACTACTGTCCCCCAGAAAAGGGTAAAGTTACCATTAACTTTACTTAGTCAAATTTAACCACAGATCCAGTACACACCATCTTACTTGGTGTGCTGGAAGGCTTAACTCTTAACTCTTTTTATCTGTACTTCCTAGAGCATTGGTTCACTCTTTTTAACATTTAGACATGGCTGGTGGCAGTGGTATCTACCCTAAATTTCTACCGCAGTTATCTTATACAACCATGGTAATATTGTAGTGTATTGTGTTAAAACTTAAACCCGCTTGACCAAATACTTTTTCGTTTGGCTCCGGTGCAGTTTATTCACCATTTCTTTTTGTTAAACTCGTTCTTGTGGTTTACTTTGCGCAGCAAACTAGGTTTGCCTTCTTTGTTCACTGTCTTTTGGCGGGCTTCTACCTTGAAGCCCTCCTCAAGGCGCCTGGGTGTCTAGGTAGTCTGAATGTGAGGGAGAGGTGTAGTCACCCCCTGCACAGGGTATCCTAGGAAACCCAAGTCGCACTTTTTCATGATTGGCTGAGGTTGTTATCCGGGCTGGACAACCCCCCTGCTGTGTGATTGACAGCCAGGCTGTGTGAATGGGGGATTTCCGCATAAAAGGCAGGTGTCTCTTGGGCTGGAAGTCAGAGAGTCGCCACTGGAACTACAAGGAACCAACGAGAAGTGGAGGAGAGGTCGACTGCTGCAACTACCCCGTACCAGTGAAGCCCTGCTGCAGTCCTGAGCTATCTACCCTTCAACGACTAAGACGAGATCCAGTCCGGAGTCTTCTTCCCTTGAGCCTGGTGGGGATAACCAGCTCATCTTCTTCAGTCAGAGGTCGCCTTAGTGGTCGAAATCGCTGCACACTGCTGTAGTGGTCCGGATAGCCACCTGAAGAACCTCTCCTGTTTTTAAGGAGCACACTTTTATTAATTGTCGCTGCTGCCGGCCTCATCCCTGTGTGGTGCGGTCCCTCTCATCGTCCTTCTTCGTGCTGAAGCTGCAGGAAAGCGTGGGTCTGCGGGAAACCAACAGGAACAACTGCCATGGCACCAGCTTCGTTCTTTGAGAAAGCTACTGTGTCCTGTTTGAGGAATTTTGGGTGAAATCCCTATTTCTCTACTTTAAGGCTTGTCCTTACTTCTGCCTCCTTCTTATGACTTTTGCTTCCGAACATTGACAATATCAAAGTACTCTTGGCAACGTTGAATCTCGAACTGTCCGACTGTGTGATCCTCGACAACAGGCACCTGGTGTCACTCACTTGACTTTGGCTCCGGCCCCTTGACTCTAGAATTCCTGTCTATGTGTGTTCTTCGATTCTGTCTGCCCAACCAACATATTGCCTGTGATTTTGGCCCCCAACTCTCTCTGGGTATTTCGGGTGCTAAGTGTGTTTTTACCCCGGTATACGCGTTTATCTAATAGAGCAAACTGTCAAAATGTGATTGCAATTATATTCACGGTAAAGTGTTCTGTTTCATAACACCGGTCCATTCAAACACAGGTTACTTACTTCGAATAATACTGTACAAAGTGAATTGGTTAGTTGTAGTATATTTTACGTGTGGTTTTTGAATTAATTGAAGTGACGTGTTAATAACAAATGATTTAAAAAAAATATACTTATATTTTTTACCTGAAAACCTGAGTCAGTGTTTGCTTGAGTCACAGTAATTGTGGTCCCTTTGTGTAATCTCTGCTACTGCTCATATACTCTTGAGATAAGTCTGGCTGCTCTGCTACTGCTACCACTTTAACATAGTAATACAGGCTTGTACCAAAGGTAAAACTTGTATTGCCACCTGTAGTCTTAATTGTGTGTAGTGGTCCCTAAGGGCACTGCACAGGATTCTGCCTAACACTGGTGTACAGCGGTGAGGATTTGGAAGTAGAGTGATTACACTTAGAGTGCTGCTATTGCTTGGGTTCAACTAACCACAAGGTTAAAACCACTAATTCTATCTTACTAAGAAATCAAGTCAAATATAGAAAGCTACACTGAAGATGGTCTTTTGAACTACACTGCTGATGTTTTGAGAACCATGTGTAGGGAGAGGAGTCTCTCTGGTAAAGGAAAGAAATCTGAATTCATTCCAAAGTTAATAGGAAAACAAAGTCTGGAGAGTGGGTCAGAAGGGCCTACCCTTTCAGCAAATGTGGATAATGATGTTTCTGATTCTGAGAGTGTTGATTTGGAAGAAGTAGATGAGTCCTTGTTAGGTAACCCTACAACTCCTTTGCTTGCCCAGAAAGCACAACCTCTGTCCACTGGGACCCCCATAGGTCCTACACTTACTCCTGCATTTATTGCACTTGAGAAAAAGAGACTTGAATTGGAAGTGAAACGTATTGATGCACAAACTGCAATGAAACATCAAGAGTTAAGGCTCAGAGAAATGGAGCTGAATCATGAACTAGAGATGAAGAAATTGTCTGTAGAAAATGCTTCACTCCCAGAGTCTTCTAGGTCTGCCAGCCCTAAGAGACCCCATATGCCAAAGGAAATGATTGGTATGTATGAGACTAAACTTGATGGTCTGGATTGGCTAGCAATGTTTGAGTACAATCATGGGATTCAAGGTATCTCAGGGAATCAGCTGATTCCCTGGCTTTTCTCTAGGCTTCCCCCTGCTGCAGGTGATGCTGTAATGGAATTGGGGGAGGAGGATAAACAGGATTATGAGTGTGTGAAGCTAGCATTAATAGATAGATTTGGGAAGACCGCTTCACAGTATTTTAAGAGGTTTAGAACCCTCAAAAAGCATGGTGGTACCCCTTGGGCTACCTGGGTGTGTGAATGTTTGAAAAACTTAGATGGCTGGGATAAGGGTTACAAAGTGAACACTTATGAAGGTTTGAGGAATCTTGTGATGTTGGAGTCTATTTTTGATGTCTGTTCCCCTGAGCTTAGACAGCACTTGACTGATTCAAAGGAGATAGATCCTAAGAAACTAGCTAAGGCTGCTGACTTGTGGGTTGCCACAGGGCCACTCACAAGGATTCTGCGGCAACTCAGAAAAAGGATGGGGGAAAGCAGCCAAAGAAAGACAACAAAGAGAATTCCAGTAACTCCAATCCAAAAGAGGGCCCCAAACATAACCAGGGTAAGCCACAAGGTAAACCAAATCAGGCTAGTGTACCATCTGGTCCCAAACCAGATGGAGGTCAGAGTAAACCCCCATTCGAGAGAGCATTTGGAAAATGCTTTGTTTGTGGGCTACCTGACCATGTGAAAAGAGATCCCAGATGTAAGGGTAAACCTTCAGGGATCAACACTGTCTCCTTAGCGTTCTCCCAGGTGGATGAAGTACCTATGACTAGTGGAAACTTTGAGTTACTAGCTGATGAGCCCATAAGAGCCTCAGCTAGTGTTTCTTTAGTGTCCTTGGGCCTTTGGGAACAACAGAACTTAGATGTCTATAACTCAATCCCAGATAATACTAAAGAGTATTACAAAGATAGTGTTCTTGTGAATGGTCAGGTGACCCCTGCCATCAGAGACACTGGAGCCAGCATAACTGAGGTTGATAAATGTCTTTTCAAGGTGGAGGATGTTGCTAAGGCACCCAAACATTTAACCATGTTAGCTGGAGGCCCTGTGCAAATGGTTCCCCAGTTACCAGCTCATCCAGTGTAATGACATGACTGTCAGGATACCTGTAAGTGTGCAAAATAACGTACCTGGGAGGGTCCTGCTGGGTAATGACCTTAAAACTCTTGGAGTTGTGTTTAGTACCCCCAAGCCACCCAGCAGAAGGAAGCAGGAGCTCAGAAGGTCTGCAAGGGAGAGAACCTTGAGAGGCTCTCCTGGGGACATGATAGAGGAAACTATCACCCCAAGTCCACAGGACTTACTTACTGCCATTGCAGGGCAAGGAAAGACCAAGGGGAAACCTGAGTCTGCCGGCAAGAAACCAGCAATCACTCCTGTGCCCAGAATGACATCCATGAGACTGTCCAAAGTCACATCTGTGACTTCCACACCAGCTGAGGCTGAGTGTGAGGTTCAACCCTGTATGGTCAAACTAGATACTGAGGAATCAGATCTAGAAGAGGATCTTAACTTGGTAGGAGATCTGGACCCTGTTGACCATCCTGAGCTGCAGTCTTTACTGGTAGAAGGTGGACCCAACAGGGAAGATTTCAGTAAGGGACAAAGAGAATGTCCTACCTTGGAAGGTCTTCGCCAACAGGCAACTTCTCAGCTCAATGGGGCTGAGCCTGGGAAGTATAGGTTGCACTGGGAAGATGGCCTCTTCTACAGTGAACCAACTGAGTCAACCCCTGGAGACTAAAAAAAAGACTTGTAGTACCTCTAGTGAACCGACTCCAGTTTCCGCAGTTAGCCCAGGAGATACCTTTGGCTGGTCACTTAAGTTTTAAGAAGACCAAGGAAAGGCTCTCTCTTTACTTCTATTGGCCTAAGATGGGGTCAGAAGTAGACAAATTCTGCAGAAACTGTCACACTTGCCAAACCTCTGGCAAGAATGGATCCAAGAATGTGGCACCCTTAGTGACTCTCCCAGTGGTGGGAGTTCCTTTTGAGAGGGTCGGGATTGACATTGTTGGTCCTTTTGATCCTCCCACATCTTCAGGCAACAGGTTTATCCTGGTTGTAGGGGATCATGCTACTAGATTTACTGAAGCCATACCTATGAGGACTGTTATGGCTCTGGCTGTGGCTAAGGCCCTACTTGGTATTTTTACCAGAGTAGGTTTTCCTAAGGAGGTGAAATCTGACAGGGGATCACATTTTATGTCCAACTACATGCAAGCCATGTGGAAAACCTGTGGAGTTACCTACAAGTTCTCAACTGCCTACCATCCCCAAACCAATGGGTTGGTAGAGAGGTTTAACCAAACTATGAAGAGCATGATAGGTGCTTTAGAAGAACACCTTAAAAGAAATGGGGACCTTCTACTGACATGCCTTCTCTTTGCATATAGAGAAGTCCCTCAGGAGGGAGTAGGATTTAGTTCCTTTGAACTTCTCTATGAACTTCTCTATGGCAATCCAGTAATAGGTCCATTGGTCCTGATTAAGGAGGGGTTGGAAAGTGCTCCTTCCCCAAGCCAGTCAGAGTGACTGACTATGTGATAGGTCTCCGGAGGAGAATGTCACAGATGATGGCAGAGGCAACTGAAAACTTGAGGGCTGGTCAAGCTCTGGTCAAATATTGGCATGACCAGAAGGCTAACATGGTTGAGTTTACTCAAGACAAGCTTGTTCTTGTTATGGTCCCGACAAGGCAGAGGGCCTTGCAGGACAAATGGATAGGACCCTTCAAGGTTGTGGGTAAACTTGGAGAGGTGAACTATCTGGTGGACTTAGAGAAACCTAAGGAGGCTCCCAGAGTCTTTCACAACAACCTTTTGAAGGCATATGTCCCTCGACCTGACATAGGAGCTTTGTTTCTGGCTTCAGCTCAGGAGGAGGAGAGTGAACATCTGCCTGACCTCCTCAGAGGCTTACCTTTATATGAGCAAGTGAAAGTAGTTAATCTCTCTTACAGTCTCACATCTGACCTTCAGGATGAGTTTAAGTTACTGTTGAATCAGTTTGCCTCCCTGTTCTCACTTTCACCAGGCTTAACCCCTTGGGGCCAGCATGATATACTCACTGGTGACTGTTTGCTGTCAAAATCAGGGGGTACAGAATTTCAGACAATGTCAGAACCCATATAAGGAATGAGGTCAACAAGATGCTTGATCTCGGGGTTACAGAGTCCTCTACTAGCACATGGTCTAGCCCAGTTGTGCTTGTACCAAAGGCAGGATCCAAGGAGTTGAGGTTCTGCGTGGACTATAGAGTTCTGAATGCAGTCACAACGACTGATGCCCATCCTGTACCTAGGACAGATGAGCTGGTGGACAAACGTGGTGCAGCCAAGTACCTCAGCACATTTGACCAATTGCCAGGCTATTGGCAAATAGCCCTGACAGACCATGCCAAGGAGAAAACTGCATTTTCTACCCCCAGCTGGCCTCTACCAATTCAAAGTAATGCCTTTTGGATTAAAGAATGCACCTGCTACATTTCTGAGGATGGCCAATCAAGGTCTGAATGGGATGGAGGACTTCTGCATGGCATACTTGGATGACATTGCAGTGTTCAGCCCTACATGAAAAGAACATATTGAACACCTAGGCTATGTATTGCAGGCTCTGGAACAGGCCCATCTGACCATAAAGGCAAGCAAATGTCAAATTGGTCAGAGTTCAGTGGTCTACCTTGGACATGAGGTAGGAGGAGGTGAAATAAGGCCATTGCCTAGCAAAGTACAAGCTGTACAAAACTGGGCCACCCCTACTACTCAAACCCGAGTGAGAGACTTCTTAAGTCTCACTGGGTATTACAGGAACTTAAAAGAGAACTATGAGACCATAGCTTCTCCCCTGAATGTCATCTCCTCTCTCAAATTTCCTAAAAAGGTCAAGTGGAATGAGCAGTGCAATCAAGCCTTTGAATGTCTAAAGAAAGCCCTTTGTCAAGCTCCAGTCCTAAGAGCTCCCTGACTATCACCAACCCTTCATTGTACAAACTGATGCTTCAAATGTAGGTATAGGTGCAGTGCTTAGTCAACTGGATGAGAAAGGTAGGGAACACCCCATTTGTTTCATCAGCAGGAAGTTAAAGGATCCTGAAACATGGTGGGCAACAATAGAACGTGAATGTTTTGCTATTGTGTGGGCACTGAAGAGGTTTAGACCATACTTGTATGGATCTACCTTCACCATTCAGACTGACCACCAACCCTTGAGATGGCTCATGCAAATGAAAGGGGAAAACCCAAAGTTACTCCGATGGTCAATCTGCCTCCAAGGATTTGATTTTTCCATTGAGCACAGAGCAGGAAGTCACCACCAAAATGCTGATGGTCTCTCTAGGATGTTTGTAACCAACTAGAGGTATGAGAACCATCCAGGAGTGGATTAAATCCTCCTGTCTCTTAGTCTGGGGGGCGAGTGTTAGGGAGAATTCTCATTTCATGGCTAATTTCCCTTATCTAGTGAGTCCCTCAGCAGCTTTGCTGGATCTCTGGAGTTATTTCTTTCCACTTGGTAAGAGTGTGAGCTTTTCAACACTCTTAATTGTGTTTTGCTATGTGTTTTGACCTGTTTTTAAGATTGTGAGCTCTGCAGTACACCACTTCAGTAGCCCCCTTCTTTGTGAGTGTCACACAGCACCTTCAGTGCAGTGGCACAGGGTTTTCGTTCAGACTTCCCACCAACTCCATTTCTGAGGTGACTACTGTCCCCCAGAAAAGGGTAAAGGTACCATTAAATTTACTTAGTCAAATTTAATCACAGATCCAGTACACACCATCTTACTTGGAGTGCTAGAAGGGTTAACTCTTAACTCTTTTTATCTGTACCTCCTAGAGCATTGTTTCGCTCTTTTTAACATTTAGACATGGCTGGTGGCAGTGGTATCTACCCTAAATTTCTACCGTGGTTATCTAATATAACCCTGGTAATATTGTAGGCTATTGTGTTAGCCTCAAACTTAAACCCGCTTGACCAAATCCTTTTTCGTTTGGCTCTGGTGCGGTTTATTCACCATTTCTTTTTTGTTAAACTCCTTCTTGTGTTTTACTTTTCGCGGCAAACTAGGTTTGCCTTCTTTGTTCACTGTCTTTCTACCTAGAAGCCCTCCTCAAGGCGCCTGGGTGTCTAGGTGGGCTGAATGTGAGGGAGGGGTGTAGTCACCCCCTGCACAGGGTATCCTAGGAAACCCAAGTCACACTTTTTCATGATTGGCTGAGGCGGTTATCCAGGCTGGACAACCCCCCTGCTGTGTGATTGACAGCCAGGCTGTGTGAATGGGGGATTTTCGCATAAAAGGCAGGTCTCTTGGGCTGGAGGTCAGAGAGTCGCCACTGGAACTACAAGGAACCAACGAGAAGTGGAGGAGAGGTCGACTGCTGTAACTACCCTGTACCGGTGAGGCCCTTCTGCAGTCCAGAGCTATCTACCCTTCAACGACTAAGAGGAGATCCAGTCCGGAGTCTTCTTCCCTTGAACCTGGTGGGGATAACAAGCTCATATTCTTCAGTCAGAGGTCGCCTTCGTGGTCGAAATCTCTGCACACTGCTGTAGTGGTCCGGATAGCCACCTGAAGAACCTCGCCTGTTTTTAAGGAGCACACCGTTTATTCATTGTCGCTGCTGCCGGCCTCATCCCTGTGTGGTGCAGACCCCCTCATCATCCTTCTTCGTGCTGAAGCTGCAGGTAAGCGTGGGTCTGCGGGAACCAACAGGAACAACTGCTTTGGCACCAGCTTTGTTCTTTGAGAAAGGTACTGTGTCCTGTTTGAGGAATTGTGGGTGATAACCCTATTTCTCTACTTTAAGGCTTGTCTTTACTTCTCCCTCCTTCTTATAACTTTTGCTTCCGAACATTGACAATATCAAAGTACTCTTGGCAACACTGAATCTCGAACTGTCCGACTGTGTGATCCTCGGCAACAGGCACCTGGTGTCACTTGATTTTGGCTCTGGCCCCTTGACTCTTGAATTCCTGTCTATGTGTGTTCTTCGATTCTGTCTACCTAACCAACATATTGCCTGTGATTTTTGCCCCCAACTCTCTTTGGGTGTTTTGGGTGCTAAGCGTGTTTTTACCCCGGTAGCAATGCTTGCCGTGGATACGCGTTTATCTAGTAGACCGACCTGTCAAAAAGTGATTGCAATTGCATTCACGGTAACGTGTTCTCTTTCCTAACACCGGTCCATTCAAACACAGGTTACTTACCTCGAATAATACTGTACAAAGCGAATTGGTTAGTTGCAGTATATTTTATGTGTGGTTTTTGAATGAATAGATGTGACGTGTTAATAACAAATGGTTTAAAAATAAATGTACTTACATTTTTTACCTGATAACTTGAGTCAGTGTTTGCTAGAGTCACAGTAATTGTGGTCCCTTTGTATAATCTCTGCTACTGCTCATATACTCTTGAGATAAGTCTGGCTGCTCTGCTACTGCTACCACTTTAACATAGTAGTACAGGCTTGTACCAAAGGTAAAACTTGTATTGCCACCTGTAGTCTTAATTGTGTGTAGTGGTCCCTAAGGGCACTGCACAGGATTCTGCCTAACAATTACACAAGAAAAAAATAATAAATAAAAGGATGTCCGAAATAAAGCTACAAATATAAATGCTGAAATCAATAAAATCAAAACAAAAATGCCTCCTAAGTGTCTGTCCATAAAACGAAATCCAAAGTAAAAAAAAAAAAAACATTCCTCCGTGGTAACGATAAAATAGTAAAATCTTGTCCATAACTACATACAGTGTAAAAATAAAGGGGCCATGAGCCCACCAATCCAAAGGAAACCTAAGAAAAAACCTACCTAATAAATATCTATTTTCAAAAAGGCAGGGCATAGTCCATGCGCCCCAAAGGAAAAAAATAAATAAAGGAAACCTACAACTACAAAACTATTTACAAAGGCGGTGGGCTAGTCCCACACGGCTCACTGTTTGATGTTCTGGGCCAGGGCATCATCGAACTCCACGTTGATGTTCCGGGGGCGGGCCTGTTCCCTGGCCTCGAGGTCTCGCAGGGATGCAGCCATGGAATCCCTCAACTCCCTCCGAGTTTCCTCGAGGCCCTCCACCCGCCTCAAATCCCGGTGCATGGAAATCGCTGCCCTGATAATCCTGAGCTGTGCCCTCTCCCCCTGCCGCCTCTCCATATCTATCTGCTATTCCAACCGCTGCCACATGGAAGACACTCCCAGTCCGGGGTCCTCCTGCCCCTCGGTCGATGCTTGCCTCGGGGTGTTGATGGCCCCGAGCCATGATGCCTCCCATGCTGAGCCTGCTGCTGCCTCCGACACAACTGCCTCTGCCGCCACAACGGCATCCGGGATGATGAAATCCCCCATCGCCGTTGTGCACGTGCCCTGCCCGATGATGCCGGCACATCCTCCATCCACTGGGGTCCAGTTGGTGGGATGGCCACCTCTGCTAGACCTCCGACTCCAGTCTGCGGCAGGGATGGGATCTCCACCAGGCTGGCTGCGTTGGTTGGGGAAGGTCCACATGGGGCCCTGGTGGCATCTGGGCCAGAAGACGGTACGGAGAACGAATGACGTATAGTGTGCACAGAGGAGGAGAGGGCTGCAAGAGTGGTTGATACATGGAGGAAACCCCCGACCACGGTCCCTCCCAACTGGGCCACGTTGGTACACAGCTCTTCGTGATGACGTGCGTGGTCCCCCCAAGAAGCACACACATCATCACGAATGTCACATGTGCGCAACACAATACCAATCAGGACGGACTGAATCCGGTCACGGGTCCCCTCGTCTGCAGGTAGAGGAGTGCCAGATGACGTGGACTTCCCCCCACCTGCAGACAGGCCTGGTACGGGGCATCCCTGCTGGTGCATGGCGATACAGTCACAGTGTCAGGGACCGTGACATGCACAGGCCCCTCCGCTGCAACTTGTGCTGCCTCCTGCCCCTGTACCTGGTCTGCACCACTTGCACCAGTGGTAACACCCCCACCTGGCCCCATGTGCGTCTCTATAGTGGCCTCCTCCTCCTCTGTACACACCACCAACCTGGATGGCTCTGCACCGTCTTCCGCAGTCGCAGGCACCTGTGGGGGCTCACCCACCCCTTCTGCTGCAGCCGTAGTGGTGGACGCGGCACCAGTCCCCTCACTCCTGGATGATGGAATTTCCTGGGAGGGTGACTCAGCCTTGCGTCGCCGGCCAGTGGAGGCATCCCTGCCGCTTTCCTCCACAGCGCCGTCTCTGCCCTCTTCTTCGCTCGCCGCTGTGTAAAGGGAGACATTGAACACAAGAATCAGGGTACTGTACAATAGTCCCCTAGACAGAAAGCAAAACCATGAGTGGCACTGTCAAACGTCACTTCCATCATGTCTCCCAACAACACATTGGTCAGTGCAGGCAACACACATGCAGGAACCGGCATGGCACATGCAACAAACATTTGCATCCATGTCAACGGCATCGTAGAAACATCCAATGGTGGGCTGCAACTCACATGTTGCCTCAAGGTCTCGCATTGATGCAGCCATGGAATCCCTCAAATCCCTGCAAGTTTCCTCGAGGTCCTCCACCCACCTTAAAGCCCGGTGCATGGAGTTCTCTGCCCTGACCATCCTAAGCCGTGCCCTCTCTGCCAGCCACCTCTCTGCATCTATCTGCTGGTCCAACCGCTGCCACACAGAAGACACTCCCAGTCCAGGGTCCTCCTGCCCCTCGGCCAATGCCTGCCCCCGGGGTGTTGATGGCCCAAGCCATTATGCCTCCCACGCTGAGCCTGCTACTGCCTCTGACGCAACTGCCTCTGCACCACGGCGGCATTCAGGATGATGGAATCCCCCGGCGCCGTTGTGCACGTGCCCTGCCCGATGATGCCGGCACATCCTCCATCTGCTGGGGTCCAGTTGGTGGGGAGGCCACCCCTGCTAGACCTCTGACTCCCATCTGCGGCAGGGATGGGATCTCCACCAGGCTGGCTGCATTGGTTGGGGAAGGTCCACAGGGGGCCCTGGTGGCATCTGGGCCAGAAGACGGCATGGACAACGACTGGCGTAAAGTGTGCACAGAGGAGGAGAGGGCCGCAAGAGTGGCCGACACATGGAGGAAACTCCCGACCACGGTCCCTCCCATCTGGGCCATGTTGGTACACAGCTCTTCGTGATGACATGCGTGGTCCCACCAGGAAGCACGCACATCATCACGGATGTCACGTATGCGCGACACGACACCAATCAGGACGACTCAATCCGGTCAGGGGCCCCCTCGTCCACAGGTAGAGGAGTGCCAGATGACATGGACCTACCCCTACCTGCGGACGGGCCTGGTATGGGGCATCCCTGCTGGTGCATGGTGATGCAGTCACAGTGTCAGGGACAGGGACATGCACAGGTCCCTCTGCAGTGACCTGTGCTGCCTCCTGCCCCTGCCCCTGGACTGCACCACTTGCACCAGTGGTAACACCCCCACCAGGCCCCATGTGCGGCTCTGTAGTGGCCTCCTCATCCTCTGTACACACCACCAACCTGGATGGCTTTGCACCGTCTTCTGCTGTCGCAGGCCCCTGTGGGGGCTCACCCACCTCTTCTGTTGCAGCCGTAGTGGCGGATGTGGCACCAGTCCCCTCGCTCCCGGATGATGGAATTTCCTGGGTGGGTGACTCAGCCTTGCGTCGCCGGCCGGGGGAGGCATCCCTGCCGCTTTCCTCCACAGTGCCGTCTCCGCCCTCTTCTTCACTCGCCGCTGTGTAAAGTGAGACATTGAACACAAGCATCAGGATACTATACAATAGTCCCCTAGACAGAAAGCAATAGCACATGAGTGGCACTGTCAAACGTCACTTCCATCAAGTCTCCCAACAACACATGGGTCAGTGCAGGCACATGCAGGAACCGGCATGGCACATTCAACAAACATATGCATCCATGTCCACGGCACCGTAGAAATATCCAATGGTGGGCTGCAACTCATATGCATCATGGGCCATGCTGATCACATGCACACGCATCACGGCTGGGTCATGCATCTGGCTCTGGATACAGACACAGTGGATACAAGGATGACTAAGCTGTTTCAGTGAATCAACACATCGTCACAGACATGTGTCATGCATCCATGGCGCACACAATACTCAGACACACAGACATGTACATCATGCATGTCCATGACAGCAGCACACATCTCTCACACCCCAAACATGTCAAAGTACAGACACAGGCATGCATACATGTGTGCATTCCGCATGCTGCTCCGCATGATGCATTGTAACACATACACCATCCATGTGGGTCACGCCTGACTGGACTCACATGTAGTACCATCATATCCCTGCACACACACATCCATACATGACCCATGTCACACATGCAGCCAAGTACCTAACTACCAGCACACTGCAACATGCACTGTTTTAAACATGAATTCATGGGCACTTACCGCTTGACTCGAGACGGGCCTGCATCCTGAGGATCTGGTGGTGAAGCACTGGGCGAATGCGCTCTAGGACTTCCATCTGCTGGGTAGTAAACTGGACCCGGCACCCCACTGCATCCGCTCGGTCCAAGAGGCGCAGGGCCTTCTTGAGGGTCCTGGACTTGTAGTCCTCCCAGCACTTCTGGACGTGTTTGATGTTGCGGGGTGCCACCCCCTCCACGTTGATGGCACCCACTATGTCCTTCCAGATCCTCTTCCGTCCTTCCTTGTCAGTGCGCAATGGTGTGAAGAGGGCATCATAATGCCCCAGAACTTGCTCCACCAGGATACCAGCTTCCTTTTCACTGAAGCTGGTAGCCCTCTGCCTCTCTGCTGGGGGTGTTGCCACTGGTGCCGGAAGGTGTTGTGTCGGACATGGCAACCCCTGAGGCAGGTGTGGGTGGCCAACTGGGTCCTGGGGCTGGGCTGTGGAGTGATGGAACACCAGTCGGGAGTCTTCTGTTCCAGCAGGGGTGGTCACAGCAACTGGACCCCTGCAGATGGCAGATGTGCAGGCACCAAATGGCAGGGCACGGTGGCAGCAGGCAGGCAGGCAGCAACAGATGGCTCGTGGGAGGCTGCTCGGGGCTCTAGGGGGCAGTAATTCGGCCTTCTGGGCAGGAGCGTGGTCTTCCGTGTTTTGTCGTGTGCAAGCTTGATACGGAGTGATTTGGCATGTGAAAAACAGCATGTTTGTGTGAATTCCGAGGAAAGGCCCTTAGCGCGTAAGCACGTAGGTAACGTAATGTGCGCACGAGCGTTTCCCTTGCCACGGGTTGAAGGTCACACATGGGTTTCCATCGCTCTGTACATGCTTTTCGTGGAAAGCGGTGCTTGTGTTTTCCAGACGTTGGGGTTCACACGCGATTACTTCACAGCGGATAAAGTGTGTACTTTTTCTTTTGGCGTGGATGTTGGCTACGCGTTCTTCTTCTACACGCAAGGCAGACGGTGAATCGCACATGCTATTTTTCCTACTGCGGGTGTCCCTGTTAGTCGCGTACCCCTTGTTTTCAGGCATACTAGCCTGCGCGTTGATCACGTACGCATTTTGTGTGTTCCTGGATGCCACAGCATACTGCATGTGTTTTTTTTCACGCACGTGGGCTACAGGGGTCACGTATCTCTTTTTCTTGCTTTTTTGGGATGCCTGAGGGTTGTGTGACACGTCATTTCTCCTAAGGGGCCAAAGAATAGGACATTCATCGTAGCTGTATATACGTGTTTGTTGTTTGTGCGCCCTTTTATACTGTGCAGGGACGCTTCCGCCTGCCTTCGTGTGGCAGACGTGTTTAGGCCTGTGCGATCCATGAATACGTGTAGTTTGCGTGCGTGTGGTCGTTCCATGTATTTCCCAGCAGTACTTCCCCAGTTATGCCCTCATTTTCACGCTTTGTTCCCCATTCCCCGTGTTCCGCCCCCTGTTCCACCCCCTTTTGGTGTATGCGCTACACGTTGTACGCTTTCGCTGTGTGCATCGTGCACAGCGTTCAGGATGTTGCAGTAATGTATGCGCCCATGTGTGCCACATGCGGATTTGGCGCACATCCCGGAGAAAACATGCGCAGGGCCTTCCATGAATGGCACTTGCTTTTTCATGCTTGCGCCACAAATTTCAGCGCACATTTGTTCCATGAATCGGCCCCTATATCTTTAGGGCAATTCCTCAATCACTATGTAAAACTAAAAGACAAACATAAAATGAACACTTAAAAACAATAGACACCTGCACAGTGTGCAGCCACACTGGTTGTAAGGACATTCATTAGCCTGCATTTTAGGAACTGCAGGCAAAAGCACTTTCCACCACATTAAAATGTTAGAAACACACCATTCTACTATACAGAATCTTGTGCATCGACTACTATACTATGCAAAAGGTCCTGCTCTAGAACTGCAAAATGTAAATAACATTCTCCTACATGGATCATCCAAACAACGCCTTCAAGAAATAGAACTCATCTAAAGTAAATACTTTGGAACCGAAGGTGACTTAGAGAATTCTGTACCTTCAGAAAGCATCACCGAAAACCTCATCAACACCAACATTCTAATAAAGACATAGGCCCTCATTACGACCCTTGCGGAAATCGGAAAACGATGGCGGAAATGCAATACCGCCATCGAATAGCGCTCGGTGCGACTATGACCCGTCACCGCAAAGTACGAAGCCATTAGCGACACCGTAGTGAACGCCAACGCTAACTGCACCAAGCACGCGCGCGCGCGCCATGCGAAACCGCAAACACCACCATGGCGCAACGGTACGCCAATTCCGACCCTAGCGGACATGTACCTAACGCCATCAGGCATGGCGTAATGTACCATTCCGCCATGGTGAGAAGTACGGCATCGCGAATCAACCGTAAACGGCCCCACTGAGTGCCTGTACACCGCTCCCTGGCCACAAAGTACAACTCCCCGTAGGTGCAATGAAGCCACAATGCAACCATTGAAATGTACAAGTCACCCATGCATGGCAACGAACAAAAGAAACACAAGAGGGGCCAATGGGAGCTGCAGGGCACAGATGGCACGAATACAGAAGCCATCCCAATGGACATGACCACAGTCCCCCACCAAGAAACGCACGCAAACACAGGCACCTGTGACCAGCCATATTCCGAGAATCACATCATTCCACCAGTCCACCTGGCTGACCGGCATCTGTTACACAAAACCCAATCCCCCGCCCCTGAGCATGACAACATTCAAACTGTCATATTGGCAGCCCCCATCCCTGACCTCACGGGCTTAGTAGGCAAACGCGCCCAGTACAGTACCACGCAACTAAACTCCGAAGCTGGAACCCAATGCAGATCTCCTCACAATACATCGCCCCCCAAATAGGCATATGCCACATCACTTGCAAAGAAAAACGCTACACGGGCCAAATCAGAATAGAAATTTAATGCACATCAAAGTCACCAAGCCCATACAGCCATCAGGCCATGAACTCCTAAAACTCCTGTTCCC